>NC_142025.1:140298913-141542472 GCF_049901735.1 Notechis scutatus | reverse complement strand
GGAAGAGGATGAAACAGAGGCTGCATCATGGAGATCTCCAGGTGTTCATTGTGGTGTTTTTTGGGCTGTGATTAGCAAGATATGCAAACGAACCTTTCAGCTCCTGCCTTAGATCAGTCCAGGGGATTTTTTCATGATTACCTCAGAGAATACTTAATTACCCTGTCGAATGTTCTCCTAATTTAGACTTCCATATTTAACTTGCTCCTGCTTTCAATTGCCATTCTACTTTCTAAGCTTTCGTTCTGGACTGCCATTTGTTAAAAATTGGGTATGGTCTCCTGCTTGGGCGGAGGGTGTTGGACTACTAGATGACCTACAAGATCCCTTCCAACACTGTTATTCTGTATCTATCTAAGTGCGAGGACCAGTTGTGTCACTTTCTTCAGTGCTGTGATAATTTCAAACAGTTGCTAAACAAATGAGTTGAAAAGTTTCAAGATGGAAGAAATGGGGTCTCTGCCTCCCTTCCCAATTTGTGCTTCATCCTACCAATCAGGGTCAACCCCTCCCTATCTCTCCAATCAACACCTTCTTATCACAGTTGCTTTTTAGGAGTCTCCAAACTTGGCAACTTTAAGATTTGTGGATTTCAGCGTCCAGAATTCTGGAAGTCTTAAAGTTGCCAAGTTTGGAGACCCCTATTTGATGCCATGGGGTGAAACCACGTTGTTCCCCCAGGGGTCAGCAGAACACAACAGTGGCCTCTTAAGTTAGCAAGCTGCACAGATGAGGCAATTCAGAGTTAACTTTATTTCTTGCAATCAGCTTGCATTGCTGGAGGCAAGCATTTTTGGATTTGTGGTGGACAGCTTTCTAATTTCCCAGACAACCTTTTGAAATGGTAACAACATGGAAGATTTCATTAAACGCTTATGTAACTATTTGGGGTTGATTGGGGGAGACACTGTATTAAGGGGATATTCTCCTGCTTGTAAATAAGAAAAATAGGAAAAGACCAAAAGAAGCATCTTTTCTTAGGGAAAAAAAAGAAAGCCAGTTAGTCATTCTGTGTGGTGCAAATTCTCCTGGAGATGATTTGGGCCACAAACAAAGCAGTCTCAACTCTATCCTAAATGCCTCATAGAACATAGAATCATTAGATTGGAAGGCACTTTGGAGGTCTTCTAGTCTAACCTCCTGCCCATGGTAGAAGATCTTATACCATTCATACCACATTCATTCATATCCAGAATTATCAACCCAAATCAGCCACCTGGAACAGAGTTTCTCAATCTTGGCAGCTTTAAGATATGTTGACTTCAGCTCCCAGAATTCATCAGCCAGGTGGACTGAGAGCTTTTCAATTTTCCACCTACACAGATAGTCCTTCACTTACGACTGCAATTTAGCTCAACATTTCTGTAATTATGTGAGACCTTTATGAAGTGAGTTTTGACCCGTTTTTACAACATTTCTTACCACAGTGGTTAAGTGAATCACTGAAGTTGTTAAGTTAGTAATCTGGTTGTTAAGTGAATCAGGCTTCCCCATTGACCCCAGGATGCTGCAACCATCATAAATATGAACCAGTTGCCAAGCATCTGAATTTTGATCGCATGACCGTGGGGATGCTGCAAAGATTATAACAGTGAAAAATGGTAAAATCACTTTATTTGGTGCCATTGTAACTTTGAACAGTCACTAAATGAACTGCTGTAAGTCGAGGACCGGTTGTATAAAACTCCTATGAGCACATATCAGTCTTTGCTTGCAACAGGCCGAAAATTCACTCATCATCTACTAGAACACTTTAAGCGCTTGCTCTAATAATACCTCCCTTGTCGCTCTCTTTGGAACCTGGACTTTCTGCATTTGGTTTTTGCTTGGCTTATAAATAGACCATGAAATCCACTGTAGGGAAGGGAGGATTGTTAGTTCCCAGGTCTCATGCCAATCTAAGTGAGAAGTTGGCTCTTCGTCCTGGGTTGGGTGTCAGTCTTGCGATAGAAGCTCCAAGCTGGGTTGGCTTTCTCTTATAACTTCATTGGCCAAAGAGGATCAGATGAACACAACTGTCAGGTCCAAGGAGGAGGGAGCAGTGTGAGCGAAAGAGCAATTGGAGAGGAAGGCCTGGACCCAGCAAAGACAGTGACCAGCCACAGGGAAGAATTCAAGGTCTCCATTAGAGACATCAACTGCCGGACAAAAGTCCTTGGAGCTCTGTGTTTCCAAGATGATTCCCAGATGGAGAACTGTTCAACTGGTGGGTCAGACAAGGAATTTTGCTACAGCAGCAGCTGGCCATGAAGAAGGATCTAGTGGTAAGTGAACTTAGTAACTATTATTTAGCAGACTACTACTGTTAGTACTACCTACATTGACAATAGCTCCAACAATACCTGGGGACAGCAGAAGGAAGGAGGAAGAATAGGGGGGAAATCTAAAATAGGGAGGGCTGATATTTAAAGATTCCTTGATACCTGGTTGGAGGTTGAATTTCCCACAAACATCAAAATGAGATTTGTTGCTTACTTGTGTTGTTCCTTGATGTACAAAATAATAGTAATGGAAAAATGGTATACCTTTCAAGGAAACACACCCCTGTTTCATTAGTGCTTTTCATTTAAGGAGAAACAATAAGCACTTTTAAACTAATGCTGAAAAATCCTTTATTTTCCTTCGAATCGGTCCATTATGTCCTATATAACAGATTGTCCTCTGCTTCCCAAACTTGGTTCCCCTCTCTTCTGCCAACGTTTTACAGAGGTCATTGCCTTTTATTTCATTTAAATATATTTTAAGATTTAAAGAAGAAAATAGATGACTACATAAAAGAAAAAAGTAGAAAATAAATCTTAATCTTCCAGTGAAATACATTTTAATTATCTAATGATTAAGCGTTTTTAAGATTAACTAGAATGCAGCATTGATTGCTTTGCCTAGCATTTGTCTTCTGAGAAAGCATTTTGGCTTTTGATGTATTGTCCCACAAAAAAAAAAAAAGGTGGGGGGAAGACAGCAGAAGCGACCTTGAGAATATCCTTTGCTGGTTTCCTCAGAAGCAAAAATGTTACTGACTTGAAGTTACACTAGGAGGCTGCTAACAGAACAGAGTAACAGAATAATAGAGTTGGAAGGGACCTTGTAAGTCATTTAATCCAACCCTCTGCCCCAGCAGGAGACCTTACACCATTTCTGACAGATGGCAGTTCAGTCTCTTCTTGAAAACGTCCAGTGATGAACTCCCACAACATCTGAAGGCAAGCCTTCAGATGGTTGATTGTTCTCACTGTCAGAAAATTTCTCCTTATTTCCAGGTTGAATCTCTCCTTGATCAGCTTCCATCCGTTATTCCTTGTTTGGCCTTCAGTGCTTTGGAAAATAACCTGAGCCCTTCCTCTCTGTGGCAGCCCCTCAAATATTGGAAGACTGCTATCATGTCTCCCCTGGTCCTTCTCTTTACTAGACTAGCCAAGCCCAGTTCCTGTAACCATTCTTCATATGTTTTAGCCTCCAGTCACCTTGCATCCAGCACCTTGGTTGCTCTTCTCTGCATTCTTTCTAGAATCTCAACATCTGTTTTATAATGTGGTGATAACATCTGATATATATAGATATACATATATATGTATGTATGTATGTATGTATGTATGTATGGCATTCAGCTTTGTTCGGGTATTTTCCCACGTCATCGTAGTTGTTCTTTTAAAGTTGTAGCAACGTTTCAGCAGAATCTAATAATAAGGCTGGGCCTTATTTTTTTTTGACCCCTGAAAAACCGGCTAGGCCGTCTTTTCGGGTGACTTAATTTCCCCGTTGCATCCTCAGGTGGGCGGGCAGCGACAGCTTGGATGTTCGGGAGACCTTCATCACCGTTGTTTTTCCTTCTCCCTTGCTGCCGCGGCATTACAGTAACGCCGCAGCTTTGGCGCAGCCACGTGCGGCCAGTCAGGACTCCTCCCTGCAACCGGAGCCCTGAGGAGACACTTGGCTTCAGGCGCTCCTGTCGCTGCCTTCCCTTTGCCTTCGGAGAGTAAAGCGACTTATTTTAAAAACCTCCACTCATCCCACCAGGGCTGCGCTGGAGCCGTGCGAGCTGGGCAGAGCCAGGAAAGCGAGCCGCGGGTGTTCTGGTTCTGCCCAGCCCGCACGGCTCTGCCGCGGCCCTGGCAGGATGAGCGGAGGTTTTAAAATAATTCGCTTTACCTCGAAGGCGGCGACAGGAGCGCCTGAAGCCAAGCATACTAACAACAAAAGGCAAATCCTCAAGGTGGGCTGGAGGGAGGTGGCTACGTGCCCCCGGCTGCTTCAATGCAAGGTCCTGACTTGCAGCATCCTGCCGTTGCCGCCGCGTCCTTTTTGCCGCCGCCTCCTCTCCGACTGCAAAACTCGTGTGCTTCGCTTAACGCGGCAGCTCTGAGTGAGGTGAGCTCTTTCATACATAGAGAGAGAGAGGGAAAGAGGCCGCCCGCTTTTTATCAAGCCGCCGCCGCACCACTGGCTCTAGGCCAAACTCTGGGCCTTGCTCAGAAAGCAAATACCGCGCATTAGAGGAAAAGAGGTGCAAACCTCCTTCTGCCTCGCTGCTGCTCAGGCGGTTTCGGGGGCTGCAGGCGCGCTTTGCGTGCCTACCCGAAGGCTGCAGAAGCAGGGCGCCTCTAGTTTCTAGGCCATGGGGGATGGCGGCTGCTTTGGAGCTGCTCTTGCAGGACGAGGTGACAGCTGGCGCGGTGGTGCGGTGGCTGAAGTCAACCCAGAGCTGCGGCCGGAAAGAGGTAAAACGCGGCAACCCATTTTGGCGACAGCGGCGCTTCTGAAGTTAGCCCTCCTTGGGGGCGGAAAGTTGGTGGGGGTGGTGAAGTTTCTTCTCGCCTTCAAACCCCGAAAAGGAAGGCGGGAAAAAGCAGGAATAGTCGCCTCGCGTTGCCTGTTAGGTGCTCCTCCTGCGCGGCCCTGGAGGTTACGGAGGAGGGCGCCTCTGGGGCCTCCATGATTGTGTGCGAATCCGGTCTTTATCTTGGGGACCGCGTAATCCTGACCCCGAGATCCCGTGCGGCACGCCTTCCCATAATTTCCTGACCTGTACATGCTTGCAGGTCAGGCTTGGCCGAGGGTCAGTGTCTTTGCAACCCATTCCTTGGGGGAGGGTACATTCCCCCCTTGAAGGCAAAGGGAAGGCGGCCACAGGAGCGCCTAGCCAAGTGTCTCCTCAGGTTGCAGGGAGGAGCCCTGACTGGCTGCACGTGGTTGCGCCAAACGTGGCTGCTGTAACGCCACGGCAGCAAGGGAGAAGGGAAAGCAACGGTGGCGGAAGGTCTCCCGATATGAAGTACCCCACCAACGCAGGCAGCACCATATCCGGGGCATGCAACAAAGTACTTTCCTAACGGCAAGTCCCCCTCGCCATTTCCATTTCGCGCATGTTTAATATGGGCCTTAATTTGGGGGAGGGGCTTAATTTGATTTTATGCCAATAAATCATGCTGGGGCTTCCTATTGGTGGAGGCGTATTGTTGAGAAACATGGTATATATATATATATATATATATATATATATATATATATATATATATATATATATATATATATATATATATATATATATATATATATATTTCTTAAGTTTTCGCTGTGGTACTTACATGTATGGCCTTCAGCTTTATTCGGGTATTTTCCCACGTCATAGTAGTGGTGCTTTTAAAGTTGTAGCAACGTTTCAGCAGAATCTCATCTGCCATCATCAGGCTTCTGTATTGTGTCTGTCTGTGGGTCAGACTTTTACAGTGGTTTCAGATTTAAATTTGGGGCAGCCTATTGCTGTGCCAGAATGGTTTTTTCTTCATCCTGATTGGTTGGGAGTCTTGGTCTGTGTTTATTGGTCTCGGAGTTTGCTGTGTTCTGCTTGATTGGTGTCTCTAATATCTTCTGTCTGTTTTTTGGCTCTTTTTGTATCTTGAAAATAGAAAAATAGCAGCCATCCTTAGCAACCCCAAAGATAAAATTGACCTGGAAAACCAAGGCATATACGAAGTCCCCTGTGCATCATGCCCAGCCACATACATTGGACAGACCAATAGAAGAATAAGTACCTGCCTGGATGAACACAAAAATGCAGTCAAAAAGCTGGAACACACTTCCTCACTAGTCCAACACATGGAAGCCACAGGTCATAGCATCAACTTCAATGGCACCAAAACCCTGGCCACTATGGAAAACCCTAGCCACAGAGTCATCAGAGAAGCCATAGAGATTGAAAAAAGACCAGAAAGCATGAATAGAAGAGATGATTCCACCAGGCTGTCAATCATTTGGAAGCCTGCACTCACAAACAAAAAATATATATGGTATTCAAGCCAAGACTCTTCCTCTTTACTCCCTGTCAGGGGCTGCTCCGATATGCCTTCCTCCTGATTAATCTCAGGCTGTTCCCCTCGGTTGTCTGATGAAACCTGAGGCATTATCAGGGAGGAAGGCATTGCCAGAGAGGAAGGTCCTGGGGAGGAAGGCATTCCCAGTTCCTCCTCCTCATCTTCCAGGTCTTCTTCCTGTGCCAACATAGGCTCAGGAATCAGGGCCACAACACTACCCCCCACTGCAGGGCCCTTCCCCCAAGTCTGACGGTCAGGATGTGGTCACAAGGGGAAATGGTCATGGAACATCCGTATAAGATCCAGGGCGTGGATCGTGGAAGCATCCACCCAGGAGAGGGCCTCTGGCCCATCCCCCTGCCTCTCGATCAAATACTGGAACCGCCCTTTCAGCCAGCGGGAATCCCTAATGCTGGCCACCTTGCCTTCTACTGTGCCATCTTCACCAGGCACAGGTGGTGGATCAACAGCTGTGGGACGTCGGAGATAACATGAAGGGGTGTCAGGAACCAAAAGGGAACGGTGGAAGACTGGATGAATTCGCATGGAGCATGGTAGAGTCAGTCGATAGGCTACAGGATTGATGACCGCCTCGATGGGAAATGGGCTGATGAACCAATGGTCCAGCTTCTATATTGGGCGGTTGACCTGAAGATGTTTTGTGGATAACCACACATGGTCTCCTACAGCCAGCGGAGGTGCACCCGTCGTGGTTTTCGCTTGCCTGCATGGTACACAGGATGTGACATAGGCATGGACATCATGCCGTACTTGAGGCCACCAAAAAGTCCGCGTTACAAGATGGAGGGTCTTAAAAAATCCAAAATGGCCGGCTGCAGGGTTATCGTGACACTGAGTCATAATAAGGGCTCGAAGCGGCCCCGTGGGTATGTACAACCGGCCCCGATGTTTGAGTAAACCCTCTTCCAAAGTCCATGGGGATTCAGGTCCAATCTCCCCCATCCTCTGCTGCAACCAAACATCTAGGCGCTGCGCCTCTCACACCTGTGTCCACAAGTCCACCAGTTCCTGGACTGTGACCAAGGATTCTGCTGGCAGCACCGTCTGCAGAGGAAGGGGTTCCTCGGGGCAAAGGTACTCAGATTTGCGGGACAGGGCATCCGCCCTCCGATTGTGACCACTGGGGATATAGGTCACAGAAAAATTGAACTGGGCAAAAAACAACAACCACTGGATCTGCCACTGGTTCAACTTTCTTGCCGTTGACAAGTGTTCTAAATTCCGATGGTCCGTCCGGACGTCCACCTTGTGTCGGGCCCCCTCAAGATGATGTCACCAAGCCTCAAACACAGCCTTGATAGCCAGTAACTCTTTTTCCCAGATGGTGTAGTTGCTTTCGGAAGGAGTGAGTTTCTGGGAATAATAAGCGCAGGGAAAAAGAGTGGCGCTATCCACCAGGGCTTGCAACAGCACCCCCCCAATAGCCACGTTGGACGCGTCTGTTTCCACCACAAAAGGACGATGTGGATCAGGGTGCTTCAGGACGGGTCCTGCGATGAAGGCATTCTTGAGGGCCTCAGAAGCCTGTTGCTGCGGGGGGGGCGCCACTGGAACGGGACCTTCTTTCGAAGGAGCTGGGTTATTGGACCTGTCAGCTTGACAAAACCCGGGAAGAAGGTCTGGTAATAATTAGCGAACCCCAATAGGCATTGAACGTCCTTCATGCCACGAGGGGGTTCCCAACTACATAAGGACTCCACCTTGCGCGGGTCCATGGTGATGCCTTTGGGAGAGGAACTCTATGGAAGTCTGAAAGAAGAGACATTCTCCAGCTTCGCATAAAGGTGGTGCTCTCGAAGGCGTTGCAAGACCAGACGAATATGTTGAAGGTGGCTGTCCCTGGACCCGGAATAGATCAGAATATTGTCCAGGTACACCACCACAAACCGATCTAACATATCCCGAAACACATCATTCATCAGGTGCTGGAAGACTGCGGGGGCATTGGTCAACCCAAATGGCATCACCGTGTACTCAAAACGGCCGTATCAGGTGCCAAATGCTGTCTTCCATTCGTCCCCCTCTCGCATCTGCACCAGGTTGTAGGCCCCTCGAAAATCGAGGCTTGGTGAAGATAGTGGCCTCCTCAACCTCTCCAACAACTCCAGAATGAGCGGCAAGGGGTAGCTATTCTGCACCGTGATGGCGTGTAGTCAACGGTAATCACAGCACAAACGTAAGTCTCCGTCTTCTTCTTGACAAGAGGACTGGGGCTGAGAGAGGGGACGACGAAGGCCGTATTCATAACTATGTTTTTACTTATACCTATTATCTTGTAAGCAATTGACAAACCAAATAAAGTAAAATAAAATAAATAAACTGGATGCAGTATTTTAGGTGTGGTCTTACTAAGGCTTTATTGAGGGGTATTAGTACCTCACTTGATCTTGATTGAATTCCTCTGTTAATGCAATTTAGGATTATATTGTTTTTTTTGGCTGTCCCCAAAGACTATTGGCTCCTATTTAACTTGTTGTCCACTAAGACTCCTCTGTTAACCAAAAGAACACAGATCTTATTTTTTTATGCAACTTAGCACTCATCTAATGTTCTCTGTCCTGCACTGTTGGTTATTTTGTTTTTCCCTTTTGCATATCAGCTAGGTTATGGAAGATTTTGAGCTTTGTGGTGGCACTTCCTGCGGTAGGCATCTGCTGGCTGAACGTGCAGCTGATAAAGAGAGATCACCCCAATGAACGTCCTGAGTTCATTGCATATCCCCACCTGAGGATTCGGACAAAGGTAAAAATGTAGCAGGAGAGGGAATCAAAGTGGTTAGGCTTTTCACACTGGATTCGTGAAGGACTTCTTCCTTCTGAAGCTAATAGTACTGCCAGGAGTAGATCTTCTCCCTTAATCATCCAGTCCTCCAAAATTAGAATGGCGACCACCTTTTGGCCCTAAAGCTTCATCGTCTGAAGTTCTGCTCACAAGGGACCCCAATTTTTTTTATAGTATTAATTGAGTAGCTCTTTTATTTTTCTGGGTGAGCTGAATTTTCATACACAGGTAGTTCTTGATTTAGGGTCACAATTGAGCCCAAATGCTAAATAAAACAGTAGCTAAGTGAGTTTTGCCCCATTTTATCATCTTTTTTGCCACCGTTGTTAAGCGAATCGTGGTCATTAAGCAAACCTGGCTTCCTCCATTGACTTTGCTTGTTGGAAGTCAGCTGGGAAGGTTGGAAATGGTCACCTGACCTCAGGTCATAAATACATGATGCCAAGCGCCTGAATTTTGATTTTGTTGACCAGGGGATGCTAAACGGTTGTAAGTATGAAAAATACTATCATACTGTAAGTCACTTTTTTCAGTGCTATGGTAACTTCGAATGGTCACTGGATGTAATTCAAGGACTGGCAGTATTTAATTGCTTGCTATGTTGTGGTGGGTTTTCAGCTGAGGTATTGATAGTTAAGCAGTTGTTGATAAGGGGAAATAATTATCTATATTAAGATCCAGAGGCAAGTGCAAGTTGGTGGGTGTGTGGCACAATGTTCATAAGGGATTATAAAAAAAAAACAACTTCAAGATGGCGGCCATGGCCCGCAATTGAAGCCCCACCCCCTTTTAGAATATTCATCACATGATGCATGGCATATATTAAAAAGGGGTGGGACTCCCATCATGTCGTCATGGCTACCATCTTGACTTTTCTGACCTCCCCTCCATAGCCATCCTGATGTGTCTCCTCAGTGAGCTTTCTTTCTGTATTCCCTTTTTCTCTTAATTATTTTAGGCTTATCCATGGGGCGATGGAAATCACACTTTCTTTCACAATCCCCATGCCAACGCTCTACCCACTGGTTACGAAGATGTGGGCAGCCATCACTGAGACCCTCTTAACCTTCTTCTTCTTCTTACTGGCTTCCTCTCTCTTAGTGAGAAGAAAGAGTTACAGCTGTTCAACACATCTTTGAGACAGGTGTCTATCTCTGGAGTCAATAAAGCGCATTTCACTGAACATATTGCCTTCCTTTTATTTCAAACGAGCTTGTGGATAGTGCTACTAAACGTCCAGATTTTAAGTACAAACAAGCACTTATCCAGGTACTGCTGAAAGAGGTGCAAAATCCCTTTCAACCAAAACTTGATTGCTACTGAAAATGCTAGGGCTTCGGGCCATTTCCATTTTTATTTTGTTTCCATGTACTGATTCTTTGCAAACCATTACAAAACCCATTTTTATTTACTTCTTTTGACCACAAAGGCAGAGAAGAAAAGGCATCAATCTACTGTCCTTCAGATGTCTAATAGGAGAGAGGCAAAGTGAGGTTAACTCATTGTCCTGTCCTAGAGTGGAAAAAAAAGCAGTGGTGTCACTCGTGCCAATGATCTCAGGCCTTTGACCGGGGTGGGATTCAAAAATCCCAGCAACCAGTTTGCTGCCCAGTTGTGGGTGGGCATGGCTTACTGGTATTTCTGGGAGGGCCATTTTTCACCTTCCCGAGGGTCCAGAGGCTTCCCTCAGGCCTCGGGGAGGGCAAAAACAGCCTCTGGGCTCTGGAGGCTCTCCAGAAGCTGGAAACAGGCCCGTTTCGCGATTTCTGGTAGTTCCGGGAGGGCTGTTTTTCTCCCTCACAAAGCCTCCACGTAGACCCTGCAGTTACCTGCATCGAAAATGGCCTCATGGAGACTCCTGGAAGGGGAGGAGTGGGTGGGGCCAGCTGGTCGGTTCAAATACCGGTTCGGCGAACCAGATTCAAATGTAACATCTGGTTCATCCGAACCAGTCCGAACCAGTAGAATCCCACCCCTGCCTTTGACTACCCATGAACTTTCTCCTTTCTTTAGCGTAAGTTTGATTTTGCTCCTCACCAGGATCGATCCACAAATTTCTTTATTTATTTATGAAATTTACATGCCGCCCATCCAACCGTTGAGCAACAATATGCCTATTTTCTCACAAAACACATGCATACAAAAGAATGTGACCAATAATACAATATTTCGTTCATACATTTTTATGTTCTTCATTCACTAAGAACCTACAGCTGTGTGATGTTTCTCAACATGACCATATACATCAAATATCAGAATAGGTGTGTTTCCTAGCATTCTTTATACTTCCATTAAATCTCCTTTTATATCCTGGAAGTTGAATCGTGGCAACTCGATATCTTTTTTTTTTAATTGGTTCAAAATGTTTCATTGCTAGTCCAAGTAGTTTCCTTGGTCTGAGCAAGTTGGGTAGGCCAGTGAGGCCCCCTCAATCTGTTGGGCACCAGGGACTGGTTCCATGGAGAGAGGTTTTTCTGTGGACTGGAGGGGGCCTGGTTTCTTGTGCTACCAGCATCCTGTGGATGGGGCTTCACTTATTTGTAGGGCCCGGTTTCTGGCATGCCATGGACCAGTGTTGGTCCATGGACTGGGTGTTGGGGACCTCTGTGTTAGAGGAAAGGTGTCTCCAGAAAGGTGTCATTTTCTCTCCTCATCTGGATAAGCTTTGTTAAGGATAACATTGTTTACCCTAACTGGTTTGGGTAAAAATAATAAATAAGGTATCATGGTTTGTTAGTTAAAGTGTGTGTAACTTTAACTGCAGGGATGGAATTAAGGGTGTGGTTGTAAAAGCACTATATAAGAAGCGAGGCAATTGCAGCTCTTTCTCTCTGGCTTACTGATCCCTAATTACTAGATGGATTGATGACTGCGTTCTTACTGAAACGGGGAGAGAAAAAGGAGTGTTGATATTTCTCAACGGAGAGAAGATAAAGATTGGACTGATTTATTGTAAGTGTACTGACATTGGCTATTCAACACGGACTTTGCAAATAGAGTATCCCCGACAAGACTTGACTGAAATTGATATATGACTAATGGACCGTTATTTTGACTATGCTATAATTCTTAAATGGAATAAACTATATTTTTGATAGCACAAGCGTATCTGTATTTTTACTGCGTGTTAACTAGAAAACTTATCTCACACAATTACCTGTCTTCCTATCTGACTTCGCTGCACGTTCTGTTTAGTTTGTTTTCCTTAACACCCGTTGGGGAATCCAGGCTTAACAAGCTTGTTGGGTGAGAAGTCAGAGAGTTGTTGGCAAGTAAATGTTCCAGCTCCTAAATCCTTTACCTTAGAACACATAATGGGGTCACCCCAACCAATTTGAAGAACAGCAACAAACATTTTGAACCAACAAGAAAACAAATCCAATTGCCCTTACTCAACTTCCAAACAACTGTACCTGGAATTACTGAAAGTTTTCATCAACATGCTCCTTATGTATGGGTAGTCTTTGACTTACGACCACAATGGAGCCCAAAATTTCTGTTCCTAAGTGAGACAGTTCTTACATGAATTTTGGCCCATTTTATGACCTTTTTGACCACAGTTATTAAGTGAATCACTGCAGTTGTTAAGTTAGTAACATAGTTGTTAAGTGAATCTGGCTTCCCTATTGATTTTGCTTATCAGAAGTTCGGAAAAAGTGATCACATGACCCCGGGGTATTGCAACCGTCATATATATGAGTTGCCAAGTGTCTGATTTTGATCGTGTAAATATGGGGTATACTGCAATGGTTGTGAGTGTGAAAAATTGTCATGTCACTTTTTTTGGTGTCATTGATTATCCTTTGGTAGCCCCAAAGGTGCTTTTTCAAAAGGAAATTGGACTTTCTTTGTTTTTGCTTGAAGACTTTTTTGCTTCTCATCCAAGATAGTTTCCCCTTCCCCATTTCTCACTCTGTTGAACATTTCTCTCCTCCTCTCCTCTCCCCTTCTCCCTTCCCCTTCCCTCCTCTCTACTCTACTCTAGTCTACTCTAGTCTGATCTAATTCTATTGTTGATTCTCAATTTCTGATTCATTCAGAACTGAAGAAGCTTCTTGGGTGAAAAGCAAAATGTCTCCATGCAAAAACAAAGAAAGTCCAGTTCCCTTTTGAAAAAGCACCTTTGGGACAACCATGACCTGGATGATTGAGATTCTCCATAGACATTTATCCTTTGGTAGCATCAGAAGGAGTGCTGGCTTCTGGTGGACCTTCAGCCACCTCATTATGTGCCTCATCTATCATCAGTTTATACTGTCTTTTGAAGAATCCAAGCTGGAAGGAAAAAAAGAAAAGAAAATTCAGTTTAGCATTGAGCAATAATGGTGGCAAATTAGATAGATACGCAGTTGAAAAGGTGTCCAATCTAGAGGAGTCCACAAACCAATTGGTTCATTCTCAAGATGATTTTCAAAATGGCAACTGGAATTCCTTGATTTCTTCCTTGAAAACGTCTTTACAGGTTAACAGAGTTGGAAGGGACCTTGTAAGTCATTTAGTCCAACCCTCCACCCAAGCAGGAGACCCTACACCAGTGGTAGTCAACCTGGTCCCTACCGCCCACTAGTGGGCAGTAGGGGTTTTGTCCCCTACTTTATAAATCACCATTACTGTGGAACCAGTGGGCGGTTAGAGAAAACATTTACTACTAACAGAGATACAAAAGTGGGTGGTTGGTATAAAAAGGTTGACTACCCCTGCCCTACACCATTTCTGACAGATGGCAACTTTTGCTTCTCATCCAAGAAGCTTCTTCAGTTCTGACAGAATGGTATGGAATGGAAGGATTGAGGGAGAAGGTTTATTCTTCCAGCTTGTGGGTTGGTTTCCGAGTGTTTCATTACCAGGCTAGGTAACATCTTCAGCTGAGTTTTAGGGGATGTCAGTGTTGGTGTTCTTCTGACACCATAAAATAAATAAATCCTTCCATTCCCCACCACCATTCAGTCAGAACTGAAGAAACTTCTTGGACGAGAAGCAAAATATTTTCAAGGGGGGAAAAAAACCAAAGAAACCCAGTTGCCTTTTGGAAAAGTATCTTTGGGTCAATTATGACTTAGATGATTCTGAATCTCCATAGACAAATTGGTTTATTGTAAGACTGAAGGATGGACAGTAATGGACACTCTTCGCTTTATTAGTAGATTTTTCTCCTCTGTTTCAGGCACCTCTCTCCCCCTTGGCTTTAGCAGAACCACTTTCGTTTGAGAAAAGCAATAACTTGATATATTGTCTCATAATATAAAGGTAAATGCGGGAATGACCTTTGGAGATAGGGAGAGTTAAGTTAAGATGCTACCTACGCCAGTGATCCCCAACCTTTTTTACGCCGCGGCCCGGTATCCCCAACCTTTTTTATGGCGCGGCCCGGTACCGGCATTAGCTGGGCGCCGCCATCTTTTGATGAAAAAGTGCTTCTGGTGAGCTTTCTACCGGAAAAGCTCACCGGAAGCACTTTTTCATCAAAAAGATGGCGGCACCCAGCAAGTCAGCGCCCGGTAGGACTTGTTCCACGGACCGATACCGGTCCGTGGACCGGTGGTTGGGGACCCCTGACCTACGCAACAGTTGGATAAGAAATGATATAGCCTGAGGTTGTGTAATGGGTAAAGGAAGAATTCAATTCTCCCTATTTTCTCTGGCTATAAGAAACACAATGGGAGACTTGCAATCTTCTGTTAATGTAGTCTTACAACAAAGTAGAATTATTTTATCTGCTCATGTTTCCTGTCCTATCTATCTGGGAAGACTGATAACATAACTGGGATGGAAGTGGATTACTAAAATGTTTATTGCAGGCCCTTCGCTCTCTCAGTATGCTTACCTTATACAGAATTGCTGCAATCAGAACAAGGAGTACAAGACCAATCAGACAGCTGCCAATAATGATGGGCAGGTAGTTGTAGCCTTTAAAGAACTCCACTGTGGTCTTCACCTAGAAGAATGGAAGGACTGGATCATACAAGGGAAATCACAATCCTTTGGTCACAACTTCCTTTCTCCATACTGTGCTTATCTTCCGATGGAGCCAGAAGTTCTGATGACAATCTTGGTGGGATTCAAATTTTTTTTACTACCGGTTCTGTGGGCGTTGCTTGGCGGGAGTGGCAGGGGAAGGATACTGCAAAATCCCCATTCCCTCCCCACCCCACTAACCTGCTTTCCAGCTCTGTTCTCCTGTGCAACAAAAGAAGACCAAGCCAATCAGCTGGGACTTGGGAGGCAGAGAATAGATGAGGGCAGGGCCAGTCAGAGGTGGTATTTGCTGGTTCTCCAGAACTACTCAAAATTTCCACTACCGGTTCACCTCTTTAGTTATTCCTTGGAGGAGGGGAATCATTACCTGGCTTTTCATGAATTCTTCTATCTGCTTGTATTTGTTCTTGTCATAAGAAATTTGGGTGGAGCTCACCAAAGTCACCTTCGTCTGCTGGATCTGAAAAAAAATATAAACAACCTCAGAAGTGGAGAGTTAGGTTGCTTGAAAGGTTGTACCAAGAGAGGGAAGGGTAAGAATTAAAGGTAGTCCTTGACTTACAACCGCCACTGAGCCCAAAATTTCCATTGCTAAGCAAGACACTTGTCAAGTGACTTTTGCCCCATTTTACAACTTTCTTGCCACACTCGTTAAGTGAATCACTGCAGTTGTTAAGTCAGCAACATGATTGTTAAGTGAATCTGGCTTCTCCATTGACTCCTGCTGGTCAGAAGGTTGCAAAAAGGAATCGCATGACCCCTGGGGCACTGCAACTGTCATAAATATGAATCAGTGGCCAAATGTCTGAATTTTCATCACATGATCATGGGGGATGCTGCAACAGTCATAAGTGTAAAAAGTGGTCATAACTCACTTTTCTCAGTGCTGTTGTAACTTCGAACAGTCACTAAACAAACTGTTCTAAATCAAGGATTACCTGTACTGATGTTAATAGAAATGTTATTTATGGACATAGACATGCCAGTGGCCATTGGCCTATCTTCATGGGCCAAATCCCATCCAGCAACAAAATATACATGAAAGAATCCTATGAATTATCATTTGTTGAAGGTGAGAATGATTCTGTGGGACAGTTTTCACCATTATATACTGCAGAGCTATTCCATATGCAGGGGTTTTTGGTCTGAAATCACCATTGTGCTCCTATGTCCCCATGCTGTTTTGGCATTTCTCTTGGTCTCCTCAATCTAAGCTAAAGAACGTTTGGCTCAGCAGTTCCTCCGTAGGAAAGACAATTTTACAGGATTTCTTTTGGAGCTGAGAACTAGACAATTTCCCACTAGCTTTGTCCTAACTCCCAGCTTCCCAAGACTCCTTTTCCGCTTGAATTGAGGGTATTGTGGTATTTTCACTTCATCCTTTCTTATTGCTTTGATGGTAGGCTCCACCACTTCCATGTATTGGCCAGTTGCTTTTATCTTTTGTTGCCTCGCCACAAATAGTCAACATAATGAAGGAAAAATGAAGATGAGAACGAAAAGCCATCCACATTTTTGTAGCACAGGCTAGATAGAGGCAGCACCGGTCAGCTCAATGGAAAGATGAAGTCCACATGAAAATGAGAACCAAGAAACACCTGTGTTTCTCTATCATGGGACAGATTGAGGTCAATGCTGGGTGCAAAATTAGGGAATACATATGGTAGTGAAGTCAATGCATATGTGGAAATGCCCTTATGCAAACATGTCCTAAAATTTAGTTGGTTTTCTATATGTGTGATGGTGTGTAATTATTATTATACCACAAAAGGCATTTTACTGTCCTGCTGTCTAACCCAATAAAGACCCAGCAGATGCCTCCATACCTGTGAAAACCACTTGAAGCCAATGTCCCCTTTGATCTTGAACTCAATAAATTGACGGAATTCCAAGGATGGAACATTGCAAGTGATTGTTTTACAGGTGGCTACAGAGCAGTCCTGGAAGACACAGAAGAACATTGTCAAGTGTGGTTGTAGGAATGTTGAGACTATTAATTTCTTGTGACCACAGTGGGCAGCCCATGAGGCCACCAAGATTCCCCCGAGTCCATCTGCTTTTTCAAAGGAGACTTGCCAGCAAGAGCACCAGGTATGCTCACCAAAACAGGTTGCTTGTTTAGTTGCTTCACAAATTCCTTGGATCCTGGAGTGTTTGTTCCAGGCACACAAATGATCTGAGGGAACTGATAGACAAAAGAAAGGAACAATCTGAAGATCAGGAGGGATTATAAGTGCTCTATTTCTGAGCTTGAAGAATAAATCATGGGAGACTTTTAATCTTGCATTGTTTATCTTTTCAACACTGAACCCCTCAGAGCAGGGGTAATTTTCCCAGAGGCCACATGAGAAACTGGAAGTGTTATGGAGGACCAAAGCAATAGGTTGAACTTAATTCTGCTCAATATTAATTTTTTCATGTTATAAAAAGTGGTGTATTATATGGTTTTGAATAGCTGCAACAAATTTACATTTGATTTCTAATTTCCAATTGACCTCATGCAGGCCAGACAGGAACAGCCAAAGAGCTGGATGTCTGCAGAGATTCTCAGTCATCCAGATCATGATTGTCCCAAAGGTGCTTTTTTTCAGGAGCAAACTGGACTTTCTTGTTTTTTCTTTGAAGATGTTTTGCTTCTCATCCAAGAAGTTTCCTGTCAGAGCTGAAGAAGCTTCTTAAATGAGTAGCAAAACGTCTTCAAAGAAAAACAAGTCCAGTTGCCTCCTGAAAAAAGCACCTTTGGGACAAAGGGCTGTCGGTGATCCAGGGGCTGTAAATGCCCATATCTGCCTTAGAGTTAAGTGGGGATATTGAATCAATGTATAGAGCATATCCAGCAGGTATTTTACATAAGTGTCTTAATTACATTGAGAATCAATGAAGGGAGGGAACAAAAATATTGCTTGAAAGCATCTCTCCTATTTTGATTATGATGATAGGTTCTCACCAATCTCTATTCAGATATGTGATAATAGAACAAAGATTTCTGAAGAACAAATCTCTTCTTGGATCAGAACAATCAACCAGCTAATTTATCAGTTTATTTCCAGCAATGGCCATTTGGATACTCCTTGGTTGTTGGCAAGGATTGATTAGGTCATGTTTCTTGTTCATCTTGTACTCAGAGACATTTCCTCTAAACAAGAATGTTCTGCTTATTGTTCATGGTCACTGGCCTAGTGATCCTTCATGAATTGTGTCTCCATCTTAGTCCCTGACTAAATGTTGACATGGAGAAGAATTCTGAATTTATACGTTCCAGATAAAGATGGTCGTATCCGCCAATTTGCTTATAATCCTGCCAATATAATTTAGAAATTTACACCTTGATTTGATGGAATTCTAGCAAAGAGTATCTTGACTTAAAAACTTCAGTTTTATTTTGTGTTCTAGTTTGCTGTTGAATAATTCAAGGTTCTCTTGGTATCAAATAAAGTATATCAATAAGATCTAGATATTTACAAAGGAATAATTAAATTTGTCTCTGAAACTTAAGGACATTCCATTTGTAAGATACTGTTTATTCAACCATTAACCAGATTTTTCTTAATCTTTGAGATTAAGTAGCTATATTGTATAATATATATATATATATCACTGACTCTTTTTTGTTTAAAAAATAAACTATACTTGTTTTTGTGCTTAAAAAGTAAGAGAAATTAAGAGAAAAACCCAAAGGGATGTTTCTCCCCACACCCAATGTCTTCAAACTTCTAAAATGAATTTGAAATATGGATTTGAAATATTAGACCATAATCTACTTCTAAGGGGTGAATACTTGCTTTCCCGGTAAGAAATCTATTGCTAACTCAGTTTATACCTATTTATACCTACCTATTTATACCTATTTGGTCAAAAGTATTCAAATAACCTGAATGTTTTTGGCCAAGTAAACATCAAAATAATATTTCAGTTATTCCTAAACCTCCCGTCATGTTTTTCTTCTGTTTAACTTAAATTTCCCATCTAACCGTTTATAGTACAATCTGGTAATTAGTGGACGGATTTCTCACTGTACAATTTTGATACATCACTTTGCTCTGTGTTAGAAAAAATGGGAATGGCAATTGAAGAACAAGAAGAAAGAGTTTCAGAGGAGGAGGAGTCGATTCAAGGAGAAGACATTTTAAATAGACAATTAACACAAAGAACACTACAAAGAAGTGGGGAAAGAAGGAAGGTTAAAAAGTTGAAATTTAAGAAGGCAATCAAAAGGGGGAATACCTGTGAAGTCAGGAAAGGCAGAAAGACCCAGTAGAAAAGGGGAAAGGAAGAGAGGGATATAAACTGGAATGAGAAAAGATATGGGGAAAAGAGGGGGAGGAGAAGCAGTAAGAAACAGGTGCATGAAATAAAGAAATACGGAAATAGTAAAATGTTGAAAAGAAATTGTTTTTTCAGAGATAATGGTTGATGAATTAAAAGGGGATTCTGCAGGGTGACAAGGGGTAATAAGAATATTTCTGCAATTAAAAATATTTAGAAAATAGGGTAATATAGATACTGATAACTGTTATTAAAAATCAAGGGGGGAAAATATGCTGCGGAATCCAAATGAAAAGATGTAATGATTATTATTGTAACTTCTTAAAAATAATGGTTTATTGGGAATCAAGATGAGGGAATAAAGGTATATTTTAATCATTGAGGTGTCACACTCAAAACAGTAAAAGGGGGGAAACCTATACTTGTTTTTTTTTTTTTTTTAGTGTTAAAATTTGTATTAATCTAGAATTTATAGAAAGAATGTGTAATGGAAAGGGAATATGGCAGACTAAAGAACCAACTAAATTAATAAGTTAATATAGACTATTAAAAGCAAGGAGAGACATTGGTAACTTATTATTATTATTATTATTATTATTATTATTATTATTATTATTATTATTATTATTATTATTATGCAAACACATATTGTTTTTCTTTATTTTTAAAATAAATATTAAAGTATTATATTTGAAATAATTGAAATTAAACAAAAAGATGTTTCGATTGAGATTAATGAAAGAGGCTGGAATTAATGTGTCTGTTTCTCTCCTTACTGAAAATTTGGAATGGAAAAGGTAATAATAGAATTAAGTATGCATATATGAATGTATAATTGCTGTCATATTTGTATGTAAAGGTGATGACCCGGAAATATGTTGTCCACTAAAAAGAGATTTTTGTTTTTAATGTGAAAAACTGAATAAAATTTGTTAAAAAAAAAAAAAAGAATGCAGGAACCGGTCTTCAAATGAACTAATTGTCTCTTGCAAAATCCCAGTCCCCTTTTGCTTCTCTCTTATTCCCTATGGGAGGGGCCATTCACCATCCACCTGTGGCTTTATTCCCAAGTTGACCCTTGTTCCTTAACTGTTCCCTTCGTCTGGCAGCAGTGCCCATGGGCACACTGGGTACAGGCTCCAGCTGTCCTACCTCACTGATGTCCGACTCTAAAGGCAGCTGATAACTGTCAGATGGCCCTGGCTCCATCTCTGCCTCTGATACAGAGCACTCGTCATAGCCTTCCTCAGACTCCAGGACTGGCCCGTGTTCCCCCCACCCACAACCTCCTCACTGTCCGAGTCTGCCGCCCAGCTCCGCTGGCTGCTATCGGGCCACAACAATACCTCTTGAGGGACGTCCAAGGTTGCATTCCAAATCTGTGTTCCATTCAGTGACACAGGAATATGAAATGTTACTGAAACAGAAACATTTCGAAGATACGTATTCTTCATCTAAATTGGAAGAAAATTCAGCGTAAGAAAATACATAGACATCTAGCATTCTTAGTGCAGGTCAATACTTTGCTTTTATAGGGATGGTTTCCCCTCGTATCTAGACATGAGAAGTACAACTGTGTACTTAAAATTCTTTACTCGTGTTTCCAAGACTCTACCTCCAGAGAGTCTAGTACAGGTAGTCCTTGACTTATGACCACAACTAAGCCCAAAATTTCCGTTGCTAAATGAGACAGTTTTGTTCAGTGAATTTTGTCCAATTTACAACTTTTCTTGCCACAGTTGTTAAGTGAATTACGGCAGTTGTTCAGCTAGTAACACAGGTGAATCTGGCTTTCCCATTGACTTTGCTTGTCAGAAGGTCACAAAAGGGGATCACATGACCTTGGGGCATCGCAACCATCATAAATACACGTCAAGTGTCTGAATTATGACCATGTGATCATAGGGATGCTGCAGTGGTCTTAAGTGTGAAAAAAAGGCCATAAGTTACTTTTTTCAGTGCTGTTGAAACCTTGAACAATCGTTAAATGAACTGTTGTAAGCTGAGGACTATCTGCACAAGCTATCCTGGTGTCTGGGGTCATGGGGGGGGGGCTTTCTGGGTGCCAGGTCTGAGGCCCTTTTGCTCCCTTCCAGGGCTTGCTTGGAATAGGGGCTTCCCCACCCTCCCCCTTTTTGTAACTTCAGAGTGGGCTAGAAAAAAATGGAGGGAATGAGTGGTGCTTGGCAGGCAGCCTTGTTTGGGGATAGGCTTATTGCCCAATGTGCCCTTTTTCAGGTGCACTGCAGATATTAAAAAAAATGAGAATATTTGTAGCTCAAGGTTGAAATGAGGGATCCTTGGTGCTCTCTGAGCTTGTTTTCTTGCAGACGTTTTTCATTACCCTAACTAGGTAACATCATCAGTGTAGTAAGGAGTGCTGTTTGCTTTCAGTTTATATTCTGTGATTTGCCCTGTCAGTGTTGGTGGGAGTGGTCTTGGAGATTCTTTGGTTGTTTATTAATGGCTGTTTGGCAGGTTTTTTTGATTGGGGTATTGTTTACATGATTGTTGGTCTGAAGTTTATCTTGGAGTTAATCTATGGTGATCTGAGTCCTGGTTACTGGTGGAGAGAGGTGATAGAGCAGGTCCACGAAGTGCTTCGATCTGGCCCACAGGGCCACCCTGGAAACAGTGAAGGACCAGCCCGCAGTGCCTCTGCCAGCAAAAACAGAGCTCGACGGGGACGCATGCACCACCACCCCGCCCGAGCTCCATTTTCACTGGCAGAGGGCTGAAGGAGGCCGTTGTGGCCAAAAACGGAGTTCAGGAGCCTGTTTTCACAGGCAGTCCCGATATGAGTGATGTCAAGCTGTCCACACCCACCCTGGCCGTGCCCACCCCACCCCTGAGGTCAAACACAACCATGATGCGGCCCTCAATGAAATCAAGTTTGACACCCCTGTGCTAGAGTCTTTCTGTTCTCATTTGGGCTGGCTGATAGTCTCTTTTGCATAGTCTATAGATGCTGCTAATGCCTATGTCTCTATTGATGGCTGATTTGTCAGAGTGCCATCTTTCTAAAGTTTCTCTGACAAATCAGCCATCAATTGACACATAGACATTAGCAACATCTATAGATTATGCAAAAGAGATCAGTCCAAAGGAGAACAAAAAGATGAGAAGCAAATACTTTTCAAAGGAAGAATGCATCCATCACTACATAAACGCGCTCCATTCTTAAGAAACTCTTCCTCTATCTTAATAAATAAGCCCCTCTCTGTTCTAACTCCTTGACCACAAAACGATCCACATCTCTTTCACCTCGTAATGATGTTCCACAGTCTGGGTTTCATCTTCCTGTCCGGCAGAAATATTAACATACTTGGTTGATGAAGCCAAGCTGGAAAAGTGAAAGGTTGAGGGGGGGGGGGAACATTATGTGATTGACCATAATTTTCAGTTAATTAAGATTACAGCTGTGCTTCACTCATTCCTTAGCAATGTGAATCATGAAAAATGGATTCACATAGGTGGCTGTGCAAACAATCTAAGACTTCATAGCAACTTCTTGAGATATGATATAAGCAGGGGGAGGCCACTTACTTATTGATGAAAATGTTGATTGCATACTTGACGGGCAGCTCCATTCGATAAACCATGTCCTTTGTGACAGTGACATTATTTTCACTGGAGGGATGCAAGGAAAAATGGGCACAGCTTCAATCACAGCACACCTGCATCTCTCTTAATTACAGCTGTCCTGTCCTCCCTCCCCTATCATATCACATTCAACATCATCTGATATAACAGTGAGAACCTCAGTATCAGTGAAGTTGAATTTATTTAAGGAACATTTGCACAAGATTATAACTTGAGAAAACGCTGTAAATTGCTAGTGGAAAAACAGTCATAGACATCATGGCGGCTAATCTGATTTACATTGGAGAATGTTTGCAAGAACTGTGGTGCTGCAGTGGTTAGAATGCAGTACTGCAGGCTACTTCTGCTGACTGCCAACTGCCTGAAATTTGACAGTTCGAATCTCACCAGACTCAAGGTTGAGTCAGCCTTCCATCCTTTTGAGGGCAGTAAAATGAGGGCCCAGATTGTTGGGGACAGTATGCTGACTATGTAAATTGCTTAGAGAAAGCTATTGCTATTTTAGTCGTGGGAAGTTTTACCTGGAAGCTGTGGCACTGATTCTCACCACACTTCCTAGATTTGCATCTTGGGAAACAAAAAAGGTGACAATGAAGATCACCTGGAAAGAAGGAGACACAAAAGAAGATGACTCAGAATGCTTAAAGCAGAGCTGTGTTATACATTCAATCCAAATGTATACTTCATTAATAACCAAAACATTGGCCATGAGAAACTTGGAAACTTCTCAGTCATTTTCCCATCTCTGTTGAAGAGCTACAATCCCTAGAAATTGGGAATGGGAATGACCTTTGTGCAAGATAAATTTTAGAGTCAGATTTGTACACAATTATTTATTGCGAAGCAATTCTTTGAACTCACAACTAGATCAGGTACAAAGCATTCTATCTTAATGCTGTTTTGTGATTTTTGAGAACAAGCTATGAACCTTCTCACAAAATAGCCACTCTGGACTCTTTTTATAGAGAGTTGCAATGCCTTGAGCTGCTGAATGTCCATGGAGATTCTCAGTCATCCAGGTCATCGTTGTCCCAAAGGAAGAGGTCCCAAAAAGGTGTTTTTTCCCCCAAAAGCTAACTGGACTTTGTTTCTTCCTTGAAGGCATTTCACTTCTCGTCCAAGAAGTTTTTTCAGTTTTGAAGAAGAACTGAAGAAGCTTCCTGGAAGTTGAAACATCTTCAAGGAGAAAACAGTCCAGTTGCCTTTTGAAAAAGCACCTTTGGGACAACCATGACCTGGAGGACTGAGAATCTCCATGGACATTTAGCAACTTGAGTTGCTACTAACCCTTGAATTTATAGATAAAGCCAACCTCCTCAATTGGCAAAAGGTTCCACGTGTTAGAATATTACCAACACCATAAGACAGTCTTTGAAAGGAAATGGTCAATCTTTCTTGGACTTTGGGTGGATACTGTCAACTATTCTGGGTTCATAGATGGCCACTAGACTAACATACAAGAGGACAGTACCTCAGCCATGCTTCGGAAGATGGGATGATTGATGCCACAGATGGTTTTCCTCACAGGGACTTCCTCTGTACCATGAGGAGAGATGCATTTAATAATCACATATTTTCTGTTGGTCTGAGGAGGACAGGACATGATGATTATCACTGGTGATGGACAGCACCTTCTTTGGCCATTCCCCAACACTCTCCCCTCTGGTGTCTCTGATTTCTTTCTTATCTTCATACCTGCACTAATATAAATCTGCGATAGGACAGTGAAGATGGATGGATGAAAGTCAAGTTAGTACTGTAAGAATCCTCTCCGTCATTCCGGATGAAAACAGTAACATTGAGTTCAGAGGTCAGGCCAACCACCAATTCATTCAAGCTAAAGGAAAGAGGGGAAATGTCCTTGTTTAATCTCGAAAACAAGAATCCTTGAAGTGAAATTCCATCTGGAAGCCACTTCCTTTAACTTGGAGAAACCTACCTGAGATATATAGAGACTTTCTAAAGAAGAAAACCATTATTGTGAATATGGTTTACATGTTCAGGTTTTTTTAAATAATGGCTTTAGATGTGCTATAGATAGTGTGGCATTGAAGACTACTCATACTTTGTCCAACAAAGTTTGGAGAGATTTTATGAAGAAATGTCACCCACAAAGCACCCCCCACAAAGCAATTAATTCAGGCTGTGCAGGAACATAAGGCTATGCTGCCCACATGGCCGCAGGAACACAAGGCTTGCATAACTACATAGCCAAAAAGGCATTAAGAGTTGTTAACCTAATCTTACATAGCTTTTTCTCTGGTAATATTACACTACTAACTAGAGCATACAAAACATTTGCTAAACAAATACTCGAATACAGCTCATCAGTCTGGAACCCACATTATGTATCTGATATTAACACAGTTGAGAAAGTCCAGGAATATTTCACAAGAAGAGTTCTCCACTCCTCTACTCGTTGTAGAACACCTTATGCCACCAGACTCGAAATTCTAGACCTAGAAAACCTAGAACTACGCCGCCTTTGGTCCGATCTAAGTATAGTATATAAAAATCATACATTGCAATGTCCTACCTGTTAATGAATACTTCAGCTTCAACCATATCAATACAAGAGCGAACAATAGATACAAACTCAAGGTTAATCGCACCAAACTTGATTGCAGGAAATACGACTTCAGCAACAGAGTGGTCAATGTCTGGAATACTCTACCTGACTCTGTGGTTTCTTCCCCAAACTCCAAAAACTTCAGCTTTAGACTTTCTACTATTGACCTCACCCCTTTCCTAAGAGGTCTGTAGGGGACATGCATAAGCGCACCAATGTGCCTACCGTCCCTGTCCTATTATTTTTTTTTATTTTTCTTATATGTATCCCTGTATTCATAACTATGTTTTTACTTATACCTATTATCTTGTAAGCAATTGACAAACCAAATAAAATAAGTAAAATAAACACAAGGTAGTGAGGGGAGGGGGGAAAGGGCAGAGGGGGAATTCACCCCTTGTGCCCTGGCTGGCCACTGGGATGCTTCTTTCCACTTCTTTCTTCTTCTGCTTTTGGCTGCACACAAGGAAAGCAGCAAAAGTCTTTCTTCCTCTCCCCCAAACTCCACCAGAAGTGAGTCTTTGGGACCCTGCAAAGCATCCTGCTCCAAGAGACAAATCTCACAAAGGCTCATTTCTAGTGGAGTTTGGGGGAGAGAAAGAAAGACTTTTTCTGCTTCTGCTGCTTTCCTTGCTTGAAGTCAAAAGTCTCTCCCCCACCTCCAAGAATGGAGCTGGAGAGGGTATCCTGCAATCTCAAATAAAGAATGATCAATTGGTAGGAAAACAGAATGGGGAATTTTCCTGCAGACTTTTTTGGGGATTTTCCCAGGGTCTCTGCTGCTTTCTGCAGAGACTCTGGGAAAATGTCAGCAAGCCACCATCAGTCAAAATTCATATTAGTGGTCCACAGGATTTAAAATTATGAATTTGGTGGTCCCTGACATCCAAAAGGTTGGCGACTTCTCGTCTAACGCATCTAAAAATGATCTGTCATGACTGTGGTGTCAAAGAATAAGAGCATTGATTTTGGAACTCGAGGATGGATCAGGATTGGTGGCTGGATGAGAATCAGTTGGAGTAGTGGTTAAAGTACTGTTCTAGAAAGCAGAAGATGGTGAGTTGTAGGCCTCCCTTAGGCATGTAAGTCAGTCTCTCTTTCTCAGTACAATCCAACTAACAGGACTGCTGTTGTAGTAAAATAAGCAGTAGTAAGTATGCTCACCGTCTTGAGTTATTTATAAAAAAGCAGATAAAATGAGAATAACTGTGATTGAAAAGAAGAACTTGTGGATAAATGGTAATACCAGGAAACCATAGAATAGCAGGCAAAGAATTGGAGAAGATCACGAAGTATCAAGATCTGAACACCTGAATTTAGTAGACTTTGGGATAAACCGGTCTTGATAGTTACAATGGTTATTGGCATTATTTAAAAAATCTGCTCATTGATAAAGTTCATTTGTCAATTATAAAAGACAACATTGCTTGTATCCGCAAACAAGTAGTCCTTGAGTTACGACCACAATTGAGCCCAAAATTTCTCCAGTGAGACATTTGTTAAGTGAATTTTGCCCCATTTTTGTCCCCCTTCTTGCCTTGGTTAAGTGAATTAATGCAGTTGATAAGTTAGTAACCCGGCTGTTAAATGAATCTGGCTTCCCCACTGACTTTGCTTGTCAGAAGGGCGCAAAAGGGGATCATGTGATCTTGGGACACAGACACAGTAACGGTCCTCAATGTGGACCAGTTGACAAGCACCTGAATTTTGATTCCATGATCACGGGGATGCTGGAAAAATCGTAACTTTGAAAAATTGTCATGTCGCTTTTTTCAGTGCAGTTGTGACTTTTAATGGTCACTAAGTGAACCGTTGTAAGTTGAGGACTACCTGCAAATACATTACAACATTCTGGGAAGAACTGGATGCATATGAAAGGCCAACCTCAGCTAAACAACTGGTAGGTGCAATTTCATATTTTTGTGTTAATAATAATAATAATAATAATAATAATAATAATAATAATAATAATAATAATAATAATAATAATACAGACTGACAAAGTTTTGGAACACAATACCCCGGATATCACGATTGTGGAGAAGAAAAAAGTGTGGATCGTCGACATTGCCATACCTGGTGACAGCAGAATTGCCGAGAAACACCTTGAAAAAGTCACCAGATATCAGGACTTGAGAATCGAACTGCAGAGACTCTGGCATAAAACCAGTGCAGGTGGTTCCAGTGGTAATTGGCACACTGGGTGCTGTGCCTAAAGACCTAGGCAAGCACTTAAAAACAATTGGCACTAACAAGATCACCATTGGTCAGCTGCAGAAGGCCACCTTACTGGGATCTGCTCGCATAATCCACCGATACATCACGCAGTACTAAACACTTAGGAAATGTTCGACTAGTGATTTGTGATACGAAACCCAGCATGGTTATCTCGTTTGCTGTGTATACTGTCATTTTTGTGTATAGTAATAGTAATAATAGTAATAGTAGTAGTAGTAGTAGTAGTAGTAGTGAATTCTGGCAGTTTTAAATTCACCCAGCTTAAAGTTGCCAAGGTTGGACAACACCAGTTTCCAAACAGAGTATTCTGGTAATGCAGTGAGAGTTCTGCCTTATACAAATAGTCCTCGCTTAGTGACTGGTTGCTTAGCAACCATTCAAAATTACAATGGAATCCCCAAAAGCTATTTATGACCTGGTTCCAGAATTCCAATGGCTGCCCACACCCCCAATCACATGACCATATTTTGGATGCTTGGTACATGGCTAGCTTTTATGGCCATTTGCAGCATTCTTTGATCACGGGAAGACAGTTTTGAACATTTTTCCCAGTTCACAGCTTTTTTGGCAGGTTTCCAGAAAAAAAATGCCCATTTTTATTTTATTTATCAAATTTATTTGCCGCCCATTTTGTGATTCAGGTAAGGGATGCCCATAGGAATACATGGATTCATTTAACAGTGTTCACTTAATGACTGCCATGTTTGCTTAACGACCACCACAAAAAATGTGTAAAATTGGACCTAGTCATGCGGATGTCTGACTTATAACTATCATGACTTACAAAGGAAATTCCAGGCACCGCTACGGTCGTAAGTCGAGGTCTACCAGTAATTTTATACATATTGAACACCTAAACACAACTGTTGAACAGTAAATACTGTTCATTGACTTAGATCAGCTTTTAGCACGCATGAATGAAGTCTGTTGAAATGGGGTTGCTATAAAGATGAAAAGTGTACTGTACCCTGAGAAATTGAAGGATGTTTTTAACTGGTCTTTACAGATTCCATCTCTTCCGCAGTTCTTCTCAAAGTGCAGCTACGAGGACATGTGGGAAAGATGGAGAGGAAATATCAGCCTCCATGAATAGGTGAGGTGAGAGATAAAATGCTAGAGCAGGATTTCCAAATCTTGGCAACTTTAAGATGCGTGGATTTCAACTCCCAGAATTCCACATGAATTCCCAGACGTGTGGAATTCTGGGAGTTGAAGTCCATAGGTCTTAAAGTTGCCGAGGTTGGAAAACCTTGTAGTACAAGTTGAATCTATACAATGCACCTTTCAGTTCCAAGTCTTTCTTTGTAGAAGTTGACACCACCACATTTATTTATCGTCTTGTTTATATCACTACCTGTAGAAGCTTGCTTTGTGCAGAGAATTGATTCTCGATTTAATTCTGAAAATCTTGGACTTAGTCCTTCAGAGACAGAACCCACTGGTTCACAGCCACTCAATTGGATTCCTCGATGGACTTGCATCCATGTTATTTGAGGGACCTCCTCTTACCGATTACATCTGACAATTCCATCAGATCCATCAGAGGAGGCATGATGTGGTCCTTCCTCCAGTAGAAGAGGTGTGCTATGGGTCCTATTACTACTAAGAGTCTGCTAAATTGCTACTATCTGGCAGGACCAAAAGACAGGCCTTTTCTGCTATGGCATCCACCTTAAGGGATGAGGCTGGGTTTGTCATTATTAACTGTGAGCACCAAGGCAAGGGCAAATTGTTGATGTGGCTCGATTGTTAACATCTGTTGCTCTCTCTTTACCTTTTAATTATAATATTAATATTTAATTGTCTGTTGTTTTTATAAAATATATTTTTAATTTTCTTATTGTTTGTTGCCCAGAGTCACATTTTTGTGGGAGGTGTGGTTATATAAATATGATGAAAAAATAAATAAATGTTAAATTAATATCTGTCAATTGACTAGCTGAGCTTTTATGACCAGAAAGACTTGTCACATGACAAATAAACAAACTTTGTGTTGCTGAGGTAAAACTTCCAGCAAGATCATTTTTGATGGAAAGAATTTTCAGAAATAAGTATAAGGGCTTGTTACTTCCCTGTTGTCAGCTCTGTAAGCTAGACCAGACTAAGAAATGGACACTGAACAGACCTAAAGCTACGGTTATTAGAATAGCTGTAGCAACAGAATCTTGCACCTCTGTATGAACTTCTTTCCTCCTCATTTTATCTTCACGAGAATTAGCGTAGGAGGTCTGTCTCAGAGCTTTTGTAAAACATTATGTTGGTGCAGTGATTAGAATGCAGTATTCTGTCAACTGTCAACAGTTCAATCCTGACCAGCTCAAGGTTCCTTCCAGGGTCAGTAAAATGAGGACCCAGATTGTTGGGGGCAATATGCTGATTCTGCAAAATGCTTAGAGAGGGCTGTAAAGCACTGTGAAGCAGTATAAAAGTCTAAAATCTATTGCTATTTTTATAGGCTGAGCTCAAGCCTTGTTTATTTGATCATTTATTTTATTGATTTATCAAATTTATGCTGCCATCCATCTGAGCAGAAGATGGTGAAATACCACTGCCTTAGCAGATCTTCCCTCTGTCCTTCAAGGCCATTCTCTTTACTCACTACATCTTTATACAGTGGTACATTGTCTTTAATGGGTTCAGGGAAGTACAACGAGTACCAAAAAGGATTAGTACCAAACAATTTTTTTCCCATAAAGAATAATATAGGGAGTCATAAGGCAGCTGTCCTTCCCCTCTCCTGCCCATCCCGTCACCTCATTTCAGTTATCACCATTTATGCATCCCCCTTCATTCCATGCACATGCAAAATAAAAATAGGTAAGGCAGGATGTGCAAGGAAGGTGACCCACAAATGGAAGAAAAATGACCTCCATTCCTGAATATGTAGCTTGTACATTGAGTACCAAACAAACCATGAGTACCAGGACAAAATGTTTGCATCAAAACATGTTGAGTATCAAATTCAAAGCAGTCGAGTATCAGGTACCACTGTATTAAACTTCAATTCCACACCTTTCCTGTATGGATTTGTTCAACCAAGTGACACTAGGGGAATGCACGCTGGGACTTACAGATGCCAAAAGCAGATTAGACTCATCATCTTTCTTCAGGATGGCCCGTAGATTGTTGGCCTGTGGGATTGGCTCTCCCATCAGGGTATAATTCAGCTGAAGGATTATGGGGGTGAGGCTGTCTTCTACGCAAGTCTGTCCTCATGAGGAATCAGGGGGAAACAAAAAAGAACGGCTTGATTTCATGGCAGCATCTGACGTTCCACATTAAAGATCAGACTTTTTTTAAAAAAAAACTGTTTCTGGTCTGAACCCTGCCCATCCCCAGCCCTTCCAAAACCTCTTCTCTCACCGGTAATTTTATACGGTACATCCTGGATTCTGTCCCCACACCGATCTTCATCTCTTCTGTGGTGGTAGACAAATTCGAACCCTGGTGAAAAACAGCTCGTACTTTCTGGCGACCAGGATCCAAGGTCAAAGTGTACCGAATGGTGTTGAAAGTGTTATTGCCTGAAGGAGATTACAATCAAGTTCAGAACACCTGTATTCTAAAAACTTCCCTTACAAGAGCACAAAATTTTGGTGAATTACAACTAGGAAGTCCTTTCTATTGTCTCGGATTTCTCTGAAGGCATTGTCTTTAGGGATGCTAGGTTTAATGAAGGATTGTATTGCAATGATACTCTGGTGAATTTTCCACAATCATTTATTTATGGAAGAACGCTGCAAAAAATAGTGAACAATAATCCGGTGCAGTGAAACCCTCTGAATTTATCAGGTGCTACTCAGATCTCTGGAGGCTTCCTATGGACTGACTCAAATCAAAACTACACTTGAGAAGATTCCATCATTGTCCTTCAGATGCAGATGAGCAGTGGGGAAGAAATAATCTGAGAAACTGTGCAGGAGCCCAAACAGTACCTTTGAAGACCTGTAAACCTACCGAAGGTAAACCGGATGTCTCCTACGATTTTAAAATTGACTGTCGCTGTGCTGATTTCTTTGTTCAGCACATTCTGGCCTTCACACTCAAAGGCAGACATGGGGATGATAGTTGGGTTTAAGGTTATTCCAGTCACCACACTGACCACAGGTCGGGCTCTACGGCAGATATAAATAGGACACATTAGAGTGAGCTATAAGGAATTACTCCAGATCCATTCTGAGAAGATTACACACTATTAAAGAGATGTTGAGACTTTAGAAAAAGTGCAGAGAAAAGCAACCAAGATGATTAGGGGACTGGAGGCTAAAACATACAATGAACGGTTGCAGGAACTGGGCACAGCTAGTCTAGTGAAGAGAAGGACCAGGAGAGACATGAGAACAGTTCATTAGAAATGGACTATTGTCTATTCTACTTCAGACAGTGCATTCACACTGATAGTCTTTACATAAAATCCAGGGGAGCTGGATATAAGATGGCTGGCTATATTAATATTTTAAAGAACAAAACAGAACAGAACAAGTACAGAGAAGAACAACAAAGATGATTAGGGATCTGGAAGCTAAACCATACAATGAACAATTGAGGGAAGTAGGCATGTCTAATCTAACAAAGAGACGGACCAGGGTTGACATGATAGCAGTCTTCCAATACTTGAGGGACTGTCACAGAAAAAGGTCAACCTTTTTTCCAATGGACCAGAAGGCAAGACAAGAAATAGCAGATGGAAGATTATCAAGGAGAGATCCAACCTAGAACTAAGGAGAAATTTCCTGACAGTGAGAACAATTAACCAGTAGAACGGCTCGCCTTCAGAAGTTGTGGGTGCTGCATTTCTGGAAGTTTTTAAAGAAGAGACTGGACATCCATTTCTCAAGAATGGTATAGACAGGTCTCCTGCTTGAGCAGGGGGTAGGACTAGAAGACCTTCAAAGTTCCTTCCAACTCTGTTATTCTATATTCAGGGTAGAACAGAGCAGAATAGAAACCAGCTTTACCTTAGGAGCAGCACTTGTCTGTCAGCCCCAACAGCCAGATCTGGGAGTCCATCACCTGTAAGTTCTGACCCCCCATCAAGAGCTTGTCCAAAATACTGAAGCCTATTGGCAACAATAGAAGATCGGATGCGCTGCAAAGAAGAAACATAGCAAAGGAACTTATATATATGTATATATATGTGTGTATATATATATATATTTGGTGACGTTTTGACGAAATCTCATTCATCATCTTCAGGCTTGTGTCTTCGTCTTTGTGCTTCTTGTAGTAATGTGAGCTTGCAGCTGTTTTTTCTTTTAACTGCCAGTGGGAGTGCGACTTGACTGGGTGGGGCCTTGGCTGTGTTCCCATTGGTTGGGGGTCGAAACATCGCCAAAATACTTCCAATTTTACGCGGGAGAAAACCCGAATAACCAAAGATCCACATACAAATACCCGCGAAAAGCTCAGAAAACATATATATATTCGGGTATATATATATATATATATATATATATTCGGGTATTTTCCCATGTCATTGTAGTTGTTCTTTTAAAGTTGTAGCGACGTTTCAGCAGAATCTCATCTGCCATCATCAGGCTTGTGATGATGATGATGATGATGATGATGATGTTGCTTGCACTGGCACAAAGCCAAAAGCACCAGCCTGAGGATGGCGAGTGGGACCTCACCGAAATGTCGCCAAGATATTCTCAATCTTACACGTGAAAAGACCCGAACATGCCAAGACCTGCATACATATACATACATACATACATACATACATACATACATACATACACATATACATATACATATACATATACATATACATATACATATACATATACATATACATATACATATACATATACATATACATATACATATACATATACATATACATATACATATACATATACATATATATATATATATATATATATATATATATATATATATATATATATATATATATATATATGGGTCTTTGGTTATTCGGGTTTTCTCCTGCATAAGATTGGAAGTATCTAGGCAACGTTTCGATGAAGTCTCTGAGAAGCACAGAGCAGAAGACACAAGCCTGAAGATGATGAATGAGACTTCATCGAAACGTTGCCTAGATACTTCCAATCATATATATAATGAACAATTGAGGGAAGTAGGCATGTCTAATCTAACAAAGAGACGGACCAGGGTTGACATGATAGCAGTCTTCCAATACTTGAGGGACTGTCACCCTATTGCCCCCAACAATCTGGGTCCTTGTTTTACCAACCTCAGAAGGATGGAAGGCTGAGTCAACCTTGAGCCGGTAAGGATTGAACTCCTGGTTGTAGGCAGAGTCAGCCTGCAATACTGCATTCTAACCACTGCACCACCACAGCTCATAGAATCAGAAGATAGAGAGGCGGAGAAGTGAAAAAGAATGTGGGTAGCTGAAGGCTCACCTGGCTAAAAACATGGTTGAGGGATCTTCTCTGCCCCTGGAAGATGTACACAGCTCCTTGATTCTCATCCTCCAGTGGTGCCCCGACAGCCACATCTGTCCACTGATCCCTGGTAATTTCCCCAGCTTCTGCTATGCTGGTCCCAAAGCGACCCAAGGGGTGATGGGGCTCCCCTTGCAATTCCTTGCCACAGAAAAATGTTTCTCCCTGGGAAATGGGGATGAAGGAAAGACACGTGAATTGGACAGAAAGCATTTTCTCCAGAAGCTGTCATGCCTGGGGTGGGGTGGGGAAATCAAACCCATTAATAACAGCCCAGCATGTATTTCTGTTCATGCAGGATATGGTCCAAAATGTCAGGATGGAGCCTGCAATGGTGCAATGAAAGCTTCACAATGCACATAAATGAAAAACGGGGATTGTTTGGCACTGCTGCAGCTGACATTTTGACTTTTTTGACCTTATCTTGCAGCCACCATTCTATCAATCAGTTCACATCCACAAGCCTCTGTCTTTTTGATTCTCCAACAACCTGAGCTAAACACTGGTACTTTGCCTCAGGATTCATTGTAGCTAGACTCAGCCTAGCTGCTTGGGAAAAGCAGCAGAAAATAGAATAGAATAGAATAGAATAGAATAGAATGGAATGGAATGGAATGGAATGGGATGGGATGGGATGGGATGGGATGGGATGGGATGGGATGGGATGGGATGGGATGGGATAGAGCAGAGCAGAGCAGAACAGAACAGAATAGAATTTATCTCTGGTGCATAGGCTCTCAGTGTACATTCAAGCAACAATTGATAAATCCTAATTACAATCATAAAATACATTCATCATAAATCATAAGATACAACACTCATTGATAGTCAAAGGATGCTAAATAAGCAATCAACATGAATCATACTAGGATACTAAATAAAAATTAATATAAATAAGATACAAGGAACAAATTTATAGTCATAAGAAGATAAGGAATAGATATTAGGAAAAATAGGAAGGATAATAGTAATGTTGTCCTACTAGTAATTTAATAGTGTTGTGGGAATTAGTTGTTTAGCAGAACGATGGCATGGAGGAAAAAACTGTCCTTGTGTCTAGTTGTTCTGGTGTGAATAAATGAACGAATGAATAAATGAATCAATCAATCAGTAAATGATGCTTTTTAAAACTGATGCAAATTCAGTTTATATTATTCTCGAAGGTTCCAAGGCTCTTAATGCAACTCATTCCAAACTCACAAATGAAGGCAAATATATGTGTCCCAGGATAATGTTGCGGGATCCAATCTGGGTCAGTCATTGGGACCAGAGGTTTAGTCTTCTGAGCTTTCAGACTTGTACAGGAGCCCATCCTCAGGGAACTTTTCTCTACCAGAATATGTGCTTCGGGTTATTTTATGTGATGCCTGGTTGTGTGTGGTTTTTTCTTTGTTGATTGGGGTGTTGATAGCCGGCTATTAAGCTGCTGGCTGTTGTTTCCTTGTGCTGCTAATTCCTCAGCTCCTAAGTACCTAATAAACTGATGGTAAATCAGCACTCCCGTTAACTGACAAGGGACCTGTTTCCCAGGCTTCAATAATTCCTCTGGCTATTTTTGTATCTGCTCAGCCAACAATCTTAGTAGCTGCAAAATTGAATGATATCCTTGTTCATTGAAATGTGATGCTACTGACCACTCCCTTGTGTTCTTGAAATCTCGTGGTTAGCTTCCTCCCCATCTTTCCTGCATAGTCACAGGGGCTTGGAAGACTAAACCTCCAGATTGAATCCTGCAACATTCCAAACTACTGGGAAGAAAATCTAGTCCACCCCAGCCTGGCCCACCCCAGCCCCAGCCCTCAACCCCCAGTCCAGTGTTTTACTCACCTGTCTTTGGCAAACGTAGACCCTTCCTCCTGCAATGCCATCGTAGTACATAGGTGCACCAATGAGGATCAAGTCAGTATTCCTGTCTCTGTCCAAGTCCACAGCACACAGGGTAGCCCCAAAATATGAGCCAATCTGGGGGGACTTTAAAATTTTCATTTTAAACAATATTTTCCTAGGATTCCCCAAATTTGACCAGTTTCCCTGCCTGATGCCCTCTCCCTTTTTTTCTTTATCCACTGTGTGTCCCAGAAAAGTCTCCATTGACAGAGACAGAAAGGAAAGCAGCTTTGCCATGATCATCAGCATCATCTTCTAATAACCCCATAATCCCTTGCAGGATAGAGTCTAGGCAACTGAATGGAACTAGCAGAGGGTTTAATGACCGGATACCCTTCCAGTCACCAATACGGAGTTTTGTCCAGCAGACCTATTCTCATTGTGCCCAGAGAGAAATATCTGCCTCTAACCTAGATTGAACTCACAGCCTTCTGATTATGAGGCGAGAGCTCCACCTCTAGGCTGTATCTCTGATAGGTTTCCACCTGTTAATTCTTGTCTTGCCCTCCAGTGCTTTGGAGAAAAGGTTGTCCCCCTCTTCTTTCTGGAAGGTTGCTATGAGGAGAGAAGTGTTCTTCTCTTGGTTGATGGACCATACGCCCAATCCAAATATACCTACAAGCTAAATCCTTCCTGCAGGTCATCAGAAGGCCATTTACCTGCTTTAAAGAGAGCTCTGACTTCTGCGTCCACTGTCCTCTCCTTTGGCTGAACCAGACCACCTTGCCCACGTGTTGATAACGTGGGGCTCCCACGACGAAGCTGCTCTGTCCGTTGACTTGAACTTCCTGAATTGAATAACCTGGTGAGGACGCAGGAATGAACAAGGAAGAGGAGGAAACAAAGACACACAACTTACTTAAAATTTTTATGAATGGCATTCTCAACTAACAAGGATAATGCAGGTGCTTCTGGGGTATACTTAGTCCAAGATTAAAACCAGCCATAAGCAACTGTTCATGGTAGTAAAAAACAGTGCCTATATCATCTTTTCTTACATTCTCAAATTACATTTTTAAATAATATTTTTATTATTTAAGTTTCAGCATTGTGCATCAGAAGAGACTACTACAACCACATAGAATCAGTGTAGAACACAAGCCAACTTAAGCCGTTCAAAATATCCTAAGCACACCAAAAGACCCAGCAACCCCAGAAGAAAAAAACAGGAGTCATCTACAATAGGGGTCACCAACCTTTTGGACCTCAGGGACCACCAAACTCATAATTTTAAATCCCATGGATCACTAATATGAATTTTGACTGATGGTGGCTTGCTGACATTTTCCCAGGGTCTCTGCAGAAAGCAGCAGAGACCCTGGGAAAATCCTCAAAAAAGTCTGCAGGAAAATTCCCCATCCTGTTTTCCTACTAATCGATCATTTCTTATTTGGGATCGCAGGATACCATCTCCAGCTCCATTCTTGGGGGTGGTGGGGGGTGGCAGGGAGAGAGAGAGAGAGAGAGAGAGAGACTTTTGGCTTCATGCAAGGAAAGCAGCTGGAGCAGCAAAGTCTTTCTTTCTTTCCCCCAAACTCCTCCATAAATGAGTCTTTGGAGACTTGTCATGCTGGCGCAGCCTCTTGGAGCAGGAGGCCTTGCAGGGTCCCAAGGACTCATTCCTGGTGGAGTTTGAGGGAGAAAAAGAAAGACTTTTGCTGCTTTCCTTGCGTGCAGCCAAAAGCAGAAGAAAGAAGAGAAAGAAGCAGCCCCGTGGCCAGACCAGGCACATGGGGTGTGTGGGGCAAGTTCCCCCCTCCGCCCTTTTCCCCGCTCCCCTCACTATCTTAAGTTGTTCACAATGCAAGTGACACAAGCCTTCTGTTCCCATGGGCCATGTGGGTGGCGCAGCCTTGTGTTCCTGCACAGCCTGGATTAATTGCTTTGGAGGTGACATTTCCCTGCGGACCACCAAAATTTTCTCACGGACCACCAGTGGTCCTTGGCCCACTGGTTGGTGACCACTGATCTACAACATACAGGGTAACAACTGCAACAACCACTACATTGGACAAACAGGCAGAAGACTGGCAGAATGCATCCAGGAACGCCAACTGGCAGTCAGAAGAAATGACTAAAATTCTTTAATTTCACAAGATGTAGACAGATTTAACCATAGTTTCATGTGACAATCCTAGACCAGGCCAAGTCCAAAAATGCCAGGGAATTTCTAGAAGCCTAGAACTCTGACAACTCAGCCATCAATAGACACATAGACATTAACAACATCTACAGACTATGCAAAAGAGACAGCTCCAGACTACAGCACTTCTCCACCAATAATCGGCACCCAGATCAGCATAGATTAACTCCAAGGTCAACCTCAGAACAACAACCAAGTAAACAATATCCCAATCAAGAAACTGCCAAAGAGTAAACAGCCCAACCAAAGAATCTCCAAGACTTGCTCTTACCCACATAGACTAGGCAGGACACCAGAATATAAACTGACAGCACTCAGCACTCCTTACTACACTGATAATGTTACCTAGTTGGGTAGTGAACCATCTGCAAGAAAACTCAGAAAGCAACAAGGACCCTTCATTGATTAAATTGTACCCTTCTCGTTACTGTATGGCAAGAGGATCAAGTTGGCCATGAACACAGTGCACACTTGCTTCCACACTCCTATGATCAGCTACTCAAGTTCTCCTTTTAAAAATATATTGGAGACACCATTTTTGCAGAGGTTTGCCAGCTTAAGTTATTTATTAAAAAATATTAAAGGTGGGATGCAAATATATGAATAAATAAATTTTGCAGTCTGCCCAGCCTTTCCACCCAGAATGGATCTAGAGCGATTGTTTGCATGTGGCTCTTACCAAGATAAGCAGATTTCAAATCATTTGTGGAGCTGGAGGTATTAATAAAAGCCGCATCACCCTGGCTGTTGAAAAGGAAGAGTCCTCCAGCCCAATCATAGGCTCCAACAGCCCCCAGTATGGAGCCACTCTAAAAAGAAACAGCAAAGCAGAGATGTTAATCAACTGAAAGAAAACCAATCCTTCAGAAAGTCTTCCTCCTTTCGTAGAATACTAAGACATTTCAATTTTTCTTTTCTACAGCCCACCTGTAATATCCATATCTGGGACAAATCAAACATTCAAAAAAAACCTTACCCTTAATTAGCTAAAGCAAGGTACCTCTGTGAAAATCAGGAACCCCAAGAAGTCTAATTCTGAACACTTTCCTTCCAGACATTGAAGTCCACAAAGATTAAGGCCTCTACCAATGATTTGTCCAAGGAAGCCCACTAATCTCCATTTCCACAGGCCTTTAATTCTGAATTGTTTTCCTCTCTATTTTATGTTTCTATCTAAGTCTGACCTGCTACTTATTGACATCTAATTTGCACGGGAGAACCTGAGATGAAGGGGACTAACCTGGGTGTGTAAGGCACTGAATCCTTCCTGAGACAACTCTAACTCGAAGGACTGAGAGATGTTGCCGGTGTTCTGGGACTGAGTACCTGCAGAAGGAAGTTGGAAAGACAGACAAAGTTTAGGCCCTGGGATGCTTTACTGGATCAGAGGGTGAGCCATGCTGGGATAGGAGAGGTTCCAATGGAGCAGAAGAGGGCATGAAAGAAATGAAAGAAATATCGAGCAAGTCTCTTGGTGAAATATAATGGCTTTGGGAAGGTAATGCTGTTGGAGCAATGGCAAGCCAAGCAGATGGATAGTCTGCCAACTTAGTTCTGTTCCATTGATTTCAATGGAGGTTTATTCAAAATATAGATAAATCTGGATATAGGTTACATTTCCAACTGACAAAATAAAGAATAGGTGGATGGATAGATAGATTGATGAATAGAATAGAATGGAATAGAATGGAATGGAATAGGAATAGGAATAGGAATAGGAATAGGAATAGGAATAGGAATAGAATAACAGAGTTGGATAGGTAGATGGATGCTAGAGATAGGTGGGTGGATGGATGGATGGACGGACTGACGGACGGACGGATAGACAGACAGACAGACAGACAGACAGACAGACAGACAGACAGACAGACAGGTCTATGTCCCTACCTATCAATAGACCTATGCTCCTCCTTATCCTGGTACTCCTCAACTTATGACCACAAATGAGGCTGGAATTTTAGTTGCATTGGGGGTCAACAAATGAGATGCCCATATGACCACTTTGCTCAATGACTGCAATGCTGGTGTTCTCATTTGCAGTTGTTAAGTGACTGCATGGACTGTTAAGTTGAGGGACTGAAAAACTGAAAGGATGGCAGTCCCCATCTATATGCATAAGGGAACTCCCATCGTTGGCTAGATAAATGATCCCAGCTTCATTTCACTATCCCACCACAGGAGTTCCCTCCCCCTTCATGTGCAGAAGGGAACACCAGCATTGGGTCAGAGAAACAAAGCTAGGATCTTAGCTTTGTTTCTCCAGCCCATCATAGGAATCTTCCGGCCATGCACTAAGGCAAGAAGAAATCCTTTGGTGAGTGGCAGCATCCTGCAAGTTTTCCCGCTGGCTTCCCCATTGACTTTCTGGGGAAGTTGTCAGAGAAGATTGTGAATGATGATCACGTGATTGTGCAGTTATGACTTTGAGGACTGGCCGTTAAGTAATTTTTTCTTTGTAACTTTGAATGATTGTTAAGTGACTGGTCATAAATTGAGGAGCACCTCTACTGCTGAAAGTTAGTCACAAAAGTCAGTCCTGAATGACCCTCATGGCAGCTGGATACAGAATCTAACAGTCATATCATGTCTCTCTCACTACTAGGGAGACAATCCATCAATTATCTATGATACTGAGTTCTGACTGCCAGTTTGAGCCCCAGATCCTAGCATTATTTCTAGGCAAACCATCAGATGTTATACCTTCTATGGCAAAAATTTTATTCTGAAGATTGTTCTGGATGTCCTTGAGAGCATCAAAATTGTTCACGGAGAAAACATAGTCCACAGATGGGTTGGAGGCAATAGCAACGAGTTCTTCATGAGCAGATCCGTATGCAAAACTAAACCCAACCTTGATGGCATGCCAGAAATGGCAAGGGGAGATAAAAACAGAGACTGAATTGAGAAGACCATTGTTACTATGCTCACAGTAAGGATTCTGTATGTTAGCCTTCCTTCCCTGCATTTTGAAGAGTTGCCTTTGGTTGATAGAGTGAGAGAGAATACAATTCCCTCTTTACCATCTATTCCTATTGGTTAGCTGTTGCTCTCTATATATTACAACCATCAGAAAAATAGCATGTTCTGGTTTTCTTATAAAGGTAGTCCTTGACTTATTACCATAACAGAGCCCAGATTTTCCATTTTAAGTCATAATGATAACGGCACCCACATGACTAGATAAGATAACCTTTATTGACATTTTTTACTGTGGGCACATTGGCACACATTAAAAATGAAATTTCGTTGCCTGCTTTCAAAAGATGGTATATATCTACCGATATGCATACATAACACACATATACACATACATACATGCATGCATACATGCATACATACATGTATGTATGTATATATATGTATATGTATGTATGTATGTATATATGTGTGTGTGTGTGTGTGTGTTTTTCTTAAGTTTAGGTACTTACATGTATGGTATTCAGCTTTGTTCGGTATTTTCCCACGTCATTATAGTTGTGCTTTTAAAGTTGTAGCACGTTTTGAGAATCTCATCTGCCATCATCAGGCTTCTGTATTGTGTTCGTCTGTGAGTCAGACTTTACAGTATAAAGTATAAGTATATTTTACTGTAAAAGTCTGACTCACAGACCAACACAATACAGAAGCCTGATGATGGCAGATGAGATTCTGCCAAACGCGTGCTAAAACTTTAGAAGCACAACTATAATGACGTGGGAAAATACCAGCACAAAGCTGAATACCGTACATGTAAGTACCAAAAACTTAAGAATATATATATATATATATATATATATATATATATATATACACACACACACACACACACACACACACACACACACACACACATATGTATATAGCATGTGTATATGTGTGTTATGTATGCGTATGTGTTTACCGTATATACCATATATGTGGTGTGTGTGTGTGTGTGTGTGTGTGTGTGTGTGTGTGTGTGTGTATCACTGTCCATCTTGAATACATAGCAGAAAGCAAAAGCAAGGTTGATGCTACATGGAATAAAACTGTGGCTGAATACGGATGTTCTGCTTCGGATACCACGAAGCCCCCTCCCAGAAGGTAGCAAGGAAAACACTTCGGGAAGAGAATGTGTGCTGTCCCAGACAATCCTGCGGACCCTGCTCAAGCATCGCTTATATGCTACATCCTGGATAGAAGGGAGTGAACTGCCAATAATCTTTTCTGCCGTCCTCACCACTCTCTGCACCACCTCCCTGTATGAAGCAGTGATGCTTCCAAACCAGAATGTAATGCAAAATGACAGGATGCTCTTGATCGTATCTCTATAGAAAATGGTAAAGAGAGGAGGAGGATGTACTTTTTTCATGCAATGCAGAAAATGATTTTAGATCTGATTTTATGACTTGTTTTGCAGTGGTCCTTAAGTAAATGCCATGGTTATTAATTGACACCATGGTTATTAGTATTCATATGGGCATTTCTTGCCAGAGACTGGCTGAAAAGTTTGGAAACTGGTAAAAATGCCATAAATTGTGGTCACATTGACCCTATAACTCTGCAACTGGCAGTAAGGGTGATTAAACCTGGAATGCGGTCATGTGATCATAAGATGTGTGTGTGCAGCTGTTCAAATTCCAGAAATGGGTCATAATTTGCTTTTGGGGAATCCATCATAATTCCAAATGGTCACTAAGTGACCAGTTATTAAGCAAGGACTATCTATAATGGTCTGCTAATGTTCTCACCCCAATAGCAAAGCGGATAATGTTAGCCCTTTGTGCTTCTGGAATCACTTCATTATATTCTAGAGGATCTCCTGTTTTTTCCCCATCAGTTATCACAATGAGAATTTTAGATGCATCACTGCGGGCTCCTTTTTCGGGGAGAAACATTTCACGCCTAAAGAAAAATGAGAAGAGTAGTAACATGTTAAACCTCTGCCTTCCTTCTTTCTCGGCCAATTTCTGATAAAACATGATCTACAGATGTCTATGGAGATTCTCAGTCCTCCAGGTCATGGTTGTCCGACAGGTGCTTTTTCAAGAGGCAACTGGCTTTTTCTGGTTATTCTTTGAAAGCGTTTCATTTTCAGCTCTGAAGAAGCTTTTTGGATGAGAAGCGAAACATCTTCAAAGAAAAATCAGAAAGTCCAGTTGCCTCTTGAAAAAAGCATCTTCGGGATGATCTACAGATAAATGTCCTGTAAAGAAAAAAAAGTGAAAATCTTATAGAAGCAACCTAGAACTAAGGAGAAATTTCCCGACAGTTAGAACAATTAATCAGTGGAACAATTTGCCTCCAGAAGTTGTAAATGCTCCAACACTGGAAATTTTAAAGAAGAGATTAGATAACCACTTGTCTGAAATGGTATAGGATTACCTGCCTAGGCAGGGGGTTGGACTAGAAGACCTCCAAGATCCCTTCCAACTCGTTGTTCTATTGTATTCTATGAGCAAGATCCAGCATACTTTCTATGCAAATGATCAGAGCTGATCAATTCATTATATTCACTCATTATGAGTGAACTTTTTTTGCAAATTAAATCCTTTTCTGGTAAAAAGCAAACAAAAAAGTATGGGTTAACCTTGCTCACTGACTGCCTCGTTTAGCGACTGTTCAAAATTATGATGATACTGAAGAAGTAACCTTACAGCTAGTCCTCATGTTTACAGCAACTTGCAGTCAGATGATTGCAATTTGTGTGTGCTTCACAACCAGCCTCCAACAAGCAGAGTCAATGAAGAAGCCATTGGTAAAATCTCAAGGGACAGTCATATGACATCTCATTTCATAACTGCAGTGATTTATTCGATGACCATAGCAGTATAACTTGAATGGAAGTCCCCAAACCCAGGAAATTGGAAGAATTTGGTAAAACAATTCTGTTGAGGTTCGATAAACAAAATCAAGATAAAAGCAAATATACATCTCGCAGGACAACGTTGCATGATCCAATACTTCACTGGGACCAGAGGAGCTGAGTGACCGACCCAGATTGAATCCTGAAAAATCAGGATAGCAGCTGTGGTGGTGCAATAAAAACTGGTTTTTTAAAACCACAATGTGCATGGATCCTCTTTTAAATACAAGTAAAAATGAGCATTCTGGGCTAAGCAGCTGAAGCAAATACCAACATGTTGTGTTAAATTAAAAAGAACCAACTAATGAATACTTACACCACTTTCTGGATATATGTAGCCGTGTAAGTAGCTCCATTCAGCTGCCTGGTTTTTCTAATCAAATCATCTGGATTTGGGGTAGCTTTGAAAAGGAGAAAGTCAAAGTGTTCTACATATCCATCAGAGTACTGGGACAAGCCAAACTAGAGAAAGGGAGACAGAGAAAGAGAAAAGTAGGAAAGAATTATCCCCCTTTAAAAATCTATTATTTTTTATTTGATCATTTATATGGATGTCCACCTTGCTTTGGTACTGGGTGTTCAATGACACATAAAAACATCTAGATGTCAGGTCAAATTGATTGGATAGACAGAGTTGTGGAAGATAATAAACTGTGGGCTTATTTTGCAAGGGAGGAAATTATTATGATTGAAATATATTTATCAGTATCAACCAGAGAGGATAATCTATATCAGGGGTATCAAACACATGTTATCATGTTGTCATCACATGATGTATCCAGAGGTGGTATTCAGCAGGTTCTGATCAGTTCTGGAGAACCGGTAGCAGAAATTTTGAGTAGTTCGGAGAACTGGCAAATACCACCTCTGACTGGAGATTTTATAGTATCCTTCCTCTGCCACGCCAACCAAGCCACACCCACAGAACCGGTAGTAAAAAAAATTGAATCCCACCACTGGATGTATCGTGACTTTTCCCCCCCTTCGCTAAACCACAGGAACCAACTAATCTTAACAGCCCACCTTGGGAATACACCCAGACCTTCAAAACCTTTGGGAAAGCTGACAGGGTTGAGGCCAATCTAATCTCAGGGATTGTGTTGTTCTAAAATGGAGGCACAGCAACAGAAAAGATAATATGCTTTAATTGAGGGGACCCGTGGCATGCCTAGCCTGCTATACCTAATGGGGCCACTAGAAACAATTGAGAGGAAGCACTGCCCCTCAGATCATGTGGATAAAATTCAGCCCCGCCCACCTTTATGACCACACCTCCTGCCATCAGTGTCCCCAACTCAACTAAGTCTTCACTATCCTCAAAGGACCAGAACACAGTTCTTTGAAAGTTCAGCAAATCTAACCTAACAGGCAAACAGGCAACAAATTGTCAAAATAGGGAGTGCCCTATCAAATTCCATACCTGTCAATAGCAGTGTCCCCCAAGGCAGCGTTCTAGGACCAGCTCAAGAGATATACTTTACATAAATGACCTTTGTGATCATAATAATAACAACTGTGCTCTTTTCGCCGATGATGTAAAACTATTCAATACTACCGACAATACTGCTACTCTTCAAAAAGATCTCAACTATGTGTCAGAATGGTCAAACATGTGGCAACTTCAAATCTCAACAAACAAATGCTCTGCTTACGTATTGGCAAAAAATATATTAGAAAATAAACTGCAAGCTGAATAGACATGACCTTGTAGATGACCCCCCACTCTGTCAAGGACCTTGGAGTACTCACCTCTAAAGATCTAAGTGCCAGAGCCCATTGTAATTACATAGCCTGGTCAATGCCTGGAATATCCTACCTGACTTTGTGGTTTCTTCCCTAAACCCTAAAAACTTTAACCTTAGACTGTCTACTGTTGACCTCACCTCATTCATAAGAGGTCTGTAAGGGACATGCATAAGCACATCAACATGCCTACCATCCCTGTCCTAATGCTTTCTTTTATTCTTATCCATTTTATGTATTAATAATCATGTTTATACTTATATTTGTTATCTAATACATGTTTGGCAAACAAATAAATAAAATAAATAAAAATAAACTAATCACATCCATTCATCCATCCAGTTTCTATAGCCACCCATCTCAATCAATGACTCTGGGCAGTTTACAATTAAAAAATTATACACAGATAATCCTTGGCTTACGACCACAATTGAGCCCAAATTTCTGCAGCTAAGGGAGACATTTGTTAAGTGAGTTTTGCCCATTTTATGACCTTTCTTGCCACATTTATTAAGTGAATCGTTGCAGTTGACTTTACTTGTTGGGTCGTAAAAGATGACCACATGATCCCGGGACACTGCCTCCATCATAAATATAGATCAGTTTTGATCACATGACCATGAGGATGCTGCAATGGTCATGTGAAAAATAGCCTACGTCATTTTTTTCAGTAACATTGTAAGTTTGAACAGTCACTAAATAAACTCTTTTTTTTTTTTTTTGTAAATTTTATTTGAGTTTTCACAAAGAGGAAAAAATACAAATAAAACATCTTTTTTGAAAGCAGCATAATCCCGGGTTACATTTCAGGTTCATGCTCATTTTTATATTCTATTCCATATCTTACTACTATTTTATATTTTCTGCATAGCTTCTCCCCTCTTTTAATTTTCTCAATTTTATTTTAATTATCTCATCTCAATTCAAATCATTGTATTTATAATTTTTGTCTGTCCTGTTTCAATTATCTATTATCTTTTCTCATTAAACAAAATTTCTCCTGTAGTTACTGATTGGAGTATGACGCCTTTATATCTTTTCCCTAAAGTTGTAACATTCAATATAATACATAACTTCCATTCGGATTCTGCTTGGTACATTCTTAAAATACACACTGTATTCTTAAAAAAAGAAAAAAATTATAAATGTATATAATTAAAACAACATTCCATTCCAATTCAATTCTATCATTAATATTAATATTCATTAAAGTCTTAACATCTTTAACATTACTTTTCAATTAAATATCATACTTCTATGGGAACAATTATAAGCTTTCCATAATTCCCCCCTTCACTTATATTTTATAAAACATTAACTAATTAAAATGTTCCCGTTCCTTCCTAATTCAATTTTCTCATTTATTTTATTTCACTTATTTTATTCACAAACATTTCACTAAATTACACTAACTATTTTATCCCTCATTTTAATCATACGTTGTTTCCAATTTTCTAAAGTTATTTCTATTACTAATATAGCAATACAATCTTGTGTACCTTTACAGAATCCCTTTTTCAGTTAGATTTTCCCCCATTATCTCTAAATAGGTCCTGTTTCTCTATATCTTGCTCCGGTCCTTTGTAACTTCTTTTCCTTTCCTTCTTCCCTCTCTTCTTCTCTCTCCCCTTTTTACCCCCTTGTCTCTCTATCTCTATTTCTCTCTTCTGTATTCCCTTTTCTGTTGCTTTCCAGTATTATACTTATTTTTCGAATTATTTTTCTTTTCTTTGGTTGTTTTTTGAAGTCTTAAATTCTCCATTCTCTTTCCCCCACTTTCCTTTTTCTTCCCCACATAGAATTACTTGTTCATTAAAGATGGCTTCTTCTTTGTCCCAGTCTTCTTGTTTTGCAGTCTTTTCTTGTTGTTTCTCATAGTTCCAAATCTCCATTTCTAAAAATTGAAAGACAAAGCCGAAAGAACCCTTCCCTTCTTGTGCATCTTCTTTGTACTTTTTAAGTTCCATTTTTAATTCATCCAGAAGTGGTGCCATTGTATAAATTTTTAATCAACCACCTGATTGATTTTAGTCATTCAAATATAATAACCAAATATCCAAAGATCACCAAATAATCCAAATACACGCAAGCTGTTTCTTTTTTGCTCTTTTTTTTTCACTTTCTCTTCCTGGGGTTACTATTTAGTTGCAAAGTTTCAGTTAAAATGTATCTTTTAGAAATCTTGTTGAAGTTTTACTTTAGATTCTTTTTAATTCCAGGCAGTCTCCTCCCTCTTCCAGATCCTGCCCTTATTCTTTTTCTCTCCCTTCCTGCTTATGAAAAAGAAAGTTTTTAATGTCCAGATATCTTTATTATCCCTTTGGCATTTTGTTTTATTTTCAGCTTAATTGCCTATTGATGTCAAAGCGGATTTTTCCGATTTCTTATTTAAGTCTCTTAGTTGTCAGTATAGGGAAGGAGAGAGAAGAAAAAAAAAGCCAAACCTTTCCCTTTTCATTTTCCTTTGCTGCTTCCGACTCTTCTTTGGGAGCGATGTTATTTTTTTATAGTTTAAATTCCAGAGTACCTTGGTTGTTGCTTTTACAATTTAACCCGGTCAGCCAAAACTTTCACTTCTTATCTTCCTCCTGCACATTCTTTTCCGGTCGAGTTCTTCTTTGTGGTGGCCATTTCTGACCACTGCTGCAACTGCCTTCGGGAAAGGGAGTAATGGCCAGCTGAGGAGGAGAGATGTGGCTCTCCTCAACCTTGCTGGCAGTCTCCCCCCTCTTCACTACCTCTACGGGGTGGCTTAGCCCCGAAACCAACCAACTCGGGGCGCTCCAGCGGCGAACCCAGACAGAAACTGCGCACGATCGCGGATTTGTGTTTGTCGCCGAAGCCCTTCAAACCAGAAGTCTCTAAATAAACTCTTGTAAGTCGAGGACTAAACTGTATTATGATTAAAACTCTAAAAACATTTTAAAAGTAAAAAATAAAAACATCCAAAATAAATATACATATACATTATAAGATAATAGCAAACATAGTATGGAAATTGCCACAGACTGAATACCAAAGGCTTCTAATTAGAAAGAGCATATTATAGCCCAGTAAAAAAAATTAAATGATTATATACTACTGCAGATATTAATTAGGGACTCAACATTTTCACTCTGAATATTATGGTTTCATCCAGTCTGATCTCTTAACATTACCTGAGTGTTTGTATTTTGGAAACGCTTCATGACCTCAGAAATAAAGGTTTTCATTTGTGAGAATTGACGAGTTTTTATGCTTCCTGAACCATCAATCAGAAAAACAATGTCAGCAGGGCGTCTGGAACATTCTACGGAAGCAAGGCCAATGGAGAAGAAAATGGGGGAAGAATAGCACATAGTCAAGCAGATGACAAAATAAAATAACATACATAATAAATAAATTATGCAAAAAATGAATCATGATTGTGCATGTCTGTGTCTGCATGTGAAATACTGTAAGTTGACTGACATTTAATTATCCCGCATTCTTTTCTGAATGAGCTGACCTTCATCCTTGTGTGTATAATTCTACAAAAATCCTGTTCACGCTTATTTCAGAATAAGCTCCATTCAGCTCAATGCATCTGGGCCTCCTGGAGAGCTTAGGTAGTCCTTGACATTATTGTAACTGACCCTGAAATATGGTTTTTAGCAGAGTTGGTATTCAGCAGGTTCTGACCAGTTCTGGAGAAGCAACAGTGGACATTTTGAATAGTTCAGAGAACGCCCACCAAGCCACGCCCATAGAACTGGTAATAAAAACATTTGAATCCCACCACTGGGTTTTAGTCATAAGTGGAGGCATCAAGAGCTGTAGTGGTGCAGTGGTTAGAATACAGTACTGCAGGCTACTGATTGCCGGCTGCCAGCAGTTTGGCATTTCAAATCTCACTGGCTCAAGGTTGACTCAGCCTTCCGAGATCAGTAAAATGAGGACCCAGATTGTTGGAGGCAGTAGGATGACTCTGTAAACTGCTTAGAGAAAGCTTTAAAACACTGTGAAGCGGTATATAAGTCCAGGGATGGGCTGCTATGGGTTCACTCAGATTCAAGAGAACCCGTAGCTAATGTTATGGCTGGTTCGGAGAACCACCAAATCCCATCCCTGGCTGGCCCTGCCCACCCTGCCCTGCCCCTCCCACCCAGCCTGCCCCTCTCAAAAGTCTCCATGCAGCCCGCTTTGGGTGTGAGGTAAGTGCAGAGCCCACGCAAAGGCTTGGATAGGGCGAAAAACAGGCCTCCCGGAAGTTCCAGAAGGCCAGAAACGGGCCCCTTTCCAGCTTCCAGAGGCCTCCGGAGCCCGGGGGAGGCTGTTTTTGCCCTCCCAGAGGCTCGAGGAAAGCCTCTGGAGCAAAAACATACCACCACCCCCCTCGGCCGTGGTGCAGGAGGCTGACTAGGCCACTCCTACCATGGCCACGCCCACCCAGCAACCGGGCAGAGAGCTTGTTGCTGAAATTTTTGAATTATACTTACTTATACCCCTGTATAAGTAAGTATTATTGCTATCACATGATCAGATTGAAGGTTACTACCAATTTTAATGACAGTTCTTATGCAAACACAACGGTTGTTAAGTGAATCCATTTCCCCCCAGTGGAGATTTTGTTGTTGTTGTTGTTGTTGGAAACCAGAAGTAAATACTCGAAACCAGCAAAAAAAAAAAAGTCACAAATTGTAGCCACATGACTGTGGGACACCAAAAATGACTTTAAAGGTGTGCCAGTCACCAAATACCTCAAACGGGATCGTGTGATCATGTAATATTATATATGTGGCCATTGCAACTTCAAAAACAGGTTGTTCTTAGCTTGGAGGAGATCAATTTTAACTTCAAACAGTTGTTAAGCAACAAGTCATAAGACTATGGGAAAATTATGAATGATATGAATGAAATTATATTTTCCCGTACATGATCTCTAACATTTGTAGGTGGGTGGTGGTGGTTTGCATCTGGATCTCACCTGGCAATTGATCAGGAAAGCGCTGGATCTGCCTCAAATTCTGGTCCAAGAGGAAGCAATAACCTTTGAGATATATGTATTCCCCACACGTTTGGTGTACCCTGGGCCCACACACCTGTGGGGTAAAGGAGAGCCATCTACAGTGACCAGACACAGAAAATCTAGCAAGGTCAACTTCACTTAAATTGTTTTATCTTGTTTTAACTTTGAATTTTAATTATTTTACTCCTGATTTAATTGCCTCCTAATATCAGCCTTCCACCCTCTGAGGACAGTAAGAGGAGGACTCAAATTATTGGGGGCAATATACTGACTTTGTAAACTGCTTAGAGAAGGCTGTGAAGCACTGTGAAGCGGTATATAAGTAAGTGCTATTACTATATATTTTATGTTTTTCTACAGTATTTAAATTGTATACCACCCTGAGTCAATCCGTGAGGAATATGGGCGGTTTCTAAATTTGATATATAAGTAAATGAAATAAAACTTTTATGGAGCCTTAAGCCTCCTAATCCTTGACTTCATATACAGGTAGTTCTCAATTTATAACCACAACTGAGCCCAAAATTTATGCTGCTAAGCGAGACAGTTGTTAAGTGGATTTGGGTTCATTTTACCATCTTTCTTCCCACAGTTGTTAAGTGAATTATTGCAGTTGTTAAGTGAGTAAGACGGTTGCAAAGTGAATCTGGATTCCTCAATTGACTTGCTTGTCAGAAAGTCACAAAAGGTGTTCAGTGACCCCGGGACACTGCAACCGTCATAAATATGAGCCAGTTGCTAAGCATCTGAATTTAGATCATGTGACCCTGGGGATGCTGCAACGGTCATAAGTGTGAAAAACAGTCATAAGTCACCTTTTTCATTGTTGTTGTAACTTCAAACTGTCATTAAACAAATAGTTGTAATTCGGGGACTACTTGTATAACACTGCTGTGTCGATGTAATGGAAAGGAGGAATGATCTTGAAGAACAAAAGGAAAAATTGCAAGCAAGACAACAGGCTGATAAGAAAAATCTGAATCTGGGCTAGAACTGTAACCTGGAAAAGCCTTGTTATTTCCTTACAGCTAACATTCACATGCAATTCCTTATTTAATCTCCCATTAGGGTTTTAGGTTATACAGGGGATAAATATGGTTCCTTTACAGGAATAATTTTTATTTCCCTGAATCTCAAACAAGACCCTCACCCCTAGTTCTTATGAAGGGAGCACATTCAGATTTGCAAGACTGATGTCAGCTCTCCAAGGTAGAAACCAAAGGCAAATGCTATTTTTATTACAAGGTTATAATAACAGAACTTTGCAGTCTGAATGTGCTTCTTCCCTTTATCTTCATCCTTTATTACTTCCCAGAGATCCAGTGTCTTGCAGTTAGCTTTTTGAGACCTCCTAAGGTCAGCAGTCAGCAGTCTCCTAAGGGACGTGGTGGCTCAGTGGCTAGGATGCTGAGTTTGTCAATCAGAGAGGTCGGTAGTTCGGCAGTTTGAATCCCCAGCACTGCTTAATAGAATGAGCTCCCGTTACTTGTCCGTTCTGCCAACCTAGCAGTTTGAAAGCATGTAAAAATGCAAGTAGAAAAATAGGGACCACTTCGGTGGGAAGGTAACAGTGTTCCATGCATGTGTCTTCAACATTTAGTCATGCTGGCCACATGACCACAGAGATGTCTTCGGACAGCGCTGGCTCTCCATTTTTATAACGGAGATGAGCACCGCCCCCTAGAGCCAGAAATGACTAGCACGTATGTGTGAGGTAAACCTTTACCTTTACCTTAAGGTGAGAAGTGGGCTTCCGGTTTGCAAGGCTTCGGCGGCGGCAGGGATTCGCGACACTGCTGCGCTCGCTGCCAAGGTTCCCCCGATCCGCTTGGATCTGGGGGATATAGCTGCCCCGTAGAGGCAGCTGAAGACAGGGGGGATCCGGATAGTGGTTTGGGGGTGTCGCAGACCCCCTCCCCAGCTGGCAAAACCCCCTTTTCCCAAGGCGGAGGAGCGGTGGTCAGTAATGGCCGCTACAAAGAAACCTGCAGCTGGACAAGATTGTGCAGGAGGAAGAAAGTTGGAAGAGCTGTGAAAGTGGTTTTTGACCGGGACAAAGAAAGAGAAAGTATCCTGGAATTTTGAAAGTTGCTAAAAATACATTGTTTCCAGAGAGAGTTACAAGCGGCGAATGGAACTCTAAAAGGGAAAGTTTTTTTTTCTGTTCACTCTCCTTCCTAACGTGACAGCAGATGGAACCATAAGAGAAATCGGAAAACCTGCATTGGAGGTAATTAAATGCTGAAGGGATAAGGATTTCTGAACATTTTTTTTAAAAAAAAAGAATCTTTTTTGCTGTGAGTGGGAAGGGAGAGGGGAAAAAAATTGGAGCAGAACTTGAAAATAAGGAGAAGATTGCCTAGAACTCTAAAGAGTTATTAAACATTAATAAGACTTCTAAAAGATATATTTTAAATGGAACTTTGTGACTAAACTTTAACCCCAGAAAGAGAAAGTGAAGAAGGAGAAAGTATTTAAAAGAAACAGCTTGTTTGGATTGTTTGGTGATTTTGGAACTTCTGAGAATTATCTCTGATTAAAAGCACTTGGGTGGTTGTTTGGAAAAACTTTTTCTCTCTACAATGGCATCACTTGTGGATGGATTGAAACTTGTATACCAAAAATATGAAAAAGAAAAGCAAGAAGGGAAGGATTCTCTTGGCACTCTTTTTCAATTTTTAGAAATGGCGGTTTGTACTTATGTAAAGCTGAATGCGCAACAGGATGACTGGGACAAAGAAGAAGCCATTTTTGATGAACAAGTGACTTTGGTTGGGGAAGGAAAGGAGAAAGAGAAAAAGGAAAAGACTTTAAGACTTGGAAAAATAACCAAAAAAGAGAAGAATAAGGTGAAAAGGGGATACTATGCTAGAAAACAACAGAAAGGAGGAAAACAGAATAAAAGGGAGGTGGAGAGACAAGGGGGTAAAGAGGACAAGAAGAAGAATAAGCAAGGGACAAAGGAAGGGACGAGAAGCCTCAATGGTGGGGAGCAAGATGCAAAGAAACAAAAGTCTTTTAGAGATAATGGGTAAAATTTATTGAAAAAGGGATTCTGGGAAGGTACACAAGATTGTATTTTTACATTTGTACTTAGAAATAATTATAGAAAATTGGAAACAATATGCAATTTAAAATGTGATAAAATATTTAGTATTTTAGTGAAATTTTTGTCAAGAAAAGGGGAACACTTTAATGAAACAATGATTTAAGATATGTGATGTGGGGGGGGGGAATAATTATGGAAAGCATAAGTGTTCCCATAAAGGCATGATATTTAACTGAAATGGGTAAAATGTTTAAGATATAAATGATTGTTAATATCAATGATTAGACTATGTTATCCTAGTGAATTTTTTTGTGAAATGAGAGATTTGGAGTAGGAGAAGGAGGAACATTCTAATGAAATAATGATTTAAAATATGTGATGTGGGGGGGGGGAATAACTATGGAAAGTAGGTGCTCCCATAAAAGTATGTGATTTAACTGAAAAGTAATGTGCTAAGTGTTTAAGATATAAATGAATATTAATATTAATGAATAGATTTGTATTGGTATTGATAATATTGTATAATTTTAGAATGTACCAAACAGAATCCCAATCTAAGCTATGTATTCTATATTAAGTATTATATAAATGTAGAGGAAAGAGATAAAGGCGTCATACTCCAATTAGTGTACAGGAGAAGTTTTCTTCAAAGAAGAAAGATAAATGGATAGCTGGAAATAGAACAGACAAAGAATAATAAATATTATGATTCGAATTGGGATGAGATAAATAAAATAAAATTAAGAAAATTTAAAAGAGAGGAGAAGCTATATAGAAAATTGAAAATGCTAATAAGATATGGAATGGTATATAAAATGAATATGAATTTGAATTTGTGTCTGTACGAAGAGTTTTAACCCGGGACTAAGCAACTTTCAGAAAAGAGGTTTTTTATGTTTCTATGTTTTGTGTTTTTGTGTGTTTATGATTGATTGAGCTAATAAAACCTTGGAGAAATGTTAGAAAAGGACAATGGAGAATAAAAGATAGAAGAGAATAAAGCAAGCCAGAAAGGGAAAATAAGTATAGTGAATAAAAACATATAAAACAGATAAATATAGAAAAGAAATATAATTGAATAAAAGTAAAGGGAGAAATAATGAGGAATTTGAAAGGATATCTATGTGTTTATAAGGAGATGTCTTAATGTATAAAATGTTTTATTTGTTTAAAATTTACAAATAACTTTCAGAAAAGAGGTTTTATGTTCTTATGTTTTATGTTTTGTATGTCTTTAAAAATTAATAAAATTTGTTCAAAAAAAAAAAGGTGAGAAGTGCTTCCACCTGCTATGCAAAGACCCATCTCATTGCTACCAACCTAATGACAAAGACAATACCTTACCAACACTTGAGAATCATGGGCCGAAACAGATAAACCAAGAGACATGTTGACTGCATCAGGAGGTCCTGAGAAGGCAAAAAAAAAAAATTACTAAAGGAAAACACACACGCACACACACATACACACTGAATAGCATTTGCTATAAATTTTCCATTCTAACTGTATTTTATTCATTAATTCATTCAGTTTGATGCTGCCCATCTCCATATGACTTGAGTAGCTCACAATAATAGTGATTCTTATTTATGTTTTTTTAAGCCCATCCTAGATTTTAAGAATATGGTTGATGATTACTTCAAAATAAGCCGGAATTACAGGAAGTTATGCCTTAGGAGGATACAGGCATGGTACTCAGCTGGTAATCATCAAAGGGTTTCACCTAGAATAAGTTTTATTCATGGCTTAAGGGACATATAAGAGAAGTCTAGACCAGTGTCTTCAAACTGTGTTCTGTGCAAATCATAAGATTTCAAGAGATAATTATGTGGGTTTAAATTTATAATCCATCCAGTGATGCATGAGTGGATGGATGGAGAGAGGGAGGGAGGGAAGGTAGGATGAAGGAGGGAGGGGGAGGGAGCGAGGGAGGGAGCGAAGGCAGGCAGGAAAGAAGGAAGGAGGGAAGAAGGAAGGAAGGAAGGAAGGAAGGAGGGAGGAGGGAGGGAGGGAAGGAAGGAAGGAAGGAAGGAAGGAAGGAAGGAAGGAAGGAAGGAAGGAAGGAAGGAAGGAAGGAAGGAAGGAAGGAAGGAAGGAAGGAAGGAAGGAAGGAAGGAAGAAGAGTGTTAGGAATGTAAGTCACTTAATAATTGGGTTGGAAAATATATAAACCAGGATAGACATTTTAATACTGTCTCTTTAAGAGAATGCTAAAACTGTAATTGGGTGTGGTTCCTCAAATGGCCATAAGATGGAGCCAGAAACCTGGGTTGTTTAGTTCTTGTTCTGTTGTTCTGGAGAGTGTTGCCTTCCTATTGAATGTTACTGATCATAGTTCGTCTGGGATTTGATGTAAGTCTGTTACTGAATTGTTTTTGATACTGGACTTTGTTATTGGATTATCCCTGGACTGAAAACTGACTGATTTAACTGTGAATGATTTGGACTGCTTGTTTGGACTTTGCTTAAACGTTTATTGGAAGTAAAAACCTACATTTTACTATACAGTGTATCTGTGTGCTGTTTGTGTGTTATTCTTCACCACTCTCACTACGTCTCCCTGTATGCGCTCATTCTGCTAATGGGGAATTACCTCAACAGACAGCTTGATTTATCGTGTTAATGTACCTCCCCAAAGAGAGGAAATGCAATACAATTTACATAATGTGGCCCTGGATAACTTAAACACAATAAACTTTTTCTTTTGAAATTCAATATACATATGAAATATAAGTGTTTAAAATATGAATAAAAATACAGTATTTTAGTACTTATGTTCCTCATTTATTATTTATGAGGAACAAAAGTAATAAATAAGTCAATATTAAATGCTGAAGTTCCTGCCTTAAACATCAAGGGATCAAAGAGTTCAGTGCTTACTTTGAAGAACCAACTCCTGGCATCTGCCTGACTTGCTTGCAGTCACCTGGCATTTGTATATTTTCCCTGTTTCATTCACAACTCCCTGCTGAAGTGGAGCACCTACTAACACCCTGTCAAGAGGAGGCGAAACACAGACTAAGTAGAATAGGCAAATCAGAAATCTACCTGCTCAAGGACCCAAACAGGATTCAGCCACTCGGGACTAAACAACCAGGGAGGGAGGGAGGGAGGGAGGGGCGAAGGAAGGAAGGAAGGGAGGGAGGGAGGGAGGAAGGAAGGAAGGAAGGAAGGAAGGAAGGAAGGAAGGAGAAGGAGGGAGAGAAGGAGGGAAAAAGGCAGGCAGGAAAGAGGAAGGAAGGAAGGAAGGAAGGAAGGAAGGAAGGAAGGAAGGAAGGAAGGAAGGAAGGAAGGAAGGAAGGAAGGAAGGAAGGAAGGAAGGAAGGAAGAAGGGAGAGACCACTCAGGTGACCCTGAGGACACAGATAAACTTCCAAGTGGCCTAGATGACTTGCTAAAAGAAAGCAAATGACCAGCTGTCTCCAAGGAGTGTAAATACGTTCATTCCCCACCATCCAGTCCGAGCTGAAGAAGCTTCTTGGATGAGAAGTGAAATGTCTTTGAATAAAAACAAGAAAGTCCAGTTGCCTTTTGAAAACCCACCTTTGGGACACCCATCTTTAACTTGCCATGTTGAGAAACATTGTTCTAGACCATGGGCGTCAAACACAAGGCCCTCAGGCCAGATCCACCCTACAATATTGTTGGATACGGCCCTCAGGACCATTCTGGAAAATGTACAGGGCTGGCCTGTGTCACTTCAGCCCAGTCTACCCAATGTGAAGAGGAAACATGCCAGCAGCTTGAGGAGTGGCGTTAAGCTGGCCACGCCCACCCAGTAAGCCACACCCATCCAGTCAGTCACACCCAGTGAGTGGCATCAAGCTGTCCACACCCACCCAGCTGGCTATACCCACCCAGGACTGAGGTCAACCACAGCCCTGATATGGCCCTCAATGAAATTGAGTCTGACATTCCTGTTATAGACAGACTGGGGTCACCTACCCGGCATTTGTGCCGCTTCCAAATTGCACCACACTATAGCCAAAACTTTTCACCGTTTCCCGGAAGATAATCGGTTGTTCAGTGTCCACACTGAATCCATGGCATGGGGTCAGCACTGCAGGATTAAACAAAATAAAGATTTTCTTTAGCCTTTTCCCTATAGCAAGAAGGGAAGGACACTGTAAGGGGCAGAATAAGCTTTAACATCCATTTGTTTGGGCATAGGTGCCTTTGCAACCAGCCATGTTGCAAAGTTTGTAACAATCAGACTGATTTAGGAATCACACCTTCTATGTGGTTCATAGTTGTATAAGACAGCAGGTCCTTCCTGAGCACCAGCAACCAAAAACAACAGCTTTGGTAGTCAATCAGTTGTGTCTGTTCCTAGCTGACTTCTAATTCATTTTGGATCTCCTCATAAAGTTTTGTCAAGGGGTAAAAAAGAAGATCAAGATATTCTCTGGAAGAAAAAATACTATCACCAGAACTACCAAAAAAATGACTTGCACCTGTAGGCCAGACAAGGAATAATGGATGGAAACTGAACAAGGAGAGATTTAACCTGGAAATAAGGAGAAACTTTCTGACAGTGAGAACAATCAACCAATGGAACAGAAATTGCCCTCGGAAGTTGTGGGAGCGCCATCACTTGAGACCTTCAAGAAGAGATTGGACTGCCATTTGTCAGAAGTGGTGTAGGGTCTCCCGCTTGGGCGGGGGGTTGGACTAGATGACCTACAAGGTCCCTTCCAACTCTGATTCTTTGTTATCTGTTTGATTGTTGTTGTTTTATGTTTTTGTTTGGGGTAGTTTGAAGAGATGGGCAGCTATGTATGCAAGAGGAAAAATCTTTTTTGGGAGTGTTAAAAAAAGGAAGAAAATGACTTTCAATATGTGGCAACACCAACTTTTAAATTTCTTTGAATCATGTCATCATTTCGACTGTAGGAAAATAGAGCTGACTTCCTCATTTATGGGGGGGGGATTTCTTTTTTTAAACACAACTTTAATGTTTTAAATAACAAAGAGGTTTGCTTATTGAGTAGATCAGAAATAATGCAGATCACAGTTCTCATTTAACAACTGTCTCATACAATGACTATTCACATTTACGATGGCGATGAAAAAGGAACTTTGAGACCAATCCTGACATGATCATCACAAGACTGTAAAGCAAAGGAAAGCTAAAATAAGAGTGTACGTGCAATTGCAATTTCATTTAGTTCTCCTTCACTTAGTAACCAAGGTGCTTGTTCCAATTGTGGTTGCTAAACAAGGACTATCTGTAGTGGACAGATATTTTTGATTTTTTAGTCTAAGTAAGTAAGAAAGCCTAGCTCAAAATTACCTAATATAGGAGGGTCCCCAACCAGGGTTGGGATGCTATGGGTTCTCCCCGGTTTAGGTGAACCCGTAGTTAACATTATGGCGAGTTCGGCAAACCGGCAAATCAGTTTATTATTTATTTCACAAATATGTACAGCCAAGTCTATTGTTATGGGAGGATTAACAAGACAAAAGCAAACAAAATAGCAAAAATGTATATAACATTAAAATATCAACAGAAAGTCAACAACAGGCATTGTGTATATCCATAAAATTCCTTCCTTCCTTCCTTTCTTCCTCCCTACCTCCTTTCTTCTCTTGTCAGGTTTTAGTCTGGCAAGAATCTGTCTATATGTGTGTGAGCAAATAAAGAACTGAACTCTGGCTGAATTGTTCTAATCTACATCATTCTGAATTGTTCATTATATGATTTGGATAAAAAAAATCAAAGATGGAAATATAAATGGATCAGAAGGCAGGAAGTGAGTCTGCAATTGGTTTTGCATATCATTTTAAACCAAGTTTTGCTTAAACTCTGTTCATTGACATAACTATAGTTAACCAGGCTTGTAAGGCTATTACACACCATTTATAATGTGAGAGCACTACCATAGATATCTGATACAAGTCACAGTAACATCATGACTTCCGGTTTGCCAGGCTTCGGCAGCGGCAGGGATTCGCGATCCTGCGCAATCCCTGTTGCGCGAGCCGTCTTGGTGCCTCCAATCCCGACGGGTCTGGAGGATAAGGCTGCCCCGTAGAGGCAGCCGAAGATGGGGGGATCCGGATAGGGGTTTGGGGGTGTCGCAGACCCCCTCCCCAGCCGGCAAAACCCCCTTTTCTCAAGGCGGTGGAGCGGCGGTCAGCAATGGCCGCCACAAAGAAGCCGGCAGCTGGACAAGAGAGTGCAGGAGGAAGAAGGAGAAAGTTTTGAAGTGAAAGTTCTTTGGCTGAACCGGGATTTTAAGATACATCTAACATCCTGAAAACTTTGATTTTTTGAATGATACTTTGTTTCCAGAGGAGATTTTTAAAACAGCAAATGGAAGTGCTGAAAGAGAAAGTTTACTCTCCTTCCCTACGGAGTTAACAAATGGACATTGAAAAACCTGCTTTTTTTATAGAAGGTAAAAATTTAAAGCACTTTGTTACAAGTGGGAAGGGAGAGGACAAAAAAAAAATTATATTAAGATCTTGTTGGAGGAGATGCCTGGAAGATTTTGAGACTAGAAGCTAATTGCAATAAGGCTTTAAAATACGGACTGGGTTTTTTTTTTCCAATTGACATTACCCCAGGAAGAGAAAGTGTAAAGGGAAGAACTTTGTGTTCTGTTTGGACTGCTTGATGACTCTGGGACTTTGGGGAACTGTTTTAAGCTTTGAAATATCTTGGTTGTTTTAAGAAGAAGAAGAGGGAAAAAGAAAAAAGAATAAAAGGTTTATAATGGCTTTATCTGTTGATGAACTAAGAAAGGAATATGGAAAAACAAAGAAAGAAGGCAAGGATGCTTTGGAAGAAGCTTTTCACTTTTTAGAAATGGCGCTTGCTATTTATCAGCAAACACAACAACTGATGGAGGAAGCAGAAGAAGAAGAAGAAGAAGAAGAAGAAGAAGAAGAAGAAGAAGAAGAAGAAGAAGAAGAAGAAGAAGAAGAAGAAGAAGAAGAAGAAGAGGAGGAGGAGGAGGAGGAGGAGGAGGAGGAGGAGGAGGAGGAGGAGGAGGAAGAGGAGGAGGAGGAGGAGGAGGAGGAGGAGGAGGAGGAGAGAAGAAGAAGAAGAAGAAGAAGAAGAAGAAGAAGAAGAAGAAGAAGAAGAAGAAGAAGAAGAAGAAGAAGAAGCCATCTTTAATGAATCCAAAAGTTTAATTAAGAAAGAAAGGAGAAAGAGAGGAAGGAAAATGAAGGACTTAAGACCTAAAAAAACACCCAAGAAAGAGAAAAATAAGATGCAAAATCAATACAATGTTAGAAAGCAAAAGAAAAGAGGAATACAACAGAGAGGGGAAGCTAAAAAGGCGGAGGTTAGGAGAGGGGGGGTGAAAAGGCCAGGTGGGATAAGAAAGGAAGGGAAAAGGGGGGGGAAGCCACAAAGGTATGAAACAAGATGGGAAAAAGCAAAAAAAATTTAGGGATAAAGGGTAATGTATAATTTAAAAAAAAAAAGATTCTGCAAGGTACCGTACATACTCGAGTATAAGTCGACCCGAATATAAGCCGAGGCACCTAATTTTACACAAAAAACTGGGAAAACTTATTGACTCGAGTATAAGCCGAGGGTGGGAAATGCAGCAGCTACTGGTAAATTTCAAAAATAAAAATAATTAATTTGGGAAACGATCTCACTATCATGAAAGGTTTAATTGATTCACTAACCCAAAAGAAGAAGATGATGATGACAGCGGAGGCAGGAGTCACTCTCTTCCCCTCCCTCGGAGGCCCCCTGAGTCAGGAGTCACTACCGCCGGCGCGGCCCCAGTCCCGCCGCCTCGGGAAGGAAAGGCAAAGCACTTTTTGCCTTTCCCTTCCCGGCTGGGGCTGTTGGGAGTCGCTGCCGCCGGAGGCCGCGACTCCACACCATTTTTTTTCAGAGGGAATCTGACTCGAGTATAAGCCGAGGGGATTTTTTCAGCACAAAAATTGGGCTGAAAAACTAGGCTTATACTCGAGTATATACAGTATATAAGATAGTATTGTAGTATTTGTATTAGAAATAGAAAATTAGAATTTTATAAGATCTAAAAAAAGATTAAAATATTAAAATGCTTAATAATGATAGATTTTAAGATTTAATAAAATATTAAAGGGAATGTTTAAAATATTTAGTTCAATTATAGAGTTTAATTGATTATTGTGTTGATGTTATTATAAATTTATTATTGCAGCATTTGTCTTTGAAATAGATAATTGGAATGTTACAAGATTTAATATTTAATTATGTACTTAATTATTTTATAGATTTACTATTTTCTCTTTTTCTTAAAATTTAGTAGGTAGAATGTACTAAGCAGAATCAGATTGGGAACTAGGTGTTATTTTAAATGTCAATTTAGGGGAACGATAGAAAGGCATCATACTTCAATTAGTGATTTCAGGAGAAATCTTTTTTTTTATTATAGGGAATGAGATAAATGGATAATTGGAAAAGAATGGACAAAAGATACAAGTATAATGATTTAAACTAAGATGAAATAAATAAAATAGAATTAAGAAGAGTGAGAAGCGGGGAGAAGTTATATAGAAGATATAGAATGGTAAATAAGATAGGTAATGGTATATAAGATGAGCATGAATTTAATTGAAGTCCGTATAAAGAGAGGTAATCCGGGGCCAAGCCACTTTCTAAAAAGAAGTTTTATGTTTTTGTATTTTGTGTGTTTATGTTTGTTTGAGAATTAATAAAACCTTGGAGGAATGTCAGATGAGAATAATTGTAAACAAGTCAGAGGGAAATATGAATATGATGACTATAAAATGAATAAATATAGAAAAGAAAGGTAACTGAATAAGAGTAAAGAGAAATAATGAGAAATTTGCTAAAAGATATTTATGTGTCCATATGGAAATGGGATAGATTAGAATTATGTTGTATAAAATAATGTTTTATCTGCCTTGTAAAAATTTATAATGGAAAGAGGTTTTATGTGTTCAATGTTTAATGATGCTTTGTTTGTCTTTAAAATTAATAAAATCTGTCTCAAAAAAAAAAACAAGTCACAGTAACATCATAGGTACCATGATGTCCTTATGCAAATCATGCAAATCATAGTGGACAATCACTTCCACATCAGCCAGCAGTGTGCGGCAGCAGCCAAAAATGTGAACACAATCCTTGGTTGTACAAATAAAAGCATAGAATCAAAATCAAGTGAAGTATTAGTACTGTTTTATAAAACCTTAGTAAGACCATACCTGGAATACTGCATCCAGTTTTGGTCACTACATTATAAAAAAGGTTTTGAGACTTTGGAAAAAATGCAAAGAAGAGCTACTAAGAGGAGTAAGGGCCCAGAGACAAAAACATATTAAGAATGGTTGCAAGAATTGGGTATGGCCAATCTAGAGAAAAGAAGGGCTAGTGGGAACATGATACCAGTATTCCAGTAACTGAGAGGCTGCCACAAAGAAGAGGGGGCCAAATTATTCTCCAAAGTACCAGAAGGGCAGACAAGAAACAATAGATGGAAAATAATCCAGGAGAGAAGCAACCTAGAATTAAGGAGAAACTTCCTCACAGTGAGGACAATCAACCAGTGGAACAGCTTGCCTTCAGACATTGTACGTGCTCCATCCCTGGAGGTTTTTAAGAAGAGACTGGACAGCCATTTGTCTGAAATGCTATAGGGTTTCCTGTCTGAGCAGGGGGTTGGACTAGAAGACCTCGAAGGTTCCTTCCAACTCTATTCTGACTGGTCAGTCAAAGCAGCAGTATTTGTAAGCTGGGTTCTAATACTGGGAGGTCTAAAGGCACGAAGAAACACAATACCTTTCAGGTTCCTTATTCATAACAAATACAAATTATTTCAATAAATAAATAAATGATAAAAATCACCAATGCATATTTTTACGGTGCAATCGAGATATACATGTCAGTAAATCTCACAGAACTCAGCGATACTAACTTTTGCAGAGAAATTTGCTGACTCGGGTCCTAATTCTGCCCTAAATACCCATTCTGCTGCACAGGGAGTGCCAGACTTATGAGAACAGAATTTCCATTGCTAAATGAAGTGGTTGTTAAGTGAATCACGCCTGGTTTAAAAAAAAATTTTTTTTTTTGCCACCACTGTTAAGCAAACCATTGCAATTATTAATCCAGCTTTCCCCTTTGACTTTGCTGGTCAGAAGCGAGCTAGAAAAGTTGCCACAAAGCTGATCATGTGACCCTGGGATGCTGCATCCCTCATAAATACACAATGGTTGCTAAGTGTCTGAATTTTGATGACATGACCATTGGGATGCTGGATGGTCATAACCGCAATGACTGATCATTAATCACTCTTTTCAGTCATGGGAAGCCTCCTCCCTCTCCTAGAGAATGAAATGTTTTGGGGAATATTAAAAGAGGCAGAATATTATATTTCCCCAAAGGAGAAATGGAGAAACATGTTCTTAAAGGCAGAAAGTAGCCCCCAGTCTTTCTTAATGTGCCCATTAAAAAAGATTGGGCCGGCCTACTGACAAACAAAACACCTTCACCCCCAGCGATGAGATTAAAATTTACATCCTCCTCCACCCAAATTCTAAGAAAAGACGTGACCTTTTAGGACATAATAGGATTAACCCATCACCATTAGAATAACAAAAGACACAGAGTTCACTACATTGCACAACCCCTAGGGCATTTCAGATATTGCACAGCTCCCAGCAGCATCTCAGAAACCTATAAAGATCCATCCACTCATTCAACCGGTAGGTCAGCGGCCCCAGAACCACATGCTGTTAGTGTTTCTGCTCATCAATAAAAAGAATCTTTCTTTCCAATCAGCCTCCATTTTGTTTCCAGTATCATTTTCCCAGCTTGGAACTGAACCAGATGGATTTTTCTTCCAATACAGTGCGGTTGTAACTTTGAATGGTCACTAAAGAAATTGTTGTAAGGCAAGTAGCTTTCACAATGCAACCAAAACATTGTCTCCTGCATCTCCAGGCTTGTTTTTCTACACAGGTAATCCTCGACTTACAACAATTTGCTTAGTGAGCATTTAAAGTTACAACAGCACTGAAAAAAGTGACTTATGACCATTATTCATAGTTACGACCATTCCAGCAACCCCATGGTCATGTCATCAAAATTCAGATGGTTGACAACTGGCTCGTATTTATGACCTTTGCTCTGTCCCAAGATCACATGATGCCCTTTTGCGACCTTCTGACAAGCAAAGTCAATGGGGGAAGCAAGATTCATTTAACAACCAGGTTACTAACTTATCAACTGCAGTGGTTCACTTAACAACTGATGCAAGAAAAGTCATTCTCCTCTGAGTTCCCTCTAGTCTTCCTCAGAATTCACATCTTTTCCAAATATTTTGGAAAACTTCCATTTATTTTTCTTGCAAAACATCAAAAGTCTGCCTGCAGCAGCATAATACAAGAGAAGTGGGTTAAAGAGAAAAAGTATACAAATAATGAAATAGTTTAGAGAAAGCCAGTTTGGTTTAGAGCAAGAATCTCCAAACATGGCTGGCTGAGGAATTCTGAGAGTTGACGTCCACAAGTTTTAAAGTTACCAAGTTCGGAGACCTCCTGGTCTTAGTGGTTAAGGCGTCTGGTTAGAAATCATGAGATGGTGAGTTCAAGTCCCATCTTAGCGGTGAAACCCAGCTAGCTGACTTTGAGCCATTCACTCTCTCTCAGCCCAGCCCACCTCACAGAGTTGTTGTGGGGAAAATAGGAAAAAGGAAAAATGTTAGATATATTCACCACCTTGAGCTACCTGGATATATAAAACAAATCTAATTAATTAATTAATTAATTAATAAGCAGCTGAGCTTAGCTAATGCAAAAGAATAAGAGCCAGAAGCTCTACAATAACCCTGATATATTCATACATCTATCGAAATATTTTAAAAAGGCACTTGCCGGCAATGGCTGAAAAACAGAAAAACAGCTGCACCAACTCCATCCTCAGCTGTTGACGGTCCCTTGCACCCAAGCCTTGTAAAGGTCAGTGAACATGAGGAACATTTATCTGTCCAGAAGTGGGTGTTTCAGCCATGGTTTAACATCGCTGATTTGCACAAGGTAGCTTGGATAAACGGGAAGCTGCCTCAAGAATGAGAGAGGGAAGTGTTATGGTCTGTGTGGGGGGTGGCACGGAGGCCAAAATAGTAGATTAAAGCAGCAATAGTAATTTCTTGAGGAAATGACTCATTCAACTTTATCTCCCTGCCTGCCTTTATCATTTCACACATTCTACAGGCTTATTGTGTCATTTCGGAGCTCGTGGAAACCGTAAACTTATTTTCGGAAAGATTTGGGGATTGTGTTATAGCTCTTTGCACTTCAGGCCTGTGGAGTCCTGCTCTCATTTTCTGGAATGAATGAAGAACAAACTGAACGTTACACATAGGCTTAACACCTACACAGGCAGTCCTCAACTTACAACAGCTCGCTTAGCGACCTTTTGAAATTACAACGCAGTGAAAAAAATGTTTTATGAGTGTTTTTTTCATACTTACGGCTGTTGCAGCACATTCCCGAAGTCAAAATTCAGGTGCTTGGCAACTGACTCATATTTATGACAGTTGCAGTGTCCCAGGAGTCACATGATCCCCTTTTGTGACCTTCTGACAAGCAAAGTCAATGGGGTAGCCGGATTCACTTAACTACGTTACCAGCTTAACAACTGCAATGATTCACTTAACAATTAAGAAAGGTCATAAACTGGGAGCAAAACTCTCTTAACAACTGTCTCAGTTAGCAACAGAAATGTTGGACTCAATTGTGGTCGTAAGTCAAGAACTACATGCATTGACATTTTGTTCCCAACAAAAAGAGCAAATGAGGAAACTGTGGCCAAATTTAATGTCTATGGAGATTCTTAGTCATCCAAGTCATGGTTGTCCCAAAGGTGCTTTTCTGGAGGCAGCTGGACCATCTGGTTTTTCTTTGAAGACGTTTCGCTTCTCATCCAAGAGTTGAAGATGCTCCTTGGATGAGAAGCGAAACGTCTTCAAAGAAAAACAAGAAAGTCCAGTTGCCTCTTGAAAAAAAGCACCCCTGAGGCCAAATTATTTATTAATTCATATATATTTTTCAATTTCCATAGCTGCCTATCTCTGTTAATTACTCTCGGTGGTTCACAATTAAAAAAAATATTAAGTTGACATGCTCAAAACATTTTAAAGCAATAAAATAACAATAATTAAAAAAAGAAAACAATAGAAGCATTCAAATTATTGTTGGTGGTTTGATCTGGGTTGCATATGGTCCACCATTCGTTAGTTGACCTCCCTGGGAAAGTTCTATGCTCCACTGTCAGCTTGACAAGGTAGCCCACACAAGAAGCATACTCAGAAGTAATCGCTCCAACTTTATTGTATGGTTACATTAACAGAATCTTGCAAGACTGAAAATACATCTCCCCCCCCACCTCTTGCCTTTCCAGTCAAAGATACAAAGTCCTTTCTCAGACTTTGCCACCCCTGCGTTGCTTTGTGGGTTGAGTTTCCTCTTTTCTGGCTATTGTCTGCTAACATTTTTCCTCCTGTCTCCCAAGGCCATTCCCATCTACCATTTCATCCATGGGGTTCACAGATCTAAAATATGATATCGATTGCTTCCGTCTTCTTCATGCTCCAACAGACTTACAGTATTCAATAACAAAAAATTTAGGGACATACAGGTAGTCCTTGACACAATTGAGCCCAACATTTCTGTTGCTAAAGTGAGACATTTGTTAAGTGAGTTTTGCTCCATTTTACGACTTTCCTTGCCACATTTGTTATGGGAATCATTGCAGTTATTTAATTAGTAACCCAATTGTTAAGTGAATCTGATTTTCCCATTGACTTTGCTAATCAGAAAGTAGCAAAATGGGATCATGAGACCCGGGACATTGCAACCATCATAAATATGAGTCAATTGTCGAGCGTCTGAATTTTGATCTTATGACCATGGGGATGCTGCTATACTTATAAGTGTGAAACATGGTCAAAAGCTACTTTTTTCAGTGTCGTTGTAATTTTCAATGGTCACTAAACAAACTATTGTAAGTCAAGGACTACCTGTACTTTTACTTCACTGATTTTTCAAACTTGGCAATGGAGAGTTTCTGCGCCAGAGACAAATTCCTTGTTTGCCTAATAACACTCGGGTGTTCTGACCGAGGCTTCACAAAATCATGAAGCAGACTCCTCATCCCGACAAAACCGTTTTTTATTAGTCTAATGTGAATTCCTCTCATTCACATCCAGCAAAGTCCCAGCAAACAGTCTTTCAAGAGTGATTTGCAACTACAGAAATTATCAGGCTTGGAGAGTTGCCAGGCCGATAGCTTCCAAGCGCAAGGCTGTACCAGAAAATACTTGGCAAGGAGTCAAATCTTTCCCCTAATTAAATGAACTAATTGTTTCCTGCAAACATCACTCCCCTTTCGCTCCTCTTTATTCCCTATGAGAGGGGCATTCACCATCCACCTGTGTCTTTACTTCCAAGTTGACCCTTGTTCCTTAACTGTTCCCTTCTTCTGGCAGTTCTGCACAAGTGCATGTTGGGAACAGGCTCCAGCTGTTCTTTTGCCCCACTGACCTCCGAATCCGAAGGCAGCTGATAACTGTCGGACGGCCCTGGCCCAATCTCTGCCTTTGATGTAGAGCAGGGGTCCCCTACCACCGGTCTGCGGACCGGTCCCGGTCCGTGGAACAAGTCCTACCGGGCCGCTGGCTTGCTGGGCGCCGCCATCTTGTTTTGATGAAAAAGTGCTTCCGGTGAGCTTTTCCGGGTAGAAAGCTCACCGGAAGCACTTTTTCATCAAAACAAGATGGCGGTGCCCAGCTGATGTCGGTACCGGGCTGCACCATAAAAAAGGTTGGGGATACCGGGCCGCGGCATAAAAAAGGTTGGGGATCACTGATGTAGAGCACTCATCAGAACTTCCCCAGACTCCAGGACTGGCCCATGTTCCCCCCCAACCTCCTCACTGTCTGAGTCTGCCGCCAGCTCTGCTGGCCACTGGTGGGCCACAACAGTTGAGCAAAAGTATTCTTTTCTGCCCTGTGAACAGTTGAAATATTCAGGCCCTAATTTTATCCCTAAGCCACAATATATTGCCTATTGATTCTTTACCCAAAGGGAGTGGAGAAATAGTCGTGTCTAATGAAGAAACTAGTCATGTGCTGTGTTTTGCAAGGACAGAAGAGTCAACTATGTGAAAAAAAAAGTGTGGCAAGGCTGCATATCAAGAAGAAAAGCAATTTCAACTTCCTACACTTCCTCCCTATTTTGCGTCAAGCCTACTTGATACCATTGCCAGTTCTCACTTGCCTTCACCTTTTTGGTGTCTTTCTTTCCATTTTTCACCAAGTCGTAGAGACACCTTATTTGCATTACCTCATCTTATGTTGGTGTCTGGAATGGAGGAAGCACGCTAAAATTTCAGGAACTACATATCACCATACTATCACTTTGTTAAGTTTATTAAGATAGTCCATTTTGCATAGATCTGGGGTTGTCTAAAGTTCAAGGATAACCTACAGAATGTTCTCATTTATTTCACAGTGTTCATTATTTCACAAGATTTATATGTGCCCTCCCCCCAAATCAATGTAGACCCCAGGCAGATATCCTTTTACAGCTTCAAAAAAATACTCAACGCCAAAGATCTGCAAGTTTAAAATAGCTTTACAGATTAACAGAGTTGGAAGGGATCTTGTAGGTCATCTAGTCCAAGCTCCTGCCCAAGCATGAGACCCTACACCATTTCTGACAAATGGCAGTCCAGTCTTCTTGAAAGCTTCCGGTGATGTGCCTCCCACAACTTCTGAAGGCAACTTCTGTTCATTTGATTGATTGTTCTCACTGTCAGAAAATTTCTCATTATTTCTAGGTTGAATCTCTCCTTGATTTCCATCCATTATTCCTTGTCTGGCCTTCAGATGCTTTGGAAAATAGCTTGACCCCTTCCTCTCTGTGGCAATCCCTCAAATATTGGAAGACTGCTATCATGTCTCCCCTGGTTCCTCTCTTCACTATACTAGACATCCCCAGTTCCTGCAACCATTCTTCATATGTTTTAGTCCCCAGTTCCCTAATCATCCTGGTTGCTCTTCTCTGCACTCTTTCTAGAGTCTCAACATCTTTTTTATAGTGTGATGACCAAAACTGGATGCAGTATTCTAAGTGTGGTCTTACTAAGGCTTTATAGAGTGGTGTTAGGACCTCCCTTGATCATCCAAAACAATGCAAAAAAAAAAAAAGGTTACATTAAACCCATTGCAGCAAAGCCCATATCGAACAAATCATCGCCCCATCACTAGATGCTCAATCATAAACAGCACTAGGAATAGCACTTGGACTTATATACCGCTTCATAGTGCTTATGCAGCCCACTCTAAGCAATTTACAGTGTCAGAATACTGCCCCCCCTCAAACAATCTGGGTCCTCATTTTACCAACCTTGGAAGGATACAAGGCTGAGTCAACCTTGATCTGGTGAGAATCAAACTGCTGACAGTGGATAGAGTCAGCCTGCAATACTGCATTCTAACCACTGTGCCACCTCCATTCTTCACTTACTAGAGGTAATACTCAGTACAGGTGAAAACAGGGGTGGGATTCTACTGATTTGGATCGGATTGGGCGAATCCCTTGTTTCGACGATCAGCTGGCTCGGAACCAGTTCACTGTGACTTGCATGTGGGCCAGCCCACCCTTGCTCCTTCCTGTCCTTTATTTCCTGGTTTTAGAATGTAGCTGATTGGCATGGCAGAACGGTTTGCTGGCCTCAGCTGTTTGATTCACAGGAAGTGCATTACAAGGTAGGAATTTTAGCTTTTTAAAACATGGAGCGCACGCGCACAACGCACATTTGGCTCGAACGCGCACAAGGTGCACAATCACCAAACCAGTTGTTATGCTGGTAGAATCCCACCCCTGGGCGAAAATGTACTGGGACAAAAAGGATCAGAAGCAAGCATATGTTTTTAGACAGCATATTCCACCCTTGTCCTACCTTGGGAAAGGGCTCAGACCAGGGTTGGGGTTCAAATTTTATAACAACCAATTCTGTGGGCGTGTCTTAGGTGGGCATGGTCATGTGACTGGGTGGGCATGGCTTCTTTTTTTGCAGTACTTCCCCCGGTTTTTGGGGCCTTTTGGGGTGTTTTTACTCCCAGAAGGCTCCCCTGGGGCTCAGGAAGAAAAAAAATGGGGCCTCCTGGGCCATAGGGAAGCCTCTTGGGGGCCGTTTTTGCTTCCAGGAAACTTCCCTGGGACCCAGGAAGGAAAAAATGGAAAAAAAAACCCTCCATTTTTTGCCTTCCTGGGCCTCAGGGAAGCCTCCTGGGCGAAGCAGTAAGACAGCAAGGGGAATCCTGGCACAGCTGATCATAGGAACTGTTATGTCCTAAGCATGGGCGCAAGGAACGGAGACGAGGCATTGAACTGTGACTTCAACTCTTTATTAATGACTTCAGAACAGAGCGAAATACTTGGGCAGCAGCAGCTCTTTTATAGAGCTGGCTGCTGTCAAAACAACCAATGATTTGAGTTTACCGCTCTAAGAAGCGTCCAATCAGAGGCGACCCGCTGTCAGCCAATCAGATCAGCCAGAAACGACCAATCACGACTCGCTATTCGGGGGCCAATCAGAAGTGCAGGATTACGAGCCTGCTGTTGAAGTAAAACTATTAGGGTTGTTAATGAACGCGTTAGCTTAGTTCGTAACTGGAACAGCTGATCGTTGGGGGGGGAAAGAAATACCTTAAAGAGTGACTGGGCAGGAAAGAACGCAGTCAGCAATGTCGGGCATGCGCGAAACGTTGCGCATGCACGATAAGGACAGACTGGGCAGGGAGGGGAGGGGTTGGTGGAGAGGGGCGGAGCCAGCCAGGGCATGATTTGCCAGTTCTCCGAATTGCGCAGAATCATAACAACCGGTTCTATAGAACAGGTCCAAACAGGTAGAATCCCACCCCTGGCTCAGACCCTATTTGTCATGGGAGGGGGGATGGAACAGATGGAACTCTTAGTTTATTTTCTCTAGATGTTCAGATCGAATGGGCAGAATCATGCAGCTGTCCAATCTAGCTGGACTGTTGCCTGAGAAATGGAAATCTGATCCAGTTTAAACAGGAGGGGAAAAAAATACATAGTGAACTTGAGTTCTTGCTTTATCAGACACCAAGTGTTCACACTTTCCAGTTTCCCAGATTATAAGAACCTCTGTTCATTTTGGAAGGATAGGTCACTAGGTGCTTGAACATGCGTTCTGCTTGAGGCCCTTGGTCCACTGACTGTAGGTTGAGCAGAGTGAGGAGATATAGACTAAATATTCCAAGGAACAGCTAAAAATGATGGCTTATAAGAGTTTGAGGGATAACACTTCAACAGTGACACAGCTCAGTGTTGAATTCATCGTTCACAAAAAAGGATACAGGAGCCCTTGACATATGACCACAATTGAGCCCAAAACCTCTGTTGCTAAGCAAACCCATCCAGTGTGGCAAAACATATAGCACACATTTTCTGAAGTCTACTGTGCTGGTAAGCTTCCCAGGGAACTTTAGTAGCGAGGAAGGCTGGTAGAGATACTCTTTCCTCTCTTGCCATGTTGTGTAGCAATAGCACTTAGAGTTATATACCGCTTCACAGCAGGGGTGGGATGCTACTGGTTAGGACCGGTTCGGGCAAACAGGATATTAAAGTTACATCTGGTTCACCGAACCGGTATTTGAACAGACTGGCTGGCCCCGCCCATCCCACCCCTCTACTCCCAGGAGTCTCCACGCGGCCTATTTTTGATGGAGGTAAGTGCAGGGTCTGCATGGAGTCTGCATGGGAGGGGGAAAATGGGCCTTCCAGAAGTCTGGAAACGGGACTGCTTCCAGAGGGCCTCCAGAGCCCAGGAGAGGCTGTTTTTGCCCTTGCAGAGGCTTGGGGGAGGCTTCTGGACCATGGGAAAGTGAAAAATGGGCCTCTTGGAAGTCCAAAACGGGCCTGTTTCTAATTTCTGGTGAGCTTCCAGAGTCCAGGGGAGGCCGTTTTTGCCTTCCCAGAGGCCCAGGGGAGGCTTCCGGACCTTTGGGAAGGCGAAAATGGCTTCCCCCAGGCTATGGAGGCCCACCGGAAACTGGAAACAGGAAGTTCCAATAGGCCTTGCCCACCATGGCCACACCCACCCAGCAACTGGGCAGTGAACTGGTTGGTGGGATTTTTGAACTCCCACCCCTGCTTCACAGTGCTTTACAGCCTTTTCTAAGCGGTTTTACAGAGTCACCATATTGCCCCCCAGCAATTTTGGGTCCTCATTTTACCCACCTTGGAAGGATGGAAGGCTGAGTCAACCTTGAGCCTGGTGGGATCTGAACTGCCAAATTGCAGGCAGCTGGCTGTCAGCAGAAGTAGCCTGCAGTACTGCACTCTAACCATTGCGCCACCGTGGCTCTTGGTGCTGCCCACTCCCAATTTGGAAGATTCCAAGATTACATATGCAATCTTCAACTGACAACAGTTCACTTAGTGACTGTTTGAAGGTGCAATGGCACTGAAAAAAGTGAATTATGACCATTTTTTTTACACTTATGGCCGTTGCAGCATCCCCATGATCGCATGATTTACATTCAGACACTTGACAACTGATTCACATTTATGATGGTTGCAACATCCCTGGGTCATATGATCCCCTTTTGCAACCTTCTGACAAGCAGAGTCAACAGGGAAGCCCAATTCACTTAGCAACCATGTTACTAATTTAACAAAAGCAATGATTCACTTAGCAAATGTGGCAAGAAAAGTCATAAAATGGGGCAAAGCTCACTGAACAAATTTCTCAGCAGCATACATTTTGGGCTCAGTTCTGGTCATAAGTTGAAGACTACCTGTAAACATCAATGTGAAAAAAAATGAAGATTTTATTAGGATCTGAACATATTAGCTTGAAGCTTCCAAGCCACAGACATGCAAAGCCCCTTGGGTGGGTCCCAATTTTCAAACATGGGGGTAGGATTGTATCTGTTCATCACACGAAGCACATCTCTCTTGCCTACAATTGTTATTTACAGGACACAAAATAAAGATTCTTGTAGATTCTCTGGAAGCAAATTGCTGTTTGTTTAAACCTGAGCATTGTATTTCAAATTTCTGATGGATTCTTGATCCTTAGATGATTCCTAAATGATGCACATACAATCACTAACTAATGCAAACTTTTTCCAGCTAATTCAGTCCAGAAGATATCAACTCTGTGGACTATGTTAGCTAAGATTTGTTTATTGGCTACATTAGTCATCTTTGAAAAGGCAGTTTCAACATAGCTCTCCCCATTTTCCACATTTCTGATTTTAGAAAACACCATCTTGCTGGTTTCTATCTGGCTTATCATTTGATCAAATCCTAGACATGTACGACCTTTGGATAGATAGATAGATAGATAGATAGATAGATAGATAGATAGATAGATAGATAGATAGATAGATAGATAGATAGATAGATAGATATAGATATAGATATAGATATAGATATAGATATAGATATAGATATAGATATAGATATAGATATAGATATAGATATAGATATAGATACACATACACCCATACCCACACACTATTTACATACACACACTGTTTTCTCTGGTAGTGTGTGTGTGTGTGTGTGTGTGTGTGTGTGTGTTGTGTGTGTGTGTTCTAGATTCACCATGTTAGCTTGGAGCAGTGGATTTCAATTCCCAGAATTCCTCAGCCAGCCCATTCTGGGAGTTGAAGTCCAACCCTCTTCGAGCTGCCAAGGTTGAGAACTACTGGCTTAAAGAGACATCTGGCTGATATTCATGGGAAAGAGGATACTAGACAAAAGATCACTTTGAATCTAATCAATCAATATTTTATTTATATTTCTCTGCATTATCTAACCCACCCTCTTCTAAGTGCTAACAATCCGGGGGGTTAAGAAACAATAGTCTGTCATCCTTATTCCTCCATCTACCCACCCATCCCTTTAGTTGACTTTTCTGTGGTAGTTCCTTGATTAGTTTCCTTCCCTAAATAGTTTTTAGACTAGCCAACCCAAAATTGCAAAAGACGATTTCTCAATTAATTGTGAATAATCCTTGAGCAAAATGGGGGGAGGGGAAGGCTACCAAACCAATGTTGCTTTTTTTCCACAATGTAACCACTATACATAATGCTTATATATACAATCCCATGCTCAACCAGATAAGGAAAGAATAACAGAGTTGGAAGGGACCTTGGAGGTCTTCTAGTCCAACCCCCTGCTCAGTCAGGAGACCCTATACCACTTCAGACAAATGGTTGCCTAATCTCTTCTTAAAAACCTCCAGTGTGGGAGCACCACAATTTCTGGAGGCAAGTTTCATTTTTATTTGTATTTATTTTGTCAAGCTAAGATAACAGGTATAAGTATAAACATAGTTATGAATACATGAAATGGATACATATAAGAAAAATAAAAAGAAACAATAGGACAGGGATGTAGGCACGTTGGTGCGCTTATGCACGCCCCCTACAGACCTCTTAGGAAAGAGGTGAGGTCAATAGTAGACAGTCTAAGGTTAAAGTTTTTGGGGTTTGGGGAAGAAACCACAGAGTCAAGTAGAGTATTCCAGCCATTGACCATTCTGTTGCTGAAGTCGTATTTCCTGTAATCAAGTTTGGTGCGGTTTACCTTGAGTTTGTATCTGTTGTGTGCTCTTGTGTTGTTATGGTTGCAGCTGAAGTATTCATTGACAGGTAGGATATTGCAATGTATGTTTTTATGTACAGTACTTAGATCGGACCAAAGGCAGCGTAGTTCTAGGCTGTCTAGGTCTAAAATTTCAAGTCTGGTGGCATAAGGTATTCTGCAACGAGTAGAGGAGTGGAGAACTCTTCTTGTGAAATATTTCTAGACTTTCTCAACTGTATTAATATCAGATATGTAATGCATGTTCCAGACTGATGAGCTGTATTCAAGTATTGGTCTAGCAAATGTTTTGTATGCTCTAGTTAGTAGTGTGATATTACCGGAGAAAAAGCTACGCAGGATTAGGTTAACAACTCTTAATGCCTTTTTGGCAATGTAGTTACAGTGGGCTCTAGCACTTAGATTATTAGAAATGAGTACTCCAAGGTCCTTGACAGAGTTTGGATCATCAACAGTCTTGACTATTCAGCTTGTATTTTATTTTCTGATTTTTTTTGCCAATATGTAAGACAGAGCATTTATTTGTTGAGATTTGAAACTGCCATTTGTTTGACCATTCTGATACATAGTCAAGATCTTTTTGAAGGGTAGCAGTATTGTCAGTGGTGTTGAATAGCTTTACATCATCAGCGAAAAGAATACAGTTACTCTTAATATGATCACAGAGGTCATTTATGTAGAGTATGAAGAGAGTTGGTCCTAGAACACTGCCTTGGGAGACACCACAGTTGACAGGTACAGAATTTGATAGGACACTCCCAATTTTGACCATTTGTTGTCTGTTTGACAGGAATGCAGAATCCAGTTATGCAGTTGTCCAGAGATACCATAGGATTTTAGTTTTAGGAGTAGTTTGTCATGTTCCACTGAATCAAAGGCTTTACAGAAGTCTATATAGATTGCATCTATTGCTTTGCCCTGATCGAGTTGTGTAGTCCATATGTTTTTGCAGTATAAGGTTGCAGATTACAGGATAGTTTTTTCCTGAAACCAAATTATTTATTAGAGAGTAGGTTGTTTGTCTCTAAGTGGAGGATAATGGATTGGTTAATAATTGATTCCATTACTTTACAGGTGACGCAGCATAAGGAGATTGATCTGTAATTTTCAACTAGGCTGGGGTCTCCCTTTTTGAAGATGGGGATGACCGTGGCTAGTGACCATAGGTTTGGCAAAGAGCTGGTCCTGAAAATTTTTTCAAAGATTATGCTTAGAGGTTCGGCTGTGGCAGTGGATAGCTTTTTCAAGAAGTAGGCACATATTCCGTCTGGTCCAATAGATAGAGATGGTTTTAGATTGTGTAGTGCTTTTTCAACATTGTCTTCTGTAAAATCGATATTTATTAGATCATTGTAGTTGTCTGTGGTTTGACTAGGAAATACTGGGCTTGATCCATTGCTGTTTACAAATACTGAGTCAAAGAATGTGTGAAAGATGTTGGCTTTAATGGTGTCATCATTGCAGTCTTTACCATTAGGTCCTATCAGGGGTGGGATGGACCTTGAGTCTTTTAGTTTGTTGTTTACAAAATTGTAGAAAGCGCAGGTGGAATTGGTGCGTATAGAAAGAAATGTTTATTCTTCACCTAACAAATTCTGTATATTGGAATGCTTTGTCTGAAACACATATGGATAGGAGGATAGACATGAGCCTCTAATCCTATCTCTGATTTTAACAAAGATATATCCATACTGCATGATATTCATTCTCTTATCTGTGAATCTTATTGAAGTTAGTCCTACCTTTGTTTTATAAAATGTGATGAAACTGAGCTTCCGGTTTGAAGAGCTTCGGCGACAGACAGAAATCCGCGATCGTGCGTGGTTTCTGTCTGGGCTCACTGCTGGAGCACCCCAAGCCGGCTGATTTCGGGGCTAAGCCACCCCATAGAGGTGGTGAAGATGGGGGAGACTGCCAGCAGGGTCGAGGAGAGCCACATCTCTCCTCCTCAGCTGGCCATTCCTCCTTTTCCCGAAGGCGGTTGCAGCGTTGGTCAGAAATGGCCACCACAAAGAAGAATTCGACCGGAAAAGAACGTGCAGGAGGAAGATAAGAAGTGAAAGTTTTGGCTGACTGGGTTAAATTGTAAAAGCAACAACCAAGGTACTCTGGAATTTAAACTATAAAAAAATAACATCGCTCCCAAAGAAGTCGGAAGCAACAAAGGAAAGGGGAAAGGGAAAGGAAGGGAGAGAAAAAGAATAAGGGCAGGATCTGGAAGAGGGAGGAGACTGCCTGGAATTAAAAAGAATCTAAAGTAAAACTTCAACAAGACTTCTAAAAGATACATTATAACTGAAACTTTGCAAATAAATAGTAACCCCAGCAAGAGAAAGTGGGAAAAAAAAGAGCAAAAAAGAAACAGCTTACGTGTATTTGGATTATTTGGTGATCTTTGGATTTTTGGTTATTATATTTGAATGACTAAAATCAACTGGGTGGTTGTTTAAAAATTTATACAATGGCACCACTTCTGGATGAATTGAAAATGGAACTTAAAAAGTACAAAGAAGATGCATAAGAAGGGAAGGGTCCTTTTGGCTTCATCTTTCAATTTTTAGAAATGGAGATTTGGAACTATGAGAAACAACAAGAAAAGACTGCAAAACAAGAAGACTGGGACAAAGAAGAAGCCATCTTTAACGAACAAGTAATTTTATGTGGGGAAGAAAAAAGAAAGGGGGGAAAGAGAATGGAGAATTTAAGACTTCAAAAAACAACCAAAGAAAAGAAAAATAATTCAAAAAATAATACTGGAAAGCAACAGAAAAGGAGAATACAGAAGAGAGAAATAGAGGTAGAGAGACAAGGGGGTAAAAAGGGGAGAGAGAAGAAGAGAGGGAAGAAGGAAAGGAAAAGAAGTTACAAAGGACCGGAGCAAGATATAGAGAAACAAGACCTATTTAAAGATAATGGGTGAAAATCTAACTGAAAAAGGGATTCTGTAAAAGTACATAAGATTGTATTGTTATATTAATAATAGAAATAACTTTAGAAAATTGGAAACAACGTATGATTAAAATGAGGGATAAAATAGTTAGTGTAATTTAGTGAAATGTTTGTGAATAAAATAAGTGAAATAAAATAAATGAGAAAATTGAATTAGGAAGGAACGGGAACATTTTAATTAGTTAATGTTTTATAAAATATAAGTGAAGGGGGGGAATTAACTATGGAAAGCTTATAATTTTTCCCATAGAAGTATGATATTTAATTGAAAAGTAATGTTAAAGATGTTAATTTTTTTCTTTTTTTAAGAATACAGTGTGTATTTTAAGAATGTACCAAGCAGCATCCGAATGGAAGTTATGTATTATATTGAATGTTACAACTTTAGGGAAAAGATATAAAGGCGTCATACTCCAATCAGTAACTACAGGAGAAATTTTGTTTAATGAGAAAAGATAATAGATAATTGAAACAGGACAGACAAAAAATATAAATACAATGATTTGAATTGAGATGAGATAATTAAAATAAAATTGAGAAAATTAAAAGAGGAGAGAAGCTATGCAGAAAATGTAAAATAGTAATAAGATATGGAATAGAATATAAAAATGAGCATGAACCTGAATTTGTGTCTGTACGAAGAAATGTAACCCGGGATTATGCTGCTTTCAAAAAAGATGTTTTATTTGTATTTTTTTTCTCTTTGTGAAAACTCAAATAAAATTTACAAAAAAAAATGTGATGGAACTAAGGTTTTAGAAAGATCTGACTCTTCTGAATAAAAAAAAGGTGTGAAAACAGGCCCTCAAAACAGGATGCCACTAGAGATATAACAATGGAATACCCAACAATTATCACACTGCCTTCAGCTTGTTTTAATCTGCTTTTTTTTCTCTGTAAAGAATGTGTGGATCTTTTCTTAGCAGAAATAAAACATAACCTAGTCAGGAAACGGTTTGGTTATAGCTAACTTACTTCAAAATACTCTGTCCTCCTATTTCTAGTGGCTAAACTTTGGTTCCTGAAGATAATCTAAATATTGTTCTAATTTCATAAAGCACACAATCTCAGTTTCTGTGAATGTTGATTAGAAAATTATATCGGTTTTATTCTACTTTTAGTTGTCATGGATTCTATCCATCCAAAAATTATGGATATTATAAATTTGAAGAATGTATGTAGCTCAGAGTGTAATTATTGGGTCCTTGGTGTTCTCTGAACTTGACTATTTTCCTACAGATGTTTCATTACAAGACTAGGTAACCAGTGGTAGGATTCAAAAAGTTTTACTACTGGTTCTGTGGGCGTGGCTTGGTGGGTGTGGCAGGGGAAGGATACTGTAAAATCTACAGTCAGAGGTGGTATTTGCCATTTTTCTGAACTACTCAAAATTTCCGCTACCAGTTCTCCAGAACTGGTCAGAACCTGCTGAATACCACCTCTGTAGGTAACATTATCAGTGCAGAAGGAAGTGCTGGCTATAAGGGGGAAGTCAACCCAGATTTACTCAAATCTTAATATTTAATAATCAAAGGTAATTCTTTTGTAAGTGGGGCCATTTAGAGCAGTGTTTTTCAAACTTGGCAGCTTTAAGATATATGGACTTCAGCTCCCAGAATTCCCCAACCAGGAGGCTGTCTGGGAAATTCTTTGAAGACAACCATCTTAAATTTGTCATGTTTGAAAAATACCAATTTAGAAAGTTACTCTCCTATTTGATTTTGTGAATTGAAACAATCAGGAACAATGAGCTGCAGCAGCAGGAGGGTTTTCTAGAGATGGTTATTCTTCTTCTACTGGCTAAAAGAAAAAATTGAGCTGAGATAATGATAGAAATATTGGCTGAAGCTTTGGAAGTAATTGAAGAGAAGATGATGGATGGAATAGATGAGGTTTATTGAGTCTTCACAAGATATGCAATGAGAAATAGTTTACCAAGAGAAGTTCACATCAGGTTTACAAAGAAAGCCATTAAAACGCAAATATTGCAAGTGGCAAAAGCGAAAACATTGAAATATAAAGACAAGGAGATTATGGTCTTGAAACAAGTACCCAGAAGAGTGAGAGAGATGAGAAGAGAATACCGATTCCTGACCAAAATGCTACTTTAAAAAGAGGTGAATTATAGATGACTGATTCCAGAAGGTTTAATGTTCACATGGCAAGAACAGAGATATAGAATTGACTCAATTGAGAAAGCTGAATCATTTTACACAGAATTTTTTGGAGGGAAAGAGGAAGAGGCAGAAAAAGAAATTTCACTAATTGAATTCCAAGAGGACTGCCAAATGACGACTGAAAAAGAAGAAGGTGCAGTAGGTGGAAAGGTGGAAGCCAAAGAACAACGTGAACCAAGCTCTACGAGAGCTGCTAAACCTAACTACAAAATATAACCATGGAAGAGAAAAAAAATGATTACAATTAATATAAATGGACTTAACTCAGCTGTTAAAAGAAGGGAAACCTTCCATAAATTAGAGCAGGGGTCCCCAACCGCCGGTCTGTGGACCGATACCGGTCCGCGGAACAACTCTTACCGGGCCGCTGGTTGCTGGGCACCGCCATCTTTTTGGTAAAAAGTGCTTCCGGTGAGCTTTTCCGGTAGAAAGCTCACCAGAAGCACTTTTCATCAAAAGATGGCGGCCTCATGCTTCGGTGAGCTTTTCCGGGTAGAAAGCCATTTCTACCCGAAAAAGCTCACGAGCGCTAAGCGCCTCATCTTTTTGACGAAAAGTGCTTCCGGTGAGGTCACCGGAAGCACTTTTTCGTCAAAAAAGATGGCGGCGCCCAGTTGATGCCGGTACCGGGCCGCGGCGCCCAGCTGATGCCGGTACCGGGCCGCGGCGTCAAAAAGGTTGGGGATCCCTGAATTAGAGAAATTAAAATTTGATATAATCTGCCTACAAGAAATACATATCAAAAAGCAATATGAACAATTGTTGATACAGCCAAAATTAGGGAAAATATTTACTTCTTTGACACAATGCAAGAAAAGAGGAGTGGTTCTATATATTGAAGATATTATCCCAGCGAAATTGATTTATACTGATGACAATGGAAGAATACTAATGGTGGAAATAATGGACAATAATGTGAAAACACTCCTGATTGCAATTGATGCCCCGAATGACAATCAAGAAGAATTTTATAAAAAATTACATATGAAAATAATTGAACTGGACTATGCTAATATAGTTATGATGGGAGATTTTAATGGAATTGTAGACAATAAACTGGACTACACAGCACAGAAAACAATAAAGCAAAACAGAAAGACTCTCCCTAAATCTTTTTTTAAAATGATAGATGAAATAAACTTAAAAGATACATGGAGAGACAGAAATGCTAAAACTAAACAATACACCTTCTACTCAAATAGACATTTATCATGGTCCAGAACAGATATGATATGGATGTCAACAGAATTGTTAACTAATATTCAAGAAATAAATATTGGAACAAGTACTTGGGCAGATCACAATCCAATGACAATTAAATGGAAAGGATAAAGAAGAAGATCTAGATGGACATTAAATAATACTATATTAAAGGAAAAAGACTTCACACAGTGGATGGAGAAAGAACTGGCTTTTTTCTTTAAAGAAAACAAAAAAGAAGATACATCAATCCAGAACGCATGGGATACAATGAAGGCATATGCCAGAGGCTTGATAATAGACTATACAAGGAAAAAATATATATGAAAAGATTAGCCTCTAAGGCATTAGAGGATGAGTATAAAGGACTTGAAAACAGCTACAGAAAATGCCACAGAAAAAGAACATTAAGTTAAAAATGGATATAATTAAACATAAAATGGGTCTAATAGAAAAAGAACTAGCACAGAAAATTAGAGGTGCTAAACAGAACTACTTTCAAGATGCAAATAAACCAGGTAGATGGTTAGCATATAAATTGAGAAAGGAGAAAGAATCAAGGAAAATATTGCAATTAATAGATGACCAAGGCCAAGTGAGCTATGGTAGTAAAGAGAAGAAGGAAATCATACGAGACTATTATGGGAAACTATACACACAAGAGAATATTGATGAGGAAAGAGTTAAACAGTATTTACAGAATACTAATCTACCCCAGATACCTAAAGAGATTGAAACAATGTTAGAAAGCAATATAATGATGATGGAGTTAACTGAAGCACTCAAGAAGCAAAATAATGGAAAGGCACCAGGCCCAGATGGACTTCCGGCAGAATTTTATAAAACATTACAAGAATCGCTGAACCTTCCATTGCTAGAAGTTATGAATGAAGTTATGTTAAAGAAGAGGATACCTAAATCATGGTCAGAAGCTTATATTACACTTGTCCCAAAAGAGGAGGCCGATCCAACTATAGACCTATTTCCTTATTAAACGCAGATTATAAAATTTTTGCTTCAATATTGGCAGAAAAAAAATACTTAAATAATTTTATCTATTCTGATCAAAATGGATTTCTGCCAAAGAGACAAATTAAAGACAATATGAGAGTAATCTTGGACACTTGGGAATACTACGAGGCACATCCTGAAAAACAAATGGCTTTGATATTTCTAGATGCACAGAAGGCATTTGATAATGTGAATTGGCGATTCATGTTATTACAGCTGGAACAGATGGGCTTTGCAAAAAAATTTATTCAAGCAATAGAAGCTATATATCATAATCAAATGGCAAAGGTAATGATAGAGGGAGAACTGACAGACTCTATTGATATAAGAAAAGGAACAAGACAAGGGTGCCCACTATCACCTCTGTTGTTTGTGTTAACCTTGGAAGTGCTAAACAGAAATATTAGAGACGAAAAGAATATAAAAGGGATGAAAATTAAAAAGGAAGAATTTAAGTTGCAAGCATTTGCAGATGATCTGGTTTTCATTCTAGAAGACCCACTAGAAACAGCATCAAATTTGATAGAAAAGATAGAGACATATGGAAATGTGGCTGGTTTGAAAATAAATAAAGATAAGACAAAGATCTTGATAAAGAATATGCTATCAAGACAAAAGGAAGAACTGGCAGACCTATTGAAAATCCAGGTCACGAATAAGATCAAGTATTTGGGGATACACTTGACAGCAAGATGTAGTACATTAAAAAAGAATAATTATATTAAACTTAAACAGCAGATAGAGCTAGATTTGACGAAATGGGAAAATTTACAACTGTCATTAATAGGGAGAATATCAACAATCAAGATGAATATATTACCCAGAATTTTATATTTGTTCCAAACAATTCCAATTAGGCTTGGAAAAGATTATTTTGAAGATTTAAATAAAATTGTGTTGAAATATATATGGCAAGATAAGAAAGTGAGAATAAAGTTAAAACTTTTGCAAAATGCTAGAATAAGAGGAGGATTTGGTTTGCCTAATTGGGAGTTGTATTACCAAGCTGCAAATTTAATGTGGGCCAAAGAATGGATAACATTAAGAAAGACTAGATTGTTGACATTAGAAGGACATGATTTATTACTGGGCTGGCATGCTTTTCTGTGGTATAAGGGAACTAAAACACAGGGGTATTTTAGAAGACATTATATACGGGAGTCTCTGTGGTTAAACTGGGAAAAGATTAAAAGACAATGTTATTTGAAAATTCCAGTCTGGCTATCGACTATTGAAGCATTTTCTTATCCTATAATATATAAAAAGGAACAAACAGTTAGATATGGTGAAATATTGAATGAAAAGGGTGAACTTAAATCTATACAAAAATTAGAGGAACAAGGTATAAAGATGAATTGGTTTTCATATGCACAAATACATTCAAGGTATGATAAAGACTCTAAAACAGAAGGTTTTTATGACTGACTTAGATAAGATTTTGACAGGTACTGATGAAAAGGTGATTAAAAATTGTATGGATATTTGTTAGAAATTAAACTAGAAGAAGAACAAGTTAAAGAAACTATGATTGCTTGGGGGAAGAATTTTGGATATGGGATTGATCTAGAGAAATGGCAAAAATTGTGGTCTCAAAATTATAAAATGACAATGTCAACAACATATAAAGAAAATTTGTATAAGATGTTTTACAGGTGACATTTTCCCCCAACAAGAATAGCAAGAATGTTCAAGAATAAATCTGAAAAATGTTGGAAATGTCATCAGACACCTGGCTCATATTACCATATGTGGTGGACATCTACGGATGCTAAAAAATATTGGACTAAAATCCACACGTGGTTGGAAAAAAATGACAAAAAAGCATATAGATTTGAAACCAGAGATATTTTATTGAGAATTTTACCTGAAATATATAGTAAAGAACTGAAATATCTGATTGTAAATGTATTAACAGCGGCTAGGATTGTATTTGCTAAAAATTGGAAAAATGAGAAAATACCATCACAGGAGGAGATCATTAAGAAAATATTGGAATGTGCTGAAATGAGTAGACTGACATTTGAAATCAGAGAACAAGATGATAAACAATTTTATAAAATTTGGGATCTATTCTATCAATGGTTAGACAATAAAATATAGTAATTAATTATGTAGATTCTTAGAAAATAATAAATATATAAAGATGTATTCTTTTCTTATTATATCTACAAAATGATTCTAGGATAGATTTGAGATGATAATATGAACTGTCATAAAACAAATTAAGTAAAATATGATTATTTTGTAAAACATGAATGAATAAAAATATAGTCAAATGATTGATTAATAATGATATTAATCTATTTAATACTTGATTGAAAATACGAGAATATATACAATGTAATTGTAATTGAAGACTACGAAATGGAAGCACAAAACAATTTGTAAACCAACCGGCACACTGTATGTATATATATGGAAGATGGCTTGATGTTTTTATGTTTTGTTTGTTTATGTTTGTTTTAAAAACCAATAAATTTTTTTAAAAAATGATTAGATGATAGTAGTCCAATCATAGAGGAGCTAATAGAAGATTAGGATGGAAATCTATTGTCCCTGCAGAGATTCCAATGATAAATTATTCTTCCTGCCCAATATGAATGGTTGGGACAATGTTGACAGAGTAAAAGGTAACCCACCACATTCATATTTAATGTTGTAAGTGCCCAGAGTTGATGTCATAAGCCACCCGAGTTGCTTTGCATCGAGATAGGTGGCAAACAAATGTCATCGCACAATCAGCCAGATGGTGTTACAGATATTGTTGCAGGATGTAAGCTGTTCCAAGTAAAGCTACCTTTTGCAATTAACTGACGGTGAATTTGTCACCACTTGAATATCATTGGCATTGACATATTCACCAGTGGTCAATTGCAAAAGGAAGCTTTATTCGGAACAGCTTACATCCTGCAACAATATCTATAACACCATCAAACATCCATTTCTGCCTATCCCAGGTCCTGGGAAAGAACTTGATAGGTGGATAAAAATGCCAAATCCAATCTGAACATCTGACTGACTATGTGATGAACCGTAATAATATTGATGAAGAGAAAGAAAAACATCAGCCAGGCTGGGAGAGATAGAAAGGGTACAAGATCTCAGAAAGTTTCCTCTACCAAATGAGGTGTCAGATGAATAATTTGAGGGTCCAACTTGAGCCCAGGTTGTGCAAGAATAAATAAAAAATGAAATCCAGACAACTCTGAGGAAAGAAGAAATATTTTTTTCTTAAAAGCAAACAGTTAGCCTTTAGTGACAGCTGCAGAGAAATGGCATACAGTGGCAAACTTTTATAGGGGAGCGTGTCCTAGTGTCAAAGTGTCTATGTGCTGATTCTACGGTGACATTTGAGGTGTATGTGTATAAGTACGTCTGTGATGTTTATTCTTGTAAACATGCATTTCAGCTGGGAGATCTAATTTAATTAACACTATTTGCGTGACCTTATTCTTTGATATGTGGATTAGGTCTGAGTAACTTATTTGGGGGTTTGAGGAAATAAAGGAAATTCCCCATTTGCTATTTTTACTTGATTAATTTAGCTTGACTGTCAATTATCTAGTGGAGACACTGATTCTCAATCCATTGTGAATTATGTTAATGTTTTAAGGAAAGATGGAAATAGTATGAAAAATAGAATATATTTTGATATAAAACTTCTCACAGAGCTAGGTCATAGAAATGGCAGCAAAGCTCTTTTGTAATTCTCTTTCACCAGCCTGTCAGAATTACATTATTTCTGAAACTGGAACATGCTAATGCGTTCTTGCATGCAATAACCATTGATGGATCTATTCTCAAAAAAGGAAAGAAAGAAAGAAAGTTTTGTTTCCTACAGACTTATTCTGAAACTGGAGAGGTGATACATCTAACCTTTCATAGGAAGTCAAAATATTTTGGTTTCTAATTGCATGGGTTATATCCTTCCTCATTTTGAGTTTAGATGTTTAAAAAAAAAGTAAAGAACAGAGTAATTCAGGATAATTCACGTTAATATTTGACCAGTGCTAAAATGATTGGTTCGACACATTTATTGAATAGAAGGTTGTAGTTCTGAGTGTGAATACAACAGGAAATTTGTCCTATTTTTCATGAATAATTATTGTAACTATTGTACGTATGGTTTTTAAATGGCCCAGCCCCAAGATAATTCTTGAAGTAGAAACACAAAAACAGAAAAGGCATTTCTGTCCTAGAAGCTCAAAGAGGAACTATAAAGAGGAGAACTATATTTGATGGAGAAAATAGCATAGGCAAATTCAGCAGAAAAGCAAAAAAACAGGATACTGTGTGAGCAAACGACCCTTCTAGAATGGGGATTTTTTTCTCTTTAAATGTGGAGAGGAAGGCTATATTGCATCACTGTCTGGTTTGATGGCAGCAGTGCCTCAGATAGAAAGTATCTACAGAGAATGGTAAGGACAGCCAAGAAGATCATAGGATACTGCTTATAAGCACTATGCGCTGAGAGCTCAAAGCATCATTAGAGACCCCACACACCCACTTCACAGCCTGTTTCTGTTGCTCCCCTCTGGGAGGAGGTTTCAAAGTATTTCTAGTAGAACTTCCAGATTCTGAAAGGGCTTTGTTCCCTATGCCATTCATCTGGTAAACTAGCAAGATTAGTTTTTCTTGTCATGTACAGGTATACAGTACATTTGAAGTAGACTGTGTTGTTTCTCTGTGTCATATAATATATGTGGATATATGCATAATTCTGTATTTATTTATTTTGTTATATTTATATAACGTTGATTATATTGTTTATATTTATATAACTTGTTGATGATCCAAACTCTGTCAAGGACCTTGGAGTACTCATCTCTAATGATCTAAGTGCTAGAGCCCACTGCAACTACATAGCCAAAAAGGCATTAAGAGTTGTTAACCTAATCCTACGTAGCTTTTTCTCTGGTAATATCTGGTACTAACTAGGGCCATTTGCCAGACCAATACTTGAATAGAGCTCATCAGTCTGGAACCCGCATTACATATCTGATATTAACACAGTTGAGAAAGTCCAAAAATATTTCACAAAAGAGTTCTACACTCCTCTACTCGTTGCAGAATACCTTATGCCACCAGACTCAAAATTCTAGACCTAGAAAACCTAGAACTACGCAGTCTTCAGTCCAATCTAAGTATGGTATATAAAATCATACATTGCAATGTCCTACCGGTCAATGAATACTTCAACTTAAAGCATAACAATACAAGAGCAAACAATAAATACAAACTCAAGGTTAACTGCACCAAACTTGATTGCAGGAAATACGACTTCAGCAACAGAGTGGTCAATGTCTGGAATACTCTACCTGGCTCTGTGGTTTCTTCCCCAAATGCCAAAAACTTTAGCCTTAGACTGTCTACTATTGACCTCACCCCTTTTCTAAGAGGTCTGTAGGGAGCGTGCATAAGCGCACCAAAGTGCCTACCATCCCTGTCCTATTGTTTCTTTTATTTTTCTTATATGTATCCATTTCATGTATTCATAACTATGTTTATCCTTATACCTATTGTCTTGTAAGCGATTGACAAATCAAATAAATAAATAAAAAATAAAATATGTAGTGTATATTGGAGGTGGTGACCTTTTCAGAAGTGTATGCAACAACATTTCATTTTAATGTATGTTGATTAGTGTACATTCAAAGTGACAATAAAATTATTCTATTATATTCTATTCTTATTCTATTCTATTCTATTCTTATTCTATTCTACTCTACTCTACTCTACTCTACTCTACTCTACTCTACTCTACTCTACTCTACTCTATTCCTATTCTATTCTATTCTACTCTACTCTACTCTATTCTATTCTTATTCTATTCTATTCTTATTCTACTCTATTCTATTCTATTCTAAATATGACTTCATATTTAGAAATACGACTTCAGCAATAGAGTGGTCAATGTCTGGAATACTCTACCTGACTCTGTAGTTTCTTCCCCAAACCCCAAAAACTTTAACCTTTATGGTGGTCTCTCATGAATGAAGACACTGAGGCAGTCGTCTTGAAGCCAAATCGGGATGAGAGCCCAGGGCAGGCTCTGACACCCTCTTTTATTAGAAGCAATCTTTGTTAACGTTTGCAATTTTTTGTTAGTGTGTTGTTACAAACTCATTACATCACACAAAATACCATATGAGAATACAAAGCTGTAAAGTTTAAGTTTGCTACAATTCTGGGTAAGAAGTGGCAACATTTCGATTGTCCTCGCCTCGTGTTACAAACAACTACCAGAAGGCCCGTTGTCCTTGCACGCGCCGAGGAAACAGATAGCAATTCCCACATCTCCTCTGTTTTTCTTTTTTTAAAAGACAGGGAGTGTTTTAGTTCCAACAGCAGCCTTTGTCAGGCGCGTAGGCAAGAGTGCTGTGTATGCTGATGTTATCCATGGCGTTCGTGACTTCTTCGACCATCACAAACATCTTGTCCTCGTCTGGGTCATCACAGGTTGGCTCTCCCATTTCGTCTTCGGATGGCAGTGGTTCATATGTGTTAGTTATTTGTTGATTCCAGAGAGCCATTACCTGTGCAGTGGCTTTTTTCTCAGCCAAAAGGGATAGAAATAGTGCGTACAAAGATAGGTAATACACAAGGCAATATAATACATCCCGCAGCAATCATACCAATAAGCGCTACAATAGCTTGCAAATCAGGTAATTTTGGGAACCAGGATCCAAACATGTCTCTAAAATCAAGACCATTCCATGTTTGTACAGGTACATGTGCAATTTTGATCATTCTATCAGTGATTTGTTGAATAACTTTTCCACTATCATCTATTTCAATACAACAATTACTAAGATTAAATTTTCCACACACTCCTCCTTTGGCAAGAAGATAATCTAACGCCAAACGATTTTGCATGATATATGTTCTAGACAATGCACTTTCTTTAGCTAATGTTTTCAAAGCAAGAGCAGTTTCATTGGTTATAATTTCTAATACAGCTTGCAACCTTATAATTCTATTGAGCATATATATGTGGATACGGTACCCCCAAGTCCCGTCCTGGGCCTCTTACTTGAGCAGAGTCAATAGGTGGGGTGTATCAGTAGTTGTAAACAGTGGTGGCCCCCACATTAGTCCCGGACACCTTTTGGAAGAGATATTTCTTTTCCTGTAGATAAGATCTTTGCCAGCTGTGTGAGCTGCAGGTGACTCCTGCAGCGTCGTTAGGACCTTGGCCTTTGTTGATGGCAAAACAAGCATCAAAACACACAAAAGTGTTAGTATCCCCCGAGTGACATTATGGGCAATGTACCCATTTTTTGCTTGACTGGTAGAGAACATTGAGGCAAGGTCAGAGCTGGATCCTCCTTTGTAGGCATAGACATACAGTGAGGCGGTGATGGGCCCCACAGCCTTTGGTTCATAGCATTGGATACCTTGTTTGGTGTAGCATCGTGCATATTGAGTGTTGTTATGCAGACAAGGGGAGACTGTCATGGAGTTGCATTCAGGCTTCAAAGTATGATAGATCAGGGTGGACTGGGTCTTCGTTCCGCTGCGAGTAGTTTTGATGCAGGCATCGCAGGAGGATGGGGTGGCTGTTGTATCAGCAGGAACGATGTGGAAACCCAGGAAGCAAATGATGAATGAAGTGGGCAGCTTCATGATGCTGATGTAGGCAAGGCTGGTTTGGGTAGAAAAGGTCTTACTTGTCGTCCGGGGACCCAGGTGGTGTTGTTGTTGTCAGCGTACCCTCGTCCCCAGGTTATAAGTTCAGCAGGACCTTTCCACTGAGGATCTGGCATGATGCTGATGAAAATATACCATTGGTCTGGGTTCAAGATGAGGCGAAGAAGCGAAATGATGTGATGCTGCTGTGCATGGGGGGGATCCGGACTCATTGAGGAAGTTAAGAGTAAACAAGCAAACATTCAATGCATTCTGGAGTCCTGGCAACCCTGTGACATTTTTAAATTTGAATTTAAACTGTCTGGCCAAGGCTTTTTTGTTTTGATGAAAATAACTATGACTGTCCCAGGGTGTTTGTTGTGAAAGAATCATGCAAGAGATGGCGCTGTCTGCGGTTGCAGCTGCAGCTGCCGCATCAGCCATATCATTGCCTTCCTGGAGAATTCCTGGGAAGGGTTGGTGGCTGCGAATGTGTGCTACAAAGAGCGGGTGCTGGTGCCGTGCAACAAGGTGTTGCAATGTAACAAAAAGAGAGAGAAGATTTTTAGAGACAGAGACTGAAGTGAAGGATAGGCAGTAATTGAAAGCATTTTGTGTGTATGGAGTTAGTACTTCGATGAAATCAATCTGTGTTCTCTGGAAAGGCCAGCCCATCAGGGGTCGCCCTCCCATTTCTTTTTTCCTTGCTACTTTCTTGTTTACTTTCAAACATACTTTGCATTCACAGAAACCACCTTCACCCTTTCTCAGTTTCCCAACTCATCTTTCTCTTTTTCCTCAGGTTTCCAATCCTAACAACTCACATTTCTGCACAGACCATGAAGGAAGGGAGGGAGCCCTTTTATGACCTCCCCTGCTCCTATCATGACTGCAAATCCTGATTTCCTCTTTCCTTCTTCAACCCTGCTTGACCCATCCACCTACTTGCAACAAACAATCATGGTCCTCAGTTCCCACGATTCTGCAAGCCTTTAGATAGTCCGAGAGGGAAGCCCCCCCTCGGGCAGATAGAGGCTGCAGGATCCTCTTTCAATCCTCATTTGCATTTTCAACAACCAGTTTTAACAGACTAGGAGATTTTTTAGGAGTGTTGAGGAAGATGTATCCATTCTAAGATAAGGAGGTTGCTAGTGTGCTGAGACTTTTGGGTTAATACAGCAGTAGGTAAGGAGGGGGTGTATTGAGCAAGATTAAGGAAATAGGAGCATTGTTGTGACATCGGTTGACCCACCTTTTCTGCATAATGTGCTATATGTCCTGGGTGATTTTTAATTGATGATCTGTAAGGGTAATTTTATCCCCTGGAGTGGTTCCTCCCTTTAACACATCAAACAGGGGGTTGAGCATGTGTGTAGTAATCCCAAAATAGGGACGGGTCCAATTAATAGCCCCTAAATATTGTTGTAATTGTTCGAGGGATGTCTACACAATGGCATCACGTGTGGATGGACTGAAACTTGTATATCAAAATTTAAAAAAGAAAAGCAAGAAGGAAAGGTGTCCTAGGCACTCTTTTCCAATATTTTACAAGGAGAAGAAGAAGCAAGGGAGAAAGGAAGAGATGAGAGGCCTTAAGCAAAAGTTCTCTAGAGATAATAGACAAATTCCACTGAAAAAGGGATTTCAGAAAGGCACACAAAACCGCACTTCTACACCTGCATCCAGAAATAACCATAGAAAACTGGAAACAACATGCAATTCAAAATGTGACAAAACACTCAGTATAATCTAGTGAAACCTTTGCCAAGAAAAGGAGTACTGTAATGAAACAATGATTTAAGACATGGGATGTGGGGGGAAAAACAATCCCGGAAAGCATAAGTGTTCCCACAAAGGCATGATATCTAACCGAAAGGGGTAAAATGTTCAAGACATAAATGATTGTCAACATCAATGATTAGACTATGTTATCCCAGCGAAACTTTTTGTGAAATGAAAGATCTGAAGTAGGAGAAGGGGGAACACTGCAATGAAATAATGATCTATAATATGTGATGTGGTTTAACTGAAAAAGCAATGCACCAAATGTTCAAGACACAAATGAACATCAACACTAATGAATAACAATACTGCACAATTTCAGAATGCACCAGATAGAATCCCAGTGCAAATTATGTGTTCTATATTAAGTATTACAAATATAGGGGAAAGAGTTAAAGGCATCACACTCCATTCAGTGCACAGGAGAAGTTTTTCTTCAAAGAAGAAAGATAAATGGATAGCTGGAAATAGAACAAAGAATAACAAACTATGATTCGAATTGAGAGGAGATAAACAAAATAAAACCGAGAAAATTCAAAAGAGAGGAGAAGCTATGTAGAAAATTGAAAATGCCAATAAGATGCCAATGGTATGCAAAATGCCAATGGTATGCAAAATGCCAATGGTATGCAAAATGAACATGAATCTGAATCTGTGTCTGTACCAAGAGTTTTGACCTGGGACTAAGCAACTTTCAGAAAAGAGATTTTTTATGCTTTTATGTTTTGTGTTTCTGTGTATCCATGTTCTGCATGTCTTTAAAAATTAACAAAGTTTGTTAAAAAAAGAGAGAGAGGCTGAGAGTTTTGAGGAAGGATAGAGCAGATCGGGAACCACAGAGATTCCTTTGAGTTTTATCGGAGAAGAAGGAGGCAGAAGGAGGAAGCTGTGTGCTGACAGAGATGGGGAAAGGATATGAACACATCTTCTGCCATTGATAATTCATACACAGTGGATGGTATATGGGCAGCCTTGGGAGAGGGGGCTAGCTGCCGGCCCCTCTACTGTCGAGCATCTCTGCTGGCGGAGGGCTTTGCTGCCCCCCCGCCGGGGCTCGACATTGTGATTTAAAATGACCAGGCTTCCCACAATTGTAACAATTACCAGATGGTTTATTACCTCTGGTGATAGCTGCAGCCATCATTTCGGAAGTGTCTAAAGAGGCTTTACTGAGGGGTTTTTCAAGAGAGCCCCCTCTTTTAAAAAGGAAAAAATTTCGTTTGGTTGATTCTCTTAGTTCCTCAATGTGCAATTTCTGGTCCTGAGAGAATCCTCCACCCATACTCACGAAGGGATCCACGGCGATCGCCTGCGATCGAATCAGGGATGAGGTATACCAAGGCTATGCCAGCCGATGAGTATGGATGGTCCAGAGACGTACCACCTCGCAGATGATCACGTCGGGGTCACCAGTTATGGTGGTCTCTCATGAATGAAGACACTGAGGCAGTCGTCTTGAAGCCAAATCGGGATGAGAGCCCAGGGCAGGCTCTGACACCCTCTTTTATTAGAAGCAATCTTTGTTAACGTTTGCAATTTTTTGTTAGTGTGTTGTTACAAACTCATTACATCACACAAAATACCATATGAGAATACAAAGCTGTAAAGTTTAAGTTTGCTACAATTCTGGGTAAGAAGTGGCAACATTTCGACCTTGTCCCTCGCCTCGTGTTACAAACAACTACCAGAAGGCCCGTTGTCCTTGCACGCGCGCGAGGAAACAGATAGCAATTCCCACAAACCTTAGATTGTCTACTATTGACCTCACCCCTTTCCTAAGAGGTCTGTAGGGGGCGTGCATAAGCGCACCAACGTGCCTACCGTCCCTGTCCTATTGTTTCTCTTATTCTTCTTTTATTTTTCTTATATGTACCCATTTCATGTATTCACAACTATGTATACACTTATACTTATTATCTTGTAAACAATTGGCAAATCAAATAAATAAATAAATAAATAAATAAAATAAATTCTATTCTATTCTATTCTATTCTATTCTATTCTATTCTATTCTATTCTATTCTACTCTACTCTACTCTATTCCTATTCTATTCTAGTCTACTCTACTCTACTCTACTCTATTCTATTCTTATTCTATTCTATTCTATTCTATTCTACTCTACTCTATTCTATTCTACTCTATTCTCTCTGACTTGCATTGAGGAATATTGCTCCTTTAAATATCAACATCCCTGCTTGAAAACTAATCTGCATCAAGGTGTTAAGTGGAGCCCCCCTTTCATTGCTATTATTATGGTGCTCCATAGCCATTACAGGCAGTTCTTGATTTACAACAGTTCATTTAGTGACTGTTCAAAGTTACAACAGCACTGAAAAAAGTGCCTTACGACCATTTTTCACATTTATGACCATTGCAGCATGTCCATGGTCATGTAATTTACATTCAGATGTTTGGCAACTGACCCACAGTTATGATGGTTGCAGTGTCCTGTGGCCACGCAATCCTCTTTTGCGAACTTCTGACAAGCAAAGTCAGTGGGGAAGCCAAATTCACTTAACAACCGTGTTGCTAATTTAAGAACTGCAGTGATTCACTTAACAAATATGTCAAGAAAAGTCGTAAAATGGAGCAAAACTCACTAAACAAATTTCTCACTTAGCAATCACAATTTGGGGCTCTGCTGTAGTTGTACAATGAGGATTACCTGTATTATTCTGTATATCCCATTTTCATTATGTGTACTGTACGCTTTGATATTATGTGAAGGTCTTTGCAGTTTAGTATCTGTTTTTGTTAATGTGCACTACCCAGAGTTGTTGTTGTTCTGTTGCCAAGTCTCGTCTGACTTTTTGTGACCCAGGCTCCCCATCTTCCATTGTCTCCCAGAGTTTCCCAAATTCATTTTCATTGCATTGATGACATTATCCTCTTATCCTTCTCATTTTGACCCCCATCTTTCCCAACCTCAGAGTCTTTTCCAAGATGTCCTCTCTCATCTCATTTGGTGGCCAAAGTATTTGAACTTCAGCTTCAGTGTCGGTCCTTCCAAAGGATATTCAGGGTTGATTTCCTTCAGGATTGACTAATTTGATCTCCTTGCACTCCAAAGCAGAGGTGATATTCAGTAGGTTCTGACCAGTTCTGGAGAACCGGTAGCGGAAATTTTGAATAGTTCAGAAAAACAACAAATCCCGCCTCTGACTGGAGATTTTACAGTATCCTTCCTCTGCCACGCCCACTAAGCCACGCCCACAGAACCGGTAGTAAAAATATTTGAATCCCACCACTGCTCCAAAGGACTCTTGAGAGTCTTCTCCGTCACAATTCAAAAGCATCAATTCTAATGTTTTGAGTTGGATGGCCTTATAATTCCAATAACCTAAATAAATAAATATTTCACATGGAAAATAGTATTTTATTTCCTAAATATTGAAGTCTCCAAGAAGAGGAGCTGCTAGTTGATTGGAAATCATTTGCTTTACCCATTCTTTTAATTTTGATGTAGCATTGTTAGAGATTTGGATTAATTTATACAAGATTTTTTTTTTTCACTGAACAAACTCATAAAACTATTTGCCCCTGTATTTTGCCTTTGGTTTTAAGAAAGATGAGAATGGATTAAATTCGATAGGTTGCTATGAATCCATTGTGCCTAGTAGTTTCTGAGTGTTTGTTAGCAACCCTAACGATGTCAAGAAATTTAAATGTAAATTCCATCTTTGAACTCAGCCTGGTCCTTATTTATTGACATTTATCAATTTTCAACCAATTTGATATGTTTGTTTAAAAAATGACAAAAAATGGTATTTTTAAAATGGTTGGTCTTTAAGTGACAATTTCCAGTGAGGACTATAGCGATAGAATAAGGACTACATAATACAAGAGTGTCAAACTTAAGGCTTACAGGCCGGATCTGGCCCATGGGGTGCATAGATCTGGCCCACAGGTCTGGCCTGAAAATAGCAAAGGACTGGCCCGTGGTGCCTCTGCCAGCAAAAACAGAGCTCCATTTTCTCTGGTAGAGGGCTAGCAAAACAAACTTTTAAAAAAACAAAACAAAAGGAGAAATGTTTCCCCTTTTGCATTTAAGCATGCAAATAGGGAAAGAGGAAAGAAAAAGAAAAAGAAGGAAAGATGGAAAGAGAGCAAGGAAGGAAAAATAAGGAAAGAGGGGAAGGAAAAGAAAAGAAGTATGAAGAGGGGAGGAAAAAGGGAGGGAAGGAAGGAAGGAAGGAAGGAAGGAAGATAGATTATAATGAGAGTGAAGGAGGGTCTCAGAGAAGTTGGCCACCACAGATGCCTCCGACATGAGTCCCGTGTCACAGCCACCATGGCTATGCCCATGGCCACCACAGCCACAGCCACGCCCGAATTTGCCTACCCCCTGGCCCTCCGAGGTCAAATATTACCCTGATGCGGCCTTCAATGAAATCGAGTTCAACACTCCTGATGTAATAGGACAGAAAAAGCAGCTATAGACAGGGAGCTATTTAGATCTCCAATCTCTTATAATCTATGCTAAATGGGGAATTCTGGGAGTTGAAGTCCAGGCCTCTTAACGTTACTATAGTTGAGAAACACTAGTCTGTCTTCCTGGAATTTGGCGAGCCCCAGTCATCCCCTCTCCTTCCTAAGTCTGCAGACATTTGTGTGTTTTATCTTTACTGAACACGGTACAAGGATAATAAACCTTTATTTCTAAACCAAGAAAATTGTCAAGATTCCAAATTTTAGATGGCAGACTGGTGCTGATACAGTGACATTTCTTTCATCAAATTGAACGTGGCTATGATTTAGGAGTCCGGATGCAATGGGGTTAAAATTGCCAGTAATTGGGGAGGACAATGTAATGTGCAGCTTTAGTAAGAAACAGCTTCTCTGAAGACCGCAATTATCATCTACTATACATATGAGCTGATAATGGGTGAATTTATAGCGGCCTTTGCTCATTTGATGTACCCCAGAGCCTTTTGGGATTACAATTGTCTAGAATTTTAGGATGCTAGACGATGCATTCTCAGCACATTAAGAGGAACCTAGATCTAGAAGGCTGGTCTAGAACAGGGGTCTCCAACCTTGGCTACTTTAAGACTTGTGGAGTTCAACTTGCAGAATTCCTCAGCCAGATTTGCTGGCTGAAGAATTCTGGGAGTTGAAGTCCACAAGTCTTAAAGAGGCCAAGGTTGGAGCCCCTTGGTCTAGAAGATACCAGAGCATGGTTAGTTATCGCTCTTGTGACTCTGGGGTGTAGATGATTAAAGGCTGGCTGTTCTTGCCCTTATCGTGCCAACAGACATCAAAGAAGGGGTAGGCTGTGCCTGTAAAGCGCTCGCGGAAAGCAAAGATCTGGACCAGATTGTCTTCATCACTGGCGTCGTAGAAGGCCAGGAGGCCATCGTCGAAGCTCAGGTAGATGCCAATTCGGCTGGGCTTTCCCTCCAACTTCAGAGACCGGGGCTCCTTGTGCTCCACATAGGCCTCATAGCTCTTGCCTTCCTTGCAACCCACCAGCCAGAAGCCATTGGACGGGGTGGCATGAAGGCGGCCCTTGCGCCCAGTTTCAGCTGAGATGATGCCCAGAGCCCAACGGGGCTTGTCATCTACGGTCACCTCCCAGTAGTGTTCTCCTTGTGAGAAGCTCTGGCGTGAGACCAGGCAGTTGGATTTGTCAAACCGTTGTGGGTCATCCGTGCTCACGGCTTGTTTATGTTCAACACATTCTACTCTTTTCCCGTCTTCGGACACCACCAGGTTGGCTTGGGCAGTGGCTGGATCAAAGGTCAGGTTCTCCAAAGCTTCAGGAGGACAGGGGGGAAAAAGGCAATGTGAAAATAAGGACTTTTTCTTTTTTTTTTCCTTTCTTTTCTTTCATGGAGAGGATTTAATCAGTGGATGGAATTTCCACATTTTTTAAAAAAAATAGCATAAGAATGATTGCAGTTATTCATTCTGCATTATTCATTCCTTAATATGCAAAGATATTTCATTGTGAAATGAACAGAAGTTGCTTTTCTGAATGAAGCTGCCCAGTCATATACCCACTGCAAAATATTTGCCTCGGCCTCTCTTATTTTTGAATTAAGTCTTCCCAACAAATTATTAATTTAATTTTGGAAAAACAGAGTTGAGTAACACAGATACTGAATACAGTTAATCCTTGACTTACAACCATTCATTTAGTGACCATTTGAAGTTACAACAGCACTGAAAAAGTGACATCACTATTTTTCCTACAACTGTTGCAGTATCCCGCAGTCACATGATCAAATTTCAAATGTTTGGTTCATATTTATGAAGTTGCAAGGTTCTGGAGTCTTGTGATCACTTTTTGTGATCTTCTGCCAATAAAAGTTAATGGCAAAGTCAGATTCACATAACAACCATGTTCTTAAGTTAACAACTAGTGATTCACTTAACAACTGTGGCAAAGTTGTAAAATGGGAGGAAACTCATTTTATCTCTATCTTGCTTAGCAACAGACATTTTGGGCTCAATTGTGGTTGTATATCGAGGATTACCTCAATTATCTTTAGAAAATCCACTTTTAGCTTAGCTCTCAGAGCAGCAATGTTACCTTATGTTGAGTCATGTGACAAGCAGAGGTGGTATTCAGCCGGTTCAGACCCGTTCGGGCAAACTGGTAGTGAACATTTTAACTAGTTTGGAGACCTCGCAAATACTACCTCTGGCTGGCCCCACTCCAGCCCGCTTGCTCACCCCACCCCACTCTGCCCTGCCCAGTCACTCCTCATCTCACCCACTTGGCTGCCATTGCTGTCTGCCTTCCGCCATGGCCCTGATCTCCCTGGGTGTGTAAGCCTGCAAGCAAGCCCCAGTCGAGTGGACTCGTGGGCTGGCCTAGGGCACCGCCACCACAAGCCCTGGTCAAGTCGACTCCCTGCCCAGCCTACCTGCCTCTGCTGCCGCAACCTCCAGTCGAGGTCCGACTCCCGGATTGGCCTAGGCCGCCATCTTAAGGTGGACATGGTGAGACTCGGCCACCTTTCAGACCTGGCTCTCACCATCCTTCCACCCACATGCAGCCCGGTCACTCACCCTCCACCTTGGTTCAGGGGACACATCAGTCCCTGGCTCTGGCCTTTTCCTACTTGCATGCCACCCATTCACCTTGCTTACCTTCCATTCTGCCTTAGTGGTGCTGGGGGACATGGTGAGGCTTGGCTGCCTTTTACAAGAAGCCTCCAGCCACCGGTAGTTTTCAGAGCAAGAAGCCTTCAGCTGCCTCTGCTGACTCGGTTCTGGCTGGCAAAGAGGTGGTGGCTGGAGGCTTCTCACGCCAAAAAAGAGGTGGTGGCTGCAAGCTTCTTGAACCTAAAGCTACCAAAAACTACAGGCTGAAAAAGAGGCCTGCAGTCCCATCACCGCCATCGCCACCCTGTTCTTTGCACCAGCTTGCTGCGCTGGAGGGACTCGCCCACATGCCATCTTCTCACAGAAGATCCTGGTGCCATGAGATGTGTGTACACTCTGTGTGAATGCCCGAGAAGGAGAAGATTTGGCTGAACTTTTCTGCCTCCCTCTGCAGTGGAGCTGCTCAGAAAGCAGCTGCCTCAGTCTGTCCCTTTAAGGTACTTCAACGCCGCCTGCCATCCAACCCTGTGCAAAGGCAGCCCAGCGGGGCCGCCGCTGCTAGAGGAAAAGGGATTGACTCTCCCAGTCCCTATCACTCACACACTGAAGCCAGGTGGCAGAAGGGAGGGGGAGGAACCATAAAGTGACAGGCCATGGCAGCTGCCTTCCAAGCAGCTTCTGAGGCAGGGAAAGTTTGACCAAGTGGTCTCCTCCATCTCGGCTTCAAACATACAGACAGAGCAAACAAGCATACACCTCATAGCGCCGGGATCTTCTACAAGGAGACAGTGCTTGGGCAAGTCCCTCCAGCACCATGAGGTGTGTATGTGTTTGCTCTGTGTGTATGTTTGAGGCTGAGAAGGAGGAGGAGGCTTGGCTGAACTTTGGAAGAATTCTGCCCAACACTTCTCATGTATTCAGGGGCTACAACTCTCCCAATGATGAGTTTGGTGGCAATCTAACAAAATGTCTTCCAGCTCTTCAAGATCTACTTTAAGAGCACCCAAGTTTTAGATCTTCTGCTGCTTGTTGTGGCTTGCTTGGAAAGACTCCATCCTCGCTTTTGTAGGCAAGAGACCGAGCAATTGTTCCTTTATCCCCACTGTACATCAAAGTACCCCCTCCCATGCTGCCCCTCCTTTCCCCATTACTTCGTGCTAAGCTTCCCTCTTTGGAAGACTTTGATGGTTGTTCATTGTCACTCCTCAGTCCCCATGGAAGAAGCCAAGAGAAAAAGTAGGGGAGGTGAGGGCGACAGCCAGGGCTTTGCTGCCTCCTCTTTTCCTCGGAGGCATGGTGTCTGCCTCCCTTTGTACTCATTGTGCTCGCCGGGAGGGCCGAGCTGGAGTGAGAAAGTGAGCACAGGAGCGAGAGAGTGTGAAGTTGGCTGCTATGGGGTAAGTGCCTTGGCTTCCCCTTTTGCTCCTCCCAGTTGCCCAGTGCAGTGGTTCTTTACTTGGGCAGCCTGGCGACTGCAGCAGTGCCTGCAGCAGCAACAAGCAGCGCCACAACAATGACGTACAGTAAGATTTGGCGGTGCAGAAATTGTTCCATAAAAAATATAGTGCATCTCCGAGGGGCTTCTGGAAAAAAAAAACCCACTCCAAAACAAAACCCATTCAGCAAGGCAAACTTAGCAGGCAGTCACGATCTTTAGATGGGCTTTTATTTTGTCAGCCCAAGGGTGGAAGGTGGGGAAGGTATGTAGGAAATTGCCCTGTCTCTGCTGCCCCACCTTGCCATGAGTGACATCGAGTTGGCCACGCCCACTTAGTCACATGAACACCAAGCCATGCCCACCAAGCCACGTCCACAGAACCAGTAGTGAAAATTTTTGCATCCCACCACTGGTGAGAGGCTATAATAATCTGTACTGTACTCTACCTGGCATTATTGCACGGAACATCTTCCTCCATACTTGAAACTTAAACTCATCAGAAATTATGGGGAGCTGGATGTCCATGCGGGCAATAGGTGGAGATTCCCCCAGGATCTTCTGTAATCTACAGGAAGAAGAAAAGGAGGAGACAGCTTTATCACAGCTGGGGGCAGGGGAGAGGATTCCCCTACTTTTCTTTTAGATTTCCCCTTATTAAATTTAATAAAATTTAACTGTTAATTGTTTATTAAAACAAGATTCCCAAACAAACAGCCCACCAACATATTCTGGAAGATAAGACCCATATTTTAAGGGAATTGTTATAATCCAACCTATCTGGAGAGAGCAGGATGAAATACAGAAAAGTTGGATGATGGTCAAATAGAATACAATAACAGAGTTGGAAAGCACCTTGTAGGTCATCTAGTCCACCTCCTGCCCAAGTAGAAGACCCTACACCATTTCTGACAGAGGGCAGTCCAGTCTCTTCTTGAAAACTTCCAGTGATGGAGCTCCCACAACTTCTGAAGGCAACTTGTTTCATTGTTCTCACTGTCAGAAAATTTATCCTTATTTCTAGGTTGAATCTCTCCTTGATCAGTTTCCATCCATTATTCCTTGTCTGGCCTTTGGGTGCTTTGGAAAATAGGTTGACCCCTTCTCTCTGTGGCAGCCCCTTAAGGAACACTGCTATCATGTCACCCCTGGTTCTTCTCTTCACTGGACTAGCCATACCGAGTTCCTGCAACCATTCACCATATGTTTATATATAGAATATATAGAAATCATTCTCCAAATGCTGCTACTTACAGAGCAAGAATGGGAAGGCTTATTTACAATGTCAGCAGAGCCAGAGAAACTAAAGGTTTACAGTACAGATAAGCCTCAACTTATGGTTCAGTCACCATTCAAGTTACAAAGGCACTGAAAAAAGCTGTGCTTCCAGTGCCGTTGGAGACAAGGACCACGAGCTCCGCAGGCCCACTCCATGCTTTCCGCATCGGAGGGCTCAGAAAGCCATAGCCCCCCTATAGGGATTGTGAAGTAAAGGGGGGTACCTTGCAGGTCAAGGAGAGCCACATCTCTCCTCCCTGACTTGGAAAATCCCCCTCATCCAAAGACGAGGAACAACAGCAGTCAATATGGCTGCCATGAAGTTGGGGACAACCAAAATACCCAAGAGAGTTCAGGAGTGAAAAAGCAGTGAACAGAGATTGTTGCTGGATGAAATTATTCTTTTTTCTTTAAAAATTACTCCAAGAAAAAAAAAAACCTAGAGAAGAGGCTCTAAAACTATAACTGTTTAAGCGGCGGAAGAAAATATTTTTAAAGAGACATGCTGAAAAGTAAATTGAAAGCGCCATCTGCTGAAGAAAAGAAATGTGACCCCTAAACTCCTAGAAATTTACAGAGGAGGAAACTTGATAGCTAGTGGCTGGGACTTTTAACTGTTTACTGCCTTGTGCTTACCAGAGGTGGAAAAATAGAAAGACATTTTATAAAAGAGACTCTGGGAAGCTGGAATAAAACTATCAGAGTACTGAGTAAATGCTGGAATTGGCTCATTTAAATAATTGATTTTGTTTTGAAAGAAATGGAGATTGAGTGAAATAAACATCTGCTGGAAAAAAATTGAAAGGAGAGCGTCATCTATTAATGATTAGAAAATAAACCAATAAACCATACTTTTATGATTTTGGACTCTCTGAATCAGATTGAGGCATGATTGTTTATTCCACTTTATCATTACTATGACTGGAGCTGAAGGAACAGCTGTGGAAATGACAAGGACTTTTTAATGAGACATTTTTGTTGTTCCAAAATATGGATTTGATCGATGGGATGGATGAGAAAATGAAAAACATCTCACAAAGAACAATGAATCAAGAAAAGTGCCCGTGAATTGGTGGAATCAACCGAAAGATTGGGTGAAATGGATTACTTAAGCCAGCAAAGGGAACACGAACAGGAAAAGAATATGGATCAGAAAAATCAGCAAATGAAGCAATAGCTCAGTGAAGAGGAAGACCAGATAAATGGCAAGCAAATGAAGCAGAAAGAACAGATAGATTGGCCACATCAACCAATAAACCAAAGGCTGGAGCAAAAAACAGAACTGACAAATCAGGTGATAAAGGAAGAAAGGCCAAAGAAAATAGAACAGACAAATTGACAATTGGAGAGACATGAATATACTTTTGATAAGGAGATTGGGACATGGGCAGACATTTGGGAGAATTGGCAGCATAAGATTGTATTGGGAGAAATGTTTAGATTGAACAAGAAAGATGCAGATGAAGATAGAGATAAAGATGAGGAGTGGGGGAGGCAAATTTAAAAATGGATAAGAATTGAAGCATTAAGGAGCAGAAGAGATGATGGATAGAAAGAATTGCCATTTTAAAGATTTAAGTAGCCTGATTGTAAGCTAAAGGAGGAAGAAACAAAATTAGATAGGAGAAATATTGAAACATAAATGTATATAGAATGAATAAAAAAATAGATAGAAAGACTAGAAGTTTACAGGTGTTAGACTTTTAATGAGGATTACTTAAATTTGATAAATATGGTAGAGATTACCAACATTGTTAATGTGAATTGGATCAATATGAATGATAGATTTAATTTTGTTTATATATAATAGAGAAATGTTTAGATTGAACAAGAAAGACATAGATGAAGATAGAGATAAAGATGAGGAGTTAGGCATTTTTGTTTATATATGTTTATACAATATAATGAGGATTACTTAAATTTGACAAATGTGATAGAGATTACTAATATTGTTATGATGAATTGGATGAATATGAATGATACCCAGAACTAACTGTTTACACACAATATGGATGTGTGTGTGTGTGTGTGTGTGTGTGTGTGTGTGTGTGGTATTTAGGTTTCTTGGGTATTTTCCCACGTCTTAATATTTGTGCTTTTATTATATGCGGCGTTTGGCAGAATCTCATCTGCCATCCTCAGGCTTGTGTATTGGGTTCTTTTTAATCTTGTGTCAGGCTTGCAGCCGTTTTTGTTTGAATTTGGTGCTCAAACAAAAACGGCTGCCAAGCCTGACACAAAGATTAACAAGAACAATACACAAGCCTGAGGATGGCAGATGAGATTCTGCTGAAAGTTGCTACAACTTTAAAAGCACAACTATAATGACGTGGGAAAATACCCGAAGAAACCTAAATACCATACATATGCGAAAACATAAGGAAACAAATATATATATATATATATTTCACAACAGTTACAGCATGCCCATGATCATATGATCCAAATTCATAGTTCGTATTTATGACGGTTGCAGTGTCCTGAGGTCATGTGATCACCTTTTGCCACCTGCTGACAAGCAAAATCAATGGGGAAGTTGAATTTACTTTACACCTGTGTTCCCAATGTAACAATGGCAGTGATACTCTTAACACTGTGGCCGGAAAGGTTGTAAAATGGGGGCAAAACTCACTTAACAACAGTCTCACTTAGCAACATAAATTTTAGGCTCAATTGGGTTCATAAGTTGAATTAGCCTTAGTACAATTAATAGTTAGAGAAGAATCTTTGGGATGGGAAAGTATGAAGACAGAATCAAGGCGAGACAGATGAAGACTGAATGGGCTCCAGGGAAATAGAGCAATGGCTGGATGAGAAAGGGAGAAATGGAATGTAAGATCCCAAAGGAAGATATACGAAGTTGAGTAATTAATGCCACATGTCACTGCGACATAACAAAAGCCAAATAAAAGAATTATAATACAAATCAAACTCTGGGAGATCAGGTCTCAAATTAAAGAGAGTAACATGGAATGGAATAGGATAGCACAGCATAGTTCTTTATTGGCCAAATGTGATGGGACACACAAGGAATTTGTCTCTGGTGCATAAGCTCTCAGGGTACATACAAACAACAAAATGATAAATCATATATACTAAGAAAACCTCTGTGTTTATACAGTTTAATATTAAGGAACATTGGAGATTTTGGTGAATGGCAGGAAGGTGTTCTTAATTCAGAGCATTGTCCTCTTGTTCTTCTTGTACACAGACAAACCTAATTAATTGTTGAGATTCTAGTAAGGCCTTGTTTCTGTAGTTTCAGAACTACACAGGAATTCTACGATCAGTTCCTTTAAAAGGCAAGTGAATTGCAGGTTGCATTAAGAGTACCTTCAACAAGTAACATTGAAGTTAAACTGATGGTGTGTCATTGCTGCGCAAAGGATGAAATTGTGTACACCTATTCTAATGTCTGATGCATGCACATAGGCAGTGTCAGTTATGTCATATTGTCACGTACGTGTCATCATTTGTCCCTCTCCTCTTCTTTTGGGCTCTAAGAACATCTTTTCTGGTAAGGAAGAACTTAAGTGAAGGGTACTTGGTGCTCTTTGGGCTTGGTTGCTTTCTTTTAGATGTTTCATTACCAAACTGGGTAACATTTTTAGTATTAATAGGGAGAGTCAGAGAGTATAAAGAGTGCAAAGCCCACTCCCTATTAGCACTGATGATGTTACCTAGTTTGGATAATGAAACATCTACAAGAAAGCCACCAAATTCAGAGAGAACCAAGGACCCCCCCTCCATTTCAGAGATACTTAAGATGCACACAATTCAGAGAAGAGGGTTGGCTGGTGAGTTGTTTTAAATGGATAGTTGCTCACCTGCTGGCAACCAGACAATATTTCTGTAGAGGAAAAAAAAAAAAAGCAGAAGTTAGCAAAGTTCATGTAGTCTTCCATCATTAGAGCAGATTTTGACAACTAGTGCCCTTCCGTTTGTAGGGTCATGACTTCTTGAATTCCTACCAGCATGGTTAGGGAATGAAAAACTGAAATACAAATACAGATAACCCTCGGCTTACAACCACAATTGAGACCCAAATTTATAATTTCTAAGCGAGACATGTGCTAAATGAATTTTGTCCCATTTTACGCCATGATTATTAAGTGGATCACTGCAGTTGTTAAGTTAGTAACATGGTTGCTAAGTGAATCCAGCTTCCCGTGAATCCAGCTGACCAGCATTGACTTCACTGGTCAGAAGGCCTCAAAAGGGGGATGATGTGACCCTGAGACACTGCCACCATCCTAATTATGAGACAATTGCCAAGCATCCAGATTTTGATCATGTGACCATGGGGATACTGCAAAGGTTTTAAGTGTGAAAAATGGTCATAAGCCACCTGTTGTAATTTTGAACGGTCACTAAATAAATGGTTGTAAGTCGAGGACTATTTGTACACCGCGTATGCCTACAATAAGGTTGAGCATACAATGCAGAAGCGTAACAGGCTTTGGTTTGGTTTTTAGTGTCATCGAGACTGGAAAAGAATCAAAATGGAGGTGGCCTCACCCTCAGGAACTCAGTCTGTGGCTCGTCTTGCACTTCACCCAGGACCATCTCCATCTGCTTGAGCTGGTCCAGGTAGCGGGCCATGGTCTTGCGTTCATTTTGCAAGGCCTCAGAGGCCTGTTGTTGCACCTTCTCGGCCTCCTGGCCCAGGGAAGATTCCAGCGCTCCCAGATAAGACCGCATGACCCCCAGCTGCTCTGCTACTTGGTGTTTGAACCGTGATACCGTTTCCTATTGTGGGAAGATCGTATAAAGTTATGTAATTGTGTCAGAAATATTGTGTTGGGAGAAATGTCCTTCTGGGTTCAGTTCCAAGCGGTGGAAAAGACACTGAAAACATGGAGGCTGTTTGGAAAGATGGTTTAATGGTGGACAGGACCACATGGCTTGGGCAAAGAAAAAAAGGAAGGGGTGCTGAGAATCCCTGGGTTTTATGCCCTCTCTGGGTTTTGAATTTGAGCTTGTGTTCTGATTGGTTGTCAGACTGCCATGGGGCCATGCAGGGGTAACTTGGTAGGTTGTCTTTTGAGTCCCAGGCTTGGTTGACTCTTGCTGGGTAATGAAAGGGCTTTGGGCAATTCCTATTATAGCTCTGCTTGAAGGAGGTACATCTTTGTTATGTAGAATAGACTGGCCCAGGCCTTAATGGCCCATTGACAAAGGTGGGGGGGTGCATTTCTGCCTGATTCTACTCTTTTATGGGAAATATTCTGCCTTTTTAATAGATCCTAAAATATTTCATTTTTCTAGGAGAGGGGTGGGTTTTAACTTCCAACAATTGTATAGCAGGGATCCCAAACCTCCGAGCCTTAACCACTACTCATTCGGAACTGGGCTGCACATGCAGTGGGTGAGTGTGCACATGCACTCAGCTCCACTTGTGCAAGTGGCAGGCACATGTGCCAACCGCTTGCACAAATGGAGTTGTGCACATTCACACGTGCACCTGCCGCACATAGAGAACTATCCCTTCACCTCACGGCCAGTTCACCAAGCCAAAAAGATTCTGACCGTTGGTGTGTACAGAATCAAATTTTAACTAAGCAAGGTCCCCAACAAAGTTATTTATTAACAGTCTCTAAAATCCTTTAAGATTATAGCAAACATAAGAATTAATTAAACATTTGTTTCAAATTGTAAACACACATAAGCAAACACACAAAACTAAATTAACACAGTGTAAACATAATTATAACGCTCACAGTTCAAATGAAGAAATGCAATCCACATCATTTGATTTGATCAACACCTCCTCTGGATCAACATGTACACCCACCCACCTTCCTCAAGCCATTCCGAGGAAAAACTTCCCTATAAAACAGCCCTTTGTACCCCATGTTCTCTGTAGCTACTCCCACAGGCTCTTTGCTTTGGGAAATAAACACATTTCCTTTCCTCACAGTTGTCTGGATTTCATTATGATTTATTCTTGCACAACGCCTGCTCGAGTTGGAAGCCGAAATTATTCTTCTGACTCTAGCAACACAAGGGAAGGACAAGTGGGAATGGTTCTTCATTTGCTTGTGTGGCCTGATCCCTAAACAGTACACAGATGATGAAAAATGTTTATCTGTAATCAGTGTTTCTAAAACCTGCTTATACCCACCTAGAGAGCATCTCCATTATATGAATTTAATCTGGTTTTAGAGTAATTTTCTCTTACCAAGGAGTCCGGGGGGAAATATAGGACAGTCACAGATTTACACTAAACTACAGTTCCTAAATAGTATTAAGAAAAAAAATGTAATTAATCTAGCAATCACTGTAATCCTGCTGAGCATATGCTTGAAATATTTTGCGTGCACATCCCTATGTTTGTGCAATATGTATATTTAATTTATATGTCACCCTCTCATTTTTTTTAACAACTGGGTGGCTTATAAAATGATAAAAAGGTAAATGCAGAACTATTAAAATTAAGATAAAGTAGGAAAAACTAAGAGAACAGGCGACATAGGATAAGAATATTCTCCCTAAATATAAAGTTTGTAGAATATAAGTTCTACACTATAAACTAGATGTAGGTTCGTACAATACCTGTGTCATGTGTTTGTGTATGTTGTTTGTATACATGTACATGTAAGATAGGCGTGTGTTTACTTAGCATGGAGCAATGCAATTGGTGAGCCAACGTTTTAATGTTGTATCTTTATAGATCTTGTACGTTGTAAATCACCATGTGATCTTTCTACTACCTACCTACCTGAGTCTCTCTCACACAGGGACAGACAAACATCCAGGACTGATACCTCAACTTCTGCTATTTGCCGATTCAGCAAAGCAATCGTCTTCTCCTTGCGTATTTGGACTTCTTGGAGCTGGACCTGCTGCTGAGGGAGCTGCTTCTGCAGTTATGCCGGATGGTAAGCAAGGAGAGACGAAACACAGAAATTTCATTTGACAAGTAATCTGGAGCAAATATTCCAGGAGATTCATAATCCTCTGTTTTATCCTCAGGGAAACAGTGCAGTTGGTCCTCAACTTACAACAGCTCATTTAGTGACCGTTCGCAGTTACATTGGCACTGAGAAAAGTGAGCCGTGACCATTTTTCACACTTACAACTGTTGTAGCATCCCCATGTTCACATGCTATGCATTTGGATGCTTGACAACTGAGTCACATTTATGACGGTTGCAGTGTCCTGGAGTCATGTGATTCCCTTCCAACAAGCAAAGTCAACAGGGAAGTCAGATTCACATAACAACTGTGTTATTAATTTAACAACTGCAGTGATTCACTTATGGACTACCAGTAGTTTCATTCATTCACTCTTTTACTCACTCATGCATCCATCCATCCACCCATCTGCCCACCCACCCACCCACCCACCCACCAACCTGTTGTTCCACTCACCCACCCACCCACCCACCCATCCAGATGAACCTTGCCAAGGTGACTCAGAGTAACAAACAAGTTTAAAGTGTTTGGCAACTGGCATGTATTTATTATGTTTAACTGTCCAGGGGTCATGTGATCACCATTTGTAACCTGCCCAACCAGCTTCCAACAAGCAGAGTCAATGGGAGAAGCCAGATTCACTGAAGGACCACTCAACTAATTGCAGTGATTTGCTCAACAAACAAGGCAAAAAAGGTCATAAAATCTGGCCAAACTCACTTAACAACTGCCTTCCAATGGAAATTTTGGGCTCAGTTGTGATCATAAGTTGAGTATTAACTACACAGGGCTTCATAAGTGACAGCCACACCTTAGTCACACTGGAAGCTTATTGGAAGCTAATGTAATTTTCTTGTAAATTTTCATAAAATGTCAGAGCTTGAGAGAATCAATCAATAACATGCCCAACCATCAGGGGTGGGATTCTACCGGTTCGGCCCGGTTCTCGGAAGAACAGCTGAGACCAAACCGATTTGCTGCTATGATCTTCTGGTCTTCTGTTTGGCCCATCCACCCGCCTGGGCTTTAGGCTGGGCTTTATTCCCTGTTTTTTCCACCTCAGCTGCTTTGCGTGGCACAGCTGAGTGCCGCGTATCAGCAGCAGAAGGTGAATGCTTGCAGGAGCCAGTGATTTGTAAACACACACGCAGCAACAAAGCGCACACTTACCAAACCAGTTATTATGCCAGTAGGATCCCATCCCTGCAATCCATACTTTAGGACAAGGGTCTTCAAACTTGGCAAGTTTCAGACTTATGGATTTCAACTCCCAGAATTCCTGAGTTAATATGACTGGAGAAGGAATTCTGGGAGTTGAAGTCCACAAGTCTTAAAGCTGTCATGTTTGAAGATCCCTGCTTTAGGACAAAGACTTTAGCTCAGAGGGAAAGCATATATTTTGCAGGAATGGTACCAGGTTTAACCCTTGGTATTTCTTCGACCGGCAAAATACTTGCTTGCAATCCCATTGTAGCCTGTTCTTGCTAGGTTGACCAATGGCCTGACTGAATCCACGTTAGGTGTGCCTGTTGGACTGACACTGATGGAGGAACAAGACACCAAGCCCTTAGGACTGTGTTCCATCTCAACCTCTTACCTTCATCCTCTGGTGGGCCTCAGCAGCAGTAATGATGTTGTGCCCCTTATGCTTGCCTAGAGAGGCACAAACCCCACAGATCACCTGCCGGTCCTGTTCGCAGTAAACACTGAGCGGGTCGAGGTGTTCTTCACAGTGATCACGAGGCACCTGCCGGAAGGACTGCACCAAATGCTCCATCTGCTGGTTGATCCGCAGCTGCTCCACCTTGGTGAGGGCTTGGCAGGTGGGACATGAGGGAGCAGTTTTGCCCTCAGACTCTTCGGTGGCCACACGGGCCAAGCAGGCCTGGCAGAAGGTGTGCCCGCACTCTGTCGTCACAGGGGACTGGAAGAGCTTGAGACAGATGGGGCAGCTGAGGTCCTGGTGCATGCCCTGCATGAGGCGTTTTTGGGAGCTGGACATGGTGATGGTGGAGAGACAGGCACCTGGCAACCAAGAATGACAGTGGGAACCCAGAATCTCATTTGCTTGGACTTCTACTACTGCCCCCATTAAACACCAGGGTCGCCTTATTTTCTGCAGCGCAACCAACACCAAACATAGAAAATATGAATAAAGAGCTCAATGCATGATGACCTCATGGTTACTTCCTCACAATATTCTTGACAATTGAAGAAGCTTCTTCAGGTTTCAGAAAAGAACTTCTTGGATAAGAAGCTTCTTGGATAAGAAGCTAAATGTCTTCAAGGAAAAACAAAGGAAGTCCAGTTGCCTTTGAAAAAGCACCTATGGGACAACCATGATCTGGATGACTGAGAATCTCCATAGAGATTAGGCAGTGTTAACTATGCCATCCCCTATCAAGAAAGATATAGAAAATAATAATAATAATGTGAAATTTAGCCCCCACCCATCTTGTGTAACATTTTGGCCCTGTTGGGATGCAAGGGTAGAGAATGTTTTGTTTGAGGAAAGAGATATGTGGGTTTCCAAAGAGAGTAGGGCTATCAAAACTGGCCTGCAAATATCCAAATGGCCATTAGAGGGCAGGAAAGTGTTGTTCTCATCACCTTTTTGAGGGTGCCATCTAATGGTGGTCTGGAACTTTGCATTCTACATCTGGTAGTTATAACATAAAGTTGTCCTAGCTCCAGGCCTTCTCCAAAATCTAGATCTCCTCAAGCTTTTGAGATCACTGGCCAAAATTGAAATTATGAAATTACAGTAAAAAAGGGGGGGAAGCACATGTCCCAATAAGATGATGTATGTTTTCAATATTTTTTATAACTTTTTAAAGAAACTTTCTAACTTTGTGGTTCCCTTTTAGCATGAGATTCAGGTTAAGTGACCTTCCAGCTCTGCCAAATTTCAGTTGGTTCTACCTAGCACTATTGGTCCTTCTGTACTTTCCCTCCTGCTAAGAAAAGTAGCAGTGAACAAATATAGGAGGTTTATCAGAAGAAGACAAGAACATTTCTGAGTCACCATCAACGAAGTTGGAGATCCATATCTTCATCCCAGAATCATGTAGCCAGAAACAGGCCTACTCTGAATTTCATTCCTCTTTATAGATCTTGTTAAATTATCTCACCCCCACCCCCCCACCTCAGTTGTTCCCATTGTTAACTTTCAAGAAATGTAGGGGTTAGTAGACTGAAAATAATGCATAGAATAGTATTTTTGACCTTTCTCCTTATCTCCAGATTTCTATTGGGGTCAAGTTCCTTAATTCCTTCCCTGAACAGGGCTTCCTGACAGGGCTAATGATGACTCTCATATTGGCGCTGTAAAATCTGGCAAGCTACCACAATGACAGTACAGGTAGTCCTCAACTTACAACAGTTCATTTAGTGATTGTTCAAAATTACAACGGCACTGAAAAAAGTGACTTATGGCCGTTTTTCACCATTGTAGCATCCCCATGGTCACATGATCAAAACTCCGATGCTTGACAACCAGTTCATGTTGCAGCGTCCTGAGGTGACATGATCCCCTTTTGCGACCTTCTGACAAGCAAGGACAATGGGGAAGCCAGATTCACTTAACAACCAGGTTACTACCTGTAACAACTGTAACGGTAACAACAGTGGCAAGAAAAGTCGTAAAATGGGACAAAACTCACTTAACAAATGTCTCGCTTAGCAACAGAAACGTTGGGCTCCATTGTGGTTGTAAGTTAAGGACTACCTGTAGTGGGTTAGTTTTCTGAATCTCTTCAGTGTTACCTTGGGAAGGCTCAGATTTTTTTCAGCCCAGATATGGCAGCCGTAACTACAGATAGTCTTCAAGGTCCATTTAGTGATTGTTCAAAGTTACAACATCACTGAAAAAACTGATTTATGATCATTTTTCACACGGTTGTAACGTCCCCATCATCAAAATTCAGACACTTGGCAACTGACTCATACTTATGACTTTTCCAGTGTCCTGGGGGTCATGTGATCCCCTTTTGCAACCTTCTGACAAGCGAAGTCAATGGAGAAGCCAGATTCACTAAACAACCATGGTAGGAATTTAACAACTGCAGTGATTCACTTAACATCTGTGGCAAAAAAAGGTTGTGAAATGGGGCAAAGCTCACTTAACAAATGTCTCACTTAGCAACAGAAATTTTGGGCTCAATTGTGGTTGTAAATCGAGAACTGTATATTCAACATTTACATATTGTGTCTAGTATTATCTGTCTGTCAAATCTGTAACAGCTTAGAGCAGGGGTGTCCAACCTTGGCTTAGAGAGTCCCAATTAATGCTATTATCCTGTTATTACCACTTTGCCAGACCTCCTCCTCCTCCTTTGAAATGTGGATTTACAGGTGGATGTTACCTACAAGCTGGGTTGACAAAATCAGAAATGAGGAGGTGATAAGCCACTTGGGAAAGTCAAGGAAAATCATCAAAACCATAAAAAAAGCGGAAGTTAAGAGTATTTTGGACATGTGATGCGACACCCAGAAAAATACGACATACTTCACTTAATCCTCCAAGGAAAGATTGACGGCAAATGAGGTCCAGGCAGAAGAACAACATCATGGGTTCAAAATCTAGGGGACCGTTTTGGACAAAACTCAACAGCACTTTTTCGTACGGCTATTGATAAGAATAGGATCGCCAACATGATCACCAACATCCGATGACAGATATGACACAAGAAGAAGAAAAAAGTAGCATTATCTGAGTAGCTGGAAATTAAAAACTGAAGGATAGAGTAGAACTGTTTCAAGCAAATCTTGTTAAAATCAATCCTCAGTAGAGTTTTCACAATAGAAAACAGTGAAAATTTTAAGAAAATATACATTTTGAAAATGCATATATTGTCTTTTAATAAAACTATTCTCAAACACCTTAGAAAATGTTGAAACAACACAACAGCCTTTAGCACTGAGTCAGTAGATAAGGCAGAATGTGTCTTTCTTACAATCAGAGGTCAACTCACAACTGTTCCAGCAGAGTTCTCTTTCTGGCCAAGATTATAATGTAGACTCTGCTGCACCTGCTTCTCCTTTGACTGATGGATGGTGCCAGGTTGGTTTCCCCTTGACGTGGCATTCTTGTTGTGAAACAAGGGTTGTGCTGCAAGCTTAAATTGTTGACCAAAGCAAGAATTATGCTTCCATTCCACCCTGCACCAGATTCCAATCAGCAAGGCTCTACACCCATAGTTTATTGGTATAAAAATAATTAGATATATTTTGGTGCCTCAAAAAAGTCCTGAGCACACAGTTGTTTGCTCCTGCAGATTAATGTGAATACACAATTTTTTTAAAAAAGCTGCTAAGAGTTTTAGGATAGGAACCACATTATGCCAGGAATGGAAGATTCAGCCTTGGCTTATGGTGAATCCAACTGCCTAAATTATTTCCAGTGAGATAATCCTCAACCTACAACCACAACTGAGCCCAACATTTCTGTTGTTAAGCAAGACATTTGTTAAGTGAGTTTTGCTCTGTTTTACAACCTTTCCAGCCACCGTTGTCAAGTGAACCACTGCAGTTATTAAATTAGTAAAATGGTTGTTCGATGAATCTGGCTTCCCCGTTGACTTTGCTTGTCAGAAGGTCGCAAAAAGTGATCACGTGATCCCCAGGATACTGCAACTGTCATAAATATGAGTCAGTTGCCAAGCATCTGAATTTTGATCACATCGCTGGGGTGATGCTGCAACTGTTGTAAGCGTGAAGAAAGGTCAAGTCCCTTTTCTCAGTGCTATTGTGACTTCAAATGAACCGTTGTAAATCAAGGATTACCTGTACATTGTTCCCTTGAAATAAACTGAGCTGGCCAAGAGCATCTTTGTTGCATGGCTCCCATCGATTTGAAGCAGCTTTCCTTCATTTGCTGGTCTTTAGTTCTTTCACTTCAGTTCCTAGAATTCCTTTACAGAGGACCAGATTCAGGGAGTCTGGCTAAAATGGGGGGAATCTACCTTTGAAACAAGGTTTCCAGAGAACTCAAGGCAAAATTTATTTAAGATCTTGATCCCTTGGTCCTTCTCTGTTCCATGTCTGCCCGTTGTCATGTGGAAGGGTGTGACGTGAGCGCGATGAGCTCTCTAGGGATGATCCTGGTGACACCTCCACCATTTCTGTTAACTGGAATTTCTCTGAACATGGATCTACCAAACCTCTGGAAAACCAATCAAGCTATGTCCCAGAATAATTTCTATGACAGGATTAGAGGATAGTGCCAAGAAGGAATAGGAAGGAGGCAGGGGTGGGCTTCAAAATTTTTAGCAAGGGGTTCTCTGCCTGGTTGCTAGGTGAGTGTGGCCATGGTGGGCATGGTCTAGTCAGCCTCCTGCACCACAGCAGGGGATTGTTTTTACCCTCCCTCCAGGCTCCGGAGGCTTACCTCGAGCCTCCGGGAGGGCGAAAATGGCCTCCCGGGCTCCGGAGGCTCTCTGGAAGCCAGAAAAGGGCCCCATTTCCAGATTTCCTGAACTTCCAGGGAGGCCCATTTTTTGCCCTCCCTCAACCTCCACACATGGCCTGCACTTACCTGCATCCAAAACAGTCCACCTGGGGACTTCTGGGAGGGGTGGAGTGGGCGGAGCCAGCCAGGAGTGGGATTTGAGGATTCTCCAAACTGCACAGAATCTTAGCTAGGGGCTCTGCGAATTCCCAGCAGCCTGACCTCTGGAAGGAGCTCTGTTGTTGTGCCACACAAGCCCCCTTGTGTTTCCTCTCACATCTCTTCCCCATCAAATGTTTAGGTGGCCTATTTTGGGTCTTCTCTAGTCTTCCAAAAACCTTGTGTTGTTGTAAAATAAGAAATTCACATTACCAGTGGGAAGCACTCATTTACGTCAAGCTGTTACCCTGGATGTTTGAAAGCTGGTTTCAGGCTTCTACCCACAATCCCGGAAGCTGTCTCATCCCGTGCTGAGCATGACAAATAGAAGTTTTTTTGTGCCAAAAAGATAGTAGACTTGGAAGGGACCTTGGAGGTCTTCTTGTCTAACCCTCTGCTCAAGCAAAAGACTATACCCAGGGGTGGGATTCAAATTTTTTAACAACCGGTTCTGTGGGCGTGACTTATTTGGTGGGCGTGGCTTGGTGGTCATGTGACCGGGTGGACATGGCTTGGTGGTCATGTTATTGACATTTCCTCGCCTGGCCTCTCCTGACTGTGGGGATGCTGCAACAGTCGTAAGTGTGAAAAATGGTCATGAGTCACTTTTTTCAGTGCCATTGTAACTTTGAATGGTCATTTCACACAAGCAAAGTACCAGCAAAGGAGGGGGAAAAAACTCCAGAGAAGTTCCTGAGACAGGAAGTCTAGTCCTGCCAAGAATGTAATAAGGGTTAACGGAGAGGCAGTTTCTGTAAGCAACACCAGAATGTTTCCTTCCTGCCTTCCTTACAGGATTAGGCCAGTAATTTCTTCTAACAACCGGTTCTCCAAACTGCTTAGAATGTTAACAACCAGCTCTAGCGAATAGGTGCGAAGTGGTAGAAGCCCACCCCTGAATATACCATTTCAGGCAAATGGCTGCCCAACCTCTTCTTTAAAATCTCCAGTGATGGAGCGCTCTCAGCTTCTGAAGGCGAGCATTTCTGAGGGCAAACAATAAGCGTTCCTCAACTTACGATCACAATTGAGTCCAAAATTTCCATTGCTAAACGAGACAGTTGTTAAGGGTCTTTGCCCCATTTTTACAACCTTTCTTGCCACAGTGGTTAAGTGAATTGCTGCAGTTAAGTTAGTAACTTGGTTGCTAAGTGAATCTGGCTTCCCTAATAAGGGTTGCAAAAGGTAACCATATTCTGGGACACTTGCAACAGTCATAAGTACATGCCAGTTGCCAAGCATCCAAATTCTGATCAGGTCACCCCCGGGGATGCTGCAAAGGTCACAAGGGTGAAAAACGTTCATCACTCGCTTTTTTCACTGCCATTGTAACTTTGAACGGTCACTAAACAAATGATTGTAAATCGAGGACTGCCTGGATGTATTTGCCAACGGTCTAATTTTTAATGGCACACAAGATATGGGGATTAAATATGGATTAAGGTATTTATTTTCATTCTTTTTTTTTTTTTTTTGGTATGGAAGAGGATGGTTGGGTTTTGATGTTTAGTTTGCCTTCTTTAAAAAAAAAAAAAAAAAAAAGCTCAGAAGATGGCATTTGAAGCATCATTCCTTCTTAGTCTCCGTGTTTTTGAAGGTTGCCTGCAAGGTAGGGCCATGCTGAAGTCACCCAATGTGCCCAGCCCTCTGATTTTGGGGAGACAGACTTAACTCGCTTTCCTGACCGCTTTCCCTTTGTGCCACAGTGGTTGCTTTCATTGCACGAGAAACCGACTTAGTCTGGTTTGCCTTAAGCAAGAAAGGAATGCTAAACCTGCAACGCAGCTGCTGTTTGCAAGAAGGGTGGAAATTTTCTATAAATAGTTCAGAAGGTAATAGCATTGAGATAGCTGAAAAAACAGTGCTGTGATCTGGAGAGATGGCTGCCTCTCCTTTCTGTTCATTCTCAGAAATATATGGGTGCATTTTAATCTAATCTGCACCTAAAGAGAGAGGTTTGGAATGTTTTGCACTGCATGAAATTGTAAATTCAACCATAGAATTTATGTGAAGAAATGTTCTATCTTTTCTTATTTCCTTCCTTCTTTTTCTCTTTCTTTTCTCTTTCTTTCTTTCTCTTCCTTCCTTCCTTTCTTCCTTCTTTTCTTCTCTTTCTCTTTTCTTCTCTTTCTTTTTCTTGCTCTCCCTTTTTCTCTTTTTCTTTCCTTCCTTTTTCTCTTTCCCTCTTTCTTTCTTTCTTTCTTTCTTTCTTTCTTTCTTTCTTTCTTTCTTTCTTTCTTTCTTTCTATTTTCTTTATTTTCTCTCTTTTTCTCTTTTTTCTCCTCTTTCCTTTCTCTCCCTCTTTCTCTTTCTTTCTTTTGTTTCTCTTTCTCTCTCTTTCTTGGTTGTTTGAAGATCACCAGAAAGTTACATGTTTGAATGAAGATTCATATCAGGATGTGAATTTATTTGCCACATATTATAAAAGATTTTTACCATACTCTTTGTCTATAGTATACTAATTAGAATTTTTTTATTGGCCAAGTGTGACTGGACACACAAGGAATTTGTCTTGGTGCAAATACTTCATGCTTAGAACCGATGTTTATAGTAGTAAAGGGAATTTTGTTAACACAGAATATTGTATATACTGTATATTCAGGTATTCTTTCTGAAAATCTTTCATTCAATTAATTGAAAAGAACTCCCATAATCATTTCTTTCTCTGTTTAAAAACTTATTTTAAAAAAGAAAGAAAATTGCAATCCACTTTATTCCTGATTAATATCCACATGGGACTCCTTACTCCCAAATATAACACATTAATTATTAATGTATTGTAGAAATTCTACAATAGTTTCTGCTCTTCTGCCTTCCATTCTAGTTATTATAGTATAATATATTGGCTGGATCAACAAGCATTTATGTAGATTAGTTAGAGTTACCAGCCAATTATAGAAATTCTAGGCATTGTGAAAAAAACAACCCTCCTTGCAGAGATTTGAAAATCATTTGGGTTGTAACATACCATATATAATTATAATTTACCTATACTTGCATTATGCTGAGCCACATCATACTCATTTCAGGGGTTTCTTGCCTTATAGCAGGGATGTCAAACTCACATCATCATGGCAGCACCACGTGATGTATATGGAACTTTTTCCCCCTTCACTAAACCGGGTGGGGGCAGTGCAAGCACGTGAAGCATCCAACCCGCAGGCTGCGAGTTTGACACCCCTGCCTTATAGCAATAGCATTTAGACTTATATACCGCTTTACAATACCTTACAGCCCTCTCTAAGCGATTTACAGAGTCAGCCTATTGCCTCCAACAATTTGGGTCCTCATTTTACCCACTTCAGAAGGATGAAAGGCTGAGTCAACCTTGAGCCTGGTGGGATTTGAACTGCCAAGTTGCAGTCAGTCAGCAAAAGTAGCCTGCAGTACTGCACTCTAACCACTGCGCCTCTGCAACTCATTGTATTTGAATTAAACAAAAAATAAAATGATACTGAATTCTACCTTTATAATCAAGGAAAAACCCTGCAGAACTCAAAATTTTGTAACACAAGCCAACAACTATTAAATACATTATGCTAAACCAATGTTTGCATAGGATTGTAGCTGCTCAGAATCACCTGAAACACAAGATAGACAGCAAATAAATTTAAGAAAGAAAGAGAGGGGAAAAGAAAAAAAGAAAGAAAGAAAGAAAGAAAGAAAGAAAGAAAGAAAGAAAGAAAGAAAGAAAGAAAGAAAGAAAGAAAGAAAGAAAGAAAGAAGGAAGGAAGGAAGGCAGGAAGGAAGGAAGGAAGGAAGGAAGGAAGGAAGGAAGGAAGGAAGGAAGGAGATATCCTTCATGCTTGATAGACCTTATCTATAAAAGAATAGACCTATTTATTGTTGCTACTCTTCTTGATGGACCTTACTCTCCTCTGATCTACTGGACTGTTTAACAAGAGCCATTCTCTGCAAAATTTGACTTACTTCTATCCTTCCCTCAAGCATTTGCAAAAGATGCATTTTATATATGACTACATGCACAAATCCCTGCAGTTTTCTAGATAACATTTTCAGAAAGGGTTTGCCTCTGCCTTCTTCTTCCTAGACTGAGAGAGAATGACAGGACAGGACAGGACAGGACAGGACAGGACAGGACAGGACAGGACAGGACAGGAAAGGAAAGGAAAGGAAAGGAAAGGAAAGGAAAGGAAAGGAAAGGAAAGGAAAGGAAAGGAAAGGAAAGGAAAGGAAAGGAAAGGATTCTTACTAGAGCAGAAGATTATTCAAGGTAGAGCAGATTGCCAGGACTGAAAGATCAGTGACCATCCCAGGACAGATGTAGAAGGCAAGTGAATGGTTCTTGGTTCCACCCCAGATCTTCCTATATATAGCCCAATGATACATCATATTTCTGGAATGGCATTCAATTTTCTATGTGCATCTCTCAATAGGAGGAGGTAGAGGTGACTATTGCTATGGTAAGGTCATTCCTTACTCCCACCAGACACATTATTGGAATGCTTAGGTTTTGAGGTGCACCCTTCTATTTGCTCAGATTCTCAAGACCCCTCTAGGAATTAATTTTATACTTTATTCTGTGAAAATCCTGACTCTGTTCCATTGGAAGGCAGCCTTTGGATTTCTGAGTACTTAGAACAGCTGCGGAAGGAAGCTATCCAATTTCCTAGCCAATGAAATTGCAAGGGACTACCAGCTTGTAACTGGATGTGGGGGGAAGAGGGTAATAACCGGAGGAAAATGAGTAGGTGGCCAAGGATGGGGTGACAGGTGAACAGACTTGGTTTACAAGAAATGATGGGGAGGCTGGCTTGCACTATGAGTATTGCAGGGAGACTCATGACTGAAGGCTGAATGCTCACCTACAGAGGCAGTCACAGTGCCTGCAGCAAATTGTATCATTCCATACAGATAAACAGGTAATCAAAGTGGGAAGGGACCTTGTAGGTCATCTAGTCCAACCCCCGCCCAAGCAGGAGACCCAACACCATTTCTGACAAATGTCAGTCCAATCTCTTCTTGAAAGTCTCCGGGGATGGCACTTCCACAATTTCCGAGGGTAACTTCTGTTCCATTGGTTGATTGTTCTCACTGTCAGAAAGTTTCTCCTTATTTCCAGGTTAAATCTCTCCTTGTTCATTATTCCTTGTCTGGCCTACAGGCACTTTAGAAAATAGCTTGACCCCTTCCTCTCTGTGACAGCTCCTCAAATATTGGAAGACTGCTCTCATGCCTTCCCTGGTCCTTCTCTTCACTAGACCAGCCATGCCCAGTTCCTGCAACCGTTCGTTGTATGTTTTAGCCTCCAGTCCCCTAATCATCCTGGTTGCTCTTCTCTGTACTTTTTCTAGAGTCTCAACATCTTTTTTATAATGCGGTGACCAAAACTGGATGTAGTACTCTAGATGTGATCTTACTAAGGCTTTATAGAGTGTTATTAATACCTCACTTGATCTTGATTGTATCCCTTTGTTAATGCAACTTAGGATTGCATTAGCTTTTTTGGCTGCTGCTGAGGGATGGGATGTAGGTCAGGCCCTGGGAAATTTGGAAGGCATGAATGACCCATGAACACCATGACGGTGCTTTTTTCAAGAGGCAACTAGACTTTTTGTTGTTGTTGTTTTCTGTTTTTTTCTTTGAAGACATTTCGTTTCTCATCCAAGAAACCTTTTTGGGACAACCATGACTGAATGACTGAGAATCTCCATAGATCCATGAAGATCTATGCAACTCTGGCTTTGGGAGGACCTGCCCTGTGTGTCTCACACACATATGCGGGCGAGGGCTCGGGTCTTGCAGCCGTAGCCACGGCGGGCATGAAATGTGCGCTCCTCGGGCTGGCCAAATCTCCCAGCAAGAAATGCTCCGGTGAATGGCCGAGGAACGATCGGGAGGAGGACGAACCTGTCTCAGGCGTCCGGAGCCCCAGCCGCTGCTTGATCGGATGGCGGCGCCCGTGATCGGCAGGGCAGGAAGACGGTGAGGGAAATGGCGGCATCAGGCGAACTTCGCCTAGATAGCCCGATGGGGCCTCTTGCTTGGCGCTCTCGGGACTTAGACTCGAATAGAACTAGTTTAGAGTAAACGTTTGGTGGTTTGCTGGCCTTTCAAAACAATATCGGCCCACGTGAAAGCTGAAGAAACCTGGACTAAGAAGTTATTAGAGATAAACGGGGCGGCGGATAGAGCATCCTCGATCGTCACGAGAGAAGGGAAAAGTAAGAGAAGACAAAGATACAAAGATTCGTCGGGCACGGAGCGGCGTTCTCACGACCAGCGTAAGAGCGCAAACAGACAGCCCGGAGCGCAAAAGGCAAGCGGGCGAGGGCCAGGAGTAGAGGGGCGCCTTTTTAACCAGGACGAGCCTCGCAGGCAAAGAAGAATCCGAGCGGCGGATCCGCAGAAAAGCAGGGCTTGATCTTGCAAGGGATCCGCTGGGAATCCAAGATCCCAGGAACTTGGTGTCTTAGGAGTTAGGATTTGGGAGTTGGTTGGGGAGACGACGAGCAGCAAGGGAGGGAAAAAAGTCGGAGGTGACACCGCTGCCGCTGCCGCTGCTACCCTGCCGCTGCTACCCTGCCGCCCCCATTTCCCTCTTCCCTCTTTTCTCTCGCCAAATTGCTAATCCGGACTCCAAGAGTGATAGAAGCAGAGGTATATTAAAGCCAGGAGTGAATGTCAATACAAATCTGAGTCTACATAGTAAAAATATAAACTGTTTGAATTTACCAGTGCAAGACGTGCCTCTCTCTCTTAAAAGCAACAAACTTTGAAAGAGTATTCAGTTAACTAGGAGGGGCCCAGAAATCTCATTCATCAAGGGAAAACAAAAACAAATAGTTTCCTGTGAGCTGTTCAATCTTTCCTTCACTCAGATAAAAACCCTTGGAACATTGTGTTACAACTTCCTGTTTACAGAGTAATAGCGATCTGCTATTCAAACAGCGATAAATTCCTCCCATTCAGCTGCCAGTTAAACAATTAACCCGTTCCTTGCAGACTCTTAATACTACCTCATTACCTCAAATCTTACAACTTTTCTACCTCATCACCTATATCAACGATTAGATAATCAATTTCTATAAAATATTTATTAATGGTTTAACTGATTTATTGTTTTTAATTGATTAGTGTGATTAGAGTGTTTAGTGCAAATAGTGTGATTACTGACTAGTTTAAAAGATCAAAATTCATGTAATTTAATTGAATAGCAAAATCATTGATTTAGTGAATTTAAATGAACAGTGTGATTAATGATTAGTGTAATTCATTGATTAGTGATTAGAGTAATTAATTGATCAGGCTGATTGTTGCTCAGGAATATTATCTGACTTGAGAGATTACTGCAATTGATTGTTTGATGTAATATTGGCTATATAGATTACCCAAAATTGTTCCTTTAATTAATTCAATCAACGTACTATTTTAACAATCCTACCATGCCAAAAAGAAAATCCTACGTCAAACCACAACCTAAAGAGAAGATGATCCCCACCAATGAACCACAAGACTCCTGCACATGCCTTAAATGCTACAAAATCTAAAGGATAATGAAAACTCCATCAAATGTTCTCTGTGTAAAAAATACACTCATCATGACTGCTTGGGATTACCTGAGCAGATGATTCAATACCTAAAATCATCCAATGAGTTTCCATATTTCTGCAAATCATGCAGACCCAAACTGGATCTGTCTGAAAGAGTTGATACCATCGAAACCATTGAAACATCCCCTACCATCGAAACCATTAAAACATCCCTTAACATCATAGTAGCATCCCTGGACGCCGTAAAAGAAAGAATATCCAACCTTGAAAAAAAAGACACAACGCAAAAACCTGAACATCCAATAGCTACAAACCACATCTCTACCAAACAACCACAATCCAATCCAAAACCCAATCCACAAATAAACACAACCCAGACAAATATTGATATCCCAATCCTCATCAGAGAAGCCGTTGAGCGTGAACGGAAACGTCCCAAACGCCATCTTATTTGGTCTAGAAGACATCAATGTCAATGATGACATCACAACTGTCCGAAACATCATCAGAGATTATCAAGCATCAACCATCTCCGCTGATGAAATACTTGACATTTCCCGCATCGACCGAGAGCTCAAAAATAGAGACGGCTCTGTGGCCCCACGCTTGCAGGGTCATTTGCAAAAATGAATCAAGCAAACGTAAATTCATTTATACTATAAACTCACTCGCCAAAACCAACACCAACCATAAGAACCTCCGTTGCCGCCCTGACCTAACCATACAGCAACGTGCCCGCTCCCGTGTACTCCGCATCGAACTCAAAAACCGTCTAGACAATGGAGAGAAGGACCTGTACATTGACTACCATGCTGACTGTATCAAAAGTAAGCCACGCAACCCAATACTCAGCTTTTACCCTCAACCACAACCCTACCTCAACCCATCCACCATCACCCAAGACTAGGCACGCACGCCCCCAACTACCTCAATTCCAACTACTGCCGGCCTTAAATGCAAACTACTCAATGCAAGAAGCCTCGTGAATAAAATACCTGAATTTCTCTTCCTCCTAAATATGGCTAACTTCGACATTATATTTGTCTGTGAAACATGGCTCAATGCATCTCTCCCGACTCCATTACCACAGTAAGAGACTATCATGTTTACCGATCAGATCGTGAAAATCGTCGAGGAGGTGGTGTTGCTATATTCTATAAAAATCCTTACATCTAAAAATATCCAAGTTACCCAGCAGCTTGCCCTTCCTGAAACCATCATCTGTGAACTATCCTCAAATATCACAATTCGATTCTTACTATGTTACAGAGCACCTGATTATGACATCGAACATGTAAACAAGCTAAATACATTACTAACATGGGCTGCATCCTGCCCATACCCTTTTATCCTTCTTGGTGATTTCAATCTACCTCATATTGACTGGACCCTAAATGATTGTACAACTGAAATCATACACACAACCTTCTACAATGCTATTACAAATCTGGGACTGGAACAACTAGTAATCAACAACACTAGACTAAACAACTGCCTCGATCTCATCTTCTGCAACAGTTTGAACTTAATTTACAGAATACAAACTAAAGAACCCTTTTCCAGTAGTGACCACAATATGATTGACTTTTGTCTCAACATACGTCCACACAAAAATCACCACAATGATGTAATCCCTATTGTAACTTCAAAAAAGGCAACTATGATCTTATAGACAACGATCTCTCATCCCTTGATTGGCAATCTCTATTCACTGGATGCAATACCGTTGAAGACCATTACAACATATTTTTACTTGAAGTCAAAAGAGTCATCAAACTATATGTTCCAACAACAACTCCCAAAACAAAACAAAAAGCAGATTACCCATATCAATAAGGAAACTTCAATCCAAAAGAGATCACTCTGGCGGAAAAACAAATCTGGTCACGTTGCCAATTTCAAAAACCGATACAAAAATTTATGCCACCAGATAAAGACCGAATGCACCAATTATCACATTAAACAAGAGGAAAATCTTCTAAGCACCAATTCCACCCGTGCTTTTTACAATTTTGTAAACAACAAACTAAAAGACTCAAGGTCCATCCCTCCCTTGATAGGACCTGATGGTAAAGACTGCAAGGACGACACCATTAAAGCCAACATCTTTAACACATTCTTTGGCTCAGTATTTGTAAACAGCAATGGATCATGCCCAGTATTTCCTAGCCGTACCACAGATAACAACAATGATCTAATACATATCGATTTCACAGAAGACAATGTCGAAAAATCACTACGCAATCTAAAACCATCTCTATCTATTGGACCGGATGGAATATGTGCCTACTTCTTAAGAAAGCTATCCACTGCCATAGCCAAACCTCTAAGCATAATCTTTGAAAAATCTTTCAGGACCAGCTCCTTGCCTAACCTATGGTCACAAGCCACAGTCATCCCCATCTTCAAAAAGGAGACCCGAGCCTAGTTGAAAATTACAGGCCAATCTCCTTATGCTGCGTCACCTGTAAAGTCATGGAATCAATTATTAACCAATCCATCATCCTCCACTTAGAGACAAACAACCTACTCTCCAATAAACAATTTGGTTTCAGAAAAAAACTATCCTGTAATCTGCAACTCTTACACTGCAAAAACATATGGACGACACAACTCGACCAGGGCAAAGCAATAGACGCAATCTACATAGACTTCTGTAAAGCCTTTGATTCAGTGGTACACGACAAACTACTCCTAAAAATAAAGTCCTATGGTATCTCTGGACAACTGAATAACTGGATAGAAGCATTCCTGTCAAACAGACAACAAATGGTCAAAATCGGGAGCGTCCTATCAAATCCAGTACCTGTCAATAGTGGTGTCCCCAGGGCAGTGTTCTAGGACCAACTCTCTTCATACTCTACATAAACGACCTCTGTGATCATATTAAGAGCAATTGCGTTCTCTTCGCTGATGATGTAAAGCTGTTCAATACCACAGACAATACTGCTACCCTACAAAAAGATCTTGACTATGTATCTGAATGGTCAAACAAATGGCAACTTCAAATCTCAACAAATAAATGCTCTGTCTTACATATTGGCAAAAAAAATCAGAAAATAAAATACAAGCTGAATAGTCAAGATCTTGTTGATGACCCAAGCTCTGTAAAGGACCTTGGAATACTCACCTCTAATGATCTAAGTGCTAGAGCCCACTGCAACTACATAGCCAAAAAGGCATTAAGAGTTGTTAACCTAATCCTACGTAGTTTTTCTCTGGTAATATCACACTACTAACCAGAGCATACAAAACATTTGCTAGACCAATACTCGAATACAGTTCATCAGTCTGGAACCCTCATTACGTTTCTGATATTAGCACAATTGAGAAAGTCCAGAAATATTTCACAAGAAGAGTTCTCCACTCTTCTACTCGTTGTAGAATACCTTATGCCACCAGACTTGAAATTCTAAAACTAGAAAACCTTGAATTACGCCGTCTTCGGTCTGACTTAAGCATGGTATATAAAATCATACATTGCAATGTCCTACCTGTCAATGAATACTTCAGCTTCAACCATAACAACACAAGAGCACACAATAGATACAAACTCAAAGTAAACCGCACCAAACTTGATTGCAGGAAATACGACTTCAGCAATAGAGTGGTCAATGTCTGGAATACTCTACCTGACTCTGTAGTCTCTTCCCCAAACCCCAAAAACTTTAACCTTAGACTGTCTACTATTGACCTCACCCCTTTCCTAAGAGGTCTGTAGGGGGCGTGCATAAGCGCACCATCGTGCCTACCGTCCCTGTCCTATTGTTTCTCTTATTCTTCTTTTATTTTTCTTATATGTACCCATTTCATGTATTCACAACTATGTATATATTTATACTTATTATCTTTTAAACAATTGGCAAATCAAATAAATCAAATAAATAAATAAATAAATAAATAAGAGTTTCGGGGGGGGGGGGGTTACTTAGCCCTGAGAAAGAAGAAACACGAGAAAGAAACTCATAATACCCCTGCCTTGATTTTGTTTGGTATAACTAAGTTGTGAGAAATTTTGACAGATTTTCAGAATTTAGTTTATTTTTTGACAAGGCGAATTAATCTGAAGTAGCGCCATAGCGATGTACCGAGTTACAGGGTGGAGGTTATCTGTTCATTGGGAGACTAATCCCTTTTCTTTCTACTTAAGACAGTTCCAACAGTCCTTTTTATAATTTGAAAAACCATCTGCTCATAGACACTGTTCAGGTGCCATCTAGTCATATAAAGGTTTACATATTATTCCAGTAACAGTCACAGAGTTGGAAGGGACCTTGGAGGTCATCTAATCCAACCCCCTGCTCTCACAGGTGACCTATTCTAGTTCTGATAAATGGTTGTCCGGTCTTTTCTTAAAACCTTCCAGTGATGAGGCAATCTTCAACTTCCAAAGGCAATGTGTTCCGCTGGCGAAATATCTTCACCGTTAGGTGTGATTATAGGAAATACATTTATTTCACTGCATTAATTGTTGCTCCTTTTGGGGAGAACTGGATCAGTAATTTAGCTGCTTTAGAGGAAGAAGCAGTTTCGAAACTAAACCCTTTTCCAGTAGGTATAGATTGGGGGTGTCAAAAACATGTGGTCAGATCCAGCTCACGGGGCCATCCTGGAAAATGTAAGGGCCTGGTCTACCCAATGCGAAGAGGAAACATCGAGCCAGCATGGCTTCGGCCTGGTCTACCCAGTACAAAGAAGAAACATGCCAGCAGTTTGGGGAATGGCGTCAAACTGGCCACGCCCACCTAGCCAGCCACACTCACCCAGTCGGCCATGCCCAGTGAGTGGCGTCAAGCTGGCCATGCCCACCCAGTCAGCCACACCCACTTAAGTCTGCCACGTCCACCTGGTCCCCAAGGGGAACCACAGCCCTGATGTGGCCCTCAATGAAATTGAGTTTGACACCCCTGCTATAGAGGAATCCTCGTTTCTCACCATCAGCAATTACTGATGGGGAAATTATAGAGCGTGCATAATATTAGAGGTCATCCACGAATGCTATGAATTGCCTAGTATAGTGGGATTTGACTGTCTAGTTTTGAAATAAACAATCGCCAGCCAAAACTTCCAAGAGAAAAGAATGGTAATTTTATTTACTGCTTTGCAAAGAGGGTGCCCCCACACATGTGGGTACAGTGGATATACCTTAAATCATCAATATGTTTGCCTTATATTCCCTATTGCCGTTACAAATTTACCCCCAACCTTTCCTCATTGGTGTAATACTCATGCCGTCACAACCTATCCCAAGAATCTAAAGTGAATGCATTATCTCCTCCCCTGATTACCTCTCCCATTACTCTAATTCTATCACCCCCTGCCCTTATTTACCTTTTATGGCCCTAGTTCCTAGGGGTTGTCTCTAGAGTAACTATCATATCAGTAAATTCTGGTTAAGATTGGTTTGTGGCATAGCAGAGGCCTCTGATCCTAGTCCCTACACACAAGTCTCAAGCTTCAGCCTAGCTCATGAGATTAGAAATGTATGCAATGTATTTTCTTCACAGGACAGCATGTCTTCTTACAATTCTGTAAAAACAGTACACTCTGTTTCCCACACTATCATTTAACACAGCATTTGCAGTATTTGCATTACAATCTCTAGTAGGGGAAGAACTGTGGAATGCAGTATTGCAGGCTGACTCTGCCCTCAGTCAGGAGTTCGATTCTCATTGGCTCAAGGCTGACTCAGCCTTCCATCCTTCTGAGGTCGGTAAAGTGAGGACCCAGTAAAGCACTTGGAGAGAGTTATAAAGCCATGTGAAGCAGTATATAAGTCCAAGTGCTATTGCTATTGCTAATATCATCATGTACAGCTTATTAATCCTGATATCATTGCAATGGGTTCTAGATGCCTGCGATCTAACTGCTAGAAATTTCTATCTCTGCTTTCCAGAGAGTAAGCAATACTCTCAACTTACCAGAACTACTATTGCTAAGCAATGCAGTCATTAAGTGAGTTGTGCTCGCTTTTATGACCTTTCCACCATAGTCATTAAGCAAAATACATGAATATTAAGCAAAGGTAGCTTCCTCCATTGACTTAGCTTTTAGAAGTCACCAGGGAAAGTCACAAATGGCAATTGCATAACCCTCGGACACTCTCCTGAAAATATACTGGTAGCCAAATGCCCAAATTTTGATCAGAGGGACCACTGCAATGGTCACATGTGCGAGGACTGATCATGAGTCACTTTTTTTCAGCACAGTGGTAACATTGAATGTTCATTAAATGAATGGTTGTTAGGGCTTAAAAGATCAATCTCAAGAACTTTAGAGCACTGAAGATCAGGAAAAACTACAGGTAGTCTTTGACTTACAACCTCAATTGAGCCAAAATATCTCTTGTTAAACAAGGGAATTGTCAAAGGAGTTTTGCCCCATTTTACGATTTTTCTTGCCGCAGTTGTTAAGTGAATCAATACAGTTGTTAAGTTAGTAGCACGGTTATTAAATGAGTCTAGCTCCCCCATTGACTTTGCTTGTCAATAGGTCACAAAAAGTGATCACATGACTCCAGGACACTACAACCGTCACAAATGTGAGTGAATTGCCAAATATTTGATTTTTTGCTCATGTGACGATGGGGACGCTGCAATGGTCATAAGTGTGAAACATTGTTGTAAGTCATTTTTTTCAGTGCTGTTGTAACTTCGAATGGTCACTAAATGAATGGTTATAAATTGAGGATCATCTGTAGGCTTTGGGGAGCGGTTCTATCATAGAATCATAGAACCGAAGGAACGTCAGAAATCTTCTAGCCTAGTGCCCTGCCAAAAACAAGTGTGCTTATACCATCCCAGACAAATGCTTGTCCAATCTGTTCTTGAAAATCTCCAGTGTTGGAGCATCCAGAACTTCTGGAGGCAAATCATCCCCCTGATTAATTAATTGATCAGTTAATTGATTCCTCATTCTCACTGTCAGTAAATTCCTCCTTGTTTCCAGGTTGGCTCGCCCTCTGACAAGTTTCCTCCCATTACTTCTTGTCCTGCTCTCAGCTGCTATGGAGAATAATAGCAATAGCACTTAGACTTATATACTGCTTCACAGTGCTTTACAGCCCTCTCTAAGTGGTTTTCAGAGTCAGCCTATTGGCCCCAATAATCTGGGTCCTCATTTTACCAACCTCAGAAGGATGAAAGGATGAATCAACCTTGAATCGGTCAGAATCAAACTGCTGCGAGTGGGCAGAGTTAGCAATAACAATAGCACTTAGACTTACAGTATATATCGCTTCACAGGGCTTTACAGCCTTCTCTAGGCGGTTTACAGAATCAGTGTATTGCCCCATCCAAAATCTGGATCCTCATTTTACTGACCTCGGAAGGATGGAAGGCTGAGTCAACCTTGAGTCGGTCAGAATGTACCTGTTCCTCTTTCCTGTTCCATCCTTTCAAGTATAACGCAATCCTAAATTGCATTAACAGAGGGATTGAATCAAGATCACGTGAGGCATTAATATCATTCTATAAATCTTAGTAAGACCACACCTAGAATACTGTATCCAGTTCTGATTACCACAGTACGAAAAAGATATTGAGACGCTAGAAAGAGTACAGAGAAGAGCAACCAAGATGATTAGGGGACTGGAGGCTAAAACGTATGAACTGGGCATGGCTGGTCTAGTAAAGAGAAGGAACAGGGGAGACATGATAGCGGTCTTCTAATATTTGAGGGGCTGCCACAAAGAGGAGGAGGGTCATGGTATTTTCCAAGGCCCCTGGAGGCCAGACAAGGAATAATGGATGGAAACTGACAAGGAGAGATTCAGCCTAGAAATAAGGAGAATTTTTCTGACAGTGAGAACAATCAACCAATGGAACAGAAGTTGTCTTTGGAAGTTGTGGGAGCTTCATCACTGGAAGATTTCAAGAAGAGACTGGACTGCCATCTGTCAGAAATGGTGTAGGGTCTCCAGCTTGAGGTCCCTTCCCACTCTGTTATTCTATTAGAAGACTGCTATCAAGTCTCCTCTAAGCCTTCTCTTCGTTAAACTAAACATACATAACTAGCTCCCTTAGATGTACATTTTACAATTTAGCCTCAAGGCCCCTTATCATTTGTGTTGCTCTTCTCTGCACACTTTGTATGGCTTCATTGTCTTTCCAGTTCTAATCACTCCGTTTTTGTGCAATCCATTATGACATGATCACCATTTCAAATTCAGTTCCAAAACCTGCCAAGGACCATGTTGAGGGCTAATACATTAACTGCTGGAAATGTCACTTCCTAAACTTAGATTTAAATCCATATTGGCCAACCACGATGGCTGAGACTTCCAGGTGTTGTTGTATCTAACAGGTAACAGCTCAAATAATAATTATGTAGAGATGCTGGGGGCGTGCATAAGCGCACCAACGTGCCTACCGTCCCTGTCCTATTTATTTTATTTTATTTATTTATTTATTTGATTTGCCAATTGTTTACAAGATAATAAGTATAAATGTATACATAGTTGTGAATACATGAAATGGTTACATATAAGAAAAATAAAAGAATAGGAGAAACAATAGGACAGGGACGGTAGGCACGTTGGTGCGCTTTATGCACGCCCTACAGACCTCTTAGGAAAGGGGTGAGGTCAATAGTAGACAGTCTAAGGTTAAAGTTTTTGGGGTTTGGGGAGGAAACTACAGAGTCGGGTAGAGCAGGGATCCCCAACCTTTTCGACGCCTGCGCCGGTTCCGACATCAGCTGGGCGCCGCGGCCCGGTATCAGCAGTCAACTGGGCGCCGCCATCTTTTATGACGAAACGGCGCTTCGGTGACGTCACGAGCGCAGCTGTCATAAAAGATGGCGGCGCGCGCTTCTGGTGAGCTTTTTCGGGTAGAAATGGCTTTCTACCGGAAAAGCTCACCGAGCGCTGGCGCCGCCATCTTTTATGACGAAACAGCGCTTCCGGTGAGCTTTCTACCCGGAAGCGCTTTTTACCAAAAAGATGGCGGCGCCCAGCAACCAGCGGCCCGGTAAGGGTTGTTCCGCTGCCCGGTACCGGTCCGCGGACCGGCGGTTGGGGACCCCTGGGGTAGAGTATTCCAGACATTGACCACTCTATTGCTGAAGTCGTATTTCCTGCAATCAAGTTTGGTGCGGTTTACTTTGAGTTTGTATCTATTGTGTGCTCTTGTGTTGTTATGGTTGAAGCTGAAGTATTCATTGACAGGTAGGACATTGCAATGTATGATTTTGTATACCATGCTTAAGTCAGACCGAAGACGGCGTAATTCAAGGTTTTCTAGTTCTAGAATTTCAAGTCTGGTGGCATAAGGTATTCTACAGCGAGTAGAGGAGTGGAGAACTCTTCTTGTGAAATATTTCTGGACTTTCTCAATTGTGCTAATATCAGATACGTAGTGTGGATTCCAGACTGATGAACTGTATTCGAGTATTGGTCTAGCAAATGTTTTGTATGCTCTGGTTAGTAGTGTGATATTACCAGAGAAAAGCTACGTAGGATTAGGTTAACAACTCTTAATGCCTTTTTGGCTATGTAGTTGCAGTGTGCTCTAGCACTTAGATCATTAGAGGTGAGTATTCCAAGGTCCTTTACAGAGCTTGGGTCATCAACAAGATCTTGACTATTCAGCTTGTATTTTATTTTCTGATTTTTTTGCCAATATGTAAGACAGAGCATTTATTTGTTGAGATTTGAAGTTGCCATTTGTTTGACCATTCGGATACATAGTCAAGATCTTTTTGTAGGGTAGCAGTATTGTCTGTGGTGTTGAACAGCTTTACATCATCAGCGAAGAGAACGCAATTGCTCTTAATATGATCACAGAGGTCGTTTATGTAGAGTATGAAGAGAGTTGGTCCTAGAACACTGCCTTGGGGAACACCACTATTGACAGGTACTGGATTTGATAGGACGCTCCCGATTTTGACCATTTGTTGTCTGTTTGACAGGAATGCTTCTATCCAGTTATTCAGTTGTCCAGAGATACCATAGGATTTTATTTTTAGGAGTAGTTTGTCGTGTACCACTGAATCAAAGGCTTTACAGAAGTCTATGTAGATTGCGTCTATTGTTTTGCCCTGGTCGAGTTGTGTCGTCCATATGTTTTTGCAGTGTAAGAGTTGCAGATTACAGGATAGTTTTTTCCTGAAACCAAATTGTTTATTGGAGAGTAGGTTATTTGTCTCTAAGTGAAGGATGATGGATTGGTTAATAATTGATTCCATGACTTTACAGGTGACGCAGCATAAGGAGATTGGCCTGTAATTTTCAACTAGGCTTGGGTCTCCCTTTTTGAAGATGGGGATGACTGTGGCTTGTGACCATAGGTTAGGCAAGGAGCTGGTTCTGAAAGATTTTTCAAAGATTATGCTTAGAGGTTTGGCTATGGCAGAGGATAGCTTTCTTAAGAAGTAGGCACATATTCCATCCGGTCCAATAGATAGAGATGGTTTTAGGTTGCGTATTGCTTTTTCAACATTGTCTTCTGTGAAATCGATATGTATTAGATCATTGTTGTTATCTGTGGTACGGCTAGGAAATATTGGGCATGATCCATTGCTGTTTACAAATACTGAGCCGAAGAATGTGTTAAAGATGTTGGCTTTAATGGAGTCGTCGTTGCAGTCTTTACCATCAGGTCCTATCAAGGGAGGGATGGACCTTGAGTCTTTTAGTTTGTTGTTTACAAAATTGTAAAAAGCACGGGTGGAATTGGTGCTTAGAAGATTTTCCTCTTGTTTAATGTGATAATTGGTGCATTCGGTCTTTATCTGGTGGCATAGATTTTTGTATCGGTTTTTGAAATTGGCAACGTGACCAGATTTGTTTTTCCGCCAGAGTGATCTCTTTTTGGATTGAAGTTTCCTTATTGATATGGGTAATCTGCTTTTTTGTTTTGTTTTGGGAGTTGTTGTTGGTACATATAGTTTGATGACTCTTTTGACTTCAAGTAAAAATATGTTATAATGGTCTTCAACAGTATTGCATCCAGTGAATAGAGATTGCCAATCAAGGGATGAGAGATCGTTGTCTATAAGATCATAGTTGCCTTTTTGAAGTTACAATAGGGGATTACATCATTGTGGTGATTTTTGTGTGGATGTATGTTGAGACAAAAGTCGATCATATTGTGGTCACTACTGGAAAAGGGTTCTTTAGATTGTATTCCGTAGATTAGGTTCAAACTGTTGCAGAAGATGAGATCGAGGCAGTTGTTTAGTCTAGTGTTGTTGGTTACTAGTTGTTCCAGTCCCAGATTTGTAATAGCATTGTAGAAGGTTGTGTGTATGATTTCAGTTGTACAATCATTTAGGGTCCAGTTAATATGAGGTAGATTGAAATCACCAAGAAGGATAAAAGGGTATGGGCAGGATGCAGCCCATGTTAGTAATGTATTTAGCTTGTTTACATGTTCGATGTCATAATCAGGTGCTCTGTAACATAGTAAGAATCGAATTGTGATATTTGAGGATAGTTCACAGATGATGGTTTCAGGAAGGGCAAACTCCTGGGTAACTTGGATATTTTTAGATGTAAGGATTTTTATAGAATATAGCAACTCCACCTCCTCGACGATTTTCACGATCTGATCTGTAAACATGATAGTCTCTTACTGTGGTAATGGAGTCGGGAGAGATGCATTGAGCCATGTTTCACAGACAAATATAATGTCGAAGTTAGCCATATTTAGGAGGAAGAGAAATTCAGGTATTTTATTCACGAGGCTTCTTGCATTGAGTAGTTTGCATTTAAGGCCGGCAGTAGTAGGAATTGAGGTAGTTGGGGCGTGCGTGCCTAGTCTTGGGTGATGGTGGATGGGTTGAGGTAGGGTTGTGGTTGAGGGTAAAAGCTGAGTATTGGGTTGAGTGGTTTACTTTTGATACAGTCAGCATGGTAGTCAATGTACAGGTCCTTCTCTCCATTATCTAGAGCGGTTTTTGAGTTCGATGCGGAGTGCACGGGAGCGGGCGCGTTGCTGTATGGTTAGGTCAGGGCGGCAACGGAGGTTCTTATGGATGGTGTTGGTTTTGGCGAGTGAGTTTATAGTATAAATGAATTTACGTTTGCTTGATTCATTTTTGCAAATGACCCTGCACAAGCGTGGGGCCACAGAGCCATCTCTATTTTTGAGCTCTCGGTCAATGCGGGAAATGTCAAGTATTTCATCAGCGGAGATGGTTGATGCTTGATAATTTCTGATGATGTTTCGGACAGTTGTGATGTCATCATTGACATTGGTGTCTTCTAGACCAAATTGTTTCTCTTATTCTTTTATTTTTCTTATATGTACCCATTTCATGTATTCACAACTATGTATACATTTATACTTATTATCTTGTAAACAATTGGCAAATCAAATAAATAAATAAATAAATAAATAAATAAATAAATAAATAAATAAATATCACACTAATCCGGAGTTTATACCACTAGTTTTTTTTATTATTATTTTGGAGAAATCACAGAGGTCTGGTTCACACAAAATACTAAACTCTAAGCCATGGGTTACAAACGATGGCTATCTTCACACTAACCCACAATGAAATAAAGCGTTTTACAGCTTGGCATGATGGATGGGCTGGCCTTATTCACTTTGAAATCTCATTCTCCAATTTTGTGAGAGTTTTGCTGTTCTCTTTAAGGATCCTACAGCGCCATCTAGTGGCTAATTGATAATGCAAAAAAGGACCCATGTTTCCTGAGGGCTGGAAGGGACCTTCAGAGGTCTTCTAGTCCAACCCCCTGCTTAAAGCAGGAACGTTGAAAATATGTTTATTTAACCCATGATTGTAAAGTAACATATGCCTGGGTTTTATAACCTTTGTTGGGATTTGAATTGGAGCTTGTATTCTGATTGGTTGTCAGACTCCCATGGGGCCATGCAGGGGCAACTCTGTAGGCTGCCCTGAGTCCCAGGCTTGGTTGAGCCTTGCTGGATGATGATGCACTGAAAGGGCTTTGGGCAATTGCTGTAGCTTTACCTGGAGATCTTTGTTATGTAAAGTATTCTGGGCCAGGCCTTAATGGCCCACCCATTAACAAAGGTGGGGGTGAGCTTCTACTTCTGAGTTGAGTTTCTGCTTCTGAGTTTCTACTCTTTTTAGGGGAAATATTCTGCCCTTTTAATATTTCCCAGGATATTTCAATTTTCTAGGAGAGGGTTGGGTGCTAACTTCCTACAATCTAATCGAGCGAAAGGAACGACTAGAGATGACATGATAATAGTGTTCCAATATTTGTACAAAGAAGTGGGGTGGGGGGTCAATCTATTCTCCAAAGCACCAGAAAGCAAGATAAGAAGAAAGGATAGAAACTAATCAAGAACTATGGAGAAATTTCCTAGCAGTGAGAAAATTTAATCAGTGGAATACCTTGCCTTCAAAAGTTGTGGATGCATCATCACTGGAAGTTTTCAAGAAGCTTCTGAACTTGTCTGGGATGGTATAGACCTCCTGCTTGAGCATGGGGTTGGACTAGAAGACCTCCAAGGTCCCTTCCAACTCTGTTATTCTGTTATAGTGTGTATGATTTTCTTTATGTATGATATACGTCTTCTTTTCTATAGGTTTTGTTATATGAGGTACTCATTTGTTTATAATGGCTGGAACCAGTTGTTTTTTTCCCTAATTGCTTTACTGCTATCCTTGGTGCTCTATGAACTTGGTTTTTCTTGCTTGCTGATGCTTCATTACCAAATTAGGTAACATCTTCCTTGCTAGTGGATATGAAGTTTCTTGTTTATATACAGTAACTTTCCCTGCCAGTGTTGGCAGGGCTGAGGTGTCCTTCTTGCTAATTGCTAGATTAGGGTATTGCTTTCTACTTGAACATTTATATTTTATACCTCCATGAGTCACAGCTAATAAAACTGATTGCTTTTAAAGACATTAATTGTACCAAGAGAACACTTGTTTGCATGACAATTGCTTTTAAATTTTGTAGTGAATTGTTCAAAGTATAGGTAGTCCCTGGCTTACAACAATTGAGACCAACATTTCCATTGCTAACTGAGACATTTGCTAAGTGAAGACTGTCCCATTTTACAACCTTTCCTGCCACAGTTGTTAAGTGAATCACTGCAGTTAAGTTAGTAACATGATCATTAAGTAAATATGTCTTCCCCATTGACTTTGCTTGTCAGGTTGCAAAAAGGAGGAATCATATGACTGCAACCGTCATAAATATGAGTCAATGGTCAATGAATTTTGATCATGTGCCTATGGGGATGCTGCAACCATTGTAAGTATGAAAAATGGCCATAAATTACTTTCTAAGTGTCACTGTAACTTCGAATGGTCACTAAATGAACTGTTATGAGTCGAGGACTACCTGTGCCTTGAAGTTCCAAGCTAGTGCTTTAAAGTTGCTTAAAGAGACATTACATCTACTTTATCCAGTCAGGTATCCCACAGATGTAGGAAACGACACCTCTCTGGCCAGGGAGGTTGAGAATTTGTTTGGTTCGTGCTTATAGAGAGAGGCACAATTTGCATTTCTCCGTTGTTAGCCTCACACATCCGAAGATGCCACGTCACGCCAAACGAGGTGCTGCAAATACCAACCACTCGCGCTCTCCTGTCCTGAAAAATTCAAGGGTCGCCAAAACTGCACGTCTGAGTCCTTAAACTCCGCGGGACCCTCCTGAAATCCCGCCGCCGCCCCCCAAGCGACAAAGGAGAAAGCGAAAGGCGAAAGTAACGCTCGACGCCCTTCGATCAAGTCCTCCCACTTTCGAAAATCTGCACTTTGCGCCTCCGGGGCGCGCGGGCGCGCAAACACAGCCACTTCCTTTTTTTTTTTTTTTCCCTGAAATTCAGCCGCCCGCTATTGTCCAGGAGAAGTGCGATGGCCGAGAGCGTCCGTTCCACCATCGGAAATGTCCTGGAGGACTTGACGGAGGACGAGCTCCGAAAATTCAAGGCGAACCTCCACGACTACCAGGTCAAGCCGAGCTACAACAATATCCCCCGAGGGCGGCTGCAGAAGGCGGACGCGCTAGATCTGAGCGACCTCCTGGTCAGTTTCTACAACGAGGACTACGCCGTGGAGGTGGCCGCCGCGGTGTTGATGGCCAGCAACTGCAAGCCTCAAGCTCAGAGGCTTCTCAGAGCCGTCTAGAAAGAGGTAGCACGTGGGATGAGCGGTTTCAGCCACCATAGCAATAGCAATGGCACTTAGACTTACATACCGCTTCCCAGTGCTTTTACAGCCCTCTCTAAGCGGTTTACAGAGTCGGCCTCTTGCCCCCAACAATCCGGGTCCTCATTTTACCCACCTCGGAAGGATGGAAGGCTGAGTCAACCTTGAGCCGCTCAGGATGAAACTCCTGGCAGTAGGAAGAGTTAGCTATAGCAATAGCACTTAGATTTATATACCGCTTCACAGAGCTTTACAGCCCTCAATAATCTGGGTCCTCATTTTAGGATGGAAGGCTGAGTCAACCTTGAGCCTGGTGAGATTCGAACTGCCAAATGTAACCACTGTGCCACCGCAGCTCATAGGGGGTTCTTCTCTAACCTAGTAAGCCTCAGATGGACTGGGCCTCAGCCCAAGCTTAAGTTTGCAAGAATACCTGCTCGCAGTCACTCAAGTCCTGGTCACCTCCTGTCTTGGCTAATGCCAACATGCTCTACATGGGGCTGCTCTTGAAAAGCATCCAGAAGCTCTAATTCAGGGGTCCCCAACCCCCTGGGCCATAGCCCATTACTGGGCCTTAAGCAGTTTGAAACCAATCCATGGAAGTGGCAGGCGAGTGTACATGCACATCCATACTGGCAGCAGTCGAGCGCATGTGTGCTCCATTTGCGCGAATGGTGAGCGTGCACGCTTCATTGGCACGAGCGATAGAGCTGCATGCACAGGTTGGACCACCACTGGCATGGAACTATCCCGTCCCACCCCATGGGCCACAAAGCCGGAAAGTTTGGGGAACTCTGCTCTAATTGGTTCAAAATGCAGTGGCTTGTACTGTTTTTTTTTTGCTGATACAAGTGTGCACATGTCACTTCTCCTCCCAGAGCTGCATTGGCTGCCAGTTTTCTTCCAGGTACAATTCAAGATGCTGGTTGTCGCCTTGAAAGAACCTTGGTGACTCGGTGATTAGAATGCAGTACTGCAGGGCTAACTCCCTGTTAACTCCAGGAGTTGGATCCTGATGGGGCTCAAGGTTGAGTCAGCCATCCATCCTTCCGAGGTCAGCAAAATGAGGACCCCAATTGTTGGGGACAATATGCTGACTCTGTAAACTGCTTAGAGAGGGCTCTAAAGCTCTGTAAAACAGTTTATAAACCCAAGTGCTATTGCTATTTCTAAAACCCTACATGGCTTGAGGTCAGGTTATCTGAAGGACCATCTCTTCCCAGTTACATCTACTTAACCAACCAGAAAGGGAGGGAGGGAATGTTGAAGGTACATCTGGCAGGATCCAGAACAGAGGTGGTATTCAGCAGGTTTTTTCAATTTTTTATCCCCTATTATTTCCATTTTCAGCTTACCACCTATTTTATTTTACATTATACATTATTATCTTCATTAACTTTCTCAAGACCAATATATAGTAAATAATAAAAAAGAGTAAAAATAAAGTAAAATTACTATGTTTAGGATCCACATGGTATATTCCCCAATCTACAATATATCTTATATTTATACCAGCAATATTCACATATCCATTTCATATTTTTTCTTTATTTCCACATAACCAAAATTTACCCATGTAATTTAAATAAGCATTCCCCTATTTTAATTATAGTATAGTATTCTCATTATAAATATTTAACATTCCAATATGATCTCTTCTAATTCATCATAATTTTTATTTTCTCATATCCTTTGTTTAATCAATTATATTTTCTAGTTCATGTATAAATCAAAAAAGAAGAAAAACAGAAAATTGATTTTCTCTTTTTACTTCCCTTTAATCAATTTTAATCTATAAAGTTTATATAAGTCACACTTTTTAATCATACCATATTTTCATCCAGTTTATCTCTGTTGTCCTAATTATATTTAAATACTCAATTTCATATTTTAGGATATGCGTATAAATAAAAAAACTGATTAATAATAATAAAACCCTCTTAATATCTCTCACTCCATCTTCACTTTTCTCATATATAGTTATGTAATACTCTTAGGGTAGTTCCCAATACATTTTAAGCTTCAAATCTCCCCATTCTAAATTTCTAATAAAAAATACCAAAATACACTATCCCAGTGATGGCTAACCTATGACACGCGTGTCACTCGTGACATGCCGAGGCACTTTGACTGACACGCCTGTTGGTGTGGGGAAAACCTGCACATTTAGAGGCTGCCTGTTCTCTGCTCCAATCCCTGCTCCCTGCTTGTTGTGTGGAGGCGTGGTGTCACCGCTGCCGCAAGATCTTTGCAGCAGAGAACCAGTTTTAACCGCCATAAACTGAGGTTTGTCAGTTTCATTACCTCAGGAACGCTACAGGAGGAAAGGAGATCCATGAGGTTCACAGCCCTGTAAGGTGGCCTTCCGATCCCCACATCCTGCACCTGCAGCCCTGAGACCAGGGAGGCGAGTTTCACAGCCCTGTGTGATCACCCCAGCCCAGTCTGTCATAAACCAAATTATTGATATTTCTTGAAGTGACACACGACCGAGGAAGGCTACACTTTTTCCGATTTTCGACACACCAAGCTGAAAAGGTTAGCCATCACTGCACTATCCCCCTTTTATACCATTTTAACCCTTATCACTAAATCTCTCTGCCTTGTCATTTCTCTTAGTTTTAACCAACTTTCTCTTTTCTAGGTTTTCCAAATCTTTCTTCTTTATCCCTTGTTTTTCCTCTAACATTATTTTTATTTCCATCTGCCAGTCACCTATCTTTCCCCCGGCCTTTCCTGTTCTCTTTTTTGAAGTTTCTTCTTCTACGATTTCTTCTTCTTTTGTTTAATCCTGGGAAGGTTTTCTCTTTTATTTATTACCTCTGTCATCAATGTCACAATTTTAATTTTTTTTAATGTCTTTTGGCAATGTCACTTGTTCTCCATGTTCACTTGAGTCACTTTTCTCTTCCTTTAACTCCTCCTCTCTGGGTTTCCTTTGTTCTTCTGCGGGCTGCATTGCCATTATTATTTTTGCCAGTATAGCCAATAATCCCCTTCTTTCTTTTAACATTCCTCTCACAATTTGCAATTCCGACTTGAATTCTTTGCTTATTTCTTCCATTTTTTTAAAAATCAATTGAGTTATTCAAGTTTTTTATTGCAATCCTTGCCAAAAGTCTCCGTTTGTCTCTATCTCCCGTATTAATCCTCCTATCTCTTTGTCGCAATCAACGCTCAACAGTCCCAAAATATTGTATTCATTTATCCTCTTGTTACCATTTCCCCCGCTTTTTTTTAGGTTCCCGGGTTTTTTGTTATGTTATAGTCTTTTATCTCATATCTTTTCGTTCACACATTTATAAGACCAGTAATTTTCCATAAAGTCATGAAAAAAAAAATCTTTAACCATTAGATGATGCTCTATATTGCATTCCACTTTTCAAAGATCTTTTATTTCCTCTTTTCAAATATATTGTTAATTTTCAACCATTTCTACCATTGGCTTTTTAAATTATAATCAATTCCAGGCAAGTCCAGCGTTCTGTCCAATGCCTAACTAATGTCAAATTGTATATATAATTCCAAATTCAGTCTCTAGTTTCATTGTAGCTCTTTTATACTCCGGTTTTTATTTACCTTATATTTTCCTCTTATTTTCCGTTCGCTGCTGTCATGTTCTTATGCGAGAACTCTTTCTTTCTGCTTCTCGGGGTCATTAAAAGTAAATTCAAGTTCTTTTAACTGGTTACACACTGCTCACCACTTCACCGCTCCAGCACACACTTAGGTCCCGGCAACTTCCCGTCTTCAGGGCAACCATTAAACTGTCCTTTCTCCCTGTCTTCCAGGGGAGTATAACTAGCCAGGGAGGGGACATGTGGCTCCCCTCAACCCAGCTGGTGGTCTCCCCCTCTTTCCCCACCCTTAAGAGGTGGGTCAGATGGTTCCGGTCCCATAGCAATCCTTCCAATAAGGTAAGCATGGATCAAAGCCACGCACAATTGCAGTCTCTGGTCCGTCTTCGACAGAAGCACCACCACGAATCGGTGCTGTTGTAACTTTGAATGGTCACTAAATGAACAGTTCTAAGTTGAGGACTACCTGTATTGGGTTATTTTTTGCAAGCCAACTAGAGTCACTGAAAATGAGTGGGTGGCCATATAATTCTATACATACATACATACCATACCATACCATACATACATACATACCATACATACATACCATACCATACATACATACATACATACCATACATACCATACAAACATACATACATAAATACATACATACATAACCATACCATACCATACCATACCATACATACATACATACTTACCATACATACCATACATACATACATACATACCATACATACATACATACATACCATACATACATACATACATACCATACAAACATACATACATAAATACATACATACATACCATACCATACCATACCATACCATACCATACATACATACATACATACATACCATACATACATACATACATACATACCATACCATACCATACATACATACATACAATACATACCATACATACATACATAAATACATACATACATACATACCATACATACATACATACATACCATACCATACCATACCATACATACATACATACATACCATACATACATACATACATACCATACCATACCATACCATACCATACATACATACATACATACCATACATACATACATACATACATAAATACATACATACATACCATACATACATACATACATAAATACATACATACATACCATACCATACCATACATACATACATACATAAATACATACATACATACCATACCATACCATACATACATACATACCATACATACATACATACATACCATACATACCATACCATACCATACCATACATACATACCATACATACATACATACATACATACATACATACATACATACCATACATATATATATACATACATACATACATACATACATACATACATACATACATACATACATATCAAGGTCAAAAGGTATCAAAGTCATTGGAGAGGTTAAGGAGAGTCAAAATAAATTCACTCCACCCATCCCAAGCCCATCAAACTGCAGGGGTCTCCAACCTTGGCAACTTTAAGCCTGGTGGACTTCAGCTCCCAGAATTCTGGGAATTGAAGTCCTCCAGGCTTAAAGTTGCCAAGGTTGGATACCTCTGCATCAAAGGACATCAAATACAGATAGTCCTTAACTTACAACAGTTCATTTAGTGACCATTCAAAGTTACAACACTGAAAAAAGTTACTTATAACCATTTTTCACACTTATGACCGTTGCAGCATCCCCATGGTCACATGATTTACATTCAGATGCTTGACAACTGACTCGCATTTATGACGGTTGCAGTGTCCTGGGGTCACATGATCCCCTTTTGCAACCTTCTGACCAGCAAAGTCAATGGGGAAGCCAGATTCACTTAACAACCTTTGTTACTAATTTAACCACTGCACTGATTCATTTAACAGATGTGGCAAGAAAAGTCTTAAAAAGGAACAAAACTCACTTCACAAATTTCTTACTTAGCAACCTAATTTCTGGGCTCAATTGTGGTTGTAAGTCAAGGACTACCTGTAAGGCAACCAAAGCTATCTTAGTATACCATCATCCAACCTGAAGCCTCACAGAAAGGGGGAAAGATAATCTACTTCCCCCAAAGTCCCCTGGAACTGTAGGGTGACATCCTTTCAACCACCTGCCCTAAAATGGAAAGATTGATGGAAAGCTGACTTGATTAATAGGCTCCAGCAAGGGGTGGGGGGGGGGTTGCAGAGGGGACAGGCCCCTGCCTCTTTAAGAGCTGGTAAAAAAAAAAAACCTCTTAAAAAAGCAGGAACCCCTGTGTATATCCATCTGCATGTCCCCTCCCAGGGCATTTCAACCAACTAGATATGAGCAGTACCAGGGTCTCCAACCTTAGCAACTTTAAGATGTGTGGACTTCAACTCCCAGAATTCCTCAGCCAGCTTTGCAGGTAGATGTAACCACAACAGGGGGGATCTGTTTACTTCCACAGGACTAATTGGCTCAAATTTCTCCCTGGGTTCTTCCTGATCCAGGTTGTCCTTTGTCCTGAACAAAGTCCTTGGTCAATACTCAGAGGACACAATAAGAGCAGAGAAATAAAACATGTTTTGCTGCTCTTATCACCACAATAATAGACACCTGGGTGCCATTTCAGCACCCACTCAAGAAAAGCTGGCAAGTTGCTTGACATCTCCATCAGTAGCTATGAATCCAACCGGCATGGCTGTTTACTTGCCCTATCTTCTCACTTGCAACCCGAGGTGGTATTCACCAGGTTCTGACCAGTTCTGGAGAACCAGTAGCAGAAATGTTGAGTAGTTCGGAGGACCAGCAAATACCACCTCTGGCCTGCCCACATCTATTCCCTGCCAACGGAGCTAGTGGAAAGCAGGCTAGTGAGGTGGGGAGGGAATGGGGGTGTTGCAGTAACCTTCCCCTGCCACACCCACCAAGCCACGTCCACAGAAGCGGTAGTAAAAAAATTTGAATCCCACCACTGCTTGCAACACATCTCGCTTAGAACAAATTTAGATGAAACCTGGCTTTCATGACCTGCTGGTTTCTCCCCAAAAACTCCAAGGAGTTGGTGATTCTTTGGAGTATTGTTTTCTGCCAGATTGTTTATCCAATTGTGTTGATCGTTGCTTATTTGAATGAGGGCTGTCGGAAAGAACACATATTGCTCTTTTTGTTTTCTTTTTTAGCTTGAGTGCAGGTAGTCCTCGACTTACGACCACCATGTTGCTAAGTGAGAAATTTACGACTTTTCTTGCCACAGTCGTTAAATTAGGAACATGATTGTTCAGTGGAATCTGGTTTCCCCGCTGACTTTGCTTGTCAGAAGATCGCAAAATGGGATCGCACAACCCCAGGATGCTACAACCGTCATAAATATGAGTCAATGGTCAAGCATCTGAATGTAAATCACGTGACCATGGGGATGCTGCAACAGGCATAAGTATGAAAAACAGTCATAAGTCACTTTTTTCAGTGCCATTTTAACTTCGAACAGTCACTAAATGAACTGTTGTAAGTCAAGGACTATCTCTATTGAAAGCTCTATTCCTCCACAAATTATCCATCCCTACCCTGTCACAATGAGTTTTATTTTATCTGCATTTATTTTTAAAGTATGATTACAGGCAGTCCTCGACTTATGACCACTTTTGAGTCTCAAATTTCTGCTGCTAAGTGAGACAGTTGTTAGTTTTGTCCCATTTTACAACCTTTCCTGCCACAGTTGTTAAGTGAATCACTTCAGCTGATAAGCGAGTCACATGGTTGTTAAGTGAATCCCCATTGACTTCGCTTGTCAGATGGGCGCAAAAGGTGATCACGTGACTCTGGGACATACAACGGTCATAAGTATGAAACAGTTGCCGAGTGTCTGAATTTTGATCTTGTGATCATGGGGTTGCAGCAACGGTTCTAAATGTGAAAAAGGATCAGGAGTCACCTTTCTTCTTTTTTTTGCCATTGTGACTTCAAATGGTCACTACCTCGACTTTTATAAGTCGAGGGCTACCTGTACTGAATCCTTTGTTCTACTGGATGTAAAATATTTTTGCTTTTTCCTTTAGGACCCAAGAATGAAGTATAAATCATCCAGAGTCCTGGGGTGGCTGTAATAGATCTGCTAAATAAAAAATAAAGAAGTTCTACATCATTCTTCTTCTTCCATCAATTAGAGTCTTTGACTTCTACTACCGGTACATAACTCTGTTTCCAAGATCTCTGCTTCAACCATGTTCCATTAATTGAATATCAAAAACTGCCCACCAAGATGTCCACAATTTCAAACCCTTTGAAGACCCTCTTCTTCAAGCAACTCAATCTGGATGGATCCAAAGCTTTCTTCAAGTTCTACCATGGCAGAATTTCAAGTTCGTGGCCTTCAAATCCTTAAAAACAGGGGAAAGGTTGCCATTTTGTTCTAACTCACAACTGAGAGATGAACCAAGGAAATTATTATGTGCCATCAAGTTGTTATACATAATTAATGATCACACAGATCTTCTCCAGGTGGTTCCTCCATGGCTATTCAGTTCCTCCAATGAAGCAGCCATCACCGCTTCAACTAATCCATCCATCTTGCTGCTTGTTGTCTTCTTTTTTTTTTTTTCCTTGTGGGGTCCTTGGTGCTCTCTGAGCTTGATTGCTTTTTTTCCAGACGTTTCATTATCCAAACTAGGTAACATCATCAGTGCTGGCAATGATCATTAGGACTAGCACTGATGATGTTACCCAGTTAGGTAATGAAATGTCTGCAAGAAAACAACCAAGCTCACAGAAGCACCAAGGACTCCTCATTTCAAACCTGAGCTGCAAATACTCTCCTTCATTGGTCTGTCATTCCACCATTTGGTCTTCATTGGTCTTCTGTCATTCCACCATACTGCCTTCCCCAGAAAGCTGGGATTTCTCATTGTGTGTTCAGAGTAGGATAATTTGAGCCTGGCCATTTGACTCAAATCATCTATCCTTACCAAATTCAACTGCCTACAAAAATGATTAGGGGACTGAAGGCTAAAACATATGAAGAAACTGGGCATGGCTAGTGTGGTGAAGAGAAGGACCAAGAGAGACATAGCAATATTCCAATATTTGAGGGGCTGCCACAGAGGGGAGGGGGTCAAGCTATTTTCCAAAGCACCTGAAGGCCAAATAAGAAATAATGGATCGAAACTGATCAAGGAGAGATTTAACCTGGAAATATGGAGAACAACCAATGGAACAGAAGTTGCCTTCAGAAGTTGTGGGAGCTTCATCACTGGAGGCTTTCAAGAAGAGACTGGACTGCCACCTGTCGGTATAGGGTCTCCTGCTTGGATGAGGGGTGAGGTTGGAGTAGATCAGGGGTCACCAACCTTTGGGACCTCAGGGACCACCAAACTCATAATTTTAAATCTTGTGGACCATTAATATGAATTTTGACTGATGGTGGCTTGCTGACATTGGTGGGAAAGTTGATCCCATATTCCAGAGCTGCAGTAGTTACAAGACTGGCCCTTTGGTCATCCCGGAGCAGCTCCTCCAGTCCATGGTAGGCCGGTGCATCCGGGTGGAGGAGCAGCTGCTCCGGGATTCTCCACAAATTATCTCTCCCCCTCCGCCTTTGACGGTGCCATCACACTAAAATTTTCTCATATGAATCTTCTTCTTGGCAAGACTTTCTTTAAACATTCTTTCCTACCATTTCTTTGTCCACTATTGTATTTCCTCAATATTCTGATTCTCAGGAGACCAAATGTTGACTATACAAGCTTGTATTATCCATCAAATGAGCCACAACTAACAAAACTGATTGTTTTTAAAACCATTAATTGTACCACGGGAATAATTGTTGATTGCATACCTTTTTTTTTTTTTTTTTGCAGGCTTTAAGATTTTGTAATGAATTGCTCAAAGTAAACTAAAGTTCCAAGCTGGTGCTTTTAAGCTTTACATTAAAAAAAAATTAGGATACAATAAAACTTTGTTATCCAGTCTGATATCCTACAGATGTGCCAAACTATATCTCTTATCCTCTCCTAGATGGCCAGGGAGAGAGGACCTCTTAGGCCAGTGGTGACTAACCTTTTTGGTCTCCTGTGCCAAAAATTGTGCATGCACTCACATGCCAGCACCCAGAAGGCAATGCATGCAGCTCCCCCCCACACCCCCTGCGCATGTGTGTGCAATCCCCGCCTCCCCTCGCTCTGCCCCCTTACCTGCACTGCACTTCCCAGCTGATTTTCGGCCTGTTTGAGGCCTTTTTCAGCCTCCCAGAGGCTTGAGGAAAGCCTCTGCAGTTTTTGCAGGCCGAACAATGGGCAAGTTTCGTCATTTCTGGTATTTCTGGAAATACAGGTTTTATGCTATAAACACAACTTGTCGAATGTCAGCAGCCATGCTTGATTTGTTTCTGGGTCCCAAGCATCCATCTTTATTCCTGTGCAGAAATAAATGATTAAACCTCACTTTTCCTCTCAGCGTGATTATTGGCCCAAATTTTGCAGGATAAAATGAACACTGTTGGACTGGGCTGAGACAAACAAATTGAATTTATCTGTTAGCATATATAGATAGACCCAATTTGCATTACTCTGTTGCAGCAGCACATGTCTGAGGATGCAATGCGATGCCAAGCAGAGTACCAGAAGTAAAGAGTTAAACCCAGTGGTGGGATTCCAAAAATTTTACTACCAGTTCTGTTGGTGTAGCTTGGTGGGCGTGGCAGGGGAAGGACACTATAAAATCTCCATTCCCTCCCTACTCCAGGGGGAAGGTTACTGCAAAATCCACATTCCCTCCCCACCCCACTAATCTGCTTTCCAGCTCCATTCTCCTGTGCAGGGCAACCAAAGAAGACCCAGCCCTCTTGCAAAAAATACGGTGCTGTCAAAGCAAGAGGAGATCTGTGGCAGCCGCAAGTATGTGATCAGAGCCTCACATTTCATAAATATGAGCCTCTCATATTTATCCATGTATTTATTTGTATATCACCTTTATTATTTTTATAAATAATTCAAGGTGGCCAACATATCCAACACATCTTCCTTTTCCTATTTTCTCCACAACAACAACCCTTGGGAGGTAATAGAATAATTGAGTTGGAAGGGACCTTAGAGGTCTTTTAGCCCAACCCCTGCTCAAGCAGGAGACCCTACACCATTTCAGATGAATGGCTGTCCAGTCTCTTCTTAAAAGCCTCCAGTGATGAAGCATCTGCAACTTCTGAAAGCAAGCCGTTCCACTGGTTAATTGTTCTGTTAGGAAGTTTCTCCTTAGTTCTAAGTTATTTCTCCCCTTGATTAAATTTCCATCCACTGTTTCTTGTCTTGCCTTCTGGTCTTTTGGAAAATAGGTTGACCCTGTCTTCTTTCAGGCAGCCCCTCAAATACTGGAACCCTGCTTGTTATCACCCCTAATCTTTCTCTTCACTAGACTAGACATACCCAATTCCTGTAACTGTACTTCATATGTTTTAGCCTCCAGTCTTCTAATAATCTTTGTTGCTCTTTTCTACATTCTTTCCAGAGTCTCAAAAAAGTCTCTTTTTTATAATATGGTGATCAAAACTGGATGCAGTATTCTAACTGTGGTCTTTCTAAGGCTTTATAAAGCAGGAGTAATATTTCACGCAATCTTGATTCTATCCTCCTAGGATTCCGTTGGCTCTTTTGATTGCCACTGCACACTGCTGGCTGATACTTAGGTGATTATTCATTAGGACTTCAAGATCCCTCTCACAATGGGATGGACTGAGAGAGTGTGACAGACCCAAAATCACTCAGCTGGCTTTCATGGCTAAAGTAAGACTTGAACTCATGGTCTACCACTCTTAGACCACTAGACCAAAGTGCACCAAAATGCCTACCGTCCCTGTCCTATTGTCTCTTCTATTTTTCTTATACGTACTCATTTCTTGTATTCATAATCATGTTTATCCTTATACCTATTATCTTGTAAGCGATTGACAAATAAAATAAATAAATAAAATAAAATAAACTGGCTCTGCATGCAAAAGAGTGGTGATGTTTGTACCATATTCTTGATTCTTTTTGACCTATTGTTTAATTTCCCATTTCCAAGGTGATTTAAGGGAATATAAGGCACCCCAAAAGCAGTTCAATGAAACAGTCCTTCATAGTTATTTAAAAACACCAACACTTGTCTAAAAGAATTCCATGTCTTGCTTGGTTCTCCTCTCCTAGAATCATAATATTACAATGTAAAAGAATTTCCAATATATACATTTAAGTGCCTGGGGATGGAGGACACATAAGACACACATTTTGATGTGTGAAACAAATCTGTTTTTCCAATGCAACAACACAAGTATGAAGGGGGAGGAAGGCTTGCATCATAATCAATGTGGTATTGTTGCAGGGAAAAAACAAATATCCATGGTGCACGCTTATTTAGTTTTAACTAATGCATGAACCAAAATACTACTGAAATTCACTCCAAATTTTGTCAAGTAGTTTTCTAATTATCAAACTCTCTAAAATATGAAAATATTTTAAATAAATATGTGGGTTACAAAAACAATGCACAAACTCATTATATTAGGGACAATTATAAAGACCAGGAAAAAGTATCAAAATCATACATCCATATTATATCCATTGTTTGTGCAAATTCAAAAATTCAAAATATTTTAAATAAATATGTGGGTTACAAAAACAATGCACAAACTCACTATATTAGGGACAATTATAAAGACCAGGAAAAAGTATCAAAATCGTACATCCATATTATATCCATTGTTTGTGCAAATTTAAAAAAGAATCTCAGATTGATGTGAGTGTGCTGAATTTAAAATTCAAAGAACAAGGAATGGAGAGCAACTGAAATTTGAAGAAACATTCATTCCACCCATTAGCAGGAGTAATTATTTTAATCAACAGATAGTCAAGTTGTTTGGCTGGAAGAGACTAACATATCTGCTGCTAAAAAGGATCATTCAAGATGTTGATGCTTAATAAATTGGTATTTTTTAATGCATCACAAGCCTCTTTATTCTGCCTGCAAAAATAGGGGTGAAGCAATCAACAACCTTTGAAAACCTGTTCTCAGTATTTCTCATCTTCAAACTGCACCAAAAAAATAACACGAAACTCTGATTATTCCACAAATATTTTCTGAATGACATGTTTTGGAACCATCTGCAATTTTAGCAGATTTCCCTAAATTACAAAATGATATTCCTTGCTCATTCACAAAGCGTGCCAATTACTGTGTCATATGTCATTAAAAAAAAAAGACTTGGGTTTATATTACATTCAGATCATGCTTCAATTGTTGCTATAAACCAATGAACTGTTTGTTAACAGCATTCTAGGTCTAATTCAAAATATGCCATATATATATATATATATATATATATATATATATATATATATATATATATATATATATATATATATATATATATATATATACGTGTGTGTGTGTGTGTGTGTATGTTTATGTATATGTATATGTGTAAATGTATATGTATATGTATAACTAGAAAAGATATATTCCATTATGTATTGCTAGACTCCAAATAATTCTGAAGCATTGATAATAACATTCTGAGGCGATTTTAAGGTTTCTAGCTATTTTTAATCAGATAACAGAGCTATCCAGAGCAAAATAAATAAATAAATACAGTTTCTGTCAGGTCTAATAGAGAGAAAGATAAGCAAGAGAGGCTAGAAGGGTGTTAAGAATCATACTTGCAAAAGCAGGAATCAAAATGCACGAATGCATGCTCACTCATACGCACAGGCATACCATCCGCTTAGAAAATACAGCAATAAAAATTTGTAAATCTGCTCCAGGCATCTGGTGCATGTCTGAGAGATGTTACCGATATCGCCAGATCTACTGTGATTTTGCACTGCTTGGGGATTTAGTTCCTCTCTGGGTTAAAAAAATAGTTATTTGGTAGGGGGGACAGGGGACCCCAGAAGGGGATTTGGTTTTAGAATAAAAAAATCAGCCCCTTATCTGTATCAATTGCCATGTCTACATTTTACAAAATTTAAAAATTGGGGAAGAGGGAATATGTGACTTAAACATCACCTATAATTCAATCGTAGAATTGGAATGATATATGGCATGTACTGAAAAATAAGTGCCTGGGAATAAGCACAATTTCTTGATAAACATGCGGAAAGTTAGACTGCATTTTTGAAAAAAAACTCAAGGGAAATATTTTTATTTCATTTTTTTCAAAATACTGGGAAGTATGGCTTCTGGCAAATCTTCAGAGAAGCAATTATATGGACTTTTGAATAATTCCTAGTTACTATTTAGCACCGGCAAAGGTGATATAAGTCCCCTCACTTCTGGGATATCTAAAACTGTATTTCCTCTATGCGTTAATTTAGTGCAGAAAATTCACCTGAAAAAAGATATCTCTATGTATTTTATGGTTTTATGGTTTATAAACAAACTTCTATTTGCATATATTTTCAGAAAATGTAGATCAGAAGTGAGAGCGTGCTTGCCTAGTTTTGATGTGATATATGTTTTAACTATTATCACCTTAGAACAGGGAGTGCTCCTTTGTCAGAAAGCATACATAACATCTGCAATGTTTTTTAAAGTTCCCCTGAAGACTTTATTCCCTAAAATATATCTGAGATTTTTTTTTCTTTTTCTCCTCCGTCCTTGTGTAGACAAGGCTGCCCTGTAGAATATTTTCTTTGCAACTTCTAATATATTTTTAATTCATTTTTGCTTCTAAATTTTCACCTGCCATCTTTCTCGTATAATGCTCTGGAGCATCACTAATTTTGGGGATTGAGGGTGGTGGGCGCATAGGACTTTATGAAGGATTCAAATGATAGATGGGTTGGTACTGAAATGATTTTCACTGCTGTTTGCTATGGTCCACAAAGAACAAATGGGATCTGACTAAAGCCCTATATAGCAGGGTTAGGACCTCCTTTTTTCTGTGGGTGCAATGAAATCAGATCATGATGGAGTAAAAGGCAAAATGGAACTCAAGGCTATTTCATCTATAGAGGCTTGATGGCTCTTAGGGATGACTAGTCAACCAGTATCCCGTTCTGTCATCATTTGAACAAGCTTTCCTTACCTAAACAAAGAAACAGAATGACCAAAGATGGGTAAAAAGATGGGAGCAAGAGCAAATTTTGATTTCCAGTGCCTCCATTGAGTTTCTGTGGGGGAATCTGGTAGGGGAGCATAGGAAAGCTCCTCCCTCCCTCCCTCCCTCCCTCCCTCCCTTCTTTCATCTCTCCCTCTCTTTCCTCCCTCCCCTTTTCCCTCCCTCCCTCCTTCCCTCCCTTGCTTGCTCCCTCCTTCCCTCCCTTCCTCCCTCCCTTCCTTCTTTCCGTTCTTTCTTCCCTCTTCCTGCCTTCCCTTCGTCCCTCCCCTGCCTCCCTCTCCGCCATCCTTCCTTCCCTCTTTCCTCCCTCCCTCCCTCCGTCCCCCTTCACGATGACCTGTTTAATAATCAGCATGACTTATGACCATTAATTCCAGGCTCAATTGTGGATTTAAGGCTACCTGTATAGACAACTGCTGGAGGCTCCCTGTAGAGTCATCCAACACAACCATCTTAATGGTGTTACTTCTTATTGTCAAAGAAATACTCTATTCCTTTCTGCTACAATACGTCAAACATCCCAGGTTTGACTTCATGTCATCTTGTGCAATTCTTAACATCCTCCTTGGCAGCCCTTCTGTCTTAGCACCTGCTCTGCAGAGGGAGAAACCAAGGCGAGGATCTGGCATCCGTTTCAATTGTTCCTTTTGGAAAATTGACCCCACCACTTTCGCAAAGAGGTATGGGTGGGTGGGGGAAACAATTTTCTTTTTTAAGCTGCCAAACCAAACACCTTCCCCTCTCTTCCTTCTGGTGGACCATCTTGACATAATGCAGAAGAGTTTCTAAACCATCTGGAATTTCAATAGATCATTTGTCAAGCAGAACAAAAATATTTTTTTAAAAAAAAAGAGAGAGAGAGAAAGGTATGGAACAAGGCTTTAAGGTTTTGCACTGCTACCTTCAACTATGTTTTTTGCAAATCAAGCCCAATGTTCAGGTAAGATAGAGAGAACGGAAACATGTGGAAATGTGGAAATAAAATAAGACCTGCATTTCTCTAGGACTATTGTCATTCGTACAGTAAAGCAGTAAAGGTCATGTAAGCACTAACAGAAAAGCTACACAGCTAGTCCTTGAGTTACAATTGTAATGCAGCTGCCCATTGAAGTGATGACAGTTATAAAAAAAGCACCAATTAACTCAATTAGATGGGGTTTTTTTTTTGCAGCAGTTATTAAGTGAGTGCAGTGGTCATAGGAGCACCATAGTCATTAATTGAACGGCCCAGTCATTACACAAACCCATTGTTCGCTATGGCATGGTTTTGCTGAAAATCAGAAGTATGTGCTAGGTTTTGGCAAAACCTTCATAAAATGTGGTTAACATTCTCTACAATTGCAGGTTGCCACAAATAGCTTGGCAGCTGTGTTGCAAAGTGCCCCAAAAGTACAGCTACAATTTCTTGTAAGTTTGGGGGGTGGAGGCATCAGTGGAATGTCAGATCCAGGTCATAGTCCCCTTTAGTAGGTGTGTTATAACTTTGAATGGTCGTAAGTCAAGGATTACCTGTATTTATGGTAATTTCCTAACATTCTTCAAGTAAGTAGATTTGACCAATGAAAGAGCAAAAGTGATCTTCATTAGAAGAATATGCTCTTTATCTCAACTGCAAAAAAAATAGCCATTTGGAAGACATATTTTAAAGCATTTGATTGACAGAGACAAAAGAAAAAGGAAAAAAAGAGAAAGGGAGAGAGAGAGAGAGATGGGTGGATTATAATAGGAATGAATGGTGCTATTGACTCATACAACACTCTTCCAGGATAGGTGCCCAGGCCCCCAGGTTAGCATAGAAATTCAGTAGTAGTAGTACAGTAATAGTAGAAGTAGCAGTAGTAGCAGTAGTAATGTTCACTGCCAAAAGGCAGCAAAATATTTTATTCAACCTCGTGAATGCTTTTAAAAATGGGAAGAATTACATTTCCAATTTCAAAAAGGCATTTTTCCTTTTATTTTTAAAGTGTCTACTTTTTGACCTCACTAACTTTTATACACCACAATCCACACCATTTAGGACAGCTCATAATACTTTTGGATCTTTACCTAAAACATTTCCCCCAACTCTTGATTTAAGTCAGAGGGTCCAACCTTGGCAACTTTAAGACTTGTGGACTTCAGCTCCCAGAATTCCCCAGCCAGCATGGCTAATTGAGGAATTCTGGAAGTTGAAGTCCACAAATCTTAAAGTTGCCAAGGTTGGACACCCCTGATTTAAATTATGCTTTTTGAAGCACACAGGGTCACATCCTGTTACTTCACCCCCGCAGGAAAAGTAATTTTGGAAGAACTGTCTTTGAAGTATGCATTGGTCTCAGGTTCAAGAAACATCCAGGGACCCTTCCCAAAGATTGGAAGGAAATTACATTTTGCTTAATCCTTTAACCTCAATATTGGTCTGTCATCTAAAACAGATAACATAGGGATATACCTTTGGGAGAGGGATTATGGGGAGAATAATTTATATTAGCATTAATTTAACACAATTGCCGAAGATGTCAGTCTGGTGAAACTTAACACTGTAGAGATTTGAGAAAAAATGTCCTTTAATACTATGGTTGTTATAGGAAGGAAATATGGTAGGGAATAGACTTGAAGCATATTTGCTGAGATTGTCAATTACTTGGGATTTTTATTTTCATTATTTTCAGGTTGGATAATTATTGCAACTGGTAAACTTTCTCATTGCAAATAGGTCGATTTCCTCTGGTTTTAAATCTTGACAGTTTGATTTATGTAACCATATGCTTCTGCTACATTTGACTGCGTATCAATGCAAATTATATTGTTTATTATTAAAGCAGCAGTTGCAGTAATTAACACGGACCTTCTCAATATTTAGCAAGAACTAAAATTATGGCTTCCCTGTTGAGAAGCTTCAAAGTACAGGTAGTCCTCATTTAGTATCTGTCTTGTTTAACAACTGTTCACAGTTATGACTGTGATGAAAAAGTAACTTTTTACAGCCTTTGCTGGTCTGTCAAGCAAAGGAAAGCTGAAGTCAGATCATAAGACCAGTACAGTTGCACATAGTGACCAGTTTGCTTAATGACTGAGTTGTGGACCCCAACTGTGGTTGCTAAACGAGAACAACCTGTAATATAACCAACTTGGCACCTTCCTGATATATTGAAGTTCATAAGCCAATAAGCTTCTTCCTGTTGTAGCACCCACCCTTCTCCTAGAAGAATAAAATATTTTGAGAAATATTAAAAAGGCAGAATATTATATTTCCCAAAGGAAGAAATGGAAACATGTTTTTAGAGAGAGAAAGCATCCCCCACCTTTCTTAATAGCCCACAACAGATGTCAGCACTGAAGAGATAAGAGCTAGATAGCTTTATTCATAAGTAAATACCCCCACCCAAGATCCAACAAAGGTAAGATTAGCCCTCAGCCACAATAGGAATTGCTCAGACAATCTATAGATTCAGCTATGACCCCTACATAACCCTTACAATAGCCAATAGAATACATATTCTTGCACAGGAACAAGAAGCTCAAGTGCAAAGCCCAAGAGAAGGTATAAACCCCACCAGTGGTGGGATTCAATTTTTTTTTTTAATTACCGGTTCTGTGGGCATGGCAGATGAAGGATACTATAAAATCTCCAGTCAGAGGTGGTATTTGCCAGTTCTCCGAACTACTCAAAATTTCCGCTACCGGTTCTCCAGAAGTGGTCAGAACCTGCTGAATACCATCTCTGAACCCCACCCATCTCAACTCCATGTGGTCAGCTGCCCAGAATCACAGCTGTTTGATGGTTCCGCTTCATCAATAAATAGATCCTCTTTCCAATCAGCCTCCAGCATCCATTTTGTCTCCAGTACCTTTCTCCCAACTTGGAACTCAACCAGATGGATATTTCTTCCCACACTGTGTAAAATGAACATTATGAGAGTTGTAGTCCAATATATCGGGAGAGGTGATAAGGTTAAGGAAGATTGAGGTGGGCTGAAGTCGAGTTCGATAAAGGGACAGAATTAGAATTAACTCTCAGTTTGTGTAAATTAACTGAGCTGCTAAAAGCCTAATTGATTCTGGCTGCGGCCTATTGCTCTGCCCTGCTTTGGGGTGTTTGCCGGCATGAGTGGAGAGAGCTTGTTTGCAAAGCAAGAACTTCGGAGCAGAGGTCATTTCAGAGATACAGTCGTGTCCAATTAGAACATACAATTTGTCATCACAAAAACAGTACATCAGCACATTCTGGGAGCAAGGATCACCAGGAAGCTGTTCCCTCTGCATCCCAAGAAGATCATTACGGCATCTATCCACCGGAGAAGAAGCAACGGCAGGAAGTTAGTTCTGCTGCTTTGGCCAAGAATGGCTGCCCCTCCCCATCTGTCCTCCTTTTTCTGCTTCCTGTGCAGAAAAGTATTTTGGGGGGGGGGAATCCTTTGTACCCCAGTCAGATCCGATCCTTTTTTGAACTCGGGCTTTCTTTCTCCGCCTTCACCAAATCTACTCCTGTTCGGATATTTTTGCACTGATAAATGGAGAGATGGAATCCTTTGCATGCTTTCTAACATCCCTTTTAGGTGTGAATTTTATGAAAGCCCATAGCACAATACAGATAGTCCTTGACTTTCAGCCATTTGTTTAATGACAATTCCATTTGCCAGTTTTCCGAACTACCCAAAATTTCTGCTACTGGTTCCCCAGAACTGGTCAGAATCTGCTGAATGCCGCCTCTGGTTAAACCTTAGTTTTATCTCTCAGCGTAATTATTGGCTCAAATTTTGCTGGATAAAACAAACACAATGTTAGACTGGGCTGAAACAAACAAATTGAATTTATTTGTTAGCATTAGGAGCCATGGTGGCATAATGGTTAGAATTCTGTCCAGAACCAGAAGTTTAATCTTGACCAGCTCAAGGTTGACTCAGCCTTCCATCCATCCATGGTTGGTAAAATGAGGACCCAGATTGTTGGAGGCGATTACCTGGCTCTGTAAACTGCTTAGAGAAAGCTTTAAAGCACTGTGAAGCGGTATATAAGTCTAAGTGCTATTGCTATTTATATATAGACCCAATTTGCATTCCAGGTAATCCTTGGCTTACAACCACAATTGAGGCCAGAATTTATGTTGCTAAGTGAGAAATTTGTTAAGTGCGTTTCGCCTCATTGTATGGCCTTTCTTGCCACGTTTGTTAAGGGAATCCCTGCAGTTGTTAACTTAGTAACTCAGTAGTTGAAGTGAATCTGGCTTCCCCATTGACTTTGCTTGTCAGAAGGTTGCAAAAGGAGATCTCCTACCATCATAAGTATGAACCACTTGTCCGGCATCCAAATGTAAATCACACGATCCCTGGGAATGCTGCGACGGTCATAAGTATGAAAAATTAGTCCTAAGTCTCTTTTTTTTTCAATGGGTACCCAATGTTATTTATATGCTCCTCTGTCCCTGTAAAATTCAGGCGTTGCGCAAACTGCACGTCTGAATCCTTAATTCTACCAGATCCTCCGGAAATCTCCAGATTCTCTGCAGCAATAAACAGATCAGGTCCGGAACGGGAAACAAAAGGCTAAAAAGCGAAAGTAACGGAGACCGAGCTCCCTCCCCCTCCCCCTTGCGCGCCTTTTCCGCTTCGCGCCTTTCTTTCTCTTCCTTCCGAAATTGTCCCCGTTTTCTCGGAAGGAGGAGAAGGAGCACGATGGCCAAGAGCGTCCGCAGCTGCCTGTCAGAAGCCCTGGAGAACCTAACGGACACCGAGCTGGAAAAATTCAAGGCGAAGCTCAACGAGTTCCCGGTCAAGGAAGGCTTCAGCAACATCCCCCGAGGACCCCTGCAGAAGGCGAGCGCGCTCAAACTCAGCGACCTCCTGGTCAGTTACTATTGCCAGGACTACGCCGTGGAAGTGGCCGCCAAGGTGCTGTCGGACAGCAACTGCAAGCCCCAAGCGCAGAAGCTTCTCAGGGACACCGGGAAAGGTAGAGATGACGGGCGGAGATGACGCGGAAGAAAGACTGACCCCCGGGGCAGCTCCAGCAAGCCCCGGATGGGTTGGATCTTAGTTCCCAAGCCAGAACTTTGGAGGAGGTTGAGCTACTTCAATCTCAACTGACCAGCCAAAGGAAGAAACAACTTTTCAGCTTCCACAGAGCTGGGATTCTGATTTCTTTGAAAAGTTCTGAACTTCAGAAAAGTTCTGAAAACTTTTCAGCTTTCTTTGCTGGGATTCTGATTTCTCTTTCCAAAAGTTGGCTATGAAACAGATCTACCCCCTTTGCTCATATGTTATATTTTATATATAATATATTTTATAATATAAAATATAATATATTTTGTAATTTCTATGGAAACCAAGCCCAGTTTTACACACAATTGCTTATCGGTTTTTCAGTGCATGCTAATTATGCAGGCACAATTATTTATTTAAGCATTTGTCTAATGTTTATGAATATTTTATATATTCATATGCGCACACACAATATATATATATATATATATATACATATATATGCATACACACACAAATACACACACACATATATGTATATGTATATATATGTGTGTGTATATACATACACACATACACACATACACACACACCTGCACAGCCATAAAATCGAAATAATGAAAGCATTAAGCTAAAAGTTGATACCTTTTATAAAAGATATGAGACATTAAAATGCCATGTATAATAAATATAATGCAATAAAGAGTAATCTAGTAACAGAAAATAAAAGCAGCCCTAAAAAGTTAGAAATATCAGAGCATCACAAACTTATTTCTGTATTTTGATGCTCCAAAAGCAATAAAGACCACTTTGGGTGTCCCTTGGCAGGTTGGGTGCCCAAAGCTTTGAAGATTGTTAGGCCTCCAGTATTTGGATATGGTCAAAGAATAAAGCAATAAAGCTTCTGTTGTATTTGCTTAGGACAAAGGTAAGAATGGAAATGAAGGTGCATTTTCTTCAGATACAATAATCCCAAACCATAAAGGATTTTATATTTTGACAGTACACATTAAATTGTGTCTGAAAACAATTGAAAAGGGAATAAAGAGAAACTGGTGTGATGCACTCATTACATCGAACTCCAGTCTCTGTTTTTACCTCAGAAATTGTGCTAACTGACATTACAAGTCATCTTCAGGGGCAGAAGAACCAGATATAAATTGCCAGGACATAATTTATCATAGCAAGTTTATTCTTATCCACGTAGGGCTGTTGCCCTGAACAAAGCCTCTGGCCAGCAGTCAGAGGACACAATAAGAGCAGAGAATGAAGCCGGTTTTGCTGCTCTTATCACCACAATAATAAAGACTCTTGCCTATTTCCAGTCAGTTTCACTCTTTCTAGGCCTCATTCTCTGGAGGTCCTCCAAAATCCAGAGAGCACAGCAGAGTCTTCACATAAAGAGTGTCTGCATAAATGCAATCCAGTCTAAAGTTGCCAGCACAGCTTCATTCTAGGTGGAGAAGAAGAACTCAATCAAATTGCGTACTACAGCCTCAGGTATAATCCCCAATCGAACTCACCAGGGTCCATCAAGCTGATTCTACAGGACAGACAAAATTATGTGCAGTGTCTATTTATTGCTGGTTTTGCACAGTAACCTTTTTTTCCCTCCAGATGCCTCCAATTCTGTTCAGGAACCTGTGCCCCAGCTCAGCACCCACTCAAGACAAGCTGGTGAGTTCCTTCTCCATCCATAGATAGGAATTAGCCTGCATGACCATTTATTGACTTGCCACATCCTCTCACTTGGAACACATGTGGCTTAGAACAAATTTAAGTGAATTTCAGTTTCACAACCATTTGATTTCTCCCTTAAACCCCAAGGAATGGCAGGGAGATGATATGAAAACCTTGATAAAGAACATATTTGTGTATACACGTGATTAAGACTCTCACCTCCCACTTGGAAGGTTGAGAGTTCAATCCTAGGTAGTGAGCAGATGTTTCTCTCCTAGGGCCAAAGAAAAAATATCTGCTGTGAACTCCACGTAGTGCAAGGAAAGGTATCTGGCCAGTAAATGCTTAGTTGCATCCAGTCATCCCAACTCTATCCTGACTTTTTTTAAATATAATATTTTTAATGTACATTTTCCTTTATTATACATCACATTTCCAGTTTTGCAATGGCAGTGTACTGGCTATTCAAGTCCTTTTTAAATATACATCATATTATACCCTCTGGTTATAACCATTATTCTCATAGTCATACAGTGTAGTCTCTTTTAAATACCAAGTATTGTACATCATAATTATAACTATTGTTTTCATAGTTATACCATAACACTCTATTACATTTATCACTCTATACATTTTAATCTATATTCACGTGCAGTCTGATAGTGATATTGCTTACAACATATATTCTTACATATATCTATATACATGTATTTATTTCTCTTTTGTTAATCTTCTTTCATTATGGTTACTAATCTCTGTACCTGTTATTTAATCATTTGTACAATCCGTCCCATGTTAAGTAGTAATTTCTTTCCTCTTTAAGTTCCATCATTAAACTATCCAATTTGGCATATTCTAATTTTTTTAAATTACCTTTTCATCGGTAGGTTTTTCGTTTTTCCAATTTTGTGCATGTGTAATTCTAACTGCTGTTATTACACATTACATACGTGGTTTTTTTTATTATATTTCCCCAGTAATATACCTAATAAGAATGATTCTGGTTTTAGATCTATTTGCTGTGCTGTCTTCTAATCATCTTTTTATCTTTGACCAATATTTTTTTTTGCCGCTGGACAGTCCACTACATATGATAGTAGGATCCCAGGACCTGTTTGCATTTCCAACACTCTGGTGACATATTTGGAAACTTTTTTGCCATTCTTGTTGGTGGCAAGTGCCATCTATAAAAAAAAAATTGTACAGGTTTTCTTTGTAAGCTGTTGATATCGTTAATTTATAATTTCTTTCCCACAATTTTTGGCAATTATCTAATTCTACGGTGTATCAAAAAAAATTGCCTATATCATCATAGTTTCTTTTACACATTCTTCTTCCATTTTGAAATTCAATAAGTAATTATAAATTTTCTTTATTAATTTTTCATCTATCCCTAACAATATTTTATCCAGTTCTTGGAGTTCCTTATAGAATATATATTTCTGTATCTTCTTTATGTCTCATTTTAATTTGGATATGTGGCTGCCAGTCAATTCCCTGCTTTTTAATTTCCTGTTTAGATTTTAAATCCCCTTGTTCATTATGTATATCTTTATATCTTACAATTTTATCCGGATCTAAAACATTAGGGTATATTAGCACTTCCATCATAGATAGCCAGACCGGTATTTTCATATAGTGATTCTGTTTGATTTTTTTCCCTATACTGACAACAGAGCACTTCTAATATAGTGCCTTTGGAAGTATCTATGTAGCTTATTTTTCCCATACCATATAGATGCATGCCACCCCAATTGTAGATTATGCTCTTCTATCGTCAATATTCTTTTGTTCTTTAAGTTTACCCACTCCTTCACCCATGTGAGCACTTAAGACTGGTAGTATAGTTCCCAATCCGGGAGCCCAAACCCTCCCTTGTTTTTGGTGTCTTGTAGTATTTTCAATTTGATTCTTGGTTTTTTGCCTTCCTAGATGAACTTTGACATCAGTCTATTTAAGTCCTCAAAAAACTTTTTTCCTAATTTTATCAGGGTTACTTGAAATAAAGGATAGCAATTTCAGTAGAATATTCATTTTTTGTTATAGCTATCCTTCCGACCAACGACAGCTGTAGATTTTTCCATTTATCCAGATCCGTCTTTATTTGCTGGATTAATTTAGTATAGTCTTCTTTAATGGCTGTTAGCAAAATTCCCAGGTACTTAACTTTTTTAGTTATCTGCATGTCCATCTTTTCTGTCAGTTCAATTTTCTGTTTATTTGTAAGATTCTTTGTCAATATTTTGGTCTTTTCCTTGTTTATTTTAAGACCTGCCACCGCACCAAACTCTTCCATTTTCTTTATAAATTTGGGTCCTATTTCTAGGGATTCCTCCAAAATAAACTTTCAAGCTGATTCTACAGGACAGGCCTAGTTTCCTTAGAGTTAGTAACCCAGTTGTTAAGTGAAACTGGCCTTTCCCATTCATTTTACTTGTCAAAAGGAGATCAGATGGCCCTGAGACGATGCAATCATCATAAATATGAATCAGTTGTCAAGCATCCGAATGTAAATCACATGACCATGAGGATGCTGCAACTGTCATAAGTGTAAAAAACTGTCATGTCACTTTTTTATCTGGAGGTTTATCTGTGTCCTCAGGATCACCTGGTTCCCGTAGCCTACATTTTTTCCCCCCTCTACTCCCACACGATTCAAAGAGTGTTCATCCCAAATTGGGAATCATCCTCTTAGCTATACAATTTGGGATGAACATCCTTTGAATGGTGTGGGAGTAGAAATGGATGGGGGGGGGGCAGAATTGCAGACTATAGGAACCAGGAGTGCCACTCAGGTGACCCTGAGGACACAGATAAACATCCCAGTGCTTCAACCACCCTCTGAAAAGGATGCAAATGACCAGCTATCTGCAAGGAATATAAATCCTTCCATTCCCCACCATCCAGTCAGAGCTGAAGAAGCTCCTCAGATGAAAAGAAAAAACTCTTCCAAAGAAAAAACAAGTCCAGTTGCCTCCTGAAAAAAAGCACCTTTTGGACGTTGAAAGAGGCTGATCAATCTGCATTTCCAGGGCAGCGGTGGATCCTCCCTTTTCCGGAGGTCGCATCAGGAAGACTCGCTGAACTGAGCGAAACCGAAAATACTTTCTCCCTGCGTTAATTCCCTGCCACCCTCCGAATCACTCGTGGTTTGGGGCTGATCCCGGAAGGGCGCAAATATGCCCAAAACCATTCAAAAATGCCTGGAGGAGACGCTGGAGGATTTGACGGAGGACGAGCTCCGAAAGTTCAAAACGAACCTCCACGAATTCCCGGTCAAACCGGGCTACGACAATATCCCCCGAGGGCGGTTGCAGAAGGCGGACGCGCAGGATTTGAGCGAGCTCCTGCTCGACTCTTACAGCCAGGATTACGCCGTAGAGGTGACAGCCGCGGTGCTGAGACGCTGCCACTGCAATCCCCAAGCCGAAAAACTAGTGGCTGCCTCTGGAATCGGTAAAGGCTGGGGGATTGAGGGGGGGAGAGAATTGATCCAGATCTGTTCCGGGTTGCTTGATAGCAGAGGAATCATTTGCAGGATCTTGTCCCCGTGGCCATTCTTGTTGCAAACCGGATTGCCAAATCTTCCGAAATCACCTTTTGAGAACTTTTTCTGGTAAAGCTTATTCAAAAATGAAACAAGTAAACTTATCAGGCGGTATGTTTTGTTTTGGCGCCTAAGGGTTGTTGTTGTTGTTTTTTTTTTAGTTCTGCTGTCTTCCTTCTGTTTCTATAGAAAACATTAAAATTATAGGTGTTCAAAAAGTCGTGTTTAAAAAAAAAAGCACAGCAAAGTATGCATCTTTTTCCTAAAATAACTTTAAAATCATCATAGCTTCTGCTTACTCTTCTTAAAGTTTGGTGGGCTCCCTTATTCTCACATATTTTATAATATTTTTCCTTAGATGCTTATGGCCCTTGCTATCTTCTGAAGTTCTTGTATAGACATTCCTCGCTAACGTATTCAGTATTACAGTATTATAACCATTCCCTATCATATTTGAAAAACAATTTTTTTAACCTTTTTGTAAAATCTCACCTTCTTATTTTCACTTATTACATCATTTCTTTTCTGTTTATGAACTATAGAACTTTATCTGGCTTTTTATTTTATTTTAATCTGTTCTCCTTCTGGATTACATGCGTGTAATATTTGTGAACAAAATCGCCTCAGAAGGACTTCCCAGATTTCTTGGCAACATCTGCTCTGGATATGGCATTTAGGATTTTAAAACATTTTTAAAGCATTCTTTTCCTTTTCTGACACTCGTAGTTCAATTGTCAGAAAAGTGTTCTTTCTTGGAATGGTACCCATGTTAAGTCTTACTTATTCACGTACACTCTATGCACTATCTGAACAGAATAGTCCCAATGAAAAATGACCTACATACTCATTGTGCTTGCTATCACTCATTCATAAATAGTACAATAGTAATGTGAAAGTTTCCTAGAAACTTTAAGAAGTTTTATGTACTATATTTAAAAATGAGAAGTTGCTCTCCTTTAAAAAAAACAAAAGGTTTACTGCTATAATGGTCAGCTATAGCAAGGGACAAGAGCTGGCATGTTTAGGTAGGAATATCTGGTGTTTCCCCAAGCTATTTTCCATATAACAAAAGTTGGCCAAGGCAGAGCAATTCAGATATGTTTCCACAGGCAGAAAGTCAAACTCAAGCAATCAGCCAGCATGTACTAGAATGCTGTTTTGCACAACCTGTTTCTCCTTTCAGTGACCACTTCCTCTAAAACACTTCCTCTGTATTGGTACATATACTGAAGACATTTGTTTTATGCTTCTTAACATGTTAGAATGTCTTCTCCCAATTCTACTATTTGGGAAGGACCTAAAATGCTGTTAGAAATCATTAACTTGCTCTCCCTGTTCCCAAAGCCTACAGCAGTGTTTCTCAACCTATGCAACTTCCAGGTGTGTGCACTTCAACATCCCAAATGCCGCAGCCAAGAATGGCCTTCACTGATAATTCTGGGAGTGGATGGATCACACATCTGAGAGCTGTTTAGGATGAATGTTAGCCTTGAGGCAAAGAGAAGGAGTTTGCAGCTAGTCTAAGACTATATTGGGAGCATATAAGAGTTCTTTTCTTCTTGTCATTTCTTGACAGGGAATCAACCATCTAGTTCTTCTCACCGGCATTTCATCGACCAGTTCAGGGAGCAGCTGATCCAGCGAACTGCCACAGTGGAACAGGTGCTGGATAAGCTGTTGCAGAAGTCCATCATAAATGAAGGACAATACCAAGAAATCTGTTCGAAGGAAACTAATCAGGCGAAAATGCGAGAGCTTTATAAGTTAGTTCCTAGCTGGAACGACCACTGCAAAGATCAAATGAAAAATGCACTGAAGGACGTAAATCCGTATCTCGTCAAAGACCTAGAAGGGAAATGAAGCAACAAGGAAGATGGAAAATTAAACCATTTTGTGCTGCCCCACTCTCTCTCTCTCACACACATAAATGTGGTTTGGAGAGTTTATTAATGTTCCCCAGCAATTTCCTTCACTCAGCTTCAGAACTATCCCAAATAAATCCAGCCACAAGCAGGCTAAGGTTAATCCACAAGGCAATAGCCAATAGTCCATAAAACAGTGGAAAGTCGCTCCAGCAAATAAGTCCACCAAACAAACTTAAATCCACCAGGCCAAACTGAAATACACCCACAGAAGTTCACTTGGCAAGAGAAGTTCAAAGTCTCCAAAGGCCAAAGCACCAGGAACAAACATACCCAGCCAGAAACCTAACACGTTCCCTCTGTCTGCTGTGATAAATAGCTTTCCAGTGCAACCCATGAAAATGGGCAGGGCCTTCTCCTGAGTAATGTGGCAGATCTCCATTGCTCTTATCTTTTCTCTGCTCTCAGTTCCACCACGGAAGGCAGTTCCTCCTCCTTTTCATTGACCGTCCACCCCTGCAAGGTGTCCCCAGCCGAAGCCCTCTCTTTCAGCCAGCCATTCAGAGTCATTAATTAACCTAGTTCCTGATATGCCAGGAATGAGTTCATCCTCCCTTGGACTGACCTGAGAAGAATCTGAAGAGTCATCCAAGGAAGACATCACACATTTCAGGACTCAAAAAAGATCTATGTGCTATGTAACTCCTTTGATCCACACTAGGATAAGAAACTGGGATCCTCAGATCCATTCAAAACCTAACCAGCTTGCTCAGTTGTAGGAGATCATCTACTACTGCAAAGAAAGATACAGAAAGACTGGCAAACAAATATTAAATCCCACCTTAGGAGTGTCCTCTTCTGGGGGAGAATATTATTGTGTTAAACTTACCTCATTCTATTCCATGGGCAACTGATCAATTATAGAGCAAACTGATAAATCCATATATTTTGACCAGCTTCTCAGTCCTTTGGACTCTCTTGTTTTATGAACATGAAAGTTCAGATATCCTTGAGATGTTTTACATTTTTAAGCAACTTTTTCTTCGAAATCACAAACACAGACTATTTGGGGATCTATATATGGATTCTGGGGTCTAAAAACAAAAATTTATTCCACTTTCCTTTAGCATTTTACTATGTTTCTCCTAGAATAAAGCAAAGTATTATTCATCAATCCGGCCTGGATAAAACAGCTGCACTTACATTTCCTTGGATATGTTCAGTACTGAAATGGATCTCCTGAGGACCTCACCATCTTTACAAATGCGCCATAAAGCTTCTTAAGGTATGACAAAAGAAAATTCCTGATTCCATATAGATAATGACTGAAGCTCGGTGACGCAGCGGTTAGAGTGCAGTACTGCAAGCTACTTCTGCTGCAGCCAGCTGCCTGCAGTTTGGCAGTTCAAATCTCATCAGGCTCAAGGTTGACTCAGCCTTCCATCCTTCCAAGGTGGGTAAAATGAGGACCCATATGCTGACTCTGTAAACTACTTAGAGAGAGCTGTAAAGCACTATAAAGCAGTATATAAGTCTAAGTGCTATTGCTATAACATAGGATGATTTTAGCACTGACTCAGCATTGATTATGCTTGTTGATCACTTGTAGCAAATCCAAAATTGAGATGATACCACCATCCTGGTTCTCTTTGATCCTTAGCAGCTCTCCATAACATTGATCATTTATGGTTGTTCTGGCTCAGTTTCGGGGAGTAGGTTGTTAGGATGATATTATAGGGTAACAGGGTTCCAAACAGGTGAGAAAGGCTAAGCTTAAAGTCCTTAATTTGCAAAGTGCTTCGGGACTGAGGCTCTAATCCCTCTTATTTAACACCTTCAGGAAGCTGTTGGGAAAGGTCTTTAATTGGTTCAGAGGTCCAAAGCCATGTCATGGAGCTACTGGTGAGCTGTCTTCTAAAATAAAGCAAGGCTATGGCATACACTTGAAAGAAAACTGGGAAGCCTATACAGTAGAACCTCCAGTCTCAACCGTAATCTGTTCCATGACTTCGGTCGCAACCCGATTTGGTCATGACCAAAAGCGAGACTGACTGCGCATGCGCATTTTTAAAAATGCCGTGGAAGGGGAAATCGCCACGGCTGTGTTTGATCGCCACATGATTATTTGTTCATGACCAGATGCAAACATTTTCTGAAATTTTTACTTGTCACCCGATTTGGTCGTGGTCAGAAGCATTGGTGACCAGAGGTTCTACTGTAATTGTGCAGCCTGACAGGCAAGAACAAAGAATGCTTATTCACAGAGAACATGAACGTGTAAAACTTGCATCAACTTTGGGTGGTTAAAGGTCTGATAACAGTACCAAAAGTTAGACATCCTGCATACTACAGCTAGAAGTTAAGAATATGGATGGCCTGGAGGAAATAACATGTATTAGATAACTCCTAGAGAATTAACTAGTCAAGTTTTAGGAATAGAGATGGCTAGAAACCAATAGAACAATGGTTAGATCATTACTAAAATGTTTATTAGATAATATTTCTTATATCCTGCCTCATCCCACCTTGCGCTTTAGTGAAATTGTATAACGCTTTCCTAATTCTATTGTTCAGGGTTCCTAGGCATTTTCTGGCCAGGACCCCTTTTCTTGGAGCGCTTCAATAAAAGGAAACAAAAACTGCACCTCGAGTCTGGAGTTCTTCATCCGCTTCAACACAAGGCTCAGATCCAAATTGGGGACAACGCTATGGCTGCCGGTTCGCTCCCCTCCTGGGCAATTCCACTTCTCATTTTCCATGGGAGGGGGGATAACATGTGGAACCTGTGGGGATATTTTTTCAGGAGTAGAGCAACTCTGATTTCCCACTTCCTGGAAAAGAGAAAGATAAAAACACCTTTGGAGATCTGGGGGCCCTTGGAAAACCAGTATTACCTGGCCAGGATCCTCTCTGGGCTGAAGGTGCCTTGCAGGAAAGGCCTGGAGTCATTTGCATACCTTGCAACCCAGGGTGTCCATGGTGAAAGCACCTCTCACTTGGCTTGCCCCGCAGCGTGAAAGGAAAGCCTGCGTGCTGCTTTCCTGGGTCCAGGCTGAGATTTCCTGAGAACAGCCTATGCTGGGTGGGCTGACATATCTCATAGGAGGTTGGGTTATTATTTTGGTAATAAATAAATTACTATTACTTTTTGTAATAACCAAACCTAGTTGTCAAAGTAATAACAATTTCCCACAAAAGGATCTGTGTAAGATCTCTACTCAGGCAAGCAAAACACTGCAGCAACCCTGAGCAGCAAAAGGAGGAAACAGACAATCTATACAACATTTTCCAACCAAATTGATTTCCACACAACTTCATCAAAGTTGCCCAGAGACATCTTGTAGGGGAGATGCGTGGCATACAAACTTAATAACTAAATAAAAATTTTAAAAGTGCCTGACCAATCAACCCGATATAGCGTAACTAACACAAGCTATAAAAAGGATATATCACGATAACAAAAACATCTCAGAAACCCCCAGCAGACCTTTACGAGCAAATGGAATCATTGCAGCACATAAACCAACTAAAGTCCTCCAAAATATCCTAAGCCAAACAAAAGACCCAGCAGCCCCAGAAGAAAAAACAGAATGTAATGACCGCAATAGCCGCTACAAGAACAAACAGACAGAAAACCAACAGGATGCATCCCTTGGCACCAGTTAGCAGTCAGAACACGTGATGAAAACTTTAATTTTGCAAAGTATGGACAGATTTAACTATAGTTTCAAATGGGAAATTTTGATCATCTTAGGCCCAGCCAAATCCAAAAAAACCTAGCTAATTCCTTGAAGCCTGGCATGCTGACAAATTAGCCATCAATGGGCAGATAGGTGTCAACAACATTTACATACTGCAAAAGAGACAACCAACAAGCAAAAAAAAAAAAGGAAGAAAAAGACCAAAACACCTTTCCACCAGCAATCAATACCCAGATAAGCATAGATTAACACCAATATTAATATCAGACTTATACTCAAGAGGTCAGCAAATTCCTGTCAAACAAGAGGTGGCATTCTGCAGGTTCTAACCAGTTCTGGAGAACCAGTAATGGAAATTTTGAGTAGCTCGGAGAACCAGCAAATACCACCTCTGACTGGCCCTGCCCCCATCTATTCTCTGCCCCCCGAGTCCCAGCTGATCGGTTGGGTCTTCTTTTGTTGCCCTGCACAGGAAAACGAAGCTGGAAAGCAGGTTAATAGGGTGGGGAAGGAATGGAATTTTGCAGTAACCTTCCCCCAGGAGTGGGGTGGGAATGAAGATTTTACAGTATCCTTCCCCTGCCATGCCCACCAAGCCATGCCCACCAAGCCACACCATACCCACAAGCCATGCCCACAGAACCGGTAGTAAAAAATTTTGAATCCCACCTCTGACAATAGTCCAACCAAAAATCTCAAAGACTATTGCAATACTGACAGAACAAGCCTATTCTGTCCTCATGGTCTTTATACTGAGGGAGTCCAGATAAGCACCATCCCTTTACTTGTCTTGGGAATTTGAAGAGATCACCATCCTTTTACTATTCTGTTCTTTATAATTACTGACTGAATGTATAAGGGCAGATAGATAACTCCACAAAGCATCCATACAAAGTCTTTTTATTGGTTCATCAGGCATCCTCAATATAACTTACAGTTACATCGAGATTCATCTCAATGTCCAACTCTTTGCATAGCTGACTTTCTGGTGTAAAAGGATTGTGATCTTTCATCCCATAATAGTGGAGCAAAGGGGAGAGATGCCAGCATGCTGTTGGGGTCTGAGCCAGAGAGAAGAAACCTCCCCCAACCCACCAAGGGTCAATTCAGTGACCAATCAGGATTACAGATGTGGCCACATGACATGGACTACATTTCCCAGAATACCTTAACTACATTTACCATGATGCATTCCCTTAAGGGGACAGCTCTCAATTCCTAACTAACTATCTCAATTCCTATTACCTATAAACTGTCTGGACAGCACAAAGCCATTCCCACCAGCACTGATGATGGGCAATGAAACATCTCACCCAAACAAACCCAATAACAGAAAGAACTTTAACTGGAGGTGTTTGTTATAAGTCCAGTGTGCCTTAGAATCATTATAGTTGTTAGAAAACAGAAGACAATGGGTTGAAACAATTACTTGGCATTGAAGAAAGATTTGAAAGATTACATACATTGGAAAATAGCAGCGTTTGTTTTAATTATTGAATCAGATCAAAAAAAGAATTATTCACCTTTAACATTCTGATCAACTATAGTCATTGTAATAGAGGTAAAACTAAATAAAAATGTTCAAGAATTGACTTGTATATTATGTCTACTTCCTTGAAATACTGTTTAGCATTTTTGAACATTACTTGGGTTTCTACTCATCCTACCAAAGTACAGGCAGTCCTCTACTTACAACCACAATTCAGCCCAAAACTTCTATTTGAGACAGTTGTTAAATGAGGCTTGTTCCATTTTATGATTTTTCTGCCACAGTTTTTAAATGAATCACTGCAGTTGTTAAGTTAGTAACATGGTTGTTAAGTGAATCTGGTTTGCCCATTGATTTTGCTTATCAGAAGGTCCCAAAAGTTGATCACATGACCCTGGGGCACTACAACCATCATAAATATGAGTCAGATGCCAAATTTCTAAATTTTGATCATGTTACCATGGCTATGCTGCAACAATCATACGTGTGAAAAATGGTTATATTTCAATTTTTTTGATGCCGTTATAATTTCAAACAGTCATTAAACAAACCATTGTAAGTTGAGGACTACCTATAATTAGGGAGCCACTGCTGAGGGTCCCCATCTACCAGAAGCTAAATGGGAGGGGGCCAAACAAGGACTGTTTAGAAAATGTTGGTCCCTGAAGCTGCCTTGAGTAAATTCATTTTCCAGGGGGCGGGAGGGGAGAAATTCCATTAATAAATAAACAACCCTAACCTAGATATTACTGTGCTGTCAACTGGGCAATCTGGTTTTATAAAAGGACAATATTATCACATTATTAGTTGACATTTTAGGTAAGCACTCCGAAAAATCAGTACCAGCAATAGCTGCTATTTATATTATTGTGATATAAACCAGTGTGTCTCAATCTCAACAAGTTGTGTCATCTCCCAGAAACTGGCTTACAATAAGCCAGAATTACAATATTTATATTATTTATCTATGTATTTGTATCCCACCTTTATTATTTTTACAAATAAGGCAGTGAACATATCCAGCACATCTTCCTCCTTCTATTTTCCTCACAACAACAATCCTGTGCGGTTGGGATGGGCTGAGAGTGACTGGCCTAAAGTCACCCAGCTGGTTTTCATGGTTAAGGCAGGACTTGAACTCACAGTCTCCCACTTTCTAGCCTTGAACCTAAACAGTATAAGGCATAAAAAGAGTTTTGGAGCAACCTTTTGCAAGGTACAGATTTCCTTTTTTTAATTAAGTGGATTGCAATGTGTTATTATAATACATTGCAATATAATAACCCATTGTAATCTATAGGGTTGCAAATGGGATTATTGCTTCATTTATTTATATGCTTTGTGCAACTCATCAAAGATAACTTTTATCTTTTCATTTCATAATGGAACTACTGGCCTTATTTTATAAGATAAGATAAATTTATAAGATAAGATACATTTATTGTCATTGTACTCAGAACCTGAGAACAACGAAATAAGGTGCCAATTTTATCATGCCAATTTTATATAAAATGGTGGGAGGTCAACATAAATTGTAGTTATATGTGATGATACAGTATACAACATCTTATTGACCAATGTGTATTAATCAATGTGTATTAATAACCTGATAAATTGATAAATCTGAGAGCCGGTTACAGGTTCTTGTACTTTTTGGAAACTGGCTTTGATAAATGAAGAACCAAAACTAATTTGCAGCTCATCTGTCTGGAATCCGCACTGTATATCGGACATTAATACAATTGAGCGAGTCCAGAAGTATTTCATGAGAAGAGTACTACACTCTTCTGCTTGCAACAGAATACCCTATATCACCAGACTTGAAATTTTGGGCTTGGACAATCTTGAACTATGCCGCCTATGGTTGGACTTAAGCGTAGTACACAAAATTATCTGCTACAATGTCCTACCAGTCAATGATTACATCAGCTTCAACCGCAACAATACAAGAGCACACAACAGATACAAACTCAATGTTAACTGCTCCAAACTTGATTGCAGAAAGTACAACTTCAGCAACAGAGTGGACAATGCCTGGAATCCACTACATGACTCTATAGCTACATCCTTAAACCCCCACTCCTTTAACCTCAAACTATCCATTATTGACCTCACCCCATTCCTAAGAGGTCTGTAAGGGGAGTGCATAAGTGCACCATCGTGCCTCCTGTCCCTGTCCTAATTTATTTATTTATTCGTACCTATTTTCTGTATTCTTACTCATGTTTATACTTATACCTATTATCTTGTAAGTGATTGAGAAATCAAATAAATAAATAAAATAAATAAATAAAAATAAGCTTCCCCTGGTGTGGAACCCAGCCTGGAAAGAAGGGACAATCATATCAATAAGTTGGTATATGCTACTACAAAGTAATTGTTCCAGAGGTTTATAGCAAACTTATACACTAGGACAAACTTACATACTGGGACAGGGGTATCAAACTGGATTTCTTCAAGGGGTGGATCAATATTGTAGTTGTCCACTGTGGGCTGGCATGGGGAGTGGTGACGGGACTGATGGCAGATGGGATGAACGCCTCCTGCACCACTCCACGGGCCAAAATGGGGCCTGTTTTTGGCTTGGAAGGCCCCCCTACATCCCATTTTCACTGGCAGAGTACTGCAGGAGGCCATCCAGTCTGCAAACAGGGCACAGGTAGCCCTGCTGTGCCCTGTTTTTGCTAGCAAAGGCACCGCATACCAGTCCTCTACTATTTCCAGGCCGGCCCTGTGGGCTGGATCCTTGTGTTTGACACCCCTGCACTAGGATATTTTTTAAAAAAATAATAATTCATAGGCGAATAAGGGTGTTGGATATTTTGAACCAGCATTTTACCAGTAATGAATGAGCTGTCTACAACTGTGGAACAGCAACTGTTCAAGAAAAAACAAAAACTCCAGAACTCTTCTTCCTTGAGAGGTCCTTGGTATTCTCTGAGCTTGGTTGTTTTGTTGCAGACATTTCATTATCCAAACAAGGTTACATCACCAGTGCAACTGTAGTGTTATTTAGTTTCGGTAATGAAATGTCTGCAACAAAACAACCAAGCTCAGATAGCACCAAGGAAAGAGTAGGAATCGGAATCGGAATCGGAATCGGAATCGGAATCGGAATCGGAATCGGAATAGAATAGAATAGAATAGAATAGAATAGAATAGAATAGAATAGAAGCAGAGTAGAGTAGAGTAGAGTAGAGTAGAGTAGAGTAGAGTAGAGAAGAGAAGAGAAGAGAAGAGAAGAGAAGAGAAGAGAAGAGAAGAATATTTTTAATTGGCCAAGTGTGAATGGACACACAATGAATTTGTCTCTGGTGCAGAAGCTCTCCATGTACATAAAAGCAACAAGTCATAAATCATGATCATAATCATAAAATGCAATCATCGTAAATTATAAGATACAACACTCAGTGATAGTCAGAGATACTAAATAAAAGCAACCCTGAGTTACAAATATTCTCCTTTATTGATACCCTTCTGTGCCATGCAGTGCAGAGATTTGGGTCTGTCCATTCCTCTATTCAAGCAAGACACATTAAAGTCTCCAAAACTTTTAAGATTCTGCAGATTCTTAAAATTCCACCACATTCTAAAAGGACACATTTATTTTTCGATACTTTGTTCCTGAAAGCTGCAAAAACAGGCAGGGTATGGAGGTAGGCAGATTTCCTCCACGAAGCTGTGCCATGTAAATTCTTCTGTTGAATTTCTGCCAGTTGTATGAAAAGAAAAGGAAAAAAAGGGTGGAGGGGGGAGCTGTTCTCATCCTTTGTAATGTAACTGAAGTAAAGTCCTCATTTCACCCCTCCCCCTTAAGTCCTTATCTTGGTATCCTTTGGTATCCTAGCAACTGCCCCCCAAGATTCTCCCCCGTCCCTCTCTAATTCCCCCCTGCATCATGTGAACTTCAAGGATATGACGTCATCACTGGGTTCCCTCTTATCCTTCTGTAGGCATAACCAATTTGCAAGCCGCAGGATTGTTATAACTGCCTGGTGTTTTGCAACTGCTCTTGATTGCGCCTTAGGAAACGAAAAGCAAAAGTGTAAGGATTTCGCAAAATCCATTTTCTAGGATACGAGGGCGGTCTTAAGATGGAAGAGGAGCCTTTAGGAGGGACGGAGGAAAGGGAGGAATCCAGAGACAAAGGTAGGAAGAAAGATCTCATCTAATGAGCCTGAAGCCATTGGAAGAGGAGCGGAGAAAACAGCCAGAAGCTGCTCATTTTAGACGAAATCGTAACGTCTGAAAATAACAGATGTTTTAAGAGCACCTATCTTGTTTTTGCAAGGCAAAAACTCCGAGCAGGCTGGTGCAATTTATTAGTATCTCAATTATGCAAGATTATTATTATTATTATTATTATTATTATTATTATTATTATTATTATTATTATTATTATTATTATTATTATTATTATTATTATTATTATTATTATTATTATTATATTTAATATGGACTCTATTCTTCGGGCTGGTTATGTGCAGCTTGAAAACTTGATGCAGTCTTGAAAAAGCCGGGAAAGTGGAAATCAGAATAATATGCATCTCAGTGTTATCTAGGAGGTTTTAAACTCTATAGTTGACAGGAACTTCAGGAAGGCATTTTGGGGAGTATTGAGAAATGAGGAAATGAAACAATGGAGATGGAAGGGGTATTTTAAAATTTGAGTGTTTTAAACAAAGGCGACAGGCAGCAGATTAATTAATTTATAATATATTTTTAATTTATACTCTTGGTGTGGGGTTAGAATTCTTTCTTTATACTGTCTTTGTACCACAGTGGAAGAGCAATTGGCCAGTTAGAAAACCTGAACACAGGAAAACATTTAAGTAGATTGTTTCGTTGCCCAAGGGTCCATGCCTGGAATTGCAAAGATGCAGCTCTTCAAAATTTGCAAATTTTTCTTTTGAAACCTATCCCTGTTGCTGCACTATGCTAAAAAGATTCAGGAATGGTTCTTAGCATCTGCTTGTTTAATTGCTATACTAAATGCTTTTTTTCCAAGCCCCATAAATTAAATTCTGCAGGCTCAGTGCTCATCTTGCATTCGCTTTCAACCGGCCCAATCAACATCTTAAGGCCAGGTGGCAGCTGCGTTCAGCTACAGATTACCTGAATTTCATAGCTCTTGATAGCATGATGCACTGAGCCACAACATGACATGTCAGCCTGGCATGAAATGCAGCGGTTCACTCTGTTGTACAGGCCCAAAAAATTAGATTGGCTAATATAAGATGGTAGCAAAATGATGCCACACACTGACTTCTGTTTACTGTAGAACACGGGTGTCAAACTTGCGGCATCATATTGCGTGATGTATTGCAATATTTTCCCCATTCATGGAGCTGGGGTGGTCATGGCCTACACGTGACACATCCGGCCCACAGGCCACCAGTTTGACACCCCTGCTGTAGAACAATCTGCCATGTTGAGATGTACCTTCCGTAATTCTATTTTCTGCTCCTAATGAAGAATTCCTACATTGGATTCTTAGTTACAAGATTCCCTGTCTGACAGTCTGCAGCCTTGTGCTTTCTACAATTGACAAAAATATGTAGATTTGTAAAAAGATTATGGGAGCAATAGAAGAGAATTGTCGAGCCCAAAATTGACATGTGTAGCCATTTTATTCAGCTCTATATTCTAATCATATATTCCTTTCCTTTCTCTTTACTTGTGTAAGGAGGAGGGGTTTGGGGCTTGCCACATTCTTAAAGTGGGAGGATGGAATAGATAGTGAGGATTGTCTTGATTAAATGATTTTCCTTCCCGTGGGAACAGAGACTTTCCCTGCTGAGAACTGGATGTGGAATTTGAAGACATCAAGCAATGTTGATTTCCTTTTATTGAGGAATGTGACTTTTGTGGGTTGTTTCTAATATTAATATTATGTGATGTAATTCCGGTTTGTGTCAGATCCGGAATTACAACAGACTTTGCCAATTTGATGCTTACCTAAATAAAATAAATTTGTTTTGGAATATGGACTTTGCATATTTCTTTTTGAATGCGTTTCATCTTTTGGAAACTTGACAAGAATATTTGTAGCCCAGGATTGAACTGTATGGTCCTTTTTTTGAAAATCAAGGTTATTTTTTATTTTAATCTGCATATACACAACAATATATAAACAGTGTGGCATCTATGCATCATATATTTTAGTGCAAACAAAAATAATAACATTAATCATATCACTTGATACATATATTTGCATTAAATTATAATCCTTCATTGTCTAATCATTCAATATTTCAATACTTTCTTCTAGTGCCAATCATCATATTATCTAAACATATATGATAATTTCATTATTCAATTTCTTCTTTTATTTTTTATTTTTTAAATTAAAAAACCCTCTCTTTTGGCAAGCAGTGTGGTTCCAGGTTTTTACATCTCAATACAAACATGACCATAGTTACTTATTCATCTTATTTATTCAATTCCATATCACATTATTACTTATTGATATTAAGTTCATTAAGCTTATTTTATCCAATTTCAGTTCATATCTTATTTCATTTTTCTTAGGATAGTCTCATATCTTACTTTACAATATTATCTAAAATTCTTGTCTCATTTCTATATTCATTACCGATATTACCTTTATCTGTCGTATGTGCAATTTTACCAATCCTTATTCTATTAGTTCTAAAACTTCTCCCATTTAGTTGATAATTCGAGCTTACCACCTTCATTCTACTTTAATAATAATATTTTCCTATCTACTACATATCAGATATACACATGTTTTAAATCAACTTCCGCATAGTATTTTCTCAATCACCTTATATTTATACATTGCAAAAATATTAGTCTAATCAATTAATTATAGATACTGATATTAATATTTCCATAATGATCCCCATAGTTTTATACATTGATGATTATCAATTAACATATAATATTCTTATTGTTAATTCCCATTTCCATATTTATTTCATTAAATTCCATATCTAATACAAGGATAATCCTTAAAAAGAAGAAGAAAAGAAAGAGGGAAAAAAACAATATCAGTTCCAATCTTATCTATTTTCAATACTTATTCTTATATATCACAACAGATTACCTTGCGGAATCTCCTTCCCTATCCTTTTTTACCCATTATCTCTCATCAGTGGTGGCATTCTACCGGTTCGGCCTGGTTCTGACAAGCTGGTAGTAGCGATGAGCAGCAGAGACTAAACCAGTTTTCTCTGCTGCTCTGCTGTTGGGCCCACCTGCCCATCCGGGCTCCCACCCTCTGAATTTGAAGTGCAGCCGCTTTGCGTGCCACAGAAGAGTGCCAACACGGCAGCTGCTGAAGTGACCAGGATCGTGCAGGCTTGCAGGAGGCGAATCAGAATGCCTCTGCACCTGCACCAAGTGCGCGTTTGGCGTGCACGTGCACGCAAAGCGTGTGCACGAGCGCAAAGCGGGGCCCACCAACCCACACCCACCGAACTGGTGTCAAAAATATTTGAATCCCACCACTGTCTCTCATCCTCTTAACAATGTAAAAAAAAATTTTCATTCTTGTCTGCTTCCTGTTTCTCTTTATTTTCTGGTCCTTTCTCTTAATTCCCTTTTTTCCCATTATTATTTCCCTCCATTTTTCATTCCAATTATTTATTTTATCCCCCTCCCTCTCTCGATATTTCTTCTATACTTCCCTCTTCTGCTTTTTCCCTTTCCTTTGTTTCATTTTCCAAACCATTCCCCCTTTCATTGTCACATCAAACCACAAATTTTTAATTTTTAATCTTTTTTCGCCCTGCTTAAATGGTCGTTGCTCCACTTGATCTTCAGAACCGGTTTCCTCTTTGTTTAATTCCTCCCCCTTTGGTTCTCTTTGTTCTTCTTCAAGCCGAATCGCCAATTCTAGTTTCTGTAATATATTGCTGCACATTTCCAGACTCACTTATCATTTCCTTCATATCTTATAAATCCAGTCTTATTTCAACAAATAATTCCCCCATTGTGCCTGCTCCTTTTTTCCCCTTCTTCCTTAATAAATGTACCCAATCCAAAAATCCAGTATGTTATTTCAACCAGCATCTTCTGTATTTAATTTTCAACAATCAATGTTCATAAGTCTTTGTTTCCAGATCTTCTGTTAGGTCCTTTTCCAACTTTTCCCCAAAGTCATTGGATGGTTCCAAAAACAGTTTTTTCAAGTATCTTTCCCCTTGTAATATTCTGGTATCACTTTTCAGGATTTTTATTTCATTTTATTATAATGGAGTTTCTCTTATTTTCTTTTAAGTTCCAAAGTCCAATTTTTTAAAAAGACCAAGCACTTTTGAAAGAGTCGCGGAAATTTTTCCTGTACCATTAGGTGGTGCTCTTAGTTCTGTTTCCACATTACACTCTTTCTTTCACTCTTTCCTTTTTTTTATTATATAACTTTTGTTAAATTCACTAATTTCAATTATTAGCCGTTATTTCTTTTCAACACATTCAATTCCAGCATTTACTTATCCCTATTTAGTGCCAAAAGTCCAATAGTTATCCAACTTAATTTCCAAGCCTTTTGTGGTCAAATATTTTCCTCTGAATTTTCTCCTCCAAGTTAATTGGTTGCAATAGTTCAAGCCAATTTTATAAATTTCAATTTCCTTCCCACTCTCTCTGGTTGCTGCCTCTACACACTTTCCTCCTAAATAGTTCTTTGTTTCTTAATTCCTGGGTACCTTAAAGTCCATGTTTTTCGCCTGGTTCACATTCTGCTCACTACTTCACTGTTCCAGCACAGTCTTAGTTTCCCAGACTGCTTCCCGTCTTCATGGTGGCCATTTTAGACCACCGCTGCAACTTGTCTTCAGAAGGGGTTTTTCTTGTCAGGGAGGGGAGATGCAGCTCCCCTCAACCCTCCAAGCAATTCCCCCTTTCTTCACCACCCCTTTAGGGTGGTTCCAATCGCAATCGGGACCCTCCAACAAGTGAGCTCGGAGTGAAACTGCACAATTGCAGATTCCGCTCCGACAACGAGCAACCGGAAGTTGAACTGTGTGGTCCTTAAATGCTCTCTTGGTGTTTTCTTGCAGACATTTAATTACCTACTTAGATAACATCATTGGTGCAGAATAACAGTTGGAAGGGACCTTGGAGTTCTTCTAGTCTAATCCCATGCTCAAGCAGGAAATCTTGTACCATTTCAGACAAATGGTTGTCCAATCTCTGCTTAGAAACCTCCAGTGTTGGAGCACTTACAACTTCTGGAGGCAAGTTGTTCCACTGATTAATTGCTGTAGCTGTCAGGAAATTTCTCCTTAGTTGTAGGTTGGTTTTTTTCCTTGATTAGTTTCCATCCATTGCTTCTTAATCTGCCTTCAGGTGCTTTGAAGAATAGATTGACCCACGCTTATTTTGGCAACCCCTCAGATATTGGAACTCTGCTATGAGGGCACTGATAATGAAATGAAATTTCATTGATTTTAATGAAATTTGTAATGAATTTCTCTGTAAGAAAGCCACCAAGCTCAAAGAGCACCAAGGACTCCACAGATACAACTTCCATAATCTTCAGGCATCTGAGCCACTAGCCATACTGGAAATGCAGCCAATCATATCTGGGGACAACAGCTTTCTGAAGGTTGTTCTAGCATTCCTTGCATCTTAAAAAGAGAGGCCTCAGTCTACCCTCCTCCCAAATAGGCCCCTATTTAGGAACACTGTGGGATTTGGCCAATGAATACTGGAGTGGAAGATTTGAATGGCAAGCTCCCTGTGTGTCAAGGCAGCAAGTACATCATAGACACCTGTTTTGGATACGAGGTTATTTTCCCTGCAAAAAATGGCTCCAGTTAGGAGAAAGTGATATCTATATACCGGTAGCCCTTGACTTACAACAGCAAGACAGATGTTAAGTGAGTTTTTGCCTCATTTTATGACCTTTTTGCCGCAGTTGTTAAAGGAATGTGTGCAGTTGTTAAGTGAATCATGCAGTCACTAAGCCAACCTGGCTTCCCCATTGACTTTGCATGTCAGAAGCCAGCTGACAGAGTTATAAATGGGATCACATGACTCCAGGACAGTGCAACTGACATAAATACAGGTAGTCTTTGACTTACAACAGTTTGTTTAGTGACCGTTCAAAGTTACAATGGCATTAAAAAAAGTGACTGATGACCATTTATCACACTTATGACCATGGCAGCATTCCCACAGTTACGTGATTTACATTTGGATGCTTGGCAACTGACTTACATTTATGATGGTTGCAGTGTCCTGGGGTCGTGTGATCCACTTTTGTGACCTTCTGACAAGGAAAATCAATGGGGAAGCAGATTCACTTAACAACCATATTATTAATTTAACAACTGCAATGATTCACTTAACAACTGATAAGTCATAAAATGAGGCAAAATTCACTTAACAAATTTCTCACTTTGTAACATAAATTTTGGGCTTAATTGTGGTCCTAAGTTTAGGACTACCTGTACATGGCAGTTGCCTAGCGTCCGAATTTTGATCACATCACCAGAGGTGGGATTCATTTTTTTAACAGCTGGTTCTGTGGGTGTGGCTTAGTTGGCAGGTGTAGCTTGGTGGTCATGTGACTAGGTGGGCATGGCCAACGACATCACTCATGTCCTTTCTCCTCACCTGGCCTCTCATGACAGTGGGGATGCTGCAATGGTCATAAGCGTGAAAATGGTCATAAGTCACTTTTTTCAGTGCCATTGTACCTTTGAATGGTCACTAAATGAATTGTTGTAAGTCAAGGATTACCTGTACAAAAATACAAAAAGCTTCTTTGCTTGCAAAAAGCTGCCCTAAATATCAATCATTAGATTAAAAATACCTGCAAGCCGGAGTTACAGATGAGGCAGGGTGCCAGAGCACCTTGAGGAATTAAAATAGTTAAAATGCAATGATAACTATCAGCAGCCAACTCTTGCTCATAAAGTGAAACCCTTTAGCAGAGAGGTCATTTAAGCTCTCCAGAAAAAGCACACCCGGGGAAAACAATCCTTAGATCCATTTGCACCAATTAAATACACCAGCTGGTCTCACTCACCTCACAAGATATCCTCAGGAAACCATCCAGATTTAAGGAAAGGTCACATGCCCCCCCAGAAAGGCAATAAAAAAAATCAGTGCCAAGCTTACATCCTGCCTCTTGGAAGTACACCCCAAAAGGACAGTGCCAGATACCACTAAAGCAGTGAAGGAAGACACCCCACCCCCGATAGAAAAAGAAACTACGAGGCAGGGAAAAATTCAAACACAATACAAATAATTAAATCACAACTGTAGCTATTGTTTGTTGAAGCTGAATAGGGAAAATTATCCCATCAATAAACATAGGATTAAATGTCACCAAGCACAGAATTAACCTTCACCAAAAACCAGTTTTAGACCAAAACTCAGAAAGGGTTTATAAACTCACGTTTGAATGTCAAACTTTCTAGCTGCCTTGCTGAATGTCATTCATCTTGGTTTCCTGTCATTAAAAGCTTCTTTCTGACAGCTCTGCTTCATTATTCAATTATTTCTTCAAAGTGCTGATTGTCCAGGGAAGCATTTTCTCCCAACAGCAGTGTAAAAATCTTAAAACAACCCTTCCCCTTTAAGAAAGTCAAGCCTCAGAAGATCCGGAGATAAGAAGTCTAGGCGTTCTGGCAAGAATGTAATAAGGGTGGAAAAAAACAAAAGGAGATTGCTTCTAACTACCGGTTCTCCGAACTGCTTAGAAAGTTAACAAGGGTTTCTATAGAACTGGTCAGAACCAGTAGAATTCCACCCTTGCACGTGACCATGGGGATGCTGCAATTATTATTTAGTGTGAAAACTGGTCGTAAGTCACTTTGTTCTGTGCCGTTGTAATTTCGAACAGTTGCTAAATGAATGTTGCAAGTTGAGAACTACCTGTACTCTTTTTTCCTACTCTCTGCAGGTGTTGGGGTTGGAAGTCTTCTTGAGATGGAAGATCTCAAGAAGGAAGCACCAGAAGGAAGGCTAGAGAAGCAGGACCTAGAAGCCACTCTGAGCCTGGAGCAGAGAGCATTAATGCTGGAGAGCCTAGAGAGAGAAGGGAGACCAAGAGGTGTTCTTAATGCAGGTGAGAAAGAGCAGGAAGAGCTTGATGTCCCCAATAGCTATTCAAGAGCTGAGGATTGCCAAAACCAAGCCAAGGTGGAAGACCAGAGGTGGAGAAGCCAGGTGAGAAGACGCCGGACAAAAGAGGTTTCCCAGGATCCTCCAGGTTTCATCAACCTCCTGGGAATTCTGGAACCGCCACCTCCTCTTCTGCCCTCCACACCCCAGAAAGTGGTGAACAAGCCCTTCCACTGCACGGAGTGTGGAAAGTGTTTCTCGCAGAGCTCCGTGCTCATTGAGCACCAGAGAATTCACACAGGCGAGAGGCCCTTTGTGTGCAATGTGTGCGGAAAACGATTCTCCCAAAGCTCCACCCTGATGGGCCATCAGAGGATCCACACGGGTGAGAAGCCCTTCGCCTGTCCCGAATGCGGACGGGGCTTCAGCCGCAGCTCTGCCCTGACCGAGCACCAGCGCACCCACACAGGAGAGACCCCCTTCCCCTGCCGGGAGTGCGGGAAGGCCTTCAGCCGCACCTCCAACCTGGTGAAGCACTTGCGCACCCACTCCGGCGAGAAACCGTATAGCTGCACCCTCTGCGGGAAGCGCTTCTCGCTCAGCTCCAACCTGCTGAAGCATGAGCGCACACACTCGGGGGAAAAGCCCTTCCCCTGCCCACTCTGCGGGAAGCGCTTCAAGAAGAAGACCCACCTTGTCTCACACAACCGCGTCCACACTGGAGAACGGCCCTACCGGTGTGAGGAGTGCGGGAAGTGCTTCTCCCAAAGCTCGTCCCTGATCGAGCACCAGAGGATCCACACCGGGGAAAAACCCTACAAGTGTCCCCAGTGTGGCCGAGGCTTCTATGTCAACTCCAAACTGGTCAAACACCAGAGGATCCATACAGGGGAGAAGCCTTACGCCTGCTCGGCCTGTGGGAAAACTTTCCGATACAAGCAGCAATTTCCCCGTCACCTGGCCCATGTCCACCCAGGGGAAGAGCAGGTTTCTGTCCTTAACTTGGGGACCAGTGTTAATATGCTACTCTCCTAGGGTGTAACCCCAGTGCCCAGTGGCTAGCCTTTAAGTCCCAGGGGGCTACTCCCAGTCTGAGGCAGAATTGTTGCCAAATATGGTTGATCCCTAGAATAGCATATTTTGTTGAATGATTCAAGCAATTTCTGATGTGCTCCAACTTACAAAGATAGTCCTTGATGTAAAACCACTATCGATCCCAAAATGACTGTTGCTAAGCAAGACAAGTTAAATGAATTTTGCCCCATTTAATGATCTTGCTCACCACAGTTGTTAAGTGAATCACTGCAGTTGGTAAGTTAGTAACACGGTGGTGTCAACTAAAAAAATACTTCTTTGGTCTTTTTAGTTGCCAGCAGAAAGAGAGGGGGAAAGTAGTGCATTCCTAAAATGCTTTACATAATTGCTAGGCAGCCGAAGCTGTTGGCGCACAAGAATATTACTGGAGAGCATGATTGATGACTTTTAGCTATGAATGTGTTCCATTGGAGAATATACATCCAGGGGGTGGGGGAAAGACCAGGATCAAGGGGGAAATGAATGATGTGTCTTAGTGTCAACTCTACCCAGGTAACACCAACATGGCATTCCTAATAAATCAATTTTTTTACTCTGAGAGATGCGGCTAGAGACTTATGATTTGAATGGGGGTGGATTTGTCGGAGCCCTGACAGGTGGTTAACTGAATCTGGATTCCCCATTGATTTTGCATGTCAGAAAGTTGCAAAAAGGGATCACATGATCCCAGGACACTACAGTTGTCCTAAATGCATGCCAGTTGCCAAGCCTCCAAATTTTGATCACATGACCATGGGGATGCTACAACAGTCATAATTGTGAAAAATGGTCACAAGTCAATTTTTTCATGTCATAACTTCAAATGGTCACTAGGCACATGGCTGTAAGTAGAGACTACCCATATTTCCACCTTAGTGAATGTCACAATTGGGCGGTTTACTTCACGATGCCACTTTTATCCTCTTTTAAAGGCGCTACTTCCCCAAATTACAGTTGTTGTTTTTTCTTTTTAATTTATGCAGTACAGGTAGTCCTCAACTTATGACCACAATTGAGCCCAAATTTTCTGTTGTTAAGTGATACATTTGTTAAGTGAGTTTTCTTCCATTTTACGGCATTTCTTGCCACAATTAAGCAAATCACTGCAGTTGATAAGTTAGTAACCCGGTTGTTAAGTGATTCTGGCTTCTCCATTGACTTTGCTTGTCAGAAGGGCACAAAAGGGGATCACGTGATCCCGGGACACTCCAATCATCATAAATATGAGTCAGTTGGCAAGCACCTCAAATTTTGATCACATGACCACAAGGATGATGCAGTGGTCGTAAGTGTGAAAAATGGCCATAAGCCACTTTTTTTCAGTGCTGCTGTAACTTTGAATGTTTACTAAATGCGTTGTGAGAGAGGCCATGTCACTTCGGAAGGCTCCCATTATAGCCAGTTTACAATCGTTGGTAAGAGCTAACAACTTGACATCTTATTCCAGGTAGTCCCTGAAGTTACAATGGTGCTGAATAAAAGATGACTAATTACAGCGTTCCCACAGTGATGTGATTACAACTCAGGTTCTTGGCAACAAGCATTTATTTAACATAGTTGCCGTGTTCCCGGTGTTAAAGTGACTGCCGTTTTGCAACTTTCCCAGCTGACTGCTGACAAGTAAAATCAATGGGAGAAGACAGATTTGCCAAATGAATGCATAACTTGCATAACAACTCTGGCAAAAATGGTTGTAAAATGGGGTGGGGTCACATAATTCATTTAACAACTACATTGGTTAAAAATAGAAGTTCCAGTCCCAATTGTGGTTGTAAGTCAAGGACTACCTATATATTAACTAACACAACATAAGAATCTGTAGAGATTCTCAGTCATCCAACTCGTGGTTGTCCCAAAGGTGCTTTTTCAGGAGGCAACTGGATTTTTGTTTTTTCTTTTGAAGATGTTTCGCTTTTCATCCAAGAAGCTTCTTCAGCTCTGACAGGATAGTGGGGAATGGAAGGATTTACATTCCTTGCAGACAGCTGGTCATTTGCATCCTTTTAGAGGGTCGTTGAGGCCACTTGGAGGTTTATCAGTGTCCTTATGGCCACTTGAGTAGGGCTCCTGGTTCCTATAGTCCGCAATTTTTTTCTCTGGAAATTCATTGCTACCCCCACACTATTCAAAGAGTGTTCATCCCAAATTGAGAATCATCTCTTAGCTATACAATTTGGGATGGACACTCTTTCAATGGTGTGGGAGTACTTCAACAACCATTTAAAAGGATGCAAATGAACAGCTGTCTGTCAGGAATGTAAATCCTTCCATTCCCCATTCTGTCATCAGAGCTGAAGAAGCTTCTTGGATGAAAAGTGAAACCTCTTCAAAGAAAAAACAAGAAAATCCAGTTGCCTCCTGAAAAAAAGCGCCTTTGGGACACAACATGGATCAAGCTTATTTTATCTGGTATAGGAAACTCAAAGCTAATTACTTTGCTTAACTTTGTTTTTTTGCTACCATGCAGCTCATGACGTGGAGTTTCAGTTTCCCATCTGCTCTGAGGAAAAGCAAAAGGATTTTCTAAGGATCTTGGTGTGTGTTTTTTTGTTTATACTCTATAGCCAAGGAAAGCATAGTAGAATTTATTTTCTGGATTATTTTCCTTGGGTTTTTTGTGTTTTTTTAATCCGAAGTAAAGGTAAAATTGTACTTTGATGTTTTTTCATTGAGCTAACCACAGTATTATCTAGAAAACATCTATTAACCCTTTAAAGAAGTTTAATTAATGTTGACATTATTCAGATGGTGTGTTTATGATAACTACAAGAAAACTACAAAGTGATTTAAAACTCCATACTGATGCGTCTACCAGTTCTTATTCAAAGGAATTCCTTTCACTGTCAAGACTGTAAAATTCTATCTGAGAACTGAGACATTTTGACTATTGACTGGATTTTAGAATAATTGTAAAAACTTCTAAATGCCCTTTTATCATTATGGAACAGACCTATCTTTTTAGAGGTGTAACTGCTCAGAATTCTAGGATTGCTCACTTTTTCTGTTGATGACTTGTACCGGATTCATTTCAAGCTCTGTGGACCCTCTACTACAAAAACCATGGACAGGAGGAACCATTGTTAGTGGTGACCTATGACATCTCATGAACTCATCTCAAGAAGTGAACAATCGATGAAGTACTGAACTCCAAAAGTCACATATGAGTGTCTCATTAATTAAGTCATCAGATCATTGACAAATTTGGGTGGTATTTTTTTAGTCAATATTCCTGAATTAGCTTCGGAACTCCATTTGTAAGAGCCAGGATGAAAACAAAATGAATCTGAATGCTATTCTACAGTTAAATAACCCAGAAGCCTATCTGACACACATACCTGTAATTTAGTCGTTTCCACAGAAACTAGTGTTTCAATCACTGAGACTGAATTTCCCCTATCAGGTAACATGTTTGAAAATAGGGTGTGATCTGGTCCTAGTAGTATGTGACAATGTTGGAATAGCCCAGTTTTCAACTTGATTGCTTCATTGTGACAGCTGCATGTTAGGGCAGGAGAATCATACCAGTGGTGAAGTCACACTCTTTTTCGAAACAAAATCGACGGGAGGGATATTTGCAAGGTAGTGTGAATTGTGAGTTTCATGGATTCGGGCAGAAAGAAGGCAGGTAGTCCTCAATTTATGACTGCTTAATGGGCAGGCCCCAGGGCTGCTTATAACCCAGATCTGAAGTTCTGATAACCAGGCCCTTCATTGCGGTCACACGATCACATTTGGGTTGCTCAGCAACTGGTCCACCTTTAATGGCTATTTGTACTGTCCCATGGTCACATGGCCTGGATTTATGGGGGGAGGGTTGCTAGAAACTGGCATTTACTTCCAGATTTCAGCAAAAAATACTCCCATTGTGGGCAATGGATTCACTTCACAATAGATGACTTGCTTTATGACCGCCATATCCACTTAACAACCACCTCACAAAAAGTCGTAAAATTGAGCGCAGTCTTGTGACCTTTTAACAACCGGCCAGACTTAAGAGTCGTACGTTGAGAACCATCTAAACAGTAGAACAAAAGCCTTGAAAATCCTAGGGCTATGACAATACAGGTAGTTTTTTACTTATAACTGTTAATTTAATGACTGGACAAAGTTACAACAGCACTGAAAAATGTGACTTATGACTGTTTTTCACACAGTCGTTGCAGCATCCCCATGATCACGTGATCAAAATTCAGATGCTTGGCCACTGGTTCATACTTATGACCGTTGCTGTATCCTATGGTCACAAGATCCCCTTTTGGGAACTTCTGACAAGCAAAGTCAATAGCGAAACCAGATTCACTTAAAAACCAGGTTACTAATTTTATCAACTGCAGCAATTCAATTAACATCTGTGTGAAGAAATGTCTTGTTTTCACATGACCATAGGAATGCTGCAACGATCATAAGTGTGAAAAAAGATAAGTCACTTTCTTTTTAGTGTTGTAACTTTGAACAGGCACTAAATGAATTGTTGTAAGTTGAGGACTATCTGTAGATATCTTTGGATGGTTTCAAAGCTTTAACTAATTCCTCCTGCATTCTCCTATTTCATGAATTATTCGCATCACATCTTGCACAATTCTTAGAAGTCATTCATCCAATTTTTCTATGTCAATCCATCCTCAATTTTTAAGAAAATATTATTGCCCACAGGGTCAAAACAATAAGTTGATGTAGCCCAGTTATTCCAAAATTGTACATTATGGGAAATACTTTTTTTTCCTTTCAGTTGTGTCCAATTCTTGGAGACTGGTCAACTCTGTATGGTTTTCTTGGCTTTTTCTTGGGTTTTTCAGAAGTGATTTACCATTGCCTCCTTCCTAGGGTTGAGAGTAGGTGGCTGGCCCAAGATCATCCAGCTGGCTTTGTATCTAAGGCAGGAGCCATGAAACTAGAACTTAGTCTCAGTAGTGATGCTTTCACTACTATACCAAACTGGCACTCATGGGGAAATAGGATACCAAAAACAGAGTTAGAAGCAGAGTTGGTATTCAGCAAGTTCTGACCAGTTCTGGAGAACCGGAAGCAGAAATTTTGAGTAGTTCTGAAAACCAGCAAATACCACTTCTGACTAGAGATTTTACAGTATCCTTCCCCTGCCACGCCCACCAAGCCATGCCCACAGAACCGATAGTAAAAAAATTTGAATCCCACCACTGGTTAGAATATAAGATAAAACAATTTCTACAACAAATTTGAAGAGCAATGTTAAATTTAAAACATTGCTTTACTTGCCATGATAGCACTTAACTTAAAACTCACCAAATAGGGCATCAAAAAATTGTCTGAAATCAAAGATTGTTTAAAAGCCTTGTTTTCATTTATGCTGGCTCTTTTCATAGAGAACAATAGAAACATTCCTGTCCTTTGTACATTAAGTAAGTTCCTTAGTGTTACTCTTGAATAACAATTGAGTAAAAGGCTGTGTATAGAATATTTGCCCTAGTGCATTTTATTAATTTTGTACTGATGGTGTTTAAGATTTATTGTAATCATATGCTTTCATCAGTGTTTCTCAATAACAGCTCATTAAAAATGTAATTTCATACAGCCTCAAGCTTTGTCTGCGGTGCATCAGGTTTATAAAATTTTTAAAAAATATTCTTTTCATCAAAGTTTACAAAAAAAGTGTCAGTGGAAAGTGTCTCAGATAATCAAATGCATTAAATCCTTCAATAGCATCTCTGATGTAGTATTATACAACTTACAATTACCTTTCTTTAAAAGCCCCATATTCTCACAAGCCCCAATTCTCACAAGAAGCATGACAATTTTTTTAAATTAAGTTCCTTTGGAACTCCAAATATTTATATTCAGAGGATCCTACATGACCATGAGATTATTATGAGTCTTATCTCCTAATTAATCTTTGTCTGATTTTGTATATCTCGATATGTGGTATCTTTTGATCATTCAGTCCCTTCAATTTAATTATCTTACATACTTGCAATATAACAAAACAATACAGTTGGAAGGGGACCTTGGAGGTCTTCTAGTCCAACCCCCTGCTCAAGCAGGAAAGCCTATACCATTTCAGGCAAATGCCTGTCCAGTCTCTCCTTAACAGTGATAGAGCACCTAAAGGCAAACCCTTCCACTGATTTAATTGTTCTCCTTAGTTCTGGGTTGCTTGTCTCCTTGATTTGTTTCCATCCTTTGTTTCTTGTCTTATTTCTTGTTCTGGTGCTTCGGAAAATAAGTTGACCCCCTCTTCTTTGTGGCAGCCCCTCAAATACTGGAACATTGCTATCATGTCTCCCCTAGTCCTTCTTTTCCTCTAGATTGACCATTCCCAATTCTTGCAACCACTCATGTTTTTATCTCCAAGCCCTTAATCATCTTACTTGTTGTTCTTTGCACTTTTTCCAGTCTCAACATCTTTTTTGTAATGTGGTGACCAAAAACTGAATGCGAACTTCGTGGCAGTCCCTCAAATATTGGAACATTGCTATCATGTCCTTTTCACTAGACATGATGCATAATAATAACTATAATGGCCCATGGCAAAATTAATTATACCCGCTTTACTCTTTATTGAGCAGTTTTAACATAAAATAATCCCTATGGCCAACAAAAGGGCATCCCACTTAATTTGGGTAACAGCTGGGGAAGCACAATCTCCACCGTGCTAAACAATGCTGCAGCGATGTTCTTGAACTACAATTCGCATCATTCCTCCTCATTAGCTATAATGGCTGGAACTTCTGAGAATTGTAAATTAATATCTGAAGGTCCATCGGTGTCTGACACGGTATCCCTGAAAAAGAAAGCACAGGTTTCTCCACCTTAATATCACTGTGAATCAAATGTCAGGGAACTCATCCCAAAAGTGCTTTTTTTTCCAGAAGGCAACTGGACTTTAGCAAAAAAAAAAAAAAAAGTCCAGTTGCCTTTAAAAACAAAGCACCTTTGAGACAACCATGATAGAATCTCCGTAGACCGCCAGGAAACTCGGTCTCCCAGCAGTACAGCTCAAGAGGAAGGAGTGGCATCATGTGACCAGTGCTGGTGACGTCACACGTATGCGCCCTCGCCTGGAAGTTTTTTCTCTATGATGACCTAGGGAAAGCACTTCCGGTTTGGGCCTGTAAGGTAGTTGTGGGGGGAGAGCCGTTAGATGCGATTGGGGTGTCTTCCCCGCGCCTGAGTTGTTGTCGCTGTGGCGGTTGTCATGGCAGCGGCGGGCGGGCCCGGAGGAGGCAACACGGCATCCGCTGCGGACGAAGGCGGAGGGGACCGGGGTAGCCCCCCCGGCTCGGACTCACGACGCCTGGGGCCGGGGGGGCGAGAGGAAGAGGAGGCGCCGAGGCAAGGCAGCGCGGGAGGCCTGGGCCACCAGAGCCGCCCGTCCTCGTCGCCGCCCTCTCGCGAGGCTGAAGTCACCGTGGAGATCGGAGAGACCTACCTATGTCGGCGAGGGGACGGGACGTGGCGTAAGTGCCCCCTCCCCGCCCTCCCTCCCTTTTGTGTTTCAGCGCTCTGTTTGTGTGTGTTTGTGTATTCCAGGACTCGCGTCGTCGTAACGCTTGCCGCAATGCGCTTTGATCGACGATTAGGACATCCCGGGGTTTGAAGCAGAGGGAGTCCTCCCGTTAGGGAGCCCAAAACTTACGTTGCTAAGTTGTTTAAGTGAGTTTGCCCCCACTTTACGACTTTTCTGGCCACGGTTGTTAAGTGAATCTGGCTTCCCCATTGACTTTGCTTGTCAGGAGGTTGCAAAAATGTATATGACCAGGGGATTCGAAAAACGAATTGTGTGACTCCAGGACACTGCAACCGTCGTAAATATGAACCACTTGCCAAGCATCTGAATATTGATCACATGACCATAGGAATGCTGCGATGGTCATTAGGTGTGAAAAACAGTCCTAAGTCACTTTTTTCAAATATAACTTTGAACAGTCACTAAATGTACAGGCAGTCCTTGACATACAACAATTCATTTAGTGACCATTTAAAGTAACAACGGCACTGAAAAAAAGTGACTTAAGGCTGTTTTTCACAGTTATGGCCTTTGCGGCATCTCCATGGTCATGTGATCAAAATTTGGATGCTTGGCAACTGACATGTATTTATGACAGTTGTAGGGTCCTGGGCTCACATAATCCCCTTTTGCCACCTTCCGATGAACCAAGTCAGTGGGGAAGCCAGATTCACTTAATGACTCTGTTACTAACTTTTCAACTTTGCAGAGATTCACTTAACAACAGTGGCAAGAAAGGTCGTGAAGTGGGGAAAATGTTCACTTAATAAATGTCTCACTTAATAACAGAAATGTGGGCTCAATGTTGGTCTTTTGACCTACCTGTAGTTCAAATATTAGACTACGGCCAAGGAGGACCAGATTCAAGCCTACCCATGTCCCTGGAAGTTTAGTGAATGACTGTTGTGGAGAAAAATACAAGGCAGCTGTGAATGCTGCCTTGTGTTGACAAAATAACATAATTACAAGGGAACTTGGAGGTCTACTAGTCCGATAACCTTCTGCTCAAACAGGAAACCCTCTACCAGAGGTGAGGAAAGATGGCCTCTTTTTTACTTGGGCCTATTACTATTAATACCATTTTTGCTTTCTATGCTAGTCGCTAGTCACTCTATTTGCAGGGTTTTTTTGCATTTTGTAATTTTTTCTCTTCTATTCTTGCAGCCCCCAGGTACTGCAACAATCACTATCCAGATTTTCTGTCTTTCTTATTGATAGTTATTAATTCTGGGATGTTATGTGGCAGGTGCTTACCTGTTTGAATTCTAAAGTTATTATTGTTGTTGGTTGCCCAATCAGCCAGATATTTAGACCCAATTTGGCATTTTTGTCTACCTGTGAATCCTTCCCAAGACCCTGGGATAGGCAGATGATGATGTTTTATGAGGTATTAAAAGTATCATCACAGATTGTAAGCCGCTGTAAGTAACACTGCCTTTTGCTATTGACTGGTTTTTGTCATTATTTCTTTGTTTTCAATCTTTGTATATTTATGACGGGTAGACTCCTTTTTTTCCAGTTGTCCTACAGCTGCCGGGTCTGGTTGCTCAGCCAACAGCCCTGAAGCCTATAGTCCAGAGGTCCCTGGGCCATGGCTCAGTATCGGGTCTCATAAGGGGGCAAGTGTGCTCAGATGTGCAGCTCCATTTGTGTAAATGGAGCTGTAGTCACACAGAATCATCCCCTCTTTCCTCTCCCACCCCCCACCCCCCTTCTGGTGCCCGTCCACAAAACTGCTGTAGCCCATTTGTTACTAGTTGTCCTCGAACTCCAACACTGGCATAGTAGTTATTATTTATAAAGACAATTATTGATTTAAACTTAGAATCTCAAATTACTTTAAAGATTCCTAAAATGCCACAAAATATCTAAAGCCAAATTCATTCTGTGTAGGGTTAAGCATTAAGATGAGCTGCACATAATTGTGAAATGCTCGGGTGTCCTCATTTAATCCATTTCTGCAAGGAGAAGAAGGAAGCTTATCATATTGGGCTCTGAAGCAGATAACACGGTTTTGGAGCCACCAATGGAAGGATCATTTTCATATAAACGATTACATCATACACAAAGCTAGACTGATACTGCTGCCTGATGTCTGTCTGTTCTTCCAGCTTCAAGTGTCAGTACAGTCATTTAAAATTGTGATCCTTATTACATCTGATTAACAGTACTGGTAGTCCTGGACTTACAACAGTTCGTTTAGTGACTGTTCAAAGTTCTAATGGCACTGAAAAAAGTGACTTACCGCTGTTTTCCACAGCATCTCCATGGTCATGTGATCAAAATCGAGATGCTTGGCAACTGATTCATACCTATTTATGATGGTTGCAATGTCCCGGGGTAACGTGATGCTGTTTTGCAAACTTCTGACCAGCAAAGTCAATGGGAAAGCCAGATTCATTTAATAACCCTATTACTAATTGAACAACTTCAGTGATTCACTTAACAACCGTGGCAAGAAATATTATAAAATGGGGCAAATGTTCACTTAACAAATGTCTCCTTAACAACAGAAATTTTGGGCTCAGTTGTAAGTTGAGGATTACCTCTAATATACTGAACATTGTATAATTTAATTGCAATTGAACATCGATGGATTTTGCCCCATTTTACGACCTTATAATTGTTAAGTGAATCATAGTAAGTTACTAACATGGCTGTTAAGTGAATTGGGCTCTCCCATTGACTTTGCTTGTCAGAAGGACGCAAAGGGTGATCACATGACCTCAAGATGCGTTGCCAAGCAATGGAAATTTCATCATGTGACCAAGGGGATGCTTGACTTGTAAGTATGAAAAATGTTTGTAAGTGAGAAGAACTATAAAAAATTACTTTTTTCAAGTGATGTTGTAACTTTGAATGGTCATGAGTCCAGGACTACATGTACACAAGATCCATATCAATGCCTCAAGCTTGAATGGTAAGAATGAACTAAATTTTTATAGGCTTTTTCCTTGCTAGCTTGCTGCCTTTTGAAAAAAAAGATGTGCTTTGTAGTCTTTTTACTGGCTTATATTTCTCACTTTTCATAACTGAAATGTCCTTTAACCAGATTTATGGTTGCTTCCCCTTCAGATTCTGCAGAGGTGATTCAGTCTCGGCTCAACGAACAAGAAGCCAGAGAGGAATTTTATGTTCACTATGTAGGATGTAAGTGGTGTTTTAAGATTCTGATCTGAATAACAAAGAGAAAATTAGAATTCCTGATCTAGTTCAGTCTTCCCTAATCTCATGCCCTGCAGATAAACTGGAATGATAATTCCTTGAATTCCTAACCATCTGAATTAATCTAATTAAATATAACTGTGCTTTTATTTATTTTCCTGAAGTCTTCCATAAATTAAGTTGTTCCATAATTTTTTTTATTCCCAAAGTTTTTTATTTTTATTTTTTACACATCTCTTCACGTGAGCAGCGTGGTTCCAGATTACAATATTTATACATAGTCATAGTTACATTTTCAACTTTTTTAATATCATCTCAAATTATTATCCATTCAACTAATCTTTAGATAAATTTCTTTCACGGATTGCAGTTCCAACTTAAATTCTTTGCTTGCTTCTTCCATTTTTTAATCAATTGTGTTATTTTTTATTTTATTAAAGTTAATTGTAATCCTTGCCAAGAGGCTCCGTTTATTTCTCTTTTCCTTATTGGACTTTCTGTTTCCTTTGCACATCAACCCTCAACAGTCCCAAGATATTGCCTTCATTTATCCTCTTGCTGCAATCTCCCCCTTTTTTTTTTCTTTTAAGCTTCCGGGGTTCTTGTTCTATTAAAGTCTTTTATTTCATATCTTTTCTCATTCACGCATTTAAAAGACCAGTAATTTTCCATAAAGTCATCCAGGAAAAAAATGTCTTGTACCATTAGTGGGGCTCTATATCACTTCCACTTTTCAAAGTTTTAATTTTATTTATTTATTTATTCGTTTGTTTGTTTGTTTGATTGATTTATATTGCTGCCTATTCTCCCATGGTGACTTGAGGCGGCTTACACAATGTAAAATCATATTTAAAAGAAAAAATAAAAACGATAAGAACTAACAAAAAGAATCAAATAAATTAGTAAAATACAATAGAACAAAATTTGGGAAAACAAAAAATAAAATAAAAAAAAACAAAAAAACAACAACTCCCACCCCCAACCCTGACAACAGCGGATCACACTAGCTATTTGATGGGTTCCATCCCTCTCCTGGTTCCCCAGGCCCGTTAGCAAAACCAGGTCTTCAGTTCCTTTCAGAATAGCATTAATGAGGGGGGCATTCTAATCTCTGTTCCAGAGAGACAGAACCACCACAGAGAAGGCCCTTCTTCTAGGTCCCACCAAGTGTATCTCCCTCAGGGGTGGGACATGCAACATTCCCTGCCTCCTCCCTCTAATGGGTCAGGTAGATGTCACTAGCAAGAGATGTTTCCTCAGATAACCCGGACCCAAGCCATGAAGGGCTTTAAAACCAGCACCTTGAATTGCGCCCGGAAGCAAATCAGCAACCAACGCAGCTCCTGCAGGAGAGGTGACACATGTGCACCCTGGGGTCTGCATAAAACCATGCGGATCACTGCATTTTGCACCAACTGGAGCTTCCAGATGCTCCTCAAGGGCAGCCCCATATAGAGCGCATTGCAATAATCAAGACAGAAAGTGACCAGGGCATGAGTGACTGTGAGTAGGGACTGTTGGTTCGGGAAAGGGCATAACTGGTGCACAACCCACAGTTGCACAAAGGCCCTCCTGGCCACGACTGCCACCTGTTCTTTGAACAGAAGTCGTGAGTCCAGGAAAACCCCTAGATTACGCACAGGGTCTGTTTAGGGTAGTGCCACCCCATCCAAGACTAAAGGTGGCAATTCTCCCTGAACCAATGAACCCCAGACCCAGAGCCACTCGGTCTTGCAAGGGTTTAGTTTCAACCCATTGCTCCCCATCCAGCCCCTAACAGCCTCCAGGCATTGTGAGAGGGAGAACACAGCAACACTTAACTCACCACGGGCTGAGACATGCAGCTGAGTATCATCAGCATATTGGTGATACCTCAGTCCATGGTGACGGATGATCTCACCCAGCGGTTTCATATAAATGTTGAATGGAGCGGAGAGAGTACCGAGCCCTGCGGAACCCCGTAAACCAGTGGGCGAGGGTTGGATCTCTCCCCTCCTATCAATACTGACTGAGAGTGGCCGCAGAGGAAGGAAGTGAACGAAGACAGCACAGGGTCTCCCAATCCCATCCCCCGAAGATTATAGCTCTTTTATAGTTCAGTTTTTATTTACCTTATATTGTCCTCTTGTTTTCCATTCGCTGCTGTTATACTCTCAAGCGAGGAATCCTTCTTTCTGCTTTTCAGGGTTATTAAAACAAAAAGTTCAGCTTCTCTTATCTGGTTACACGCCGCTCAGCACTCCAGCACACACTTAAGTCCTGGTAGCTTCCTGTCTTCAGGGCAGCCATTAAAACTGCCTCTTCTCCCTGTCTTCCAGGGTAGTATAGCAAGCCAGGGAGGGGAGATGCGGCTCCCCTCAACCCGGCTGTCGGTCTCCCCCTCTTCCCCCACCCCTCCGAGGAGGGTCTGATGGTTCCGGTCCTGTAGGGACCCCTTCAACAGGGTAAGCACGGATCGAAGCCACACACGATCATGGTCTCCTCGATGGAAGCTCTACTGGAAGAACCGTTGTTCCATAAATTAAGTTGACTTTGAGATTAGATGAGTTTAGGGAGATTTAGTGTAGATGTAGCTTTAGGTAGCTTTCTAAGTAAAGTTGTATTTTTTCTGCACACTAATGATAAATTGTTAGATAAAGAACCATCATAGTGTGCCTTAGCACAGTGTGATGTAACTCATGTTGTGCCAATTATCCCAGTTTGTAGGAGGAAAGAAAAAAGAAGCAGAAGAAAAAATTGTATGCCTTCAGTTCAATAATGAACTCAAGGAAGAAGCTGAAGGAGAGTTTATTGATGGAAATTAGGATGAAGACTCTGCTTAATGTCAATTGAGGGTTTTAATTTTTTCTAATACCAGAATTGAAGCTGCTGTGCACAACTTTGGACAACAGCCAAAGCTTTGTTTCCAGTGGTGATTTTTGTTTGTTGTTGATAAATCCCTAGCGGTCAGAAATCCTTGCTGATCATCTTGATCAGGGATGTCCAACAAGGCCTTACGGACTTCAGCTGCCAGAGTTCTGTGCGTTGTAGTCCTCGGGTCATAAAGTTGCCAAGATGGAACACCCCTGATCTAGAGGTCCATCAGTAGATTCTGTTCACCTCAAAGTAGAGCAAGGCAGGGTGGATCGGCCTTCTCGTTCCCATAATTCAGTTGTTAGCTAAAGAACATTTTGTATGGAATGGCTAGAAGGGGAGTGGGGGGAATGGTGAGATTTTTGCAATCTCCTATCTCTCCTCCGTCTCTCACAGTCAACCGACGTCTGGATGAGTGGGTGGATAAGAACCGCCTGGCCCTCACCAAGACAGTCAAAGATGCTGTGCAAAAGAATACCGATCAATACATGAATGAGCTTTCTGAGCAGCCCGAGCGCAAGATCACACGCAATCAGAAGCGCAAGCATGACGAAATCAACCATGTCCAAAAGGTGATGTGCAAGGGAGGGATGGCTGGGAAGGTGGAATTTGTGCTGTGCTACACAGTGAAGGTAGCCCTCAACTCACAAAAACCACAATTGTGCCCATTTTATTACAATCATTCCATTGCTGCTCTCATTAAGCGAGGCACCCTTGGAATCCCGAGCCTCCCCATTGTAATCATGTGGAGCATGGGGCACCTCAGGCAGTGGAGAGGCTGTGGTTGCTGAATGAACGGTCGTAAATTGAGGACTACCTCTGTCCATTCCAGAGGTGGGGTGGAAAAAAACAACACAGTTCTCGACTTAAGACCACAGTTGAGCCCCAATTTTCTGTTGCTAGATGAGACCATTGTTAAGTGAGTTTTGCTCCATTTTACATCCTTTCCTGCCACAGTTGTTAAGCAAATCACTGCAGTTCTTAAGTTAGGGAAGGTGGAACATTTGTTAAGTGAACCTGGCTTCCCCATTGGCTATGCTTGTCAGAAGGCCGCAAAAGGGGATCACATGATCCCAGGACACCAACCGTCACGTGCCAATTGCCAATTTCCTGGATTTTGAACATGTGATCATGGAATGGTCATAAGTGTGAAAAATGGTCATACATCACTTTTTTCAGTGCTGTTGCAACTTCAAACGATCATTAAATGAACTGTTGTAAGCGGGGGACTACCTGTACACAATTGTACTTTTGATGCTATTGCTATCTTTATGGTGGCAGTAGAAAGTGGTTTTTCCAGGAAATGCTTGTTGGTACTCAATTTGTTTTTTTCCCCCACCACAGACATATGCTGAGATGGACCCCACCACAGCAGCTTTGGAGAAAGAACATGAGGCGGTGAGTGTTTATCCGTACCTGGCTTGAAACCCAAAGAGTTTTGGAAAAGGGAGCATTACAAGCCGTGATGGCACAGTGGTTAGGATGCTGTTTTGCAGGCTAACACATTGCTCACTTGACCAGTTCGATTCTGAGCAGCTCAAGGTTGACTCAGCCTTCCATCCTTCTGAGGTTGATAAAATGAGGGGCCAGATTGTTGGGGACAATAGGCTGACTCTGTAAACCTCTTAGAGAGGGCTGTGAAGCACTGTGAAGCGGTATATAAGTCTAGGTGCCATTGCTATAGCTGTCTCTTCCCACTGCCAGGGAATATATATATATTTGATATATAAGTCTAACTGCTATTGCTCTGATTGTGTTTGTAGAACACCGCTTACTTTTGTCTCTTCTCAGATCACCAAAGTGAAATACGTGGACAAAATCCATATCGGGAACTATGAGATTGATGCTTGGTATTTCTCACCATTCCCAGAAGACTACGGGAAGCAGCCCAAGCTGTGGATCTGCGAATACTGCCTCAAGTATATGAAGTTTGAGAAGACTTACCGCTATCACCTTGTACGCAACGGGGAGGACAGTTGCCAGGGGCCTAGGGCTGGGGAAGGTTGGGGCGGGAGAGAATTGAGCACCAGAGAACCTGTAAGTGGAATGGGACAGTATCAGAAGGCAGAGCAAGCAGTGTTTGGGGATCTGTGAATATCAGTACATTTGAATTTGCGTTCAGGTAGCCCTCGACTTACAATCGCAGTTGAACTCAAATTTTCTGTTGCTAAGTGAAGACAGTTGTTGTGAGTTGTGCCCTGTTTTACGACCTTTCTTGCTGTAGTTGTTAAGTGAATCACTGCAGTTGTTAGGTTAATAACACGGTTGTTAAGCGAATCTGGCTTCCCCGTTGACTTTGTCAGAAAGTTGCAAGAGGCGATCACATGATGGCAGGACCCAACAACCATCATAAATACGAGTCAAGAGGCCAAGGTCAAGAGTTGCCAAAAAGCTGAATGTTGATCACAAGACCATGGTGTTGCAGTGATCATAAGTGTGAAAAATGGCTGTAAGTCATTTTTTTTCAGTGCCGTCATGACTTTGAACGGTCACTAGACAAACTTCTGCAAGTTAAAGGTTACCTGTATTTAGTTTCAGTACTTCCAGTCCTATCAGCTGGAAAAATCTAAACGAACAATGCTAAAATGAAACTGGAGAATAATAACCTGGTCAAAAGCCAAATAAATGCAGAAGCTGCATTGAACAAGTCATCAGGTGGAATTCCTCAGGGAAAAAAAAAACATCAATTTTGGTACTCATAGGTTGTCGTCTTGTTGTTCCAGGGCCAATGTCAGTGGCGGCAACCTCCAGGGAAAGAAATCTATCGCAAAAACAACATTTCAGTATATGAGGTGGATGGGAAAGATCACAAGGTAAGAGTCCACTTCAGCTGCAGGGTTTCTTGTGGCTGTTCCTGTGCTCATTTTTTGTGGCCTAAGTGTCTATTTTGCTATTTTGGGAACCTGCATTTTCCATCTTCGTTGTTTGGAAAATCTGGCTCTTCAGCTACAAAGCCAGTCACTCTCAACAGTCATAAACAGACATTAACTACTATATAATTTACTTCTCCCCACGTTTGCAAGTCCCTTTTAAAATAAGCCAAACAACAGGTAGTTTTCCTGTCTGTGGTTATGTGAGTCCAGATAGGATGGGTTATCTCAGCTTAAACCAATAGGACTGAATCTGCTCAAATTCAAGCTTCGCCCCTTTCGCTGTGGCCACCCCCCAGTTTTCAACTCAGTCTTAGCCAGGACTCTACGTGTTTTACAAGGCTCCAATATAGCTGTAATTGGAGCCTGATCGTAAAAAGGGAAAAAAAGTTTTAAACAGACCTTTGAGGCTTGGAATCTGCTGGAGACTGGTGAGTGAGCTAATTTTAGCTCCCAGAACTGGGAAACAGCGTGAAGGGCTTCAGACTCAGTGCGGGGAGCCTAGACCACGTGGGACGGCTCTTGGGCGATCGGCCTGATAAGGGCAGCCAGCTGATTGGCGCAGCAGCGTGGCAGCAATAGAAACTGCTTGCGGTTTCTCTTTCGCTTCCTGGTTGGCTGTATTGATCGCCTTGGCTGCAAAACGCTCAGCACAGCAGCCTACAGGCTTGAAGATCTGGGAGAAGCCACAGAGAGCTTTGCTGAACGTTTGGAGGAAGCAAAGTAGCCGCTTAATCGGGCATCGGCCCGATCCCAGCTGGCAGGGATTACCCCCAGCTGAAGGGCGCTATCAGCCACGTTGCCAGTGCTGGGTTGCAGACCAGCGTCAGGGAGTCTCCCGCACTGAGGAAATCGCGTGGGCGCCATTCTGACCTGTTTGCAGGTCCAAAACCTGGTGTGTGACCGGCAGGGTGTGCTGCAGCCCAGCAGTTGCCTTCACAGGCTTGCTAAGCCGGCTTACCAGGAAAGATGATTATTTTGTTTCTAGATCTGGCCTTTTTATTGCATTAATTACTTGTGGTGGATTTATTAATTCTCCTTCCTCCTTCCAGCAAGTCCCCTCCCTTCCCTGCCTCTTTCTTGTGAATTAATTCATTCTCCAGGTGAGATGGCTGATAAAGAGCAAGAAAGGGAACCAAGCCCTTCCACTTCCAAAGGAAAATCCAGAAGCAGACAGAAGAGGAGGGCCCCTCAAGCCAGAGCTGAACCAGAAGTCCAGAAGGAAACAAAGGCTTCTGGAAATAGGTCTGAAAAACCTATTGTTCCTTCAGAGACAGAGGTTCACCAATGCCTTTGTTACCCAGCATTGCTGGCAGAGCCCTTGAAGAAGAGAAGAAAGAATCTGATTTCTCAGAGGATGAGGATATGGCCCCGGAGAGACCTTCTTTTACTGGCATTTTTGATGCACAGAATTTTAGGGCTTTATTATTCAAAGCCAAAAAAACTGCAAAGTTGTGGCCTGGGGCTGATGTTGGTGAAACAGAGGGTGATGGCAAGGTGCCACCTGATCAACTTTTCGATGAACCAGCTGTAAGACCAGAAATGGTGCCTGTCCCTAGATTATTCCTCAGTGTTATACAAAAACAGATGGAAGCCCCTGATACTTCCTCATCGCTGTTGGCCAACAAGAGGCGTTCTTTACCATGGGGCCCAAGCTAACAAGCTCCCTGCAGGTGCCTACAGTTGATGCACCAGTCGCAGCTATGATCTCTGCCTCATCCAATCCAACAGATCCTGAAGAGGCACTAAAAGCTGAAGATAAGAGGATCAAGCAATCCCTCCAGTGCATGCACTCACCTGGCAGCTGCTTGGGCAGTTAAGGAGGCTTCGGCCGCCTCCTTTTTCACAAGATCCTCTCTATGGTGGCTTTGCCAGTTGCAGGACCATGTCCCTGCATCTGACGTGCGCATTCATCAGGATATTCATAAATTGGCCGCAACCACAGAATTCACTGCAGACGCTACTTTGAATAGCGCCAGGTTTGCCTCCAAGGCCATCACTACATCCATCGCTGCCCGTAGAATGTTTTGGCTGAAGAGTTGGCAGACAGATGGTCGGCGCAAATGGAAGTGTTTTTGCATCGTAAAGGTTCCCTGTCTCAATCAGACTATTTGTAACTTTTTAAAAGGGGCTTCCAATATAAGACCACCAGTGGTTCACAGATTTCCCACCTGGGACCTTCCCAAAGTTCTAAAAGCTTTAATGTCCCCACCCTTTGAACCCCTTAAATCCATAACCTTGTATTTCCTCTCAAGGTGGCATTCCTCATAGCCATCACTTCGGCTAGGAGGATTTCGGAGTTAGCCGCTCTTTCTGTCAAGGAGGACTTGTGTGTCTTCCACGCAGACAGACTGGTGCTGCGCTTAGATCCCTCCTTTATTTCTAAAATCAATTCCAGATTTCATAGAGCACAGGAACTTGTCCTTCCCAATTTTTGCCCTGCTCCTTCCCACTCTCTCGAGCGATCTTGGCACACTCTGGGTGTGCGGAGGGCTTTGAAGACTTACATCAGGAGGACGGAGGCGCCGTTTGCCTCATTTCAACCCAATTCCTTGGGGTTGAAGGTGTCGCCTATGACGGTGGGCAGGTGGATTAGGGCCTGCATCACTAAGGCTTACTACACGATGGCTCTTCCGATTCCGAGAGGGTTGAGAGCACATTCCACCAGGAGTGCAGCGACAACGGCAGCCTAGGCTACTCAAGCCCCCATTGAGGAGATTTGCAGAGCGGCCACTTGGTCTTGTCTGTCTCCTTTTATCCGCCATTATCGCATTGATACTTTTGCTGCGGCAGATGCCGTTTTCGGCAGAAGAGTCCTGCAAAGTGTACATGAACAGTGACGTAAGTAGGACCAGACTTTTGCCCTCCCTGGAATTAGCAGGCTCTTTGTCCCATCCTATCTGGACTCAAGTAACCATAGACAGGAAAAGGAACATTGTCTTACCTGAATGTTCATTTTCTGTCTTTGTGGAGTGAGTCCAGCCCCGCCCTGATTCGTCTGGTCAGGGGTCGGCAAGGGGGGTGCATTAATGTGTGTCTGCTTATTTGCTGTAGTTGAATCACGTGTTGTCTGCCTTGATGCTTCGTCGAAAGCTGGGGAGTGGCCACAACAAAGGGGCGGAGCTTGAATTTGAGCAGACTCAGTCCTATTGATTTAAGCTGAGATAACCCATCCTATCTGGGCTCACTCCACATAGACAGAAAACGAACATTCAGGCAAGCCGGTGTTCCTTCTCTTTGATCCTAGATTCCATACTTTTTGCTTGTGTCCTTACTGCCTCTTGATTTCTCTTCCCCGCCTCCCCCCTGCTCCCCCCAGATTTATTGCCAGAATTTGTGTCTTTTGGCCAAACTGTTCCTGGATCATAAGACCCTCTACTTTGACGTGGAGCCCTTTGTCTTCTACATCCTTACTGAGGTGGACAGGCAAGGAGCCCATATCGTTGGCTACTTTTCCAAGGTACTGGCTGCAGGTGTTCACAGGGTGGAGAGTGAATTGTAACTAGCTGTGATCTTAAGGGTTGGACAAACCCTAGGGGTGTGCAAAATACTCTGTGCACTACTGGTGGCTGAATCAAAACTTAGCCTCTTTTGACCCAGGGACTAAAACAGTTGTTCTAGGTACAAGGGCTTTGGGATAGATAGCAATAGTACTTAGACTTATATATCGCTTTACCGGGCTTTTACAGCCCTCTCTAAGTGGTTTACATTGCTCCCAACAATCTGGGTCCTCATGTGAACAGGGAAAAAGTTGAGAAAAGTGATGGTCCTAGGAAGATTGGGAGGGGCAAGGATGATATCAAGAATGGTTGTGGAGAGGGAAAGGAGGAAAAGCTCTGGAAAATTAGGGCTGAATGAAAATCAGGAATTTTTTTTACAAGAGAGGCCATTTGTACTGGCCCCATTCACTCCACCTCTGTCTTATTTTGCACACAGCCATCCAAGCATTGTGGGTTTCAGTTCTACCAAACCATGGCTGATCCAAATAATTCAGCAAATATTCTAAACTAAGAGTGCTGTTGCTTTTTTCTTTTATGTGCATTCCCAAGTGAGCACTTAGAATCTTATTTCTGTGTGTTTAAAATTAGTGTGTTTAAAATTAGTGTGTGGTAAGAAAAGCTCAGAAGTAGAAAATCCAGTTTCAGAAACATGTCAGTATTTGTTCAATTATTATTAATTTGACATCTGACAGAAAGGGAGAGAAGAAATTGTTCTTAGATTGCTCTTAGAATTAAATTGGAAAAGAACATGGTATTCAGGCTACCTTGAGCGTTTGGATGATTGATGGGGTACAAACGTTATAGGTAATTTTAAAATACATAAGGAAGGAAAGACAATGGTAAATAAATCAATACGAAAATTAGTTTAGCAGAAAGTTTGCAGCAGGACAGGAAGCAGAGATTTCATCCATGACAGTAGAGCAAGCTTTTTAGATTTGCCAGATATAACAGATGCAATTGGTGACTTTTTTTAAAAAAAAAAATACATGTTTCTGGATCTTGATTTCTCTGCTTAATAATGTTAGATTCCACGGCGTCATTTGTTTGACTCCTGTGATTTCTTTTCCCCTCTAGGAGAAGGAATCTCCAGATGGAAATAATGTGGCTTGTATCCTAACCTTGCCCCCTTACCAGAGACGGGGTTATGGGAAATTCCTCATCGCATTCAGTAAGCTTGTTTTCTTAGCCATAGAATGATAAGGATAAACTTCAGAGTTGATTATCAGCCTCTTCATTGCTTCCTGATATTGGATTTATAGATAGATCCATTGTCCCCTTGATGACAACTTCTACCACCCCTGGTATCCCGATCACTTAAGGGGTACCTAATCTGAATCACGATTCTGAATATTTAACTGTAACATTTTGAAGTCCCTTGGTTAAAGCGTGTGAGTTTTGATCTGGTCTGAGCTTTTCCTTGCCCTTGAAATGCCTGGATCCTGAACTGAGGTGCTTTGAGGCCTTGACTTCTGATCTCTTCCTCCCCAGGCTATGAGCTCTCCAAACTGGAAAGCACAGTAGGATCCCCCGAAAAGCCCCTTTCGGACCTTGGCAAGCTGAGCTACCGTAGCTATTGGTCCTGGGTGTTACTCGAGATTCTTCGGGACTTCCGAGGCACCCTTTCCATCAAGGATCTCAGGTGAGTGGAGATTGGGCTACTAGTCATACAGGCAGTAAAATGTAAAAAAGAGCCCTGGTGGCCCAGTGGTTAGAATGCAGTACAGGTAGTCCTCAACTTATGACCACCATTGAGCCCAAAATGTATGTTGTTAAGTGAGAAATGTGTTAAGTGAGTTTGCTCCATTTTACAACTTTTCTCACTTCCTTAGTACAATTCTTAAATTAGTCGCATGGTTGTTAAATGAATCTGGCTTCCCCATTGACTCTCCTTGTCGCAAAAAGGGATCACATGACCCCTGAACTCTGCAACCATCATAAATGTCAAGTATCCGAATATAAATCACATGACCACGAGGATGCTTCAATAGTCTTGTGAAAAATGTTCATAGGTCACTTTTTTCAGTGCCACTAAATGAGCTGTTGTAAGTATTGCAGGCTAACTCTGCCTTCAGCCTGGAGTTCGATTCTGAAGGGGCTCCAGGTTGACTCGGCCTTCCATCCTTCCGAGGTCAGTAAAATGAGGAGCCAGATTCTTGGGGGCAGACTGTTTAGAGAGGGCTGTGAAGCGGAATATAAGTCTTAAATTGCTATTTCTTTAGTGACCATTTGATGTTACAACGGCCCTGAAAAATTGATTTGCAGCGGGTCCTTACACTTATGACCGTCACAGCCTCCCCACAGTCACATGGTCAAAATCCAGGGGCTTGACAACTGCCGTGTATTTATGATGTCTGCAGAGTCTTGCAGTCGTGTGATCCATAATTAATTGGGAGCCAACATTTGTCAACTTCCAACAAAGTCGGGGGGGGGGGAGTCAGATTTGCTTACGACTGTATGATTCGCTTAACAACCGCAGCAATTCAGTTAACCATAGTAAAAGTCACAAAATTGGGCAGGACTCGCTTAACCACTGCCTTACTTACAATGGAAATTCTGGCCGTAAGCTGAGGACGGCCTATAGCAAGGGATGTGGGTGTTGAGGCCTTGAGACCGTGAGCCCTTCTGTAGCATTTGACCATGGAGCAGCCTTCACTGAACGTCATGAGGCCTATTTAAAAGGGCCCCTGACCTCCCCTTATCTGGTCCTTGTTTGGCTGACGCGCACCGTGTTGTTTCCCTCGGCACAGCCAGATGACGAGCATCACGCAGAATGACATCATCAGCACCTTGCAGTCCCTGAACATGGTCAAGTATTGGAAGGGGCAGCACGTCATCTGCGTCACTCCCAAGTTGGTGGAGGAGCATCTCAAAAGTGCTCAGTATAAGAAGCCGCCAATCACAGGTACCGGCCAATGGGAAAATGGTGGGGGGCAGGACGCAGTAGCAGTTCATCCCGCTTTCGGCTCAAAGTCTTGAGATCTGTATTGGGATATTCAACATGGCGCTCCTTCCCTTTTCTCTTTCTTTTTCTCTCTCTGCCTGCGTACCATTTCCAGATCTGCAGTGATAGCAGAATTGAAATCATCTCCAGCCTACTTCTTAAATTTGCTAGATTTAGCTTTTTGCCTTGCAGCGCTCCCCTCCCCCCCGCAACTTTTTTTGCCTGTGCAGTTCTGGTTTAAACAATGTATTAGTTTTTAATACAGCATACAAAGGAAATACAAAAGTAAATGGGGATATTAGGGAAGGGAAAAGGGAAGAGAAGAGTGGGGGGAAGCAAGGGGGGGGAAGTCATTTACTTCCAACTCCCTTTGATGCCGTAGGATAAGGCAGTAACATCAAACCTCAACTTATACTTTTACATAGTAGCATAAACTAGCCATTTCTGTAACAACAAGTCTATCTAATCGGTAAAACCCAAAATCAAAGTTTCATTTTTTTTCCACCTCAAGAACAAAGTCCAGAAGCGGCTTCCAAGCAGTCTTACAATTGCATTGCCTCGATCTTACTTCCTTTTTTAATGCCACCTATCACTTCTTTAAATTCCCAGTTTTAACCGTCTTCATGCATGTTGCTTCCTGTCTTTTAACTTTCTTGTGTGGGTGTAGAGATGTCTGTTTTTCTTTCTCTCTAAAACATATACAGGTAGTCCTCAACTTACAACAGTTCGCTTAGTGACTGTTCAAAGTTACAACAGCACTGAAAAATGTGAAATATGACTGTTTTTCACAGTTACAACCTTTCTAGCACCCCGGTCACGTGATCAACATTCAGATGCTCGGAGACTGGTTTATACTTATGACCGTTGCTGTGTCCTGATCCCCTTTTTATGACCTTCCAACAAGCAAACCCCAATGGGGCTTTGCTTAACTTAATCACTGAGTTACTAACTTATCAACTGCAGTAATTCACTTAACTGTTTCAAGAAAGGTTGTAAAATGGAGCAAAACTCACTTAACAAATGTCTCACTGAACAACATAAATTTTGGGCTCAACTGAGGTTGTAAGTCAAAGACTATCTGTAGTTTTTCCTGATCTTCAGTGCTCTAAAGTTCTTGAGATCGATCTTTTAAGCCCTAACAATCATTCATTTAATGAACATTCAACGTTACCACTGTGCTGAAAAAAGTGACTCATGATCAGTCCTCGCACATGTGACCATTGCAGTGGTCCCTCTGATCAAAATTTGGGCATTTGGCTACCAGGTATATTTTCAGGAGAGTTGCAATGTCCGAGGGTTGTATGATTGCCATTTGTGACTTTCCCTTTCCTTAGCTTTTCCAAAAGCTAAGTCAATGGAGGAAGCTACATCTGCTAAAGTCCATGTGATTTACTTAATGACTATGGTAGAAAGGCCATAAAAGTGAACACAACTTACAATGACTCCATTGCTTAGCAATAGTAGTTTTTGTACCAATTGTGGTTGTAAGTTGAGGACTACCTGTGGTGACTTCAGTTTCCCAGTTTTTCCTTAAGCAGCATTCTTAAGCAACATATGAAGAACATTTGCAGGAACTGGGTATATCTAGTCTAGTAAAAAGAAGAACCAGGGGTGATATAATAGCAACGTTCCAGTATTGGAGGGGCTGCCACAAAGGCGGGGGGGAGTCCTATTTTCCAAAGGTCCTGAAGGCAGGAAAAGAAACTAACCAAGGAAAGAACCAACCTAGAAATAAGGAAAACTTTCCCGTCAATGGGAACAATTAACTAGTGTTACGGCTTGCCTTAAAAAACTGTGGGTCCTCCATCACTGGAAGCTTTTAAGAAGAGTGTCAAAGAGATTGGACAGCCCCTTGTCTGAGAATGGTATAGGGTCTCCTGCTTGAGCAGAGGGTTGGACTAGAAGATCTTCAAGGTGCCTTCCAAGTCCTCCTATTCTGTGTTCTATTTTTCACCTACATGTTTACGGAGTGCTGAGGGCTTCTTGCTCCTAAACTTTTAGTTTTCCTGACTCATAGAACAGCTGTCCGGTCTTTGCCGTGCCCTTTAGTCCCAGCTACACTGACGCACTTGGATTCCTTCCAAGGAATGGACTTCAAACTGTTAACTGATTTCATTTCCCTTGCACCAGCCGAGGCAGTTAATATTTAACTCCCCTAAGATAGCCGGGCAGGATTATTTATTCATGTTCCCATATTGGAATGCAGAAGAGACGCTGAGAAATGGCTAGCCTTTTATTTGAAGCGTGTTTCAAGTGATGGACATTCATAGAACAAGGTTGTTTTAGGCAGAAAGCGTTGTCTGTCCTCCCTTGCCAATATACATAAAACGCAAAGAAACTCAAATATTTGTATATTATGAGTGCAAACATTTAAATGCCACATAACTTGCTTTCAATTTATTGGCAACCATGCCCAGTGTCTATTAAGAGTCATCTTGGAACAAATTAGATGTTGCCAATTCTTTCTGAAAGGGGCATTATTATTTTTCCCCCAGGGGGCTGATGACATTGCTCCTGTTACCTAAACATGTCATTTATATAACAGGAGCTCCAGGGAGATTATTTGGACCCCCTCACAAATCTCTTTCCTTTTCAGAAGGGGGGGGGGCTGGGTCAGGAGCTGCCTGTTGGGCAGAGCTGAAGAGATGTGAAGCTGGTACAAACAAGGCATAAACTCTTGCACGATGGCCTGAATGGCCAGCAAGGATCTATTAAATCTAAAATGAATCTGATATGGCACTTACAGGTAGTCCTCAACTTAGGACCACAGTTGATCCCAAAATTTATGTTGCCAAGCAACATAAGTGAGTTTGGCTTCATTTCACAGCTTTTCTTGACACAGTTGTTAAATGAATCACTGCAGTTGTTAAGTGAATCTGTCTTCTCCGTTGACTCTGCTTGTCAGAAAGTTCCAAAAGGAGATCACATGACCTCGGGACACTGCAACCGTCATAAATATGAGCCAGCTGCCAAGCATCCAGATTTTGTTCAGGTGATTGTGGGAATGCTGAAACCATCGTAAGTGTGAAAAATGGTCATAGGTCTTTTTTTTTTTAATGCTGTTGTAACTTCAGTCACTGAATGGTTGTAAGTCAAGCCTGCATTTGTTTTTGATGTTACCAACCCAAGGCATAATTTTATTCAGGGTGGGTATCTGTTGTGCTTTCTCTAGTACTCACTTTGGTCAACCTGTTCAATTTCTTCAGCATTCTCAGTTGAGGCGGGGACATCCATGCCCATTCGAGATGGTGATGGGCTTTGACTGCTCTGCTCTTTTCCCCTTACCCTCCCTACCAAGTTTTCTTATTTCCTTTTTCCTCCCTCTTTTCTCCAGTGGATTCTCTCTGCCTGAGATGGGCCCCTCCTAAACACAAGCAAGCCAAGATTTCCAAGAAGTGAAGGAAAAACTGTCTTGAAAAACTGAAAGGTTTTGGCTCCACATCTGCTTTTTTTTATTTTAGAATATGTTCAGTAATTTAGCATTGCTGTCAGTCTTGTACTGAAAGAACATACATGAAACAGGTAGTTTGGGGTTATGAGAAACACCTGAAAACAGGTGTTTTTTGAGTTTGCAGCAATTCTGCCTAGGTGGGTTCATTTGAATGAAGAACTACTTATTTATCCCCCCACTTTTTTTTCTTCTGTTGCTGCATATAGAACTGTTTTTTTTTCCTTTCTTGCCAAACCTGGTGTCTTCTCTAAAATAGAAGTGGTATCTTCATTCTGATCATAAAAGGAGCAGATAAATCATTCTATTATTTCTTATTGACAGTTCTAACAGGTGATTAAATATGGCAGAATTATGGTAGAACAAGATCTGAGCAGTAAATAAACACAGGGATTGGATATTTGAGCAGCAAATGGTCGACACAAGTTGGAGGCACCATTTACTATCAGTAATACTGAAAACTAGATTATTGACTAAGCTAGGAAGGAGGATTGACTTCTCCAAAAGAGATGCTGGAGATCTCCAACATTGAAACATTGAACAATCAGCCTGGTTCAAAATTTTGGGGGAAAATGTGTCTTCTGTAAATTCTCTTAAGTCTCTTGGTAGATCTGTTGTCACTCTCCGTATCTTCAAAAAGAGGCAAGTACTTTGGACATTCTATCAAAGCATGTTTTTAGGTATACTAGATAAGCAGCTTGAATCCTTCCACTGTCACATAGCTATTACCAATGTGGGAAAAGAGAGAGAGTGTGTTTTGAAGTAGTATCACTGGCTCCAGAGTCAATTTTTAAGTTCAATGCTGCCCAAAAAATAAGTTTTCTTAGAGTTGAAAGCTGAGTAGCCAGCAGCATGAGAGTCAGGATTTGGGTGTTAAGACTCAGGAAAAAGTGGAAATAGGCACCTATAAAAAGGCTATTCCATAGTGCAGTGTTGCTTATATGATGTTACTAAAAGGAATTAACTAATTCCTTTTGCAGAGCCTCAAAGGAAATGGTTCTCTCTGGGAACAAAATGCTGAACGAGGGTAGGAAAAAACATGCTTTTAACTTAGGTGCCCTTCTAAATGGCTACCCAGATGAACAGACAAACTCCGGATTGGGAGTTTTTCTAGAAGGATATTGTAGGATATTACTCAACATTTCCCCTTCCATCGTATGAACCGCATTTGATGGTGATCAAATGAGAAGGGACTTTTCCAAAAGATCAAAAGTCTCTTGAAGCGATCAAGTGGACCGAAGAGGAAAAACTTGCCGGTCTCCATACCACCCGTTTCCGCTGAGGTCCTCGCATACTTTCAGTCCTGAGGACCGTGATTTTGGGAGGGAGGCTGAAGCTTGTGGATGTCTTGGGTAGAAACATCTAGTCACATAGTTGCTGTAGTTTTTATTGTGTATACCATATATATATAGTGTGTTCTGCTTAAAAAATATTTTAATAAAAAAAACATAACCCATGTGCTGTGCCATTTTTATGACTTATTTACAAGAACTACAGCTGATCCTTAATGGTGGCACAGTGAAAAAACTGCCAGCGACAAGGAACAGCGCTGGGAAACTAGAGAAAAGATCCTTCTAAGGAGGAACAAACCTATAGCAGAACATGAAGACCGATTTGTATCAGTATGCTTAGGTCACAGAAACTATGTCCTTTTCGTAACAGGTAGTTCACACTTCTTACCCTTGTTGTGAAGGGGTTTACGAATGCATCTCTTCCTCATTTTCACAAGGTTTGACTAACACACTCAACCTCAATATGACTGGGTTGTTTTTCTTGATCGGCTTGGGTCCGGTGAGAGTTTTGTATAAGAATTGCACACCTATCATAATCCCAGACTGTTGACCAACTCATGCCACGTATTCATTGCACAGCTCATGTGACAAGATCAATTGCATGAGTCAGTATGCTCAGCTGTAGGCAATGCAGATCCTGGTACTTCCTGCATGTCTTCTGGAGAATTCTACCTGTAGATCTTAATGCTCATAAGCAAATGCTTCACTATCTGTTAAATTTTCCCTAGTTCCACCTTGACATTTCTTGGGAAATTAAAGTCCACAAAGCTTCCCTTTGGTAATAAATAAAAGCCGTATTAGTGTAGAATTACTGTTTATTAAAACCCTTCATTTCAAAAGCAGCAACTGATTTTAATCTTTCCTTAAAAGATGATGCATACATTACTTTTTTAAAAAAAAAAGTGTGTTGCAAACATAAAATTATCTAAATACAGTCGCAATCCTCTTTCCCCCAAAGAATGCAGTTTCGATCCTCATTGAATTTCGATCAAGTCCCACTTCTTTTAATTCTGCATCCGTGCTAGGAGTTATTTCTGTCCAAACGTACTTGGAAACAAGCGGTCCTCTTCATCTCCTTCACTGGATTCCGTGCTGCTCCATAAATCTGTCAGGCTGACAGTTGGTGTCACAAAATGAAAACTTGATGGTATCTCCGAACTGAGGTGTACACACAGCCCAGAAACTCTGCCCTCATCCCACCTTGGAAGGATTCATAAATTATGCAACGGAAACATCCAGAGGTTACATTTCCACCCCTATACAATTTCAACTTAAATCAGGCAAAATTGCAAGGCTAGCAGCACACAGAAGGGGCCTGATCACCCAGCCCAAGATCAAAAGGCAACAGGTTGGTTTCAAAGTCTCTACCTCTGCCGAGTCTCCTTTTATTCAGCCTGTGAGCCAGAAGGAGGGGTGGGTAAATACTAAGTGACATAGGGAGCCCAGAAGATGGAGAAACGAGGGTCAAGTAAACCAAACATGGGTGGAAGGGATCCTATAGAATATATATCCCTTTTCCACAACTCGGTGGTTGCATTGTACTTACCTTGACCTGTTTCACATAAGCTGAGACCATGACAGCCTAAGACAGTAGAACTACCAACCCTGTAAAAATCCTCCCATCAATCCAAGTTAACTAATGGCATTATCTATACTTGGCAAGGTACTGATCTTTAAGAGAGAGAAATTAGGTTAGGACACATTATGCTGCTCTCTGAATTGTCCTGTTGGGCAAGACATCAGATCTCAATTCGATCCATAAGGAAGAAAGGATTCAGCTGACTGACTCTTCAAAGGGCTCAACTTTGGTCCTTGAATAACGTCCAACTATTGTGGAGGACCTTGTCTTCACAACAACTGTTAGGAAGGCTACAAGAGAATTTCACATTATGAGCAGGAAAGGAGGAACTGGACAGAGAGGAACCTGCCTTGAAACCGATCACGTTTCAAAACGTGTGAGGAATGCAATTGGAGAAGGATGCCAACTACTCAACAGAGAGATTAGTCATATCCAAATGCAGTTCAGGAATTTGCCTAAAAAGGAGACTAGACTCCCTCTGACTTATGAAATTATGTCCACAGTAACAAAGCAGGTTTATTACAGATTTGTATCCCAACTATGATTTAAAAAAAAAAAAAAAAAAAAGGCCAAGCAAGTCGCAGGGAAAGAGGCAAAAAAAGAGACACTCCCAGATAATTATGAATTAGATCCTCGGAGTAAAAGTCAGGAATAGGAGTGAAGCAGTGAAGTTTTTCAAAAGCCATACGCTAGGCCAAGACCACAGGTAGATTTACAAAATACACACTCGATGACCACCTGTGAGGCAGTTCGGGCTTCGGCAGAACAGTACCACGTCCTAATCGAATCACGCTGTCTTCTCTGCACCCAGTGTGGAAAGAGAAAGCTTGAAGCACAGCAGACTATGAAATAGGGAGACCATCACCAGGAGGATAAAACAGGAAGACAACCACTTTCCCTGCACAACAGGGTGGGAGTGGAAAGTTACCACAGGCAGGCCTGGAGGAGGAGAAGAAGAAGTGGTAGGCCAACTCTGTAGGCTAGGGAAACAGAATAGTTGGGAGGGCTCTTGTTTGGGTCGAGGGGCCGGTTCCAGCCTGGTAAGGGCTGGATGTCATCATAGGTGCCGCCTCCTTCTCTTGTAGAATTGGAGCACAAGGCCTCTCCTAGGGTGGCCTTTGTAGGGACTGTCACTTGCTGAAGCTGCACTTCTGGAACGTTTTCCTTAATCCAGTCAGCATAGAAAGGAAGTCGGATGTAAACACCAGGTCTGTTGGCAGCCCCACAGCTGTATCCCCAGCTCACAACACCAGCCAGGAACCAGGCATTGTCCACGAGACAGGATAGGGGGCCTCCGGAATCACCCTAAAAATAAAAACAAAAGGAATTAAAGACATGTAACGGTTGGGTTTTTTTGAGGGGTGGTAGAGTTTGCAAAGGGAAAAGTAGTAGAAAATCCAATAAGCATACTGTCTGATAATATGAACAGGAGTCAGAAACAGAGAGAGGTTATAGCAGTGATTTTCAAACCTGGTAACTTTAAGATGAGTAGACTTCAACTCCTAGAATTCCCCAGCCTCCCAGGAATTCTGGGAGTTGAAGTCCACCCATCTTAAAGTTGCTACGGTTGAGAAATACTGGTCTAGCCTAAAGCACTGGAAAACCCAACTGTTTTTATTAGCCTCCTCTAATAAAGGAATGCTTTCTTGTGCAATCCTCATAAAATGTCCGATAACTCCTGCAGAGGATGGCTTTCAGGGCCTGGCATCCTACTGCCATCACTACCACCTCACTTGGCCAACTAACAGCACCCCTAACGTCCTCCCAGTGGCCTCACCTGACAGGCATCCTTCTTGCCTTCTACAAAACCGGCACAGATCATGTCACGGTGGAGGGTGTGGGAATCCTCAGGATCTGGGTTCCTTCTGTACAAGCACCTGCAGGTGTCCAGACCAATGATGGGCACTTCAAGTTGTTGTAGCGTCATGGGCGAGGGGAGGCTCGCTACAGGGAAGGGGACGGTATAGAGTCAGTGTGGAGGCAAGACATCCTGAAGAATCTTATTTCTAAGTGTTAAGTAGGAGGGACAGTCTTCCCCTGGGTGGGGAACCCAAACTAAGAAATGCTGGATTTCAGAACTTCCTGGAAGTCAAGAGGTCTTCTCTACAACTGTTGACCAACCTCAGGCAACTAAAAGAGTATTTCCTTCTGGATCAGTCCAACATGTTTCTTAGCCCCACACTTTTTCTCTCCCAACCGGATGTCTCTGGAATGAATGCGCATGGAGCCATGCTCTACTCCTACTGTCATGACATCAAGCTACTCTTTGTAGACCTCCTGTCCCCAACCTTTTATAAAATATATGAAGAATTGTTACAGGAACTGGGGATGGCAAGTCAAATGAAGAGAAGGACCAGAGAAGACATGATAGCAGTATTCCGATATTTGAGCCACAGAGAGGAAGGGGTCAAGCTCTTTTGTAGTAGCTACTGAGATCCTATAGATGGCGCTGGATGCTAGCAGCAAACTGCAGTGTCTGATGCCTATATGGGCCTCTTTTGCTATTTGCATGATCTCATTACTTATCTTGGTGAAGGTGCATCTTGGTGAAGGTGAAAAGTCCCAGACTTATGGAAGATCTCATTTACTAACATCACCACTAGTCTTAAGGATTAGTTGGGAAGTTGTACCAATGTGGTTGGCAGGTTTCACCCATGTGGTTTCTATTCTCCAATCCAAATACTGTATCTATGTTACTCTTCTTTGCTTGTAAAAATAGTATAAAAATAATAAGCGCCACATATGTGGTCAGACATCTTTGCACACTGAAATGACTGATTATTGAACTCCCACAAGTGGCGCCCGACCAGGGACATTACCCTACAGGGACACAGCTACCAACATACTTGCCTTCATCTGGAACCTAAGGTGCGCATGATATCCTACGGGACCAATCAGAGGTAAGTATGGGCTGCAATCTATCTCATCACCAGCAGAAACATGCTCAGGAACTTAAATTCCTGTTACATAAATCAGATGCAAAAGTACCTGAGGCTGACATAAAAAAGCCGATTGGGGAGATAGGAAAGCTTTGTCCCTAGTACCCTGAGCGTGGGACGCTCAGGTTACAGGATTGGATAAAGATAGGGCATACTTTACATCTTGAACCCAGGGCTCCGGTTCAAATACTACATTGATGGTATTAATGCCATCAAGCAGTAGAACAATTTGGCTCCGATGTCTCAATGGGGCAACGATTAACTACCAGCCCCCTCCTGGTTATGATCGGGTAAAAATTATCTCCCCAAAATCATTTTCAATTGGACTTACAGCTCCTTCTGAAGAGATTATATCTTTTGCTGCTTCACAGCCAGGGTACACCCCCATAAGGAAAATATTGGAAGAACAATTAGACAAAGGGTGTGTGTGTGTGTGTGTGTAGAAGAAATAGCAGAAATGCTTTCTGTGTGTCCAGTGCATGCCACGGGACAAGTAGATCAAAATGGAGCTCAAATAGTAGAATATCACCCTCTGTCATATGCAATTTTAACAGAAACTAAGAAAAGGAATTAAAGATATGGGGTTGGGAAGTACCTTTGCTCAAGGAATGTTAGAAGTTACTATAAGAATTCATATTTTAGTACCTGAAGATTGGAAAACTTCCTTTCCTATGTTGCTTACTCTAGCTCAATATGTGGTTTGGGACAGTGAGTTTAGACATCAATGTGCTGTGCGTGCCCAGCATTCGGGGGGCTTTCATTCCTGAGCAATTGTATGGATCTGGCAATTTTGCTCCAGTTGATGCTCAAACTGTTTTACCAGGTACCACGTAACAGATTTCTTCAGAATGTGCTTATTGAGCATTTTCAAAAGTGCCGGTTTCTGGCAAGCCTCATCAAGCTTTCTCTAATATCAGGCAGAAGGCTACTGAGCCATATCCTGACTTTATAAACAGATTACAGGATGCTTTACGGGCGGCAGATAGACAATCCTGAGGCTCAGCAGGAGTTATTAATGAAGCTGGCAAAGGAAAATGCTACTTCTGATGTAGAAGGGCAATTATTGGTCTGAGAGCTAACCCTGATTTGGCGGAAATGATTAAAGCATGTCAAAATGTAGGAACAGCTTCTTATCAAACTAATTTGCTGGCGGCTGCTTTATCTCAAGGCAGCTTGTTTATAGCTGCTTTGTCTCAAGACGGCAAGTCTAAAAGAAAGGGTTTCAAATGTGGTAAACCTGGTCATTTTAAATGGGGACGTCATAATTTAGGAACACAAGAGTTGAAAATAAGACCAAAAACAAAATGTCCAAGTGTCAGAAGGGTTATCACTGGGCAAAGGAATGATGGTCAGGAAATGGCCGACCAGGCCAGTCTCTGGCCCCAGTCCAAACAGAGGCAATAAATCAACAATAGAAAATACTCCTGCTGCTACAAGAGGTAGTGCTGGTATTGATTTAATACTGCAGGATGAAGTGAATTTTAAATTTCCTGGGGAGGTTCAAATAGTTCCATCACAATTATCAGGCCCCCTGCCACAAAATTATGTGGAGCTTGTCCTTCCCCGGTCCAGCATGGGTAAAAAAGGTATTTTTGTTATCCCAGGAGTGATAGATTCTGATTATACTGGAATCATTTATGTCCAATTGTGGATTAATTTTCCTCAAATTTTGCCCATTTACTCTAGCCCTGCTCAACTCCTGCATTTGCCTTATTTTGTCCCATCAGGGGGAGAGTCAAAAGAGAGAGGTGAAGGAGGTTTTGGTTCTACTGACCTGGCCGCTTCCATCATAGCTGCCATCACTAGCTGCCGATTACATTTCAATGGCCCCGTCAGATCATTGTGTTGCAGGATAAACCCTTTGGGGGAATTTTAGACACTGGAGCGGATGTTTCAGTGATTTCTGCCAGGCAGTGGCCTGATGCCTGGCCAACTGAGCCCTGTCCAAGTGTGTCGGGTGTAGAGGGTCATCAACATGCACATCAAAGTGCACAATTTATGGGACTTCCGGGTTAAGCCCTCCTTGCCGATGGACCGGGGACCGCAACTGTCTGGCCTCGGTCCATGTTCTTTCATCAGAGAGCCCCAATCACCATGGTTATGGGTTGAACCTGCCTTGGAGGGGCAGTGGAGTAAGGGAAAGCCACCAGCCAGGTTGAGGAGAGCTGCATCTCCCTCCTCTGGGCTTGGCATTTTTCCCCCCAAAGACGACCGAGCGGTGGTCCAAAATGACCACCCTAAAGAGGAGGATTTAGCTGGATTAAGATTTGTTCAGGAGAGAAGAAGGAGGTGGACAACATAAGAACCGGGACAATTTGGCGCAACAACTAAATAAAAGGTACCCCAAGATTGATGCTTTAAGAATTTTTAAGAAAGAAAAGAAAGCAGCGGAATTATAAAGGGATGGGAAAAAAAGAGAGAGAGAGAGAATAACTCTGACAGCTGAATGGGGCTTCGAACCGGGAGAGGAAGAAGCCGAAACAAGAAACTTAAATAAATTGAATTAAAATATATGGGCAACAAACAGGCATAAATTAAAGCTGGATTTAAGAGTATTAAAAAGAAGGGAGAGATATACAAATTGGAGACTTGGTTGTTTTGGAATATTGAGGCTCGGAAAGCCCTCAACAATAAAATGGGGGGGAGGGGGAGGACTTTGTATAATGGAAAGTGCCATCTTGTGGCCAAAATTTAAACTGGAAAATATAAAGAAAAAATTCCTGTTTCTCTATGAACTTGATTCGATACAATGAAAAGGAAATATTGAAACAACAAAACAAGTACTCCGAAAGTGAAAGCTGAACTAGAATAAAAGAAAAAGTAAGAAAAGACAAATTGTTGGACTAATCGGTGACTTTGGTATAAACCCAGTGTTGGAATAGTTGTGAATTCAGAAAACCTGAAGAAGAAAAAAGAAAAAGAGAAGCTTGGTGGATTTTAAAAACTATAAGATATAAGAGTGTGCAACGATGATATTTCTGTGGGAATTAAAAATGATGCTTAAAAATATGAAAGAACTACTACATGCAAGAGGCGAATCATTTTGCTCGGTGTTAAAAGCTATGGAAATGGCGATTGAAGAACATGAAGAAGAAACTTCAAAGAAGGAGGAGTTAGATCAAGAAGAAGCCATCTTAAATAGACAATCAACACAAAGAACATTACAAAGAGGAGGGAAAAGAAGGGGGAGGAAAAAGAAATTAAAAATAGGAGATTCCAAAAAGTAACTAAAAAGGGGAATACCTGTAAAAGTGGGAAAGACAGGAAGAAACAGCAGAAAAATAAGAAGGGGAAGGAAGATATAAAGAGGGAGAGGGATATAAATCAGACGGAGAAAAGATTTGGGAAAATAAAAGGGAAGAGAGGTAATGAGGAACAGGAACAGGAAGGAAAGAAATATGGGAATTGTAAAATAATGGAAAAAATTGTTTATTTAGAATACATAGGGATAATGGTTAATGGATTAAGAAAGGGGATTCCACACTGATATGAGGGGTAATAAGAATATATTTGCAATTACAAGTTATCTAGAAAATAGGGGAATATAGACCATTGAGAGGAGGGGAAAGCACTGATTTTTTTTTTATTAGATGAATGCATGTTCTTATTTTTATTGTTACAAGAAAGGTCAATGTTTATTATATATATATTGAAATAATTGAAATGAATTGTAAGGATGTTTTAAAATGAGATTAATATCAGTGACCAGGACTAGCTAAATGGATTAATCGCTTTTTCTTCTTCTTCTTTTTTTTGGTATTATAAATAAAACTCTATGGAAGTAAAGGGGGAAAATATACTGCAGAATCTGACTGAAAAGTACAATGTTATATAATTCTTTTTTTAGGGAATGATTATTATTATAACTAATTAAAATAAATATATATTGGGAATTAAAATGAGGAAATTAAGATATATTTAAACCACTGAGGTGACACTCCCAAATTAGTAAAAGGAGAGGGGAACATGTTCTATTTTGTACGTAAAAGCTTGTATTAATCTAGAATCTATGGAAAGAATATGCGATGGAATTGCAAATCTGACAGGTAAAAGAATTAAAAGGTAATAAGTATGAAGACATGGGAATTATTAGTAATTTAAGTGTGAAAAGAGTATCACGGAAAAGGTCATGCTTAAAAGAAATGTTAATGTTTAAGAAATGTCTGAAATAAATTGAAATGAACTGAGAAGATGTTTAGAATGAAAGTAATACTAGTGAACAGGATTGTTTGTTCCTTTTCTTATATAAAAGTTGGAGAATTAGGTTAAAAATGGATAAGATAGGAAATTGAATGTAGAAAATGAATAGGTAATTATTGTCATATATGCATGTAAAAGTGGTGATCTGGATGGTGTACACCGAAAAGAGCTTTTGTTTTGTTTTGTTTTAGATAAATTGAATAAAACTTGTTTTTAAAAAAGTGCACAATTTATTTCAGCTCATTTGTCTAATTCAGATTTGGTCATACAGGTCTGTCCTTTTGTATTAGATATTCATGTCAGCCTCTGGGGACGTAACCTGCTCAGTAAATTGGGAGCCACCCTTACTCTGGAAGACTGAGGCTACTGCCCTTCCATTGAATTGGCTGGTTACAGAGCCGGTATGGATTGATCAATGGCCCATGTCACATGAAAAATTAACGGCTCTCCATCAGCTAGTAAGTGATCAATTGCTTGCTGGTCATATTGTCCCTTCTAATAGCCCATGGAATACCCCTGTATTTGTCATAAAAAAGAAAAGTGGCAAATGGCGTCTATTAGTGGCAAATGGCGTCTATTTGTTCCATTAATTTATGTATTCAACCTATGGATCCCCTGCAGTGGGACACCTAACCCTAATTTGATTCCTCAAGATCATGAAGTAATGGTAATTGATTTAAAGGATTGTTTTTTCTCTATTCCTTTATGCCCCTCTGATCAAGAAAAGTTTGCATTTACTGTGCTTGCAGTAAATCATTCAGAACCTAATAAACATTATCATTGGACAGTTTGCCACAAGGCATGTTAAATAGTCCCACATTATGTCAGCTTTACGTTGCTGCAGCATTAGCTCCTTTTCACAAACGTCATCCATTGGTTTTAGTCTATCATTATATGGATGATATTTTAATTGGAGCACCAAAAATACAACCTAATTGGCTTTCTGAACTAAAAAAATGATTTAAGTGTCTATGGATTGCAGATTGCTCCAAAAAAGTGAAGCTGCACTCTCCTTATCTTTATTTAGGCCATAAAATGTTACAATCTTATTCTGCTTCAGCTTTCCCTCTTTTGAAGTTACCTAGTTATTTCTTTGGTTAATTTGCAGCAATTGTTAGGCACCCTTAATTGGGTTCATCCATATTTTTCTTTACCTACACATTTACTTAGTCCATTATTTGATTTATTAACTAAAAGAAAACAACCTGCAGATCTCATTACAGTTACACCTGCTGCTCTTGCTGTAGTTGAGCAGATTAATAATATATTAAGTATTCAGTTTGTAGATCGCATTCCTCATAGAAATTGTCAGTTAACTCTTTTGATCTTTCCTACTAATAAACTGCCTACAGCAGTGTTAGCAGAAAAAAAAGTATATTGTATTGAATGGCTTTATTTACCTCATGCCCCATCTCAAAATGTCCAACTATTTATTTAAACTATTGCAGAAATAATAATTTTAGGACGAACTCAAGCTTGTCGGAGAAATGGGACCAATTTAATAAATATTATTTTTCCTATCCCAAAGTCTGATTTTCAATTTTATTTTCAGAATAATTTATCTCTTCAATGTGCTCTGACTGACTATGTAGGCCAGTGGTCCCCAACCTTTTTTGTACCAGGGACCAGTTTCAAGCAGAAACACTTTTTCAAGGACTGGCGGCGGGGGGGGGGGGTGTGTTCTATTTTCCATTCCCAAAACTTTATGTTTACCCTACAACTAGCATTAAAGACACCTGACTGCAGTCTCTCTAGTTCTAGGTCTTGCCCAGCTGTGTAGCTACAAAATTTAATGCAGATGTTTCTCTTATCTCTGTTTGGTGAAAACAGGAATTGAATGAGGAGCATTTAGTCAGTGTGTTTTCCTAGGAAGCTCCTGTAGTCCTTGTTTAGGGATCATTCAGAGCTACGATGGACCTCTAACATCAGCCCAGGAAGAAACTGCTTCAAAAGCGGGGTGAGTAGCTTTTCTGTCGCCGCACCTCCTCTGAAGCGCCCGTTCAACCCCACCCGCCCACCTGCGCCGGTTCAATCCAGTGCTCCGTTCTGCCTGCCTGCCTGCCTGCCTGCCTGCGTTTCTGGTTGTTTCGGAGCAGCTTCGCTGATAAAAAGAGGCGAATAGTTATTATTCTCAGCCGAAGCTGCTCCGAATCAACCAGAAACGAAGGCAGGCAGGCAGGCAGAATGGAGCACTGGATTGAACTGCCATGCGTGGGCGGGCGGGGTGGGGGTGAACGGGTGCTTCGGAGGAGCTGCAGCGACAGGAAAAGCCACCCCCCGGCTTCTTTGAAGCAGTTTCTTCCTGGGCTGGTGGAGGAGCGAGAGAGAGACTGAGAGAGGAACGAGGCGGGAGGAAACCGAAGCTGCTGAGCCGGAGAGCAGGACAGGCTTTGGTTGCTTCCTCCCTCCCCTTCTTTCATTTGTGTCCTTGATCCCTGATCCCAGCAGCATTCACCAAAGGCGAAGAAAGCCGCCATTTTTTTATTTTATTTTCTTTGCGGCCCGGTACAGAGTGCTCCACGGACCGGGACCGGTCCGCGGCCTGGTGGTTGGGGACCCCTGTTGTAGGCCGTGTTGCATATCATTTGCCTAAAGATCCTCGGCTTGCTTGCTTAATGACCTCTTCTTTTCCTGTTCGTCCATTACTTTCTCCTTCTCCATTGCCTCAAGCTCCTACTATTTTTTCAGATGGTGGGCGAACGAGAGGAGTGATTGCTTACAAGGATGATGATACCTGGAAAGTGTCCTACACTGCAGTGCAATCCTCACCTCAATGTTCAGAATTAGCTGCTGCTATTTTAGCTTTCCAAACCTTTTCTCAACAACCTTTCAATTTAATTTCTGACTCTCATTATGTATGTCAACTTATTCTTAATCTTCCAGGTGCTTATATCACGCCCAGGATCCTAATCTCACGGCCTTGTTTTTAACATTGCAGCAACTGCTCCAGGATCGAAAGCAGTTCTACTATGTAGCTCACATACGTAGTCATTCCTCCCTTCCTGGACCTCTTGCTGAAGGCAATAGTTATGCTGATGCTGCTGTTCATATTTTACCTACTTTATGTTCAGATCCTTTCTTCGGTCACTCTTTTTTTCATCAAAATGCTAGAGGCCTAGCACAAGCTTGTCATATTCCACTTGACCAAGCTAAACAAATTGTTTTATCTTGTCCTCAATGCTCTGGGCCACCCCCGTCTGGGGACACAGGAATTAATCCTTGTGGTTTTGCCTCTAATCAACTTTGGCAAATGGATGTTATTCATGTTCCCTCTTTGGCTCCCTGGAAATATATTCATTTATCTATTGATACCTATTCAGGAGCCATTTGAGCCACACCTCAGCGAGGGTAAACAACTAATCATGTTATTTCACATCTCACCTACTTTGAACTGCACAGCTTTTGAAGAGACTTCCTTTCACTTTGCCCATGTTTGGCTGCCGCAAGGATGGTTTTTTACATGTGGTAAAGAAACTTTTAATTATATTCCTGCTAATATTAATGAAGCGCAATGCTGCCTCAGCTGGCTGATTCCTGTTTTGCTTTCTAAACAACAACTTTCTCATTCAAATCGTTCTCGACGATGAGGGGTCACACTAGATGACACTTGTGACTCTGAAGCAACCTTACTTAATAAAGCAGAATATGTAGCACTACTGTGTTTATGGTAGGTGTGCCAGCACTTGCTACCCGTGCTCATCTTAACCTTAATTCTGTTGCATGTAATTTAGCAAAAACAATTAATGCTACTTCTTCAGCAATTTCAGCAATCAAACATGAGATGCAAACGTTAAGAAAAGCTATTCTACAAAACCGTGCTGCTATTGATTATTTGCTTCTACGTCAACATTTGGGTTGTGAAAGTTTCCAGGGATTATGTTGTTATCTTTCTGATGAGTCATGAAACATCCAGCATAAGCTCAATATTTTACACAATTTGGCCTCAGATTTAAAAATGGATAATGTAGGATCTTGTTGGGAAGGTTTTTGGGCTTGGCTACCCACAGGTTTAATGGGAAATATTTTACGCTATGCAGTTATTATTATTGCTCTTTTAATTAGCGGATGCTACCTTATTCAATGTCTCCCTTCTCTTTGTATCACAGCTTTTTGCCCCAAACCCTCTCCTACATTGCCTAAGGGTCAAGTATATGCCCTATATAAACAACTGCAAGTGTGCTCTTCTAATGATTATTATGAGTCCTCCCCTAACTCCTTTTATGATTGTTCTTTATCTAACAAAATAAAAAAGAGTGAAATGTAGTAGCTCCTGAAATCCTATAGATGGCGCAAGATGCTAGCAGCAAACTGAAGTGTTTGATGCCTATATGGGCTTCTTTTGCTATTTGCATAATCTCATTACTTATCTTGGCTATTTGCATGATCTCATTACTTATCAAGGTGTATCTTGATGAAGGTGGAAAATCCCGGACTTATAGATGATCTCATTTACCGATATCACCACTAGTCTTAAGGATTGGTTGGGAGGTTGTACCAATGTGGTTGAGAGGTTTCACCCATGTGGTTTCTATTCTCCAATCCAAATACTGTATCTATGTTACTCTTCTTTGCTTGTAAAAATAGTATAAAATAATAAACACCACATATGTGGTCAGACATCTTTGCACACTGAAATGACTGGTTATTGAACTCCCAGACTCTTTTCTAAAGCACCTGTAGGCCAGACAAGGAATAAAGGCTGGAAACTGAACATGATTTAACCTGGAAATAAGGAGAAACTTTTTGACAGTGAGAACAATCAACCAATGGAACAGCTTGCCCTCGGAAGTTGTGGGAGCGCCATCACTTAAGACTTTCAAGAAGAGATTGGACTCCCATCTGTCAAAAATGGTGTAGAGTCTCCCGCTTGGGCAAGGGGTTGGAACAGATGACCTACAAGATCTCTTCCAACTCTAATTATCTGTTATCAACCCAGAAATAACATTAAGTCTTCAAGACCATCTGTTCTTGATGGAGCAATTCTTCATGAATGTGTCCAGTCCCCATAAAGTCAGTAGTCATCCCCATTCTTGCGGTAATGAACTCCACAGATCAATTATTGTGTAGTGTAAAGATGCCTTTTTGTCTATTCTAGATCTCTTCACAGCTTCATTAGATTCTCCCTGATCCAACTGTTTTCAGAGAAGAAGAAAATCTCCTTGGCCACATTCTCCACATTGTCTGTGCATAGCTCTATATACCTTGATCAGTCAATATTTTTCCAAGCTAAACAATCCCAAACCATTTCTTCTTCTAAAGGAAGCATTCAACCATTGTGAATGTTGGCTTACATTCTTCTGCATTTTCTCATTAATGGCTTCAAACTATTGTCTGGAACAGGGGTCTCCAATCTTGGCAACTTTTAAGCCTGGAGGACTTCAACTCCCAGAATTCCCCAGCCAGCTTTGCCATTAGACCTGAGAATATAAAGAGCCAAACTGAAGCCATTTTGTGTTCACAGTCTGAACTTTTAAAGATCAGAACATTTATGCAATATGTTTTTCTGTTAAAAATTATACAAGATTGCAAAACTTGTCCTTGGCTTAAGTCGAAGATATGTACTAGGGCGCTGTGACATTATAAGTCAAATTGATAGATATTAATGATCACTATATATTAATGATCACTTAATGATCACTTAATCTTCTGTTATTTGCAAAACAGGAAATCTGGAGATAAATGATGAAGTGAAGAATATTGGAGAATTTCCAGTGGTAAGTGGGGGAAGTTATGTAAAAAGATCTACAACTTTCCCCTGTAATTTTTATGTGAAAAACAGGAAGTGTTGTGTAACCATTTATGGGTATATAATGTGGTTTTTACTGGAAGGTCTGTCCCTTTTTCTCATACTGTGTTCAGTTTGGGTTAAAGGTGAACGATACTGCAGTATCTATCTTAATAAAGGCCAGTTATGGATTTTCAGAATATCAAAGTCTGTTGTTTCATTTCTTTGCTCAGTTATCACAATTGGCGAGCCAGCTAGGAGACAGGACAGTTTTCCTCTGGAGGGCTGGTTTTTCTGGATTGCAAAAAGGGTGCTCCTGCTACACTTTGCTGCAGTTTGTTGTGCTTTGGAAGAGCCTTCGTCCGGGGATTGCTCCTGGTAGCCTGCGTTTGATTGACATAGTCTGGGACCGTGCTGGCTTGCAGTGGCCACGAGAGCTGAGGTGCACTGGGGAATCAGGTGAGCTCTATCTGGGTTTTTTTTATATATAAATCGGGTTGCAACATTTTTTAAAATTTGGCTTAGTTTGCCTGGAGTCTGTATGGAGTGTGTGCCTGCACTGTGTTTCTTTCTCTCTTGTCATTTCCTGTGTGAAAGGGGTGGTGGTGAAATGGGAAATTGGAATTCCTGGTTTAAGAAACCAGATGTTACTAGTGAAGTTCCGTCCATTCCAGCATACTCTCCTCTTGGAGAGCTGATTAATCAGTGGAATGAGGCTTGGTTAATTAAATATATGACGCCCCTAGATAAGATACAGATGATTGAATATTGCACAGTGGAATGGCCAAATCATATTTTAAAACTTCCAAATTACAGATGGTCGCGATTTGGAGAATCAGATGTGTACTGGATCAATGCCTTGAAAGCTGTTTTGACTAAAAAGAAGTTAGATTCTCAGCTGAGTTATGTTATGCCTTGGTTTCATGTACAATATACTGACCCCTTTCCCCCTTATAATACCCAGATATGGATTAGTTGAATCCATTGATAATAATAGAGGTACACATTTTACTTCTCATGTGGTAAAGGGAATTATGAAGGAATTGGGAATAGATTGGCAGCTTCACCTGTCTGGATACACCACGTCTTCAGGTAAGGTGGAGCGAATGAACCAAACTATAAAAACACCTTAAAGAAACTGATGTTAGAACTTCAATTACCCTGGACGAAATGTTTACTTCTAGCTCTATAGAGAGTGCGTACTTGTCCTAGAACGGATATGGGAATTTCACCATATGAAATAATGTTTGGAATACCTTATACTGGAAGTGTGAGTATGTCTAGAATAGAACTTAAAGATATTTTTCTTAGAAAATATATACAAGGTTTGTCCCAGTGTTTTTCTCTTTTAAGGTCCAAAGGACTTTTGGCACAAACACCACCGTTTGATTTCCGAGCGCATAATTTTAAGAGTAGAGACTGGGTCCTGATAAAGCAGTGGAGAGCTTTGGGAAGCTGAGGCCTATTTGGGAAGGACCGTTCCAGGTACTGTTGACTACTGAATCAGCTGTGAGGACACATGAGCGAGGTTGGACACATCATTCATGTATGAAGGGACCTGTGGATCCGGCTCCTGTCTCTGGCTGAAGCAAGTTTTAAAAGACTGGACTCTTTATTTTTTTTAGATAGTGGGGATAGTGAGTCTATGTCTAGTTCAGTTTAGGTTTATGGAACTTTGGGAGGAGGTGTTGGTTATTTGGTTGAGTGTAATGCATTTTTTTCTTGTATTGTTGATTATTTTAAGACATGAAAGAATAGATTGGTGTACACAGGTATTGTGTCATTTGAGTGCAGAAGATAAAGAATTGGATGTAAGTCCCTGACTGGTTGTAAGTTTTGAAGTATAAAACTACATACATTAAGGTGGGTGGGGACCTAGCCCATTTGTCAAAATGATGTTGATAGTGATTATTGCCTTGTGTGGGGTAGGAATGGAGGCTTCTGAAATATTGCCTGGTTATCCCTTAACGTGGCAACTGTTATGTTTCCAAACTGAACCCGACAGTCAGCATACGAAGGGCAGATATCACTGACATCAATGGAACCTATGGCTGAGGCTGGAATCTGTATAAGATCCACCTTAGATGATGGTTTGTATTTGGGAAAATACCTGACATGTAACCGCACATATGACATTGCCATTAATCATAAGGATTTGTCTAAGAGGATGGAGCAATTATATGATCATTGTTTTGAAATGTATGGCAATTATTCTCCTTCCTATATGAGACTTAGAGCTCTGGAAGAGATATTATTTATGCCATTCATTGAATTGAGAAGTGCTCCGAAGAAGTTAATGTTTTTGTGTGGCAGTTTAGCCATTGCAAAACTCCCATTTACCTGGAGAGGTAGATGTACAGTGGGATATCTTGAAGCTCCAAGAGTTTTAAGTAGAAGTGTAAGACATATTAAAGGAAAAGAGCCTGTTGTTAAAAGTGAAAATGTTTTTTTGGAATTAATGAGAGTAGCTTTGAACAGTTCTTCTTTTTGTGTAAAGGGGGAGACTACAGTTATAGACATCATGTCTACTTGTTTGATAGGAGTTCCAGTGCCAGGAAAATTTTTGGTGGGTGAATCTAGGATTGTTATACATCCTGATACTTATACCTTATATAATTTGTCAAAAGTGATTACTTTGTTTGGATCTCCTGTGAAGCCAACTAAATGGACAAATCAGAAAAAGCTGGTTATTGAAGTTAAGGCAGTTTTTCCAGCTTATGATTGTGTTAAGTATAAGCATCCAGAAAAAAAGCATGAAAAAACCATTTTTAATTATTTGCCTACTGAAGAGGTTTTTCATTGTACAGAGGTTGAAGAAGTAGATGGAATGACACATGTGTTGTATTTACCTAGAGGTTGGTTTATGTTTTGTGGTGCATATGCATTTATACCAGCTAACGCAAAAGGTGGACCTTGTATGATTGGCCGTTTAATGACTGTTATGGCAACTGCTCATGCTAAGAATATAAACAAAGACACTAAGTTATACTATGAAGTTATGAATTCTAATCTATATCATGATCCTAGGTTTTATAGGGAACCTGTGCCAGATGATACGGTAGTAAGAGAGGAACATGAACATGTCCACGTTCAAGAACATGAGGATACTTCTAACAATAAAGAGCAATAAAGGAGCCTCAGTGGCGCAGTGGTTAGATTGCAGTACTGCAGGCTACTTCTGCTGACAGCCAGCTGCCTACAATTTGGCAGTTCGAATCCCACCAGGCTCAAGGTTGACTCATCCTTCCGAGGTGGGTAAAATGAGGACCCAGATTGTTGGAGGCCATATACTGATTCAGTAAACCGCTTAGAGGGGGCTGTAAAGCACTATAAAGCAGTATATAAGTCTAAGTGCTATTGCGATTGCTATAAAGAACCTCATATTATACATGCTTATCCTACAGTTAGATGGCCAGTGGCCTGGTGGGGAGCTGAACATGAGTCTGTAGGAGAACACGTGAAGAAATATAGAGGGAAAAGATCAGCTCTTAGTGACGCTTATTCTTCAGATTGTGATGATGAAGTAGTAGTATTGTCTAAAGTAGAAGCAGGTGTTTTGGGAATATTTGCTTGGGGAGCTACATATTACAATAATTTGCAGTTGGGACATTTAGGTAGTGCTTTGGCTAAAAGTATTAATGTCACTTCCTCTGCTATTGCAGCCCTAGCTGATGAGATGGGAGAAATAAGGAAGTCTGTGCTACAGAACCGTGTGGCGATTGATTATATACTTCTTAGAATGGGTCACGGATGTGAGGAGTTCAACAGAATGTGTTGTTTCGATATTCAAGACAAGTCACAATTTATTGAGTCTAAGCTGAAAGTTTTACATAATATAACTACCCATTTAACTTATGTTATGAATAGTAATGCTTTAAGACACATATGGCATGTATTAACTTCCTGGTTGCCCGATTTTGCCTGGATAAAAGAGATATTTCTTGGTATTGTTATAATCATTGCAATAGTGCTTATTTCATGTATTTGTGTTAAATGTTTACCACTGTGTGAATTGTGTTTCCGCTGTTGTAAGCCTAAGAAAACTGAAGTAAAGCATAAAAGTTTTAGTCAGCAGGAAGTTAGGCTTATGTTGCAAGAACTTGATGGAAATTCTCAGGTGTAAATTGATTAAAAAGAAAAAATGGTGGATTGTTATATATGGAAATTTGGCCCATTACACCTGAGAATATAAAGAGCCGAACTGAAGCCATTTTGTGTTTGCAGCCTGAACTTTTAAAGATCAGAACATTTATGCAATATGTTTTTCTGTTAAAAATTATACAGGATTGCAAAACTTGTCCTTGGCTTAAGTCGAAGATATGTACTAGGGTGCTCTGACATAAGTCAAATTGATAGATATTAATGATCACTTGTGTAAATCTTCTGTTATTTGCAAAACAGGATATCTGGAGATAAATGATGAAATGAAGAATGTTGGGAATTTCCACTGGCAAGTGGGGGAAGTTATGTAAAAAAACCCACAACTTTCCTATGGGATTCTCTGTAATTTTTATGTGAAAAACAGGAAGCGTTGTATAACCATTTATGTAACCATTTATGGGTATATAATGTGGTTTTTACTGGAAGGGGTGTCCCTTTTCCTCATACTGTGTTCGGTTTGGGTTAAAGGTGAACGATACTGCAGTATCTATCTTAATAAAGGCCAGTTATGGATTTTCAGAATATCAAAGTCTGTTGTTTCATTTCTTTGCTCACTTATCTCATAAGTGTGAAAAATTTTCATAAATGTGAAAAAGGTCATAAGTCACTTTTTTTCAATGCCATTGTTAACTTTGAATAGTCACTGAGTAAGCTGTTGTAAGTTGAGGACTACCTGTACAGAAATGGTTCACCATTTCGTATATATCAGCATCCTTGCATACTTTAAATCAGAAAATAAAAAAGCATGTCATCCTTTGGGTACAACTGAAGCCACAAGTGCCACATTTATCCGGCTAGTTGATGAGAATTTCTGGGATTTATAATACCAACAGCAACCTGCACCTCTATAACTGTCTGGTTTGGTTTTGCAACCCAACAGGACAGACACAGACTTCAGAGGATAATTAGGACCGCAGAAAAAATAATTACGACCAACCTGCCTTCCTTCGAAGACTTGTATACTGCACGAGTCAAAAAGAGGGCTGTGAAAATATTTACAGACTCCTCACCTCCAGGACACAAACTGTTTCAACTCCTACCCTCAAAACGATGCTATAGAGAACTGCACACCAGAACAACTAGACTCAAGGACAGTTTTTGTCCGAATGCCATCATTCTGCTAAACAAACAATTCCCTCAACACTGTCCAACTATTTACTAGGTCTGCACTACTATTACTATTAATCTTCTCATCATTCCTATCATCCATCCCCTCCCACTTGTAACTTTGTTGCTTCTATCCTTACAATTTATATTAATTGTTTCCTAGTATGATTTGATTGCTTATTTGTACCCTATGACTATTATTAAGTGTTGTACCTTATGATTCTTGATGAATGTATCTTTTCCTTTTATGTACACTGACAGCATATGCACCAAGACGAATCCCTTGTGTGTCTAATCACGCTTGGCCAATAATTCATTAATTAATTCATTCGAGGCCGCTTAGGATTTGGAAAAGAATAGGGATGGCAGCCCTAGATGAAATCTATAGATGAAAATCTTACTAGTTTCACGGATGTTTCCCCAGCCGGTGACGGTGCATGTCATGCCTTCCGGAAAGCTGACCGAAGAGTCAGGCAGGCAGATCGGCCGTACAGTCCGAGAATACAGAACCGGGGCTTTGAGTTTCACCAGGGCTACATCTCCTTGAGAGCCTTCTTCTTCATTGAAATCAGGATGCTTAATCACTTGGTCTATTTGCATCACTTTGACGTCTAGCGAGGGGTTTTTCAGCTGGTAGGACCCCAGGATCACGTCATACAATGCGATTTCATTCACCCTGAGGAGAGGAGGAAGGTCATTTCTGAGATCCTAAGACTGTAAGATCATCCAAATGCATCCAGTCCCACTCTTCTCTTCCCAGCATGGACCAAACAGATTTTCCTTGGAAGCACCCAAGCATGGCAAGAAGGCAATCATAATCCACCTGAGTTTCCCTCCCCCCAACGTTTAAATATAGCCTACATCTTAATGCAGGAGTCTCCAAACTTGGCAACTTTAAGACTTGGGGCCTTCAATTCCCAGAATTATCCAGCCAGCTTTGCTTTGCTTTGCTAGCTGGAGAATTCTGGGAATTGAGGTCCACAAGTCTTAAAGTTGCCAAGTTTGGAGACCACTGTCTTAATCTAATGTAAGATAGCATTAAGCTAGTATGACACATAGCCATAAACTGACTGTACAGGTAGTCTTCAACTTAAAACTGTTCATTTAGTGACCATTCGAAGTTACAACGTCACTGAAAAAGCTACTTGTTACCATTTTTCACACTTACGACCAGTGCAGCATCCCCATTAGTAACCATGATCAGAATTGGGATGCTTGGCAACTGACTCATGTTTACAATGGTTGCAGTGTCCCAATGACATGTGATCCCCTTTTGCGACCTTCTGACAAGCAAAGTCAATGGGGAAGCCAGATTCACTTAACAACCTTGTGAGCTAAGTTAACAAACTGCAGTGATTCCCTTAACAGTTCTGGCAGGAAAGGTCATAAGAGGGATCAAAAATCACTTAAGAAACATCTCACCTAGTAACAGAAATTTTGGGGCTCTGTTGTGGTCATAACTCAAGGACCAATCTGTATATCCAAAGAGTTTGGAAACTCTCAATGGTTAACAGCAGGACTTGCGATGACTAAGATGAAGGCATACTTATAGAGAGTTGAAATCTCCTAGTAATTTGCTTCCTACAAACGCCACAATGCCACATCCGTTTCCGCTGGAAGCTTTCAAGAAGAGACTGGACTGCCATCTATCAAAAATGGTGTAGGGTCTGCTTGGGCGGGGGGTTGAACTAGATGATCTATAAGTTCCCTTCCAACTCTGTTAATCTGTATCTATATTATCAAGCTCTGGGAGTCTGAACCCAGAAGCCTTGAAACTTTTTCTATAAAGAAACTAACAGCACAGGGGTTTGTTTCCTAATACCCACATATTTTTTTTAGATTTTTTTTAAATCCCCGCTTTATTATTTTTACAAATAGCTCAAGGTGATGAACATACAGATAGTGCTCAACTTACGACCACAACTGAGCCCCAAATTTATGTTGAGACGTGGGCTAAGCGAGTTTTGGGCCATGTTACGACTTTTCTTTTTTACCTGAAAGACTGCAGTTGTTAACTTAGTAACCCAGTTGTTAAGTGATTCTGGCTTCCCCATTGACTTTGCTTGTCAGAAAGGACGTAAAAGGCGATCACATGACAGCAGGACACAAAAACAGTCATAAATATGAACCAGTTTCTAAATATCTGAATTTTAATCATGTGACCACGGGGATGCCGCAACTGTTCTAAGTGTGAAAAATGGTGACTTCTTACAATGCCATTGTAACTTTGAATGGTCACGAAACAAACTGTTGTTAAGTCGTGGACTACCAGTGCTTTCTTACTACTTCTTTGCTCACAACTACGCTTTGAGGTGGGTTGGGCTAAGAGGGAATGACTGGCCCAAAGTCACCTAGTTAACTTTCAAACCCCAGGCGCGACTAAAACTCAGTCTCCTAGAGATTGGCCCAAAGTCACACAGCCAAATTTCATGCTTAAGGCAAGACTAGAACTCTCAAGTCTCCTAGAAATTGGCCCAAAGAGCCAGCTTTCAAACCGGAGGTGGGACTAGAACTCACAGCCTTCTAGAGATTGGCTCAAAGTCACCCAGCCAGCTTTCATGCCTAAGACGGGACTAGAACTCACAGTCTCCTGGTTTCTAGCCTGATGCCCTTACCACTAATCAAACTTTGAGGGATGCTTGACTTACTTGGGGAAGCAATGTGCAGCTGAAACCAACCACTGGGGGGCAATGAGGGTTGCCCCACATGCATGATGACCATTGAAGTCCAGGCTGGCCTGCCATGGCCACTGTCCACTTCGAGTGTCAGAACCACCCACGATCCGTCCCAGGGCAGGCACTCCACACGCTGCAGACAGATGACATTTTCATGAGTGGGGGAGGGGAGGAATCCATTCTAGAATTCATGATATTGCGTCATTCATTGTTGGCTGCCAAGTACAGCCACGGGATAAATTAAGAATATGCTTCTGTTCCAGGAGAAGTTAATATGAAAAATAATCAACAGCTAGGAAATCTCTGGTCTTTATTTTAACAGTGCCTTCCTGTTTTTCTTGCTGAAAAGGTAAGCACGTGCACCTTTGTCACTTCAATCTTGAAGGCCAAGAATCATGTGACTCCCATTTTGAAAAAGGTCGCAGAATCAAGGATTTGCATAGAAAGACGTATGATCATTAAACCACAATTTTTAGAAACAGAAGCAAATGGGGTTTTGAAGACGGGAGGGCAGAGTTCAATTAGCCAGGAGAAAAACAGGGAAGGTAAAAAGACAGGCAGAAGGTGCAACATTCATGAATCTCTTACCTTGTGTGCTGACCTCTTTCATGATTGCAGAACAGGAACGGAGGTGGGGGGGGGGACATGAAAAAGAAGAGAAAAGCAATATTAGAAGGACATAAAGACACCTGATAATGTGTTACTTACACCTCTCGTTGATGAAAAATGTTTTTTTCCCCATTCGTATAAAGGTAGTCCTCAGCTTACGGTTGCTTAGAGATTGTTCAGAGTTGTGACAGAGCTACCTGAGGGTATTTATGATCCAGATGCAGTGCTCCAGCCGCCACCACCACCACCCATTCCATGGTCACCTCAGATGGGTTAGGATCCCACAGTCACCTGTGTTTCATGACCGTTTCGCTGAAAAGCAGCATTTACTTCTGGTTTTCAGCAAAGCCTGGCCCATACTGAACTATCACTTCAGTTACCAACCATAGCCTTCACTTAATGACCATCACAAAAAGTCGTAAAACTGGATTTGTCACATGGGTAACCTAATGGACTACCACCACAAGTTATAACCATGTTTGGGAGGCTGCATTATGGCCATAACTCATAACCTATGACCATAACTAAGCCCAACATTTCTGCTGCTAAGTGAGACGGTTCCTAAGTTAGTTTTGCCCCTTTTTACGGCCTTCCTTGCCACAGTTGTTAAGTGAATCCCTGCAATTGTTACATTAGTAATGCGGTTGTTAAGGGAATCCGGCTTCCCCCGTTGAATTTGCTTGTCAGAAGGTCGCAAAAGGGGATCACATGTCTCTGGGACATGGCAACCATCATAAATATGAGCCATGGGGATGCCGCAGTGGTTGTAAGTGTGAGAAACAGTCATAAGTCACTTTTTCTGGTCCTGTTGTAACCTTGAGTGGTCACTAAAAAATAGCTGAACGTCAAGGATTATCTGTCTACACCCAATGTCCAAAGGAAGCCAATTTCCCCTTGATTCTGCTGACTACCTGGCCTTAACTCTTTGATCCAAAACTGGCCTTAATTTGGGCCCAATGCTGAGCTACACAACTTTTGGGACACTAGAACAAATGAGCTGGAAGGGTCTTCTAGTCCAGCTCCTGGCTCGAGTAGGAGCACCTATAATATTTCAGATAAGTGACTGACTCTAGAGCAGGGGTGTCAACCTTGGCACTTTAAGACTTGTGGACTTCAACTCCCAGAATTCCTCAGCCAGCTTTGCTGGCTGAGGAATTCTGGGAGTTGAAGTCCACAAGTCTTAAAGTTGCCAAGGTTGGACACCCCTGCTCTAGACTCTTCTTAAAACCTCCAGTGATAAAGCACTCACAACTTCTGGTGGCAAGCTGTTCCACTAGTTAATTGTCCTCACTGTGAGGAAGTTTCTCCTTAATCCCAGGTTCCTTATCTCTTTGATTAGTTTCCAACCATTGTTTCTTGTCCTGCCCTCTGGTTCTTTGGAGAATAATTTGGCCCCCTCTTCTTTGTGGCAGCTCCTCAGAATACTGCTATTGTGTCACCCTTAATTCTTCTTCTTCTTCTTCTTTTTTAAGACTAGACAAACCCAAATCCTACAGCCGTTCTTCATATGTTTTAGTCTCCAGGCCTTATTTTTATTTAAGAGCATTTTGGAAGAAGTGTATCGAGTATGCTGCACCTAAGAACACACTCTGGTTACCTTCCCAAGTTACTTTGCCTTGAACAGCAGGGCAACAGGTGGCAGAAGCATATTTGAAAGAAACTACACTCATCCAATGCATTGTCTCTCTTGTGAAAGGCGCAGGAAATAGATCATAAACTATAAAGCCACAGCCCTTTCTAGAGCAAAAGTATCATACCAGACTGTACCAAAGCCCGTGTGTACTTTCCTTTTAGAAATAACCCTGAGGGATATCATCATCCTGACGGAGAGAGAAAGGTGATTTCTCATGGACTTTTCCAAGGTTTCCTCCGGAGGTTGCGCTAAGGAATCTGACTCAGTCTTTCTCTCTCTGCTCCTGCCCAGATTTTTCATGTGGGAACTTTGTTTCCCAAGAATTTATTTCCTGTCTTGCAAGACGACACCAAGCCAGAACGCAACAACTTGCCATGACCATTTCGCCACGGCCAACTCGCCGTGGGACAATTCAACAATTCAATTCAATTATTTCAAATAGTTTAAAATTTATTTTAATTTTTGTCATTGTATTTCATTTTTCCCTGCTTTCTTTAATGATTCTATTCCACCATTTCCATGTAACTCTTGCCCCGTGGTGAGGTAGCTGCGACAAGTTATCCTAGACCAAAGGTCCCCAAACTTGGTAACGTTAAGACTTGTGGACTACAACTCCCAGAATTCCTCAGCCAGCATAGCAACATTTGAAACATGGCCAAATCTTCTTCTTCATTGTTCACTTCATCACTAACCCTCTCATGCCCCCGCTGGCTGAAGGTTGCATCGTGATTAAGTAAAATTAAAACCAAACAAGCAGATGAAAGACCCAAGCAAAAAGGTGCATTAGCAAAGAACAAGGGCACTTCTGAAGCCTTTGTCTTCAATAGCCAATCCCTCAAAAGCAGTTTAACAAAATAGTAGAGTTGGAAGGGGCCTTGGAGGTCTTCTAGTCCAACCCCCTGCTCAGACAGGAAACCCCATACCATTTCAGACAAATGGTTGCCCAGTCTCTTCTTAAAAACTTCCAGTATTAGAGCATCCATGACTTCTGAAAGTACCACAAGTCATTCTACTGATTCATTGTTTTGACTGTCAGGAAATGTCTCCTTAGTTCTAGGTTAGTTCTCTCCTTGATTAGTTTCCATCCATTGCTTCATGTCCTGCCTTCAGATGCTTTGGAGAATAGCTTGACTCCCTCTTCTTTGTGGCAGCCCCTGAGATATTGGAATACTGCTCTATCATGTCACCTTCCTTTCATCAATCTAGACATACCCAATTCCAGCAACCGTTCTTTATATGTTTTAGCCTCCAGTCCCCTAATCATCTTTGTTGTTCTTCTCTCCACTCTTTCTAGAGTCTCAACATCTCTTTTACATTGTGGAGACCAAAGCTGGATGCAGTATTCCAGGTGTGGCCTTACCAAGGCATTATAGAGTGGTATTAACTCTTCATGTGATCATTGAGTCACTATCTTGTCCCCGTCCTGCACAGTGTCAAAATCTCCCCTCAGCTCCACTCCACGCAAAAGTGAAAATATATTATTTACACGCACACACCCATTCACATCCTCTTTTTGTTATGTATATTTATTTTATTTATCAAGAAGAATAAAATGCAAAACAAAAAAACATACATCTAATGCTAATAACAAAAAAAGGAAAACATTGTGGACAAAAAGTTGGGGGAATGAACCAAATTTCAAATAAATCTAACATCAAACATAAAGAAACCACCCGGCTAGAGGCTGAAAAGAAAAATGTAAAAAAACTGATATATTCTCCTCCCTTTACATAATGAGTCTACAGGTAATTAGCATTCCCATCTTTATTTAACAAAAATACCATAATAAACAAATATTCCAGATATGGGGATCTCTATTTGATGACCAAATCAATCACATCCATCCACATCCTTATTTCATATTGCGTGTGTCTGATTGGTTTGTGCATGTGCAATACAAGAACATTCCAGAGAATTCCGGAACATCCATTCCTTCTCAGAGGGGATCTTTCCAGTTACTGTGAGGGTGGTTCAGTCCTTTCCCAAAAATTATGTTCTCTACCTAGAAATGGTTTGTGGTGCCCAAGGTAGGGGATAAGTTTTGCATTAAGTAGCCTGATTGCATATGCAATACACACCTCACAGTGAAATGGGTGGCAAACAAATTGAATAAATAAATTAGAAACATATCTAAGCAATTCTTATGAAGGGGAGCTGCAAAGTCATTGAGCCACCTTACCTCTGCAAGCTCTGCAAAATTGGCTGAAGCTCAGAATTTGAGAAGTGAACTGAGGCAAAATTCTTACAAATGGGGAATAAACCTCCCATGCTTCATAGAGTCAGGGTGTTTCAAATAAAAAAATGAAAATATTTTTCCCCCTGTTGTTTCAACTATTCCATTGCTGAACCAGAAATAAGTCTGAGAGGGGGGTCTTTCTTGCTCTCTGAGATTGGTTGTCCCAAAGGTACTTTTACAAGAGGCAACAGGACTTTCTGGTTTTTCTTTGAAGACGTTTGACTTCTCACCCAAGAAGCTTCTTCAGAGGAGAAGAGCTGAAGAAGCTTCTTGGATGAGAAGAGAAACGTCTTGAAAGAAAAACCAGAAAACCCTGTTGCCTCTTGAAAAAGCACCTTTGGGACAGCCATAACCCGGATGATTGAGAATCTCCATAGACCACCCTGAGGTTGGTTGTTTTCTTGAAGACATTACCCAACTAGGTAACATCATCAGTGCTAGCGCTGAATATCATCAGACCTAGCACCACTGAGGTCAGGTTAATGAAACGTCTGCGAGAAAACCACCAAGCTCAGAGATCTCACAGTTCAACCCTGAGCCACAAATATCCTCTTCTATTGGTTACAAATATGCCTGTTCAGTTCTTGAACACTGCTAATATTATGGGACTACAGAAGTCTGGAGCTGTTTTTGAACTGGAGCAAAATCCTTGCAGAGATTTGTATTCTAGGTTCAATAAGTACCTAAAAACTAGTGGTGAACAACTTAGGGAGGCTGATAAGGCTAAATTATTCCATAATCTCAGTACCTCTGTTGAAAAGATTGAGACCTGAGTAACCGGAGACAGGTAGATTAACATTTCTTAATCAAACACTGGCTGGGGATAATGGAAAACAGAGACCAACACATCTGGAGGCCTCTAACCTGAGAGAAGCTGAACTGGATGATCAAAATGGGTTTAAATAAACCCCCTCCTCTTGCATTTTCCAGATTGTCAAAGTCTGAGTCATGCCATCCATGCCAGAAATCCCCTTCCCACTATCCCCGATTGTGTTCTCTTGGTGGGACTTTGGGAATAAGTCCTTCCATTGAAGCCTGGGTCAAATTAACCTTTCCGACCATCTATTGTTCAACTTTTTCCATCCAGCAGAATCTCTGTATGGTCGATGTGATGTCAATGTCCGTTCATCAATACTACCTGGTATTTGGGGATCCCTGCTTTACTGCCCATGAAAAAATATTTGGCCCAAATATCCTGATCTCCTATGGTAGGATTTTGAAACATTTTGTGGATACCGCATTTCCTGGTATGTCTGCAGCACAACCTAAGCACGGACTCGGGTTTCTTGTCACACAAATCCGCTCCCACCCAGAACAGAGTACTCAACACAATGTACCAACCCTGAAAAGCCCCTTCAGATATCACAGCTAACATGCAGCAGCTACTTCTATGGCTCTAAACCAATCCTGCTATCTGATCTTTCATGACAAAGCTGTGGTTGAATGAGCAACAAGGGTGTCTAAAAACAGATCCAGGCTGACTTGTTAGGTTACCTGTTCATGACGTTCAAGCTTGCCACACCCTGAAGGAAAAAAAGTAATTGAAAGAAACAGCGTGACCTATCCATGCCCTCTTACACACCAACCCATCTCCCAGGGCTCAACCCTACCAAGACCTGAACACCTGAGGGACACATTAACCTTACAAGGCTTTTTATTGTTATTATCATTCTAAGAGTCATCAGCTTTAGTTGTGAGCAAATGACACACAACTTTACTCCTCAGGGTGTTAAATTGCTGGCATGGCTGGTTTCAGATACAGGTAGTCCTTGACTTATAATCACAGTTGATAGCCTAACATTTTTGTTGTGAAGTTGAGAACATTTGCAGTACTGCAAGCTACTTCTGCTGCAGCCAGCTGCCTACAATTTGGCAGATCGAATCTTACCAGGCTCAAGGTTAACCCAGCCTTCCATCCTTCTGAGGTGGGTAAAATGAGGAGCCAGATTGTTGGGGGCAATAGGCTGACTCTGTAAACCACTTAGAGAGGGCTCTAAAGCACTATACAGTAGTATATAAGTGCTATTGCTATTACTATTTGTTAAGTGAGTTCTGCCCCATTTTACGATCTTTCTCGCCTCCCTTGTTAAGTGAATCACTGCAGTCAATAAGTTAGTAATCAGCTGTTAAGTGAAATCTGACTTCCCCATCGACTTTGTGAGAAGGTCGCAAAAAAGGGATCACGGGACCCTGGGACACAGAGATAGTCATAAATATGAACTAGTTGCCACACATCTGAATTTTGATCACATGACCATGGGATCATGTGATTGCTGCAAAGGTCATAGCAGGGGAAAACGGTCCTAAGTCACTTTTTGGAGTGTTGTGGTAACGTTGACTGGCCACTAAATGAACTGTTGTAAATAGAGCACTGCCTATAAACCATTTTCTTTAAACTCAAGAAATAAAAAGGCCAAGGGACATCTACCGTTTTCTGCTTTCGCTGTAAACCTAAGAGGTAGAATTTCAACAAATGCTCTTTTGCTCAACAATAACAGGCACGACTGTCCTATAGTTCTGCATCTCTGTTACAAAACTACAAGAAAAATCTGAATTTTCTGAGTGCTGGGGGAATTCTCTGAGTATATTCAGAACAGTGGCACCCATATCAAAGATGTTTTTTTTCAGACTCAAAATTTGTAAAATTAACTACTGTATCTGTTTTGGACGTAATCTTGGAAGAAAATAGCCCAAAGAGGTCTACATTTACTAAGTGTCAGACAAAACAGAACTGCCAAAAAGTGACAGAGGAAAATTAAAAATCAACAATGCATGCAGAATGACTTAAATTCAATCTTTGACATCTCCAAATTAGGGAATCCAGAACCCCTAACAATCTGTTGTTAGTTTTAACATTTAAAACTATTACCGTAGTTTTAACCATGGTTTGACCAATCCATTATATCCTTGTTTCAACTTTAACAATAAACTATAAGTATTGATTTACATGCCATGATGGCTGGGCTCATAGATATCACAAAGCTTAAACTAAGCAAGTTACAACACAATGCATGAACCAACCTGATATAACTTGACTTCTTATTGACTAATAATTTTTTTGCAGAACTCAATTGCTGGAAGAAATTTAAATTTGTGTTTTGTGCTTTGTAAAATTATTCCAGCTCCCCCTCCCCTTTGGCAACCTAAAATACGAGGAAGCATCAAACCCCAATAAATTATAACCCATTTTTTTGAATGCAGAGTTTGGAGGTCATGGGTCAAGGCGAAGAAAAGGATCCTTTTTACAGGTGGTCCTCAAGTTATGACCACAATCGAGCCCAAAATTTCTGTTGCTAAGCGAGACCATTGTAAATTGAGTTTTGCCCCACTTTACAACCTTTCTTGCCATACTTGTTACGTGAATCCTTGCAGTTGTTAAGCTAGTTCCATGGTTGTTAAATGAATCTGGCCTCCCCATTGACTTTGCTTGCAAGAAGGTCACAAAAGTGGATCACACGATTCCAGGAAACTGCAACCGTCATAAATATGAGCCAAGCCAAGCCTCCGAATTTTGAACCCGTGAGCTCAGCGATGCCACAATGGTCATAAGTGTGAAAAATGGGACTTCCGGTGATGTCGTGTCATGGCGGTGCAGGAGAAATCTACTCTGATCTCCTGTACCGGGTTTTTCACCTCTGGACAGCCATTCGTGGTGGTGTTTGGTCCTGGAGGGATCAATAAAGTGAGGAGAAACTCTTGGAGTCAATTTGGGAAGTTGCGATCCTGAAACGTCAAAGAAGAGAGCCCGAAGTCCGAGCTGGAAGAAGTCGGCCCTTTGCGAGCAGACCTGGAGACGCGATGAGCTATTAAAGAAGGAAGCAGTGAGACGATAGTGAACTGATGACTAGCAAGTTACTGATGCTGGAAGTTCCCTTTGGATTATAATTGGAGTATTGGAATGGATATTTGCCTGTATTAAGGAAGCCCAGAATGAAAGGGGTGAGGGTGGAAGTCGGCGGCAGTGATCTAGTTTTCCACCCCTAAAGCTGGGAAAACAGTGAAACTAAGAGTTTGAGAGGAAATTTGAGGAAAAAACTGGAGTGAGGAGAGAGAGTCGAGAGGATATTCTTTGAAGGATTTATCTTTCTTTGACTGGAACAAGAGTGTTGGGGTTATTTTGACTGAGAAAAGAGACCTGACAGGAATCTAAGTGAAACGAGGAGTGACGATGCAATTCTGGAAGACGGCCATTGAGAACGCCAAGTTTCAGTAAACGGTATCACTGTGATTGGAAGAGATCTATAGATCTGTTGCCAGAAATAGAACTGATTTGAATCAAACAAACATTGGAAAATATTCTACTATTCTATTAATATATTTAGGAGGATTATTGTACCAAATAACTGAATTTAGCTACCTATTATCAGACCTCTTAGGATTTCTTACTTCCCCTCTCTTGCGGTCCTTTTGTTTTCTTGGAATTATTTTACAATATGAAATTCTTATTGTATGCATTTAAATCTTGTTGTAATTAGGAGTTATAAATTGAAGATATTATATAGGAATTTGTTTGGATAATTTTAGTTGATCTTTATAAAGGAAGTGGTAATTAATTCCACCACTCTGCCTTCTTCTCACTGATTTACTGTGGTCTAGTGAAGTTATCATAGTGTTTATTATAATTACAGTCTAAATATTTTCCTCTTTTTTGTTGTCTGTTAAGAATTAAGAATTGATAAATTGCATATTGAAAGTTATATATTTTGGTAAAAGGAGTAATAGTTAAACAAATTTAAATACTTATTTTGGGTTGTAAAATTGAGTGATATTTGATTGTATTGATTGATATTGCTTGATATTGGTTAGTAACTTTTTGGTACTAATAATTAACTTTTATCATTAAAAACAGACCAATAACCTATTGTTAATTTAAGAGTTAGACAATTGGTAAATGATTTTCTTCTGAAATATTATTTGATCAGTTGATTGATAACAATTTCTAATTTGAGTAGGGATAGAAAATTAATTTAACTAATTAAATAACAAAGCAATCTTTAATTAATTGGGGAAATTAAAAATCTTTTAACTATTTATAAAATTGATGGTAATTTGGGACAATATATACAGGATAGTAGATGAGCAATATAAAATTATCAAAGATATGACAAGTATTACTACTACTAAGACTGGGAAAAAACCTGTACCAATGGTGGCATTATCCAGTCCAGCAGTGTCTACTCAACAAATGATTGAAGGGATGTTGGCTCCTGAAAAATCAAGTACCACAACTAGCGCCCAATCAGTCCAAGCCTCCTTATTAGCAATCCAAGGTACGATGTTGATGCTACAAGAATCAATGTCCAAAAACCATACTGAAAGTAGAGCAGAGCGGGAAACAATGAAAACTGAATTGAAAACTGAAATAGGGGAAATGAAAGCTGAAATCAGGAACCTGGATGGGAAAATAGGTCTGATCAAGGAATCAATTAAAAGGAACGAAGAAAAGATCAAAATAATTGAACAACAATCTGACTAAAATGAGAAAAAACTAGAACTTATGGACCAAAAGATCATGGGCCACAATAAAGAGACAGAAGAGGCCTTAATCCACCTTGAGATGGACAGAGCCTCTTACTATCTAAGATTCCAAAATGTAGAAGAAGTTAAAGAGGAAGACTTAACATCGGTGATGGCCAAACTCTTAGCAGAATTTCTCCAAAGAGACAAGAATGAAATAGTAAATGAAATAGACGACATTTACAGAGTATATACTAGTTATATGAGATGGCATAGACTTCCTCGGGAGGTCCGTATTAGATTTGCCAAAAGAAAAGTCAAAGATATAATCTATAAGATTTCAAGGGAGGAGACAATAAAATATAAAGACAAAGAAATAATTGTACTGAAACAAATTCCAAGAAGAGTCCAGGAACAGAAGGAGGATTATTAGTTCCTCACAAACTTCTTAAACAAAAAACCTATCCCCTTTAAATGGATTACCCCGGAAGTTATTTTAACGACATGGAACGAGAAAAGACTGAAAATTGACAACCTAATTAAAGCACAAGACTTTTTTGAACAGATAGGTGAATCAGAAGAGGAAACTAGTAGTAAAGACGAACTTGAAACCCCAAGCCAAGAAGAAGTACAACAAAGAACTAAAGAGAGAGAGAAAGACCAAGACAAAGAAAGTAGGGGAGAAATACTTGTTCAAGAAGAAATAGGAATCAAAACTAGGAGTCAAACAGCAACCAGGACTAACGAGAGATAGAGGCTAGAATAAGGAATAATGGAAAAAGGACTGACACTAACATCTATTAATATTAATGGATTAAATGATTTATCTAAAAGGAAAAGAATATTTTCGAAACTAGAGAAACAGAAATTCGACATAATGTGTCTTCAAGAGATTCACATCAAATTACAAGATCAGATATATTTACAAAACAAAAAAAATGGGAGCACTGTATATATCATTAGCAGAGGAAAAAAAGAGAGGAATAGCATTATATATTAAAGAAGAAATAAGGTTGAAATTGATTTATGATAAGATGGGGAGAATATTAATTGTAGAGGTGGTTATACAGAATAAATATATTTTACTAGTAGGGATATATGCCCCCAATAAAAATCAGAATGAATTTTATAAAACCCTATACGAGAAATTAATAGAATTAGGCAATTGTATAATCGGCGATTATAATGCAATTACTAATAATAAACAGGATTATGCCAGTGACCAAAAACATAAAAAAACTGGAATATACTGTCTGAAAGTTTTTTTGATATGGCCGAAGAACTAGACTTAGTAGACGCATGGAGGAAGTTGAATCCAGGGGGTGACTCAATTTACTTTCTACTCCAATCCACACAAATCTTGGTCAAGACTGGATATGGCATGGGTGAATAATGATTTATTTAAGGACATACAAAATATAGAGATATTAACTAACATTTGGGCAGATCACAATCCATTGCAGATAATTTGGAAAGACCAAATCCGTAAGAAAAGTAGGTGGACATTTAATCCACAACTATTGAAGAAAAAAGGGTATACTCAAAAAATCAGGGAAGAATTAGATGTATTTTTTAAATTTAATAAAAAAACAGGATACCTCATTGCAAAATCTCTGGGACACAATGAAGCCGTATTTAAGGGGAATATCTATAGCCTACATGGCCAACAGAAATAAGGAAAGGTGGAAGAAACAAAATACGTTAACAAAAATAATAAAGATTTAGAAGATAGTTTAATGAAAGCCCCGGGGGACAAACAAATTAGAAATGATTTGACATTACTTAAACATGAAATGAGTATTTTAGATCAGGAAGACTTAGCCAAGACATTGCAATACTTCAAACAAAATCATTTCGAATATGCAAATAAACCCGATAGATGGTTAGAGTATAAGTAGAAAAAAGAAAACCAAAAAAGAATTATATATCAATTGAAAGATAACAATGGAACAATAGAGATGGATTTGGAAAAAAAGAAAATTATTGTAGGAGATTACTTTGAGAATTTATATAAAATGGGATAACCCTAGGTGAGCTAAAGGGGGTGATTAAAAGACAAAAAAGCAACAAAACCCGAGGCCCAGACAGCCTCCCAAGTGAACTAAACAAAGATATAGGAGAGCCACTAGAAAATTTGTTACTAGAGACTTGCAATGAGGTATTATTAGAAGCTAGAATCCCAGAATCATGGAAGGAGGCCTATATTATGTTAATCCCTAAAGAGAGTGCAGATGCCGACCAAATAAAAAATTATAGACCAATATCCCTTTTGAATACAGACTATAAAACTTTCATGAGCATGATGGCAGAAAGATGGAAGATAATTCTTAATGATAGGATTCATTCTGACCAGAATGGATTCCTTCCCACGAGACAGATTAGAAATAATATGAGAACCATAATTGATATATTAGAATTTTATGAGACACATCCAGGAAGTCAAGTGGCCCTTGCCTTCCTGGATGCGCAAAAGGCCTTTGATAACCTTAATTGGGATTTTATGACACATCAGATAAATCTAATGGAATTTGGTCATAATTTTGCAAAAATGCTAAATTCAATCTACTCTAAACAGAAGGCAAGTAAATGGAGAATTTACTAATCCATTTGAGATAAGAAAAAAAGTCAGGCAGGGATGCCCACTGTCTCCTCTGCTTTTTATAGCAATATTAGAAACATTATTGGATAGAATTAGACTGAATAAAGAAATTAAAGGAACAAAGATTAAAAGACAAGAATATAAATTACAAGCATTCGCGGACGATATGGTATTTATTATAGAAGATCCAATAGATTCAGGACCAATATTATTAAGGGAAACTGACAAACTTGGCAAATTAGCAGGGTTGAAAATTAAGAAAGAAAAGACTAAAATGTTAGTCAAAAAATTAACAAATAATAGACAAAAAAAAAATACAGAAAACAATGGGACTACAAATTGTAAATAAGATTAAATATTTAGGTATATGGTTAAGACCTAGAACGTTAACCTTGAAGGAAGATAATTATACAAAAGTATTACAACAAATTGGAAGAGACTTAGGAAATTGGACTAAAATGCAGATCTCATTATTAAGTAGAATAGTCACAATCAAGATGAACGTTCTACCTAAATTGTTATATTTATTTCAAACGATCCCTATATTATTAGACATTTTTTTTAAAGAGTTGGACAAAATAATATGAAATTCATTTGGGCAGGCAAGAAATCAAAAATTAAAAGAATTTACTTACAAGACAATAAAAGCAGAGGTGGCTTTGGACTCCCTGCTTGGGAGACCTATTATAGAGTGACGGCGTTAGTGTGGATAAAGGATTGGATTAAACTGGAAAATAAAAGAATTTTAACACTAGAGGGTTACAATTTACAAATAGGGTGGCACACCTTTTTGTAGAACTCCAATAGTAAAAGTCACTCATATTTCTATAGACATACCCTGCATAAATCTTTGATTAAAACTTGGACAGTTATCAGGAGAAATCATTATATTAAAGTCCTGACATGGTTATCAACAATAGAGGCAACGTTCCATCCCAACACAATGGATATTAATAAAAAGCTTAAATATCACCAAATTTTAGATAATGAAGGGAAACTTAAATCGATCCAAGATTTAGAAACTCAAGAAATAAATATTGATCGTTGGTCTTATTTTCAAATAGCAATGAGATATGAGGGGGATTTAAAAGAATTTGGACTAGAAACAAAAAATACTCAATCTCGACAAGATACTTTTGGGCCCAGAAAAAAAAATGATATCCAAATTATATAATTACTTACTAGAATATGAATTAGCTGAGGAAATTGTGAAAGGATCAATGATAGCATGGGCAAAGAATTTCGGCCATAATATAGATCTAGACAACTGGGAAGAAATTTGGCATAGAAATCTTACATCAACAAGATCAGTATCTTATAAAGAAAATTTATATAAAATGATATATAAATGGCATCTGGCACCCTCTAGAAAATGTAAAAATGTATCCAACAGTAAACCTGATTTGTTGGAAATGTAAGGCAAATCATGGTACCTTCTGCCGTCTCTGGTGGACTTGTCCAGAGGTTAACATTTTTTGGACCAGGATCAACACATGGATAGAGGAAATTGTCCAAGGTGGATTGGAGTGGGAACCTAAATTGTACCTCCTGGGTATTATTAAGGGGGGTGGGGTATTCCCTCAAAGTAAAGTATCTGATTATTCACATATTAACAGCGGCACAAATTTCACTGGCACAATACTGGAAAATGCCCAATATACTGCCTATTCATTTTATCATTCAAAAAATTTATGAATGCACCGAAATGGAGAAGCTCACATTAAAATTAAAAGGAAAGGATGATTCAGAATACTGTTTGATTTGAGATAAATGGTACGATTGGATAGAGCGTTAAAAAATGTATAAAATAAGGGGAAATAATGAATCTATGAAACATATGATATATATACTAAAGGATAGGAATTTATAAATATTAGTTCTATACCTCTTTGTTCTTTGATAAAGTGATAGAACTTCTTTATAAAAACAAATAATTATAATCCAATAATAATAATAATAGACTATTATTCTTATATAGTATAGAATAGATAACATGCAATTTACAAGATATAGGAAATAACTGCCACTTAATACCTACTATGAAATATTTAAATCACTATCAACATGTATTAGAGAAAAATACGATTAGTTTTACTATAGAATGGGTTGTGATGTTTATTTGTACGATTTTTTACCTTATATTTTTGTATATTTGTATATTTTAATTTTTTGTGTTTAATAGTTTTTTTTAAATTTTTTTAAAAAGTGTGAAAAATGGTTGTAAGACACTTTTTTTCTGTGCCACTGTAACTTTGAATGGTCCCTAAATGAGCTATTTTTATGTCAAGGATTACCCGTACTTTATTCTTATGTTCCAGGACTGAGCACTGCTACTGCTGACTGGATGTGCCCTGAGGGTAAAGCATCTTCTGTCTTCTTATTTTGTTTGATTACAGACATCCTGCCCAACTGCAGACTTGGAAGGACAGGCACATGTAAACACACGTGGAGAACATTCCAGAAACCGCTATTCCCAAGTGCTTGGATTTTAATGCCTCTTCTATGAAGTGTATTTGAGTTTCAGCTTTCATGGAAGAAGATAATGGGAGTTTCAAGAAGCAGCCCAGAGACTAGGTATGGTTACCAAAAAGGAGATAATGCTTTTTTTTTTTTGGCTCCAAGAACACATTTCCTTCCAGAAGAGAAATGGTGGGGGGGAATCTCACTTCTCACCTCCGACAGATATTTCCACGTCTGTCAGAAAGGACGTTGCAGGCCTGGAGGTAGCACACCAACGGTTAAACCTTTTTCAAAGAGTAACTAAAAAGGATCTTAACACATCAGATCAGAGGTTCCTATTCTGTCAAGCCCTTCCTTTAAAATACTGAGCCCATTCTAGTGTTGCAGCTTTCGGTCTAAAATCCAGGCAAGCAGAAATACTTTTCCAGGCCTAGAGATGTAACCATATATCTAAGCAATTTTCCTTAGGGAATGCTGTATCTTTCTAAAAAAAAAAAAAGCATGAAAACTCCAATACGGGGAGGAAAAAAGAAAATATGATGGCAAATCTTCTTCCTCAAGACATTCCAAGGAACATTTCCTCCCCTTTCTCTTTCTGACTGTGTTTTCCCAATTCACAGACCTTTGCCCTCTTACAAGTTACAAGGCCAGGCAGCCTTTGCTGGTCATGCTCCTAAAGCTGGTTTCAGGAAGAAGGGAGGGAAACCAAAAAGTGTTAAATCTAAGATAAAACCGAAAAGAGGTTAGGGTTCTCCAGCCTAAAAAGAGCTGTCATCCCAGCGCTCTAGCAGAAGAATGTGTTAAAAGCACAATTCCATAGGACTCAAAACAGGAATGGAGAATACAGTGGTGCTGTGAGGGTCTCCTTTAATCATCACAATCATCATTAAGACTTCAATTTGAAGTCTTGCCTCCAGAAATTATTAATGTTCCAACACTGGAAGTTTTTGAAGAAGGGATTGGACAACCATTTTTCTTAAATGGTATGGGGCTTCCTGTCTGAGCAGGGGGTTGGGCTAGAAGACCTCCAAGGTCCCTTCCAACTCTTGTTATTCTGTATTCTATTCTGATCACGCCACCTTGAGAAGACCTTTCAAAAGAGAGATCCGGATTAAGCCTGAAAAGGTGAGAAACGGAATTAAGGAAAAAATATCTTAGAGCAGGAAGTCTCTCCTTGGGCAGAAACAATCACACACACACCCCCCAGCCTCAGGCACAAGAAGGATCAAGCTTTAAAGCTTTAAAAAAAAAACACCAGGTAAGCTACGATTCCTGCGTCTTAAGGAATAGATTTCTGGATACAATGCAATCTGCAGGGCTGCCACGACCAAAATCTGAATTCGGGTGCCCACACAACAACTCCTGGTGGAGCCCACTCCCTTCCCTCCCTTGCAAGTTCTTCACTGCCCCAAGCGAGGAGCTCGACTTTGACTTCCCGCCCCCGCTCTGCAAAACCAACTTGGCTCCTAAAGCCTTGAGGACTAGAAACCTGAAAGACCCACCCACCTCATCCAAGGAAACAACCAGCGGGGTGTTGGTTCGAAAGCTCGAAACTTCGGCTGCTACCAAACCAGACACGGTTCCAAACCTGGACGGGATCGCGAGAAGTAGCCCGCGGCCAAAGTTGCAAGGTGTGCGGGGATAGCAACAGGACAGGAGCTGCCCGCTACCTTTCAAGGCGCCCCGGACGGCTGTCGCCTGTCCTCCTCTACTTACCGCCGGCGACGAGCAGCAACAACAGGAGCCCGGCGAGGCTCAGGCCACCCCGCAGCCCCTCCATGACGCAGGTGGATCGACGGCAACGACGGTGGCCAGCTGAAGAGAAGCGGCGAAGGGAGCCCAGCAGCAGGATCCTGCGAGCAGCCGGCAGGCAGGTGCACTGAAGCGGGAGGCGGCGTTGGCGACTTTACCTTCGCCGATGACGGACAAGGCGTCTAACCTTTCGGGGAAGGGCTGGGCGTCGGGCCAGAGCCAGTCAGAGGCGGCAGACAACGCTCTCATTTGCATAGGGCGGTCTCGCTCACCTGTTGGCTTTGGGTGGGTCAAAGCAGAGCCCTCCAGCCCTGACTTTTTCAGTCATTTGGGGGTAGGGTTGTTCAGCACATAGCACCCCCAAATTAGGCCGGGGTTATTGGGAAGAAGGACTGAGGACTATCCTGCTAGCTGCCCTTTGAGTCTTCTCTGAGGTTTTTGGAAAGGGTAATGGTTTGTCAAAAAGCAAACAGGTTCTCAAACAGTGTTTTTCTATCTTGGCCATTTTAAGATGGCTGGGGAATTCTGGGAGTTGAAGTCCATCCATCTTAAAGTGGCCAAAATTGAGAAACGCGGTTTTGAAAAGTTACACTAGTAAAGAAACTAACACTTTCAAGGAGGGCGAGCTTTCAGGTTTTGTTATATAATTCAGATAGGTAGATGATTTATAGATTGATAATTGATAGGTAGGTGATAGGTAGATAAATAGATATAGATGATGATAGATTGATAGATGATTGATAGATGATAGGTAAATGAAAGATTGATTGATTGATGATTGATAGGTAGATGATAGATATAGATAGATGATAGGTAGGTAGATGATAGACAGACAGACATTTTTGCCCCTGTAGACTACCACAATTCTCATCTTACAATATCTTCCCATATTGGACTCCTTACAAAATAACAGAATGAGAGATTTGGAAGGGATCTTGGAGGTCTTCTAGTCTAACTTGCTCAGGCAGGAAATCTTGAATAGGCTGGGACTATAGCTATCAAATCACTTGCTTCAACCATGCTGTTTGTGTTCATAAATTGATCAACACATCTGGAATGTGCCAGCCTAAGAGTTTGGAAGTTAATGTGAAATAGATCAGCTTATAATGTCCATTTACTGTCTTCTAAATATGTTTTTGATGACAGTTCCCAGGTAAGGTCGTCGGTGATATAATAAATTTAAGATTGATGCAGATTTTAAGAGTCATTATATTAGAAGTGCCATTTTGAGAATGTGGAACAGATATAAATCCAGATTGCACATGAAAATGCCTGAAAATGGATCTCAGCATAGGAAGCATTTTACAGGAAAGAAAAAATGGGTTAAAAAATAAATAACATCAAGAGTTGCTAGAACAGGAATATAGAGAATATAAGATGAAATCAAGAGAAAACTGGCTGCAGAGGGATTTAAATTTCAATGGTTTTCATATGCCTAACTAAGAGAAGGATTTAGGGTAGATAACAAACAGGACATTTGGAATTGAGCAGCAAGGAGACAGAATTTTAACTCACAACTATATACATGATGATATACATTGGTACAATGGTACAATGATTAATTTTTATGGAAATTTGAAACAGAAGAACAAGTGACCGATTATATGATAAAATCAGCTCCAACATACTGATGGAACAATGGGAAAATATATAGTTAAAAGGACTAAAACAGATTGTAACAGAAAGGACAATATTAATAAAATGTTGGTGTATGACTCCAGAAAATTTGTCTAGAATGTATGAAAGTTCTTCAAATTTCTTTTGGAAATGTGGACTACATGGTCATGTCTAAAGGACATGAGAAGAGGCCAGGAATTGTTGGGGTCAGATACATATAATACTACAAATTTATTTAAAATCAGCATTTGACTTTTCTCATTTGAATTAATGGACATCCGATTAGAAAAGACCTATGGAAGATTGTCTCTATAAGTAATTACTGCTGCAAACTTATTGTATGAGCAAAAATGGAAAATATTCTGAACTACTCACAATGGTGCAATGGTTGATGAAGATGTTAGAACTAGCAAATTAACCTGTTGGATTAGAGAACAATCAACAGCTATGTTCATTAGTGACTGGAAATCCTTATGAACTTTTTACTGGGAAAAAAAAGAAAGAAATTAAAATGTGATTCATGGGCTTTAAAATTAGAATTTATGGAAAGAAGAAAGTGATAATGTAATCTGAGAAAGGGGGCAAAGTAAAAACTTTATCTATAATCACTGTCAAGGAGATCGGAAGTATCTTTTTTATAATCTGTCTTTTCCTTTTGTTTCATTTTCTATTTTCTTTGTTATGATTTATTCTTTATTAATTGTATTTTCTCTTATGGTTTTCACTTTGTTAAAAATGCCTTTAATTAAAAATTATGGATAACAATTCCCAAACAGATTGAAGACAATGGGAATTGTAAACTATTCTCTCTGGCAAAAAGCCATGTTGGTTTGCAGACTATCGTGTTTCCTACCTTAATCCCCAAAGTTGCATTATAATAATCAGTATTAATTTAATTGACACAGTAGTCTTCTGAGATCAATTTTAGACCCAGGCTTACAAATGGAAACAGAAGCAAAGTATACTAAAGTTTCATAACTCCATTCGAGAACAGAGCTGAATTCAAAATGGTTGGACTCCGTTTTTGACTTGTTGAATCAACCTGAAGATATTCTTTTTTTAAAAACAAGTTTTATTTCAGTTTTTGACATTTTAAAAACTTCTCTTTTTAGTGAACAACATGATTACAGGTATATCTTTACATACAAATATGACCATAGTTACATGTTCAATTTTTATGTTCAACTTCTTATCCTAACAATGCTTTTATACATTTTCTACTTTATTATATTATTCCAAATGCTTGCCTTATTATTTAATTCACCAATATTTCTCATATCTTTATAGTTCTTATACTTTGATACTTTTCACTGCCATATTTGTATATTTCATCACATATTCTTATTATATCCATTCATAAAATCTAATTTCATACAACATTCTATAAAATTAGTTTCCCCCTTAAATTACCAATTTTAAGTGTGCCACCTCTAAAGTTTACATATTCACTAATTATCTCCCCTTTTAATCCCAATAAACATTTAACTTTTATTACCTAAAAAAATTGAAATTAATAATTCTTTTAAAACTACATAGCAAGTATAAATCAGATTCTGCATCGTTTTACCCCTTAAATTCATAAAAATTATTTACAATTTCAAACTAAAGAAAACATACTAATCTATTCATTTAATCCTAAACTCTGATATTAATTCCATTCCAGCTCTCCTCCTATATCATTTCAATTATTTTTAATACACATATTCCATTAATTATTCTATTCATCTTTATACCTTTAAACAAAAAGGCCTGCTTTCCAGAACTAAAAAATGTCTACTCCATTACAACTCCCCTCATATTTCATTTCAATTATTTCAATATATTTAATAAACATCTTCCATTAATTATTACATTCATCTCTATACATATAAGAAAAGAGCTTACATTCCAATACCAAAGAGTATCAGTTCTATTTTCCATCTTAATAATCTATATATCCCTATTTCCTACAATATTCATAACTTTAAGTATATTTAAACTACCCCTCCTCATCTTGCAGAATCCCCTTTTAAGAATATTAATTATCCATTGTCTTTATGCCTTCTAAATAAACAATTCCTTTTCATTTTTTTACAATTCCCGTATTTCTTTGTTTCCAAATCCTGCTTCTTACCTCTTCTTTTTCCCTTTCATTTCCCCCTTTATTCTGCCACTCCAGTTTTTATCCACCTCCCTATTTATAGCTTTCTTCCACCCTTCAATTTTCTGCTGTTTCTGTTTACCTTTTTTAATTTTGCAAATATTCCTTTTTATATTTAACTTCTTATGTCTCATATTTTTATTTCCCACTCTTCTCCTCCTTCTTTTCAGAGTTCTTTGTTCCCGATGATAGTTAAAAATGGCCTCTTCTGTAGTCAGCTCCACCTCATCTTCCGTTTTTTGTCTTTTTTGTCTTTGTTATTCATATTCTAAGATCGCATTTTCCAAAAATTTTAAAGTATAATGGTCCAACGATTCACCTCATTCTTGTAATATTTCTTTCATGTTTCTGAGTTCCATTTTTAATTCCAGAAGACATATCACCATTTTACATGTTTCTGTCTAATAATTTAATCCAAATAGTGTCTATGAGGTTAGTTTCCAACAGTCCGTTTTTGTTTTATTCCTCTTAAATATTTAGTTCATAACTAGTCCAATATGAAGTCCAGCCAAAATCATCAATTAATCCCAGGGCAGAATGTTCCTGCTTCTTTCTTCGTTTCAAAGTTTCAGTTTTTCAAAGATCTTGTTTTATTATGTCAATGTTCCTTAAGATTTTTAAGAAACAGAGTTTCTTTTAGCAAAAAAACAAGTTAACTTTAACCATTAGATGGCACTCTTTATCATAACAAATCTTCACCCCCCCTTTTTAAAAAAAATTCATATGTTTGGGGCTTTTTAAACCACAGTTTTCCCAAAAAAAAAAAGTCAAATCCAACTGATATTGAGTTTTCTCTTTAACAATCACAAATTCAGCCTTGTTAGTGCTTATATAATAACAGGATATATTTATCCAAATTAATTAAATGGTTTCTTCTTCCAGCTTCTACCTTTTTCGGTTCAAAGCCCCACCGCTTTCAAAAAACAACTCACACCTTTTTTTCCTCCTTTCTCTTTGCCTTTCTAAAAAAATTATTAGAAATTAATCCTGGGGTACCTTTCATTTAGTTATAGTGTCCTGTTTCTCCTGCTGTCCACTTTTTTCTCTCTCCTGCACAATCTTATTCCAGCTTACTCTTCCCCTTCAGGGTGGCCATTTTAGACCACCACTTCAGACGTCTTTCGGAGGGAGCTTTGCCAAGCCAGGGTGGGTGTTTGCAACCCCCCTCTATCCAGCCAATGGTCTCCCCTTCCTCCGCTGCCCCTACGAGGCAGCTTCTGCCCCAGATCTAGCCGATCGGGACTCTCAGATGAAGAAGCATGGACCAAAGCCGCGGACAATCACGGTCAGCGGTCCGTCTTCAGGGAAGTCCAAAACCAGAAACCTCTACCTGAAGATATTTTTGATATGAAATTCTTTTAAAGAGCAAAAAAACTCTGAAAAATATAAACATTTATCACAATGGATGATAACTACATATCATGTTTGACAAGAGAGATGATATTTTGGGAGGGAGAGCTACTATATATTATTTTGTGTTCCTTTCATTACATTACATTTAGTCCTTGACTTACAACCTCAATTGAGCCCAAAATTTCTGTTGCTAAACTAAGTGATTTTTGCCCCATTGTACAACCTTTCTTGCCACAGTTGTTAAATGAATCACTGTAATTGTTAAGTTTAGTAACAAGGTTATTAAGTGAATCTGGCTTCTCCATTGACTTTGCTTGTCAGAACATCGCAAAAGGTGATCATATGACCCTGGACAATGCAACCATCATAAATACGAACCAGTTGCCAAGCATCTGAATTTTGATCACATGACCATGGGGATGCTGCAACAGTTGTAAGTGTGAAAAATGGTCATAAGTCACTTTTTCCAGTGCTATTGTAACTTGAAATGGTTATTATACAAATGATTGTATGGAGTTTCCATGATTTTATAGACCTATCCAATGCTAACCTTCATCCATCTCTCTCCATTCTATTACATTGACTGAGTTCATATGTACATAATCATGATAACTTCTAACCAAGGTTCCATGAAAGCTATAAGATCTGGCTTCAAACATACTAAGCCCTAAATCATGCTTTACAAATCACAGTGCTGGCTTCACCCATTGCCAAAAGAATTTACATGGTGATTCGGCATGATAGATGAACTCCAATCTGGTTTTAATGGTCTTTGATTCCCCTGTTACAACTCTTCAGATCTTGTTATTATATCATCGATGTGTTTTAAGGCCTGCATCACATCCATGAAAATAAGATAAACATTGAAAATTAATTATGCCAGCTAAAGGAATTATTACCTCTGGCAGCTAAATAAATGACTAAGCGTCATGATGGTTTATACAACTGCTACAGAAGAATATCAACCATTGAATACCAGTCCTTTAGAAACAAGAGATAGGAGACACAATTGTCCTTAGGTATGGGTCTCCAGCCTTGGCAACTTTACAATTAGTGGACTTCAACTCCCAGAATTCCTCAGCAGCCATGTTGACTGAGGAATTCTGGGAGTTAAAGTCCACAAGTCGTAAACTTGTCAAAGTTGGAGATCCCTGTCCTTATGAATCCTTTATTTTGGTTTCAAAGAGCTCCTAGTTGTCTGCTGTGGGAACGAAAAAACTAGAAGAGGTAGACTTTGGTGCTGGTCCAACAGGGCAATTCTTATCTTGAATATTTATCTATCCATGACTCTTGTTCTGATGCAGCAGAATGTTTGCAAATCTTCTGATTTATGAAAACCAAATAATCCGCAATCTAAATGTTGATGAAATGGGGAGTTCCTGAGCAGGAAGCGGAAACCCAGCTGAAATATTCTATATGAAGTCCAGAGAACAAATAGTGTGTTTAGATAGGAGAGGGAAACACAAAAGCGGTATTTGCACAAAATTACTAAGCACAGGTTGCTTTAACCTTGGTTTGTCATTTCGGCAATTTGATGAGCAATCCTTTGTGGTTAGTTTAAGGACCTATTTTTCATTCCAACCCCGAAAATGGAGAGAACTGAATGAACCATGGTAAATTTACCCACAGAAAAGGATGGGGCAAATATGGCCCTTTAACGACCTGTGGACTTCAACTCCCAGCGTGGTTGGCTCAGGAATTCTGGGAGTTGAAGTCCACAAACCGTAAAGGGGCCATAGTTACCCATCCCTGCCTGGAAAGTATCCTGCAAATTGTAACTGACAGTACAAAAAGGAAAGAAACATTATTGTTGGATTCAGGGATAAGACTGGGATGGTGAGGTACTTGGGTGGGGAAATCAAGAATCTGAAGAAGAAATGGATGCCAGAGATAAAATATTTGAGAAGAGGGATAGAGATACAAAAAGCTTTGGTAAATTGAAAGGCCAGATTAGTGGAATCCATATTCAATCTGTTGTTGAAAGAGAACAATGCTTTCATTGATGATGGCAACTGAACCGTGAGGCAAACAAGAAGGAAGACTGAGACACAGACAGAATTGAAGGAAGTAGATATTTTTGGATTTCAGATCCCATTTCTCTTATTTTGACCTTCTCTCCTCTTCTGTGTCTTGGGCCACAGAGCTTCTGGTGTCACCTGTTCCAATCACAGAGAAGCTGTTGCAATCCTTGAACATTCCAGGAGTTCCCAAGAATTGTGTTGCCGATCAGATGACACTTACAAAGGAGTGACTCAATGTCTGTCAGGAAGCAAGAGGAAAATTAAAGTTTTCCTGTCCCGTGACATGCAAGTGTGGTTTGTCAGCGGCCACAGCAGGTAAGCCTCAGGGGACAAGAAGCATTCCTGGCTACTAATAATCCCAGGCAAGTTACCAGCACATCTGGATGGGGCTGTAGCCTCCAGAAAATGCTTGCTATGTTTTGTTCAGAGGACATTTGAGTTTAAGAGCTGGGTGATTTGGGTGGCTCAGGTGTTGCTTTGTGGAGAAAGTTCATAATAATCAGTTCAGAAAGCAGGTCTTGGGCAATTCACTACCGACCTAAACTTGCATAGAAGGTTGTTGTGATAAGCATGTCCATGGTGGTGAGTTCCCTTCTTTGTCTGATGCCATTTCTCAACATCTACCCTGTTTCTCCAACAATACGGCCTCCCCCAATAGGAAGTCCCACCATGTTTTATAGGCATGAAATGAAATTAAGCTCCTCCCCCCAAATTAAGGCCTATATTAAAACATGCTAAATGGGGGGGAATGGTGGGGGGGGGGGCTTGCCGTTAGGAAGTACTTTTGTTGCACACCCGGATATGGTGCTGCCTGCGTTGACCCCGATATGAAGTGCCCACCAACGCCGAGGTCAACATCCAAGCCGTTGCCGCCCGCCTGCCCGAAGATGCAAGGGGGGGGGAATTAAGTCACCCCCTGAAAAGACGGCCTAGCCATTTTTTCGGGGCTCAAAAAAAAATAAGACCCGGCCTTATTATATGAGAAACACGGTACTATCCTATTGGCAGCTACTTCTTCTATCAGTAGACTGGCTTGCCTTCAGATGTTGTGGGAGATCGCTGGAGGTTTTAAGATGAGATTGGACAGCCATTGGTCTGAAATGGTGTAGGGTCTCCTGCTTGAACAGGAAGTTGTATTGGAAGACCTCCAAGGTCCCTTCCAACTCTTTATTCTGTTGTGTGGAGGCTACCTTACTCCTTGAACATCAGTTGCTGTGAAGAGAAAGTAAGAGGGTTTGCCCCAAATTATTTTAAAACCTATTCTCCATGTATGGATGGAGTGTGTCAGTTCTGTTTTGGGGGGTAACAGAGAAGCCACAATGGAAAGTTTGCAGTTTCATCAAGTTTTCTGAATATTCTAACCTGCAACAGCAAGGTTTCAGTTCCCTGCTTCCCTGCGAAAGAGGGATCTTTGACGGCCCATCTACTGCACCAAATCGTTCTCATAGGATTTTTGGGAAGATGAAAGTAGGCAGGGAACAAAAGTCTAAGCTTTTGCTAGGCAGAGAAGGATAGAAATATAATAAAATTGGGGAAATGTAGATCAATATTTCTCAACTCCACCCCCCCCCCCCGGCTCCCTTCAACAGGCCCTATTACTAAATATGGACATGAATCAATAGTTAGTGCAGTTTTTATGTCAATGATGTAAATATTTGATTGCAATATAATAACTTCGCTCTTATGTGCCTCCCCTACATGCTTTTCCCTTTAGCCCCTGGAGGATCATACAGTCCCTGATTGAGAACCACTAATTTAATTAATTTAATTAACATTCTATTGGAAGCAAAGATTTATCTTTCAAAAAAAAAAAGACGTTGGAAGCCACTCATTTCTGAATAGACAAACATCTTACTACTTAAAAGTTGTTCAACATCAAACTGTAGTAGATTTCCCTTATTTTGCTGGAGATATTTAAGCAGAGGGCAGAACCCTGTCTGCAATCAGTTAAGCTATATTAAATCTTGGCTTATTGGACGATCTAAAATTGGATAAGCCCACATATTGCATTAAGCTACAAACTGTAGTTTACAGATCACAACAGCTGAGCTCAGAAATCACAGCAAACTAAAACTAATCAGCCAACCAATCCCATCGTAGTTTTTGCATGAATCCAACATACAATTTTTTGGTACTTTGTCAATTTATTTTTGGAGCTCACAGAGGCCACATGAGAAAAAGGCACTCTTTTGTGATTACCAGAAGGATCTAGGACAACTCACCAAGACTGATGACTCTCCAGGGAGCAACTCTCCACAATTCAACATTGTATTAATCATTTCATTCAATTGTCCCAAAGGTGTTATTTCAAGAGGCAACTAGATTTTCTCAGATGAGAAGCGAAATATCTTAAAAAAACAACAACAGTTGTCTCTTGAAAAAAAATGTAGCATGCTTTCTCCCTTTGGGTTTAATGGAAAAAGACTTCGAAAAATAATTGAAATGGTATTCAGCTTTATTCGGGTATTTTCCCACGTCATTATAGTTGTGCTTTTAAAGTTGTAGCAACGTTTCGGCAGAATCTCATCTGCCATCATCAGGCTTCTGTATTGTGTTCCTCTGAGTCAGACTTTTACAATTGTTTCAGTTTTAAATGTGGGCTAGCCCCAAATTTAAAACTGAAACAACTGTAAAAGTCTGACTCACAGATGAACACACTACAGAAGCCTGATGATGGCAGATGAGATTCTGCCGAAATGTTGCTACAACTTTAAAAGCACAACTATAATGACGTGGGAAAATACACTGGAAGAATGGCTGCGAACGTTGATCGGTGTTAGCAGAGAAGGCTAAATTGACTGCTTTGATAAAAGAAAAAAACATGTACTTTTGTTTCTCCTTGAAACCACTTCTGGACTTTGTGCTTGAGGTGAAAAAAAATGAAATTTTGATTTTGGGTTTTACTGATTAGATAAGATTTGTTGATATAGAAATAGCTAGTTTATGCTACTATGCAAAAGTAAAAAATTGAGGTTTGATGTTACTATCTTATTTTATTGACCAAAGGGAGTCAGAAGTCAACGCCTTTTCTTTTTCCCTTCTTTTCCCTCTTCCCTTCCCCTTTTCCTCCCCTATTTTTCCTGCCATTTTTTTTTTGTATTTTTTATATTTTTATACTTCTGTAGCCTCTGGAAGTCATACGAGGGCCCTGTTCTCACATGGCTTCTGGATCCCCCAAAAAGCAAAGGAGGTGTGCATTCGTACTCTTTTTGGAGGCTGTAAAGCCAAGCGGCATTCTATGAAGTTTCCAGGCCTCCTTTGATCCAGAGCTCGCTCAGATAGATATTTTTGTCCGAGTGACAAAGACAAATAAATAAAAAAATATTTACAATTATGAAAGAACTGCCTAATTTTTCTCAGCTGAGCTGACATTTCAGACTTGCGCATCTGGGAAGAAAAGGCCAAAGAACATAAACTTCTATTGCCAAGATAATTTATCTTCTTGGCTGGACAATATGATTTGATTGAATCATCTGACAAACTGAAAGCTTCAAAAGTTTTTTTGTTTTAAATGAACAGGTGTGAATGAATTTATCTTCTGCTTCTTGAGGACTCTAGTATTATATCTATTGACTGTTTCTCAACTTCTTGACATAAAGGGGTCACTACCTTACAACCTTTGGCAAATTATATGTGAAGGGCAACTGGCCAATCCAGTTTTTTCTTTTCTTTTTTTTTGTAAATTTTTTATTAATTTTTAAAGACAAACATAAACAAAACATGAAAACATCAACCTTTTTTCCATGAGTATACAAGCAGTGTGCCGGTTGGTTTACAAAATTTTTGTGCATCCATTTCATAGTCATCAATTACAGTTACATTGCATAATAACTCATATTCTCAATCAGAAATTAAATACCCTAGTATCATTATTAATAAATCATTTGACAATAACTTTATTCATTCATATTTTGTGAGATAACTATAATTTACTTAGTATTATTTTATAACAATTCATATAATCCTCCCAAATCTATCCTAAAAAATTTTTTATATAGTAAAAAAGAAAAAAAATACGTTTATATATTTATTATTTCCTAAGATTCTACATATTTCATTATTGTATTTTATTATCTAACCATTGATAGAAAAGGTACCAAATTTTATAAAATTGTTTATCATCTTGTTCTCTAATTTCAAATGTCAATCTGCTCATTTCAGCACATTCCAATATTTTCTTAATGATTTCCTCCTGCGATGGTATTTTCTCATTTTTCCAGTTTTTAGCAAATACAATCCTAGCCGCTGTTACCAATCCAGTTTTTTCATGCAAAAAACTTTTGACTTGATCAATGGATTTATCTCAGATCTTGATCAAGAATAGCATTTTTTCCCCTAAGAAAGTGTAGTCATCAGAAACCGGTTCTACAAGACCAGAAGCAGATTGGAGCTTTGTGTCCAAGTGATATATCCCTTTGGGGGGGAAATAATCTGGGGTAGTAATTATTACAGCTGACGGTTTCTCTTGGCCTTAAGCGACATGAAAGATCAAGCAGAAAATAGAAAAAAATGGAATTTCAGTGGCTTGCAAAAAAAAAAAAAAAAGGAATTTGCAAAGAGCTGATGTGTATCAATTAAGGAATTCAATTTTAATGTATGTACATGGTTTCGTCCATCCAATTTTTATTTCTCCACCCTATTCTTTGACTGTCTTGTAATCGGTCTGTCAGCCTTTTCCAAGCAGTATAATTTTCCAATTATATGCTAAAGCTGAAAGATCCAACTTGACTCTCCCTATATTAACTCTTAATGTTCAGAAAACCTCTTTATAAAAGATGGATAAATCAAAATTTCAGACCTGAGTTATTATATTGATAGCCTGGATTTCCTTCAAGTTGCTCAGGGCAAGTATGGTTTTTCCCTATAGCAAGGAGCGTTCGAAACAGATAAGGGACTACTCCAAACTGATTTAATGTGATCATCCTGAAGAATTTAAATCTGGATTACTGGACTTAATTGATTTTCCTCTGCTGTCAACATTTCTGCTTGTCACTGCCTTTTCATCTTCCACCTCACTCTTGTGTAACCCAAAAGAGCACCTGCTTTGCCACGATCCCCCTTACTCAGCTGTTAGTCACAAAGGGAATTGATGGAATGCACAGGGTTAATTTGGTGACATCCTCCATATTGTTACATAATCCTAACTTGTGTGAGTTCCCCGACAGCCGGAAATCCACCATTACAGAACATTGTGGCCTCCAGTAATTGAATAATTGACAATTATATGGTATCTTATTAAGCCTGAAGGACGGAAACCAGTACTTACAAAAGGATCTGTTCTCAACATTGAAATGCATTGAAATCTCCAGGGTGAGATCAGTCTGTGCGCGTGTGTGTGTGTGTGTACCCAAGGATAGAATGTTGCTTCAGGCAAAAATTATGTGCCATCCATACACCAAATTTTATGACATTTTTTGTTTTTCTTATCCCATTTGCAATGGGCCAGTCCTACTCCTTCTGAGCTATTATTGCATATCAAATTTATGCAGTAAGAAAGGAGTAAAAGAGATGTCTGATAATTTGTAAAGGAGCTACAGGCTAAAGCCCTTAGTATATTAAAATATGCCTGAAAGGGGTCCACTAATTTATCTGATGCATGCCCAAATACTTGGAAATAAAGATGCTTTGACTTGACTTTTTCTGATATTCTTTTCTAAATAACAGAAATAGTAGAACACTGATCTGGACCTACAGAAGTCAGCTCTTGAACTTCTACAAGAATGATTAAAAAGGATCGCTTAGAAGAGTTTTAAATATTGGGTTGTATCGATTCAACAGTGATGCAAGACTGAGGATTAATGAAGGTAGGCCAGAATCTGGATGAAACCAGATTCTCAGATTACAAGCAAGTATTCTCTTAAGCCAATGTCTGCATACTGAATACTGTATAGCTTAATATTAATCATTTTAATGTTTGTAAGCCTGCCCAATCACTTCTAGACAACATGGACAGCATACAAATTTAATAAATGGATGATATAATGAAAAGCACAAGGGCAAGAACTGCTAAGTAGGTGGTCTAGAATGTCCAATTGCAACACCTATAATTATACCAGCAACTGAAGACATAATCTTTCGTCAGTAAGAACAGTTGGACCAGGGGAACCACTGATTTATGCTGTACTGTAATCCTGTTGAGGTTAATATCCCAGACAGTTTGACTGTTGCAGAGAATTCTGGGGATTAAAATTGATACACCTGGATGTTGGGAATGTAGTTGACTAGGCTGAGCCTGAGGAAGGGGTCAGTCAAGAGCCCCCCCTTGCACTCACAAGAAATCTAAGTCCAGCCCACCTTGAATTCCTTTCTATTAACTCCCGCCAATTGCCATTGATCCTTAGTATCTCAGATTCTTGGGGAGTTCAAAGCTTACAATAAATCTTTATCCTCATTTTAACTGTATGGATCTCCTGATTAATAATTAGTAATAGCATTATTAATAATGCTTATCCTGTTTTCTCACTGATAACATGTCAAAAAAAAATCTGGATTCTTTGTTACCCTCTTCCTTTTGAGAGCCTGCTATCATCTTTTGCTTCCAGACTGTAAAATGCATCCTTCTGCAGGTGTTTACCTCATTCCTTAGCAACATCCATTTTACACAATCAGTGTAAAGATGGGAGATTTGTACATCCACATTCCCACTTGTCTGTATTTCCACAGAAAGCATCTTCACGTTACAATCTCAATATATGCACTTCAACATGCAAAAAACGTCACTGAAGGCCAGCTTTTGCATTCAATGAAGGCAGACCTGTTTTAGCAACCATTTGCAGTTCCAACAGTGATGAAAAAGTTAACATTGCAACCACTCACACTTACATCTTTTGCAGGTCTAAAGAACAGAAGTATCATAAGCAACTGCAGTTTTACTTAGTGACTGCTTTGCTTAATGACCAAATTGTCCCAATTGTGGCCGCTAAAGAAGGGCTACTTGTACTTCATGGGAATTTCATGCTGTTATATAAAATATAACAGCAACATCGACTCTTAATAAGATTCTGTTCCTTATATATTCTTCCGTATCAGATTTTGAAAACAAAGGAGCTTCACGAATAAACCATCAACATTTCTACAATGGTTTTTACTCAGAACATTTATTTTAAAAAATTACAGGAAAAATGTATGCTGAAATTAACAAAATTAGGTCTGGGAATCTCTTAGCTCAGACCTGAATGACAAATTTAATTTAAAACAATTTCATTGGCGTAGTAATTCCTGTATGACATAAAACTAATACAATTATTTTGAGAATTGACTGAAAACATCTTTATTATTCAGCCCTATGTCCGCCCCCACCTTGCAATTACAAGCACACAATTAAAATATATTTTTTGTAATCTGAAATTACTCCAAGTACAGTCAACAAAAAAATAAGACAGGCATACAAAGTCTGTACACAAACTCAACATGGGGTACACAATTTTCAATGAAGTTAGACATACAAAATAAAAAAGTTTATAAATTCACATGGTCTGGGGTCTTATATTGGCTCAATAAGGTCTCTCACGGCGGTCTTGTCTATGGTCCCCTCTGCAGAGAAGAAAAATAAAAAATTTAAAATTACAGATTGTGATTATTAGCTATAGTTAGCAGTACTCCAGAGATAAGCTATAATGGGTGAAACTGGTAAGAATTTATGAGTGAAAAACTTTATAGTCAGCCCTCTAATAGCCTCTGGGAGGCTATTCAGGTGCAGAAATATGGTATTACCTACCCATCTCACTTCTAGAAATTTTACCTTGAGTCCATTTTCCCTGGTCCAAAGTTTCCTCTGTCTCCACCTCTTCCACCGCGGAATCCACCTCGGTCTCCCCCTCGACCTCCACGGAAACCACCTCTGTCAAAGCCTCCCCGTCCCCGTCGTTCTTCACCAAATCCACCTCCTAGGAAAACAATAGATTACTCATCTCAAAGCACAACTCTAGTTTTCTTAATATGTTTAAGTCCTTTACATGAAAAGACCAGCTATGTTTCACAAAATGATCTCGGCAGAAGACCGTCATACATATGTGGCCTTCTCCCATCCAAAGCACACAAGAATGTCACTCCCGTTAAATGATTCTTCTCTTGTGGTAAGAATTGCATTGAGTGTATTTGAGTAACTCTCCAATACTCACCCATATGTGGTCCCCCAGGCCCGTCTGGTTTGGGTGCTTTGCACTGATTGCATTCATTGCGCCATGAAAAATTCATGTTCTCACATGTCCTACAGTTGACATCATGGGAAGAAAGCAAGCCATTACAAATCAAATAAATTTACTACCATCTTCCCTGCCACACAAATTGCTACAGATTTTGCTTACGGATTGGGACACTTCCAGTCTCCAGCACGCTGCTGGCCGCCTCCGCCACTAGGAAAACCACCCCGGTTGCTTCCACTGGAGCCACTGTTGCTGCCGCCGCCGCCGCCGCCACCACCAAATCCACCACGGCCCATTGGTCCTGAAGAAAATTCAAGATGGAAACAAAGAATGTTTTCTTGCCATTATTTACTGTCTTGTTCACTATAACAGCAGTTTCTCAATTTCAGATCTTTAAATTGCTGAGATCAAGAATACCGCCTAAGGTATTTCCATCCATTTTATCTCCACATTTTACAACAGAATTTGGCCCTTCTTTCACCTTCACTGCTTTGCTGAAGGACCAATTCTTACTCTTCTTCTAAAATAGGACAATAATAAATATGTAGCATGACAGGAAGATGGATAGTGCTCCATTACTATTCAATCCCAAAGATAAGCCTTACTCACCTCCTCTACCGCCACGGCCTCTTCCGCCACGGCCATTCCCTCCTCCTCGGTTGAAGTCTGCTCTCCGGGTGGCAAATGAAACTTTAATTGGGTTGCCAGAGAACTCTTTCCCTAAAGAATTTGGGGGGGAGAATACTTTGTCCATCATTGTGTTCATTATTACTTTTTATTTCACTCAAATTCCAATGACACAGAGACAGTCCTTATCCTAACACTTTGTACAGAGCCTTACAAATTCCCAGCAATAAAAATGCTGTTCCAAATCAGCGACCTACCATCAAACCAATCAATGGCAGCTTTTGCAGAAGGGGGGTCATCAAAAGAAACGGTGGCTTCTCCTTTCAGTTTTCCTGTCTCACGGTCTGTATACAGATTAATCATAGGCTGCCCAGTTTTCTTGTTCATCTAAAAGACACGAGATGACATTCCCATCAAATAAAGTGTTCATGTTTCTGTAGCCGCTCATACAACTATTTAGTGATGGTATTTGTTTGTTGCTCATTTCTGGAGACTGCCACCCATCTCAAATATGTGATTCTAGGCAGTTTTACAACATTAAAATAATAAAAACATAAAATACATAATTGCTGACCCTGTATAAACAATGAACAGCAATCAATCAAACAAGCAAGGAAGGAAGCGGAAGACCTCCCATAATTCATTGGGGTCCCAGGTTTGAGCACAGAACCAAATCTTTAGAGTCTTTTTTCTCTGTTATGTAAATTTTACCTCAAGTATAAAAATGTTAAATGTTAACTAGCCTTTAGGTGAGATACATTACAAATAAAACTATCTGAAATCATCTTGGAGTCTTCTATTTTCTTAATTCAAAAATTCAAGGCAATTTTTGTCTTTATATGTGATTCACAAACTAGGTGATGATCCTCTGGATTCCCAACTAGCATATTTCTAAATGGATCCATTATAGTGCAAAGAATTTGTTTACCTTGATGAGGCCAATCTGCTTAAAGTATTCTGAAACAGACTCAATGGTTACATTTTCACCAAGTCCTTGGACAAAGATGGTGTTATTGTCAGAATTATCCTGCTCATTAGCTGCAAGAGAAGAAATAAGACTTAAACAAAATAAATTCCAAACGTATCGAACTATTCTGGGCTGTACAAATTTTCAAATCTGTATTCCATTTTATTGAAGTGAACAGACGTTTTCTTTGGTTAAATACAACAAATCTTCAATCCTGCATTATGATAAAGTTCATTTCTCCTACAACTCAAGTTTGTGTTTTTAACACAACTTAAATCAGTTAAGTTTAATAGTTTTTTGTTCACCAGAATATCAACAGAAGTCAAAAGGCAGATTTGAAGGTGCCCATCAAAGTCTCAAGTTAGTCCTGAGCATTGATTGCTTTACTGGTCTTGACGAACAGCAGTCCTTAAGACAGAACACTTGTGATAAGTGCAAAGCTTTGTTTTGATTATTAAGTGGAATGAGTATGAAACCAGTCAAGCAACCACTTACCAGAATCATGACGTGAGCCTTGGTCCCGTGGTCCTTTTGTCACATGAAAACAAGGAAGGAAAAGTTCAGTTAGACAGACAGTGGGCTTCCCTTTTTTTTCCACATCACCATATTACAATAACATTAGAAACAGGCCAGTGTTGAACATATGCAGCCTCACAATTAGAATGTAAGAAAACATACCCGCCCAGTCAGAAGCACTCCATATCTTAATGATGAGATTATTTATTACATAACCAGTTTAAACATTCTTTCCGCCAGGACATATTGAACCCTAATTTTTGCAGCTTTGGAGGGAGGAGCATGGCCTCCAGATACACACTCAACACAGCATGGGACAACCACCCGGAGGAATCTATTTTTCCACTTTCATAGCATACATTAGTCACTGCTACCCAGTCTCATATTGACCCTCAATCAGTTTTTTTTAAATCTCCCATACATGAGGCCTGTGGCAGAATTCTGCAACCTATTCCATTTTTGTTTTCTTGAACACAAGAGCTATGTGTTGACACCACCTTATACCACAGAATACATTTTGAATAAGTTCTTTTACAAGATTAGATTTTTAGTTTTGAGAAACCATCAGGTTCTTTACTTATGTCAACCATTCTATTAACATATTATACACAGAGATTTATTTAAAAAAACATTTTGACACCTCCATTCTTAATTACTTTTGAAAGCGTATGCCCAACACTGGTCTCAAATTCATTAATAATCCTAGGCAGACCGTTTTAAAATTTTTGTGCCAAGCCTTTTTCAGCAAACCCTATGGGAACGTTCCTTAAAACCAATTAGTTTAGTTTGGTACATTCATGTTTCAAAACAAAAAAACAAAAAAAACCACCTTTTATGAAACTTCATGATATTAAAACCAAACTTTCTTTAAAATAGAAGCCCATGAAAACATTTATTTGTCAAAGAGCTCTTAAGAGTTTTATACAGACAAAATTATACATTCCGGTTTCAAAAGAGTGGCCCCCTCGGCATTTCTTTCCTGTACCAGTAGTTTTTTAAACCAGGTAACATAAACCTTCATTTTTCCATGTTTCTTCAGGACTGCATGCACTTCCATTAACACTTTTTAAGTCAACATTTGCATGTGTTTCTAAACAGGGGACAACACACAAGCCCAACATTTATGAAGTGAATTTTCCATGTGTTCTCCCACAAAACACAAGTCTAGGTTTCATTTTTTTCCCCCAGTCTTGTTGCATAACATACAACCAAAATTGGCCCAAAGAACTTGGCTGAGTAGAAAACCCAGAACGTGGAAATCAACACCACAGATACAACCAACCATTTTGGCATATGTGCCACAACAGGGAGTGCTCCCATAGGTTTTTATCTGATAAACGGTGGCTTTTCATTTCTTTGGCATACAAACAGAGTCTCCGAAAAATAATATAATAGAAATACACTTTTGTGGTTCAAGTTTTTGAACTCTTTGGACTTACCACCAAATTTATTGAAGCCACCACCTCGCTCACCACCGCTGAGGAGATAAGTTAGAAGATAATGATGCTTTTTCCATGGCTAAAAAGGTTTGTTGCTAGAAACTACACCATATCCATTAAGATGCTGGCCAACACTTATGTTTGATTCTTCCTGAAGATCTAAAGACAACCTCTCCACCTTTTTCTTGCCCTCAGCATTTTTTTAAAAATAAAGCATGATACCCTTTGAGAAGGTTTGCAATTGCTAATGTTTAGTCAATCTTGCTTCTGATCTTGAACTGTTACATGTGACGTCCTGATGCAGCTTTTGGGACAAAGTTGTTTTCCTTGTAGGTGTTCTATTCTTGGCATGGACTGGTGAACCAAGGTTGTTTTTAAAATATTGCATACCGTGCACACTGTATTTCTAAGTGACTTTTCTCAAATTATTGTTTTTGCAGAGCTTTTGTTGCATACAATCCTACATGCAGATATCTGCTTTGAAAGCATGTATAAAACCCATTCTCTCATCAGAATATTCATAATATTAAATCACTCAGCTCTAAAAACTGCATTATCTGCCTGCCATTAAAGATCTCTCTCCCTTCCTCAGACCCTTAACTAACATGTGGAAGGTGGAGATTTGATTAAAGTTCATTGACTTTCACACCTGTGGCACACAAAATGCAGAATTTGTTAACAGAACAGGTATTGTTAACAGAGCAACAACTTTTCATAAGCAAAACAACCCTTCAACTACCCATATCTATACTCACCTCTCTACTATCTTGTCTTCCCCCAATCAGAAACCCACATGGTCAATGTTGCTTAGCAATCATTGTTTTTCAAATACCAACTTTAGTCACCCCTCGATAAAAAAAGAGGCAGTACAAGTACCCAAGAACAGTTTGAGGATCCTACATGGTCCATCATAAACCACAAGTACAAGAAATGAGTAAACATGAACACATCCGTTTAAACCCAATTTGACAGCCATTATATGGCTAAACCATAGTATTAACCCCAAGGAAAAGCTGGTTTACAATTTGCCCAGAAGCATGTTGCTGAAACAATCATAGAAGCCTCAAGTTGCTATCAGCATATAAACCATGCCCCTTCCATGTCCTTCATTAGGTTTACACTGGGGTGGAATTGAAGGATAATCCTATTATCAATCTCCTTTATGCAAAAATTGTAGTAATATGGTATTTTGTAGTATGAGAATCCTCTACGTACTTGTACACGACTGTAACATGGGTCATAGAGAAGTATAATTCACCTTCGAGGAACAGTACTGATACTCATATCAAGTGCACCTTTGAGGTTGTCAACAATCCAAGTAGGATTACAAGATGAAAGTGCCATATTTCACCCCATGCACCAACTTGTTACTGCAATGATTCATTTGTCAGAAAGTAATTTTAACTCCTTCACATGCAGGTAACAGAATACCTTTTGATCGCCATTAAGAATTCACCCCATACAAAAAAAAAAAAAAGCACACCAATTTTGTACAAGGTGGTTTCCCCAGCCTTAGATCACCAAAAGTTCAGTTTTCAAATTTTGTACCCTCCCAGAAAACAATTAGCTTTTTTCAAGTACTAAGAAAAAAAATTAAAAACCCGCTCCCTCTACCACAACAACCTATTAAGACACCTACCCCATGCCACCTCCACGGCCACCTCTGTTGCCACCTCTACCACCACTCCGATCAAAGCCACCTCTACCATATCCGCCGCCGCCACCTCCTCCTCCGCTGCCTCTGCCACGGTTGCGGTCCTGTTGACCCCCGTATCCACCTTGATCCTGGCTGCCATAGCCTCCTCCACTACCACTTCCACTCATGGAGGATTGTTCCTGGCCATAGCCACCAGCTGGAGAAAAAAGTGAAGGGGGGAAAAAAACCAAAATCAAAACATGACCCCTGATTTCTGACAATAAGAAAGCAGGAATAGGAAGGGTAAAATTCTTGCAGCAGTCCACCAGAATCAGATATTGTATTCCGTAGACTTCCCCTTTGCCAAAATTTAAAATAAACCAAGATGAGCTGAAAAGAACATCTACTCACAACCACCGCCACCTCCTCCTCCACTGCTGCTGCTGCTGCTGCTGCCATATTGACTCTGCTGGCCGTAGCTCTGAGGTGGGTTGTAGGAAGGTTGCTGCCCATAGGAGCTTTGCTGCTGGCTGGCATAGCTTGACTGCTGGCCATAACCACTTTGGGGTTGCCCATAACTGGAAGTTTGGGAGCTGGTGCCATAACTGCAGATTTCACAAAAGAACAAGCATAAATAATGCTACTCTAGCCTCATGCAAAGTACGTCCTTTAAACTAGCTTTATCCTATTAGGATTCTTCAGATTCCCCTCTCCAAGCCCATCCCGCAACTCTGAACAGAAAAAAAACAGGAGCCAGCCTAATTAGCATTTACCTCCCAGTGCTGGAGCTGGTTGGCTGCTGAGAATAGCTGGGATAAGATGACTGCTGTCCGTAGGATGACTGTGAAGTCTGACTAGTGCCATATGGTGTGGATGAGCTGTAAGCTTGTGGTGTGGACTGAGTACCATATCCAGCTGTTATGTAAAAAAAAAAAAAAAGGCGCGGGGGAAGGGTTAGCAATAAATCAGCATCAAACCTGGTGTCATATTAATGCCTGCAGGATTTTCCACCATTACTTATAGCTTTGAATTAAATGGAAATGTTTGTATTTGGTTCAGAGGATATGTTTGGAATATGCAGGAGCATGTAACCGAACATCTGCCTACAACCCATTAAAGATATATTTGTTGCCAAGACAGCATAGCTGCATCAGCATCCCAACAACAGCTATATCATCTTGCAAAACTGTTGCTTTAGCAACTCAAAAGAATGCGATATTTGCTTCTGAAGTACTCCACACTGATGTTTTAATGAATACTACTGCCAAGTTAGAAAATACAAAAGGTTGCATAACTTTACACATAGTCATTCTCCTAATCCCAAATTAAGTTCTGTAACTTTAGCTAATAAACAAATAAATTCCATTAGTTATTACCAAGCTCTATCATGGGATGGGATGCAACAGTATCATTTTCATATTTTTACCTCTAGAAACCAAGCTTTTATGTTGGTGTGTCACGGAACTGGTAAGCCAGAATCACTCATCTCTCCCAGCTGAACTAATCTCTCATGTTTTCCTAGATAGTTATGAAGTTCAAAAACAAGACTAGTGTACTTACAGCCCTGTGTCTGGCCATAAGATGAGCTGTAACTACTTTGGCCATATCCAGAAGTATCTGCGGATTGCCCATAGCCACCATAACTCTGCTGTCCATATGGTTGGCTGGTTTGTTGAGAATAACCTTGTGTGGGTGGAGTTGGGTAGGCCCCATAACTAATGGAAAAGAGGAGGTAAAAATCAGCCAAGGAACTTATTTCCACAATGAACTTTCAGATTTTTGCTTTTCACCATGTCTAATGTGCTCCATTTAAATTACAGAAGTTGCAAGTGCTATTTCCAAGATGGCTGATAATCCCACAAATGTGGGAACGGTGCTGTGTTAATTCTGAAAACATACTGGAAATACTCAGAAATAAGCAATACAGTAAACCTATTTTAAAAACAGGTGTAATATTATTTATGGTTGAACAATTTAATGACTGTTGGAGCCCTTGAAAATTTGAGCATCAGGGGTCATCCTATTGCATTTGGGAAACTTAATGAATATCTAAAATAAATGAATTTTAAGCAATATTCCCTAAGGATAAATGTTTTTATGTTAATGCACACTATTTTAATAAATTTGTTACATACTGAATTGTACTGCAGTTGATAGTTAAGATTGTTAATTTAAGCAACTTTCTGTATTTTAGCCCCTAAGGACAACCAGTTTAGACATACCATTTGTAAGGAATTACGGTTATTAGTACATTAAAATGCAAATCAAGACACAAGATTTCTGAACAAATCAGTATCATAACATCTTCATCTTTCTTATAAAAAAATTGCCTATTGAAAGCATGATATATCAAAACATCTGAGATGGGCAGTACCTAAATTTGATAAACAAATAAAATAAACATGTTACTCATACATAGAAAATTAATTCCAGTGTCATTTACCTCTGTGTTGTTGACTGGCTATAATCTGCAAGAGAATTGGGGAAAAAATTAAAACAGATCCACTGAACAAATTTTAAGAACCCAACAGTGAAAGGCAATCCCCAATTTGTACGACTATAGCTCCTAGCATCCCCAAGAATCAGGGCCAATAGATGCCCAGTTTTATTCAATTTCTGAGATACCCCAAGTTGTACAGCATTAGCCATAAGTCTGTAACTGAAAATGTTTGCAATCCATGGCTGCCATGTATTACTCAGAATGGATGCATTAGCGCAAGAGCTGTATCCCAGTGTTGGTACACAGTATTGAATAAAAATGTCTAAAAATATCTCTATGCCACTTTGGCATGAGATCTGCAGAATGTGAAAATTATACTGTTACTCTTCAAAGACTTACCCTTTATGCACAATATAAATATGAAAAAGTTAACATCACATTTAACTTTGTTGTAGCTGTGTTACCTGGAATTTCAGGTTTCATTAGTTTTTCAATGGTGATATTAGCATTTAAAATGGCATCCATGCCTTCTTTTGAAGTTCCAGAAACCATGTTTTCTTCTTAACCAAACCAATATTTTTAATGTGAATTTTTTCCCCCAGTAACTAAATTGAGAGCATATTCTGGAAGTCCTTGGATGCATTTGCAAGTATTAAAAAACACAAACTTGACTCAGAAAAGGAATGATGTAACCCATAAATTTGCCACTAGTGAAATGTTACCTGAAACTAGTGCTTTCTACTATTTCTCATGTCTAATCAATGTCTTTCGTTGTTTGATTTATTGCATTTCTAATGCATTATTTTGATAACCTATAAAAAACTTGACATTCTCCTTTAATAAACCTTTTGCTTTGCCTGAACAGGCATGATATTCCCCCTCAGAAAAAAAAATCGGGGCCAAAGAAATCGCCCGCCCTCGCACTGCACGCGCGCGTGCCGCCGCTTCGCCCTGGCGATTCCGAAAAAAATCGGAATTCCGATTTTAATCGGAAAAATATCATGCCTGCTGAAGTATCCATGATTCGTGGGTATGCATGTAGTGCAAAAGCCAACTTTGCAAAGTAAAGTGTATCTTCCCAAATTCAGCAACCATATTCTTTTCATCTTTACAGCCATCTGAATGCTTGAGTTTTAGGCAAGCAGCTGGAGATGCTTCTGGTACTCAGTTTAATCAGATTTCAAGAACTCTTTTTGGGGGGCAAAATTCAAGCATCCTTTCAGTCCAGAAGGGAAGAGATTAGGAATAAAGGAGTTTGAGGGAACAAACTGTTACCTGAGATGTTAGACTTCATTATTAAAATTTTAACAATTGCAATCTAGCCCTTTTCTTGTAACTTTTAAGAAAGCATTTTTTCTCTTCTTAGCTAAGGCCACTTCTTTTGCTATGTCAAGAGCTTGCTTTTTCAGCAACTACACATACAAATGTATTCTGGAAGTCCTTGAATATACTGTCCCGCGTTGAGAGAAATACCAACTTGATTGGAACAGCGAGTATGTAACCCATAAATTTGTCACTTATGGAATATATGAGAATCAATGTTTTCTATTGTTCAAGTCTCATATATAATCAATGTCTTTATTGTTTGATTACTTGATTACTGATATATCACATGTACTGAATGTATGCAACATTTGTTTCTGTACCACATAAAAATACCTGATCCTCCTTAATATAGGTAGTCTTGATTTACAACAGATCATTTAGTGACCATTCCAAGTTGCAACTGTACTGAAGTAACTTATGACCATTTTTCACACTTACAACCATTGCAGCATCCCTGCACTCACGATTAAAATTCAGTTGCAGCATCCCAGGGTCATGTGATCCCCTTTCACAACCTTCTGCCAAGCAAAGTCAATGGGGAAGCCAAATTTGCTTAACAATCGTGTTACTAACTTAAGACAATACTCTGCTTAACAACACTGTGGTAAGAAAATTCATAAAGTGGGGCAAACCCCACTACCAAGGTTTCACTTAGCAGCATAAATTATGGGCTCAATTGTGGTAACTCGAGGGCTTTTTTCCCCTTTCTTCTTTGCCTGAATTACTTGCACTCGGGCTTTTGGATTTTCGGGCAGGTGAAAAGTGTTTTCTCTCAAATTCAGTGAATATAGTCTTCTTCAGCTCTAGCTCGGGGGTGCAGGCAATTGTGAAGCCCCCCAATTTTCCACGTCCAAAGGCCGTTTTTTAAAAATAACCATCCAACAGTCCGTAATGACTGCCCCCCCCCAACAAATAAAAAAGGTGAGGGGAAAAAAAAAAAGGCCGCGCAGTGAAAATGAGTGGCAGCTTAACAGGGACCGAGTAAATTATTTACCTACCCATGGAGTGGAACAGCTTTTAAAGCTCAGTTGAGTTTAGACTTAGGTTTGCCAGAAAGGGGGCGTGTGGAATTAGGGCCGAAGCCCAGCCACTAGCGAAGATGGGCAGGAAAGAGCGCGCGCTCCCTCAGCGACCAAGCAGCCGTTGGGCGCGCGTGGGCGAGCAAGCATTCTAAAAGAACCCGGATGTTGCACTGCGGCAAAAAAAAGCGGCATCTACGCGCATGCGCCGACGGCCCGCGTAGCCGGCTGGGGGCCACGCATGCGTACTCCCGGATCGCCCGGTTCAGAAAGCCCGCTCTCCGTTTTTCTCAGCAGTTCCGTCTCGCGCATGCGTGCTTTTCCCTGCCCCTCAAAGAGTTCCTCGGAAACCCCGTTTCTCTCTTCTCCCCGCCTCCCCCTAGCGGGTCTCACGCTTTCCTAAAATGGCCGCAGCGAAATGGCGCAGTTGAGACTAATGGGCGATGCGCAAACCTTTATAGGGACAAGGAGAGCAGCCGTAACTTCAACCTCCCTTCTCCGGTGGAGCACCCGCACTTTACTCTCTTGCTCCCTCTAGCCGCCCAGGATCTAGGAACCAACCCAAAGCCTCCCCAGTCAAAGAGCTCTGATCGCCCCATCCAATTTGTCAAGAGAGCCCAGCCTGGCCCTCTCCCCAAAGAAACCAAGGCCGAGTCGGGAGCCCTACTCTACATCTACCCGATGCCTTGTCTCTTGGCCGCCTCAACCGAAGCCCTGAAATATTACTCGCAGACTTCTACAGCAGCTCCTCCCCCCACCCTCCCAAAGCGCGAAAGGGCGAAGCGTCCTCTTTTGCTCTGGGTTCTGGTCGGGGCACGTCTGCCTGCCTTCCTCCCTCTCCCCCGATGGAGTCCCTCCTCCCATTTGACCCACTGCGGTAAGTTCTCTCCACGGAAGGCAATTTGCTCCAATGCCCCATCGCACGTTCCCTGTGACCACGAGGACTAGCGACTTAATCCTGCCAAAATCGAGCTAAAACCCCTGCGCTCCTTTTGCAGCGGTTTGTGAAGGCCCGACATCCCCTTCGCGGTCTCTCCGGCGGCTCCCCTGCCTCTCTTACCGTTGGACGCCATAGCTATAGCTTCCCAGCAAACTCCCTCACGTCTCCTTCGCCGCCTGGTCCCAGCCGCTCCCTTCGCGGCAAATATAATTGCCCCTCCCCTTTCCTTTGGGCTACACCATCTCAGATGACAGGGGTGTCAGGGAGAATCGTTTGAATGAGGCAGATTACTTTTCGTTCTAAAAACAAACAAAGATTCTCTTGTTCGCCGATGAGTGTGCAAGCCTCCACACGAAATTTCTTTATTTTGAAATAACCCTTACGTCGCACTCCGCGGGAACAGATTTAGAAAGCCAGCTGCTTCCCCCCCTCCTCACAATCGAAATAGTGTCAGTCCAACCTGTTGGGTGGGATGAGATTACGGCGGCAGCCTGGGCGCAACCAAAGGAGGAAGTAGGGGGGGATTGAGGAGAAATCGGGGAAAGTAGCTCTCCCTATGGGCGTCTGTTGTAGGGCCCAGGGGTGGCGTCTCTTGCAAAAATCCTATGGGTTAATGTCAGCGGAATCTGGAATCATTTTAAAAATGGATTTAGTAGATTGCAGGGGGTAACACACTTGGGATTCTGGTTCTGAGCTGTTCTGGGAATCCAGCATCAGTTGCTTCCAGGAGGACAGAAGCACCGATGAAAAAAGGCATTGCTGCATTTCAGACCCATCGTCTTTGGGGAGGGGAGGGGGGAGAGGATCTGGCCGAGCGGCCCATCCTTTTTCGCATCTTGCCTGGTGGAGTTTTGCACGCTCCTCTTCTGAAAAGGGCACCGAAATTGTAGGCAGCGCTGGCTGAACAAAAATCTGGCAGCTCAACCCCTCCATCTTGCTAAGCCTATCCTGGGGAAACCTGGATGCATTTCAGGTTTCTCATTTGGGCTCCGGGCTCTTGAAAGTAGCTTATTGACCCAGAAAGCTATGAAACCGGTTGAAATCAGCTTGTCTGTCATATAAACGTATGCATAATGTTGGAGGGTTGCAAGTGCTTGGAGCAGGCAGTGCCTTTTGGTGATGGCCCCTGGTTGGGCAGCTCCTCAAGGGTGGTGAGATAGGCTGCCTCATTGCTCTGTTTCTATCTAATGCTATTTTGCACTATTCCACTGGTCATCCTTTCTCTCCTACCACTATAATCTTCAGAATTGATTGCATTTCATTTCATTGATGACATGGAATTGACAACATGGCATTTGTGCTGCGGATTAGTGCTGTGGCCTGTTTTTACAGAGAGCCTGATTCAGAAATGGATGCATCCATACCAAACAAGAATATATAATATAACACTAAAACATTATGAAGAATGGTTGCAGGGACTGGGTATGGCTGGTCTAGAGAAAAGAAGGATTGTGTGACATGACTGCAGTGTTCCAATATTTGAGGGGCTGCCACAAAGAAGAGGGTGTCAACTTATTTTCCAAAGTACCAAAGGGCAGACAAGAAATAATGGAGACTAATCAAGGAGAGAAGCCAAACTGGAATTAAGGAGAAACTTCCCAGCAGAACAATTAACCAGTGGAACAGCTTGCCTTCAGAAGTTGTGGGTGTATCCTCACTGGAGTCTTTTAAGAAGAGACTGGACAGGCACTTGTCTGAAATGGTGTAGGGTTTCCTGTTTGAGCAGGGGGCTGGACCAAAAGACCTCCAAGATCCCTTCCAGCTTGATTCCAATTCTGATTTTTCCCATTAGATCCCACATTTGAACTTGTGAACAGAAATGTGTGCACTTGCATAAGTGTTAGTGCTGCTGTAAAATAAGCTAATAGAAAGCTGCCCGTTTTATTTGATAGATTTTGCATCCGTATCCTGCCTTTTGTCCAAATTCTATTGACTGGCAGCTTTTGTGACATTACTAAAGCATGCTTAACTTGGGCGTTTAATGAAAAAAGGAGGAATGTAGTGGAGAAATGCCACTAAAACTTTTTCATCTTTTGGGCAGTTAGTCTGCCTGGATATCTTTAAGAATTCATTTAGCTTCCTAAAGTAAGCCTGCCTGTTTTCATTGCATCAATGTTGGTGTGTGACTGCTTAATAATCTATTGCAATCAACCTCCTTGGACAAAAATTGAGTAGATATAATTTTCCAATTCTCTTTGGTTTACCAAAATTTCAGAATTAGAGACTTGCAGGCTTCCTTCCCTGCTTTGCCAGAATGGTTTCTCCCAGGAATAAAGCTTTCCCTGTCTCTATCACTAAAACCAGCTTGAGCCAGTTTTGAGCCGCACCCTGCAAATTTATGAATGGCCTGGAGCGTTGGCATGGTAACCCTGGAAATGAGGCCACAGGCCAGGAAAAGGAACTTCTGAATGAAATGTTGGTGTGTTTTTCCCGACCAGTTGGGCTCATTTGGGAGATTGGTTGCAGGAAATTTTTGGGCATTTGCAGGTTGCGATATCTTGGGTTGCTTTTAAGGGCGTGCATGGTTTATGACCTCAAAATGCATTTCTGGGAAGAAGACAACACTAGCAGGATGCAAACTGAGTCGATCAGCCTACTTTCTTGCTGCACCACCAGCATCTCCTTCCCAAAATCTAGCTTCTCCTTTCTCATCCTTCAATCCACCCTCGCTGTCCACTTCCTTTCTCAAGAAAACTTTTGCAATAATAGAGGGGGCCTCAAGCCTTGCAACCTCCTGCTGGAATACTTTACACCTTAACAAGTCCTTTCAGAATTAGGATGAAACACAAACCTGGAAACTACATGAAATTAAATTCTTTATTCTTCACCAAAGAGCAGTGATAGAAAGTTGGTAGATGGGGCAGCTTGCAAAGACCTCCCTCCTTCCAGCATAAGTTGTATACATTACATTCAGCCCCTCCTTTACAATATCTCCCCGTTCACCCAATTCCATTCTTCCATCATCCCATATAAGGAACTTTCTTCCTCCTATGCCAGGGCCTAGTAAGTTTTCTGAAAATACATTTGTCTAATGAAAAGCTACCCTTGGAATGGATACTGTATTTCACTTCCCTGCTTTCCTAAGCAATTTTCAAGGCCTGTGAACAGTGAAGAAGAGTAAGAAGGCCAGCAAACCTTAAAGAAAACAGAATGAGACATAGTTTCTGGGCCTTAATAAGAATGTAAATTCCCTAATGAAATGATGATATTGATAGCCTTATCTATTCAGTCGTGTCTTGGCAATTGTATGGGCCAGGTCTTGTTGCACATTTTCCGATTTTGCATGACTTCTTTGAGTTTTTCTATGCTCTGAGGGCAAGTGTCCAACAACTGGGTTCTTTGACGGCCTAGTTTCCTTTTACTGCTAACTGATCCAAACATAATTGCTTTCTCCAGTCAATTCTTCCACATAACAGCCAAAATAAGTGAGAAACGGTTTTGTGATTTTGCCTCCCAGTGACTATTGTAACGCTCCCACACCCCTGCCCTTAATATTTGGACTCCTCAGCCTCTCCTGAACTCTTGGTACCAACAATGCCAAAGTGTACACATGCGCACACACACAGAACTCTCCTTCCCTCTTCTGCCAATGTGGGTGGCTCTGGTTCTCTTGTTCCCACCTTCAGACAAAAAGGCAGGCATGGAGAACACAGAAGGACCCAGTGGCATTTCACGCACATGCACAAGACTGTGGCTGAATTTACTACTCCATCATCACTTTTCCAAGCCTGCCTCCTTGGCTTGTGCTTTGTATGCATGTGGGAGGAAAAATCAAATTTGCTTCCAAGCCAGGAGAAATGTGCTGGAAATAAAATGGAGGCTGACTGCAAGGAAAGAAGTTTTTTCTGGTTTCCAGAAACTTCAATGACAACAGCATGTTTCTGGGGTGGCTGACAAAATGGCTGAGTGAGTGGATGGATCTTTATAGGGTTCTGGAGTTTTGTGATTGAGATGCTTCAGGGGGTTGTGCAATATAGTAAACCTCGTGCCTTTTGCTATTCTAATTTATTTAGTTATTATTGATTTGTATTGCTACCTATTCGCCATGGTGACTCAAGGCAGCTTACAACATATAAAACCACAATTTAAAACAATAAAACTCGTAAAATCAAATAAATTAATGTAGTGGTGGTAGGTTAATCCTATTATGTCCTAAAGGTCCTGTCCTGTCCTTAGAATTTGGGTGAGGAAATGTAAATTCTTTTTTTTTTTTGAATTTTTTTTTATTATTTTTAAAAACAAACATAAACAAACATAATGTAATACATAAAAACATAAAACATCTTTTTTGAAAGCAGTTTGATCCCGGGTTACATCTCTTCGTACAGACACAAATTCAAATTCATGTTCATTTTATATACCATTCCATATCTTATTACCATTCTACATTTTCTATATAGCTTCTCCCCGCTTTTAACTTTCTTAATTTTATTTTATTTATTTCATCTCAATTCAGATCATTATACTTATATTCTTTGTCTGTCCTGTTTCCAGCTGTCTATTATCTTTTCTCATTAGACAAAATTTCTCCTGTAATCACTGATTAGAGTATGACGCCTTTATATCTTTCCCCTAAATTTATAACACTTAATATAATACATAACTTCCATTCGGATTCTGCTTAGTACATTCTAAAGTTACACACTATATTTTAAAAAGAGAAAAAAATATAAATATATAATATAATTAAAACAACAAATCCATGCCAATTCAAATCTATTGTTAATATTAGTATTCATTTAAATCTTAAACATTTTACGCATTACTTTTCAAATAAGTATACTTCTATGGGAACACTTATAAACTTTCCATAGTTGCTTCCCCCCACTTCACTCATATTTTAAAACATTATACCATTAAAATGTTCCCATTCCTTCCTAGTTCAATTCTCTCATTTATTTCATTTCATTTATTTTGTTCACAAAAGTTTCGCTGAGTTACACTGAGTATTTTATCCCACTTTTTAATCATATATTATTTCCAATTTTCTAACATAGTTTCTAATACAAATATAACAATACAATCTTATGTACCTTTGCAGAATCACTTTTTCAGTTAAATTTTTACCCATTATCTCTAAATAAGTCCTGTTTCTTTACATCTTGCTCCACACCTTTGTAGCTTCTCTTCCCTTCCTTCCTCCCTTGCTTCTTCTCTCTATCCTTTTTACCCCCTTGTCTCTCCACCTCCATTTCCCTCTTCTGTGTTCCCTTTTTCTGTTGCTTTCTGACATTATATCCACTTTTCACCTTATTTTTCCCTTTTTTGGTTGTTTTTTTGGGTCTTAAAGTCTCCATTCTCTTTCCCCCCTTTCCCCCTTCTTCCCTAGGTAAAATTACTTGTTCGTCAAAGATGGCTTCTTCTTTGTCCCAATCTTCTTGTTGCGTAGTCTTTTCTTGCAGTTTCTCATAGGTACAAATCGCCATTTCTAGGAATTGAAAAACAGAGCCAAGAGAGCCCTTGTTCCTCTTCTTTATATTTTTTAAATTCCATTTTCAGTTCATCCACAAGTGATGCCATTGTAAAAAAAAAATTCAAACAACCACCCAAGTGTTTCTAGTCATTCAAATATAGTTTCCAAAAATCCCAAAGTCACCAAGCAATCCAAATACACACAAACTGTTTCTTTTAACACTTTATTCTTTTTTCACTTTCTCTTACTGGGGTTACTATTTAGTTACAAAGTTCCAGTTAAGATGTATCTTTTAGAAGTCTTGTTAGAATTTAATCAGATTCTTTTAAATTCCAGACAGTCTCCTCTTTCCAAATCCTACTCTTATTCTTTTCCTCTCCCTTCCCACTTAGAGTAAAAAAAATTTTTTTTTTAATGTTCAGAAATCCTTATTGTCCCCTTGACATTTAATTATCCAGTTTAATTACCTCTTAATGCCAAAGCGGGTTTTTCCGATTTCTCATTCATCTCTGTTCACTGTCAACGTAAGGAAGGAGAGTGCAAGAGGGGAAAAAAACTTTCCCTTTTCACTTTCATTCGCTGCTTCCGAATCTTCTTTGGGAGCAATGTATCTTTTTAAAATTTAAATTCCAGGATACCTTGATTGTTGCTTCTTATCCTGGTCAGCCAAAACTTTCACTTCTTAACTTCCTCCTGCACTTTCTTTTCCGGATGAGTGCTTCTTTGAGGCGGCCATTTCTGACAGCCGCTTGTTCGCCTTCAGGAAAGGGAGTTTAGCCAGCTGGGGAGGGAAGATGCGGCTTCCCTCGACCCTGCTGGGATCTCCCCTCTCTTTGCCACCTCTACGGGGTGGCTTAGCCCCGAAGCCAGACTGGCTCGGGACGCTCCAGCGGCGAGCCCAGGCAGAAACCGTGCATGATCGCGGATTCCTGCCTGCCGCTGAAGCCCTGCAAACCAGAAGTCAGGGAATGTAAATTCTTAATCCCATCAGCTGTAAGAGCTGTGGCTGAAGGCGTTTCATTTATGGAATATATTGGCTCATCTTTCTTAATAGGTATAAAATATTTACCTCTAAAGACTTGAGGCTTCTGCTCAAGGCTATTAAGAAAGAGTGGGGCAGCTTTCTGCCTTCGTTAAGATTTTCCCCATTTCTTCTCTGGGGAAATATAATTACTTCCTTTAATATTCCCCAATATTTCATTCTTTGGGAGGGGCTTCCCACAGTATGAATTTCCTTAATAAATAAATCCCTGTCAGCTTAAATTTATGTCAACTTTTTTTCTCATCAAAGAAAAAAAGTAGGATTTTGAACTATGGATTTGGAGACTGTTACTGAGTCAACACTGGCACCATGGGATATCATCAACCCAGTTTCATGAATTGCAATCAATTAGCAATGGATGTAATAAAGCTGGCTGTTCCCTTGAGGCCATGATCAGCAAGCAGAGAGTAACTTGCATTGGTTATTTGATGCAAATGGCTGACAGACTAGGGAAAAAAAAGACTTGAACTTGGTAAGGTTAAGCGAAGATAAAGGGAAATAAAAAGATCTGGCAGAAGATGGCATAAATTGGTCTCAGGAATGCCCTTGCAATTTTTACAAACGGCTACTGGGCAGATATTGAGACGGTGGGCATTATCCTTTCTAATTGTGAACTAAACTCAAATGAAACCTAATAATTTCAATTATGATTAATGTTAATATCTCTCAAAGCTTATACAAAATTTTTCTACATTTGGGAAACCTTTAAAATTGCTTTCCAATGAGCTTTTTTTAAATTCCAGCAGGGATTTCTATACTGTAGTCCTTGTTATTCTCGTGTATAATCTCACAGAAAAAAAAGAACATTACAACACATTTAACACATCTTTTTGTTAAATAACCCAGTTAAAACCGAGATGATGTTGCAATTGAAGCTCCACCCCTTCTGGAACAAATAAAGCAAAGATCATGATGTCATGGCTACCATCTTGCCACTGTACCCCTCATTTGTCCATTTGACTAAAGCTTTAAAAAGGGGATTTCACATTTTAAAGAGCAACCAGCTTTCTTAAAAATAAAAATAAATTTTGAAATGGGCTCATAATCTGAAAATACTTAGCCAAGGGCTTCCCTTTTCTTTAAATAAAGAGATTTGCTTTGATTGGACTGTGGAATTTTCAATCTCAGGTGAATTCTAGTTGCCTAGGCAGCAGGGGGAAGACCTCCAGTCGCCTTGGCAACAAAGTATGAAAACCTGAGCTGCCTATTCGACTAGTCTTCCCACTCAGCTTTTTAAAAAAGCTTAAGCAAGCCTGTTTTCTGGAGGCATATGGATGGCCTTTGGAGTGCTAGGAATGACTTGCAAATCATTTAACGTAGGTAGGTCTCTTTAGCTAGCAATCAAGTTAGTATGAAAGCAGGGAACCAGCAGCCAAAAGATTGGTGGAGAATTATTGGGTATTCTCCTATTGTGGAAGGGAGAAAATAGCAAAGGAGTGTAAACCACTGTTTATATGTTCTGCAGATTTGACATGAATGATGTGCTAGTCTATAAATTATGCTGTTTTCCATTGTTGGATAAATTTCCTTCTAGGTTCAGTTCCAAGTGGGGAAGAAAGACACTGGAAACATGGTTGCTTGGAAAGATTGTTTAATTGTGGACAGGACCATATGGCTTGGAACTCCAAAGTGAAAAGGACGATCACATGATTCAAGATGTTGAGAGACCCTTAGTTTTATACCCTCTCATGGGGCCACACTTTAGTGTTTCCTATTCCTGTGTAAGAAATGTATCCCATTAGCTGTCAGACTTCCAGGGGTGGGGGTCTTAGCTAACTTTGTCGGCTTTGTCTGGACCACACCTGAGCGCTGGCTGATGCAATCTTCCCAGGCCATGTGGTGAGATGGGTAGAGGGCTTTCTTATGTAGAATACTCTGCTCAGGTTTTGCTTCTGAGGTGAGATTCTGTTTCTGAGTTTCTACTTCTCTTTTAGGGGAAATATTCTGCCTCTTTAATGTATCCTAAAGTATTTCATTTTTCTAGGAGAGGGGTGGGTTATAACTTCCAACACCATGAGACAGATACAGGGGCTTCATGCCAGACATTAAAAATTGAAGTGCTGGGAGTGTTTTGGTTTTGCTTCTTCATGTAATTTGAAAATCTGTCTGGAATAGCTTTGCGACTGTGAACTAGCAAATCTGGTTACTTTGACAAAATTGCTTTTTAAAAATCATATACATATATATCAGCAGTGATCATATATAACTTCTTTGATATGTGCATGTTTGATTCTGTGTGTGTGTGTGTATGTGTAACACGTGTACACAAGTAGTCCCCGAATTAACAACAGTTCATTTGGTGAACGTTCAAAGTTACAACAGTGATGAAAAAAGGGACTGTAGAAAGTTAGCACCCACCCATCTCCTAGAAGAATGAAATATTATAGGAAGTATTAAAAAGGCAGAATATTATACCACCTTAGATGAGAAAAGGAGAAACATGGTCTTGGAAAGCAGCCCCCACCTTTGCTAATAGCCTCAGAAAGACTGAGCCATTTTATCTACAAGACAAAAGCCCTTCAGCTCCAGGGTGAGGACTTGCCCAAAGCCCCTTCATTACATCAACCAGCAAGATTCAAACAAGCTGGATTCACTTAATAAGCATGTTACTAACTTAATTCATTTAACAACTCTTAACACACAAGGTTGTAAAATGGGGCAAAAATCACTTAGCAAATGTTCGCTTAGTAGCAAATTTTTTTGGCTCCATTGTGCTCATAAATCATAGACTACCTGTATATATATTAGGAGAGAAAGGAGGAACTGAATATGTATAGTCCGGAGGACAGAAGAAAAGGGAAGGATAAGACTGAACCTTTAAATATATTAAGGGTGTGAATATTTCCTTATTGGAAATAAAGAGAAACTTTCTGACAGTGAGAACAATCAACTAATGGAACAGCTTGCCCTGAGAAATTGTGGGAGCGCCATCACTTGAGACTTTCAAGAAGAGATAGGACTGCCATCTGTCAGAAATGGTGTAGGGTCTCCTGCTTGGGCAGGGGTTTGGACTAGATGAATTGCAAGATCCCTTCCAACTCTGATTATCTGTTTTCTGTTAAGTTCTAGAAAGCCATATTTTCAATATTACACAAAAATCAAGAATACAGAGGCATGACCTCAAACTGACAGGAGGAAAGTTCAAAAGTCATGTTGGAAAGTATGACTTCACAGAAAGAGTAATGGAAGCTTGGAACCAACTTCCAGTGAAAGGAGTGCGTCCATCATCAGTAACTGAGTTTAAACATGCTTGGGATAAACACAATAAGAGCCGTGGTGGCACAGTGCTTGGAATACAACACTGCAGGCTACTTCTGTTGATTACCGGCTGCCAGCAGTATGGCAGTTGGGGTCTCACCGGCTCAAGGTTCACTCAGCCTTCCATCCTTCCAAGGTCGGTAAAATGAGAACCCAGGTTGTTGGGGGTGATATGCTGACCCTGTAAACGGCTTAGAGAGGGCTGTAGAGAACTGTGAAGCAGTATGTATATAAGTGCCATTGCTATGTCCACTATCAGACTTTTTTTAAAGGCCTTCTCAAATATAGAGATATATAGATATCAAGAAGTTGATACGTGATCACGGTTACTGTGTTCCTTGCCTGCTTTATAAGAATATGGATATTTTTACCTTTCTGGTGGGATGCAGATGTCATTCATTAATTTGAGCCTCCTAATAGTGTAGTCAGAGTATTCCAGGAAAAAATGCATATTAGATTCTGAGCCAAACCACCTGCTATTTTTTTTCCTGAAAAAAAAACCCTGATAATTCTCTGTAATAATCAAGTGGTTCCATTGCCTCCAGTTTCATTCTGGGCAAATGATCAGATATTTTCTTCTACTCAGAAATTGTCGGGATTTTGCCTTCCTGACCAAAAAACCCCTATGATATAAACGGTACAATCTGGCAAAAATACCTGTACAGAAGGAAGTCTGTCCTTCTATTCCATGGAAATTGTTCTGCTTTGTACTTAAAACTGTAGATATCTTAGTGGAAATGTTGGCTTGTATCTTTCCGTACTTGCTTCCAAAGAAGAGTTTCTTTTCTTCCAAATTTAATTCTAGACCTTTCCCTCAGCTGATTTTTTTTAAAAGAAAAAAGGGACATTTTTCTGATATCCATAAATATCAAATTCAAAAGACCACTGAAACTACACTTTTATTACTAAGCTCATTTCCTCCTGCTACTAGAAGTCATTTGAACAGAACAGAATTGGAAGGGACCTTGAAGGTCTTCTAGTCCAACCCCCTACTCATACCATTCCAGACAAAAGGTTGTCCATTTGAATTCAATTCAACCCAGGCTTAGCCCTAACTATAATCCTTTGTCTCCCTCAAGATTTTTTTTAAACTTTCCAGCCTCATCTACAAACCTGATATTTCCTGGTTGTTTCCCACCAAAGACCAAACCAGGTTCATCTTTGCTCAGCTTTTCAAGATCAGCCAAGGTTGATTAGGTACTTGCATTGTGGGCTCTAATATAGAGGATTCTTCCTTTTTGTCTTAAGTCATTATTGTGTTCTCTTTTTATCCCTCCACAGATCTAGATGCTCAAAAGCTGCCTTTAATTCCTGCAAAAGATGCAGGTGAGGTTCTTGACAAAGAACCAGAGAAACATGACCAAGAAGTACCGCCTGTGAAGGGTCACCAGAGTCTTCTGGTACTTCAACCTCAGATAATGACCAAGGTTCCTCGGGAGAATGAGCCTCCAAATGCTTCCAAATTTGAACAGTGCTATTTTCAAATCAACTGGCCACCAGCGGTGCTGCAAAGATGGGCCACCGAGAAGGCTAACCGGGAGAAGAATCTTAACCTAGTCTTCAACCAAGAACAAACCTTTAGGAATAGAGAACCAGAAGCTAAGAAAGGAGACCACCAGGAGAGCACTGAAATGGAATGACCACCTCAATGCTCAGAGGTTTAAATAACGGAATTATATTGGCTCTTGTTATAAGAATATACTCCTGATGTTACAGAATTGGTTCATTTCATTTCAGATCCTATTTGCAGGTTGTGTTCACCTTTAATAAAAGTTGATTCCCCTTGAAAGCTTTTTGTGGGGCAGCAGGAATGCTTTGGTTGGAAATGCATTTCTATGTTTTTGTAATAAACATAAAAACAGTCCTGGTGATAGCTCATAATCTAGAAAAGGAATGGGAAATCCTAAACGCTACTCTGTAGATTTTTCAACTATGAAGAGTGCTAGGAAGCATGATAATTACGCTGTGCAATCACCAGAAAGAGTGATCCTGAAATTTCCAGCTTCATTAAAATACAACATGAAACTTTACATCACTGCAGACGGATTTCACTAGCAAGATCTGAGGTAGTTCAGAAACATGCCACAATGGCACTGGGGTCTACATATAGTCCATAATATATTTGCCCTTATTTAGAATGAAACTAATCAAAATTGGTTGAAGCAGTCGGTGTATTTTTTTAAGTCCCAAAATGATCAGAAATTCCAACTTAAGGTCATTGTTTTTTAAATGGTTTAACAAAATATAGGATCTACAGAACTAGAACAAGCGAGGCTCCTGAAAGCATGGCTTAAGTTAAGATTAATCAGCCAGACTTCTAGCACTGTGGGGACTGGAAAGAGGAGAACCATGTGAGACTCTGATAGCAGGAAAACAAGTGAAATGAAAATCAGAAGAGTCCTTGGAGTTCCATAGTGAAAGTTGACATTTTTTTCAGGTAGTCTTCATCAAACCACTCATTTTGAGCCACTGTGAAGTGTTTTTTCCAGTCACCGACAGTCCCTGTAAGGCAGGGGTCCCCAACCACCGGTCCGCGGACCGGTACCGGTCCGCGGAACAAGTCCTACCGGGCTGCTGGCTTGCCGGCGCCGCCATCTTTTTGATGAAAAAGTGCTTCCGGTGAGCTTTTCCGTAGAAAGCTCACGGAAGCACGTTTTCATCAAAAAGATGGCGGCGCTCAGCTGATGCCGGTACCGGGCCGCGGCATAAAAAAGGTTGGGGATCACTGCTGTAAGGCAATCATACCATATAGTCTGCTTAGAAATTTTAAGTGATGCTTTCTACAAGAGCCTTAGAGGTAGTCAAAAAAGCAGCACTGGACATTAATTTCCTCTGAACGTATAATACTGCAATTATCATCAAGAGATACCTGCAGTAAGAATACAGGTAGTCCTCTACTTACGATCACAATTGAGCCCAAAATTTATGTTGTTAAGTGAGACATTTGTTATGTTCCATTTTACAACCTTTCTTGCCACAGTTGTTAAGTGAATCATCGTTCATAGCTTGCCCTCGGAAGTTGTGGGAGCACCATCACTTGAGACTTTCAAGAAGAGATTGGACTCCCATCTGTCAGAAATGGGGTAAGGTCTCCCACTTGGGCGGGGGTTGGACTAGATGAGCTATAAGGTCCCTTTCAACTCTGATTGTTATCTATTAGTAACACAGTTGTTAAGTGAATCTGGCTTCCTCATTGACTTTGCTTATCAGAACGTCGCAAAAGGGGATCACATGACCTTGGGACACAGAAGAAAAAAAAAATTCAGATGCTTTGTGTGCAAAGCATCTGAATTTTGATCACATGATCATGGGAGTGCTGCAAAAGTCGTAACTGTGAAAAACGGTCGTAAGTCACATTTTTCAGTGATGTTTTAACTTTGAACAGTCAACAATGAACTGATGTAAGTCGAAGACTACCTTTATCCTAATTAGAAGCCTTTGCAAATTCAGCCTTTTGAAAAACATTACAGTAGTCCTCAATATATCACCATTCACTTAGTGACCATTCGAAGTTACGACAGCATTGCAAAATGTGACTTATGAGGCATCCTTCCTTGCATATATAACTGATGCAGCACATGCATGTGATCCCCACATGCATGTGATCAAAACTCAGTCACCTGGCATCCAGCATATATTTACGATAGTTGCAGCATCCTGGAGTCATGTAATCACTATTTATGACCTTCCTCACTGGCTTCTGGCAAGTGAAGTCCATAGGGAAAGTCGTTTCAAGACCGCACAATTCACTTAACTGCAGTGATTCACTTAACAAGTGTGGCAAAAAAAAAAAGTTTGTAAAATCAGGTGTCGTTAATTTATTAATCACATTGCTTAACAACTGAATTTTTGGTTTCAGTTGTGATTATACGTCAAGGATCACCTGTACATTTTATTGATTGGCTCTTAATAATTTCATTTTTTGATTTCCTGAATGCCTAGGCCTGTGTTAATGACCTGTAATTTTGGATCCTAATAAATCATCATGGAGGAACACTCCAGTTCCTTACACACATGTTCCAAACAAAGAAAACCTGTATTTCTCTAGGATTCCTCTACAATTCTTGCAATGCAGGATACCTAAAGAGAGTTCACTTCTAGGGGTTGGGCAGAGGTGGTATTCAGCAGGTTCTGACCAGTTCTGGAGAATCGGTAGCAGAAATTTTGAGTGGCCCCGCCCCCAGCTATTCTCTGCCTCCCGAGTCCCAGCTGATTGGCTGGGTCTTCTTTTGTTGCCCTGCATAGGAGAATGGAGTTGGAAATCAGGTTAGTGGGATGCGGAGGGAATAGGGATTTTGCAGTATCCTTCCCCCAGGAGTGGGGAGGGAATGGGGATTTTACAGTATCCTTTCCCTGTCACGCCCACCAAGCCACGCCCACAGAACCGGTAGTAAAAAATTTTGAATCGCACCACTGGGTTGAGAGAAAGTGTACCTTTTCGCATAAATGGAAAAATGGATTGGTCCATGACGGACAGGGGTACATTCGCTCGGTTGATCATGGGGTTGTGCTTCATGACTTCGAAGGAGGTATGACGCACAATCTTGTCTAGGGTTGCCACGTCTAATTGCTTCCCTATAAATTGTGCTACCTTCTGGATTTCACGCTTTGGGTCCTGTGTGACATGGAGCAGAGATGGATAAAAGAGAAACAGAAAAGAACTGATCCTTAGAGTTCCATAGTGAAAGTCAAGTCAATATCCGACATTTTTTTTTCCAGTAGTCCTCATCAAACCATTCATTTTGAGCCACTGTGAAGTGGTTCTTCCAGTCACCGACCATCCCTGTAAGGCTATCACACCATATAGGCTGCTTGAAAAATTGAGTGGCCGAAGGCACCAACCACCAAGCCCCTCAAACTGATTCAAGTTGTGCCATGGTGACTTGACCACCATCGTTTTGCAACAGTGCTACCTCCTGGCTGTTCAAGAGAAACACACATGTTGACAACCCGCTAGCAACCCATCTTCATGCTAAAAAAAAGACAAGTCACAATAGGCAAATTGCAAAGTTTGGTCCAGTGGTTAAGACACCAAGCTAGAATCCAGAGGGTTGTGAGTTCTAGTCCCTGCCTTAGGCATCAAAGCTGGTTGGGTGACTTTGAGCCAATCACTAGGAAATCGAGAGTTCTAGTCTCGCCTTAGGCATGAAAACTGATTGGGTGACTTTGGGCCAGCCATTCCCTCTCAGTCCATTACATCAGGCTCAGGTGAAAAGCCAATTGATCAATTCCTGTCCCAACCAAAAATATAACACTCATTGATCTAAAAAAAAAAACACAAAAAAACAAGGCCAGCATTTGCAGGAAAAATGTTAAGAAGAAGAAAACAGTGCAAAATATCCAAGGCTACAACCCTACTTACTTTAAAAGTAGACTGAAAGAATGCCATGGCAGCACAGACTTTAACTCAAGCTCTCTAACACCCACGTTGTTTTCATAACATTTTCCAAGTAAGTGGGCATTGTTTCGAAAAGGGGAGATCTTTGTTACCCTTTAAAAAATAATAATAAAATTCTAGGATCCCATAAAGAGGAAAAAAACTTTTAGTTTTAAGGTCCCCATTTTTCATTGGATTACATAAAAATGTGCAATTTTTCATCTCACCTCACCTCACCCCTGCAGGAAAAGGAGCCATAGGGGCAGGGGGGGGGACCATGATTTTCCAGCCCTATTTCCATTCAGACTTTCCTTCCAGAACTCACTTTTTTAATGTCTTCATAAAAGAGATACAGGACATGGTAAGTATCTTTTGCTTTCCACCAATCCTTTACGTGATTGCACCAAGAGCCCCAAGCCACTGGAAGATATAGAACAGAGAAAGGCAGGAAGCTATCACATTCAGGGTGAAGATCCCAATGAAACACACAACAACATTATTCTTAAATGTTTGCGGAGGGGGGCTGCTCTTTTCCACTCAGACTCTGAAAACTTGGCCCCCAATTCTGTTGACATTCACCATAGGAAAGGTGGAAATTACATGCTTGTGGTCCACTGCATTTCTCATCATCACAGACTCAGAATTGGAAGGAGCCATTTTAAACTCCTTAAGCCTAATTTAAAAGTCAATTTGGTGTAATGCTTAAGGCAGCAGCTAGAAACTGGGAGACAGTGACTTCTAGTCCCACCTTAGGCATGAAATGTCAGCTGGGTGACTTTGCACCAATCATCAGGAGACTGTAAGTTCCAGTCTTGCTTTAGACATAAAGCCAGCTGGGTGAACGTGGGCCAGCCCCTCCCTCTCAGCCATGGGAAATAGGCAATGGTTAATCTCTTCCAAAATCTTGCCAAGAAATCTGGAGGGACTTACGGTATGTAGGCAGTTTCCAGGAATAAAAAAATGACTCTCTCTCTCTCTCTCTCTCTCTCTCTCTCTCTCTCTCACACACACACACACACACACACAAGTCCAACTCACTTCTAATTGAAAGAATCCAGATTAAAGCATCCCAGGTTGATGTCTACTTAACCACTACTAGAACAGATCCAACAGAGCTGAGCTCACCTAGGCAACTGCTTTTAAAAGAGAATATTTGTAGCTCAGGGTTGAACTGGGCCTTTGTTGCTCTCTGTGCTTGGTTGTTTTCTTGCAAATGTTTCATTATCCAACTTTGCAAAAAGGAATTTGCAAATCCTACCCCTTTCTAGCACTGATGAGATTACCTAGTTGGGTAATGAAACTTCTCCAAGAGAGCAACCAAGCTCAGAGAACACCAAGGACCTGCTTCTACAATCATCAACCTGCCTTCACTGCAGATACAGATTTTCCACTTCAAGTGCAATTTACTTTATTGTAATGTAAGGCTTACTAATGGTATGCCTAATAAATATTTCCCACATGGAATCTGCCCTTTACCTTACTGAAATTCCCTACCTCCCAGTGACTTGGTCCTTTCAAAAAATGAGAAAGGGGTGCTTGGCTTACCCTTGCCTGCCATGAAAATCTTCAAATATTCCTCCCATGTTCCAGGATAGGGTAACATTTTGTTCATTCTCTGGAAATGGAAACAGGACACCAGGCAATCTTTGGGATTTCTTGCCATGTAAACGAACTGAGGTGAAAAAGCAGCAGAAGAAAAAGTCCCAGATTAAACAATAAGTAAAAGAAATATGTGCTTGCAGTGTTTCTCAACCTTGGCAACTTTGAGACACGTGAACTTCAACTCCTAGAATTCTGGCTGCGGAATTCTGGGAGTTGAAGTCTGTAGAGTTGTAATTGCAGGAATGTTCCTATCTCGGATGGCAAACCTCAGATAAAGAACGTTTCCAAGCAAGTACAACTCAGGCAAACAAAGTCACTATTCTAAAGGAGGATTAGAGAGAGGAAGTAAACATATGTTAGACTTTAACTAGAGATAATTAATTGTGTTAATTACTATTATACTAAACAGTAACAAAAGTTAAACAGTAACAAAAGTTAACTAATGTTGGAGGATAACTAAAAATGTGTATAAATGCAAGACTAGACTCCAATAAAGTTCATCATGATTCAGTTGATCATGATCAAACAACTCAACTGCCTCGTTATTACAACAGAAGTCCACATGTCTCAAAGTTGCCAAGGTTGAGAAACACTAGCATCAAGGGGAGGGGGGACACCCCAGAGAGTTCCTCCCTATTGCTATCATGCCCGTAACTCTTTCACTGCCATGCTCCACTTACAACACTAATTGAGTGTTAATGTCAGTTAAGCAATGGAAGGGTGAAAGAACTAATTATTGATCTCTGCTTAGGGCAGAGGTGTCAAACTGCTTAGATCTGGAAATAGCAAAGGACTGGTCTGTGGTGCCTCTGCTGGCAAAAATGCGGGGCTGGCCAAACGCCCCCCCGCACCCTGTTCTGGCCAGCAGGGTGCTGCAGGATGCCATATAGGCTGAAAGGGACAGGGAACACATCTCTTATCTGCTATCACATGAAAACAGATTTCTTGTTGAGACTGGGTTAAAGCCAAATGATGCCCTAAGCCAGGGGTGTCAAACTGGATTTCTTTGAGAACCGGATCAGCTCCGTGGGCTGGGGGGGGTGCGAGATGGGACAGATGGCATGCAGGACGGATGTCAGAGCATGTCTGGGAACTGTACTTTTATAGATTTGCTGAGAGCCTGTGGTTAGGCATCTAGCTGTCCCCCCTGCCCTGCTAAACAATTGCCCCCCAGACTTTTGTGTAGAAAAGGCTGGCTACCCAATGGCTAGAATGGCCTTGCCCATTCAATGAACGGGTGTCGGTGATGCGCAGAGGCTCTCTGACATTTCTGCAGGTCACCGCCTTGTTGAATCATATCCACTATCTCTTGTATCCAAATGGTACCTATGGAGAGAGCGAGAGATCAACATTCATTTATTCTGTGCTATGCATAAGCAATCTACTATGCCTGAAGGCCCTCAAAACAGGCTGAAGTCTGCAATTACGAACTTTTCATAATTTGCAGGTTTGCTGTCACTTCTGCCAGCCCCCACATGGGGAAAGGAATTCTGCAACTCAAGAAACCTTCTCTTTCATCCCCCTCAGAAATATTTAGGACAGCAGCATCACAAGAACAATTTCAGCTTGCATAGTAGCTAGGAAAGGCTGGTTAATTGGATTTTGCAAAGGATCACCAAACCAGATTAAATTCTTTCTGACAATGCAAGATCATTCTTGCACAATCTAATGGCTGTCCCAGGCTCTCCTGGAAAACCCAGCAGAATTATACTGCATCAATAATGGGATCTGTCCAAAGCCTTGAGGAGTATATTTTCCTCTATAGGTACCTTGCTATATATCCGCAAACTAGACATGACTTTGCTCCTAGATTCTTATCTGATTTGGGGTAAGTATGTCATTTGGCTTGGCTTCGGATCCGGTCCCATTCATTACAAGTGCTTTTGTGTAAGGAAATCCCTTCCACCTCACCTAGTGCAAGGCAGGTCTCCGATGTGAGAACTCTTCCTTGCTCCATGGATGTTAGCTAACAAATGGACAAGACAGGCAGTGTTGCAATGACAAGGCAGTCGAGGTGTTTGATCATGATCACATGAATCATGATGACTTTATTGGAGTCTAGTCTTTTATTTATACACATTTTTAGTAATCCTCTAACATTGGTTAACTTTGGTTGTTGCTCAACTTTTGTTACTGTTTAGCATAGTAATTAACACAATTAATTATCTCTAGTTAAAGTCTAACACATGTTTACTTCCTCTCTCTAATCCTTCTTTGCATTAGTGATTTTGTTTGTCTGAGTTGTATTTGCTTTTGTCCTTATCTGAGGTTTACCATCAAGATAATGACCTTCCTGCAATTACAACTCTACATATCCTCGTTTTTTATTTTAAATGGAGGATTCAAAGATTTATGAATGTATCGCAACTGTAAAGGAGTTAAAGAAGAGGAAGTAGAACAAAACAATGCAAACAAATTTGGAATACATTGAATAAAACAACAGGTTACAATTAGTACAATAATAATAATTATAACATAAAAGAAAAACTGTCTGAGCCAAGACCAATCAGTGAGCCAATTGGTTAGCCACTCAAAAGTGAGTACTGAGCATGGATATTATTTTGAATGTATGATTGTAGATTGGCAAGCTCATCCTCAATAGTTTTATTCAATGAATGAAAATGCACAGCACATCCACGGTGTCCAACTAACTTACAGAACCCGCCTTGACGGGCTAAAAGATAGTCTATGGCAAAATGCTGCTGTAAGACATCTTGATTTAAGTCTTCTATTTCATGCTGCAAATCACGAATAATAGCAGCAGTAGCATTGATGGATTTTTCAAGTCTGCAGGTGAGACCAAGAATAGATCGTCTATTTTCTTGAGCAATTATGCCAGGATAAGAGCCTAGAGTAATGACTCCTGTAACGGCCCCTGCCAATGCACGGCCAAATGTAGAACCAGAAGACAATTGTGTGTCAATAATAACTTCATCATTACATGTAGGCCCCAGAGAGGAACGCCGCTGTCAAGTTGATGGGAGTGTACCTATTTGAACAGGTAGAGTAAAATAACCTATAGCTGCACATTGATAATTCTGAGGATGCACATTGGTGGCATATTTATCAAAAAAGAACCACATATTAGGATCTTTAAGCTGCCATCCAGCGCATATCGATCCTGTATTAGAGTGATTAGAGGCATTAAAAATAGGAAAATTGTCAAGAGACATATCAGGAGCTATATTAATACCATACAAAGAAGAATTAAAGGTACCTGACAACCAATAGTAGTTAGAACAATAACTATAATTCCCTAGTTTTTTTTTATATGTGCTGAGCAGCATCATAATCAGACCAATTATAAAGCCAAGTATGTTTAGCATGACAACAGAAACACAGACCCCTTGTAAATTGACTAACTTTCAAGTAACGCCAACTGACAATTCAATTGCATAGGGGGTTTAGAAAATAGCCAGGAGTGTGAAATAGATTGTAGTTGTGAGACAATAAATGTAGAAGACATGATCAAGTTAGGGGTAAAAGAAATTGGGGGCTCATAGTATAAAGTAATATTTGTGCCATGGGTCATAAACATATATTGTGCATGATGAACCCACAAATTAGGATTAAGACGAACCACAGAAGTGTCATTTTGAGCAGAAACACCATTAACCATAAACAAGAAAATACAAAGTAAAATTGTAACAGAATTAGCAGTAATAATAGCAAAAACAGCAGCAACAAGATTTTCAGGAGTCTGAGGTAATGAGGCCTGTTGCAGTTGTTGTTGAGCTTGATATGTAGTAGATTTAACCTGTCCCCAAATGATGGGTTGTGGGTGCTTCAACCTTGGAAGCCAGACTTCTGTGTTCAGATGAAGATTGAAATCCAGAATCAGGTTGTGAAGGCCCTGATGCCATGCCATGATACAGACAAACACAGCGCACTGGAACCCACACTGCTTGTCCAGTAGAAGGATCTTCCATGGCAGCGTAACCACAACCCCAGGTGATCAGCAGTGTAGGGCCTTTCCAGGTTGGATCTGGAGTTTGGCGATACTTCCAAAGGCCTTGCTAAAGATTCAGTAGTTTGAAAATGTAAATTAACAGGTGAGTCTGCAAGAGAATCTAAAAGGTTAAATAATTCCAAGTATATAATGCTACAGCAATGAGATTTTGAATCTTTCGCAGATGGTAAGGGCCAGACTCAGTTTGTAATTGTTTTTGAAGCAATGCCTTAAAAGTACGATGATGAGCTCGCTCAACTATAGCTTGACCCTGAAAGTTGTAAGGAATTCCGCACTAAAGTAATATTCCATTTCTGACAAAAGGTTTGAAATTCCTTACTAATATAAGCTGGGCCATTATCAGTTTTCAACTTGAGAAGGCCAACCCATTACAACAAAAAAGGATAGGCAATGAGAAATAACATCTGAAGTATGTTCATGTTTTGAAACAGTAACCCAAAGGAAATGTGAATGAGTGTCAATAGACGTATGAAGATAACAGTATGGCTTAAAGGTTGAAAATTGAGTTACATCCATTTGCCAAATTTGATTAGCTTGAGTTCCTCATGGATTGACACCCACTGGAAAGGGAACTTCCAGTTGCTGACAAGCTGAACAAGCACGGACAATATCCCGGGCTTGAGATAATGAAATTTTAAATTGCTTTGCAAGCGATTTGGCAAAATGACTATCAACAGGATCAACAAACAAAGACACAACATCCTTTAAGGATTAATCTGCCTTCTGATTTCCTTCAGTCAAGGCATTAGTAAAGAGAGTATGACTCCAAATGTGTTCTACATACAAAGAATACAAGTGAGTTTCCAAACTATTCTTTAAAGATAAAAACAAGGATAACAAATTCTTATCCAAAGAGAGAGCACAATAAGAAAAAGGAAGAGATTGCATAGCTAAATACACATATTGAGTATCAACAATCAAGTTAATAGGTTGGTCATTGTAAAGCTAAAATCACAGCAGCCAGCTCAGCACGTTGAGCTGCTGCGTGGCAGTAAATTTAGAATAGCATTGTTGTTGAATCTGCCAGACGACCACACCCCTTGTTGGTGAGCCATCAGTAAAAACTTTAAGAGCTTTAGAAATAGGATTTCTAAATGGAAGAAAAGGCCAGATTTAAAGTAGTAGTAACCACTATTCTAGGATCCTTGGGTAAAGAATATAATAAGTTTCCCACATATTGAGAAAAGGCTATCTGATATGATTCTGAAATCATCATCAAATGCTCATGTTCAACTTTTATGCAGTGAAAGCTATACTAATGAGATCCTGTCCTGTAAGATGTAAGGCTCTTTTACGACCTTTGATAATCAAATCCTCTAATGTTAATGATTGATAAGGATAAATGTTTCTAGGCGGAGTAGCAGACAAATTAATCCATTCATGAATGTTGACTGCTTGTGGAGAGGCATTAGAATAAAGACATCCTGTGGGTAAGGGTGCAGTAGGAAGAATAGCTAAACAAAGTCCTATTGTTAAGGATGTTATCCTGTCCACATATCGATGCTTAAACTTATTCAATATTTCTTGAAGGCATGTTCTTTGAAGATCAGTTAATACAACTAGATCTCCTGGTGATTGTGCTCCCTTCAAAGACTGAAATAAAGGAAACATATTACCAGTTGTAATGTAGAAGAATGAGCATGCCCAATTAATAATGCCAAATAATTTTTGCCATTGTACTAAAGTATATGATTTCTGTACTTGTAATTCAGGAAGAATTGGAATGGAGCAATTTTGCAACATTCTATGTCGTAAGTAGGTATAAGGTTCTACCTTTTGAATTTTGTCTGAGGCTATGTACAATCCTTGTTGTGCCACAATATCCATTAACTCTTTTAACAATTTAGATTCATCAAAATCTGGGGCTGCTATCAATATATCATCCATATAATGATAGACTAAATAGGAAAGAAATTTATTCCTAAAGGGTTGAAGAGCATTATCCACGAAATATTGACAAAGTGTAGGAGAATTAAGCATTCCCTGAGGCAACACTCGCCAATGATATCGTTTTGTGGGCATGCTATTATTAAAAACTTGTCTTAAATCATGAAGGAAATGCCATTTCCCATTTTTCTTTTTTATAACAAAAACAGGAGTATTCCAAAGACTAGTAGAAAGTTCTATATGACCAGTAGCCAATTGTTCTTGAACCAATTGTTGTAAAGCAGCGTTTTTCCCTTGATAATGGTCATTGTTCCACCCAAACCAGCATAGAACAGAGCCATTTAAGAGGAAAAGCCATCATCAAGAATCAAATCAGCATTAAGAAGAGAAAGGATATCACAGACCCAAATATTAGTATAAATATCTAAAATGTATGGTTGTAGGAAAAAAAAACTTACCAGCAGATGTTGTAACATTAATTTCTTGAACATTCTGCCAAGCAGCTGTAGAACCTCCTATTCCCCACAATGAAGAAACTGTTGTTTTTGCCACTGTACTGGCCAATGTAAAGAGGTGACAGTAACATCTGCTCCAGTGTCCAATAACCCTTGAAATGATTGTTTATTTAGTAAGAGAGAGGAGTTCAACTGATGAAGTAAGCCTACAGATAAAAAAGTTGATCCAAATCCTGAATCCACACGATTACCTATACCAGGATATGGATTTTCATATAGAAGAAGAAACAATTGAACAACAGAAGAATTACAAGGAAGAACTTGAGGAAGATTCACCCAAATCTGAATCATGAGGATACCAGTGTAATCTGAATCTATTACACCAGGCACAACAAAACAGCCCTTTTTGTGTGCAGAAGAACGAGGCAAAATTAAGCCAACTAATCCTGAAGGAAGAAAACCTTTAAATTGAGATGAAACTATTTTAACTTCCAAAGGAAATTTAAACTCATTTTCCTCTTGAGTGATTAAATCAATCCCAGCACTACCAGCTGTGGCTAGGGAGGAGTGAGATAGACTGCTGGAGGAGTCAAGTAATATTTGCTTCCCATCATCAGGAATCATTGTATAACCATTTTTTATTCCTTCTACAAGTCCTCTTGTAAAATTACCACTAATCCCATAGTCTGTACCTACCTTTTTTAACTCTCCTAAGTTCTGATAAGGCAGACCCTCCCATTCTTCTACTTGCAGTCCAAGCTGTGGTCCCTGACCAGGATGATATTGTACTTGACAAACAGACACTAATTCTGCAAATTATTTTCCTGAGACAGAGGCATCTTTTTTACAGTTCTCCACCATTTTCTGAAAAGAGGACTGAACAATAGAGTCAGGAGGCTTTTGCCCTGTATCTGCAACAGCTGAGAGAATTGAAGACATATATTCAGGTGAAGAAGGAGGATAAATGACAACATTAGTATAACATGAAGGTGGAGGTGTTAAAAGAGAAAGTTCATTGTGACCAAATTTTTCAATTGCATATCTACATAAATGCCACACCTGCAAAACTTCTATTTCTGCTCTAGGTTCAGTATGCAATGTTTTCCCTATACGTTCCCAATCAGTTAATTTTAAAGACCCCTCTTCTGGATACCATAAGCACTGAGCTGCAATCTCCTGGACCAGCCTTAAGAGATTTTTCTCTGATACCTGAGTATTATTTTTCTTCAACAAATAGCCTAATTCATCTACATGCTTCCTTTGTTCCCCAGAAAGCGAAGACCCCATACTTACAGAAACCAAAAAATGGTTGAGAAACCCCAAAGGGTTGAAGGTGCACCAAATCCTTGCTGGACGAAGTAAGAGGGACCCTGTTCGGGCTCCACTTGTTGCAATGACAAGGCAGTCGAGGTGTTTGATCATGAATCATGATGACTTTATTGGAGTCTTGTCTTTTATTTATACACATTTTTAGTAATCCTCTAACATTGGTTAACTTTGGTTGTTGCTCAACTTTTGTTACTGTTTAGCATAGTAATTAACACAATTAATTATCTCTAGTTAAAGTCTAACACATGTTTACTTCCTCTCTCTAATCCTTTTTTGCATTAGTGATTTTGTTTGCCTGAGTTGTATTTGCTTTTGTCCTTATCTGAGGTTTGCCATCAAGATAATGACCTTCCTGCAATTACAACTCTACAAGGCAGAAAAACCTGGGGGGAAAAATTCCTGGAGATCTTCAAACATTCTCTAATGAATCCTTCATAAACAGGGTGCTGGACAAGAACACTTCTAAGATCCCTCTATGATTTGGTGTTATTGGGGAAACTACATTACTAGTAAAAATCTTGATTTAACAGACTTCTGTTTAATGGATTGCAGATCTAAGGGGGAAAATCTTTCTTTGCATGTAGTAATCATCTCTATTTAGTGGACAAAGTCCACTAAATTCAATTCAGCCCAGATTATTTATAATTTATGTAATTATGTAGTGGATTTTATGTAAATGGATAAATTTATGGTAACAACATTCCTTTGGATTTAATAGATACCCTGTTTTTCCTAAAGACATCATTCTATAATTTTACTATATTTTTCATCAAGTCATAAAAGAAGAAATTGTGTGTACTCATATCAGTTTGTCTTCATTTTGTTATGTTTGCAAAGTTTCAGAGTAGCCAGTTTTATGCAGTTCAGAGTTATGATGCTAGCCAAGGTTTCAAAACTACATGTCACTCAGGTGCTTTGTATTAGAAGAATTTTTCTGACTAACCATCCCTTTGGGGGCAAATTGTCTTAAATTCGGGATATTGTGGTCTATCTATAAAATGAATGTGGTAACCATTTTACCTAATCTCTTCTTCTCTTTCATTTCCTTTTAAAATAAAATGATTGGCTGCTAGAACTGTCCCTCACAGCATGGGGCACAAGTTCTTACTCCAAGTGATTTTGGAAGAAGGTGGGGAACTGAGGGGAAAGGGATTTGGGAGGTAAGTGTGGAAGGATGTCTGAAGGAAGCTTAGAGTCCCAGTCCCAAGATCTCCATCTCTGCAGCCAGATGCTGGATTCTCTTTGGATTCTTATATTGGTAATCCTCACTTAACACCTCCAATTGTCATGTATTGTGTGCTTCTCCATGGATTCTGCTTGTCGGAAACCAGCTGTGCACAAATAGTGAACATGTAACTCCGTGATGCAGCAGTGATGGTCATATGCAAGACTGGCCATAAAGTTACTTTTTTCAGTGTTGTAATTACAGTGTTGTAATTTTGAATGATTGCTAAAGTCAGCACAGTCATTAAGCGAGGACTGCTTTTAGCGTCCTCTGGGTCCTCTCCAGGGGTGGGATTCTACTAGTTCGCACCTATTTGCTAGAACCGGTTGTTAACATTCTAAGCAGTTCGGAGAACCGGTTGTTAGAAGCAATTACTGGCCTAATCCTCTAAGGAAGGCAGGAAGGAAACATTCTGGTGTTGCTTACAGAAACAGCCTCTCCGTTAACCCTTATTACGTTCTTGGCAGGACTAGACTTCCTGTCTCTGGAACTTTTCTGGAGTTTTTTTCTCTCCTTTGCTGGTACTTTGCTTGTGTGGAGTTACCATTCAAAGTTACAATGGCACTGAAAAAAGTGACATGACCATTTTTCACACTTATGACTATTGCAGCATCCCCACAGTCATGAGAGGCCAGGTGAGGAGATGCGTGCCTCAATGTGAGTGATATTGAGTTGGCCATGCCCAGCCAATAACAGGACCACTAACCCATGTCCACCCAGTCATATGACCACCAAGCCATGCCCACCACCTAAGCCACGCCCACAGAACTGGTTGTTAAAAAATTTGAATCCCACCCCTGGTTCTCTCTACCTTGCGAGATTGGCAAAATGAACATGATAATGTGCCATTTTTAGCCTGCTTTTAGGTGGTTTAAACCTTAGGGCCATGATGGCAAACCTATGGCACACGTGCTAGAAGTGGCACGTATGGCCATCTCTCCAGGCACATCAGCCATCACCCGTTGCTCTTCTGGGTTTTGGCATGCGTATGCCTGCCGGCCAGCTGGTCTTGGCACACGCAGGAACACCGGAAACTGGAAGAGCCAACTGGTCTTCACATGTGCACATACATTAGAAACCAGAAGACCAGGTGGCCAGCGCGCATACTGAGCTTCCCGTTTCTGGTGCTTCTGCACGGCACACCAGGGAGCTGCTCTTCCGGTTTCAGGTGCGTACACTCCCATTTTGGCACTTGCTGCCGAAAAGGTTTGCCACCCAACAGGACAGACACAGACTTCAGAGGATAATTAGGACTGCAGAAAAAAACAATTACTACCACCTGCCTTCAGTCGAGGACCTGTATACTGCACAAGTCAAAAAGAGGGCTGTGAAAATATTTACAGACCCCTCACATCCCGGACATAAACTGTTTCAACTCCTTCCCTCAAAACGATGCTATAGAGCACTGCACACCAGAACAACTAGACACAAGAACAGTTTTTCCCCGAAAGCCATCACTCTGCTAAACAAATAATTCCCTCAACACTGTTCAACTATTTACAAAGTATACTCTACTATTACTGTTAATCTTCTCATCACTCCTTATTACCCATCCCCTCCCACTTGTGATTGTAGGACTGTAACTTTGTCGCTTATATACTTACGATTTATATTGACTGTTTCCTAGTATGATTGATTGCTTATTGTACCCTATGACTATCATTAAGTGCTGTACCTTATGATTCTAGACTCCTGACGAATATATCTTTTATGTATACTGAGAGTATTTACACCAAGACAAATTCCTTGTGTGTCCAATCACACTTGGCCAATAAAGTATTCTATTCTATTCTATTCTATTCTATTCTATTCTATTCTATTCTATTCTATTCTATTCTATTCTACCACTGCCTTACGGGACGGAAGTGCCCTTGATTTGATTTTAAAATTAATTACAGGTAGTCCTTGATTTACAATAGTTCACTTAGTGACTGTTCAAAGTTACAATGGCACTAAAAAAATGACATGACCATTTTTCATAGTTACAACTTTTGTAGCATCCCCACGATTATGTGACCAAAACTCAGATGCTTAGCAACTGGTTCATATTTATGACCTTTTCTGTGTCCCGAAGTCACGAGATCCCCTTTTACAACCTCTTGACAAGCAAAGTCAATGGGGAAGCCAGACTCACTTAACAACCAGATTACTACCTAATGAACTACAGTGACTGACTTAACAACTGTGGCAAGAAAAGTCGTAAAATGGGGTAAAACTCACTTGACAAATGTCTCACTTAACAACAGAAATTCTGGGCTCAATTGTGGTTGTAAGTCAAGGACTATCTGTAAATGCCTTTTAGGCTCAGAAACATTCCTTGCAAATAACTTTCAGAGTAATTTGCAAATTGAATGTGCTTTCAAATAACTTCCCTTGCACACACTAGCTACATCACATGTTTAACGTGAAAAAAAGTCTTCTTAGTGCTTTGAAAGTTTCTCAAGACATTAAACAAAAGTCTGAATTTCAAATCTCAAATATTTACCTATGTTGTCTGACTGTAGTATCATTATTATCCTTTTTATCTTCTTTATTGTCCCCACTTATTGGTGTTACTATGATTATTATTATCCTGTTGTTTTGCAGAGAGCTTCTGCAACGGAGACAACATTCCTTGTGTGTCTAATCATATTCAGCCAGTATTCTAATTCTAATTCTAAATTCTTTCTCTTCCCTATTGGGAAATGTTCAGTCTCCCAAAGTCAATAACTTTCAAGATATCCATGTACATTTTAATCTCATATGTATATATGCATATTTCTACTTTTGTTTCTGTTCTTAACTCAAACACACCTTGTTATTGACTCTCCTTTGTGAATAAATAATTACTGCTTTAGAAGTCTAGAAAATCCCGCTCCCTGCCTATTACATTGCATTTATTAGCAATTTCAATTTAGTTGGGTATGTTTTAGTGCAACTGTTAACTGTTTTTCTGTCACAATTTAGGAGAGCCGTGTTAGTCTAATGTTGCAAAATCAATCAATCAAAACTAAGAAAGTGCTTGGTTGCACCTTTTCAGCTAACATATTTTTTATTAGGCACTCCTTATGAACAGAATCTGTCCCTTGTTCTACTGGAATTTCCAAACATCCAAGAAAAGGCACATTTTGAATCCAGGATCAACCTCGACTCCTGTTGGAGCAAATCATATCTCCCAGAATCAGCAACATATCATTGCACTAATGTATTATTGCATCATTCAGAGTTGGTTTAGCATTTCAGCACCTCCAGTGATGAAGCCCCTTCAACTTCCAAAGACAAGCTCTTACACTGGCTAATTGTCCTCACTGTTAGGAAGTTCCTCTTTAATTTCAAGTTGCTTCTCTCCTTGATTAGTTTCCACCTACTGTTTCTTGTCTTGCCTTCTGGTGCTTTGGAAAATAAGTTCACCCCCTCACCTTTATGGCAGCCCCTCAAATACTGGAATACTGCTATCATTCACTTTTAGTCCTTCAGGTCCCTTAGGATATTGTGAAGTTTCCTCTCAGTACATTTCATTGCATCTTACCTACTTCATCTTTGGTTGACCGTTATCCCAACTCAATATGAAGCAACAGAGAAAAACTCTACAATCTCTTCTGCAATGCAGCTCAGTGCCTATGGAGATTCTCTTATCATCCAACTCATGGATGTCCCAAAAGTGTTTTTTTTTCAAAGGGCAACTGGGTTTCCTTGATTTTTTTTCCCTTTGAAAACATTTTTGCTTCTCAGCCAAAAAGCTTCTTCAATTCAGCTTGCAAAAGCGTGTCTCTCTTCAGTTAAAATAAAGCCTGAAGATTTGGACTTACCTGGCCTTCTATACGGTCAAGCAGAACAAGATCACTTGAAATGGGAACCTGTTCGGGTGCTGCTTCTGCAAAATAATGCTGCCCAACTAGGTGTAAGTAATTGGATTGTTATCAGCATAGGGCAATTGCATTTTCAGCATCCAAGCACCTTCTTAAAGGAGCCAGTATCTGGTTCCAAAGTTCATTTGTTTTAACTGTTTGATCAGTTAAATGGTAATGATTATCTCAATAGACTTTTGGAAAAAGTGCAGTCTATAAGCCATGCTTTTACGGCAAACTGAGATTTATTTTATTTCTTTATTTCTCTGCTTTTATTATTTTCATAAATATCTCAAGGCACATAGCTAATACTTCTTTCTCCTATTTTCCCCACAACAACCCTGTGAGGTGGCTTAGGCTGGGAGAGAAATACAGGTAGTCCTCGACTTATAACAGTTCATTTAGTGACAGTTTGTAGTTATGATGGTGCTGAAAAAAGCGATTTATGACTGTTTTTCATATTTATGACCGTTGCAGCATCCCCATGGTCACGTGATTAAAATTTGTATGCTTGGCAACTGGTTCATATTTATGACGATTGTAGTGTCCTGGGATCATGTGATCATTTTTTGTGATCTTCCGACAAGCAAAGTCAACGAGGAAGCCAGATTCACTTAACAACCGTATTACTAATTTAACAACTGCAGTGATCCACTTAATAACTGTAGCAAGAAAGGCTGTAAATTAGGGCAAAATTTATTTAACAATTATCTCACTTAGTAACATAAATTTTGGGCTCCATGGTGGTTGTAAGGCAAGGACTACCTGTACATTGTGTGAGAATGTTCACTTTTATAGGTGATGTTATAAGATGTGGGAAAACAGATTTGTAAGAAAATAGGTTCAGTATTATCAAACCCAACTTGAGCTTGTAAGGTATTAATTGATGTGTAAAGCAACAGGGATTTTTGTAGAATGTCTTAGTTCTGATAAGTCAGGGCATGGCTGAAGGAGAAAGCTGGAACAGCCATTATAGATCTTTTCATGGGAATGTACGAATGTATACCTCTGCCAGGACAAAAACCTTGTTCTGAAAGAAAAATATCTTGTTTTGCAAGTATCACTAAGAGGTTGGAAAGCATTAAGAGAGTTGACAAAGAGTGGGAACTCTTGCAAGAGCCAACCTGAAATGGAGTCTCTCGTTTCAGCTGCAGGCTATGTTTACCTTAGAAAGGTAAACCCTGCCTCGGCATATATCTAGTTTTTTTAAAAAAATAACAATGTACATTAGATAGTTCTTGACCAGTGGTGGGATTCAAAAAATGTTACTACCAGGTCTGTGGGCGTGGCTTGGTGGGCGTGACATGGCTTGATGGGTGTGGCTTGGTGGGCGTGGCAGGGGAAGCATACTGTAAAATCTCCATTCCCTCCGCACTCCTGGGGGAAGGTTACCACTGGTTCTCTGAACTACTCAAAATTTCTGCTCCCGGTTCTCCAGAACTGGTCAGAACCTGCTGAATACCTCTCTTCTTGACTTATAACAGTTGCTTAGTAACCAAAATTTAATTATAACTGGATTTGAAGTTTTGGTGACTGCCTCAAACACGCGCCCCCCCCAGTCATGTGATGGTATTTTGTGTACTTGGCACCTGGCCCACATTCATGACTGTTTGCAGCATCCCAGTTACATGACAGCAATTTTGATTTCTGGTTTCTGGCAAAAACTAGAATGAGTTGACTTAATGACCATTGCATTCACTTAATGACTATGGATTTAGTTTCTTGCTCTAGGTTAGGATCTGATTAGGGTTCCCCTTCCGTCTAGATTTTTCAACCAGTTGCTCAGAATAGTCCTGCTCTTTTTTTATTTATTTGTACCCTGCCTTATTTTTACAAATAACTCAAGATGACGAGTATATCCAACACAATCTGCCTTCTCCTATTTTCCTCACAACAGGAACCTCATGAGGTAGGTTGGGCCCAGAGCCACTCAGTTGTCTTTCATGACTAAGGCGGGACTTGAACTCACAATCTCCTGTTTTCTAGCCTGGTGCTTTAACTGCTAGACCAAATTTGGCTTTTTTATCTTCTACTTCAGGGGCCCCCAACCTCCAGGCCATGGCACACTACCCGGGCCTTAAGTCGTTGGGAACCGGGCTGAAGAAGGGGCGGGCGAACGCACATGTATCCCCACTAGCGTGAGCAGCAAACACATATGCCTGCCATTCATGCAAATGGAACTGAGCACGTGTGCTTGTCTGCCACTCGTGCGAACCTTCCCCTCTCCCTACCCCCCCCTCCTCCACTGGTCTGTAAAGCCCAAAAGGTTGGGGAAATCTGTTCTACTTCCAGTGGATGTTTTGTGGGCATTCACCTGCCTTCTGCTCTGCCTATGGACAACATTCTGTGCCCTATTCTCCCTGGAGATCTCATTTTGCTGGTATGGATGGCAATCTCCCTGTGCAGAATCTCTGGTACTCTTTACAGTGATTAGGTTAGTTTTGAGTCATGGGGTATTTGAGAGGAGTGCTTATATTAGGAAACATTACGAACAGTAGCAGGCTGCTATGTGGAAACAGCTGCTTTTATTAAGATACAGTAGTTTGGCCCTGTCAGCTAAAGAATAAAGCTATTCATATTCAAGTGTGGATATCTCCTTGTTAAATATTTATCTGAAGAACAAAATCTCTACCCCCTCTGAGGAATCTCAGAGAAGGACTTCTTTTGCCTTTTTCTCCAGCAAGAAGAGAAACACGGATGATGCTATATAGTTTGGTAATGAAACATCTGCAAGAAAGTACTAAGAACCCAACTTCTCCAGGAAAGTACCCATGTCAAATGGCCACATACATAAATAAATAAATAGGTAAACAGGCAATCCCTCCCTTGGTCCTGTTTGCTTTCCTGTTCACGCATACCAATTTCAGGCTCTCTCTTTTTTTAAAATAATGCTAAAAAAAGTATTGTTCCTATAAACAATACTGAGATTATACATAATGTCAGAGAAATAATTTGTTTCCATTGCTCCCGCCTCGCCCCCCTTTGCATGTGTTTGTGTGTGTGTGTGTGTGTGTGTGTGTGTGTGTGTGTGAGAGAGAGAGAGAGAGAGAGAGAGAGAGAGTTAGTTAGTTCAAATATTTCTGGCAACTGCTTGGAGAAGTCCCTACAGTTTCCTTGTAAAGACAAAAAAGTGGTTGGTCACTGCCACTTTCTTCCCAGGGTTGAGAGAGAATAACTGGCTCAAAATGCCCCAGCTGTTTTTGTGCCTAAACTAGGACTAGAAATCAGTTTCCTGGTTTCTAGCCTGGTGCCTTTAACCGTTGCACCAAGCTGGCTTCTCTACTTCTGTGGTTGACTGAACATGTGCCACCAAGTGTCGACTTCTGATATGCCCAGCTTAACTAAAGGGTGTCCTTGACTTTCAATCATCCATTTAGCAACAACTCAGTTACAAAGGCCCTGAAAAAAAATCACTTACGATTGGTCCTCACCCATATGACTGTCATAGAATCCTCATACTCATGTAATCAAAATTTGAGTGCTTGACAGCCAATGTGCATTTAACAGAGTTGCAGCATCCTGGGGTCATGTGATCGCTATTTGTGACTTTTGCGACTGACAAGCAAAGTCAATGATGGAAGCTGCATTCACTTAATGACTGCATGGTTCACTTAACAACCGTAGTGATTCACTTAACAATAAAATCATAAATTTGGTTGCAGCTCGCTTAAACAACCTCCTTGCTTAGCAACAGAATTCTGGTCCCAATTGTGGTTTTAAATTAAGAACTACCTATAGTAACATGGTTAGTTATGTCATAGCAGGTTCTATGGAAATGCAGGCCATATCTGTGTATATGAGTCCTGAAGGTGAGCTATGTCCTCTGGAAAGCCTCTGTTTCATTTATCATCCCCATGAACAATAAAACATAAGTTCTAATAAATAACAGACACATCCATAGAGACTTCAATTTCCAAAATGTACACAATGATTGCTACACGCATCCTTCAAGGAAAGAAGACATGCTGGATTTTTGAGTGTGCACATTTTATTTAAGTATTGTAACAGGAAATCATGGTTTTTCATTTCGAATCTCCACCCTCTAATGGAAAGGAAAGGGGGAAGAGCAGACAACAAACTTTTATTTTAGATTTAAAAGTCAGCTGAATGATATCCATAAGAGAAGAGAATATCCGTAAGACAGAGAAGAAAGGTGCCAATAAAATACGTTGCCTTGGGAAGAGGCAGAATGTTATGGAATCTATAGCTGAGATTGCAAAAGGGGCCATGTGGTATTTTCTTTTCCCTCTAGACCATCATCTTTCACTGTTGTGCACCATGAAAATTCTCTTTTGCCGACGGACAGGTAGATTCTAATTCCCAAGAAGGAAATCCACCTCCGAATCTTAGATGGCAGCAACAGAGAACTTTTCAGATGCCCCATCCTGTCATCAGAGTCAGTGGGATCTGTACGCGACACGTGACAAAGGAAACCTCCTTTTGTCATGCATCTTCAAATGTATCAGAAGTCAACTGGTAGAGGTTGGGACAAGGCCACAGGTGGGATTGGCAGTGTGCAAGAAGATGATGAAGAAACTACACTGCTTTGCACGGATGCTCTTGGTGGCCTCGAGTATTTCCATGTGGGAACGGGAGAGATATGCTTTGGGTTCAAGAGGCCAACTCAAGGACCACCGAAGATGCACCAATGCAGGACCAGAAGATGCATCAAGAAGCAATGTTCTGAACAGCAATCACACAAGAGAGGAAGCGCTCTGTTCCTTTCTCACCACATCAAGTGTCCAAAAGGATCAAAATGCTTTGTGAGGGGGAGAGCACAGCAGATGCTTAGGAATCCAGATGAGAAGAACGGTGATCGAATCCATGCCAAGGTGGGTTTGGTGTGAGTATTAAAAGCTTTCTCCGGAAGCAAGGAAGGGGTCTGTCTCATCGCGGGGGCTGTTCTAAATGCGGAAACTTTCCTCTTTGCCATCAATGTGCTTGAGACGGAGGTAGACATCTGTGCCAATGCCCTGCAGGGACTGGAGGGTCAAGGAACCACCCAGATATTCAGCATAAGCCCGGGAAGTTGGCAAGCCAAATCCAAACCTGTGGAAGAGAGAATCAAAAGGGGTGGCAGGTTTCAAACTCTCCGCAGCTGCAAGAGCCGTCAGTAGCAGAGTCCTCTCTTGGAGGGCCAGCTTTTGGAGGAGACAGAAGCCTCTGAGAAATTCTACGTGTATGGTTTGCCAATTGCACAGGGGGCAGACAAGACAGCACTCCAGAGGGTTAACATCATTGCCCAGAGGATCATTGGTTGCCCTCTCCCCTCTTTGGAAGAGCTTTATAGCTCCCGCTGCCTTAAGAAAGTTCAAAACATTCTCAAAGATCCATCTCATCCTGGGAACCCCTTTTTTTGAACTCTTACCATCTGGCAGACAGTACAGGATAATAAAAACAAGGACAAATAGGCTGAAAAACAGCTTCTATCTCAGAGCGGTAACTATGTTGAATTCTAATGCATAGTGCAATATTAATGCAATATCAGGGGTTTTCAATTCGATTGCATAGAATGTGAAGGACGTGGGTTTGTGTTTCACTTTTTATAGTTTTCTTATGTAGATGGAATTTAATTTCATTGCACAAGGGGCAATGACAATAAAATGCTCCATGGCTTATTCACAGCAAACTGGCAGCATTATGCACCAGGTTGCCTTGCATCCCCTTCTATTAAGAGATGGGAAGCCTCCATGGGGTGTCACAGCTTCAGGAAAAGTAAGCCATCCTCCCCCCCACCCCGCCAGCCCAGATGCAACCAAATTACAGAGCAGTGACTATACAGGTGGTAATTGAGTCCTGCAATTAAGGTCATTAGTCGTGACAATCATCAAGAGGGTCGCCACGTGACCAGATCTGATTTTGCAATCCTTTTTTTTTGGGGTGGGGGTGGCCTACCATGTCTGGATTATCCCAGGTGCCTCCCTTCCTGTCTATGCACTGTGCTCACCCGTGCATGGGGCCTGACTGGGCACTGTTCCCCATCTCCACCATGTTCCCGAAGAGGCTGTTCATGCGGGGATCCTGATTGCTTGCTTCGGCCGTGGTAAAGTGGTAATCGGTGACCTTGTCAACGTGGTCGTGAGGGATTCCTCCTCCTCGGTCTGAAATCCTGCCAACGGAAGAGAGACGTGCAGAAGAAGCCATTCTTGACATTGCAAACTTATGAGACTGTTTGGGTTGTCTTGGTAGAAGGCCTTCTTAGTAGAAGACTAGATGGAGGAAGTGCCACTCCACCGGTCGTCTTGGGTTTCTCAACAGCTACTGATACCCACCCTAGTATTTTCTGGGTCATTTGTGGTGGCGCAGTGGTTAGAAGGCAGTATTGCAGGCTTACTCTGCCAACTGCCAGGAGTTCAATCCTGATCAGCTCAAGGTTGAGGTGGGTAAAATGAGGACCCAGATTTTTTTGGGGGGGGCAATATGCTGACTCTGTAAACCACTTAGAGAGGGCTGTAAAGCATTGTGAAGCGGTTTGTAAGTCTAAGTGCTGTTGCTATTGCTATCTGATAGGATTGAACCTAGGAAGAAATTTGCAGCAATTCTGGTCCCTCCACAGAAGATAATTTGTTTTTGGATATTGATTTATAAAGTCCTAAGCTAACATCTAGAGGTGTGTGAGAAGTCATTCAGATCTCGGGAGTGGAATGTTATCAGGTGGTGATACCCAGCTCTGCTATTGCCTACTGTCTAATCTGAGGAAACCACCTGTTGCTCAGCTCAATAATGGGCCAGGGGAGAGAAAATAAGCTGAAATGAAATGCAGGCAAAATGGAGGCCCACTTGGTAAGCAGAAAGCTGGAGTCCGGAATTGAGATGGGATCTGCTTGGGTTGCATTCTCCCAGAAAGAGCAGTTTGGGAAGGCTCCTTCATCCCCAGTTGTCACTGGATTTCCAAATGACAACTGCGGTGAGGAGTGGATTTACCCACAGATGGCTCTGAAGTTGGTGGCTCAGCAGAAGTTCCCCATCCCTTGGTTGCAATCTGTCTTGATATTCTGAAGATGCCTCTCAGTCAGAGGCACAAGGCCTTCTCTCCGGTGGCTTCTAGACCATGAAATGCCCTCACTAAGAAGATTCATCTAGTTTCTGCTCGCTTTGTTCCATTTAACTTATCTAATTAAAGGGAAAAAAGTGCTCTGTAATTTTTGTTCTAAGAAACCACTCTGAGCATTAGAATAAACAGAAAGATGAAGCAAAACATTACTAAATAAATACATACATTGCCGTATTCCTTCCCATCATGGAGATATCCATCTAATCAACCTCAAGAGTAGGGCTCAATATGGTAATATTCACAAGTATCATTATACCTGGTCTCAAAGGCCGGGGTGTCTACCCTTGGCAACTTTAGGACTTGTGGACTTCAACTCCCAGAATTTTTCAGCCAATCATGCTGGCTTGGGAATTCTGGGAGTCCAAGTCCACAAGTCCTCAAGTTGCCAAGGTTGGATACCCCTACTCTAAAGCAAAGTTCCCATCAAGACCGCAACCATCACTGGCCACCTTAAGCCTTTGGTAGAGATTAACCCATGAACTGTTGGGATTGCCGTTTCCTCACCAGATTCCTCAATGTCTACAACAATGACAGAGCTTCTAATGCACTGTCTTCATTGGAAAAATTCTAATATTGAAGGAGGATATTTGTACTCAGGGATGAAATGAGGGATCCTTGGTGCTTTGTGAGCTTGCTTGTTTTCTTGCAGATGTTTCATTACCCTAACTAGGTAACATCAACAACAGTGGCAGTCAATAGACATGACGGAAATTCTTTAATTTTGCAACCTATAGACAGATTTAATATAGTTTCAATTGGGAAAATATGACAATCCTAGACCAGGCCAAATCCCAAAATGCCAAGGAATTTCTAGAAAGGTGGCACTCTGACAAGTCAGCCATCAACAGACACACAGACATTAACATCTGTAGACTATGCAAAAGAGACCAGCCCCCAATAGAAAAAGACTCCAGCACCTACCTCTCATTAATAGCACAGAGTTCAGCATAGATTAACTCGTATGATGATTGTTATTGATATGACTATCAAGCTTGCTATGTTTAATATTATCACTATATTTTTGTTAGTAGACATGTTAAGAGGGAGAAATGAAAAGTTTTATTATACACAACGTGATTGTAAGATTAGAAAGTCAATATCAAAGTAATGTATACTGTTGTAAATTTTGATGATTATTGCACAGAGATATTTGTAACCAGATGACATACTGTTTGATGAAAGATGGAATGATTATATTAAAAAAAACAAAACAGATTAACTCCAAGGTCAATTTCACGCCAACAATCAAGGAAGCAATACCCCAATCAAAAAAACTGCCGAAGAGCCATCAGGAAATAGCCCAACCAAAGAATCTCTAAGACCAACGCCACCCACACAGACAGGGCACATCACCAGAATATAAACTGATATCAAACAACCCTCCTTACTAGCACTGATGATGTTACCTAGTTAGGGTAATGAAAAGTCTGCAAGGAAACAAGCAAACTCAGAGAACACCAAGGATCCCTCTCTCATTCATGCATTTGTCTCCAAAGAACCTCATGTTGAACTGAACAGCACAGTCAAACATCAACACCTGACCACAGGAAATGACTTATGACATTTTGTATTATGACATTAAATGTTTTATGGTAAAATGTTTTATACAATTTTCCAAATTTCAATTCAACAGGATTTATGGGTCCTAGATTTTGGATGCAATCTGTAAGATAACCCATTTCAGGTGCCTTAGTCCTACCCTGCACTATTTTGCCCGGTTAAAATTTCTCACAGACAAGACAGGAGAGCTTTAGTAGTATATAGATATGCAAACATTGCAGCAAAGTACCTTATGATGAGGTCAATATCATTGTTGGCAATCGTGATGATAATGTCTGGCACATTGTATGGGGTATCCAGATGAGATTCCATTGTAGCTCTGAAAGAATCAAAGCCATGAAGCTATTATTCCACTAAAACAGCATTTCGGCTGACTGCAAGAATTTGGACATAGTGAAGTTAACAATTTGATTTTTAAAAAAGCTTACAAATTAAGCTCAGAAGGTGTGATAGTTTATTTCAAACCAGTATGCAAACATACAACTTTTTTTTCCTATCTCTTTCTTTTCCTACTACTGGTCTTTTCCTTCCACCTTTTATCTTGGAGAGTCACCTCTTCAATGTTGATCTTTTTTAAGGTGCTTTGTCCCCATCCAGAATATACATACATACATACATACATACATACATACATACATATATACATACATACATACATACACACATAAAGTCAATAGAGACAAGATGTTTTCAGTTGCTCAGATTTTGAGACAGGGGGGAAAAAATTAACCACTTTTAAAAATACTTTATAGGTAATCCTCAACTTATGATCACAATTGAGCCCAACATTTCTGTTGCTAAGCGAGGCAGTTGTTAAGTGAACATTTGCCCTATTTTATGACCTTTCTTGCCAGTTATTAAATGAATCATCGCAGTTGTTAAGTTAGTAACATGATTTGTTAAGTGAACCTGGCTTCCCCATGGACTTTGCTTGCCAGAAGATCGCAAAAAGGGATTGCATGACCTTGGGACACTGCAACCATCATAAATCCGAACCAGTTGCCAAGTGTCTGAATTTTGATCACATGACCATGTGTATACTTCAACGGTCTTAAGTCACTTTTTCAGTGCCTTTTGATCTGTCACTTAAATGAATGGTGGTAAGTCGAGGACAGCCTGCACTGTTGATGCTTTAGTGTTCCAATGCTGGTGTTTCTATTGCTCTTTTCAAATTCTGCAATGAAAGTTCTGCAGTCAAGACAGAGCCCCTAAATTTCCTCTAAGTCAACTGTCTCCTTCCTTCCTATATTATAACTAGTTCTTCTAAGAAATATCAAGAAAATAGAAAGAGCTTTATCTATCAACGAATTTTGAGGGAAATCAAATGGACATTTGTTCAAAGCCACAAAATCTCATTTTCTTTCAATATCTAATGCTGATCTTCTTATTCTGTAGGGAACAGGAAAAAAAGATGTGGCAATCAACTCCCTCCCTCAAAGACAGATATGTCTTGGAATGATCCTCAATTTATGACTACAACGGGGACCAGAATTTCAGTTATTAGGTCACTGCGGTCATGTCGAGGCAAGCTTGTGGACATGATTTTTCAACTCTTTTTAGGACATTCATTAGGCAAAACATGTGGTTGTAAATCCAAATCACACAGTCGATAAACAAACCCATTCTCCTGCATCAACAAAAAAATGCCAAACACCAGCAAAAATATATATATATATGCAAATCATGGTCATGTGACTGTGGGACCCTTTAACTGGCTGTAAATGCAAGCCAGTTGCCTGAAATGGGAAGGTGGATGGTGCAGGATTTTTCAATGTCCATAAGTGCCTTGCTTTCCGAGACACTCATAATTTTGAATGGTTGTTAAACAACCAGTCGTAAGCAGGGGTGGGATTCTACTGGTTTGGACTGGTTCTATAGAACCGGTTGTTATGATTCTGCGCAGTTCGGAGAACCGGCAAATCGTGTCCCTGGCTGACCCCTCCCCTCCCCTCTTCGCCCACCCCTCCCCTCCCCACCCAATCAGTCCTTATCACACATGCATGACATTGCGCACATGCCTGACATCACTGACTGCCTTCTTCCCCCGCCCAGTCACTCCTTAAGGTATTTCTTTTTTTTCGTCCTGACAATCATCGGTTCTGATGATAGGCTGTTCCGGGATCTACCTCTCTGTCTTACTGCTTCACCCAGGCTTCCCTGAGGCCCAGGAAGCAAAAACAAACAGTGGGTGGGAGGCGCTGCAAAAAATCCACGCCCACCCAGTCACCTGACCACGCCCACATAGCCACTCCCACCTAGCCACGCCCACAGAACAGGTATTAAAAATATTTGCATCCCACCCCTGGTTGTAAGTCTAGGACTACTTGAATGTAGTATTAAGAGTATTCCAGGATCTGGAACCAACACATGATGGTTCTACCAAGCAAGCAGGAAGGATGTGTAGGAGGAGTGGCAGAAGCTGGGGCGGAGTCAAAAGAGAAATCAGCCTAGAATCCCTATGTAGCCACAAAAGGGCTTAGTCCAACCTCTCTTGAATCCAGCCCTAATCTAAAGCCAAGATAGTGAGTAGATTCCTGTGCATAGACACGATTAGTAATAAATTCCTTTAATTAGAATTTTACTGGTGGCCCTGACCTTTACTGCCTGTCAGGATGGTTCAGAATTTAGACCTGGTTTGATCTCAACAACTAAGCACCCTCTTTGAGTGCCACCTTCATATGTTGGATTTCCTCCGCCCACTCACAGAGCTCTGGCACTCACCGCATTGCATTCTTCAGCAACTCTGGAAGGATGTAATCCAGAGGCATTGGAATGAAAGGGAAGCGAGCCGCCACATGGCCATTGATCCGCACCTGAGGTGCGTTGCCATACTTGTGTTCACACAGGCGCCTGCGGAAAAATTGGAAAGGGGTTAAATAGAGACCCAAATTTCTCATGAAGGGATGTTTCTGGGAACAACCTGAATTACAAAGAGACTGATTCCATCTTTCCAGGCAGGCTGACTAAACCAGTCCTGTAGTTTTGGCATTCACTCTTGATTCTTTTTTCTTTGATTAATGGAACCATAATAGCATTCTTTCAATCATCCGGCACAAATGTCTCAAATTTTTCAAGAGGCAAGTGGACTTTCTGGTTTTTCTTTGGAAGACATTTTGCTTCTCATCCAAGAAGCTCCTTCAGCTCTGAGTGGATGGTGGGGAATGGAAGGATTTATATTCCTTGCTGGTCATTGGCATCCTTTTAGAGGGTCATTAAAGCACCTGGAGGTTGATCTGTGTCCTCAGGGTCACCTGAGTAGTGCAAGAGTCTTCTTGGAACTGTTGAAAGGATTGTGTAGTATACTGGAGATAGATGATGTTGTATCTCTTCCTCTCTGTTAACAGACGGGTGTTCCATTTTGATTTGTGATCCTGACGACACAGATAAAACCTCCAGGTGGCCTTAACAACTGGCTATAAGGATGCAAATGACCAGCTGTCTGCAAGGAGTATAAATTCCCCATCATCCAGTCAAAGCTGAAGAAGCTTCTTGGATAAGAAGTAAAATGTCTTCAAAGGAAAACCAGAAAGTCCAGTTGCCTCTTGCAAAAAAAAAAAACACCTTTGGGACAACCATGACCTGGATGATTGAGAATCTCCAGAGACATCAGGCACAAATGCAATCCTCACCCATATACTAAAGAACTTATATTTGCAGATCAGATCCATCACCTCCAATTACACCGTTCAAATCTTTGGATTTTAAATTATTTTTTAAATTCAACCCAATATCACTTATTGGATTATTTTGTGCTTTTATTTAGTTTAAATGCCTTTTAATTTAACACTTGATGCTCTTGCATGATTCCACTTGAACTGCAATGAGTTGAAAAATTGCAGAATGGTGGGGGGGGGGGGGAAGCTAACAGTTACAGCTAGTCCTCACCTTACAATCACAATTTGACCACAATTCCTATTGCTAATAAGATGTTTGCTAGAGGGAGTTCTGGTGATCTTTTTGGCATGGATGTTACTGCCATTGTTAAGTGAGTCATGGAGTTGTTAAACAAATCTGGCTTCTCCCACTGACTTCATCCGGGAAGATTGCAAATGCCGATTTCCTGAACCTGCGACACTCCAACCATCACAAATACGTGCCTTTTGCCAAGCTCCCAAATTTCGATCATGTGACCATGAAGATGGTACAAGGGTTATAAGTGTGAGGACTGGTCATAAGTCACTTTTTTCAGGGCCATTGTTAATTTAGAATGGTCACTAGTCAAAAACTACTTGTAATCTTACAAAGCTTAAAGAAAAAGATCTATCTAGTATGGACACTAGATGGAGCTATTGACAGCAGCATACATGTAGTCCTCAACTTATGACAGCAATGGAGCCCAAAATTTAGGTTGCTAAGTGAGACACTTGTTAAGTGAGATTTGCCCTGTTTTATGACCTTTCCTACCACAGTTATTAAGTGAATCACTGCAGTTGTTGTTAAGTGAAGCTGGTTTCCCCATTGACTTTGCTTGTCAGAAGGTCGCAAATGGGGATACACGATCCCAGAGACACTGCAACCGTCATAAATCTGAGTCTGTTCCCAAGCATCTGAATTTTGATCACGTGACCCTGGGGATGCTGCAATGGTCATAAGTGTGAAAAATGGTCATAACTCACTTTTTCAATGCTGTTATAACTTTAAATGGTCACTAAATGAAAACTTACAAGTCAAGGACTACCTATATTATACTACAGGTAGTCCTCAGGTTACAACCATTTATTTAATGACTGTTCAAAGTTACCATAGTGCTGAAAAAAGTGATTTATGACTGTTTTTCACACTTATGACCGTTGCAACATCCCCATGGTCATGTGATCAGAATTAAGATGCCTGGGATCATGCGATCCCCTTTTTGTGACCTTCTCACAATCAAAGTCAATGAGCAAAGCCAGATTCACTTAACAACAACTGTGTTGTTGTCATTACTAACAACAACTACAGTGATTCACTTAACAACTGTGGCAAGAAAGCTCGTAAAATGGGGCAAAACTCACTTAACAAGTGTCTCACTTAGCAACATAAATTTTGGCTCCATTGCGATCGTAAGTCAAGGACTACCTGTATAACCAGCGTGAAACCAGATCAGCAGCAATAATTGAATTACCTGGCAAAATCCACCCATTTTTCAATTATTTTCTTTGGTGACAAGCGGGTGCAGATGATTCCGACAAAGTCTGGCTGCAAGAAAATGCAAAAATAATAATCATGCTTGCTTCAGTATCGGATTAACATCGTTCATCCCAATGAAATATTTAACCTAAAAGCTGTCTTCCCTCAACCCCCAAGGCCAAAATCTAAAAGCTAATTCCAAAAAACTTTGGGCTGGGCCTGCAAGTTCTACGGGCTGATGAGTCAAAAGCTAAGAGGTCAGCAAAACCCTGATGACTGGTTACTAATTTCTCCTGCCAGACAATTTCTGCTTTCTTCTCTGTCACTCAGGAATCTAAATCTGTGCCGGCCAAAGGAGAAAGATTTTCTTGCTTGCTTGCTGGAGGAAAGAGGCCGGATGTCTGTTCTAGCAAGGAATCCTGCCTGAATTTGGGTGTCTTGGAATACCACACTGTTAGATGCTCTGTTATGCCTCCCACAGTGTTTCATTTTTATATAAAAATTTTTAAATTAAATGTTTTAAAGAGAGCATAAAAGCCAATATAAAACAGAAACTAAAGAAAAAAGAACAAAAGTACAGTAAGAATAAATAGACAGAAGAAGCTTCTGGTTTCCTTTGCAGCAACTATAAATATGATTATAAAAGTATCTCTTACTCTGTGGGAAATCAGAGAATGGAGGGAGGGGGAAACCACCCCATATTTTTCTATTCTCTGGGTTTCTTTTTCTAATCATCAGAATCCTAATTCGTTTTTTTCTGTTTCATGCAAAAAGTTTTAAGAGGTTTCCAGTTCCCTTATAAAGGGGAGGGGAGAAGGAAGGAATTGACAGGGAGGGAAGGAAAGAAGGGAGGGAGGTAGGTTTGGGTCTGTGAAACCAAAAAGGGAAGGAAGTAATAGAGCTGTATGAAGGTGCCCTGATTTTGTAAGGTTGAGAAATACCTGAAAGAACATAAAAATACAGGTGTAATTATGAAGGAAAAGGCTAAACTATGTGCCAGTACATAACAACTGATGTTATCTAGTTTGTTGTGGCTGGCTTGAAAACAGACATTTAGATTAGTGAGGCAAGCAAATTATGTTCGAAAGATTGATGATAATGGAACAACTGAACTTGAATTGTGGGGAAATTGTGTAATATGCTTAATGAGTAAAGAACTTGAGGCAAAATTATTCTGCTAGATGATATGAATCAGTGGATGAGGAAAAGAGCAAAGAAATACAAAAAAAGTGATTGGGACATTTGAAGTTGCATGAATGAAGAAAAACGACGGAGAATAGACAATACAAGTATACAGTTTAAGTATTGTCGTACTCACAGGTACACAAGACAAAGGAATTAATATAAATCTACAGGCATAATTGATCTGATTGTCCATGAAGTCTGAGAGAATGAGCCAGTGATGAAAGAGATCGTTATGTACTGTCAAGAATAGATCTTGGGGGAGGGGAATGGAAATGAAGTAAAAAGGTAAAACAAATAAATAATAAAAACATAACTGCAGCAAGAGAAAAGATATGTCCTTATGAGAAAACATTATGAGAGATTAATTTTCCTACAGAAAGAATGGAAGGTGGACATAATCAAATACGTTGTAAAAACTGCTTGGAAAAATGAAAAAAATACACCAATTTTTTTCTTATTTATTTTGCTCTTCTCTACTCTGATTTTTCATGCTTTTCTGTGAACTTGGAATTTCACTTTTTTTCTCCCTATTCTCAAACTGCCCTCAGAATGGACTTTGTTTTCTGTACTTCTCAAAATCTACATCCGTTCTGTTTGCAGAAAAGGTCTGCAAACAGTTATCAATGGCCAATTCCTTTCATTGTTAGAAATGCTTTTGGAGGTGTCCAAAGAGATAGAATTTCTGAAGCAGGAAAATAATATTTCTAATTTAACTTGCAATAGTCTGGGCATCACAGCACGGGAAGGATTAGAGAAAATGGCACAGATTTAGGGAAAATTAGTGGGAATGATCAGAGGCGGGAAACTTTGTAGAATTTAAGGACATGTTTACTGTGAAAAGATTGAATGGCCAAATGAATTTTAAAAAAAGGAAGCAACTTTGAGTCAGTCGGACTTGATCTGGGTATTCTTGGCAGCGATACAAAAGTGAGTTGCTACTTCTTCTTCCAGCAGTTTTTGTCTTTTTGTTTTGGCCTACAGCCCTAAAATTTCCTAGTGGCCTCCCATCCAACCTGGCTTAGGTGCCAAGATCAACCAAGATTGTTAAGTGCTGCCAACTTCTTGTGATCTGGCAGAACTGAAGAAGCTTCTTGGATGAGAAGCAAAATGTTTTCAAGGAAAAACAAAATCCAGTTGCCTTCTGAAGAAAGCCCCTTCCACGAGGCTTGAGTTATTATTATTATTATTTTTAACCTTGGAGAGATTCTGGAAAGCCCCAGCAAAGAGAAGCAGAGATGGTTAAACTGATTCTTTTATCCAAATAAGAGATTACATTTAATTTTGTCTCTGGTTTGAAATTGCTTCCGGATTTGTGTTTGCAATGGGAAAAAATATATAAGAAACTTTGATTCTGTTTTTGTAAACTAGACAAGCTTATTGTTATAGCTTGTACATACTGTTATGGCTATAGCTTGTACATACTTGTTATGGCTTGTACATACTGTTGTGTGAAACCAAAAGTTGTGATTGTTAATGTTGTTACCTTCTACTGTGCTAAAGAGAGTCGGAAGTTGGTGCTTTTTTCTTTTTCTCCCGTTACACTCTCTTTTTCCCTTCCTCTCTTCTTACCTTTCCATGTTTTTTTCTTTTCTTTTATACTTTGATAAACTAATAAAAAGTTAAATCACACACGCACACACAAAGGAAAGCTCCATGTTCACAGCCAGTCCTAAATTAAAGGTTTGTTTTTTTTTTCTAATCCAAGAATGAGAAAAACCTTTTGAAAGAAAGCTATGGAGCTTGGAGGAGGGAAACAGCCTCAGACCCCTCAAAAACATGAATCAAAATCACATCTAGCTTACTAACAGGAAAGTTCTGACCCCTGCAACTCAGATCTAATTTTCCTGACCATAAAAATCTCAGTTCTATTCAAGAAAGACTCTACTTTGTCCTCATGCAAGGCAAGGTGGTGAATAGCCAGCATCCGGATGCCTAAGCGGGAAGTGAGGGTCTTGTCCAGAAAGGAACGGATCATCTTCTCATCCTAGTAAGAAACAGGAGAGCTCCTGAGATTCAAAGCAACTGCAAAACCTTTCTTCCCACCCAACCTTCCTCAAATATCCTTCCCCTCGAAGGGTATTTGCTTTTAAACAGGCGCAGGTGGGATTGAAATGTTTCCCCTCCAAGTGAGATCCAAGAATGAGCTGCCTTCACCATATTTATCCATTTCCCCAAAATTAACTCCAGGGTTCAGATGATTACAGCGACAAGAGTGAAATTAGGAAGGTTTCATACCATGGAGCAGGCCTGGATATATAGTTTCTCCTCATGAATACCAACTCAGTGTTTCCAAATCTTGGCAGCTTGACGATGGATGGACTTCAATTCCCAGAATTCCCCAGCCACCATGGGGAATTCCATCGTCCACCCATCGTCAAGTGGCCAAAGTTGAGAAACATTGCTGTACCTCTTCTAATCTCCCAACCAGGAATCATCTACTTTTAAAGGGATTTCAAGCCCAATTCTCATGGAAATCTCTTGTGAACTTTTATTGAGAAGAAAATCCAATTTATTGGATAGGCTCCCAAGAATCCCACCAACCCAACTATTTCCCACTTGGAATAAATACACCCCCGTTTTCATGAAGGGTGGGGAAAAGATTTTTATAATTTCTTCCAAACATCCTTTCCATCACCTGAGGAGGAGAAAGGTCTTTTCACTGATAACAGAAAAGTTATCACAATCTCCTGAAACCATGACAACAATCACGATGACCTTATCTCCATCCCTCATATTAACAGGCCTTCAATTACCAAGTTCTTTGGCTGCTGCATAATGGCCTCACCAGCTTGGACAAACAGCCTCACCAGTTACCTGGATGTGTTTGCGGCATTCCCGCAAACCTTCCGCCAGCAGCGTGACGACGTCTTTGTGATCATCCAGGAGCTGTCGGACCAGTTTACAGTACTGAGTCTCTGATTCTTGGTCTTTGATCTTTTAACACACAAGAAAAAAATTAAATAAGGGACCTGGGGCTCCTGAATGATGTATTCTAAAAGGCGGCCTCCTTGTGTAATTTGTCAGGGTCTTAATTTTATTTTAACCAAATTTCATTTTAACCAAAGTCATTAATTTTATTAATTAGATTTATTTGCTCCTTGTATCACTTATTAAGTGACTTTGGGCATCTTGGTTTGTTTTTTTTAAAATCTATTTTGAAATATATATTGTTTCTCCTCATGGCAGGATTCCCGAATGTTAATATCAATAATCATTGTGAACTACTATTATTAGGTACTATTAATTAAAGTAGACAGACAGAACTTTATTTTGGTCATGGACCAATAAAAATACAATCAATAAAATGAACAACACAAAACTATCCCCTACCAAGAAAAACTATTAGCAACCACCTGTGAGCAAAGCTTACACATCATGTAGTAAAATTTGGCTACTTTTAGATAAATTCTTTTGTCCTGATTATTTCATGGACAATGCAGATAAAATTTATCGAAGTGCTTCGGAAATTTAAATAAAAGAGGTATAATCAACTCGTGGTGAATGTCTCTGTAGAACTGGCAATACAGAAGAACTGTGGATTGTTCATTAAAGTATTAAATTAATTTCATTTCATAAATATTGGAGGGGGTCAATGAACAATCTGAAACTTCATGAAGAGGTCAATGAGCTGAAGAATTTATGTGAGCCTCACAATGGCAAAAATAAACATTTTTGTTTCCGACGATACTTACTGGGGGAAATTCACTCAGTTTCTGGAAGGCTCGAATGTAAAGCTCATGCTGAAAATAGAAAAGAAGGCAAGAATGAGTGAAGCGGAAGGACTATCAACAAAATTGTGCAACATGCACTCACCAAATTCCCAGTTTCCCATTAGATTTTGAGAAAGAACTGAAATAGGTAGGGAGACATAGCCATAGTGGGATGCATTGGGGACTTTTCCTGAAAGTTCAGAGTAGCTCCCCAAATGATGGTCATCTATTGGCCTACACTGCAGGGCTGCTGTAAAACATAATGCTTAACGTAAAGCATAATGCATTTATTTTCTGAGGGAAAATAAATAATGAGGCTATAACAACTAGCAAGCTAGTTACAAATTTGCCAGTGGCCAGGTGAACAGTTTACTTTTTTAGCCACTGTCTAAGGAGAATCTAGAGTATTTTAAAAAAATCAAGACTTTTGCCATCTATTTCCCTTGTGGGAAACAGTAGAACTAGTTATTTGATCAGTATTCCTATCATTTTTACTATAACTATTTACTATTAAGAGCCATGGTGGCGCATGCAGTACTGCAGGCTACTTCTGCTGACTACCGGCTGCCTGAAATTTGGCAGTTCGATTCTCACCAGCTCACGGTTGACTCAGCCTTCCATCCTTTTGAGGTTGGTAAAATGAGGACCCAGATTGTTGGGGGCAATATGCTCTCTAAATCACTTAGAGAGAGCTGTAAAGCACTGTGAAGCGATATATAAATCAAAGTGCTATTGCTACTGAAGTTAGAGTACGTATTTTTATTTCCCCAAAACCTCACCCTCCAAGATGTGTGACCCATTGATTTCTTAAGTTCTCTGTAGGGGCAGCCCTTGAATTACAATCACCATTGGAACCAGAATTTCCGTTGCTAAGCAAGACGGTTGCGAGTCACGCCCGATTTTTTACCTTTTTGCTATGGTTAAGCAAATCACCAGTTGTTAAGTGAATCATGTGGTCATTAAGTGAATCTGGCTTCCCCCTTGACTTTGCTTGTCGAAAACTGGCTGGAAAAGTTGCAGGTGTGATCACGTGACGTCGGGACATTGCAACCATCATAAATGCATGGGTCTGAATTTTGATCACATGACCACAGGGATGCTGCGATGGTGCTGGGATAGGGTGGGTCATAAGTCCCTTTTTTCATTGCTGTTGAAACTCCAAAAGATAATTCAACGAATGATTGTAAGCCGAGGACCCCCTTTAACCTGATGAGTAGGAGGAGGAGGACTCCTCCTTTCTGTTAGCTAAAAGTCCCGTCTGTCTTCACTGCAAAGGCAATGAGAATGTAGCATCTGCTTTCCCAAACATCAACACATGCCAGGAAAGCAGTATCCGTGCAGCATCTTCCTTGCTGAAATAATCCTCAGATCCGACTCAACAGTGGAACCGAGATTTGAGAATAAAGACAAATCGATGAAGGTGCCATCGCTAAAATAGAGGTCAAATATCTCCTGACCTGCCTGTGTAACTTGGCCATGCACAAAAGACAAATTCCCTTTGTGTCTGTGTTACAGATAGTCCTTGACTTACAACCATTCATTTATCCCAAAGGTGCTTTTTCAAGAGACAACTGGACAGTCCAGTTGCCTATTGAAAAAGCACCTTTGGAGCAACTATGACCTGGATGTCTGCAGAGATTCTCAGTCATCCAGGTCATGGTTGTCCCAAAGGTGCTTTTTCAAGAGACAACTGGACATTCTGGTTTTTTTTCTTTTCTTTTGAAGACATTTTGCTTCTCATCCGAGAAGTTTCTTCAGCTCTGACTAGATGGTGGGGAATGGAAGGATTTATATTCCTTGCAGAAAGATAGTCATTTGCATCCATTTAGAGTGGTGGCCACCAACCAGTGGGCCGTGGTCCACTGGTGGTCCGCGAGAAAATTTTGGTGGTCTGCAGAGAAATGTCCCCCGCAGAGCACCCCCCCCAAAGCACTTAATCCAGGCTGCATGGGAACACAAGGCTGTGCCGCCTACATGGCCCACGGGAACCCTCCCCGCCCTATCACTCCTGACCCAGCAAACCTGTCTGCTAAGTTGATATTTTACTTTTTATTTTCCTGACCATTAACTGTTCTGCTGTGCTGGGAAATTTAGATTAGCTGGAAAGCAGGAAATCGTTGGATTTCTTGCTTTCTAGCTAATCTTTAGATCTTCGGCTCTGCTTTTAAGGAGAGCCGAACCTTCCTAAGGACCGAAGCTTCTATTATTCAGTGCAGGTAGCCAATGGCAGAATCATAGATCTCTAAGTGAATCTGTGATTCTGTGAGCAACTCAATCTGACTGCCTGCTTTGCCTGATTTCGGGTAAAAGTTTCTCTTTTTAAATAAAAAAATCAATATTTACACACATGGTGTGTTGTGATTTAATTTTGTGAATTTGCTTGCTAGCAAATTTTATGAGTTTGCTTGCAAGCAAATTTTATGTGACAGACTCAGGTAGCCGATGACAGAATCACAGATCTCTGAATGAATCTGTGATTCTGTGAGCAACTCAATCTGCCTGCCTGCCTTGCCTGATTTTGGGTAAAAGTTGCTCTTTTTAAATAAAAAAATCAATATTTATATAAATATTTATAATATTTACATACAAGCCATGCCCAGCCAGTCACATGACCACCAAGCCACACCCACAAATTAGGCCATGCCCACAGAACCTGTTGTTAAGAAATTGGAATCCCACCCCTGCCTCTCTGTGGGGGGGGGGAGGGAGAGGGAGAGAGAGAGGTTAGATCAGATCTCTCTCTCTCTCTTCCACCAAAGTCAGCAAGCCACCGTCAATCAAAATTCATATTAGTGGTCCCTGGGATTTAAAATTACGAGTTTGGTGGTCCCTGAGGTCCAAAAGTGTCCTCAGGGCCACCTAAGTAGTGCTCCTGGTTCATACACACACACACACACACACACACACACACACACACACACACACACGAACACTATACACAAGCCGATGACAGCTTTGTTCGGGTATTTTCCCGCATTATAGTTGTGCTTTTAAAGTTGTAGCAAGCGTTTGGCAGAATCTCATCTGCCATCATCAGGCTTCTGTATTGTGTTCGTCTGTGAGTCAGACTTTTACAGTTGTACAACTGTAAAACAACTGTAAAAGTCTGACTCACAGACGAACACAATACAGAAGCCTGATGATGGCAGATGAGATTCTGCCAAACGTTGCTACAACTTTAAAAGCACAACTATAATGACGTGGGAAAATACCAGCACAAAGCTGAATACCATTCATGTAAGTACCTACGAAAACTTAACAAAACAAACAAACACACACACACACACACACACACACACACACACATTCATTCCTACTCACACACCATTTAAAGGGTGTTCATCCCAAATTGTACAGCTAAAAGTCTGCAGAGATTCTCAGTCATCCAGGTCATGGTTGTCTCAAAGGTGCTTTTTCAGGAAGCAACTGGACTTCCTTATTTTTTTCCAGTCCGGTTGCCATGAGCAAAAGACAAATTCCCTTTGAGTCTGTATTAAAGATAATCCTTCACTTACAACCATTCATTTATGCCAAAGGTGCTTTTTCAAGAGGCAACTGGACTTTGCAAACTACAGGAAACAGAAGCACTATTCAGGTGACCCTGAGGGCACAGATAAACCTCCCAGTGCTTCAAAGGCCCAAAGGATGCAAAAGACCAGCTGCAAGAATACAAATCCTTCTATTCCCGACTGACAGATTCTTGGATGAGAAACAAAAGAAGAAGAAAACAAAACAAGACAAGAAAGTCCAGTTGCCTCCTAAAAAACACCTTTGGGACAACCATGACCTGGATGGCTGAGAATCTCTACAGACTCCATCTACAAAATTGTGGGAAGATTTACCTATCACACCAAGGCCCCGCTACCCCAATCCTCTTATTAATGCTAAACAAGCTTGATTTGATTAATATAGTGGTTGCATGCAAACATCAGGGCTGCACTGTAGTCTAATGTGGGGGAAAACATCCCTGAAGGGCAATTTCCAATCATTTCCGTATTGTTGCTCTAATCAAAGCATGTCCATGGGAACGTCTTCGAAGGAAAAAAAGAAAAAAGAAAGTCTAGTTGCCTCCTGAAAAAAGCACCTTTATGACCTGGATGACCGAGAATCTCCATAGACAATCATTCATTTAGTGACTGTTCAGAGATATGACCGATCCTTGCATTTTGCACCCAGCACCGTGGCAGCATCCCCAATCACACGACCAAAATTAGGGCAATCAGCATGCATTTATGATGCTTACGGCATCCTGGCCTCATGCGATTGCCATCTGCCACCTTCCCAGCCAGCTTCCAACAAGGATTTGTTGGATTTGTTTAATGACCATGTGATTCACTTAATAGTGGCACTTAACCAGGGCCATAAAGGCCACTGGTGCAAGTCACTTAACAACTGCCTTGTTTAGCAATGGAAATTCTGGTCCAGATTTTTCTGGTCTCAAATCGAGGACTATCCATGCCGCTGCTTTGAGAAACAGCTGCTCGGAGAAGCAGGTAACAAGGTCCTCGTCCCATAATGTGAAGGAAGCAATTGTGACACGGCTTTACGGGGGGATGATCAGAGTGCCCAACAGCCTTAAGGGCCTCGTCCGTCTCCCTGCTTTAGAGCCAGCGCCAGTTATGGGCCATCTCTTTCGGATGCTTCCCCGCAGACCTTGGTGTGCCTACCACATGGAGGATGGTGGGATTGCAGCCAATGATGAAGGGAAGGCTTCGAAACCCTTTGATGCGGTGAGCAATACGGACCGGCAGCTCGTGGTGGAGGTAACGGGAACTTTTCTGTAGCCAAAACACAAAAGGGAGCGATTGTAGGGTGGCGGACTCCAACCTTTCTGGCTGGTTGGACTGGAGGCGGTGGGGTGGAGGGCGAGGGGGAGAAGGGCTGGTTTCACACGCATGCCCCGCTTTGACAAAGCCAACTTTGTGTGCATTCACCCACCATTTCCACAGCCTGGCATTGGGTCGCGGACTGGAGGTTGGGGACCCCTGTTGTAGACCATTTGATTCTGCTGCCTGATTAAGCCCAGTATGCACTGGCAGAAGGAAAACATCATAGTTGCCAAGGTTGAGAAAGACTGCATTCGAGGGTATCAAATAAACAGATAACTGAGATAAATACTCCATGCTCTTATTAATAATGGATGTTTGGAAACTTTCCATCACACTTCTCAATATTTACTGCTCCAGCTCCTCAGTCTTGGCATTAAAACTCATTGGATTATTATGCGCTCTGCTTAAAGGGCTTGACAGGAATGTTCTCCAAGGAAGGACATATGCTGGGCTGCATCTCCTATTATTCCCAGCCAACCTGGCCAAAGGGGCAACGCAACTCAACTGGAACACCACAGAGTATCATAAAGACTGATCTAAAGTCCAATAGTCTTGTTGAAACCGGACAGAGCTAGTGCCTAGGTTCAGCTGTGCAGAAGGCAGAGAAGAAGAGAGCAGTGAAAAGCCATGGGCCGATCCTGGGGAAGGAAGGGCCACTGCTGCTAGCGAGGCCCCACCCTAGCTATGGGGATAGAAGGCAGGGGGCGGAGATGAATAGGCATGGCAGACAGCTATTCATCTTCCGGACTGATGGACTGTGAGAGAAACTTTTTGCTGGGGCTGCCGGTATTCCTAATAAAGGAATCTTTTGAGTTCATGTCAGAGGGTTTGTTGTGTTTGGGGAGCTGGGTCAGAACATGTGGCCAGCATGATGTCACAGACCTCTGTCACCTTCCCAACAAAGTGGTACCTATTTATGTACTTGCATTTTCATGCCTTCAAATTGCCAGGTTGGTAAAACTGGGGTGAAGACAGGAGCTCATCTGGTCTCGAACCTAGGTTGCAAGGTTTCCAGCTGACAAGACAGGCATCTTAACCACTGAGCCATCGCACTGCCCAGTTTACATAGGAAAAACTTAACGCTTAATAAAACACTATAATAAAACACTTCAAAACAATCAATAAACCATATCCATCACAAGGTGAGGGGGATAGTAAAGAAAACCAATAGGAGAAGAACAGTTATTGAGGCAGTTTGGTGTAATAGTTAAGCTATTGGCCCAGAAACAAGAGACTATGAGTTCTAATCCAGCCTTTGGCATAAAAGAGTGCTGGGTGATTTGGGGCCAGCCCCCTTCTTTCAGTCCAACCCACCTAACACGGTTGTTGCTGCGGGGAAAATAGAAGGAGAAAGGAGTATTAGATATGTTTCCCACCTATAAAGTGATAAAAGCAGATAAAAAGAAGGGAAGGGAAGGGAAGGGAAGGGAAGGGAAGGGAAGGGAGAAAGAAAGAAAGAAAGAAAGAAAGAAAGAAAGAAAGAAAGAAAGAAAGAAAGAAAGAAAGAAAGAAAGAAAGAAGAAAGAAAGAAAGAAAGGGAATTTCCTATTAGAAATTTAGACTAGAAACCAAAGGAACAAATTTTTAAAAGCTATTCATTAGGAGGAAGGTTAGGGTTACAACATAGGAATGCCAGCATTGTTAGTGTGCAGTGTTGTTTGTTGGTGTACCTGCTAGACTTGCTATCAGTCTGACAAGGAGCTCTTTCAGTGGGGTAAACCAGGGGTCCCCAACCGGTCCGCGGAACAAGTCTTACCGGGCCGCTGGTTGCTGGCGCCGCCATCTTTTTAATAAAAAGTGCTTCCGTGAGCTTTTCCGGGTAGAAAGCTCACCGAAGCACTTTTTCATCAAAAAGATGGCGGCATGAGCCCGTGAGCTTTTCCGGGTAGAAAGCCATTTCTACCCAAAAAGCTCACCGAGCGCTGGCGCGCTATCTTTTTGATGAAAAAGTGCTTCCGTGAGGTCACCGGAAGCACTTTTCAAAAAAGATGGCGGCGCCCAGTTGATGCCGGTACCGGGCCGTGGCGCCCAGCTGATGCCGGTACCGGGCCGCGGCATTAAAAAGGTTGGGGATCACTGGGGTAAACAACTACATCTGTCACCCAAAACTTCTTGAAGAACATTTTTAGATTAAAAAAAAATCTGACAGTCATCAGCATGTGTGTGCAGAGAAGTGTCTAAGGTATCAGGACTCCTGGCTTGGACAGGGGGTTGGACTAGATGACATCCAATGTCCCTTTCCAGCCCTATGATTCTATGATTTTATGATTCTATAAGTGATTCTCAAAATGTGAAAATTTTTATCTGATTTTTTTATTTTAATTTCAGACAGCACTGGACAGTTTAGTTTGGTGTTTAAGGCACCAGACTAGAAACTGGGAAATAGTGAATTCTACTCCCATTTTAGGCATGAAGACGGGACTTTGAGCCAGTCAGCCCAATCTACCTCACAGGGTTGTTGTTGTGGAGAAAATAAGAAGAGGGGGGAGTATTAGGTATTTTTTTTGCCTATTATTGACAAATGTAATAAAGACAGGATAAAATAAATAAATAGAAAGTCTCACAGCTCTGCTGTCATTCAGGCCAGAGACACCACAGTGTCGTCCAGAAACAGCTTAGCTCTTTCAAAGAAGAGCAGGCTAAGCTTACAAGCACAAACTTAATTCCACTTTTCCCCTAAGGGCCCTCAGCCAAGCCCAGCACTTGGCTCGCTGGTTGCTGCATCTACGTGTCTTAATTTCAAACACCTTCTGCTTTAAACCAAGGATTGGTTTGCATATGCCCTGATGGTGCCTAAATTCTAAAGAATGGGCAGTGGGGGGGTGGCGATGAAGTTTTGGCAGGGCCTTTTTTTTACCTTAATACTGCAGAAGACACAAAATAGAAGGGAGAGAAGAGAGAGGTTCTTAAACTAACAAAGTAAAATGCATATTTAAGAACAAAGAAGTGATATATTATCCTTTTACAGTATAGGTTTAAACCAGAAATGTCTAACCTTGGTAACTTTAAGACTTGTGCATTTCAACTGCCAGGATTCTGGGAGTTGAGGTCCACAGGTCTTAAAGTTGCTAAGGTTGGACCCTGGTTTAAACCATCTCAGAATATTTGTGGGGGGATATAGTATTACTAGAATGGTATAATACGTTAAATGTCAATAGGATGAATAGTTTGTTTTATTATAATTGGGAGTAGGAAGAAACTTTGTTTTAAGTGTAATGGTGGCACAACCAAGAACTAAAAAGGGGGTAAATAATAGAAAATACAAATGTATGAATGTCTATTTGAATTATATAATTTGTTAAATATTGCAAATATGACTAATGTAGAATTTATAATAAAAGACGTGATGTTGAATATAGACTGACACAAAATAGTACATGAGAATATTGAATAATTAAGATCGATAATATGCATTAATATCAATTTATGTAAGAAAATTAATAATATCAATGTGAAACCATTGTCATGTTTGTTTAAAAATGTAAAATGGCCTGGAACCACACTGTTCACACAATGATGTATATATAGAAACAAAAATGTATTTTTTTAAAAATGGGGGAGGGGTATTTATGCTTGATGGGCCAAATACCTCTATGTGTGAAACCCAAACCTAAGAAATAGAATTTCAAATTAAGCTTGCCATAAGGGAAGGAATTTTGAAGCAGGGGCTGCTTCTTTATCAACAGATTTTTCCATGTGCTAGATTGTGTCTTCTGAAGAAAGCACCTTTCTATTCCAGATATGTAACAGAATCATAAGACGCAGCTTTTCTAGGCCACACCTATTAGGTATACACAATCTTGGATACAGACTCCCGAAAGAGACTTCCTGCTCTTAAAGAGCTAGGACACAAACCAAGATTTCTCAATGTGCAGAACAGCTCCTGAGGAAGCAATAAACCCCGTAATTCCAAGCAGGGAAAAGAAAGGATGAAAAGCAGATTTCAATACTTGAGAAATAACAATGTGGAGGTAATCTCACACCTACCAAAAGGTGACTGCCATCCTGAGAACGTCCAGAATACAACATGGTGGTAGGTGTCAACCTCACAGAGGGCTGCAAAGAGAACAGAAAGCATTTTCACAAAAACTCTAGAGGCTCCCAGGGAGGCAATAAGCACAGCACCCCATGACAAATAAATAAATAAATAAATAAATAAATTCATTACACCCTACTCTGTAGGGCAGGGGTCTCCAAACGTGGCCTCTTTAAGATGTGTGGACTTCAACTCCCAGAATTCCCTAGGCAACATGGCTGGTTGAGGAATTCTGGGTATTGAAGTCCACAAATCTTAAAGTTTCTACATTTGGAGACCCCTCCTGTAGTTCAAAGCCTTTTCTCAAATCCATGATACCCTCCAAAGTTTTGTCCGTGACCCTCTTTGTAACACTTCTGGACTTTGTTCTTGAGGTGAAACTTTGATTTTCGGTTTTGCTGATGAGACAGGTCTGTTATAGAAATGGCTCTAATACCTATTACTATGTAAGCAGAAATCATTCCATGATGATACTTTAAGATGGATTGGCACCACGTTTTTGTGATATTTAATGTTTTATTATTGTGTTTTATAGTTTTTAAAACAATTTTATATGTTTTTTAAATCTTGATTGGGAGCTGTCCAGAGCTGGCTGAAAGATGGACGGCTGTATCAACATTTTAAATAAACAATAAAAATTCCAGACACAAAGTAAATGTTGAACCAGTTATAATGGCCAGCAAATTGCCCTAGCACTTGATGTAGAGAACCACAGAGATGAATCATGCAGGGATGATGGCTACAAAATCATGCTTCAAGCCTGGGAAACAGGGAAAATGTGAATAAGGAGCCCACTCCAATTCATTAGAGCAGTGGCCCCCAACCTTTTGGGCACCGGGGACAAGTTCTGTGGAGATTCTGGCGATCAGAGAGTGGGTTTGAGTGCTGCCTGCATCCCACAGATGGGGCTTTGCTCGTTTGTTTGGCCCAGTTTGTGGCCTGCAGCGAATCTGTGCCTGTCCACGGACTGGGGGCGGGGGGAATTGGGGACCCCTGCACTAGAGCAGTGTTTCTCAACTTTTTTGGCAACTTTAAGTTGTGTGGTCCCACCATGGATGACTGGTTGTAAAAGCTGTTAGTAGAGATGCCTGAACTGACTACTTTAACTAAGGAAAAGAATACACCTAACTTATTTTTCGCTTGGAAACCACTTCTGGAGTTTGTTCTTGAGGTGGGGGAAAAAATGAAACTTTGATTTTCGGTTTTGCTGATTAGATAGGTTTGTTGTTATAGAAATGGCTCTAATACCTATTACTATGTAAAAGTAAAAAGTTGAGGCTGTATGGTATTAACCTGCCAAGGTTGAGCAATACTGTGTGCTGAGGGAATCATTTCAACCTGGAATCAGCAAAATAGGACCCAAAGACTTTGTGTCTGCGGCATTCAAAGCACATTGGCTGTCTTCCAAGGAAATGAAATAACAGAGAAGCTCTGCTAAGTCTAACTCCACCCAACCTCCTTGCCATGAACACCGAAAGGGCATTAATTGTGCCAAAACCAACAGATCTGTAGTCAACTAGGTCAGGCGCCCTTCAGGAATGCAAACCTGCCCTTTTATTTCAGTTCTGGGATAAATACGCCCCTGCTTCTGGGTGCCAGAACTAGTCCTGGTCCTATCTCCAGGCCGAGGTTTTATTGGAAGGTGGTAGAAAAACGGGCTGCCCCGCCGGGTTATGTCTGAGCTATGAGTGGGGACTCGGCTGCAATATCTATTCTCAGTCCCCTTTTGAAGGACTTTAATGTCCCTTTGCCTGCAGGGCGCACCCTGCACACATCTTGAAGGGAGATTTTGTAAGCTCCCTGCTGAACAAGGCCTCTGTCCTTGCAGTGGTGGCCAGGTGAAGGACGTTCTTTGTTACGGCCTTCACTGCCCCATTCACAATGACGTCAGGGCTGAATCATTAATGGCCGATGAACTCAAGGGCTCTGACCTTGAAAAATGGAATTAACGGCTTCATAGGGATGGACAATTAAGACAACCTCACGACCTGTGGACTTCAATTCCCAGAATTCCTGAGCCAGCCATACATGGCTGGCTCAGGATTTCTGGGAGTTGAAGTCCGTAAGTTGCCCATCTTTGATCTCTCAGAGTTTTTCTATCAGTCAGCAACCAAGTTGCTACCTTGGCTCGGGGTCATTTAATCTTCGAAAAAAATATTTAAGTCCTTCTTTGTAGCTTCTATTTGGTTGCAATCTTTTTACACCTAATAAAGGTAATCCTCAACTTATGAGTGGTTGTTTAGCGACCATTTGAAATTATGACAGACCATCTTACAACTTGGTTGTGAAGTTCCAATGCCTGCCCCACCCCTGGCAGTTACGCGACTGCATTTCCGTTGCTCGGCAACAGTTATGCAGTTATGCCCCATGGTCACATGACCGCGATTCATGCTTTTGCCAAAAAGCAGCATTTACTTCCGGTTTTCGGCAAAAACACTCCGCCACAAACAATGGATTCGCATAATAACCGCTCCAAAAAGAGGTTATAAAAATTCATCCACTTACGTAGTGACCTGGCTTATGACTGACAAGCCCAAATGGGCAGGGTCCATTATGGTCGCATGTCAGAGGAGCACCTGAACGTCTATTACAGGTAGTCCTCGACTTACAACAGTTCATTTAGCAACTGTTCAAAGTTACAACAGCACTGAAAAAAATGACAATTTTTCACACTTATGACTGTTGCGGCATCCCTGTGGTCATATGATCAACTTTTGTGACCTTTTGACCAGCAAAGTCGATGGAGAAGTTGGGTTTGCTTAACAACGGCGTTATTAATTTAACAACAGTGGTGAATCACTTAACAAATGTGGCAAGAAAAGTCAAAGTAAAATGGGGCAAAACTCAGTTCACAACTGTCTCACTTAGCAACATAAATTTTGGGCGCAATTGTGGTCGTAAGTCAAGGACCACCTGTATATGGAGCCATTGTATATGCATTGTATATCTTATAATTTCACTGTTTCATTGTTATTTTACTATATGTTATGGCACAGTGATGGGATTCAAAAAATTTTTACTACAGGGACTTCCGGTTTGAAGGGCTTCGGCGACAGACAGGAATCCGCGATCGTGCGCGGTTTCTGTCTGGGCTCGCCGCTGGAGCGCCCCGAGCCGGCTGGTTTCGGGGCTAAGCCACCCCGTAGAAGTGGTGAGGAGGGGGGAGACCACCAGCAAGGTCGAGCAGAGCCGCATCTCTCCTCCTCAGCTGGCCATTACTCCCTTTCCCAAAGGCGGTAGGAGCAGTGGTCAGAAATGGCCACCTCAAAGAAGAACTCAACCGGAAAAGAACATGCAGGAGGAAGATAAGAAGTGAAAGTTTTGGCTGACTGGGCTAAGTTGAAAAAGTAATAACTAAGGTACCCTGGAATTTAAATTTTACAAGAAATAACATAGCTCCCAAAGAAGAGTCGGAAGCAGCGAAAGAAAGGGAAAAGGGAAAGGTTTAGCTTTTTTTCTTCTTCTCTCTCCTTCCTTATATTGACAACTAAGAGACCTAAATAAGAAATTGGAAAAATTCGCTTTGGCATCAATAGGCAATTAAGCTGAAAATATAACTAAATGTCAAAGGGACAATAAAGATTTCTGGACATTAAAATCTTTTTCTTCTATAAGCAGGAAGGGAGAGAAAAAGGATCTGGAAGAGGGAGGAGACTGCCTGGACTTTAAAAGAATCTAAAGTAAAATTTCAATAAGACTTCTAAAAGATACATTTTAACTGAAACTTTGCAACTAAATAATAACCCCAGGAAGAGAAAGTGGGGGAAAAAAGAAAGAGCCAAAAGAAACAGCTTGTGTGTATTTGGATTACTTGGTGACTTTTGGATTTTTGGTGATTATATTTGAATGACTAAAATCAATCGGGTGGTTGTTTAAAAATTTCTACAATGGCATCACTTTTGGATGAATTGAAAATGGAACTTAAAAAGTACAAAGAAGATGCACAAGAAGGGAAGGGTTCTTTTGGCTTCGTTTTTCAATTCTTAGAAATGGAGATCTGGAACTATGAGAAACAACAAGAAAGACTGCAAAACAAGAAGACTGGGACAAAGAAGAAGCCATCTTTAATGAACAAGTAACTCTATGTGGGGAAGAAAAAAGGAAAGGGGGAAAGAGGACGGAGAATTTAAGACTTAAAAAAACAACCAAAGAAAAGAAAAATAATTCGAAAAATAAGTATAATACTGGAAAGCAACAGAAAAGGGGAATACAGAAGAGGGAAATAGAGGTAGAGAGACAAAGGGTAAAAAGGGAGAGAGAAGAAGAGAGGGAAGAAGGAAAGGAAAAGAAGTTACAAAGGTCCGAGCAAGATATAAAGAAACAGGACCTATTTAGAGATAATGGGTGAAAATCTAACTGAAAAAGGGATTCTGTAAAGGTACATAAGATTGTATTGTTATATTTGTAATAGAAATAACTTTAAAAAATTGGAAACAACATATGATTAGAATGAGGGATAAAATAGTTAGTGTAATTTAGTGAAATGTTTGTGAATAAAGTAAATGAAATAAAATAAATGAGAAAATTGAATTAGGAAGGAACGGGAACATTTTAATTAGTCAATGTTTTATAAAATATAAGTGAAGGGGGGGGGAATTAACTATGGAAAGTTTATAATTGTTCCCATAGAAGTATGATATTTAATTGAAAAGTAATGTGAGAAATGTTAAGACTTTAATGAATATTAATATCAATGATAGAATTGAATTGGAATGGAATGTTGTTTTAATTATATACATTTATAAAAAATTTTTTTTCAAGAATACTGTGTGTAGTTTAAGAATGTACCAAGCAGAATTCGAATGGAAGTTATGTATTATATTGAGTGTTATAATTTTAGGGGAAAGATATAAAGGCGTCATACTCCAATCAGTAACTACAGGAGAAATTTTGTTTAATGAGAAAAGATAATAGACAATTGAAACAGGACAGACAAAAAATATAAATATAATGATTTGAATTGAGATGAAATAAATAAAATAAAATTGAGAAAATTAAAAGAGGGGAGAAGCTATATAGAAAATGTAAAATAGTAATAAGATATGGAATAGAATATAAAAATGAGCATGAACCTGAATTTGCGTCTGTACGAAGAAATGTAACCCGGGATTATGCTGCTTTCAAAAAAGATGTTTTATTTGTATTTCTTTTCTTTTTGTGAAAACTCAAATAAAATTTACAAAAAAAAAAAATTACTACCAGTTCTGTGGGTGTGGCTTGGTAGGCATAGCAGGGGAAGGATGCTGCAAAATCCCCATTCTTTTCCAACCCCACTAACCTGCTTTCCAGCTCTGTTCTCCTGTGGCAGGGCAACAAAAGAAGACCCAGCTGATCAGCTGGGATTCGGGAGGCAGAGAATAGATGTGAAAGTCGGGGCCAGTCAGAAGTGGTATTTGCTAGTTCTCCGAACTACTCAAAATTTCTGCTACTGGTTCTCCAGAACTGGTCAGAACCTGTTGAATACCACCTCTGTTATGGCATTCCTATGTTACGACCTGGGGTCAAAACAATAAACTTACCGGTATTTATTTACACTCACCTTTTCAGCAGCTGCATCAATGGCAGATTGATTGTAGAAAGAGGTGACCGTCTTGGATCTTTCTCTGGCCAGCTCGTGATGCTGATCGATAGCCGAAGACGACCCATACCGTAGTCCAGGGAGAAGGAAGGGGAGCACGCAAGGGGCCTGGTTCCCTGCTGCCCCCAGCTCTATCCTCAGCAGTGTTTTCCACATGATCCTCTTTACCATAGACTCCTGAAGAGAGGAAAAACTGTGCCATCCCACTTTGGAAGTCCTTCCCACATCAGTTGGACCAAGATCCTGAAGTCCTGGCTAACTTCAGGATCAGCTGCTCTGGGGACTATCAAACAATCAACTATGAAGCCATGCTGCATAACCCCACCACCACTTCCCCCTTGCAAATCTAAGGGGGTAGGACCATGAACTCCCCATCTTTGCAGCTTTCTCAGCCTCCTTCACAGGGGAGGTCAAAGCAGGCAATATGGCAGCCGTGGCATTGTGATGGAAGCCCTGCCTTGCTATACGAGAGATGGCATACATAGGAAAGTGACAAGGTACCATTTTGTCATGATTACTATCCACTTTGTTTTGACTCCCTCCCTCGCCAACATGTCACTGCCCAGCCTTATGGATTTCATTGCACACATACACACCCCAATGTAAACATGGCTCCCTCCTTGTTAACATTGAGAAGAAAAAATCCAGAAAGTCCAGTTGCCTCTTGAAAAAGCACCTTTGGGACAACCATGACCTGGAGGACTGAGAATCTCCATAGACTTTGAGAAGAGAAATGATAACAGTAGCTTTGGATTGTTGTTGGCACTTTTCTCCTAAATGGTAATGAGGAAGGAGCCATTTTTATAGTGGGGGGAGGTGCAATGTATTCCATAAGGCTGGGCAGTGATATCTTGACATCAAAACAGGGCAAACAGCAACCATGGGTTCCAGATCTTCATCTGTTGGGAATAACAACAAGAAGCCACTGGCTGGCTTACGTTACTGGCTGGCTTTATTGTGATTGTGCCTATTGTTTTAATGGCCTTACAATTGTTTTACATGTGCAATCTGCCCAGAATTATTTAACCGTGCTGGCACAGGAACGGTGCAAAATAACAAATAAGAAACAAAGCAGAAGCAGTCATGACCAATTGAATATTTCTGTGCTCTTGCTATCATTTACTATTCTTTATTGAATCTTTAACCTGACCAAAAAAATTGTGATCTGAACACAAGGGTGTCCCAGAGGGAACATTAAAGGTGTGGTTTAATTGCAGCACAAACAGAGAAATCTATATAGGGCAGCATAAGCAAACACAGCTTGATAAACAAACAAAATCAGACTTAACGATGTACAGAATATATCCCTGAGGAGGCTCTTCTGAGCTTACCTCATGGGAGGGTGGGAACCCAGAGTACAGGTAGTCCTCGACTTACGGCCCCAGTTGAGCTCAAAGTTTCTGTTGCTAAGCAAGACAGTTTAGTTTTCCCTCAGTTTATGACCCTCCTTGCCACAGTTGTTAAGTGGATCTGGCATCCCCATTGACTTTGCTTGTGAGAAAGTCACAAAAGGATATCACATGACACATAACCCAAGTGGGCCAATTTTGATCATGTGACCACGGGGGTGCTGCAATGGTCGTAAGTGTAAACAATGCTCATAAGTCACTTTTTTCAGTGTCGTCATAACTTCGAAAGGTCACTAAAGGAATGGTTGTAAGTCGAGGACTATCTGTAGTTTGTTTCAATTTTTTTAAAAAATAGTAATTCCCTTGAAATGTAAGCCTAATATTTCCAGTTCAGGGTGTTAAGTTAGAAACAGCTTCTGAGTAGCTGGATGACATCGCATGAGTAAACATTCAGCAGCCTCCTTAAACAAGGAAGGAAACTAAGATAATTGCTAAATAGAATCTATTCTGATTCAGCCAGAACGACTGGATTCACACACTCGATTAGGTTTAATATTCCATATTTCTCCCAAGAACTAAAGGCTACATCTAGGGGATATCTTAATTTCTTCCCCACAATAAAACCCCTGAGAAGTCAATTGGCCGAAAGAACGGAAGTGGTCACCTAGTCATCCCCCCATTCTCAATCCATCATCCTCATCACTCCAGCTTCTGGGCTGAGAGAGAGAGACCGGTCCAAAGTCACCCAGGGAACTTCAACATCTAAGATTGGGATTCAAATTTGGGACTCACCAATGCTCATCCAATGCCTTAATCCAGTATTTGCCAACTTTGGCAACTTCTAGCTGGGTGGACTTCAATTCCCAGAATTCTCAGTGGCTACGTTGGCTGTGGAATTCTGGAATTTGAAGTCCATGTACCCTAAAAATTCCATGGCTGAGAAACCTTGCTTTAATCGCCAGGTTATCTGTTCAAGAGTAACAAAATCCCACTCCAACCTTCCTTGGCCACTGCAATACTTACTCTTAAGATGACAAGTCACACGGATCTCTCCGTGGATGTGTCCGTTTTCCCCACGTCTGGTCGCTTTCCCCTTTGGCAGGGCCTTTGTGCATTCCCTAAATGTGAAAAAGAAATGGCCCAATTCACTCATCTAATTTTATTCCTTGATAGCTGAACCAGCAATCTTGAAAATATGAATGGATGCTATTGCAAAACACTCTGTGTGAAGTACCTTTGTAAGGTAGTCAATGTATACCAGTAAACTGTATCTGAGCATCTGAGAGAAGATCCAGCATGCTAAAAGGATGAAATGTCTACAATGCATTCTGATGATGTTACTTAGTTTGGTAATGAAATGTCTGCAAGAAAACCACCATGCTCAGGGAGCACCAAGGACCAAGGATGTCTTTTTTTTTTTAATTAGAGGGATAAAAAAGGGATAAAAATCTCTTCCTGTATCCAGAAGTTGTTTATCTCTTTTTCTTCCTCTATTTTTTTTTAAAAAAGACATTGCATCGTCTCAGTATGCTAGATCTTGCCCAATTGTCTCATAGCAAAAGCCACGTAGAGCAGCAAAACATTCCAAGACTTTCTGAGTAACAACTTGGCACAGTTTTTACATTAGTCAAAACCTGCCAGTCATTTAAAGGCTAAAGTAGCAAATTTCCTCCCAAAGACATTAAAACAGCTTTCACAGCACAATCCCCTCCCTTCAAACTGTGCAGCCCAGCAATCCAAGGGACTGGATAGTTGTACCAACTTCAAGGCTGAATTTGCTTAACAGAACATAATGGGGGGGGGGAAATGAAAGCCATTCTTCATCCAAAGCCAACAGAAATTGAAAAGAATTATTCTCCTCAAACAGGCTACATTATTGCCTGCCAACTTCCTAGTTCAACAATCATTGGTGCCCTCTGTTTTTATCAGGGAAGGATAGAAAGAAAAGGAAAAGCCATTTACTGATTCAAATTTTATATATTCTAAGGGATTTGTTTATATGGATAGTCCTCGACTTAGAACAACAATTGACCCCAATTTTTTGTGGCTAAGTGAGACAGTTGTTAAGTGAATTTTGCCTCATTTTACGATCTTTCTTGCCACAGTTGTTAAATGAATCACTACAGTTGTTAAGTTAGTAACACAATTGTTAAGTGAATCTGGCTTCCGCATTGACTTTGCTTGTCAGAAGGTGGCAAAAGGTGATCATGTGACCGTGGGGCACTACAATCGTCATAAAGATGAATCAGTTGCCAAGCATCTGAATTTTGATCACGTGACCAGGGGGTTGTAAAAGATGTAAGTGTGAAAAATGGTCGTCACTTTTTCCAGTGCCATTGTAACTTCGGTCACTAAATGTACTGTTGTAAGTCTAGGACTACCTGTACAGTAAGGCATTCTTAAATATAATAGCCAAGAGATATTTAAGAGGCCTGTAGAAATAATTTCACTGGAAGAAAAAAGCCTACTTATTACAAGAGATGGTGTTCTTTGTAACATCTGTTCTAGACAGATACACACACCCACGTTTTCTCTATTCCCTTTATTTATTTTATATAAGTTTTCCCCTTCCCTTTATTTCTCTTGTTCTGGATCCTCCCTTCTTATCTAGGGAAACCCTCAAATACTCCCATTTGCTAATTACTAAATTACATTCTCCCTCCCCACACCACCTATCATAAAGTGTAAGATGGGTTATTATGGGACATTGGTATCCACTTTTACTTCAGTATTTTGCAATCTTTTCCACTTTAAGATATTGTAGACTTCAACTCCCAGAATTCCCCAAACAGCATGGCTGGCTGGGGAATTCTGGGAGTTGAAGTCCACATTTCTTGAAGTGGCCAAGGTTGAAAAATACTGTTCTATTCGACCTCTTATCACAAATAGGAAATTCCAAATATTTCTAGAATTTTCTACCTTCTGTTCCACTCTCTTCTCAGCACCAGGAGAAACATTGAAAACTTTTCCTGGTCTCTTAAGATGTATGGCTGCATTTACATTCTTTTTTCATTTGGGTAGATTACTTTGTGTACTTCAACTACGTGTTCTTTCACTAATCAGCCTCCCAAAACAAATATGTTTTTTTTTTTTCTTGCCTTTTCTGCCTCCAAAGCAGATCTTTGTGTTCTGATCAGGGCTAGAAACTCAGCGGTGACTTCACAAAATCTATGCAAAAGTTATGGCTGGTGTGTGCATGTGTAGACTGAAATTTGTTTTGCGCCCATTAAAGAATAAATTATTCAACTGCAGGCAGTCCTCAACTTATAACCACAACTGAGCCCAAAATTTCAGCTGCTAAGCAAGAGAGTGGTTAAGTAAGATTTGCCCCATTTTACGACCTGTTTTGCCACAGCCATTAAGTGAATCACCACAGTTGTTAAATTAGTAACACGGTTATTAAGTTAATCTGGCTTTCCCATTGACTTTGCTCGTCAGAAGGTCGCAAAAGGGGATCACATGACCCTGGGACACTGCAACCGTCATAATACATGCCAGTTGCCATGTGTCCGGATTTTGACCATGTGACTACAGGGATGCCGCAACGGTTGTAAGCGTGAAAAATGTCACTTTTTTCTGTGCCATTGTAACTTCGATCGGTCATTAAGCACATGGTTGCAAGCCGAGAACTACCTCTTTATTGTATTTCCATTTAAGCTTCCATCTTAAAACTGCTAAAGACTGCAAAGCAAAACATTAACCCCCTTATTCACCTGCTTTGTGTAGTACTTATTTATTTGATCTGTATCTTGCTTTTTCTCCAGAGCATGCATGCTCACACATATTCCTTTTTTGGTGTGACTTCTACACGCCTTCAATCAAAATTACTTCTTAAGTACCATTTTATAACAAAATAGTGATATTGTGACAGTAACATCACTGACACCCACAGTGTTCTTTTCTCAGTCCAAGGCATACTAGTAATTTTCTTCTATCCTTTGAATAAACTTGCAAGGTGGCTTGGGCTGACAGAGAAAGGCTGATCCTCAAATATTCTCTTGCAATTTGGGGATGCTTTGTAATCAACCAACAGAGTTTTCCAGACAACCTTACAGGATGACTGTCTTCCTTTTGATAGGCGGAAATCTAATCTAATCTTGTTTTAGGATCACACAGACATGGTGGCTCCTCCATACAATGTAAATTCCTGAAGGTGGAAATGGAGCATGGTAGGGCATAGATTCCAGTCTTGCCTTCCGTCTTGAAAAGTAAAAGAAAAAAAGTCCAGCAAGGAAGCCCTCACTTGAGTGTCTACAGTAGAGGTGTCAAAGGCCTATTGGGCCGCATCCGGGTCGTGGAGTGCTTAGATCTGGCCCATGAGGCCACCCTGGAAACAGTGAAGGACCAGCCCGCAGTGCCTCTGCCAGCGAAAACGGAGTTCAGCAGGGCTGTAGGTGGCCCTCCCAAGCTCCATTTTTGCCTGCAGAAGGTTGCAGCCGAAAACGGAGCTCAGGAGCCCGTTTTCACTGGCAGAGCGCTGGGGCCACCACAGGCATCCCCGACACGAGTGATGTTGAGCTGGCCCTGCTTACCCTGGCTATGCCCACCCCAGCCCTCTGAGATCAAATACAACCCTGATGTGGCCCTCAATGGAATTGAGTTTTTTGACACTCCTGATCCAGAGTGAGAAACTCTGGTGAGAATCTGGACCAGGGTGAAGGGGATAAGGAATAAACTTGAGGAACAGGAAGAAGAGCTACAGCCAAGACAACAGATAAAGAAAACCTGAGTCTGGGCCAGAACTATAATCTGAGAAAGCATCTCAGCTAGACCTTGCCTAGTTCTCATCAAGATAAAAGGCGGGAGGGGAGAAGCATATTCAGACTTGCAAATTTCTGTTACTGTAGCCTTATAATAATAATAGTACAGTATTAGCATTCATAACTTTGGTTTCCTAGTTTGATGTATTGCGATGGAGAACCGATGGCCCATCAGATGTTCTTGAACAACAAAACTCCTCATGACCAGTAATCAATCAGACACAATGGGAGCTGATGCCTAATAGCAATAGCACTTAAGACTTATATACTGTTTCCCATGCTTTACAGCCCCTCTCTAAGCGGTTTACAGAGTCACCCTATTGCCCCCAACAATCTGGGACCTCGTTTTACCAACCTCGGAAGGATGGAAGGCTGAGTCTACCTTGAGGCGCTCAGAATTGAACTGCTGAATTGGTGGCAGCCAGCAGAAGTAGACTATAGTACAACACTCTAACTACCAGGACCAGTGGGCGTGGCTTGGTGGGTATGGCTTGGTGGGCGTGGCTGGGGAAGGATACTGCAAAATCCCATTCCCTCCCCCTCCCACTAACCTGCTTTCTAGCTCCGTTCTCCTGTGCGGGGCAACAAAAGAAGACCCAGCCAATCAGCTGGGACTGGGGAGGCAGAGAATAGATGGGGGCGGGGCCAGTCAGAGGTGGAACTACTCAAAATTTCTGCTACTGATCCTCCAGAACTGGTCAGAACCAGCTGAATACCATCTCTGACCAGGACCCAACTGGGCATTAGAGAAGGGCAAGCAAAGGGGTGGAAAAGGTACCAGGATTACTAGTTTGTTTCCAAACTTGGAAGGACACTAAGCCCTAAAACAATGTTTATTATCCTCTGGACTTCAATTCCACATAATTAGCTGGGGAATTCTGGGAGTTGAAGTCTACACATCTTCAGCTGCCAAGGTTGACAAATACCGTTCTAAGGAGCTGAAAAACAGGACACTTGAAGTTAATGCTAGGCAGCCAAATAGTGCCCCACAACATTTTCCCAAACTGGCCAAAAGGCTAAGAAATTAAAGTCAACAGGAAACCAGGATACCTGGCTTGAGTTGCAGAAGGAAATCTTGTGGCTTGGTGATCCTGGAAGCCACAACTCAAAGCAGTAAGGAACCCACAAATCTCCAGAAATCCCAGTATCCATTCACCTACCTCTTCTCCAGGTCTGGCAGAGCTCCCTTCCACACAGGTCCACGAAGTCCCGTCCCCCCTCCAGGTAACTCAGAAAAACCAACATACAACCACTGTGTCTGGCCCCTCTCTACAACCTTCACGTTCTCAGCAACGCCTGTATGTATATAAGACAGCTGAGCTCTGCCCGTGCCTTTGGCCTCATTTCACCCCAAGCAGCTGAAACCTGCAAGGGGGGTGGGGGTAAGGCTACAGGACTAGAAAGGCGCTGGGCGAACAGGCTTATGAAATCCCGGAGCGCCGATAAAAGTTTTTGGAATCTGGAAAATTATTATGGTGGCAACTGTCTCATCAGCTGATGCCTGGGGAATCTGCAAGCTTGTTAGGGACTGGAGTCAATCAGCAGGAAGCCATTAAATTGTGGACCAGGCATCAAAATGGGGAGAGAGAAAAAACCCAGACAGAATCTGCCAGCTCATTTTCAGTGGTGATAACTTTTAAGCACAGCACTTAGAGGAAACCTATAACACTAAGTGTATTTTCTTGCAAATAAATTTCAGGGACTTGTTTCTGGTAAGTCCTTTACTGCTCTGCATCTTTTTTTCACCGTGTTCTCTTTGTACTGCCTGGACTCACACATTAAGGGTGATGAAGCAAGAAGGCGATTTGTGTGGTTTGGGTTAAGCACTATGTGTAAATCCAGCTGATTATGGCTTTTTCAACAAACCAGGGCAAAACAACACATGATATGACATGATATCTGAATTTATTCTTTGTTTTACTGAGAAAAAAATATTTAGCTTTCCTAAATAACATGTCTTTCTTCCTTCTTGCATTTGCCCCAAATTTTTATCTTATATTTATAATTTATTTGGGGGAGAAATGTTTCTGTAAGATCCATTCCAGCATTTCTATGTTCCAGGTTCCAGGTTCCAATAAGGGCCAACTCGAGTTTTATAATTATCAGAAAAAGGAAAGTGCTTTTTTCCCTCTCCCTACATTCTTCAACTTGGCTAGTTTCCTTGCAAGTCTCAACAGGAAGTGTGCCTAATTCCAAAGAATTCGGGAATTAAGATTATTGTAACAGAAAGGTTAACAGGCCACTGCTTCCAGAATAGTTAAGGAGCCATTTGTTTCTAGGACACTAAATATTTAACTAGAAATTACTTTGAAACCTGCAGAAAAATTTAGCTATTAAACTATTATCTCTTTTATCTCAATTTACAATTGATAGACACAAGGACAAGATTCTAGTTAAGAGACTAGACCCAACACTGTTCTTCCTGTGGTCAAAACCATGGCTAATATGACAGCAATCAAAGGTACATTTTCCCATCAATTAATCATAGGATTTTAGCATATTCTGGAACCTTAGTTTTTCAACCCCGACAAATTTAAGATGTACAGATTTCAACTCCCAGGATTCCCTATCCAGCAAGGAGAAATTCTTCCTGCAACCAGCAGGAAGACTGGCTGGGGGATTCTGGGAATTGAAGTCCACACTCTTAAACCTGCCAGTATTGAGAAACACTGCCATAAAACATTAACAGCTCATTCCCAGAAGCACATTATATAACACAAGCCCAAAATTTCACAAGCCTTGCCTTTTCCTTGAACTGAAGATCTCTTTTGATGCTCATTACCTGAGAAATTTGGCAGTGCTGGGCAACATGTTTTTCATAGTAATTTAGCTACCATAATTCATCATCCAGAATACCTGCTAATCAAGCTTCAGGGCTAGTTTTTAGTATGAAACCTACTGCAATGTCATATCATTGTTTCTTCTCTCAGCTAGTCTGAATGTCAAGTCAACTAACTTGAAAATATGGCTCATATATTCCAATGTTTATCTCTTGACTTTCAGGAGAGATTCAAGGCAGCAAACAACACACTTTGTTATGAAAACACGATTTCACATTGCCAGGGCCAGCCCGCAGATCTCAAATATGCTATCTTCCAAGAGTTGATATTATGTGTACTTTGCTTTCAGTCTGTCTTTAGTCTGTCAGGTAATTCTGCATATCCTATAATATACAATATTGTATCACAATTTATGCTGAAGAGTATTAGCACCGCACTTGGGTGGGGGAACTAATTGAGGTAATATTTTTTTCCAGTCATTACTCATTAATATTACATGTTTGCATATTTTGGAACAGCTACTACATACCAAGAAGTGGAGACCATCACCCCTTTCTTGCCAGGTCTAGCTGTTTACATTTCCAGGTTAAACTTCTAGTAAGGGGAAATGAACAAGGTAGGATGTCTTGGAGGACTGCCCAAAGCCATCTAACATCCAAAGGGGATCAGGGGACCTCTGCCAATCACCAGTCTTCTCATTCTGCTCCTGGTTTAACCAACTGGGTTAAACCAATTTAAATTTGGTTTAATTTCAATTCCAGAGTTATGCTAATTAAACCTCTGGGCGCTAGAATGAACCAGTGTCATCAATGTGGGTGAGACCCACACGGGTCAAAATTTCTCCCACACCCCAATCTCTGTCCCAAGGAGCCTACTGTTTGAATGTTATTCATTGGAAGCAACCAAGGAAGCAGAAATAAAATTAAGAAAGGGAGAATCGCCTTCCATTCTCTGCTCCAGATGTTTCACTTTGGGCCCTGCAGTGGTTGCTACCAGTTTTTTTGTTTGCTTTTTCCCACTGTCACACACAAAAAAACTGTGTTCCAACTTCCTTCCAATCCCATATCCTTTTCACAACCCATGATTATTCTTAAATAATATTTATTCTCTTTAATGCTGCAACGAGCCCACTCATATCTTTCTTCAGGGGGTACCTGGAGTCCTGAATCCCCTCTACCACCCACTCTGCCAAACCCATCAGGCGGCTTCCTGGGCCGAAAGGCGAACCCCAATTCCGTCCCAGCGCCTGCCTCCCCCCCTCGCCCTAATAAAAAACCAGGAAGCTGCCTCCTACCTTCCGTGCCGGGGCAACAAGAAAGCAGGGTCTAAAGCTTCCCCCCTCCCTGCGCAAGCACAATGGTATGTTCCTTAAATGACATCTTACCGCCAAGCCGAAATTCCGCCGCAGTTTTCACACTTCAGGACCGGACTAAACCAGCTGCTTTTTTCTTAGCAGAAAAAAGGGGAACTGATGGCAGGCGGTTTTTTTTTTTTTTTGACGGAGATAAAGGCAGCAATGCTGCATGGGAAATGCAGTCCAGCAAGTGCGCTTCCATTAAGCTTGACAGGCACTCCAAGAAATACGAATCCCAGAAAGCCTCGCGCGACATGGGCGGAGCCTGACAGGAAATGTGGTATTAAAGAGCATCAGATCTTTGTAGCGATGGCAAACGGGTGATCGTGTGAATAATGAAACAAGCGTTTATTTCAATAATTCGTAACAGTCGTGAAACGCATCAATTTTCAAAAGCGGTAAAAAAAAATCGAGACATGGGGTATTTCCAGTCCGAATACGAAAAAGCGTATTGCATATTAAAAAAACCCCATAGGATTAATTTCTACATTTTTTTTACCTCACGATGCTGATGCAAAGAAGCACTTACGATATAATTGTCTTTGAGGTTTCTGAATATGTACTCCAGAATTGAAAATAGAAATATCAAGTCCTTTTTTTCCCCATTTTAATGTTTCTGATCCTGCTTTCATTATCATTCCAAGATTATTATTATTTTTCTTGAACAGCTAGTTTTAGCATAATCAATTTATGCAAATATTCTTCATTCTTAAAAAAAGTACTGTTTATAAATCAAGACGTCTCTGGAAGAAATTAAAGAAATATATTAGTAGAAATGTATTTTTTTTAAATGAAAAGTGGGATTTTAGAAGGTATTATTTTTCCTTTATGTGAAAATAAATATTCAAAAAATACTGATGTAATTTGAAAATGGGGTTGACTTTTTACATACAAGCATATATATCATGATCATACAAGTCTTAACTGAGTCAATTAGACAGAAAGCCAATCTGGGTTTTTATCTTTGATGTCTTTATTTTTGGATAAACATTACAAGAGTTAAATTCAGAGCTGGTTGCATTAATAGAACAGCGTCCCTTGCTGTTAGCCGAGAGAACAATTCCTTCATTTAAAAAAAAATCTTCCCATTTATTATTTCACCTAAAAATGTATGGGAAAGGGAACCCACATGTTCCTTCTGCTCAACTTTCTCTTCCTGCAGCTAGAAAATGATTCAATTAAAACAAAATGAAATATAAGCCCAGCCTCTGGCAAATATGTTTTGTTATACATAGAAATAAATGGCTTAGGAACTTTTAGTACAGAAAATCAAAATCAGCATAGTGTTTAAAATAATAATAATTCAAACTACCTTTGTAAAATTTGTCTAACATGTTAGCTTTATTTTAAATGGCTGAATATGTCATAATTCAATTTTTGTAAATTCCCAACTGAAGAACAATGTTCTTGGATTTATGTATGCTACCAACAAAAGATATTTTTAATTCAGAGTTGAAATGAGGGATCCTTGGTGTTCTCTAGGCTCGGTTGTTTTTTTGCAGACATTTCATCAGGGATGGGATTTGACCAGTATAACTACCGGTTCTGTCGCTGTGTGTTGTGTGTGCACAATTTACGACCTGCTGAACTGCCCGGACAGCTGAGCAGCGCTGTGTGCAAGTGCGCAGTGGTTGGAAAAGCCCTTTTTCCCTGCTTTTTCAACCGCAGCTGTGTCGTGCAAAGCAGCTGTGGTTGAAAAAGCAGGAAATAAAGGTCAGATAAGAGCCCAGGCGGGTGGGTGGGCCAAAACAGCAGCAGACATAGAACCGGTTCTATGCATGCTCTCTGCCTGCTGCTCTTCAGAACTATTGGTTCTACAGAGGTGGAGAGAACCGGTAGAATCCCACCCCTGCATTTCATTACCCAGACTAAGTAACATCATCAGTGTTTGAAGGACTGATGGTGTTACCTAATTGGGTAATGAAACATCTGCAACAGCCAAGTTCAAAGAGTACAAAGGACCTCATTTTTGTTAACTCTGGATTTTTGCTTTGCAAGAACATCTCTGTATACAGAAATATTTTTCAGTTTGTTTCTTACCAGGAGAAATTACATTGACTTCCAACTGGTTGTTTTACAATCAGTCGTTACGACATTCTCATGAGTGCTTTATAGTTTGTACAATCTCTGGCTACGGTATTGTAAAATGTGTCCATACCCTCATAGTCACGTGACCGCACTCTGATCTCTTAAAAACTGGCTTATATTTACCTTTGCAATCTCCCACAGTCATCTGACCACGATTTATAATACTTGTTTTTTGATTTCAAGAAAAAAAAAGCAATTCAGAAGAATGGGCTTTTTGAATGTGATTCACTTAACTGAGGTGATTTACTTAACAACCACAGTAAAAAATGTAGGGGGGAAAGTGGTGGTGTGGATGCTTCAGCTTATGAATGGAACAACTTATGACCAGATTTCTAGTCCCAATTGACGTCATAAATCAAGATCTACCAGCAACTGTTTACAGATGGGTTTGCATCTGTTTATAATTTTCATTTCACAATCCACTGAACATAATTTGGGCTGTGGACGTAGACCAGTCTCAGTTTTAATTTATCTACAATGTGTAGTGTTTTATTTCTAATGAAAATAATTATCTGCAACTTGCTATTTTTTTCCATAGTTATGCATCACTATCTGCTATTTGGGAAACACTGTTTCAGTTTGCCAAATGATAAGGTCAGCATAACACCAGGCAAAGGAAAGTAATGATGGGAAAAGTAAACTAGGCCTGATTATCAGTGTAAAACAGCCCCTGTTCAATGAGGAGATGTTTTTAATATGATAGTCCAAAATCTTTAAAAGTTTATATTAAGCACGGCATGTCCGAAGGATGGAGGTCAACAGCATGAAAATGCTAGGTATAACTGGGGGATAAGACTCTTTTTCTTTTTATGTGCATGTGATGTGTGCTATGCATATGAAAAAAGGGCAGGTATCAATGACCTGGTTGCCCATATTACGTTGCCCATATTACGTTGCCCATATTACGTTGCCCATAATACCCCTGTATTAAATCCATTCATAAAACTCATCACTTTCTATACATCTAAAGTGATCAAGAATAATCTGTAATTGCACAAAATGATCATATATAAAACAATTTAAAAGAGCTAAGGAAAAATGCCACTTAAAAAGTTGTAAAATCAGCTTAATTTTGGTTTGCATTGCGCAAGGTAGCTTCCATTTTAATTCCAGGTAGTAGAAATCAGATAGCTGAGATGTTTTGAGTCTGAAGGATGGTGGGAGATATGCTGAACAACATGACCTCCTGGGCAAAGAAGATGAAGATGGTGTCTAAACTGTCTACTTCAGGGATGTCAAACTCAAGGCCCGGGAGCTGGAGCCTGGGATGCTTAGGTCTGGGCTGCGGGGCTGCCCTGGAAACAGCGAAAGTCCGGCCCGCGGTGCCTCTGCCAGGGAAAACAGTTCAAAAAGGCCTCCTCTGGCCCTCCTGAGCTCCATTTTTAGCTGCAATGGCTTCCTGCAGCCCTCTGCCAGCAAAAATGGAGCTCGGGGGGGCCCCTGTTTTCCCTGGCAGCAGGATGCAGGAGGCCATCACGGCCAAAAATGGAGCTTGTGAGGGCCGCATGCAGTTTTTGCTGGCAGAGGGCTGCAGGAGGCCGAAAATGGAGCTTGGGAGCCTGTTATCTCTGGCAGAGTGCTTGGGCCACAGGCGCCCCTGACATGAGTGACGTCAAGCTGCCATGCCCACCTTGGCCACCTCCACCCCCAGAGGTCAAACACAACCCTGATGCAGCTTTCAATGAAATCGAGTTTGACACCCCTGGTCTACTTGGTCATCTTCAAAAATGAGGAATGGTCCAGGCCCAAAGGACATAGTATTCACTGCCTCTTGGCTTTTCTCTTCGGCGGGGGTGGACTGTTGAGGTAACCAAGGCGCTTGTAGTTTATAAACAGGAGGGCAAAGTTGAGGATGTAGGTGCTGATGCAAACCACACAGAAGTCGTGGAGCACATAAAAAAGGATGTAGGCCAAATAGAGAGATCCAGCAATGGAGACAAAAGAAGAGCCCACCAGAGCAATGGCTGCCAGGTTGTGATGAAAGAAACCTATGAGGATGAACCAGGGTTAACTTCTTTTCAGCACTTTGACAGAAACGTTCTTAGGAATTAATAATAAAAGCATGATTTGATCAATTTGCTCGCAACCAAGAGAGAAGCATTTTTCAATTTGAGCAACTTTAAGATGCACGGACTTCAACTCTCCCAATTCCCCAGCCAGCTATGCTGGCTGCAGGATGAATTCCCACCCACCCACCCACCCCCACTGGCTGAAGAATTCTGGGAGTTGAAGTCTGTGCATCTTCAGGTTGTCAGGGTTCATAAACAGTGTTAAATTTGCTCAGATTAAAAAACACTGTACTAGGGAAAAGACTTAAAATTGGCTTGGTGCAGAGGGTTGTGCGAATCATGTTTCAGAGCTTAGTGTGGTTGTATGAACTTATTTCATGTTTGATCAAACTATGGTTAAGCAAGCCATGGTTTATCATAACACATGAACCCAGCTTACCTCTGTTTCTCACTTGTCCTTTTCCTATGCTAAATGCCAATCCTGACCTATCCCCATAAAACCACTCCCTCTGAAGATCACTTCCTGTTCTTTTTCTTTGGCACTCCCATGGTACAACTCCTATGCAACCACTGTGTCACATCTCTTGCCTACTGAACACATTCTGTCCTGCAAAAAAAATTTTTTTTGAAGATTTTTCCTGTTTTACATTTTTGCAGATCTGGAACTTTACTCAGTATTTATCATCTTTCATTTGTTTCCCACCCCTCTTATTCCAAACCCTCTTCTACTGATGCTCATGATTCAAGCAAGATTAATACAGGCAGTCCTTAACTTACGACCATGACGTTTTTGCCAAAAACTGGCATTTATTCCAGTTTCTAGTAAAAAAAACAACAACCCTATTGGTTAAAATGGATTCCCTTAACCACACTGACAAACAAGGTTATAAAATTGGGTGCAGTCACATGGTGACCTACTTAATGACTAGCACGACTTACGAATGTAACTCAGAGTTCAATTATGGTCAGAAGTTGAAGACTACCTGTATTATCAATATTTGAGAGAGCCTGAAGATAAATCAGCCATCTGGTTTCCTCTGCTAAGGAAGACAATGGATTAATGCTGGTTAGTGAGCCATGTGAAGAAATTGCACCCCACTTAAACCTGCTTGAATGACCATATGTCACAGCAGCCTAGCTCACAAGACACCCCCTTCCCCCAGTGTGAGCCTTTCTAAGCTCCAAGGAAAAAAGACAATTATATACATCTAATCAATTGTGAGGCAATTGTGGGCCTAAAGAGGACAAAAGGATGGCTTTCTCTTGCACGTTCTGTGCCTCTTACTCACCGAGAAGTATCTGCAGAATGTAGAAAATAATCCCAAAAATGCTGTTTGGCTGATTGAAGAGGCTGTGAGGTCCCAGGAGGTCTGCCACCAAGCCAAAACCACGACCCCACCTGGAAGAAATAATGCTGGGTAATGATTAGTGACAATAAGCAGAGGTTGGGGCGAGGAATTCCAGGGAATCTCAGCCTGAATCTAGATGGAGAAATCGTAAAACAACACACTGTCCTGAAATAATAGAATAAGGATAACAGGGACCTTGGAGGCCCAGGCAGGAAACCCTACACCACTTCAGACAAATGGTTATCTAGCATCTTCTTTATAACTTCCAGTGTTGGAGCATTCACAACTTCTGGAGGCAAGTTGCTCCACTGATTAATTGTTCTAGCTGTCAGGAAATTCCTCCTAGGTTGCTTCTCTCCTTGATTAGTTTCCACCTGTTGCTTCTTGTCCTGCCCTTAGGTGCTTTGGAGAATAGTTTGACTCCCACTTCTTTGTGGCAGCCCCTGAGATACTGGAACACTGTCTCCTAGTCCTTTTTTTCATACCAGTTCCTGCCACCGTTCTTCATGTTTTAGCCTCCAGTCCCCTAAAGATGCAGGCAACCATTTTCTTTGTGACACCTGACAGAAGGAAAATTGGATTTCGAAGAAACAGGAGAAAAAGAGTACGGGTAGTCTTTGAGTTACAATCATGACTGGGATCCGAAATTTTCCTGTTTTAAGCAAGATGGTTGTTATCATGCCTAATTTTACAATTGTTTTTGCATTGGCTCTTAAGCGAACCACTATAAGCTGTTAAGTATCATGCAGTCATTAAGCAAATCTGCTTTCCTCATTGACGTTGAAGCTGGGCAGGAAGATTGCAAATGGTGATTACATGACCCTGGGACGCTGCCGCTATCCTAAATACATGTTGCTCACCAAGCACCCAAATTTTGATCACTTGAACTTGGAGATGCTACAGACAGTTGTAAGTGTGTGCAGCATGAAGAATCAGGAGCACACATTACATTCCTGTTAAACTGACATACAGCTCATGACTGTACACAAGAATCTAACCAACTAACAGTGGGCACTAAATTGGTGCTAGATAAGACTTAACAGAATTTAAGGAGGGCTGGACTTGGATTGTTTGTGGAAACATAACAACTCCAGGCAAATTTCCCTCTTGACACCACTCCCACTTTCTGCCTTGTCTTTTCCTACAGTAAGTACCGGTTGTAAGTCAGTTTTCTAGGGAACTTTGAACAATCACTAAACAAATGGTTGTAAATCAAGAACTAGCTGTATTGATGCTTCTCAACTTTGTTGTGGGAGAAGACTTCTGAGAATACCACGGACAGGCAAGAAAACAAGCAGATGACCTCATTGAACAAACCAGCCCAGCGTTCTCACTCAAGGCACAAATGACCATGTTCAAAATAGCCTTTTTGGGTACTATCCATGGAGTTTTCCCATGTCCATGGTTTTCTCAGTTGCAATGTATGGCTTGAAAGTTGGACCATAAGAAAGGCTGAGCGCCAAAGAATTGAGGCCTTTGAACAATGGTGCTGGAGAAGACTCTTGCAAGTCCCTTGGACTGCAAGGCAATCAAACCGGTCAGTCCTAGAGGAGATCAACCCTGACTGCTCTTTAGAAGGCCAGATCCTGAAGATGAAACTCAAATACTTTGGCCACCTAATGAGAAGGAAGGATTAACTGGAGAAGAGCCCAATGCTGGGAACGACTGAGGGCAAAAGAAGAAGAAGGGGACAGCAGAGAATGAGGTGGATGGATGGAGTCACTGAAGCAGTCGGCGTGAGCTTAAAGGGACTCCATCATGGGTTGTGAAAAGGTTATGGGATTGGAAAAAAGTTGGAACACAGTTTTTTTGTGTGTGACAGTGGGAAAAAGCAAACAAAAAACTGGTAGCAACCACTGCTGGGCCCAAAGTGAAACATCTGGAGCAGAGAATGGAAGGCGATTCTCTCTTTCTTAATTTTATTTCTGCTTCCTTGGTTGCTTCCAATGAATAACATTCAAACAGTAGGCTCCTTGGGACAGAGATTGAGGTGGTCTCCCGTCCGGAATAAACGTCTAAAACCTGGAAATGTAGAAACGTAGAAGGAAGTCGCTCGGGTTTTCTCAGCGCTTCCTCTCAGGAGACAGGCAAACCCCAACCCCTTCCACTTCATGGGGATGCAAATGCTTAAGCTTAAGGGGGTGCAAATGCTTAGAGGGCGGAGAAGCTTGGGATCCTCTGGATCGGAGCTGGGATGGGGAATGGGGAGGGCACCACCGACCTGGAGGTGAAGACACGGGAGCAGCTGATGTCGGCGCTGATATCGCACATAGCCCGGTAGGCGATGTCACGCTCCTTGGAAGTCTCCACGTGCCAGGCGTAAATAGAGAGCGCCAGCCCCGCCAGGCAGAGCAGCAGCCGGGCTGCACGTTCCCACCTGGGCACCGTCATCCTGCCGTCGGCCACGAGGACAGGACACTGACCGCTTGAGCCAATGCTTGCTTCTTCCAGCCTGGCCGAGGGACACTAAGCCGTTTCTCATTGGCCGGCCTGCGGGCGTTCGAATAGGCATCCCAGCCAGTCAGAGAGCGGAGGAGGAAAAGGAGCAAAGCCTGCTGGGGGTTGTAGTCTTCTGGCGTTTTCTAACTAGGGGCCTGCTCATCTCAGGTTGGTGGAGGATCAAGAATGATTATAGACCAGGGGTCTCCAACCTTGGCAACTTTAAGCCTGGAGGACTTCAACTCCCAAAGTGCTTTGCTAGCTGGGAAATTCTGGGAGTTGAAGTCTGCCAGGCTTAAGGTTGGAGACCCCTGTTATAGACTAGGAAAACGTGCAACCTGGGCTCTTAAAAGGCAGGGGCTCCTTTGAGTCTGGTTGAACTCCGGTAATCCCATGGACATGCCTTGATTAGAGCAACAATACGGAAATGGTTGGAAATTGCCCTTCAGGGATGTTTTTCCCACATTAGACTACAGTGCAGCCCTGATGTTTGCATGCAACCACTATATTAATCAAATCAAGCTTGTTTAGCATTTCTAAGAGGATTGGGGTAGTGGGGCCTTGGTGTGATAGGTAAATCTTCCCACAATTTTGTAGATGGAGGCAAAAAAGCTAAAGGTTTCTCTGTCTCTGCTGCCGGCCAGTAGTCATCCAGATTCTTTGTGGTCAGGATCAGAGAGCTGAACTGGTTGCTGTCATTGGGCTGTGGAGTTGTGTGGCTAGAAAGAAAATAACTACTGGTTATTATTTATTTAATTTGGTGTGAATGGCCCTGCATTTTGGCTGCCCAGAAGGAGGGACTTACAGTTAGGTGCCCAAACAGGTTAGTAAAAATCAGGTACACTGATTGGGAGGGAAGAAAAATATTAGTAGACTATTACGTGCTCTGGAGTTTACCCTAAAGCTTATACATTTAATTGTCTTAGAACTGATGGAGACTTGCATGTTATTCAAATGTTTATCTAAAACTCCCCCCCCCCAAGGGCAATTGACAGCAAATATAAATGCAAATCAGGACTAAAACAAAATGGAAAAAACAGCATTAACAATAGGCTGAATAAAGCAATTTAAGGCCAAATTAAAATAAACTGATTTCCGCCTCACTGCCAAAGCAGCACAAAAATAATTCAGGGCGTAGTTCTCAGGAAGAGTATTTTTAAGCAGCTCTGATAAAGCAGTTGTTTGGGTTCATGGTTTTTTCCCAATAGAGGAATCCGGAAAAAAAATATCTTAAAATCTTGATCAAATGATTTAGAACAGAATTTCCCAAATGTGGCAAAACGCGTAGGCTGGGGAATTCTGGGAGTTGAAGTCCACGTGCCTTAAAGTTGCCAAGGTTGGAAAACTGATTTATAGGCATTGGGCAGCAAGTTTTGAAAGATTTTAATGCTCAAACGCACTTCAGATTGAGCGGTTAAGAAAAGGTGACCCCAACTAGCCAATCCAGCCTTTTCAGAGTAACTTGTTGGTGTTTGTCTAGCCTCAATGATTAACTGTGCAGTTTTGTTTTAAATAAACAGGAGTATCCAAATAATCTACAGAGATAAAACTTATGGACCACGCACCAAAGTAATGCACCTGGGAATTTGCCAAGGCAATTTTAAATATATAGGTAGCTTTTGAGTTATGGCCATAATTGAGCCCAAATTTTCTGTTGCTAAGCAAGACAGTTGTTAAATGAGTTTTGCCCAGTGGTGGGATTCAAATAATTTAATAACCAGTTCTCTGCCCAATTTACCAAACTGCTCAGACAGTTAACAATCGGTCCTCCCAAAGTGATGCGAACTGGCTGAATCCTACCACTGGTTTTGCCCCATTTTATGGCCTTTCTTGCCACAGTTATTTAATGAATCACTGCACTTGTTAAGTTAGTAACACAGTTGTTAAATGAATCTGGCTTCCCCACTGAATTTGCTTGTCAGAGAGTCGCAAAAAGTAATCACGTAACCCCAGGACACTGCAAACATCATAAATATGAACCAGCTTTCTTATGGTCTGTGAACTTCTATGATCTCATTTTCAGAGAACAGGGTTAACTGGTTGGTTGGCAGTTTTAATAGGAACATTTAATAGTGCAAATTTTTGGCCCCAGGTCTCATTTTATAGGTGTCAGTTGAAATGGGTGTTCCAATGCTCTGTCAGGAAAGGAACAAACACTTCATAACTAAATATTAGAAGATTACATTATCTTTTATTAATTACATTGTATTTTATTAATATTTAACTTTAAACAATGTACTGCTTAAGTTTTGTTTTTTTATATATTTTCATTTTATTTTATTTATTGCATTTTGGAACAGGCCATCTCCTTTAGAAAAGGGGCATTCGGCAGTGTACAATAAAATATTTTAAAAGATTAAAAATAGTATATGAAAGTTAAAATTTAAAAGAGGCAAAGATGATTAAAACAATGTTAAATCTGCATTTTGTGCAACACTCTCTTTCTGATTGCCGCCGCTGCTGCTGCACCGAGCCTCCCGGTCCTCGCCTTCCAGTCCTGCCGCATCCAGCCGGGCCATTTGCAGGAGGACAGGTAGGCGCGAGGCGGGCGAGCTTTCCCCCTCCCCCCACAAAATTTGGCCGTGATAAAAAATAAATAATTTTTAATAAATAATTAATTTATTTTATTTTTATGTGCGGCCCAAACCAAATTTTCATCTTCTAATGTGGCCCAGGGAAGGTGAAAGGTTGGACATCCCTGATCTAAGCAATCAGAAAGAGAGTGTTGCACAAAATGCAGATTTAACATTGTTTTAATCATCTTTGCCTCTGTTAGATCTGAGGTGGATCGGGTCGAAGGAGACACGAGACCATTCTAGTGAGTTCAGCTCTTTATTTAGAATAGGAATAGTCTGGAGAATACAAGCCGCGGCAGCCCTTCATATAGGGCTGGCTTGCAGCTTGGCGGCCAATGGCAGCGCTTTGAATCTCCCTGCGATCGGCACAGCCAATCGCGGTAGATTCTTAGCACTCCAATCACGGCCGGGCTTGACCAATCAGGTCGCTGTCCGTCCGGACCAATCAGTTGCGAGGGTTTGGAGTATGCTAATACAGCACACCCCTTCCCTCTTGGTTTCGTCTGTCGGTGCGTCGTGACGTAGTCGCGCAGGTAGGCGGGGCTTCGTACCTGTCTAGTTGACCTGCGCAGATCAGTTCTTGCTTGGTTGTCGACCGGTTCGGAGGCCTTCTCTGTCGCTCTGGTTCCCAGGGATGGAACCGCCTGGAAGGTCGGGCTGGGCCCTTCTTGGTAGCTCCCTCCCGGTCTACCCGGGCTGGTTGAGCTGCCGTCTCTGTTGTTTCCGCTGGATCTTTCCGGGCTGGTTGGACTGGCCTGGCTGCTCCTTCCGGTGACGATTCTGGGTTGCCTGTTCGGTTGGTCCCGCGTCTACTGGTGAGTAGGACCGGTTTATTTGCGGGTTATTTGTTCCGGGTGGGGGTTGTTCGGCTTGCGCTAGGGGGTTCCCTCTTTCTTTAACGCTTTCCGTTTCCCCCCCCCTTCTAGTTTCTTGTTCGGTTGTATGGTTGTTGGCTATTCTGGACCTTAGCTGGTTAATGTGCCGTTTCCAGTGTTTCCCGTCGCTTGTTTCTAGTCGGTATGATACGGGGCCTGTTATTTGGGTGATCGTTGCTGGAATCCAGAGTGGTTCCCCGGACAGGTTTTTTGCGTATACGGCATCACCTATGTTGAATTTTCTGTGCTTGCTGGAGGAGCCCGGAGGTTTGTCAGGGGTGTATGTGGGGTGCATTCTATCTAGTGTTGATCGTAGTTTTCTGCCATCATCAGTTCTGCCGGGCTTCTATTTGTGGTTGCGCTCGGTGTAATATGTTGGATGAGGAGCATTTTATTAATTTTATCTTGTATGTTGGTTGTTTCTATTTTCTGTATGGCTTTTTTTGTGTATTGGACCATGCGTTCCGCTCGTCCGTTCGCCACCGGATTTGCCGGCGCAGTTAATGCATGGCGTATGCCCTGGCCTGCCAGAAATTGTTCAAACGCTAGTGCGGTGAACTGGGGCCCATTGTCAGACACTAATATATCTGGCAGGCCGTGTGTGGCAAAGAGTTTGCCCAGTTTCCTTATTACCACTTCCATTGTGGTTGATTTCATGGTGCTTACCTCCAGCCAGTTGGAGTAAGCATCTACTGTGATGAGGTACATGTGCCCCTTGGTTGGCCCCGCGAAGTCTATGTGAATCCGAGACCACGGTCCTCTTGGTGTTTCCCATTCATGTATTGGGGCGGCGGAAGGACTGGGTCTGGACTCCTGGCATTGTTTGCATTTGGCTACCCAGGTTTCAATTTGTTTGTCCATGCCTGGCCACCATGCATAGCTTCTGGACAGGCTTTTCATCTTAACCATCCCTGGGTGCCCCTCATGCAGCATCCCCATTACCCTTTCTTGCAATGTTTCTGGGATTACCACTCTGTCTCCCCAAAGTATACAGCCCTTCTCGGTAAAGAGTTCAGTTTGTCTGTTTCGGAAGGGTCTGAATAGTTCGTCCTTGTCCCCTTCCGGCCATCCTTTTCCTACCCAGCTTAGGACTCGCGCCAGCCGCTTGTCTTTATTTGTTTCTCTGGCAATGTCTGGCGCGGTCACTAGTGGGTTGGGTATTGTCTCTATTTGAAATACCTCTGTCGTGGGTGCCGGGTCGTCTTCTAGGTCGGGCAAGGGTGAGCGGCTCAGGGCGTCTGCGTGGGTGATGTCCTTCCCGGGTCGGTGAATCAGCTGGTAGTTGTATGCCGACAGGAACTCTGACCACCTTGTCATTCTTGGTGATAGAATGTTCGGTGTGGCCTTATTTCCTGCCAGGATCCCTAGCAGCGGCTTGTGGTCCGTAATGATTGTAAAAAGTCCTACCGTAAAGGTATTCGTGGAATTTCTTGACGCCGGCGACGACTGCTAGGGCCTCCTTGTCGAGCTGGCTGTAGTTCCGCTCCGGTTTAGAAAGTGTCCTTGATGAGAAGGCGATGGGTGCTTCCCTCCCGTCTGGTAGCTGGTGGCTGAGGATAGCGCCCGATCCCAAAAGGCGATGCGTCGCACGTCACCGTCAATGGCAGGGTCTCGCTGTACTGGATTAGTACCGCGTCAGATGTTAGCAGTTTCTTTGTGTTGTTGAAAGTGCTCTCCTCCCGTGCTCCCCAGGTCCAGGTGGCTGTTTTATCTAACAGCCTATGCAACGGTTCCGCCACGGTCGCCTTTTGAGGCAGGAAGACATTGTAAAAGTTTAACAGTCCCAAGAAAGCCTGCAGTTCTGTTTTGTTTTTGGGTCGTGGCGCTTCCCTTATGGCTCTCAGTTTCTTCTCCGTGGGTGGATCCCTTGTTTGTCTAGGAGGTACCCTAGGAACTCGACCCTCTCAGCCCTTAGCTGGCACTTCCCTTTCTTGATTTTGAGCCCCGAGTCTCTGAATTTCTTCAGTACCTCCCTCAGCCGGGCTTCTAGTTGCTTTTCGTTTCTCGCGGCCACTAAGACGTCATCAAAATAGGGCACCACCCCCTCTATGCCCTGGAGGAGTCTTTCCATGAGGCTTTGGAAGACCCCGGGTGCCATGCTGACTCCAAACTGGAGCCGGTTGCAACGGAAAGCCCCCCGGTGTGTTACGATGGTTTGGGCTTCGGCGGTTGCGGCGTCGACCGGCAGTTGCTGGTAGGCTTGCGCTAGGTCGAGTTTGGCAAAAATCCGGCCTCCCCTCAGCGAGTGCAGAAGGTGCTGCACTACTGGGACGGGGTATGCGCTTTGCTGGAGCGCGTGGTTTAGGGTGGCCTTATAGTCCCCACAAATTCTCACGGACCCATCTGGCTTGATGGGGGTGACTATGGGGGTCTCCCACCTGGCATGATCGATTGGCTCCAGTACCCCTTGCGCGATGAGCTTATCTAGCTGCTCATCGATCTTGGGCTTGAGTGCAAATGGCACTCGTCTGGGTTTAAGGCGGATTGGTGCGATGCTTGGGTCTATGTTAAAAGAAATAGGGGACCCCGGTACTTGCCTAGGCTGTCGTGAAAACTTCCCCGGAAGTCCTCCACGGCGCCGCTTCCCAGTCCGACTCTGCGGTGCAGTGGATTCCGGTTACTTCAATGCCTAGGGGTGCGAACCACTGTAGTCCCAACAGGCTCGGCCGATCCCGGTCGACGATGGTCAGGGGTAGCACTTTGGTGTGGTTTTTGAAGGTGACTTTAAAATGGCCTCTGCCAACTACAGGGATGCGGTTTCCCTGGTAGTCTTTGAGGGTTAGTGTTTGGTCTTCTAATTCTTTGCGGCGGATGGAGGGAACCAGGCGCTTGATGGTGTGCCATGAGACCATGGAGAGGGAGGACCCAGAGTCCACCTCCATGTCGCATGGCTGGTCTTCTATCCCCACCGTCACGTACACCTTTCTGGCGTCTCTTGGAGGACTCTTGTGGAGGACTGGCTGACGATGACGGTCTGGTGTGTTTCCTCCCTTTGCCTTGCCTCGTTGAGCCGCCTGTTCCGACCCTCTTGGCTCCAGCGGCTCTCCGTCTGGCGGTCTCGGTATCTGGTGGGGGTGTTCTCTTGCCTGCGAGGGCTGCCATCTCGTCGCCCGTGTTAGATCTGAGGTGGATCGGGTCGAAGGAGACACGAGACCATTCTAGTGAGTTCAGCTCTTTATTTAGAATAGGAATAGTCTGGAGAATACAAGCCGTGGCAGCCCTTCATATAGGGCTGGCTTGCGGCTCGGCGGCCAATGGCAGCGCTTTGAATCTCCCGCGATCGGCACAGCCAATCGCGGTAGATTCTTAGCGCTCCAATCACGGCCGGGGCTTCGACCAATCAGGTCGCTGTCCGTCTGGACCAATCAGTTGCGAGGGTTTGGAGTATGCTAATACAGCACAGCCTCTTTTAAATTTTAACTTTCATATACTATTTTTAATCTTTTAAAATATTTTATTGTACACTGCTGAATGCCCCTTTTCTAAAGGAGATGGCCTGTTCCAAAATGCAATAAATAAAATAAAATGAAAATATATAAAAAAAAACTTAAGCAGTACATTGTTTAAAGTTAAATAATAATAAAATACAATGTAATTAATAAAAGATAATGTAATCTTCTAATATTTAGTTATGAAGTGTTTGTTCCTTTCCTGACAGAGCATTGGAACACCCATTTCAACTGACACCTATAAAATGAGACCTGGGGCCAAAAATTTGCACTATTAAATGTTCCTATTAAAACTGCCAACCAACCAGTTAACCCTGTTCTCTGAAAATGAGATCATAGAAGTTCACAGACCATAAGAAAGCTGGTTCATATTTATGATGTTTGCAGTGTCCTGGGGTTACGTGATTACTTTTTGCGACTCTCTGACAAGCAAATTCAGTGGGGAAGCCAGATTCATTTAACAACTGTGCTACTAACTTAACAAGTGCAGTGATTCATTGAATAACTGTGGCAAGAAAGGCCATAAAATGGGGCAAAACCAGTGGTAGGATTCAGCCAGTTCGCATCACTTTGGGAGAACCGATTGTTAACTGTCTGAGCAGTTTGGTAAATTGGGCAGAGAACTGGTTATTAAATTATTTGAATCCCACCACTGGGCAAAACTCATTTAACAACTGTCTTGCTTAGCAACAGAAAATTTGGGCTCAATTATGGCCATAACTCAAAAGCTACCTATATATTTAAAATTGCCTTGGCAAATTCCCAGGTGCATTACTTTGGTGCGTGGTCCATAAGTTTTATCTCTGTAGATTATTTGGATACTCCTGTTTATTTAAAACAAAACTGCACAGTTAATCATTGAGGCTAGACAAACACCAACAAGTTACTCTGAAAAGGCTGGATTGGCTAGTTGGGGTCACCTTTTCTTAACCGCTCAATCTGAAGTGCGTTTGAGCATTAAAATCTTTCAAAACTTGCTGCCCAATGCCTATAAATCAGTTTTCCAACCTTGGCAACTTTAAGGCACGTGGACTTCAACTCCCAGAATTCCCCAGCCTACGCGTTTTGCCACATTTGGGAAATTCTGTTCTAAATCATTTGATCAAGATTTTAAGATATTTTTTTCGGATTCCTCTATTGGGAAAAAACCATGAACCCAAACAACTGCTTTATCAGAGCTGCTTAAAAATACTCTTCCTGAGAACTACGCCCTGAATTATTTTTGTGCTGCTTTGGCAGTGAGGCGGAAATCAGTTTATTTTAATTTGGCCTTAAATTGCTTTATTCAGCCTATTGTTAATGCTGTTTTTTCCATTTTGTTTTAGTCCTGATTTGCATTTATATTTGCTGTCAATTGCCCTTGGGGGGGAGTTTTAGATAAACATTTGAATAACATGCAAGTCTCCATCAGTTCTAAGACAATTAAATGTATAAGCTTTAGGGTAAACTCCAGAGCTTCTGCCCCCGCCGCCGCTGCTGCTTCTGCCGCCGCCGCCGCTGCTGCTTGTGCCGCCGCCGCCACTGCCGCTTCTGCCGCCGCTGCTGCTTCTGCTGCCGCCGCCGCCGCTGCTGCTTCTGCCCCCGCCGCCGCCGCCGCCACTGCTGCACCGAGCCTCCCGGTCCTCGCCTTCCAGTCCTGCCGCATCCAGCCGGGCCATTTGCAGGAGGACAGGTAGGCGCGAGCGGGCGATCTTTCTTCCCCCTCCCCCTCACCCCACAAAATTTGGCCGGAAAATTTGGCCGTGATAAAAAATAAATAATTTTAATAAATAATTAATTATTTTATTTTATTTTATGTGCGGCCCAAACCAAATTTTCATCTTCTAATGTGGCCCAGGGAAGGTGAAAGGTTGGACACCCCTGCTTTAAATGTATCTAGAGTAGCACTATGAATATGCAGCTTCTTTATTTTTTAATTACAGCATGTTATGATAGCATGACTTGTATGGAAAGGTATAAGGATAAATGGCATCTTCAGGCAGATTAAAAGTCTGATGTATGTACATTTAAAAAATAAAAATAAAATAATGTCTTTCCCAAGGCACAAATTAGTACAGGTAGTCTTCGACTTATGACCCCAATTGATCCCAGATTTTATATGGCTTAAGTGATCAAAACTCACTTAGAGAACTTTTCACTTAGAGAATTTTCTTGGCACATTTGTTAATTGAATCGATGTAGTTGTTAAATTAGTAACACTGTTGTGAACCCGCTTTCTCCATTGACTTTGCTGGCCAGAAGGTTGCAAAAGGTGATCAAATGACCCCAGGACATTGCAGCTGTCATAAATGTAAGTCAGTTATCAAGCATCCGAATATAAATCACGTGACCATGGGAATGCTGCATTGACTGTTTTGCCGAAAACTAGGACTTCTGGGTTTTGGCAAAACTACACCCATAGCAAACTATTCATTCACTTAACAACCTGGAATTTGCTTAACAACTGCTGCAAAAAAGGTTGTAAAGTGGCATGTTAGACCCATTGTATGACCATTAAATATATACCCATAATGGGCAGGCTCCATTACAGTTGTATGTCTTGGACTCCTTGTGCAATATCAATGATAGTGGATCAGCAGTCATTTTCTTTATAATAGCCCACACCCTTTAGGGGAGTGATCCCCAACCTTTTTGACGCTGCGGCCCGGTACCGGCATCAGCTGGGCGCCGCGGCCCGGTACCGGCATCAACTGGCGCCGCCATCTTTTTTGACGAAAAAGTGCTTCCGGTGACCTCACCGAAGCACTTTTTTCGCAAAAAGATGGCGGCGCCAGCGCTCGGTGAGCTTTTTCGGGTAGAAATGGCTTTCTACCCGGAAAAGCTCACCGAAGCGCTGGCGCCGCCATCTTTTTGATGAAAAGTGCTTCCGGTGAGCTTTCTACTGGAAAAGCTCACCGGAAGCACTTTTTACCAAAAAGATGGCGGTGCTAGCAACCAGCGGCCCGGTAAGACTTGTTCCGCGGACCGGTGCCGGTCCGCGGACCGGCGGTTGGGGACCCCTGCTTTAGGGGACAACTTCGTGCCACAATCTACTTCATAGTGTGGTAGTTGGGAAATACAGGAGAAAGGAACACTATGAGACTTGGAGCTCCTGAACAAAACCTGGCATAAATATATACTACTAATAGTAATTTTATTTATCTTGCACTTATAATTATGCAGAACAGAAACAGAGTAAACAACAATTAATGCTAACATGATGCTAACAATAAATTATAGCACTACTGTATAATATAAGAAGCCTCTAAACTAAAAGTCCAATGATGTACAACAATATATCAGTTCAAATTAATAGATTTTTTTTCAAAGCAACTTTTTACTGGGTTTTGAAGCTTTAAGTAATCCCTTTGCAAATGTCATTCTGGACAGAGTCAGTTCCAAAGATGGAAAGTGAAGAAAACTCTCAGCCGTGATATGGCTCTTCTGATACCTGGGAGAAACCATTGATCTCAGACTGATAAGTAGATTAAATGTGCAGCTATGCAAACCAAGAACTGTTCTTTTCAACAGCAGGATGTGTCCATTCACTGCCAAATGTCTACACTGTAATTTACAATATTTACTGGAATTTATGCTGATATTCCCAATCAGTATAATGGATGGTAGTAAAAATGAGAACCAAATAAGGAATATCCAGATACACTTCAAGGCACTGGTGGTGATCAGTAAAAGCCTTCAGTATAGGAAGCCAAGGATGACACGCACACAGGGAGCCAGAAAATTTATGGGACCCCCTTTCTCTGATTGTCCAGCAGCAAAGCAAGAGAATCATGCTCCATCTCTTAAAGAGTGCCATCTACTAAGACCAAGGAAGTGAGCTTTTTCTATTGTTGAGTCTGCCTGTCCATCTCGTCCATGATTAGGTTGTCCCTGACCTTCATGGGTGTTTGAAGAGCCTTAAGACCTTACTGTTCTCCCAGGCATGTGTTAGATGAGCCAGTAAGATACTATTGATTAACTGCTGATGGTTATCACCAGCTGCCATTGTGTTAGTTCTGTTCCTGTTGGGTGTATATTTTCATTCTTTTTATTGTTCTGCATTGTTTAACTCTTGTTTGTCACCCAGAGTTGCTTGTGTGAGGTGGGAGGCCATATAAATCAAACCAGTCAACCGATGGATCAATAATATTATGAAAAGAGGCATTCAGGATACAAGTCCAGGGGCAAAGTTAGATTTCAGGTAACCTACATAATAGGCTGCTGCAGATGCTACATTTCCATTCATCTTGCAAGGGCTACATTGGGGGAAACAGGCAAAATAAAGACAGTATTTCCATCTAAGGAGTTAATTCTGGACCAAAAACACAAGAACATCTATAGGGAGTCCTCAGCTTACAACCAATTGCTTACCAACCATTCAAAGTTATAATGGACTTACCTAGGGGCTAATCACCTGGATTTGAAGTTACAATGCTTGTTCCCCCGGCAGCTGGATTGCATTTACAGCTGTTTGTAGTGTCCCAGGGTCACATGACTGCATTTTATACCAGTTTTGCCGCAAACCGGCTTTCAGTACTGGTTTTTGGCAAAACTGTTCCCATAACAAACCGTTGGTTCACTTAACAACCAAGATGTTCATTTAACAATCACCACAAAAAAGGTTATAAATTCAGGTCAATCATGTATTGCTCCGTTTCTACAACTTTCACAACCTATGACTGATGGGCAGGCTCTATTAGGGTCATAAATCAAGGATTACCTATACTTCTTTTGAGTTTTAGAGGTTAATGAAGATGAGATCAGATTGAACCAGTTAGTCAAAATAGATTCTGAATTTGAAACTGAGTAACATAAAAACCATAGAAATAAATAAAAATCATACAGGTAGTCCTTGACTTACTATTGAGCCCAAAATTTCTGTGATTAAGGAAGAAAAGTTTTGCTCCATAGTTGTTAAGTGAATCACTGCAGTTGTTAAATTAGTACCATGGGTGTTTAGTGAATCTGGCTTCCCCATTCGCTTTGTTTGTCAAAAGGTTGCAAAAGATCTCCCATGACCTTGACATTGCAACCATCATAAATACATGTCAGTTGCCAAGCGTTCAGATTTTGATCACGTGACTATGGGACGCTGTAATAGTCCTAAGTATGAAAAGCGATCACTTTTTTCAGAGCCATTGTTAATTTCCACTGGTCATTAAAAGAATGGTTGTAAGTCGAGGATTACCTATAATCTGACTCTAGGAAAAGAAGGATTGTGGGCAATTGTGCCACAACTGGTGTGTTCCTTTAAGATAATACTAGACTCCGTTTGGTTCTTCATTTTTCTTTTCTTTTTGGTTTCTTCACTTTGAAGTATTTGCCCAGATGCCATTCTTCACCTGTGTCCACCTTAGTCAAACATTCATCCCAAATAATGTCAGAAGCTTAGAAGTAACGTAGACGTTAGTTTCAGCATTTCAGTTTCAACAAAGCCAACCAATTGGGAACATAACTCAGCTTTCATCTGGAACATTTAGAGGAGAGATATTGCATCCCAACCAATGGTGGGATTCAAAATATTTTATTACTGGTTCTGTGGGTGTGGCTTGGTAGGCATGGTGTTGGCTTGGTGGGCATGGCAGGGGAAGGATACTGTAAAATCTCCATTCCGTTCTCAACCCACTAACCTGCTTTCCAGCTCCATTCTCCTGTGCAGGGCAACCAAAGAAGACCCAGCCGATCAGCTGGGACTCAGGAGGCAGAGAATAGATGGGGGCGGGGCCAGTCAGAGGTGGGATTGGTCGGTTCTCCGAACTACTCAAAATTTCTGCTACCGATTCTCCAGAACTGGTCAGAAGCTGCTGAATACCACCTCTGGTCCCAAACCAAAGAGAAACAGAGTATACTAGGTAAGGAGGATGGAAATCAGAAGCCAGCCATGAAGATGGAGAACTGGGATGTCTCTAGGATATGGTCAAAAAATAAGATAGTGGTCCCCACAATATAGTTGGAACTCGGACTGTTTTTTAGGTCCATTGTGATGCGGATACTAAATGGTTAGCAATTGCACTGGCCCGGCTGACGTTTTGACTTTTTTGACATTACTTGAAGAAAGCATCTGTCTGATAGAAGACAGCAGAACCACTTCTCAAATTTTTTTCTTCTTCAAATTTTTACACTTTTTTTCAGATCAATCATGTGGTGATCCTTTGGTTGCAACAGGAATTGACTATCTGGCTTATTGCCTGAGGCTGATGTTCTGGACTGAGGGCGACTGGCCCCTAAATCACCCCGGCAGCTTTCATGGCTAAGGTGAAACTAGAACTCACTGCCTCCAGGTGATTGGCTCAAAGTCACCTAGTTGACTTTCATGGCTAAAGCAGGACTGGAATTCAAAGTCTCCTGATCCTTGGTTCAAATAACCCAGCTGGCTTTCAAGGCTGAACCCAGAGTTTCCTGGTTTCTAACCTGGAGCCTTCATCACTAAACCATCCTGGCTCTATTCTCCCGGTGTAATTCTTTAAATAAAAAATTTACAACTCCTTTCGTCATTATGGCCAGAGAGATGATAGATGCCCAATATTTTTAACTGAAACTTTTTTTTTTAATACAACAAGGTTATGTTAATTAATGAAATTACTTTGCATTGATTTATTGTATAACTTCCTATCCATGGGCTAAAGTTAAAATGTCAGGCTTGGAGCATATATGATCATTTAAGCCAGGGGTGGGATTCTACCAGTTTGGCCCAGTTTTATAGAACCAGTAGATCCGAAGAGCAGCTGACACTGAATTCTTTTCTTCAGTTGGGCCCACCCGCCTTGCCCCGGCTATAGGCTGTCCCTTATTCCCTGCTAAAGCAACCTTAGTTGCTTTGCGTGGTACAGCTGAGTGCTGCACATCAGCAGGAAAAGATTATTCCTTGCAGGAGAAGTTGATTTACAAGTACTGCACATGTGCGTTCTCTCACCGAACCGGTTGTTATGCCGGTAGGATCACTTCGTTTTCAGCTTTTGAACATTAGAGATCTCAGGATTTCCAGGACAGGAGATCAATAGGACCCATATTTCTTTTCAAAGAGGAATTGCTAATATTAATTTTATGCTACTTTCTTTGCAGGAAGTAAAGCCATTCTCACCTTTCTATTATTAGAATATTACCTGTTCACAACACTGTGAAGGCACATCAAAATATTATTACATTTCAATAATCCTTTTCTTGTGTTTGTAGGTATTCAACAGATTATTTCCTAATTGCACAGCAAATAGTTTGTTGAATACATACAAAAACCAGGCAGTTGTTTCCTCATTGCATAGATCTGATTCTATTAGTCAAACATTAGGGTTGATTTTTTAAAAAACTATTCTTTAAAAGAAAGTGCGTAAGTATCAAGGTTTTTCTCTAAATCCTTTAACAATAGGCTATAAAATAGGTAATAAAACCCAGCTACCTGATCTGGTACTTAGATGCAGATTTGAAAATGAAAGCAAATGTTTGTTCTATTAGAAAACAAATAAAGAATTAACTGGCTGTTTCCTTTTAAGGTAGCTGTAAAACTCTTTTGCATCCTTCAATTGGCAGAAAAACGTGCAAGCATAAGATACATTGTCCGCACAATCAGTTCTGCTCTGCTCTATCTTTACTGTGTTTTTTTTACTGTATTTATTTTAAAAGCAGACATATTGAAAAGATCTAAGAACAAATAAAAATTCCAATAATTTTGGAATTTCAAAAAGACTGAGGTAAACAGGGTTGAAAGGTGTCAAAATGCCTTTCTTTCAAGGATTCGATTTTCCCGCTGGGAGACCTCCGGTGCAAGGATACGGACAACTGCTTGAAAGCTGGATCTTTTTATTTTTCAGGAAGGCGGAGAACAGCGAGAAGTCTGCGTTCCTGGGCTAGCTAGCTTCCCATGGTAAGTCCCTGGTTTTTTATACCCTTTTCTCCCTTTGTAAGTTGATTTTGTGTGAGTGTTTGTATTTGTGCCTAATGTTTCAAATCCTGTTTGAGTTTGTCTTTATTTCCGTCAGAGGGCAAACTACGCAGGGTGGCCAGATTGTATTATTGGTTTTCTGTAATCTCTTTTAGCTTTAAGATAGTTTTTCATATTTGTTCTGTGGCAATCTCCTGTCTGTCCCTTTTGTAATTTATATTTTGTGTCTTTTGTCTGTTTGTTTTGCTTATTTGGTATGTCCTGTGTTTGTAAGGGTTTTCTAAATTATCTTTTGTTTCCTTTTCCTATTTGTCTAGTTTTCTTAATTACTTAGGCTTTTGTCTATAGGGATTCTTTAATACTTTTTATTTGATTCCTTTTCCTATGTAAGTTTGTTTGTTTCCTAAGTAAGTAAGTTTTTTCTTTTCCTTTGTAAGTTTGTGGCTGACCTGATGTTCCCCTTGGGCTTTTCCTGTTTTTGTGACACTACTGTCTTCGTGAAGTTCCCTTTCTACAACAGGAAAAAAAAAACTTGGCCTATTACGGTTTGCAAAAAAGTAACTTTTCCAAATCGAAGCTGTTGGAAGAAAAATCCAGTCCGGTTCCAAGCTGGGAGAAAGATGCTGGAAATAAAATGGAGGCTGGCTGCAGGAAAGAAATCTTCTGTTTATTTGACTGGCAGAAACTTTAGTTTCTGGGATGGCTGACAAAATGGGGTTGAGATAGGTGAGCTTTTATAAATTAATTGGGGCCATGTGATTGAGATGCCTGTTTATGTGCAAGAACATGGCCTTTATTATTCTAATAATTCTTGCCAGATTTCTGTGGAGTCATGTAGGGGTCATGGCTGGCTCTACAGGCAAAAGGGAAAATCCAAATCCTAGGTGTTTGAACTAATCTTGTTAGCTTTGGCTTGCCTAATTGTGTTGCTTATCTGGAGTCTCTGCTCTTTGCTTATGAATACAATTGCCCAATTTTTCTGAACTGATACAAAATCTAAAGATTGGCCTTTTCCTGCTTCTGCTTGAGGCTGTTTCCCTATGGCAGAAAGACTGGGGCTGCTTTCTGCCTTTAAGATTTTTTTCCATTTCTCCTTTGGGGGAAATATTCTGTCTTGCCTCTTTTAAATATTAAGAATAAAGAATATTTTAATTTGGGGAGGGGGAGGCTTCCCACAAAGCTAAGATACATTTTCTGGTATATGCCAATACCTCCAATCTTTTACACGTCCATTTTTCATAACAACAATTTTCCATAATTTTTCATGTCAGAGCTCTAATGTGGAATGTCAGGGAACTGCGCAGCCATATCCAGAGACATTGACACCAACATGTAGTTTTATATAGATAAATATACAGTATTTTACAACTATATATACAGCAAACCTAGATAGTCAGGCAAACAGGAGTATTGTCAGGTAAATCAGCACAACACAAACATCATGAGGTAAATTACAGAGCACATAAGAGGAAAAAAAGCGGGGGAGAACAAAGGTGGTATTCAGCTGATTCAGACCGGTTCTGGCATACCGGTAGTGGAAATTTCGGCCAGTTTGGAGAACCAGCAAATGCCACTTCTTGCTGGCCCTGCCCAACTGCCCCTGCTCTTTCCCGTCCTTTATTCCGTTGATTTTTAGCTCAGCTGATTCGCACGGCAGAGTGGATTGTGTGCCTCAACTGAGCTAAAAAACAGCTCAACTCACTGAGGGCAACCTTGGAGTGCTGTGCGTGCGCACAAAGTGCGTGTTAGGCATGTGCGTCCTTTATTCCATTGATTCTTAACTCGGCTGATTCGCACAGCAGAGCGGATTGAGGCGCCTCAGCGGAGCTAAAAATCAGCTCAGGTGATCTTTGAGTCCTGCGCAAGGGCAATCTTTGAGTGCTGTGTGCCTGCACGAAGTGCGCGTTTGGCGCGTGCGTGCACAAAGCACAGGTGCATACACAAAGCCCGCAGAACTGGTAGCATGCAATTTGGAATCCCAGCACTGGGGAAGAAACTCCCCCTCCACACCCACAGAAAACGATTACAGCTTGCCTCACGTAGGAGCCATCAATCTTCAACCGATCACAACCCGTGTTCTGGCTCACTGCCCAACCCCACTGCTCCCGTGATTACTTTTAAATATCTTAGCATGAAACCTTTGAACTTTTCCAATATTGTGTTATACTGCTTATGTTTCATGTCCCTCCAGTGTACCTTGTGAATTTTGGGGTGGTGGGCATGACTGGAGGACGGCTTCTCAGAAGTAGCCCCACTGTATGCAGCTCTCCCCAGGAGATACGCATAGCCCCCAGCGTTCCTGGCATTTCAAAAATAGGCAAAAGGAATTCCATTTCATCCCCGTCTTGGTCCAGGTAGTCCTCAGCTTACAATTCATTTCGTGGCCATATGAAATTACAACGGCACTGAAAGAAGTGACTTATGACACTTGTTTTTCACACTTGCGACCATTGTAGCATTCCCATGATTACGTGATCAGAATTTGGAGGCTTGGCAACTGACTCATATTTATAACGGCTGCCATATCCCGGGGACATGTGATCTCCTTCTGCGACCTTCTGCCAAGCAAAGTCAATGGAGAAGCAAGATTCACTTAAGCACCGTGTGAGCTAACTTAACAACTGGAGTGATTCACTTAACAACTGTGGCAAGAAAGGTTATAAAATAGGAAAAACTCATTTAACAGCTGACTTGCTTAGTAACAGAAATGTTGGGCTCAATTGTGCTCATAGGTCAAGGATTACCTATAAATGAGGGAGACATAAAAAGAGAGTAGGGTTTTTTCCCCCCCATAAATTAATTTATTATACTCAGCTATATTTTATTGTCATTTTATTTATTTTTTGCTGTTTACAGCCCAGAGAGTTGGGATTGGAACAGGTTAGAAACATTGAAAATAGATACATTAGAAATACAATACATCATGGCTTAGGATAATACAAGTAGTCCTCGGTTTACAACAGTTCATTTAGTTACTGTTCAAAGTTACAACAGCACTGAAAAAAGTTGACTTACGGCTATTTTTGAAATGTTGTAAATTGGGGCATAGCTCACTTAACAAATGTCTCACTTGGACTCAATTGTGGTCATAAGTAAAGGACTACCTATATATTGAGCCAGTTATTATCAGGGATGGTGTTTGACCTGCACAGATGTCTCTCCAAGTAGAGGTAGTCCTCCACTTATGACCATAATTGTTCTACCTTGCTCAGTAATAGTAACTGTGACAGGGATCTTGGAGTCCTTGTGGACTAAATATGAGCCAGCCGTGTGCTGCAGCTGCCAAAAAAGGCAACACAGTTCTAGGCTGCATAAACAGGAAGAGAGTCAAGATCACGTGAAGTGTTAACCCCACTTTATAATGCCTTGGTAAGGCCACACTTGGAATACGGTTTTGGTCACCACGATGTAAAAAAGATATTGAGACAGTCTAGAAAGAGTGGAGAGAAGAACTACAAAGATGATTAGGGGACTGGAGGCTAAAACATATAAAGAATGGTTGCTGGAATTGGGTATGTCTAGTTAGATGAAAAGAAGGACGGGGGTGACATGATAGCAGTCTTCCAATATCTCAGGGGCTGCCCACAAAGAAGAGGGAGTCAAGCTATTCTCCAAAGCACCTGAGGGCAGGACAAGAAGCAACCTGGATGGAAACTAATCAAGGAGAGAAGCAACGGACAACTAAGGAGAAATTTCCTGAAAGTTAGAACAATTAATCAGTGAAATAACTTGCCTCCAAAAGTTGTGAAGTTTTTAAAAAGATGTTGGATAACCATTTGTCTGAAGTGGTGTAGGGTTTCCTGCCTAAGCAGAGGGTTGAACTAGAGGACCTCCAAGGTCCCTTCCAATTCTGTTATTCCATTCTATTCTAACTGAGCCCATGTTGTTGTTATGCAAGACAGTTGTTAAAGTCAGTGATGCCCTATTTTACAACTTTTCTTGCCACAGTTTTAAGTGATTCACTACAGTTGTTAAGTTAGTAATATAGCTGTTAAGTCAATCTGGCCTCCTCTGTGATTTTGCTTGTCAGAAGGTTTCAAAACGTGATCACACACGACCCGGCAGCCATCTTTAATACGAGCCAGGCGCCAAGAGTCTGAATTTTGATCACCATGGGGATGCTGCAGGGGGTCAGAAGTATGAAAAATAGTCATAGGCCACTTTTTTAAAATGCCATTGCAACAATCACTGAATGAATGGTTGTAAGTTGAGGGCTATCAGTGTGGCCAGGACAAAACTATTTACACTGGTTTAAAAATGCTTGAAGTCCTCCTTTTAATAGTCTCCCACCAGCCATTTGGAATTGAGACTGTGTTCCCTCTCCGTTCAATTTCAAGGGCAATATCACCAATGCAGGCAGTCCTCAAATGATGACCTCAACAGGGACTGTAAAATTTGTCGTTAAGTGATATGGTTGTTAAGTGAGACACCTTGACCTATTTTATGGGTCATTTTGTTATGGTCATTAAGGGAGGCATCACAAGTTTGAGACTTGGGGGTTCCTGCAAGATTCCCCCATTGTGTTTGCTTTTTGGAAGTTGACCGGAAAGGTCACAAATGGTGATTACGTGACTACAGGACATTACAACTGTCATAATTGTAACTGGTTGCCAAACACCCAGATTGGGATCACATGACTGTGGTGACCCTATGATGGTTGTAAATGCAAGGATGGTCATAAATCACCTTTTTCAGTGCCTTCGTAACTTTAAAAGGTCGCTAGACAAATGCTAGGTTGGGGATCACCTGCAAGTCATTTGCTTTAACAGGAACTTCTGAGTTAAAACTGGATGTTTGGATGGGTACAGGGGTGGGATGCAAATTTCTTAACAACTGGTTCTGTGGATGTGGCCTAATTTGTGGACATGGCTTGGTGATCATGTGACTGGGTGGGTGTGGCTTGCTTGCTGGACATGGCTTGGTGGTCACATGACTGGCTGGGCATGGCTTGGTGGTCATGTGACTGGGTGGGTGTAACCAACTCAATGTCACTCATGTCAAGGGGTGCCTCGCCTGGCCCCTCCCCTCCCAGCCATTCCTTGTCACATCCAGCCTCAACTTATCTATAGTTCTGTAAAAATGTTGTTCACTTTTTTTTGACTTTATTATCTATGTACTATAGATGTACTTTCATGGACCGCTGAAAGGAAATGGGTGAGTGGGTGGATGGATGGATGTCTACTCATTTCTCCTTGCCCCGTTTTCTCAATCAAAATTTCTCTGCATGACGTTGGCTTTTACTTATGGTAGGAAGAAAAGTTCTACTGGCCTGATAGGGTCACCTGATTCTTCTTTTCACAAGCAAACATAACGAAGCATGAATAACATCCCCTTGATGAGTAACTGAGAACTCTATCGTGCTATGTCAGCCCATATTTGAAAAGACAGCATGCAATCGAATTGTTTGCAGTATTAACAATCTGATATGAAAATAAGGCAGGAGACCCCATGGAAGCCTTAGGAATGACCCTTAGGTTTCTTTTAAAAAATAACTTAGTTTTGTTCCTGTCCAGAGTAAAGTAATATAAAGAGTTTGCATAGAAGAAAGTTTTATTTTGTTCTCAATGAGATGAATCGATGTGATGGAAAGAGGAGACAAGCTTGAAATTTGGCAGAGCTTGAAGCCTTATCAAGTGGGGCTCTTTCTCTGGCATCTCAAATATATGGTGGGGAATATAATTATTCTGCAACAAAGGGAAAACATCTCTTATTACTCAAAGACTCAAGCGAATGCTTAAAAAGCAATACTCTAAATTGGTGTTTCTCGTTCCTCAGCAACTTTAAGTGGTGTGGACTTCAACTCCCAGAATTCTTCAATCAACATGCAGGCTGGGGGATTATGGGAGTTGAAGTCCAAATCTTGTAAGTTGCCAAGGTTGGAAAACACTGGTTAAATGGGATATGATTACTTTCCATACTTTCATGTGTACTTTCTGCCATATTAAACATTACATTTGACTCAACCATAATGGTTATTAAGGTTATTATAAAGAAGTCCATCATGAGTCTCTGAAGAAGTCCAGAAGTTCCCTGAAGTTGAAACAATGGGCTTGTGATAAAAGAGGCTGAGTAGCAAGGAAATGTCAATGAAATTGTCCTAAAAGGAAATTGGTCAAGGATGCTCTTAATTGTATGGTTTAGTCAGGCAGGCATGGTGTCCCATCACAGAGCTGAATACTAACAAAGAAATTGCAATAACGGAAGCTCCAAATTTTGTTGTTTGACTTCAGGCCAAGTTCAAGGAATGGGAAAGTAAAAGACAGAAAGGAAAGGATTAAAATGTTAGATAGCAACCAAATATTACGCAAAGGAGTGACAAAACAGGGCCATAGTTCATAATTAAGAGTGATGAAACATTAGTGATGTTTTTCTTTCTGAAATTTCAACAGTGGAAACCAGAAATTTTTCTCAAATTTATAACGGTGTCAGTTACTTAATATACTTGGAAAAAGTCAGTTCTTCTTCTGAATTGATTTTATGAGTGTTGATTATAAAATGATCTTATTGTGTCATGACAATGGCATGTAAAACAACACAATAGTAATTATGCAATAGAAAGAATAATAATGTACAGGTAGTCCTCCATCTACGTCCAGTTTCTTAGTGACTATACAAAGTTATGACTGATCTCCCCAGGACTATTTATGATGTAAAATTCCAATGGCCGTTCCCCCACCCAAGGTCACATGATTGTATTTTGGGTGGCTTGGCAACCAGTTTTACATCCATTTGCAACATCCCAGTCACATGACCACAATTTCCATGTTTTCTGCCACAAACCAGCGTTTACTTCCTATTTTTGATAAAAGACACCCATTGCGGGCAATGGAGTCACTTAACAACCATATGTTCCTTTAACAATTGCTGCATTCTCTTAACAACTACGGTGTTCACTTAACAATTGTGGCAAAAAAAAGAGATCATAATTACGTATGGTCACTTGGTAACCTACTTAATGACTAACACGTCTTGTGCTCGTAATTCTGAACTCAATTATGGTCATAAACTGAGGACCACTTGAAAAACCAAACTGAAACTTAAAAAAAAAAAAGAATAGGAACATTAAAGTAACATTAACTAGTGCAGACCTTTAAGATGTTATGAAATCTAGATTACATGTAGGTTAAATCAGATTCTTCAGGAAACCAGTGTTTTTCAAACTTGGCAACTTCATTTGTGGATTTCAGCTCCCAGTAAAAAATTTGAACCATATAGCACAATGTACTGTTCCATCTTCTCATTTATACAATATAAAGATGTTTTAAAGAGCAACCAAGGCAACCAATTTGTTTTAAGGGCAGAAGATCTGCAAAATTCCAGAAAAACTATGTGATGGCAACAAAGACTAGGAAAGTTTCATTCATCACTCTAACTAGTTGGCTACAGAGTGGGATTCAAGTTTATTCTTCTGCAAAATAATATTGACATCTAGTCTTGATATTTGATGTGGAATTCGCTATGCATATACTCAAGGTTGACTCAGCCTTCCATCCTTTCCCAGGTCAGTAAAATGAGGACCCAGATTGTTGGGGGCAATATGCTAACTCTAAACAGTAAAGCACTGTGAAGCGGTATATAAGTCTAAGTGCTATTGCTAATTCTTTTTGAACAGAGGTACAGTTAGTTTTCGACTTACAACTATTTGTTTAGTGACATTTGAAGTTACCAGGGCACTGAACAGTCACAATGCCCCAAAATCACATGATCGCTATTGTAACCTTCTGAGCTGACTTCAATCAAGCAAATTCAATGGGAAAGCTGGATTCACTTCACAACTGCAGCGATTCGTTTAATAGCTGTGGCAGAAAAGGTTGTAAAATCAGACTTAACACCTGTCTTTTACTTAACAATGTAAATTGTTGGTCCCATTGTGGTCGTAAATAAAGGACTACCTGCAGTGGTGGGATTCAAAAAAATTTACTACCGTTTTTTTGGGGCGTAGCAGGAGAAGGATACTGTAAAATCTCCATTCCCTCCCCACCAGACTAACCTGCTTTTCAGCTCCAAAGAAGACCCAGCCAATCAGCTGGGACTCAGGAGGCAGAGAATAGATGGGGGCGGGGCCAGTCTGAGGTGGTGTTTTCTAGTTCTCCGAACTACTCAAAATTTCCGCTACCGGTTCTCCAGAACTGGTCAGAATCTGCTGAATACCACCTCTGACTACCTATAGCATAGTTATTTTATTTCTTTTTTGGAGTAAAAGGTCAAGATGAGATCTGACAGAACAGCCATCCTTCCTGTTCTTCTGCATCCCGCAATGTAATTGGATCTCCAAAAACTATACAGGTACTCCTCAACACAATACAGCCCAAAGTTTATGTTGCTAAGCAAGACATTTTTTAAATGAGTTTTTTTCCCCATTTTACAACCTTTCTTGCCATGGTTGTTAAATGAATCACTGCAGTTGTTAAGCTAGAGCATGGTGGTAAAGTGAATCAGGCTTCCGTGTTGACTCTGTTTGTCAGAAGGTCACAAAAGGTGACCACATGATCCTGGGACACTGCAGCCGTCATAAATATGAATTGCCAACTGTCTGAACTTTGATTATGATGCCCCAATGGTAAGTGTAAAAAATGGTCATATACTTTTTTTCAGTGATATTCTAACCTTGAACAGTCACTAAATGAATTTTGTAAGTCGAGGACTACTTATAAATAATCTAATAATCACTGGCAAGAAGATAGGAATCAATCAATACAGAAGCGGTCCCTAAAATTTAATGTCCCACTTTCAAGAAATCAGAACTCTGCAAAATTATAAGAAAAGAAAGAGAAGGTAAACTTTGCAAATTTGGTTACTCCAAACGAAACAGAAATGGCTGCCACCCACCATTTACCCTGATTGTTCTGATTAACATCCCTTGTATTTGTCAAGCTGTCTAAATATTTCACCACTCCGAAACCAAATCCAAGTTCCTGGGACAAGCATCATAATGAAGTGTACCATACAAACAGAGCATTCAATTGTGTTTTGATAAGCTAAGTTCCTTCTCTTAACCAGGGTCATAGGTCAAATAACCATTCGGCATTGCTGATTCATTTTTTTACAGCTGCTGGGGACATGATCTATGCATTTGCACAATGGCCGGAAGTGGAGTTGAAGCCATTTTACATAAGTCCGAAGAAGACAAATGGGATATGATGCTCTTGCAGACACCCACCAGCGCTCTCCTCCCATCTTGCACGTAACCATGATTTAAATCTTTTAAGGGTGTATTTGCTGTAAATAAAGCTGACATTAAAAGCTGTGTTTTGCTTTGCACTTCACTTTGTTTCTTTAATTTTATTTAGGGCAAAAAAAAAAAAACACCTTGAAAAGGGGAGAATGGAGAAGTTGGTAGGTAGTAGAGAAGATACTGTAACTGGGAGTAGATGGATAGGTTTTCTAATTGAGAAGGTTTGGAACATCATCAGAAAAAGAGACCAAGGATCTTATCTTGACATCATAGGAAAATTCTATTAGACTTTGGTATCAAAGCATCAGAAGTTTGGTAGCCTGTTTTCCGACTAACCAATTCATAAAAGCTTTTAATAAAAATTGTTGCATGTAATCCTTGGTTTACAACTGTTCGTTTAGTAAATTACAACAACACTGGGGGAAAAAATGACACGTCTGTTTTTCACACTTACGTTTCAGCATCCCCACAGTCATATGATCAAAATTTGGGCGCTGGGCAACTGGCATGGATTTATAATGGTTGCAGTGTCCTGGGGTCATGTGATCAACCTTTGTGACCTTTGGATAAGCAGCATCAATGAGGAAGCCAGATTCATTTAACAACTGTATTACAAACTTAACAACTGCAGTGATTCACTTAACAACTGTGGCAATTGTAAAATGGGGCTGAAACTTACCTAACAACTGACTTGCTTAGCAACAGGAATGTTAGGCTCAATTGTGATCATAAGTTGAGGACTATCCGTGATTGGAAAAATCTTGCAAAGATCTGTTCATTTTCTGAAAATCCACACTCTGGTTCAATTAACAATAATGTATAAAAGGCCAACCACACATTTGCATTATCTGGGAGAAGCGGACGGGGCTATCCCTCTCTTTATGATGTGCAAATAGTCAAAATTATTTCAGCAACATTTGTCGATCTTATTTGTTCTGTCATGGAAAGGAAAACGAGCCCTCTGTGAACTCCATAACCACTGTTCAGGAAGTGTTTGGCAATTGGAAATAAAAGCGATTGCTCAACTATTTATGAGAAAAGACAGGAAGTGGGCATTTTTTACTGGGCGAAAATGAGGAAAATGCGTGCATAGTTGGACATTGAGCTGAATCATAAAAATTAGAAAGGAACCCCAATGGAAAGGAAAACGAACTCAGATACCCCTCAGAGGTGTCTCCTGGCTAGCTGAAAGACTGGGGGTGAAATTTCATGGGGGTGGGGTGGGGTGGCTGTTTCGAATCCTTAAAACACCCCCAAAAAATCCAATGTAAGATCCTCTTTCACACTATAAATTACAAAGAACTGAAATTAATTCATCTATCTATCTATCTATCTATCTATCTATCTATCTATCTATCTATCTATCTATCTATCTATCTATCTATCTAATCTATCATCTCTCTCCCCCCTGTGTCAGCCTGCCTACCTGCCTCTCTCTCTTTATCTATCTGTCTGTCTACCTATCATCTATCTATCTATCTATCTATCATCTATCTATCTATCTATCTATCTATCTATCTATCTATCTATCTATCTATCTATCTATCTATCTATCTATCTATCCTAATCATCTATCAATCTAGAGAAGTAGTGCAAGATTGAAAGATGTGGAGAGATCCCACTCCATAGAATTGCCAAGAGTCAGACATGACTGAATGGATAATGCCATCATAGCTGTCTGTCTGTCTGCCTATTTTCTATCTATTCTCCCCCCTCCCTCTCTCCTCCCCCACCTTTCTCTCTCCCTCTCTCCCTCCCTCCACCATTCAGGAGGATCTGTGGAAGGATCTCTGTATATATTTTAATCTCCTGTGAGTGCTCTTTCTCTTCTTATTCCCATTTTACATATAGATTGACCACTGGTCTTTAATCAATTAGAATTTGTTCTTGGCCAAAAGGTTGGCATAATGATGCCACACCTGTTGCTCACACCCAAGTTTCCTTCCTATGGATCTTCTTGACAGTTCCTGGTTGGCATTTAGGAATATTCGCTCATTCTCTTCCTGAGACACAACTTGAGAAACCGACAAAAAGATGCTTCTTAGGGAACAGTCAGATAAGTAGAAGGCGTAGCTTGCAACTGCTTAAAGGTGTTGAGAAAGAGAGAAGGGCAGGTACCCTTCCTAACTGCTCAGATTCTAAAGGAGACGGTAGAAGATTTGTGCTTTCAGACTTGCAAGATTCTGTTAATGTAGGCTTAAAAAAAAGTAATATTAACACATCTGATTGTGTTTCCTGTCTGATCTACCTGGAATGGCTGACACTTCCTCTTCTCCCAAACTGCTGATTTAAATATATATTTTTTTGTCCTGGAGAGATTTGAGGGCTGAGACCCAGCTAATATGAAGCCACTGAATTTTGTTATGTTTAAACAATCATTTTTCAGCATCTATTATCTTTTTGACATGGATCTAAGAACAGCTTATAGTGTACTTCTGGTTAGCTTTTATCAGGCCATAAAACAATAAAGTTAGGAATATACTTAGAACAAATTAAGTATTATAATGCACTTAATGCAGTGCAATCATGATATTTGCATATTATAGTTTCCAGTATATTTAAACTTTTTTAAAAAAGCAGAATAGATCTTCAGTCTTAGCAACCCAGAGCATCTAGACTAGAAAGGTTCAACTTTGGCAGTTTTAAGACCTGTGGACTTCAACTCCCAGAATTGCCCAGCCAGCCTGGCTGGGGAATTCTGGGAGTTGAAGTCCACAAGTCTGAAAATCACCGAGGTTGGACACCCCTGATCTAAGCATTAATAAAATCATGGAAACATAAAATGATAGAATGGAAAGAGACACTGGAACTCATATAGTCCAATCCTTGGCCCACTTTAGGAATCGACCATTGGAACATTTAATTAATTGGGGGCAGTTGTGGAGGGAGGGAAGGGGTTGTCCAAAAAGTCAAAATAGTAGGCACAACCATGTGATGGGAATCTCCCCCATGTATGTTGTACATGCAATGCACATTAAAAAGAAGCTGAGTCATAGTCTCCTCCCTGCACTTTTGAGATGCCCCTGTTTAAAAGATCATACTGTGAAACTTCTTTTGTGTCAATGTGTGAATAAGCTTCAGTGTTGCGACGCTCCGGCAATGAACTAGCCCTCATGAGGCATTTGTGATACATGGCAACCTACATTGTACCCGGCGGGTTTATGGATCATGACTTCTGGCTTCATGTTAAACCAGACCTTGTGGTACACCAGATGTGTACCCCCAGACTACCAGAATTTCCCCGTTAGCATTATTAGCAATAGACAAGATTTGTAACCATCCGGAGTGACTCCACAGGTGCTAAATGCTCGATCGAGCATTTCTAGCTCTGTGATTTTGGTGTTAGGAATTTGACTGCACCCCCTTACCAAGGCCATATCAAAGGCTGAGGAATTCCCTGCCATTCAGCAAGACAAGGCAGGCCTGTTTCTGGATCACCCGTGCCTAAGGGAGGATTCACAGATCTCCTCCCCTCTTTTCCCACCTGACACGTGGCCTCTCCTCTCCTTTCCACAGCTCAGTCATCCTTGGATACCTGGGAAACCACCATTCAGGCAATGCTACCTGAGCTGGCAAAGGAGAAGCCCATTTAGCAGGAGCCAAGCCTCCCTATGAACCCCGAGGGGAAGGGGGAGTCTGAACGTGCATGTAATTGGCACGTATGACAAAGAAAGCAAGAGAGAGCAAGAGAGAGAGAGAGAGAACCGTGATCTCTCTCACACAAGGGAGTGAACCTTGATGTCAGGGTTGCGCTTGTAGCATCGGTGACTACACATCTTACATGTTCAGTGCTGACGAATATCATCTGAGGCCTGACCTGAACCTTGGTGTGGTTGATGAAAGCAGATGTCCATCAAGAGACATTTTTTGGGGTGCCCTTCCTAGGTGCTGGAATGCTGTATTGCCAAGTCCTGGTAAGCTATTTTCCCCCATCCCTTGACACCTTGGAATACAGCTTCCATCATACTCTGCCAGACCATTCTATTGGACACTGCAGTCAGCTCACGTTATTGGCCTTTGGTTATCAAAAACTTCTTGAAGATTTTTCAGATGTTTATGGCCTTCCAAAGACCTGGTGACTTGTTCATTTTAACTTTGTGGCATGAAACTCAACCTTACACCATGATTTATGTTGTAAATCTAGCAAATGTGGTTTTTTCAGTAAAAAGGAAACAGAATTACACAAATTCGTGGAATTAAAAATCAAAGAAGAAGGGAAGGTCTCTTTCTGATCAAACCAACCTCATGGACATGCCTTGGTAGTTTCATGATACATTGTGGAATTGACCTGTTGTGAGTGTGACCCTTTTGTCCTACTACATCTTTGCTATTTCTAATGGTTCCCCACCCATGTCCTTCATTGTTCTACCTCTCTATTTGAGATCATCCAAGGTCAGGCAATGCCGAAAAATGGGTAGTTTTTTGAAGTCACATTGTTGTCCTTCCTTGTCATCACTTAAATGGTGTTCTCCTGGCCCACTCCTTCTTTTTATTAATTTTAAACTGATGTTTCTCAACCTTGGCAGTTTGAAGATGTATGGGCTTCTACTTCCAGAATTCACAAGCTAGCATAGCTATGCATAGCATAGCTGGCTGGGAAATTGAAGTCCACACATTTTCAAATAGCTAAGTTTGAGAAACACTGCTTTAGATCAATTATTGGACTCTAATCTTTTTTTCCTCTCTTAATTCCAGTGGGCAGTTCCATCTCAGAAAGCTACTTTTTGATTCTCCCTCCTTCTTGTTTTCCTTGCCGAAATCTGAGCACCCAACATAGCAGTTGACATAGCATCTGAACACTTATTGCTTAACCTGTCCATCTCTGCCTTTTCCTACCAACCTTGGCCAGAGAGAAGGAGGAGGAAGAGGAAGGTAGAGCCTCCAAGAATGAGGCTCTTGAAATGAGGCAGTGATTAGAGGAAGGCTTAGAAGTTTATCTTTCTTTGGAGGGTGCCCTGCACAGTTTTTCCAAAAGCAAAATATATGCATTGATCTGAACATTGGTGATCCAATCTAGATGAGGGCTGCAGCAACCAGGAAAAAATGGGTGGGGGACAGAGGAAATGCTTGCTCTGAGTTTGAAGAAGGGACCTGGAAAGCAGAATATGGTTCTCATGAAAAGATATCAAATTTACATTTATTTAATGAATCTCAATTGCTGTTGCTCTTGTTTGTATTGCTAAGGAAAACAGACTATCAGTTGTAGAACATCTTGTAATAAATGCCAGACTAACTTTATCATTCCTGGCTAAGGGACCCAGAATGACGCATGGATGCTGCTTTAGGAAGGTAGTCATTAAAATGCAGTTTCTTATCTTGCCCCTGGGAGAACTTTGAAGAACAGGAAGATACATGTCCTTCCAGCTAAGGGGAGATGGAGCCCATGTGCTTGGCTGCAGGTCCCTGCACTTATCCACGATGAGCTGTTTCCTCCTGTCCTTGAAATAGAAAGGAAGGTATTACTCCAGAGAGTGAAGACCCCACACTTATTGTTTATAATGACATCAGATGGGAAAATAACTCAGGTTGCCTTTAATTGGGTAGTTGGTTCTCCAGTGCTGGGGAAAAGCTGCTTTATTTTGCTTAGGGATCTCTAACCAAAAAGGACTGGATGGGATCACTGGTGCTGTCTAAGGTTGGTGATTTTCTTGCAGATGTTTTGTTACCAAACTAGGTAACATCATCAAGTATAAGATATGTGGTCTTCAATTCCGATGATGTCACCTTGTTTGGTAAAAGAAACATCTGCAAGAAAACGATTAAGCTCAGAGCACACCGAGGATCGAACAGTTTAACCCTGAGCTACAAATATTCTCTTCCATTAGAATTGGGTGGGATTGATACCACAACGCAGCTCAAAAAGAGAAAGAATGCAAGGATCAAAAGATTTAAATAGCCGAAAGAAGAACACACACTGAATTGGGAATGTGGCATTATGATTCCAGATTCAATTATATAAATCTCTAAACAAGACATGTGCAGTTCTAGAACATCAGCTCCTTTGCTCTCAATCAACAAGAAGAGGGAGAAGATAGGAAAACGCCAAAGAATAGCCGGCCAACATATGATTCTGCTTTTTCACTGGCCTCTCAGAGTTTTCAGTTCCTTCTTGGTGCCTAAGCTTACCTAGCTCTTTGTAGGAAAGGGAAGGGCTGCAAAATGCTGGGATTTGCTGGGAGGATTATCCCCTAGCCATGTAGTGTTTTTCAACCTTAGCAACTTTAATATGTGTAGACTTCAACTCCCAGAATTCCCCAGCCAACATGGTTGGCTGGGAAATTCTGGGAGTTAAGTCCACATGTCTTAAAGTTGCCATAGTTGAGAAAAAAACCCACTGATCTTGAGACTCAAGTCAAAACTAAAATCCATTCTGTTAATTGTCTCAAAGGTGCTTTTTCAAGAGGTGACTGGACTTTCTGTTTTTTCTTTGAAGACGTTTCACTTCTCACCCAAGAAGCTTCTTTAGATCTGGCTGGCTAGTAACTGGAGCATTGGTAGAGTTTTCCATGACGCAAAAGATATTCCTCACCAAACCACCAGAAAAAGATTCCCCAAAAGGAGATTACTCAGAAAAGGGGCATCCAGTCTCTCTGGCAGCCACTGTAGAAATGAACGCATGGGGCCTCATGGCTGGACGGAAAAGGCAGAATTGCAGTGAAACGACTGGAGCTGACTGCAGTGGGTCCTGTCTTCCTTACTGATTCATTTACCAAGTGTCTTAGCCATGCATCTCCAAAATTACTTAATTTCACAAGATAAAAATGTGAATGGACTGCATGAAACAAGAATATAGTCATCCATCCAGATGAAGTAGATTAAGAAAAAAATCTTTCCTACATTACTCCCAACCTAATGAGACCCACCAAAATACCTTAACCCAAATCTTGGAGAAAGAACCACATTTTTAAGGCTCCTTTGAAGGTGGGCAGAGTAAAAGTCATATAAATGTTCAGGGTACGGGGGTTAGTTCACAGGGCAGGTGCTGTGTTACAGGAAGCCTGGGTTCTTCTAGATGACATTGATTGATTGACAGAACCCGCAGCAAGCCAACACTGCCAGGAGAATGGCCGAATCGCTATTTTTCTAGCTCCATCTGAAGGAATTTGAGCAGGGAAACACACACAAAAAAGAAAGGAAAATTAGCTGAAAGCTGAGGCCATTTGAGGAACAGAATGTAACTGTGGAATTACCATAGCAAGTTGCCTGTGTGGATATTTGCTTTTTATTATATTTATATATTTGTAGCAATTATAGTTTTCATTAAATGGCTGATATGAGTGTGTGTTGTCGCCAAGGGATGAGTTGGGGGATTATTTTATTAATATTTTATTATTTATTATTTTTTGTTCCTTCTACACTGTGTTTTATTTTCTGTAGGCAGCCTAGAGTCGCCCTGAGCAAGTAGGCATCTATATAATTTTTCCTAAATAAATGGCTTCCGTAGGCGATCAACATGAGCAAGAAATCAGATGCAGCATCCTGATGCAGTATCAAAGAGGCGTGGCGATGCCCTTGTCTGCCATCTTGCCTGTTTTCCCATGGACACCAGGGACCAAATACTGCAAAACAGCTGTAGATTTTCCCTCACATCGATCAGGAACTCCTCCCCGCTTGGGGAAGATGGTAAGCCTGAAGATACAACCTATTTTCTTTTCAGGAGAGCTGGAGTCAACTGCTATGTAGTTTGCGAATTATTGGCACTGAGAGCTCGGAGAGGCGAGGCTAGTTTCTATCCTTGTAAAGGAATTCCTGCATATATAAGACCCGAAGAGTTTCAAGCAGCAAAAGCTGGCAGAAAAGGTTGTCTGAATCCATCTTACAAGGAGCAAGAGGAAAGCCACAGAATGATTAAAAAGTCATCCCCCCCCCCCCGCTCCTGCTAGCTTAGCAGGACCACTGTTGTTAATATTCTGGCAAAGCATATTAAGTCTTTGGTGGGGGTTGGGGGGAGAGGAAGATGACTAATTTAGCTTCAGCTTACACATGTCAAAAAATGCCAGATTGTGCAAGGGCAGAAGAGGTGTGATGGGGGCGGAGCAACTTGAGGATCCTCCTCCTGTAACATGCCTGGAATATATATAAACCTTGAGTCCTGCACAGAACAAGCAGATGCAAAGAAATAACTTGGCAAAGATGACCAGACAGATAAGATCTGCCAACATTGGGCTGATTCTGGCCTTGATCCTTTTGGGTGAGTCACTAAGTTTGATAAAGGGTTATTGAGACCAGGTCTGGGCCTGGTCTATAGAGGGCTAGTTTGATTTATAATTTATTACAAGATGATTCAGTTTGGTTGTTAGATAATCTACTGTTTGTTTATTAGAAAGGTAATTGGATGGTTAAATGGAGCGTCTCCCTCCATTGCACTTTGGCTACAGAAAACAAAGCCAAATTCTCAAGCCAGACCCAAACAGCTTTGTCTAAAACAAATATTATCTGCGATAAATAAGTTAATAGAGTTCTACCATGTGCCATATGGTAGCAGTGACTGGATAATGGGTGGGAATAAGGCCCATTAAGGGCCACTACCCAGCCAATAAAAAAATCTTTATACGTAGTATTTACATTTTTTTATAGTGGGTAAAGAGAATGTAAAGGTGCGTGCAAAGGGAGATATAGCTAATGAAGAGACAGATTAGCAAAAAAACAGGGGGAGTATGCAAGCAATCGGTACTTTATAAAAAAAATATGTAAGAGGCTGGAACTCTTGAAAGTTGCATAGTTTAATTTCATTTGATTCTGGCTGCTTCTGAAAAAAAATGGGGTGTACTCAGTATTAGAAAAGACCAGCTGGAGACGCCATATCCCTTTTGGGATAAACTGGAACAACCAATAACACTACCTTAACAGCAATCTGATTCTGCAATCTGGTATCTCTGTTTAGAATAAATTTAATAATGTCTGGAAGTGGTGCCCATGGAGGCATTGAGTTCAAAACCTTCTCATCTCTCATTTTGAGAGGAAAAAGGGTGAAAGAAGGATGTCTAAGCAAAGCCAACTGCATTTACTATCCTGGCTGTTCCAGGCTCATCTGCAGAAATCAGTAAGTTTTTCCCCCAATGTGGCAATGAGGATGAGCATCCCTTCCTCTCTGCAAACCAGGGGCTCTTGTTAGTCCTGGAAGCAGGCGATTTCAATATATATATATATATATTTATTTTACAGGAAATGTAACTGTTTCACAAGAGAGCAGGGTTAGTGATGGAGAGAGCTGATTCAGATATCGCCCTGAGCTTCAAACAGGAAGATCACTGCTGGTGATGCTTGTGTAACACATGGCTGCCTTTAAGAAAGTGCAGTGTACGTATTGGATCTAGACCAGTGTTTCTCAACCACAGCAAAACTTTAAGACTTCAACTCCCTGAATTCCCCAGCACCCGTCTTAAAGTTTCTAAGGTTGAGAAGCATTGATCTAGATTGATCTAATCTCAATTTCCTACTGTAATCAGCCAAACTTAGGCTACTGATTGCAAACTTTTCCTATGCATTTCTGTGAGTTTTAAAACATGGCTAAAGATGAACTCAGTTTGGCACTGGAGAGCACACATGTAACTCTTAGTGTAAAACTTCCCATGGGTAACATTTCTTCCACTGGGGATGTTGCAAATGGGAGAAGATACGCTATTCTTCGCTGAGTATGTATGGTTCTTGATAAGTTTGCAGAGGCTACTTTGTCATCTGTCTGTCTCTCTCTCTGTCTCTTTCTTCCAGCCTCCCTTCCTCCCTCCCGCCATCCATCCGTCTGTCTGTCTAATCATCTATCTATCCAGCTAGCCAGTCTGCCAGCCCAATATCTTTGTGAAAAGATATTATGCTGGGGAAATCTCCCCCTGTTGAATTTTTGCTTGTTATCATTGCTGCCATTCCGTGCCTTGGAGACACCAAAGCAGTCAGACGAACAAGCTACCATCACCCTCCAAGGGAGCTGTCAGCTAATGTAAAGCGATTCCCCAAATGTCACATTAAAAAGCTTCTGTGTCTTCAGTTGTGCATTCACATCCTTCATCTTGACCCACACACAAACTTTGCTTCCTGGGGGCAAGGTTCCTTGATTTTTTCCTGCAGCTGTTTCATGGAAGGAATCTGAAGATGTGAGAAAGCCAAACAATTGTAGTTTGCTAAGAATGTCAATGTTGGTTATAAATCTTCTTTCCCAGCTGAGCAGCAGAACCTGTTTTAAATGTCAGAACTCCAACCCTTTAACCTGTGAAATGCTAGCTAAAAAATGCCAGTTTTGTTTACCACCATCATTCTTTATTCCGTCAGACACAAGTGGGAATTGTTTCGAGATTTCAGATCTCAAAATTGAACATTTTATTTGATTTTTCTCAAGATTGCAAAGTCGTTTTACAAGGAAGCGGCTGGCCATAAACAATGGCTGTGCAGAAAGGCACAGATTCATTGCGGAGTTGGGAAGGGATCAAAATAGCAAGATGGCAACTGTAGGTCCTGCTCATAAAATAAGGAAGTTTTATATTTATTTGTACATATTTGATCTCTGGTGCCAAACTGGCCACTTTGTCTTTTTTGACCTCACTTTGGAGAGTGAGAGAAAGACACCAATTGTAGGCCTTCCTGTATCAAAGGCAAGTTCGATGTGCTGGCACATTATGATTGTGTTCACTTGATTGCTAAGAAATAGGATAGCCATTTTTCTGGGGTTTCCCTTTGTCAACCCTCGTAAACTTCCGTCATGAACAAATATCGAAATAAGATATTTATACTACCTTTTGTGACTTTCCCTCATTTTCCGGCTCTTTTGTTCCCCTGTGTTCTGCATCACTGCTTGCTGTTATATCCAGTTACTGCCATTGCTCAAACCTGGGTTCCTAATCTAGTTTGTTATTTAAGTCTGCCAAAAATCAGTAAATGCGGCCATTGAAGTGGGGTTTGGGGGATAGTGGGAAATTAAAGTGGCTATCCCTGGTTCTTTTTTCCCTGCTATTGCGAGCTGAACCTAAGAGAGGCGATAAAGAGATCCTGGAGGGTACACAGGTGGGCTCAAAAGCCAAGGTGGCACCATAACTATCTGGACATAACAAGAGTGACACAGCCATCTTGATTTTCCTTGTGGCCGCCATCTTGATTTTCCTTGTGGCCGCCATCTTAATTTTTCTTGTGGTCGACATCTTGGTTTTTGTTGTGGCTGCCATCTTGATTTTTTTGGACCCTTGCCTGGTGCATAGCCTGGAAGGCTTACCAGAACATGAAGGGTTTGGCCTGCATTCCTCTCAATTTTGAACCACAATTTTATTCTAAGGAGGATCCGGCCTATGAGATAATTGAGGGAAAGAGAAAAATCCCAAAAAACATATGCACCACTTCAGATTTTTTTTTTAGCAGCAGGAAATTTTTTTAAATTCTTTTTCAAACATCTAGAAAATAGGAATTTAGCCAAATGTAGATTGGGTTTAAAGGAAAGTGATTTCCCTCATGGTGTTTTTTCTTTTTACGGACAATATTCAAAAAGATTCCATAGGCAGGCAGGCACGCGCGCACGCACGCACACACACACACACACACACACACACACCACTCTCTAACAACTGTTAATGTATATTACCGGCTCAGAATTGCATGCAAGTAGTCCTCGATTTATGACCACAACTGAGTCCAGAATTTTGGTTGCTAAGTGAGGCAGTTGTTACATGTATTTTGCTCCATTTGATGACCTTTACTGCCACAGTTGTTAGGCAATGCAGCTGTTAAGCAAACCATGTGGTTGTTAAACAAACCTGGCATCCCCCCATTGACTTTAAAAGCTGTGAAACATGATCATCGTGTGACCCTGGGACAGTGCAACCATCCTAAGCACACAAAGCAGCTACATTTTGATCCCATGACCACGGGGATGCTACGATGGCCACAAGCATGAAAAACGGCCATAAGTCGCTTTCTTCGGTGCCGTTGTAACTTCAAACAGTCACTGAACAAGTGGTTGTAAGTTGAGGACTACCTGTAGCTGCTGATTTTTATTCGGCGTATGAATTGAACCGGATTCAAAGGATGAGGTCATGAATGACGCACGGGAAGGCGGATATGGGCCCCAAGGGAGTGATCCCCATTTCTTCTTTCAGGGATAATCTTGCCTCCTTAAAATCTTGCTTAGAGCAGCAGGCGTCTGGATAAAAGGCATTAAGTCACGGTTTGCAAGCGTTACACCTACCAGGAGTTTATCTTAGCTCATGCAAAAGCTCTTAGTCAAGGCGGTTGGCATGCCCCATGTTGAGAGTTGTCCTTTGACAAACAAAGCCACACCAGCCTGCATTTTTAGTGTTTCATGTGGATCTCAGCCTGCCTTGATGTTTCCTGGTCATCCAACAAAAAACACATCCGACTTCAGTGGAATAGACATGATCTCATTATATTAGAGGGTTACAAAGCAAACATATTTTTTTTGAAGCTAAATTGAACCTAAGTACTGTAGTAGAGAAGGGTTGAATCTAAATTTGCCAAAGCATTACTCAGATGTTTGTTCATCCTATTTAACTTTCAACATTTACTGAGGCTCTTAATAGCAATTTGCAGGTATTAGCAATTTATATTTTCCATACAGGAACTATCAGGTTTTACTACAGATAGCCCTCAACTTACAACCATTCATTTAGTGATCATTCGAAGTTACAACAGCACTGGCAAAAGTGAGTTATGACCTCACACTTACAACCATTGCAGCATCCTCTTGGTCACATGATCAAAATGCAGACACTTGAAAACCGGCATGATGGTTACAGTGTCCCAGGGTCACACGATCCCCTTTTGTGACCTTCTGAAAAGCAAAAGTAACGGGGAAACTAGATTCACTTAACAACCGTGTTACTAACTTAACAACTGCAATGATTCACTTAACAGCTGTGGCAAGAATGCTTTTAAAATGGTGCAAAACTCCCTTAACAATTGTCTTGCTTAGCCGCAGAAATTTGGGGCTCAATTATGGTCATAAGTCAAGGACTTCCTGTACTTAATCAACTGCTGCTGATCAAATGGCAATGCTAAAAAGAAGCCAATTCAATATTTGTTGCCAAAATTTCTCATCAGTTCATTGTTTGGAAATTTGGGAAAAATCCCTAAAGGAGCAACTGAGGAAGCAGCTTCTATTTGTGTCGCAAGCAGCTGGAAATTGCCACTCCAAGTGAGTAGCCCCTTTGAACTGAATCAGGCATGACTAATATGTCTGAAGTCACGCAACTGCAGAGATAACCCAGGACAAACATGTCCGTTTATCTCAAAGGCAATTCTTCCCTATCAAATCAACTGACTTATAGCCAGTTAGAAATTCTGCAGAAAGCTGGGTGTGTTTGTGGATACATTTTAATTGTTGATACTTTATCTTACTTGTATGTAACTTTAAATGTCTATTTGGTAGCAAAGGGGATTTATATATGCATTTAACTAGATATTGAATTTTATTTTGAAGGAGATTTTAACACAACCGTGTTTTTTGTTTTTACCAGCTCTTCACAGAGGATCATCAGTTCCAGGTATGATCATTAATAGGACATGTTTCTTTTTTAGTTTGCAACACTTTCTAATTACATAAAACCACATAAGGTTTGGGCTGAAAATGGATTAGTATGGGACCCTTCTATCCTAAGTTTGAAAGGTAGCTGCAAACAATATTTGGATTGCTTAAAATGTTGGCTTCTGGGTTTAAATTGGAAAAAATGGTCTTGCATCATATTGATGTGATCAGGACTATTTCAGAAACAAAGCATACCCCACCCCCAAATCCCAGTTACCTGCTCTGAAGCTGTACATTTCACCAGCCAATAAGAGAAGAACAAGACTTTACTAATCCCATATGGCTAACTTATTATAGTTTCAATAATTTTAAAGAGAATTCTGGGAGTTGAAGTCAATATATCATAAAGTTGCCATTGTTGAGAAAACCTGCTCTATCAAGTGAGGGCCAGTTTGGTACGGTGCTTAAGACACCAGGCTAGAAACCAGGAGACTGAGTTCAGACCCCACCTTAGGCATGAAGCTAGCTAGATGACTCGGGCCAGCCACTCTCTCTCAACCCTGGGAAGCAGGCAAGGGCAAACCACTTCCATAAACCTTAGCAAGAAAACCACAGGACTCACCCAGGAGTCAACAGTGGCTCCAAGGCACCAAAACAAAATTGGATAACCTCTCTCTAAGTTGCCTTTTAATCTTCCTGTTCCCCATCCAGCATTAACATGTGGAATTCAACGGCCTGTTCTACGGATAGCGGGTGGTGTGAACGCCCAGCCTGGCGAGTGGCGGTGGCAAGTCAGTGTCCAATATCGCAACCAACATATCTGCGGAGGAAGCCTCATTAATGATCAATGGGTTCTCACTGCTGCCCACTGCTTTTACGAGTAAGTAAAGATGGGTGCTCTTTTCTTCATGCCCCTCATATGCCTCTTACTCTGACAAGGTTCTTTATACCTCCTAGTGGCTCATCGGTGGCTCAACCTACTTCTGCCACCATAACCCATTGAAGACTGTTTTGATTTAAATTGGCAGTGGAAAGCTGCTTTTGTTACAACATATGTAGTTACCTTTGGTGCAGCAGCATGAAAAATCCTTCAGACCCCAAAAGGCCAACTTTCTGCAATGCATTCTCTGTAGTTATAATTCATTTAAGTGTTAGATAGTATCACTTTGTTGTAATTTTAGATATTATTACATTTAATGTAATTTTAGACTCTACATAATCATTTAATATAGGTTGAATCCTGGATCTCACTTAGAGTTGCTAGTTGGATTATTTAATGCATGTATTTTAACTTTGTCTTAGAATTGATTTTGTTCATCATCACACACAGGCACCCTAATATGCAATCCATATCCTATTTATCTAACTATCTGTTTGTCTGTCTAGCTATCCAGTTATCCAGCTAGCTATTCACAGAGTATTCACCTTGTACTAGTCTACAACTGAATTTAATTGAATCAAATGGAATTGATTCAATTGAACCAGTAGCTGCCAAACACCAAATCAAATCATTGGGCTGGCTACTCTGGAACTAATTCTCCAGAAAGACAGAAGACAGATGCACAGTTTTACCTGGGAATGCTTAGGACTGTTAGTTTAGGTGTCCCTGAATGAAAATAATACATATAGTCCTTGACTTACGACCATAGTTGAGCCCCCAAAAGTACCCAAATTTTGATCATGTGATGATGGGGAATGCTACAACGGTCATTAAATGTGAAAAATGGTAATAAGTCACTCTTTTCCGTACCATTGTAACTTCAAACAATCACTAAACAAATGGTTGTAAGTTGAGGACTAGCTGTAATAAACAGACATTTCAGAATTGTTCCGTGTGTCTTTAGCAAAATGGTCAACTTTTTTCTATCAATTAAAACCCAAGGTATTTACCCCAAGGTAATCTTTCTTCAACCTGAATCTTTCTCCACATTAAAATCCCTGTGTTTCATCATCTTCAGTCATTTATATTGGCTGTGAATGATGGGAATTGTACAGAATCAAAAACATCAGAATCAGAATAGAGCTGGAAGGTACCTTGGAGGCCATCTAGTCCAGCCCCCTGCTCAAGCAAGAGATCCTACACCATTTCAGACAAGTGACTGTTCAGTCTCTTCTTCAAAGCTTCCGGTGGTGAAGCACCCACAACTTCTGAAGGCAAGCTGTTCCACTGGTTAATTGTTCTCACAATGAACTGTCCTTCACTGAACTAAGGAAGTTTCTCCTTAATTCCAGATTGCTTCTCTCCTTGATTAATTTCCATCCATTGTTTCTTGTCCTGCCTTCTGGGGCTTTGGAAAATAAATTGCCCCCCTTCTTTGTGGCAGCCCCTCAAATACTGGAATACTGCTACCATGTCCCCCTTAATCCTCCTTTTCTCTAGATTAGCCAAACCCAAATCCTGCAATTGTTCTTCATATGTTTTAGTCTCCAGGTCTCTGCATTTTTCCCAAAGTCTCAACATCTTTTTTTGTAATGTGGTGACCAAGACTGGATTCCAGGTGTAGATGGTAGAAGGTTGGGAAGGGAATTACAGCTCTCTTATACAGATGTTGTTTTATTCCAGGATTGGGAAAGAAATTCACCTGGACCAGTGGAGCGTGATCTTGGGAAGTGTCAGACTGACCGGCAGGAGGCCCCGAGGGTCAAAACGGAATGTCTCCATGGTCATCCCTCACGAAAACTACACCAGCTATGAGACAGGCCATGACATTGCTCTGGTGCACCTGGCCAAGCCTGTGCGCTACACCAGAGACATCGCGCCCATCTGCCTGCCCTTCGCTGAGCACCGCTTTGCTTTTGGGACCCAGTGCTGGCTGACTGGCTGGGGAGACGTTGCGGCCAATGGTGAATAGAAGGAGTTAGAGTGGGAGAGGCCTGGAGGGTCTTCATATCTAGCTTCAGGAATCTGTAAAGACAGATTAAAAAAAAAAGGCCTGGAGTTTCTTATTGATAAGGAGAGGCTTCAGGGCAGGGTTCCCCAGCCTTTCTGGCTTTGTGGACTGGCAGGTTGGGGTTGGGGAGAGAAGGGGATGGTTCTACACAATTGGTGGACAAGTACATGCATGTGCAGCTCCATCTGCACAAGCGGCAGGCATGCACACCCACCACTCGCCGCAAATGGACCATGCAAGCATGCGCCCAGCCACTGCATGCATGTACGCACTCGCTCACCACTTCCACAGCCCGATTCTAATCGGCTCAAGACCTGGTAGTGCGCCATGGCCCAGGGGTGGGGACCCCTGCTTTAGGTGGGTCCTGGACACATTAAGTGTGGATAAAACTATCGCTAGCCATCACCTTGCTAGTTACATTATTTCCCTCCCTCGGTGGGAGGAAACCAGCATTCTGATGAAAAGGAAGTCTTCCTCAGTTGCTTAGCGGCCAGGATCCATAGATGCTGATGGGATTAGTGGCAATGGATACAGCCCCATAAAGAACCCAGAAAAACGGGGGCTGAAGCCAGGTCGAAACGAAGTGGAGGTGGACAGTGTCTTGTCTGAGAGACTTCAGGTAGTCCTCAACTTACAACAGTTCATTTAGTAACCAATTGAAGTTACAAGGGCACTGAAAGAAGTGACTTATGGCCATTTTTTACACAACTGCTGCAGCATCCTCTTGGTCACGTGATCAAAATTCAGTTGCTTGGCAGCTGCCTCATATTTATGACAGCGGCAGTGTCCTGGGATCATGTGATTAACTTTTGTGACAAGCAAAGTCAATGGGGGAAGCCAAATTAACAACTGTGCTACTAACTTAACAAGTGCAGTGATTCATTTAATAACTGTGGCAAGAAAGGCCATAAAATGGGGCAACATTCACTTAACTGTCTCACTTAGCAAGAGAAATTTTGGATTCAATTGTGGTCATAAATCAAGGACTACATGCACTAGAGGCAAGAGAATGAGTGAGTATGTGCAAGCATGCTAGTTTTTGTGTGTGTGCATACTTGAGTGTATCTAGAGTGTGTGTATGCATGCATTTCAGTGCAAAATGATGTGTTTAGGGCTACCGGTTCTGCATGTTTAACCTTATTCTTTCTTGCCTTCCAGTCCACCTGCCAGACCCCATGAACCTCCAAGAGATAACCATGGACCTCTTGACTGTCGACATCTGCAACTGCATTTACAGCAATCTGCGCAACAGGCGGATTGTCAACCCTGCCTTGCCTGGCATGGTCTGCGCCATGACTCCTGACCGCAAGAGAGGACCTTGTAAGGTTAGTCAAACAACACACTCCCAACATACAAAGAATCATGTGCTTGTCTGCCGCTTCCTAACTGTTGGAAACTTGGAATACCTGTTGGGATGTATTTTGTATTGCAACGACTACAAAAGTATTTAGCCAGTAGATGGCAGAATTTACAAGTTTGGATCTATCATGCTCTTTTTTTCTAAGTAGAATTTCCTGTTTCCGGTAACAGTAACAGAGGTGGTATTCAGCAGGTTCTGACCAGTTCTAGAGAACTGGTAGCAGAAATTTTGAGTAGTTCAGAGAACCAGCAAATACCATCTATGACTGGAGATTTTACAGTATTCTTCCCCTGCCACGCCCATCAACCCACGCCCACAGAATCGGTAGTAAAAAAAAATTGAATCCCACCACTGAAGAGTAATATAGTTGATCAGTAAAGCACATGGTGATTGTATTCTTTGTCTGCTCTTATTTGCTCATTGTGCAACCTCACTGTTTCAGCTACTAAATTTAAATATCTTCACATGACTCTCCCTTGATGGACAAGAATTGGTTGTTAATGTTAAAGCAAGAATGTAAATCAAATTTCTAGCCCTCTAGATCTGAGTTTGGGGAGTCGGCAGCAATATTTGAGAAAATCTTCGAATCCAGAGGTTAGAAAATGGTTCAGGAAGTTGTACAGTTCCCTCCATTTTTTTCCTGTATAGCACAGAGGGAATGCAACATGGTGAAGAAAAGGAATTCAGCAGGGGGCTTTAAGTATAACTTGAGATAATTAGATCTAGCTTAATATAACATAATAACATAATAATGATACTAGAAGGGATCTTCCAGATCTTCTAGTTCAAACCCTGCTCAAGGCAGGAGACCCTATACCATTCCAGACAAATGGCTGCCATTCTCTTCTTTAGAACCTCCAGTACTGTAACACTCACACCTTTTGGAGGCAAGTTGTTCCACTGATTGTCAGGAAATTCTCTCCTTAGGTCTAGGTTGCTTCTCTGCTTGATTAGTTTCCACCTGTTGTTTCTTGTCTTGCCTTCTGGTACTCTGCAAAATAGGTCGACTCCTTCTTCTTCGTGGCAGCCCCTCAAAGATTGGAAGACTGCTGTTGTGTCACTGTAGTCCTTCTTTTCACCAGACTAGAGACACCTAAATCGATTTATTCTCCAAAGCACCCGAGGACAGGGCAAGAAGCAATAGCGGGAAGCTCATCAGAGGAGATCAAACCTTAAAATAAGGAGGAATTTTCTAACACTGAGAGTAATTAATCAATAGAAAAGCTTGCCTTCTGGAGTTGTGGATGCCCCTTTGCTGGAGGTTTTCAAGAACAGTTTGGATTAGAAGGCCTCCACGGTATCTTCCAGCCCTGTATTTCTATGATTAAGACCAACAGATTTCCCAGTTCTGGTGGTTGGTTTTAGCATCAATGAATTCCTAATTCTCATAATTAATCTTTTCCTTGGTGCCTATCTCTAGGGTTCCCCCCCCCCTTCATCTACTCCATGCCCTTAACTTAATGTTGTTGCCCATCAAAGGCTGGAAAAGTTTCTAATTTAGCAGTCTGAGGCATCTCCTTGCCACTAGCTCCCACTGGTGGATCGTGCAGTAAGAAAACCCGCTAGCAAAGGAGGAGATGGAGCCAGACATCACTGTGTATGCAGAGAAAATGCAAAAAAATAAATAAATCTCTTTCCACCTAGGGCGACTCGGGTGGCCCGCTGGTTTGCCTGGAGAATGGCCGATGGTTCCAAGCAGGGATCATGAGTTCCTCCATGAGTTGTGCCCAATTCTACGGACCCACCCTCTTGACAGACACAAGAGCCTATAGCAACTGGATCCAGTCTCACGTTGAAGGGGCCTCCTTTGCCAATCAGATTGAGCCCATACCCAACACCACTGACAGTTACATGTGCACAGGTAGGCATCTTCACATCTCGCTACCTTCACTGACAATCCACTCTTCAAAGCCTCCCTTCAGGATTTTGGTGACGTTCCTTAGTTTCACCTTCTTGCTTTCTGACCCAGCTTTCAGTTCTGCCTCTTCTTTTTTCAGAGAAGGAAGGGTTTAAGCTAACCATGGATTCCAAATTAACTTCTAAGTCTGTTTGCATTAAGGTAAAGGTAAAGGTTCCCCTCACACATATGTGCTAATCATTTCTGGCTCTAGGGGGCGGTGCTCATCTCCATTACAAAGCCAAAGAGCCAGCACTGTCCGAAGACATCTCTGTGGTCATGTGGCCGGCATGACGCTGTTACCTTCCCACCAAAGTGGTCCCTATTTTTCTACTTGCATTTTTACATGCTTTTGAGCTGCTAGGTTGGCAGAAGCTGGGGCAGGTAACGGGAGCTCACTCCGTTATGCGGCACTAGGGATTCAAACCACCAAACTGCCAACCTTTCTGATCGACAAGCTCAGCATCTTAGACACTGAGCTACAACGTCCCCTGCATTATCCATGCTTAAACCAAAGACTTGCAAAAGTTTGCTTTTGCAATAAATACCAGCTATCAACCAAAAACAGAATCAATGATGCTTACCTTGGCAACCTGAAGATGTGTGGACTGCAACTCTCAGAATTCTCCAGCCAGCCACATTGAAATCCAGACATCTTAAAATTGCTAATGTTGGGAAACATTGCTCTTACTAGTCACCAATTCTGTATAATTGCTGTTTTAATCACAATGCCAAACTGGCTCTCATCTCACAGAGCAGCATTTCTCAAGCCCAGTAATTTCAAGAGGTGGATTTCAATTCCCAGAATTCTCCAGCCAGCCTGGGAAATGAAGTACACCCATAGTCTACACTCTAATCTTAATTTAAGGCCCATTTAGTGCATCAGAGAGAAGAGGGGATTGATAGCTCTTCCTACACTGGACTACAATCTCCACTCCTACTAACAATGTTGCTTGGGATGATGGGAACTGGAACACAATCACATTTGGAATGTCACAGGATCCCCATCTGAGTATTGCTTCTTATCTGGGCATATCATGGTTTAAAGCTGGATGTTCTCATTAGTGCCTTTTTTGTGACAGGAATTATATGGCTTATTTATTCATCCAAGCATCCAAAGGCCACACCCAGGAGGAATAATTCCTTCTGTATGGAATAGTAACATTTTGGCTATGTGTGGTTTGAAAACCAGAAAAAATGTTTTCCCTTTCACAGCAACTCAACCGGCCTCTTTTGCTTATTTTATTTCCCCTTCAATATATACACTGTGAAAAACTTTGGTGTCACCATGTGTGAGTTGCTTGGAGGGATTCAGGGTTCATGTCTGGCACACCCTTGCCAATGTGGAGTAGGTGATGATGGATGTAGCCATATATATGTGTGTACTGTACCTGTTGTCTTTGGAGACATAAGATGAAGTGACACCTCATGTTACAGGTAGTCCGCCTCTTATACCCATTTGTTTAGTGACCGTTCGAAGTTACAACGGCACTGAAAAGAGTGACTTGTGACTGTTTTTCACATTTACGACCATTGCAGAATCCCCATGGTCACCATTTTGGACACTTGGCAACCAGCAAGTACTTGTGACGGTTTCAGTGTCCCAGGGGCACTGCATGTGAAGCTAACATTGACAAGCAAAGTCAATGAGGAAGCCAGATTCATTTAACAACCGGGTTACTAATTTAAGAACTGCAGTCACTCCCATAACAACTGTGGCAAGAAAGGTCATAAAATGAGGCAAAGCAACTGTCTTGCTTAGCAACAGAACTTCTGGGCTGAATTGTGGTCATAAGTTGAGGACTACTTGCATTCTTTATTGACCTCCAGGCTGTGGGGTCCTGAAACAGGAGAACAAACAATGGCCTTGGTATACAAGTCTACAGTACGAAGGAGAGCATGCCTGTGGAGGCACCTTAATTGGGGAAGACCGGATCCTGACTGCTGCCCAGTGCTTCATTGGGTGAGTGAAAGATGGGAGTGAGGCAGCCTCTGAGTAGGGAAGAGCCCATGTTGGTCAATATCCACATTTATCTCAGTGACTTTGGATTAGATCGGAAAACTTCTTTTCAACTAATGGGTGTCCTTTGAATGTTCTCTAGCTTAGCTAACCTGACCCATTCATTTCTCTATATTGTAAACATGAATGAATCTGGCACTAAGCCTCAGCCATGGTTCTTGGTGACTATTTATTTGTATCCTGCCTTTATTATTTTTACAAATAACTCAAGGTAGCAAATATATCCAACCCTGCGAGGTAAGTTAGGCTAAAAGACTGACTCAAAGTCACCCAGCTGGTTTTCATGGCTAAGCCAGGACTAGAATTCCCCACCTCCCAGTTTTCTAGCCTGGTGCCTTAACCACAAACCAAACTGACTGCGGTAGAATCCCAACTCCCAGAATTTTTGGCCTGACTTTACAAAAATCAGAACATCTGGAAAACCTCCCTCTTTATATTAAATCAAACCACCAAACTGCAGTCCAAAATTATTACAGACAATATTTGACTTATACTTGTTTAATGACCATTCAAAGTTACAACAGTGCTGACAAAAAGTGACATGACCGGGCCTCCTACTTATGACATTGCAGTGTTCCCATGATCACATGAACAAAATTTGGGCACTTGGCAACCAGCACATTGTTACGACGATTGCAGGATCCTAGAATCGTGTGATCACCATTCGTGACTTTCCTGCGGGCTTCCGGCAAACAAATTCAATGGGGGAAGCCAGATTTGTCAACACCTGCCCAATTCGCTTAACAACCACATATATTCGCTTAAAGACAGGGGCAAAAGAGGTTGTAAAGTTGGATGTGATTCACTTAATGTCCGCATTGCTTAGCAACAGAAGCTCCAGTCCCAATTGTCATAAATGGAGGACTGTCTGTATTCAATCCAATCTGATTGCAGAGATTTACTTTTTTTGTTTTACTCGGGCATCATTCTTTTTCCTTCTGCGTGATGTTTTCCAGGCGCCAGGAAACGGAAGGCTGGGAGGTATTTCTGGGAGAGCAGCTGGAAGGAGGGCAACAAATATGGCGAGAGAAGAGGACTGTCCAAAACATTGAGCTCCATGGTCTCTACGTTGACATGATGGAAGGTTACGACATTGCAATAGTCACTCTGGCACAACCTGTGGTGTTCAACGACAGCATCTGGGCCATTTGTGCCCCATATGCTACCCACCAGTTCCCCTTTGGCTCTACTTGCTGGACCCGTGGGCGGAGAATTGGTAAGTTGTAATCTGATACAAGATATGGAGAAAAGAGAGGTTGTCACAACTCAGGATGCTGCCTAATGTTGAAGAAATCTATGGTGCTTTGCAGGAGAAGGAGGAAAGGAGATGAGAAATTTAGAATGACACCCCCCCCTTTTTTTTAAAAAAACAACCCTGTCATCCCTTGCATTGGGGTGGAGTTGGGGCGACTGAATGGAACTGAGCATTTACTGGCTGGATGTCCTTCCTGACACCTATGCAGAGCTCACATCAGATATTTTCTCTTTGTACCCAGCGAGAGAAATATCTACCTAGGAGTGAACTCACAGCCTCCTGATTGTGAGGCGAGAGCTCCATCTCTAGGCCACCATGCTGCTCATTCAGAATTACTATAATTATTCAACAATATTGTTTCCTCTTTATCCAGATGGCCGTGGGATGCCAAGCCCTCTGCAAAGTGTGGAGGCAAAAATCTTTGGCCCAAAGAATTGCAACTGCCTCTACAATGCATCGAGTGAGCCTGGGAGAGAAACTCCCATCACGTCTGATATGATCTGTGCAGCACCACATAACAGATCCATGCGTTGTGAGGTAAGGAATTGCCATGTCTCAGCTTAGAGGTGATCTTAAATGATATAAGGCGGGGGGGACGGGGGGGGGACTGGGTTATCTCTCTAAAACAAAAAATTGTCCAGGTCTTTTTTCTTGTATATGGCTCCATTCATTAATAAGAGTTTTAATGCAATAAAAAATTCTACTTTAGCCTTTTCACATTTCCCAACAGTGGCACGTTTTGACAGATTTGGTAACATATGCACATCTACATGGGTACTTTCTGCAAAATGGGAGTGAATATTTCTTACTTTCAGAAGGGACTGCATCCCATTTTGGAAAAAAATAACATATATTTTTTTTTTGCTAAACATTAGTGGTGTTTCCTCATTCTCCTGCATGGATTCCATTGAATAGGGGAACAGGAATGCTTGTTTCAGTGCAGTTTTTAGAGAATTTTGAATTTTAATTTCCTCGTAATTCCAAAATCTAAATCTCTCATCTGGCTGAAATTTGTTCTTTTATTACTAGAGTGAATTCAGGAGTACTCTGAGTTTAGCCAGTGATACAGCAGTTGTCTGGTGTACTATGAAGAGACACTACTGCCAGAATAAAGTTTTCATCTGTGGCTTAGAATCAATGGAATCAGAGCAAGGACCTTCACCCTGACCATTCCCACAAACAATTGTTATGAGCAGTACAATGCCAGAAGACTGAATTTATGAAAACACTGGGATCTTTCTTTTTGGGGATTTGAGATTTCTGGATTCTCCCTGAAAAAAAAATGAAAGGAACAAATATATTTGACTTAGATGTCTCCTGTTTTAAAATTTAATACTTGATTTAAATGTGGCCTGTTTTCTTAGATGTTTTAAAGATAAATTATGTTGAAAATGGTTCACTTAAACAGTTGTGAGAACTTTTTTTATGCAAATTGACCAGCTTGGGGTAGACTAACTCCAGGGAAGTTATAATTCCTTGCCACAGTAAAAAGCCAATGGAAAAAACACCCTAAACATTAAATAGTTAAATAACTATTTTGTTGTTGTTAGTTGCGAAATAAGTGTTTGACCAATCGTGACCCCATGGACAACGTTCCTCCAGGCCTTCCTGTCCTCTACCATCTTCTGGAGTCCATTTAAGCTCAGGCCTACTGCTTCAGTGACTCCAACCACCTCATTCTCTGCCGTCCCCTTCTTCTTCTATTGCCCTCAATCGTTCCCAGCATTGGGCTCTTCTCCAGTGAGTCCTTCCTTCTCATTAGGTGGCCAAAGTATTTGAGTTTCATCTTCAGGATCTGGCCTTCTAAAGAGCAGTCAGGGTTGATCTCCTCTAGGACTGACCGGTTTGATCGCTTTGCAGTCCAAGGGACTCATAGGAGTCTTCTCCAGCGCCATAGTTCAAAGGCCTCAATTCTTTGGCGCTCAGCCTTTCTTATGGTCCAACTTTTATTTAACTAATAACTATTTAAAGTTAAATTATATTTAAATAACTATTATTTATGTATTATTAACTGATGTTCCCCAACAGAGATAAAAGCAAAAATCAGGGCACAAACCATTATTTTTAAAGCAGTGGAGCTGTGCATCGTCTGTGCTGCTGAAACATTCAATACAGGGACACTCTAAGGCTTTTTCCTAACTTTAATTCAATAATCCAATTCTTTATGCTGATTGGAGATGAAACCCAGAAATTCTATCTCAGATCTTTTCCTCTTTTAAGCCATTGAAACTCAAAATGTAACCTAAGAATTTTCACCCATCTTGTCACATAAAAGACACAGAAAAAGTATTATTGTTGATAGTACCATTAATGGAGCTCTTAAACAAAATAGCATCCTACTGACCTTATCTAGGCATGTAAGGTAAGCAGGATTAGACCTAGTTAGGTGGCTGGTGGAAGACCACCAGGGAGTGCCAGTAAACTATTATGGAAAATTGAAAAAATACCACAGAATAAGGCAGAATAAATAAAAGATTCCTCAACTCTTATTTTACACATACTTAGAAATTTTGAACATAAGCAGAAGCTATATTTGAAACTAATAATCAAGGAGAATTAAGATTTACAACTGCTGGTATTAAGTTTTTTCTAGAATCAATATCGCAGATAACCCAAATAGCATCATTTATTTCTGCCTGCATTACCTATGCTTCCTTATGATTTGGAAATATTGCCCAGCTTCCCGTTTTGTTGGTTTGAGATGGTAATCTTTCTATTCTTGAATCTCTAGGTAAGCATTGGGGACCCCTTGGTTTGCAGCCACAATGGGGTGTGGTTCTTGGCCGGCATTTCCAGCTTTGGCAATGGATGTGGAACTATAATTCGTCCAGGGGTTTTCACATTCGTAAAGAACTATGAAGAGTGGATCATGAAGGCTGCCTGGTCAGCTTACTACAATGTGCAAAAAACCCCTCTACCAAAGGCCACGGATAAGGAGACTTGCCTGACTGTATAGCCTTCTTCTAGCTAGCAAGTTCATAAATCAGGATTTCTTTTACAATGAAGGATTGAAAAGTGAAGTTTTGTTTCATCTTATGATCTGTACGTACCTCTGTCTTGAAGCAACATGAATGTTGGTGTAACAAAGAAATGTCTACAAGAGTGATCACACCCTGGGAAATCTTCTAATCAAAATTGCATCCACTTACTCATGTTTCTCAACTGTGACAACTTTAAAGAAGTGTGGACTTCAATTCCCAGAATTCCCTGCCACGTGTCTTAAAGCTGACAAAGTCAAGAAACACTGCCTTTCTCATTTCATTTTTTATTTTTGTTAGTATGTGGTTCTCCATCCCTGATCCTGAAATATCAGGAGATGGCAAATATTTATTTCCCTTTTTTCCACCTCTAAATAAGCCTGGGACTAAACCAGGGGTCTCCAAACTTGGCAATTTTAAATTTAAGAATTGAAGTCCGTAAGTCTTAAAGTATGCCAAGTTTGGAGACTTCTGGACTAAACTGATCAAAACTGACTTGCCCAGTTTTTACACTCCTAAAAATCCATTTTCAAAGGCTGTAAAGTTTGTATAGTTGTGTCTTGCTTTTTAATGCTTTGGAATTTTCTTATCATTAAAACCAAAACAACACACACTAAGTGACCTGTGTACTAAAACTGAGCTTTCTAGTGTTAAGTACAGTCTTATCAATTAGTTACAGACAGTCCCATACAATTTACATTTTGTTTCAGTGACTATGATTCTCTAGTATCTCAAAAGAATTATTAGACGATTGAGACTGATATACTTCTTCCAATGCATTAAACCATGATATGGCTTGTTTCCTTCAAATTTAGGTATTCTACAAACTTAACTGCTGTGGCTTATGGCTTAGCCTTTTGAATAAACTCTTCAGGGTGGTTTGTTATATTGTGTATGCCATGATTACGTGTGTATGCCATGATTTGAGCCGAGACTACAGCTTCCTTGGCATTTGTAGCCAAGCTAGGAATCCATGTTTCTTGCCCTACTTTTGCTTTCTTTGAGCCTCAGCAATTCACTACAAATCATCTTTATTTTGAAAGCAAGATGTGGGTAGAATCTTGGGTTTCTCTTGTGAATTAAAAACCATCCAAGCTAACCTTGAGGGTTTTTTCCCCCCAAGATGATAAAACTGACATGGATTGGTTGCTGTATTTATTTTCAATGTTCCATTTAATGAAGTAAGTTATTTAAATATCTCTAAACTCCCTCCGGCCTACATCTCATTATTTGTACACGATAACATTACTGGTTGTACAGGTTTTAATTGTTGGGAACCAGCATCTTGTACTGTAGAAAGCATTTGATTCTTGACCTTTTTTTAAAAACATCTCCCCCATGCTGATTTATAATATGCTATACTTTTCTATCTCTCTGTGTGTATATATACATATTTATATTTGATAACATGTATTTATTATATTTTGTTTTTCTATTAAATTACTGTGAAAATTTGTTTGGAAAAATGGAATATAAACAGCAATAAAAGAAAGGCAAGCATTACCATTGTTTATAATTAAATATTGCCACAGACAATATTACAGATGGTCCTCAATTTAACGACCATAACTGAGCCTGGAATTACAGGTATAAGTTGTGGTCGTTAATCAGGTCACCATGTGACTGGACCTGATTTTATGTCATATTTTCAGGCAGTCGTTAAATGAATGTTCTGGTTGCCAAGTAAATACATTTTACCCAATGGGCATTATTTTTTGCGTTTTTCTTTTTTACGTGACTACAGGAATATGTGCATGTATGTCTGCAACCATCATAACTTCAAAACCAGGTTCCAAGTAATTTGGGGGGGGGAGTCCATTGCAACTTTGGTCGCTATACAGCCATTCGTAATTCGAAGACTACCTATCACCCTTAACATGTATCCTCCTCAATACAGTTCAGCAAGATGTCTATTCAGTAAGACCATTTCCCTGTTTATGGACCCTTCAAGATAAGCTTAAAATTACAGAAGGCCTCTGTTAACAGAAGGGCAGCTTTGCACATCTATCTAGTCAGTGACAATTTGGCGCAAAATTCAAATTTGCCCAAATCTGAACAGATTTGAGCTTTTTGCTTTTCTTCAGAAAACCTAATCTTAAGGCGCCTTTGAAAACAAGCAGTGAAAAGCGATCGCTTGGATCAAAGCACTCCTTAAATGTCACTTTGGAGCTTTGGAATCACACCTGCACTACCATCCTCTTCAAGTTATTCCACGGGCTTTTACTTATGAAATAATTTGGGGTTAGAATTGAGGCTCCCTCCCTAGTCACAAATTAGGCCAGGGCTTAAAACATTTTTTTTTTTTTTAACTAGGGCATTTCTTAGCCTAATCATTTTATATATTCCATCAGAAAACATATCTACCATCTGGATCCCTTAATGCAGGGGTCCCCAACCTTTTTTGTTCCTTGGACCAGCAGTGGCGGCTTTGGGGAGCGGTTTCATGTGTGTAACCTAAATCCTACACATGTGCAAACTTTAGGTGCTCACCCACTTCAGCAGCCCATTTTACAACATACCGCAGACTGGTGCCAGACAACAAACCAGGCACTGGTTCCTGCATTGATGAGAGCCAGCAGATCTCTCTCTTCTCTGTTTATTTATCTATCATCTAATCGTTCATCTTTCATCTATCTAATCATTCATTTTTCATCTATGTATCTATTCATCTTTCATCTAATTATTCATCTATCTAATCATTCATCTTTTATCTATTTCTCTATCTCTTATTCATCTAATCATCTTTCATCTGTCTGTCTTTCTATCATCTATATCATCATCATCATCTATCTAATCTATATATAAAAAACCCTAAATAAATAATTGCAAAACAACTGATATTCAAGATGTTAGAAAATGGTTGATCCAGTCAGTGTTACAGAATGCCATAGGCCACAAGGAAGCTCTTAGAAATGGATCCCATTGATTTCACGAGGCTTTGCAAATACCACCTTATTCAACCCCCCCCCCTCAAGTGTTGGAAAAGAAACATTCCAAAATGGGAAGCCCTGCCGGAAAGTGACCTTTTGTGGACTCGAATCAGCAAGATGACAAAAAGGAAGTCTAATGCCAGGCAATGGCCATTGCCATGAGCAACTTGGTAGGCCTTGGATTCACCTAATGGTGGACTTTACTGCTTTATAAGATCAAACTACCCTATCTGTCTGCTGCTTTGCTGAAGACCTCAGCTAGCTTAATTTGACACCCCACACTCATATTCAAAATATCAGAAAAAGCACTTTCATTTTAAAAAATTAAACATAATTTATTTGCCATTGAGGTGTTTCACAGCGCAGGCCTGGGCACCAGGGGGCACCAGATAGCTTTCAAAAGAAATTCCCAGGCTGCTAAACATAAGTTAGGAGAAGTCTTCCTCTAATTGGGGAAAAATAGCCTTTTCTTGCTTGGTAACCTGAACTAGAGCATCAGTTCCTGCCAGACAGTGTGCTGGCTGGGGATGATAGTCTAGCCCACCCAGAAGGTCTCAATTTGGGAAGACTGAGGAGCACAGTATCAGTTATCTGCCCATCTCTATGAGGGCAGTGGCAGCTAATGGTTTGAGAGCAAGTCAGAACAGCAAAATATGAAGATTTGAAAATGTCTTCTCCTTTGATTTTGCCTTTCTTCATCAAACCCCCCCCCCCACAAACACATAAACACACACACACACACACACACACACACACACCACCTGGTCAGGAGCTTTCAAATCTAGTAACATCAAATAACGTCTTGAATCGTATCCCATGCCTCTGTTTAAGGAGAAGGGGAAGCATTTGAAAATGTACGAAACTCAAAATTTATTTTCCTTTTGTGAGGTTTCTGTCTTACTTACTTTTTTTTTTTTTTTTGCTGAACCAGAGCTAAAATGTCAGTTATCCAAAACAGCAGCATAAACAGGACTTGATCGTCAACATTCTGGAGTTATTGGGCATCGTAAGGATAAACATTGAAGGCAGGAAAAAAAAAAAACAGATTTCAGCTGGCAAAATAAGCCAATACATGTCCCTCCCACGCCCTATGAAAAATATTACCCTCCTATGTTAGAAAGTCTATAAAACTTTAATCACAAATGAAGAGCTCTTTTCCTACTTAAAAACATTTATTCTGCCACTGAACCAAATTCTACCTGAATGAGGACAAAATTGGGGGCTGGCCTCAGAGCAATAGTGAAACAGGTACCCGTGCCAACCCCAAAACAGAAGAAGATAGCCTGGTGATGGTCAAGTTTCTAGTCCTCTTGTTTAATTTTTTTTAATGTCTTCATAATCCCACCCACTACATCCCTATAGTCTAAAAGCTGATCACTATATACCATTTACAAATTCTAGGGATTATGAGGGTGACAGCTCTTTAATGCACCTCTAGTAACCTCTGGCTGTGCCTTGCAGAACAGGGAAAGCATGCTAAGATGCTTTGTTTCAAGGCATCTCCATTCTGGCTGGTCTTTAAAAAAAAAAACTCAGGGTGTTTGAAAAACAAGCCCATCTAATTTGGTTCCCTTCTCCGTTCCCCCCTCCCAGCTGTAGAGAAATCCCCCCAGGGGTTAGAATCCCTTCTCTGCAATCTGACCTGCATCCAGATCAACACTAAACCCTAAAGGGATCCAAGTATTCTGGGCAAAACAGAATTAAGGAATCAGCCCACTCACAGTACTCCAAGCGTTCTCTCAAGCTGAGATTCCCCCCGCCCCCCCATGACAACCGAAACAAGGAAATCTTCCCTTCCTGCTCGGTTGCCTTTCCAGTGTTGGACCGCCAGGCCTATTATCCTGAGACACCTTGCTGCTGCTTAGCATTGTTAGTCTTGCCTGTTGAGAACTGAAATGGGGAGAAATAAGGGGCATTGTTTCATATTGTGCAGGATTAGGTTTAGTGGCTCTTACTCGGGGGAATTCAGGTCCAGACTGGATGGGAGAGTAGGTAAATGCTACCTTTAACAGAAGGGTTTTCTTCTAAAAATAAATTTAAAAAAAACATCAGGTGAAGAAAGGGGGCCTGATACCATCTGTGCCGAACCCTGTGCAAATCTCATGAAGAACAAGATTAATTAGCTTTCCACACCAGCTAGGATCCCAATTATTAGGCTTATGCTAACAATATTATTTATGTTGGGAAACACTCCCCCCACCCAAAAAAATCTGGCGTCTTAAAGGCAAAGTGGCAATTGAAGAGAAATCAAAGAGAAATTAAGTGCCTTCCATGCCGCCTCAAAATAATGGTGGAACCAAACCGCATCTAGATGCGGCAGAGCTCAGAAAGTCGAGCGCCACCTTCTTCAAATTTAAAGGTAACCCAGATGCTTCTCCAAATCTAATCCAGTTTGGCGTAAAGAGAAATGAAGAATGTGAGATCGAGTCTGGCCATGAAAATCACCCTAAGGGAGAGTTTGAATCATAAAGTGATCTGTGTGCATTGCTGTTTCTTCCCCTTCAGCTGGGCACCCCATGTCTTCTTCCAAAGAGATGGACAGGTGGCTGCTACCGACCAGAGAGATCTGGTTTCTGTATCCAAGGGATAGTGAGGATAGCTATAGACAAGAAGTTAAGAGCTATATTCCCAAAGCAGGCTTCTTCCAGATGCACTTCATGGCAACACCCCTCATTCTCAGCCAATATGGTGGCAGGGGGTGGTGGGCCAACCCATCTGGAGAATGCAAGAGGGAGATCAAAAGGGGGACGAGGAAAATGGAATCTTCCTCACAAGAGATAGGCCTATAAGAAGTCCAATTAATTTCAGGAGATAAATGGTTTTTCTTGATGACTCATTTACAAAATCTCCAATTATTTTTTGCTCAAGGCCTATTCTGATAAATCACAGCCAGCAGAGGTTCTGTCAAGGAGAGCTTGCTTACCCACATAGACCTAAAACTTTCGGTCAAGTTTCTTTAGAAAGCCTTCCACATAAACCCTAGTACCTTTTCAGTGAACATTTCAGAATCCGTTTTGAAAGCGATCAAAACCTATGTCTTTTAAACTGTTTTTAATGTTTCCTTGCATACCAAGGAAACATGTACATATTTTAGTGAAGGAGGTAGAAATTTTTTTTTAAAGATTACTCCACACCAAGAATTATTGTCTTTTTCTTTAAGTCTTTGTTCAAGAACGACACTGAGACCCACCCCCAGTATTCTTGTTTTTCCTATGACAGTACTTTGCCATTAATAATAATAAAAAAATCTCAGCAATTTAAATACTATATGCAGCTTAAACATGGAGTTAGCTACTCATCTGACGCCCCAAAAGGATAGAAAATAGCTCAAAAATGCAAATAGGAGACTGTCGATGCACAATCCTCTGAAGGTCCCAAGGGTGCTTAAAGTCAGTTCCCCAAAGAGGATCCAAGACACAAAAGATAGGACATATTTCCAAAGGACGCCACAGAGATGCATTATATTATGTGCTCAATGTAATATTCCATTAGAGGAGAAAACCCACCACCTTCCTACCTCACCTGCTCTCTTCCCTGCTATCCCAGCTCGATTTTTCTGATCTATGTTCTAAAAAAAGAAAAGCCACGGAAACACGGACCCAGTTTTCCTTGTCTTATCTCCCATCCACGACCAAGTTTAACCGTTCCCTTTTTTCCAGTGTGTGGACCCGATGCTTCCCATGAAGCCAGCTTCCCACCCAGACCTCGACCGTTTCCCTGTAATTGGATCTCCCTGTCATACAATCCTGGGTGCACCTCCCCCGTGCGCCCTCAATTCCCTTCCCCTGTGATACTGCCCTCAAGGGTATGGTGCCCATCAACCTTGGTGTGCAACAACTGGTGTTGCTGGAAGGTAAGGTGGTGGAAGAACCTCTTCGAGCAGACAGGGCAGGAGAAGGTCTCTTCTCCCTCAGGCCTGCCGTGGACCTTCGTGTGGGTGGCCAACTGCTTAGCCGTCCGGAAGGCCTTGCCACAATGGGGGCATCGGTGACGTCTCTTGTCCGTGTGGATGTGAAGGTGGTTCTTGAGAGCCAGAAGGTTGTAGAAGTCCCTCTGGCAAGAGGGGCAGTGGTAGAGGCCGGTTGCGTGGGCCTTCTTGTGATTTAGCAGACTACCAGGATGGCGGTACGTCCGCTCACAGCTATGACACTTGTAAAGCTGGTCCTCTGGCAGCTTGCCTTTAGGACTGTCCCCTTTTTCCTCAGCTTGATGCCTTCTTAGATGCTGCATCAGGTCCCTGGAAGCCTGGTAAGCTTTGCCGCAATCCGAGCACTCCAAACGTTTCTTTGCACGTACACGACTGTGGTTCTTTTGGGAGGCACGGTTGCGAAAGCGTTTGGGTCGCGGCTGGTTCTGCAAAGACCCGACGGGTGCCTCTCCGGGGTTGGTCCCCTGATCTCTTTCGCAATCCGTTCTAGTTCTTTCGGTCTCTTGCCCTGGCATGACCTTGCTGAAAGAATGGGGTCGGCGCTGGTGCCTCTGCAGTTGCCGTTGCCACTTGAAGGCTTTGCCGCAGTCGGGACACTGGTGACGTTTCACTTCGTAGTGGATGCGCTGGTGGTTCTTCAGGGACATGAGATTGGGGTAAGCCTTGCTGCACAAGGGACAGGGGAAGTGCCCGACCTTGTGGCTCTTCTGGTGGTTGAGCAAGCTGCCTGCGTGGCGGTATGAGCGTCCACACTGCGCACATCTGTATGGACGCTCTTCAGGATCTGGAAGCTGCTTAGCAGGGGCCGGAAAAAGCGGGAATGTCTCTGCCTTGCTAGCTCGCTTGGCCCGAAGGGGCCTCTGATGGACCAAGTGGAACGCAGGCTCTGGCCTCCTGTCCCGATGTATGCGCTGGTGGCTGGCCAGTTGCTTTTGGAGACGGAACGCTTTGGGGCACTCAGCACATCGGTAGCGTTTGGTTTCAAAATGGGTGCGGTTGTGGTTTTTGAGGGCCATGAGATTGTAGAACTGCTTCTGGCAAATGCTGCAGTGAAAGAGGCCTGTCTTATGGGTCTGTTTGTGGTTGATGAGGCTGCCGGCATGCTTGTAGCTGCGTCCACAAACATCACACTGGAAGGGGCGTTCCAAGAGAGAGTCTTCCTCTTCCGCCTGAGGGCCCTTCTCCTCTGCTGCTCCTTCTTCCTCTTTCTCTGTTGTCTCCATTTCCTGTATTGCTTGGTGGTCCTCCATCTTCTCATTCCCTTCTCCAGGAACATCACATTCCTGAGCTTCTCTGCTCTTTGACAGCCCTGAGCTCAACTCTTCCCCTTGTTCCACTCTTTCTTTTCCTATAGGACAGGCAAGGAAAGAATTGCTTGGAGGAGCTTCTCCATTTTGGGAAGCGCCACACGGCTCATCCTTTAGCCTCTCGTAAGTGCAAGGCAGCTCCCTTTCTGCAGCAGGGATCAGTTGTCGGAGTTGGGGTACGCTGCCGTTCATCTTGCATCTTGGGTGGTTTCGAAGGTGATTCCGATAGGCAGACAAATTACGGTACTGCCGGCAACAGATGCTGCACTGGTAATCTCCAATCAGGTGGATCTTTTTGTGATTAACTAAGCTGCCACCATGACGGTAGGTCTTGCCACACTGACCACAGGCGTAAGGCCGGCTGTCCAGTAGGTCATCAGCAAGAGGAAGTGTTTCCACCAAAGGTGGGGGTGGATGGGGCGGGTCATCCTCCATGCGTGGAGCTCGCCGGAGCTGGATAGAGGTATCGGCCAGGGCTGCTGCTTTCTCTTCCAGATGCCCATTACTGTGCTCTTCCAAGCTGGCCATATCGTCAAATGTCTGTCCACAATAACCACAGATGTGGGAGAAGAGCTGCTCCTCCTCAGGATCCCCTCCACCATCCAGCTGCTCTTCGGTTTCCCTTTTCAGCACATGCGGACTGTCACTCCGGCCTTCGCCCTCCTCATGCAAGAGGCTGTGGTGATCCTGAAGGCTCTCTTCGCTGGGGAAGATCATGCCACAGAGGCTGCAGAGGAATGGCTGCTCCTCAGTATGGCCTTCACCCATGGGGTTGTCCTGGCCAGATGCTGTGGCCTTGGCATGCCCGTGGAAATGGTGTTTTAGAGCGAGGAGGGTGGGATACTCTTTAGGGCAGAGAGAACATTGGTAGATGCCAGCTTGATGGGTCTGTCGGTGGTCAATTAAGTTCTTGGCCTGGTGAAAGCCCAACCCACACTGCTCACAGAGATAAGGAAGGCCTTCAGAATCGTCAGGCAATGGGGAAGACGCTTGTGACTGGGTTTGCCAGTCATTGGCTGTGGCATCTTTTTCCAGAACACTGCAACTCTCTCTCAGTTCTTCTGCCAAAGATAAAGCCATAGGCATGGCGGTGCCAGCTTCAGTGTCAGTGTCCTCATTTGTGGTCACCAGTGTCTCGGACAGTCCTCTCCTGGGCCTCTGATGGCCACGCAAGTGACTTTTGAGGGAGGCCACGTTTTGGAAGTGTTTGCTGCAAAGTGAACAGCTGAAGTCACCTGTCTGGTGCGTCTGCTTATGATTGATGAGGCTTCCTGAATGCCGGTACGACTTGCCACACAGCTCACACTCATAGAGACGCTGGATGGGGACAGGTGGCTCGGTTCCTTCCACCACCCCTTCCAAACGCTCCCTTCCATTGCCGTGTTGCACGGCGTGAGTCTGCAGGCTAGCCACAGTAGGGAAGGCCAACCCGCACTGGTGACAAATCTGAGGCATCTCTGAGGCTGGGAGGATGTCCTCAGCCACTGTTGCCCCATTCTCCAGGGCTTCTACGTCCTGTTTAATAGTCTGAAGAAGATCTGCTTCCTGAGAGTGAAGGACGCCAAGCCTAGGCACCTCGGCCACCTCAATGTCCTCTGTGCAGGGCAGATGGCGTAGCTGATGAAGCTGGAATTCGGCCTCTTCCTCAAAACTCTCTCCGCAATTACTGCAGGTCAAGCCGTCCCCTAATTCTTTGCTCCGCATGCGCGCAGCCCGCAAATGCACGCGGACGTGGTTCCGGAGTGCCATGAGGTTGGAGTATTGCTTGGGACAGATGGAGCACTGGAAGATTCCTGTTTGATGAGTGTGGCGATGGTTCACCAGACTGCCGCGGTGGCGATAACTCCGCCCGCAATCTTCACACCGGTAGGGTCGCTCTTCCTCCCCGAGAGTCCTTTCTTCCTCTTCCTTGGGACAGGCAGCTGGTCCACTCCAGGCGTCCGAGGGCTGGGTTGGGCAGTTGTCAGGGTAGTCCTGTGCTTTTGATGGGTCCAGGATCCCAGACGGGTGCTGGGAAGCCTCTTCTGGGGCCGAGGAGTTGAGCTTGGACCTGAGGTGGACCCGCAAGTGGTTCTTCAAGGCGGCCAAATTGTACAACTGTTTTGAACAGACGGTACAACTGTACACCCCAATCTGATGGCTCTTCCTATGGTTAATGAGACTCCCCGCATGGCGGTATGTCTTCCCACAGTCCCCACAGCGGAAAGGGCGCTCTTCAGACATGGGAAAGCCTTCCTCGCTCTTCAGGCGGGCTTCCCAAGCTTCGTTGGAGCTGGGGGCTGCTTGGGAAGGGCTACTGCCCTCAGCCTCTTCTTCTTCATCTGCCTCCTTTGGGTAAAGGCAACTGTGTTCCTTTAATTCCTCCTCGTCAGCAAAGGTCCCACCGCAGCGGACGCACAGCTCTCCATCTGGATTACAGCGTTCTCCACCACCGGCCTTGGAGGTATCTTTGAGGCTGCAGGGAGCCCTGTCCCCGAAGCCTGTGCCCACAGGAGGAGGCTGATAGATGTCCAACTTTGCTGATGTTTCTATCGAGTCCTCCTCCCAAACATCATGCTCCAAATCCTCCCAGGCTGACGGGTCTGTGGATTTGCTCTCTTCCTGGTTGTGGGCTTTCTGATGACTCAGCAGCTCCGAGGGCAACCGGAAGGCTTTGTGGCAAAAGCGGCACTTGTAGGGTCGATACTCTGAATGGAGACGAGCGTGGCTTCTGAGGGCCATGAGGTTGGAGAACTCCTTGTAACACATAGCACACTGATAGACCCCCAGAGTGTGGCTCTGTTTGTGATTAGTCAAGCTGCCGGGGTGTTTGTAAGCTTTATCACACTGGTTGCATTTGTAACGGCGCTCATCCTCCATGGCAGCCAGCAGCCCAGACTCTTCCCCATCCTCCTCATGCCCTGGGAGCAGATCCTGCTTCTCCTCTTTCATTTTGATTGGAAACTCCTGCTGAGAATAGTCAGCTGGCACCACCGACTCAGCAATGTACTTCTCCAGGTTGGACAACAGGCTCCCACTGCTGCCTTCCATCCCAGAACGGGAGTCAACATCTGGAGAAGACGTACCTTGGCCCCTTTGGAAGCTGTAACTCCCATCCCTCTGGCCTTCTTCCTGCTCCTGGATGGCCTGAGCTGGGCAGTGGTGGCTTGGAAGCTGGGATGAGACTCGGAAGCTTCTGCCGCAGTCTGGGCATTTGTGACGCTTCTCTTCCGTATGAGTGCGCAGGTGACTCTTCAGGGACATGGGGTTGGAGAAATCCTTGTGGCACAGCAGGCAGCGGAAAAGGCCTACCTCGTGGGTACGGCGGTGATTCACCAGGCTGCCGGCGTGGCGGTAGCTCCGCGGGCACTGCTTGCATTTGTATGGCCGTTCCTCTTGACCCATAGGCGGCTCACTGCTCAGAGCAGCATCACCCTCAGCCATTGCTCACGTCCAATGTCCTTCTTAATCCTGTCTCTCTTTAAAGAGGGATCCACAGGCATTCAGACATACCCCTCAAGTCTCATTGCAGAGCTTCAGGTCCCCTCTTCTCACCCAACCATTCCAAGACCTGCAGAGAGAAAGAGGGGCAGTAATGAGGTGGAATCCCCGTGATCAGAGTGAGCATCGCTGGAACCATCACGCGCAAAAAACAAGTCAGGTACCACAAATCACATCTTTGTATAGGAGCAGTATTTCTCACCTTGGGTTTTATTTAAGGCATATGGACTTAAACTCCCAGAATTCCCCAGTAAGCACGCTGGCTAGGGAATGCTGGGAATTGAAATCCACAAACATTGCTAAGGTTGAGAAACACTTGTGCAAAGTCGAGGGCTTTGGTATACAAGTAGTCCTTGACTTACGACTACAATTGAGCCCAGAATTCATGCTGCTAAGTGAGAAATTTGTTAAGTGAGTTTTGCCCCATTTTATGGCTTTTCTTGCCACAGTTGTTAAATGAATTACTGCAGCTCTAAAATTAGGAACATGGTTGTTAGGTGAATCTGGCTCCCCCACGGACTTTGCATGTCAGAAGGTCACAAAAGAGGGTCACATGTCTCTGGGACACTGCAACCGTCAGAAATATGAACCAATTGTGAAGCATCCAAATTTAAATCATGTAACCATGGGGATTCTGCAATGGTCATAAGTTTGAAAAATGGTCATAAATTACTTTTTTCAGTGGCATTGTAACTTCAAATCTGGAAATCTTATCGGTATCTTACAGTATTTAACAGAGATGGGAGACCTTTTTCTGTAAAGGATGGCTAATTTTCTGAGGGGAATTGGCAGCAGGTGTACCACTATATGCCACAGTTCATTTAGTGACCAATTTGTCATTCTTAATTTTTCTAATTATATTAATGATAAGAGTTTAAGGCTTTTTAGAGCAGTGTATCTCAATCTTGGCCACCTTAAGATGTGTGGGCTTCAATTCCCAGAATTCCTGAGTGAGCATGCTGGCTAGGGAATTCTTGGAGTTGAAGTCCATATGTCTTTAAAAGTGGCCACAGTTGAGAAACACTTCTTTAGAGTTTGATGAGGTAATTGTGGAGTCCCCCCCCCCCAAAAAAAATCATTTTGTTGTTGCACTCTTTTCATATTTTTAATTATAGTGTCTTTCTTACACTGGGTCATTCCCACCCACCCCAGCCTCTCCATATTCAGAGCCGACCAGCATACTGCCTATCTGTTACACCCCTTTAATTAAGAAAAATTCTGCCAAAATGCAGTAGATGTTAATTATGGATAGCTTTTTATTTAGCTCAGGACTTAATTGGATTTTTCCCTCTGATTTCTTCCCCTATTCATATATCTTTGCAACTTCACTACTGTTTAAAAATCCCTTGAATCTTCTCTTTTGCACAATCTGAAAGGTCTAAACCAAATTAGTATCTTTAGAAGCAAGGATGCAACTTCACCAAAAGGAACCATTAAATGGGGCCAACAGGAAGAGATCTGTTTCTTTTTCTTCCTGCTTCATTAATAGGAAGCTGAGCCTTCAAGTCAGTTTGACTTCTGGAGAATGGTTGGACCTGTCCCTGTGGCTTTCTTGACAATTGTTTTTCAGAAGTGTATTTCTGGTCTGAGAGGAAATCACTGCATTGCTTCATGTCCAACTCACAGATTTCCAGCTTCGTGCCTAAAAGCTGATCTCAACATCTATACAAGTAATCCTCGACTTATAACACTGTTTGTTTAGGGACTGTTCTAAGTTACAACAGGACCATTTTTCACACTTATGACTGTTGCCAGCATCCCCTTGGTCATAGGTTCAAAATTCGGATGCTTGGCCCAACTGACTCATATTTATGACAGTTGCAATGTCCCGAGATCATGTGATCACCTTTTGTGACCTTCTGATAAGCAGAGTCAACGGGGAAGCCAGATTCAATTAACAACCATGTTCCTAAATTAACCTAACCGCGGTGATTTGCTTAACAACTGTGGCAAGGAAGGTTGTAAAATGGAGCAAAACTCAATTAACTGTCTCTCTTAGCAACATAAATTTTGGGCTCAATTGTTGTTGTAAGAAGAGGATTACCTGTTAGGGTTTTTTTTTTTTAAAAAAAACAGGGGCGAAGTTTTTATTAGGGGATGCACCAAAATACTCCCACCCTCCAAAGAGGGAAAGGAACAAGAAGACAGCAGGAAAAAGACAATGATGACTTAGTCTAGACCAGGGGTCGCCAACCTTTTGGACCTCAGGAACCACCAAACTCATAATTTTAGATCCCAGGGACCACTAACTGGTTCTGTGGGCGTGGCCAAATTTGTGGATGCGGCTTGGTGGTCATGTGACTGGCTGGGCATGGCTTGTATGTAAATATTATAAATATTTATATAAATATTGATTTTTTTATAAAAAAAGAGTAAATTTTACCCAAAATCAGGCAAAGCAGGCAGGCAGATTGAGTTGCTCACAGAATCACAGATTCATTCAGAAATCTATCTATCTGCCATTGGCTAGCTCAGTCAGCAAACTCACAAAATTAACTCACAACACACCATGCATGTAAATATTGAATTTTTTATTTAAAAAAACAACAACTTTTACCTCAAATCAGGCAAAGCAGGCAGGCAGATTGAGTTGCTCACAGAATCACAGATTCATTCAGAAATCTATCTATCTGCCATTGGCTAGCTCAGTCTGTCACATAAAATTTGCTAGCAAGCAAACTCACACAATTAACTCACAATACACCATGTATGTAAATATTGAATTTTTTATAAAAAAAGAGTAAATTTTATCCAAAATCAGGCAAAGCAGGCAGATTGAGTTGCTCACAGAATCACAGATTCATTCAGAAATCTATCTATCTGCCATTGGCTAGCTCAGTCTGTCACATAAAATTTGCTAGCAAGCAAACTCACACAATTAACTCACAACACACCATGTATGTAAATATTGAATTTTTTATAAAAAAAAAGAGTAAATTTTATCCAAAATCAGGCAAAGCAAGCAGATTGAGTTGCTCACAGAATCATTCAGTGATCTATCTATCTGCCATCGGCTAGCTCAGTCTCTCAAATTTGCTTGCCATGAGTCTGCATTGAATTTGCTTGCAAGCAAACCTTCAGTCCTAAAGGAGGTTCGGCTGTGCTTAGCTAGAAAGCAAGAAATCCAACCACTTCCTGCTTCCTAGCTAATCTAAATCTCCCAGCACAGCAGAACAGATGATGATCAGGAAAAGGAAAAATGGCAACTTAGCAGACAAGTTTGCCGGGTAAGGAGTGAGTGGGTGGGGAAGGTTCCCACGGGCCATGTGGGCAGCGTAGCCTTGTGTTTCTGTGCAGCCTGGAGTAATTGCTTTGGGGAAGGTGCTCTGGGGGTGAGATTTCTCTGCGGTCCACCAAAATGTTCTCATGGCCTAACTGGTTGGCGACCGCTGGTCTAGACCACTGGTGTCAAACTCGATTTCATTGAAGGCCACATTGTGACTGGGGTGTGGGGAGGGGGGCTGCAGGGGGGGGCGTGGCCAGCATGATGTCACCTGTGTTGGGAGCGCTGTGGTGGCCCAAGCGCTCTGCCAGCAAAAATGGGCTCCAATCCAATGTTTTCGGCTGTGACGGCCTCCTGCAACCCTCTACCAGCAAAAACGAAGGAAAACAGCTTTCCTGCACCCCTCCGTTTTTCTGGCAGAGGCACTGCGGGATGATCCTTCAATGTTTCCAGGCTGGGCCCACAGGTCAGATCTAAGCACCCCATGGGCCAGATCCAGCCCACGGGCCTTGAACTTGACACTCCTGGTCTAGAGGACTCGTCCCTGATGGGATAATACTAAAATGGATAAGCTTTTGTGAAACTGCATCCTGATATCCCTGGATATCTTACAGCAAGGGTCCCCAACCCCTGTGCTGTAGCCCACTATTGGGCCGTGGCTCATTCAGAACCAGTCTGCGCAAATGGCGGGTGAGCACAGAAGCATATGCAGCTTGTTTTGTGAGCAACGAGCACATGTGTGTGCATGAATCTCCATTTGTGTGAGTGGCAGGTGCTCAGGCAAGAAGCTCCATTTTCACGTGCCCACCACTCACAAAAATAGAGTTGTAAGTATGCCTACCACTTGCACGGAACCATCCTCCCCCTGCCCTGAGGGCTGCTAAGCTGAAAAGGTTGAGGACCGCTGCCTTACAGCAAACTTCCAAATGATTGTTTTGGAAATTGAGGAATTGCTGAACTTGCATAAAGCAAATGGTTTCAGCCCTTCTCTACACACACAAAATGGATTATTAACCCATGACTATAATTGAGTGATAAGATGCTTGAAACCCATTATCTCTAAGTTGCATCTCCATAAGCAACCAGCTTTCCTCTCTCTTCCTCATCCCAGTTTAAAATCTAAGTCTAGCTATTCAAATGAAGCTAGATCAAGTGAGGTACTAATACCACTCTATAAAGCCTTACTAAACACACCTGGAATACTGCATCCAGTTTTGGTCACTACACTATAAAGAGTGGTATCTAGAAAGAAAGCAGAGAAGAGCAACCAGGATGATTAGGGGACTGGAGGCTAAAACATATGAAGAACGGTTGCAGGAACTGGGCATAGCTAGTTTAGTGAAGAGAGGAACCAGGGGAGACATGATAGCAATGTTTCAATATTTAAGGTGCTGCCACAGAGAGGAAGGGATTAAGCTATTTTCCAAAGCATCCGGAGGCCAAACAAGATATAATGGATGGAAAACTGAACAAGGAGACATTCAATCTAGAAATAAGGATAAATTTTCTGACCATGAGAACAATCAACCTATGGAACAGTTTGCCTTCGGAAGTTATGGGAGCTTCATCACTGGAGGTTTTTAAAAGGAGACTGGATTGCCATCTGTCAGAAATGGTGTAAGGTCTTTTGCTTGGGTGGGGGTTGGACTGGATGACATACAAGGTCCCATCCAACTATGTTAATCTGTTAGTCCAAGTGGAGCTCATGAAAGCTCATGGCTTATAATAAAGGTTGGTTTGTCCGCAAAGGTGTTTTCGAAATTGTCAACTTCAAGCTCTAAGCAATTGCTTGGGTCCCCATAAGTGGGAAAAGCACAGGCTCCTGGCCACTGATGTTGAAGTGGCTGTCTCTGTTTTCTTTGGCTAGCCGTGCTAATCAGGATTTACTGAATACTATCACCCAGCACAATAAACCGCAATCCACAGTTTCCAAGCCACGGTGGTTCAGTTTACACAATATGTTGGGACTGTGTAACTGGCACGAATTTAGTCCTCAATTTACGACCACAACAGAGCCCAAAATTTCTTTTGCTAGGTGAGACAGTTGCTAAGTGAATGTTGCCTCATTTTACAACCTTTCTTGCTGCAGTTGCTAAGTAAATTGCTACAATTGTTAAGTTAGTAAGCCAGTTGTTAAGTGAACCTGGCTTCCCTATTGACTTTGCTTGTCAAAAGATCACAGAGGGATCACATGACTCCCAGATATTGCAATCGTCATAAATATGAGCCAGTTGCCAAGCACCCCAATTTTGATCACATGACCGGGAAATACTGCGAAGGCTGTGTGAAAAACGGTCATAAGTCACTTGTTTCAGTGTTGTTATTAATTCAAATAAATTATTTCTCCCCTCAGAAGGGCACCTCTGTGAAGAAGTCTGCTACATGTACGTAGGTATACATGTGTGTGCTGTAATTTTCCCATCTCCCCTTTTTGCAATGTCTTCCCACAGGGACCAGGCAGTATCAAATCAGAAAAGGAGTCATCACAAACATCACCAGTCACAAAAAACAGAATGAATAATCTCTGAATGCCGGCTTCTTAGAAAAGGGTCCCATCAGGACACAAGAGGAAATGTTATGCCCTGGTAGTAGACTTCCTGGAAATATCTGACTAGTTGTGATAGGTATTAGAATATGGATTGTTCATTCTTTGGTTCTTAACACACAATTGTATTATGAAAACAGTGATAGCAATGGTTATTGCTCTGATTATTTTGTCGGGGACTGGGGAGCTCTTATCACATGGGTGTTAGCTTCCTTTAAGCATTAACTTGATAAGATGGGAGACTTTTTATAACAAATACACATAGGTGTTAGCTAGTGTCTAAAATAAAAGCTGCTCTGTACTAAATAAACCACACTGGGTTTTTAAAATACCAATAAGCAAGTTTCAGCTTCTGGGCCCTAAAACCCAGGAAAGAGGGGGCACAATTAAGTAACAGTAAATCAAGTTACCTCAAATTATGAAATCCTCAGCTTGTGGTTGGGTGTGTTAGAACTGGTTTTTATTGCAGCGATGTAGAGTAACCTTCTCCAGTTGAACATCTTATACAGCACATTGGAATAATCCCCTATTCTCTAAGAACAGAAAGACTGAGAATTGTATTTTGAAAGAGATAGGAAACTAACTTAGGTCAGAGACTATAGGTCAGAAATATAGGATTTTCTGAAGCAGAACAAAACAGTAGTTTTAAATCTCTAAGGAACAAAGAACTTAGGTAGGTCTAATAAACTAGGTATCTCAGTGCCCAGAGTTCGATTTCACCAGATGTCATTCTTTTAGTTTTGTTCTGCTCAATAACAGAAATTTTCTTGTATGCCTTCTCTCCTGCCCAATCATTTTATTCTAATCACAAGGCACAAGGAGAGATCCAGGAAGTAGATAATTTTTCTCACTCAACAATAACAAAAAAGCATGGTTTTATAATAAACAGAGCTACAGTGCACAAAGGTTTTATTAGATTACTCTGAACCCAGGCTTTCCCCAATTTTTACTCTCCATATGGTTGAGCCTGTAATGCCCATCAGCCTTGAACCTCACCATGCAAAGTTGCAGCTAGTTGTAGTTTATTGCAGTTTAAAACATTTGGATGGCAACCAGGCTGGAAGAATTACTCACTGAATACAAGTGAATACATGCACACATGGCCACAAACATGCTGATTTCTCACCTGTCAAATCATTCTGAATTTCCCAGATCGGCACAACATTCATTTATCAGGAGCCACCGACACAAACTTCTTTCCTCCCAAAACAGGGAATGCGGCCCAGAGCCAGACATATTAATGTACATTAAAACACAGCACAAAATGCGTTGGGTGATGAGTGGGGTTAAGCTGATTTTTCGGTTTTGGGGGGCCGAGTTTTAAGCTGAGCTGATTTTTCCAAAAGCCTAAGGCATTCAAGGCCACATCCTTCAGAATCCAGGCAGGCCTTCAGAGCCCCATCTTTGGAGCAGGAGGTTATCAAGGAAGAAGCCCCGTCCCAGAGGCTGAAGAAGACACGTGGAGGAGACCCTGAGTGATGAGGGGAAAGAGAGAGAGACAGGCGGGGAGCTGGACCTCCAATCGAGGCATCCAGTGCATTTCAGGACATCCCAGCGGGAAGCATCCCGTTCAAGTAGGGCGACAGCAAGAGCAGCCCGCAGGCTTCCTAAGGCATCCGGCGTCGAAGGAGGCCGCGATCAGGGCCGAAAACCCCGAGATTCGGGTTCAGGAGCGCCAGGGTCCACGGCCCTCGCTTCTCCCGGGAGGCTCCGGGCGGGCGGGCTGGCGGAGATCACAGTCCGCGACGTAGCTCGCCCTGAGGTAGAAGAGAGGCCCCACGACGACCCACTATTTCCCGGGAAGAGAACCCCCACCGAGCTCTTCGCCTCCCGTTCGGCGAGCAACGGACGGATCGGGCCGAGGGGAACCAAACGGACGAGGGGGAGGCAAGGCGGGCAAGGCCAAATCCTCCGGGGCCCCTCGGAAGCCCCGCCGTTCCCTGAGACGGGGTCCCGCACGCCGGACTGAGCGGCCCGGCAACGCCTCCAGGCCTCGAGACCCCGGGATTTACTGGTAGGGAGTCCCGCAGGAGAGGGCAACAACAAATACTTCCTTTTGTTGCTAGGAAACAGGAAATGTGCACCCGTCAAAGCGTTCCCCTGCTTGGTTGGACGGGAATAGACTTCCGGAGCCGCTTTTTCTATATGGTAGCCAAAGCGTCCTTTGCAAAACAATCCCCCCCTCACCACCCGCCCCAATATCATACACGCGTATTTCGGATGAGCATCTACAAATCTCCCATTATTCTCTCGGGAGGCCTATGAGGGAAAACCTTCGCGGGGTGGGGATGGGGGCCGAGTTGGCCATTAGAACGGAAGTGCCGAAACGTGCATGGAGCGTTCTAAGAGTTTCTATCTCTAGGTGGACCACCCTATTGTCCTGTTTCCGGTCTGAGATGGAACGAGTTGCCCGTTCTCCCAACGGTGTGTTAGCGATTTCGCCATAGAGATTCCAAAGGGTAGAGCGACGCTTGAAAGAGAATATTTGCACTACAAGAGAATACTGAACAATGGAACCGCGTCAACTCTCTCAGAAGTCCCGTGTGAATGCTTATGGGGTGGGTTTTTTCGGTTTTTTTTTTAGAGAATCACCTCTTCTGAAGTGTCACAAAAATATAAGGCCGTGCGATAGATAGAAACCCTGGATTGGACTGTAAAGCATCTACAGACCTCTGCTGTTGCGGTCTCCAAACTTGACAACTTTAAGACTTGTGGACTTCAACTCCCAGAATTGTGGGAGTTGAAGTCCACAAGTCTTAAAGTTGCCAAGTTTGGGGACCCCTGCTTTACAGTCACATTCTCTCTCTCTCCTTAGCGAAAGAGCTTTGACGTCAGAACAGCTCACCACTCAGCAGGTCCCAAGCAGAAATGCACCCCCCCCAGGCATCATTCACTTCTTGTTGCAGTGAAAAGGAACAGCAGCAACAAAATTATTACTATTAATCTTCTCATCACTCCTTATCGCCCATCCCTGCCCACTTGTGATTGTATGACTGTAACTTTGTTGCTTGTATCCTTACGGTTTATATTGACTGTATCCTAGTATGATTTGATCGCTTATTATAACCTATGACTATTATTAAGTGTTTTACCTTATGATTCTTGACTCTTAACGAATGTTTTTTTAATGTATACTGAGAGCATTTGCACCAAGACAAATTCCTTGTGTGTCCAATCACACTTGGCCAATAAAGAATTCTATATATCTATCTATATAAAAACAAAAGCGAAGCTTGTAAAAGCAGCTGGTTTATTGCAGGTGAAGAGATCCGGTGTCGCATTCTTCTCTAGCTTGTCAGAAATGGTTCCGATCCTCACTCATGTCTTTTGGGATTTCTTCCTGTGCCACATGTTTTGATCATGTTAACAAGTTAACACTTGGGATGGGAGACCACGCAGAAATCTCGGAACAATAGGGAAGTTGGGAAAACAAAAACAAAAAAATCACCCTGGGAAGATGTTGGTAGAGATTTTCAGTCATCCAGGTCACAGTTGTCGCAAAGGTGCTTTTTTTCAGAAGGTAATGACTGGGTTTTTTTCCCCTTTGAGGAAGAAAAAGAAAAGGAAAGCGTTTCTTTCTCATCCAAGAAAGTGCATGGGTTGATTAATTGATTCATCAACGGATGAAGTTTCTTGGATGAGAAATGAAAAGTTTTGTTCTTCTTCCCCAAAGGAAAAAACAACAACAGTCCAGTTGCCTTTTGAAAAAGCAGATTTGAGACACTGGGAAGAAGACAGCGGCCACCCTATTGCCGGAAGTTCCCGGTTCTCCTGCATGGAGCGGAGAGCCCAAAGCAGGGGGCTCCAACCTTGGCAACTTTTAAGACTTGTGGACTTCAACTCCAGAGTTGAAGCTAGCTGAGGAACTCTGGGAGTTGAAATCCACAAGTCTTAAAAGTTGCCAAGGTTGGAAACTCCTGGCCCAAAGTGCTCCCTGCTTTCGGCTTCATGCAGGCGAACCGGCCACTTCCGGTAATAGGGAAGCGGCTGGCCGCCGTCTTCTTCCCACGGAAGAAGCCCAAGGCAAACCCTCTTGGAAACCAGGGCTGCTGGGTGCTCCCCGAGTTTGCTTATGGCCTGGCAGACCTTTCATTACCCAAAGTAGATAACATGACCATGGCTAGCCTCTTGGAAATGCCGTATTCCCCACCCCCCACCAACTATACCCGTCTGGTGCATCCTCCAAAAGGTTCCCCGGAGCGGCTTCGCCACACTTCCTGCCCGCTTCCCTCGGGGACACGCCGCACTTCCTCTGCTTGCCCACCGCCTCCTTACCCCTTTCGTATCATCCCCCACCCCATCCCCTTCTCATCCAACGAGACGAACATCGAGATCGCCGCCTTCCTTCGTCTCACGGGCAGCCGCTGCCTTTGCAGCCGGGGCGGGAGAAGGAGGAGGAAAAAGAGGAGGGAGGGGATCCCTGCAATTCCAGCTCATTGCTGCTGGACTGTCTCCCACCCACCCACTCAGCCAGCTGCGGCCGCCCCGCCCCGCGCCTCCATTTCCTCTCCTTCCTCCGCGGTCCTAGCGCTCAGCCACATGGAGCCGCAGAGAAAGGGGAGAGCCCCTCCTAGACAAAGGAGCCAGCAGGTAAGGCTGGGGAGGGGGTGGGGGACGGACGGGCGGATGGGGCGAAAGGGGGACCCGCCGCTGAGGATGGGCTTAGCTCCGCAAAAGCTCCTCCGGCTCTGCTTCTCTCTTTTCTCCCTCCCGCCTGAAGGACGAGCGCCCCGAAGCTGCTCCCGATGCCGAGCCCTGATGCGCCCTCTTTCCCCTCCGCCTGGCAGGTCGCTGTCCCCCGGTCCTAAAGCCAGCCATTTTGCCGCCAGGACGGGCAAAGAGCCGCTTTGCTTTGGATGCGAAGAGCGGCCGCTGCTGCGGTGTCCTGCGCCGATGCTGCTTGGCATCGCCCGCTTTGGACGGCAGAGAAGCCAGCGGGTGCGGCTAACCTTTTCCGTCTCCCGTCGGGAGTCCTAGAGACAGCCATTTTGCAGAAGGGGGCTCCTGGCTGGCGGAAAGCTTTGCCTCTCTCTCTCTCTCTCTCTCCTTGCGATGCTGCAGTTGCGGGCACGGCTGGCGGGCATCGGCCGCTGCTGGATCCTGGCCGCGGAAGCCGGCCAGATCGGCACCCGCAGTCGGCCTTCGAGCGCTCGGCATCTGCTGCTGCTGCTGCTGCTGCTGGGACCGAGCTAGTTAATTTGTTTCCCTTTGGGCAAACTGTGTTGCAAACAGCCTCGCTTTCCCGGTTGGATTGCAGGTAGTGCCAGAGGTTGTCCCTGCGGGATGGGAATGAGAGAGCGCTTGCACGGATGGTTAGGCGGTTCTCAAGATGCAGGCACAAAGGGCGTGCGAGCGATCCACACCCGCCTTTCCTTTGTCCCTTCGGTTTGTTTCAAGAAAAAAAAAAAGGGGGGGGGGTGTTTTTCCTACTAGCTCCCGGTAAAAGAGAGCCGTCTCCTGGGGATCTACTCACTGACGCGATTGTGACCCGCGCCGTCCAATTGCTGGAGTAGGATCATCCTATCCCCTTTGCCACGGAATGGACCTTCTTGGTAGTGGCACCCCTGGCATGGGATAGTCTCCCAATGGAAGTATGGCTGATCATTCTGCTTTCCCCTTAAATCAGTGTTTCTCAGCCTTGAGCATTTTAAGATACTGGGCTTCAATTCCCAGAATATCCCAGCCAACCATGTTCCAAAAGTGGACTTTGTTTCATCTGTGAAGATGCTTTATTTCTCTCATCCAAGAAGCTTCTGACCAAATGGCGGAGGAAGACAAATCCTTCCATCCTCCACCATTTCGTCAGAGCAGAAGAAGCTTCTTGGATGAGAAGCCAAACATCTTCAAGGAAAAAATAAAGTCCCGTTCCATTTGGGGGAGGAAGCACTTTGGGACAACCATGACCTGGATGATTGAAAGTCTCCATAGACATTTAATCTAGATGGATTTTTCTGAGAGGGGAAAGAAGGCCTGAGCTGCCCTGCAAGCATATCTGCAAATTCTGCTGCCCGAATTGTGCTGGTGTGTGCTCATTGGCCAGGCACCCCACAGCAGGGGTGGGCAGACCTTAGCCCCAGACTTCTACTGCCCAGCCTTGTTTTTCCAGTCCCCCGGGGCACTCCCTCATTGACCATGAAGATGACCCTTGGCAGCAGAAGGCTGAAGTAAGTGTTGAGCAGTTCATCTTTCCAGAATGAAGAGAAAAAAAGAGAAAAGAAAAAACTGTGCTAAACCTTCTGTAGGTTTATCTCCTATTTGGCCTTTCTAAAATTAACAATAAACACCCATTCATGACTGCCAAGCTCCATGCTAGAACAGGGGTGATCTCCCTCTCTCCTTCCCCTCTCCCTTCTTCTCCCTTCCTCTCCCTCTGTCCCTCTCTTCTCTGTCGCCCACCAGACTAGGTGTGCTCAGAGGCACTGTTGCACAGTCTTATGCGTACTGTTCCTAGGCACGCATCTGGGGGTACCTTTAAACCTTTCTTTTGCAGGTCGTTATTTATTCAGCAGCAAAACTCTGTCTCCTGTCCTAGTTGGAAACAGTTCAACCTTGTTTTTTTTGCACCTGCCATCATTTTCTGAGACCCTCTACTACCGCTCCAGGTTTTGAGTCATTCAGTGCTACATGAAAGGAACCTTGTGAACAATTGCAATTCTGCTTGGCAAATTCCAGGCACTCCACTTGCAAGAGGCTTGTAATTTTATTTTACCTTCCTCCAAAATCTCCTGTAATTCTAGGCCTGTCTGCTTCTGATGGCCTTCCTTATCCTCCCTCTCCCCTTGTCCCTCCAGATCCTGAATCCAACCATTTTGCAAAGAGCAGGCAATTTCCCCACCATCTGTTCTGGCAGGGTGCAGGAAAAAAACAGCTCTTTCTATCTATTCCCCTCGCCCCTGAGTTACAGATGCTGACATCTTAACATTACAGACTCTTTCTTAAAAAAAAAAAAAAAAAAATCTGATTCTGGAATGCAAAGTAAACTTGTGTGTACCTTTTCTTTCTGCTTTTTTTTTTTTTTTTTGGTCAATTGCACACTCCTTACAAACAAAATTTCATACAACTTCTTGCATCTCGTAATAATTAGGATACCATATGCATTCCTTACGGAATGTGCATATAAACAACAGAACAACAGGATAGATGTCACTCCCACTAAAGCCTTGAAGAAGAGATACCAGTTTTCCCAATCTTGCACCTGGCAGCTGTGTTGGATTATAAACCCCCCCACTTTGTGCTCATTCCACACAGCCTGTAAAAGTCACCAGATGGAAGTGAAGGAGGGAAAATAAAAAAATAAAAATAGCTACAGAATGCCAGGTAGGTTGGGTCATATAAAAGAGCCATATCGTCTTGGTTTTGTCTGTTCCTGTGCCTTAATTTTGTTTCTCTTTCAAAGCTGTTTCTCTTCAAAAGATGTAGGCTAGAGATCTTAACTCAGGAGTCATGACATCAATAACATCCCCAGTTTTGGTGGCACAAGGATTCTCAAAAGTAGATCATCGCAATTTCCACTTCCCTGCCCACAATCTCCCACTATCCTGACAAAATGTAGTCACTTCACCACCAAATTCCAGGGATTTTTAAGGAATGGAAATGGAAACAGTTATCTTCCTAGAAGATTATTGGCTCATCCCTATCCATACAATCTCCAGCCGCCCAAATAGACAAAATTAGGCAAAACAGGGCAAAAAGAAAAAGAGCCAATTTAATCTAATGGTTAAGACACCAGGCTACAAAACAAGAGACCCCGAGTTCTAGCCCCGCCATAGCTATGAAAACCAGCTGGGTGATTTTTGAGCCAGTCAGTCTCTCTCAGCCCAATCCACCTCACAGGATTGTTGTAGTGGGGAAAATAGGAGTAGGAAAGAGTCTATCCTGTGTGTTTGCCACTTTAAGTTATTTGTAAAAATAATAAAGGTGGGGTACAAAACAAACACATAAAATGGTTGTAACCTGCCAGTGACATCATTGTTTTTCTTCTGGTTTGTTCAGGGTGGGAGTCATGCTTCCCAATTTTGGGAAAGTTGCTAATCCCATTAAAACTATAGATTTCCTCACCCCACCCCACTGAGACTGGTCAGGACTATCTTAGCTCTCCCAATAATGATTTAGTGAAGCTCTGCTACTTATCTGCTTCTCTCTGTTCCCACTCAAAGACTCCCCACACCATATGGCTCTGCTTCACTCATGTGTTCAGGTTTAAAAAGCAAATGCTGTCTCTGTGAGATTGAAAGAGAAGGGAATTTCTCTGCTGCCTTCCAGGATGCCGTTGGGGCTGGATCTAGATTTTTTTTTTAGCTCCTCTCCATCCGTGCTGGCTGAGGTTGAACTGAATGTACTTGGAGGTCTGTAATGACAGAAGCCAGCTCCAATAAATGGAGAGGCCTTTTCAGACTGGAAAAAAAGGAAATGCCTAAATGTTTAGGTCCAGTTGCCACTCAGCTGGTGCCTGAAGATAAGATCCTGATAAGTGTGAGTATCTGTTGACAGATTTCTAAGTTGATTTTACATCCAATTTTTGGCTTGTGTACTCTGACCCTGAACCAGGAAGCCGAAATTTAGCTGAGAGAAAACTCAGTATTTTAAAAAAACAAGTCTGACTTTCTAAAGGTGCTTTAAGTTGCAAATATTCATAACTTTGGATGTTTGGTGCTGCTCTTCTCTTCTCTTTGGGCTTGGAGGTTTAAGGGAGTTTTCTTTCTTACCCTTACTGGATCACTGTGCCACTTGCACTTCTCTCTCTCTCTCTTTCTCCCCCTCTCTCTTTCTCCCTCCCTCCTCCCTCTCCCTTCCCCCCTCTCTCCCATCCTTGCTCTACTTCTCCCTCTTTCTCTCATATGTATGTGTGTATGTATTGTGTGTAGGTAGATAGAGATAGATAGATAAACACACACACACACACGTGTGTGTGTGTGTGTGTGTGTGTGTGTATCTTTGGTTATTCAGGTTTTCTCCCGCGTAAAATTGGAATTATCTAGGCGACGCCGATGAAGTCTCATCATCTTCAGGCTTGTGTCTTCGGCTTTGTGCTTCTTGGAGTAATGTGAGCTTGCAGCTGCTTCTTCCTTTTAACTGCTAGTGGGGGTGTGACTTGATTGGGTGGGGGCTTGGCTGTGTTCTGATTGGGTGGGGGTGTTCTCATTGGTTGGGGTTTTGGTTGTGTTCTGATTGGTTGGGGGTTGGCTGTGTTCTGATTGGCTGGGGTGTGTTCTGTTCAGGTGGGGGCTTGGTTGAGCACAACCTGAGCACAACCAAGCCCCCACCTGAACAGAACACACCCCAGCCAATCAGAACACAGCCAACCCCCAACCAATCAGAACACAACCAAAACCCCCAACCAATGAGAACACCCCCACCCAATCAGAACACAGCCAAGCCCCCACCCAATCAAGTAACACCCCACTAGCAGTTAAAAGGAAGAAGCAGCTGCAAGCTCACATTACTCCAAGAAGCACAAAGCCGAAGACACAAGCCTGAAGATGATGAATGAGACTTCATTGAAACGTCACCTAGATACTTCCAATTTTACACGGGAGAAAACCCAAATAACCAAAGATCCATATACAAATACCCGCGAAAACCTCAGAAAACACACACACATACACACACACACACACATATATATATACACCCCCACACCCCCACATAAATACATGCATACAGACAGACAGACACATACACACACATACCTATCTATATCTGTCCCTAATTTCTCTCTCTCTCTCTCTCTCTCTCACACACACACGCACACTAAGGCAGGGGTACATGGTATGCCAGAAACAGGGCCATGCAAACAAGTGAAACCACCTGCGGGATGCAGGCAACATGCAAACCATGTTCCCTCCAGTCTGCGAAAAACCTCTCTCCATGGAAACGGTCCCTGGTGGCCAAAATTTGGTTGCTGCTGGTCTGAGGTAAACCTTGCAGTCCAGGAGGATTTGAACTGAGGTCAGTGCATGGTCCAGAAAATGAGCATGCTTTCCCCATATTTTTCAGGCTGAGGGTAGGCATGATTAGAGGAAAATGAAAATATCCCATGTACACAGGCTAATGTAGTTGTTGATTTTGCACTACAGGTAGTCCTTGACTTAAAACATTGTTAAGCATGCAGTTACAGTGGTAAGGCCTGCTGGTTGTTAAGCAGCACGTCAAATGACCACAACCAATTTTACAACTTTTTTTGCAGAGACTGTTAAACGAACGAGGTGGTCGTAAAGTGAACCTATTGTTCACAATGGGCATTTTTTCCGGAAACCAAAAGTAAATACCAGTTTCTGACAAAAACATAAAACAGAATCATGTGGCAGCTGTTGCTGAGCACCCCAAATGTGGTCACGCGACTGCAAAGGTGCGGCTGTTGAAACTTCAAATCTGGGTCATAAGTACCTTTTTTCGAAGTTTGTGTGGTAACTTTGATTGCTAAGCAACCTGCCATAAGTTGAGGACTACCTGTACAGGCAGTCCTCGGCTTACAATTTAGTGACCGATTGATGTGACAAAGGCACCGAAAAAAGAAACATATGGCCTTTTTTCACTTTTATGACTGTTGCAGCATCCCCAAGGTCACGTGATCAAAATTCATACCCTTGGCAACTGACTCAGATTTATGACGGTTGCAGTGTCCCGGAATTGTGTGATCCCCTTCTGCGACCTTCTGACAAGCAAAGTCAATGGGGAAGCCAGATTCACTTAACAACCGCATTACTAATTTAACAACTCCAGTGATTCACTTAATAACTGTAGCAAGAAAAGTTGTAAGAAGGGGCAAAATTCACACAACATGTCTCAGTAACAGAAATTTTTGACTCGGTTGTGGTCGTAAGACAAGGACCACCTATATAATTCCCCTCTTTTATGGTATTATCTGGTTATTTTGTCACTGAAGGAAAGCAACACAGTTCAGTCACAAGCCTTCAAGGGCTCTGGAAAGACCACATAAATTGATGGGGAAGTTATAAAGAGACAATTTGTAAAGGTAGTGACCATTATTGTGTATTTTAGGCAGCATCCTCTGGAAAGATGGCTGAAGCAGAAGAAGGAGAGGTTGGCGTCGAAGTGAAGCTAGAGGAGGAGGAGGATGAAGATGAAGAGCCCGGATACATCCAATCTGGGCGGCGGTACAGGTGCCTGACCTGTAGCAAGACTTTCCCTAGCGTGCCACGGGTGCTGCGCCATTTAAAGTCCCACGTGGCTGGTACTGTGGATGGCATAGCTGCCAAACTCTCTTGCCCTAATTGCAGGAAAGAGTTTCCTGACCGGGCTCAACTTCGCAAGCACCAGCTCAGCCACCAAACAGAGCGCCCCTATCAATGCCAGCTTTGTGCCAAGACTTACAAAACTGCCCCGGAGCTGCGGAACCACGGGCGTAGCCACAGTGGCGAGAAGCCCTTCGTTTGCCACGAGTGTGGCAAAGCGTTCATGCAGCCCGTTTGCCTGCGAGTCCACATGGCCCGGCATACCGGAGACCTGCCCTTCCGCTGCCAGCAGTGCCACAAGGGCTACGGCACTCTTTCCAAGCTGAAGATCCACCAGCGTTCACATACAGGCGAGAAGCCGTACTCTTGCAGCGAGTGCAGCAAGCGCTTTGCCGACCCCTCGGTGTTCCGGAAGCACCGCCGGACCCACGCTGGCCTCCGCCCTTACCAGTGTGAGGTGTGCCGCAAGACATACGCCGAGCTGAAGGATCTCAAGAATCACGAGCGTTCCCACACTGGCGAACGCCCCTTCTTGTGCCAGGATTGTGGAAAGGCCTTTTCCCGATCCTCATCGCTGGCCTGCCACCAGCGCATCCATGCGGCCCACAAGCCCTACCGCTGCAACCTCTGCGGGAAAGGCTTCACCCAGCTGTCCTCCTTCCAGAGCCACCAGCGGACCCACTCTGGCGAGAAACCTTTTCTCTGCCCGCAGTGCGGACGCATGTTCAGTGACCCCTCTAGTTTTCGCAGGCATCAGCGAGCCCACCAGGGCCTCAAGCCCTATGCTTGCGATAAGTGCGGGAAGGCCTTCCGCCAACCGGCCGACCTGGCCATGCACCAGCGCATTCATACTGGCGAGAGGCCCCATAAGTGCTCGCAGTGCGACAAGAGCTTCGTGGCTTCGTGGGACCTCAAGCGCCACCTGCTGGTGCATTCTGGCCAGCGCCCTCATCAGTGCGGGGAGTGTGGCAAGAGTTTTGCTGAACGGGCCAGCCTGACCAAACACTACCGTGTTCACTCAGGCGAGCGGCCGTTCAAGTGTGGCCGCTGCGGCAAAGCTTTTGTGGTGTCGTCCAGCCTCCGGAAACACGAACGCACCCACAGCAACGAGAATAGCGAGGACAAGACCACCCCTGCGGGCAACCAGGATCCGCTCCTCAGCGACCCATCAGCCATTGTGGTCGCCACCGTGGTGCCTGCCTGTGGGGAGTGTGGGGAGGTCTTTGCCTCCACCCAGGAACTACGCCGCCACGAACGCCTGCTGCATCCTGGCCTACGCCCGTTTCCATGTCCAGAATGCGGCAAAGGCTTCTCGGACCGGGCCGGCCTGCGCAAACACGAGCGGATCCACTCGGGGGTCCGTCCCCATGCCTGTCCCCACTGCTCTAAAGCCTTCCTGGGTGCCTCAGACCTGCGCAAGCACCTCAAGACCCATGTGGCCCTAGAGAACAGGAGCACCGAGGACACCGTGGTGACTGCCACCATCATGACCTATGAATCCCTCCTCCCTGCTCACCTCCATCCCCATGACGACGGGACGGAGACAGACAAGGACTCTCCCTCAGACTGCCTGCCTGACCCCCTCACGGAGCCCTCGTAAGCTCCGCCTCCCGCCTTTCCCCTGCCTGTGATTGGGTGAAAAGAAGCCAGCTCTGTTGCTTAGGAGCCCTTTGCGTACTTTGATGATTGCTCAGTCTTGCCTTGTGATATGTGGACCGCGCTCTTTCAGGGCCCTCCCGTCCAGCATGGCTCCCTAGCATTTATCTCTAAGCAGGGCTTGATTTGCTTCATCACTGGCTGTGTGTGGCTGTCTTTCCTCCTACCCTCCATTGTTGCCCACACCAGATGTTCACTTGCCTGCCTGGTGGGAGAGAATTAAATGTGCCTGGTGTGTCTGTGTGTGAGAGGGAGAGGGAGAGAAAGAAACCATACTCATGCTTTTGAAACTTTGGTCAGCAAAAGCGGTCTGACATCTTGTGAGATTGCACATGTGTGAGTGCGGGGAGGTGTGTTTCTGTTGTGTGCAGGGTTGTGCGCATTCATCTTAAGGTGTTTCTGCAACCTTTGTGAGCTGCTGGTGTTTTTTTTTAAAAAGAAAAATAAACCCCCAGGACTTTTTTTAAGGGCAAGAAAAATTAAATTGAGAAAATTAAGGGAGGAAGCAGAAGAACAATGATCTTTTCTTCTTGGAGAGTTTTATAAATTATCCGAGGGTTTCCTTCCTTGTAAGAAAAGATTTAAAATAAATACCTTGCTTTTTTTTTTAAAGGGGAAAATTGACTTGGATTGCATGTGGGAGGTGCACATTTTTTTAGTGTGGGGGACACAATCCTTATATTATCCTTACCTATAGAAATTTATCTCACTTATTGAATTTCATTTCAAGTTTTACTTTATTTCTGTATTTATTATATCTATTTACCATTGCCATCAAAAGCCTCTCAGCAATAAAGGCTCTTTGACTGCAGAGGAAAGGTTGTGAAAATCTTCCTGTTTTCCTTTCTTCTCCCACTACACTTCCAAGAAGAAGAAAAAACCTCACAATCTTGATCCTTCTACCAACCAATTATGGCTTCTGAACTCTGATTGGCTGGCTTGCTGTGATGTCACTGAAGGTTCATTTGCTCAGGGAGCAAAGCAGACTGGTTGCATCTTTTCTGAGTGAAGATACATTTATTACTGGGAACAGGGTTTAACCAGTGGTGGGATTCAAATTTTTTTACTACCGGTTCTGTAGGTGTGGCTTAGTGGGCGTGGTGTAGTTTGGTGGGCGTGACAGAGGAAGAATACTGTAAAAACTCCATTCCCACCTCATTTCAGGGAAAGGATGCTGCAAAATCCTATTCCCTCCCCACTAACCTGCTTTCCAGCTGCGTTCTCCTGTGCGGGGCAACAAAAGAAGACCCAGCCAATCAGCTGGGACTCGGGAGGCAGAGAACAGATGGGGGCGGGGCCTGTCAGAGGTGTATTTGCTGGTTTTCCGAACTACTCAAAATTTCCACTACCTGCTCTCCAAAACTGGTCAAAACCTGCCAAATACAACCTCTGGTTTAAACCACCCATAGGATTCTCAGAAAGAGATTCTGACAAATTAAAAGAACAGAATGGTGGAACAAAGAGGACTGGAATAAGAGGGCAATATGTAGGCCAGATGTTAGGAATTGGTGACTTTCCAGGTGTGGTTGAACCATAGCTTCCGTCACCAGCAGCCATGCTAGTTGTGGCTAAGAAAAGCCAGGAGAGGGGGAGGGGGAGAGAAATGAAATCAAGCAAAGATGAATCCTCTTGTTGGCCCAGAAGACAATCATCATCTTCCAAAGAGTCTTCTCAAAAATGGATTCTTCAGATACATCTTTGTTGTCAACTCTGATCTGAAGAGTTGTTGGAGGATTTCTGGTTGGGAGGTATCCATATTTGTCCAACTGTGGGGAAAATTAATGGTAGAAGATGGGCTAATTAGTCCAGTATAAAATGTGAGGTTCTGCAGCTGGTTCACAGAAGGAGAAACCAAGAAGAAAGTTAGATGGGCAAAAGGTAAGGAAGCAAAAACAGAATAGACGGACACTCATGGGGTGCCTAGGCAACTAAGGAAGTGTCTGCAGGCAAATAACCAAGCACACGACCAGGGTCTCCACACAAATATTTTCTTATTGACATACAGGCAGGAAGGAATGGGTATGTATCTTAGATGGAGTTCCAGTAACTCTGACTGGGACATCTTGTTTGGGTGTCATCTTGTCATGGCAATATTATGACCTGACAGTCCTCCAGAAAATGGCTGAAGAAAGGCGAGGTACACCCTTAGACTTTTCTGTGGCAGGGGGGGGGGAATTCCTTACTCCTGGCCCAGTCTTCAGCAACATGGAATAAACATCTCCTACAGTCTTGCCATTTAAAGTCCAAAGTTCAAAACATTCTCAAAGATCCATCTCATCCCGGGCACCCTTTTTTTTTTTAACTATTGCCATCTGGCAGATGGTACAGGATAATAAAAACAAGAACAAATAGGCTAAAAAACAGCTTCTATCCCAGGGCAGTAGCTCTGTTGAATTCTACTGTATAATGCAGTGTTGGTGTGGTGTCCGGGGGTGTTAATTCAATGTGTGGAGTGTGAAGGATATGTGTTTGTGTTTATTTTCATGGTCATGATGTGCACTGAAGATGGTGTTTGATTTCGTTGTACGAGGTGCAATGACAATAAACTAAACTAAAGGGCACAGGGTTGAATTGGTATCTTCAAAGGGGTGATTTTCAATTGGATGGACTTCAACTTCCAGAATTCTCAGCAATGGTCTTTCTGGCTAGATGATTCTGGGTGTTGAAGTTCACAAATCCAGAGGGCAGGTCACCTTATTGAGGAAGGATAACATCTGCTTCCACTTTTTCTTACAAGAGGCAACTGGACTTTCTGGTTTTTCTTTGAAGACATCTCACTTCTCATCCAAGAAGCTTCTTCAGCTGTGAGAAGTGAAACATCTTCAAGGAAAAAACCAGAGAATCCAGTTGCCTCTTGAAAAAGCACCTTTGGGACAACTATGACCTGGAGGACTGAGAATCTCCATAGACATCTAGAACTAAGGAGAAACTTCCTAAAATGAGAACAATTAACCAGTGAAAAAGCTTGCCTTCAAAAGTTGTGGGTGCTCCATCTTTGGAGGCCTTTAAGACTGGACGGCCACTTGTTTGGAATAGTGTGAAGGACTGGACTAGAGGACTTCCAAGGTCCCTTTCGACTTGTTATTCTATTAAGTCTTAAAAGTCACCAATGTTGGACACCTTGATACAAACCACAATAGCTTCTTCCTCAATGGTTTTCATTAGTCACCTCTGTTTCTAGGTTAATCTAAATAAGAATGTGAGAATAAATCCCACACATACCCTTCCTGAAACTTGGTGGTCAGTGGTGTCAAATGAATAAACCAATGAAAACCTGCACACATGACTATGCAGAAAAGATGATAACATAAGATGCAGACCACTATTTTATTCCATTACATGTGGCCCTCTAACAATAATCACGGGCCCCACTTAAGTTGGCCACCATCTTGTACTATAGTTTCCAAATCCAGACGTTTCTCTGCACAAGCTTTGGATCCAAAGTCTGCTTCTGAAAACACAAATGGTGGATATTCCAGGATTGGATAGCCTAGAAAACGTCTACATTGGATTAAGGAAGCCAGGTGTAAATGGGCCAGGGCAGATAGGTAAAAGGAAATCACAGGAATGCACCTAATGAAGTTTTTATCCTAAGATGTGCAAACAACCAAAGTATCATTATGAGTGACTCTAGAGAATATTTATGAGAGCCAGCAAGGGTATCAAACTTGCAGCCCATGAGCCCAGTTTAGTGAAGGGGAAAAAAGTTGCAATATGTCACATAACATGTGAGTTTGACACCCCTGATGTATTGGGTAGTCCTTGTCTTACAGCCACAACTGAGCCCAACATTTCCATTGCTAAATGAGAGGGTAGGTGAATGCCCCATTTGACAACATTCCTTGTTAAGGGAGTAACTGCAGTTGTTCAGTTAATAACATGGTTGTTAAGTGAATCTGGCTTCCCCATTGACTTTGCTTGTCGGAAGGTCGCAAGAGATGATCACTTTCCTCAGCTGGTTGGGGAATTCTGGGAGTTGAAGTCCACACACTTAAAGTCACTGAGGTGGAATAATACTGTGCTTAAGTACAGGCTGGAAAGTACCACAGACTGAACTCTGGTCAATTACCAAAAACACAACAAGCCCTCATTGCTAGCTGATCGTCAGGAGGGTATCTTGGGGAAGGTGTATATCTTTAAGGAATATGAATGTTATCCTGTTGAGTCTTTAAACCTTTCCTGATAATGGAATAGTCCAGTGGACAAAAAATTGCTGCATTGTCACAAGCCAGCTTTGATTAAAATAGTGTGGATAAAATCTTGGTTGCATTGCAAGCAGAACAGATATTAAAATATATGAATTCCGGAAACTAAAGTCCATCTGGCCAAATAGCCATGACCACAATCAAGGGATAGTCTGCACCCTCTCAGCCTACTTACAAGGTTTCTGTGAAGATACAGAATGGGTAGCCAGAAGGATGTGCTTTGAAGAAAGAAAAGATAACTCAAGAATCCTCATTTTAATGAGGATTTCATTGTTGTGTGAAGTTGGATAAGAGTTTACGTCTCAGAATCACACCATGTTTTGTTCTTCAATAACTGAGTCACCACTTCACTGGGAAATTGATTTTAAAATCATGATAGGAGATGTTCATTTATGCATACATATCTTACACAACTTAAGGGATAAAAAAGAACACACCTTCTCCAGGTACAACTGAAAGTCTGTCAATCCATCTCTCTCTCTCTCTCTCTCTCTCTCTCTCTCTCTCTATCTATCTATCTATCTATCTATCTATCTATCTATCTATCTATCTATCATCTATCACTAGAAATCAGTTCTCAGATCACCATAGATTAACTCCAAGGTCAACTTCAGACCGATAATCAAGTAAGCAATACCACAATCAAGAAACTTCCAAAGAGTCATCTGTAAACAGCCCAACCCAAGGATCTCTGTTCCCACTCACCCACACAGACAGGGCAAGTCACTAGAATATAAACTGACAGCAAACAGCACTCTTTAATAGCACTGATTATATTACCTAGTTTGTTAGGGTAATGAAATGTCTGCAAGAAAACAAGAAAGAGAGCACCAAGGACCCCTCATTTCAACTCTCAAAATATTCTCCTTTATTGGATCTATCTATCTATCTATCTATCTATCTATCTATCTATCTATCTATCTATCATCTATCTATCTATCTATCTATCTCAATCTAACCAACTAGCTATGTCTAATGTTTCTGTTATCAGAGAGGTTTGGAAGAAAAATGGGGGAATTGGATCTGATAGATAAGACAGATAAATGTTTTTCTGCTTCTTAAGAATGAAGGGGGAACAACTATGCAGGAAGGAGATCTCAGCTTCTGAGTGCTTTGTGCGGCCTTCAGCTTTCCTGCTAAAACATCCTCTTTGCATTTTCAAACTCTATTAACACAACCTGTTGATTGAAATTATTTTGGCTTCATAGTTAGGATTTTCAAAACAACAGAATCAGCCTTAGTGTAGTATTTCCTACATTTGATTTATGTTGGTCCCTTGCTTCTAACCACACACAAGATGGAGAACAAAATGTTTCTATGAAGCCCAGAAAAACCACCATCATGAAAGTCACTCCTGCTTTTATGTAACAGGAATCACTATAAGCAGTCCTTGACTTACAGCCATAATTGGAACATGTATGGCTCAGTGATTTGGTCATTAAGGGAGATATGCCCAATTTTACAACCTTTTTTTACTGCTATCACGAAATGAGTCACCATGGAAAGGTTGCAGATGGTGATCTGGCCCTGGGATGCTGCAACCACAGTAAATATATGCATGTTGCCATGGGTACAAATTTTGTACACGTGACCATGGGAATGCTACAATAGTTGTAAGTGCGACGACCGGTTATTAAGTCACTTTTTTCAGTAACATCACTAAAAATAGCAACAGCACTTAGACTTATATACTGCTTCACAATGCTTTTACAGCCCTCTAAGTGGTTTACAGAGTCAGCTATTGCCCCCCAAAATCTGGGTCCTCATTTTACCCACTTCGGAAGGATGGAAGGCTGAGTCCACCTTGAGCCTGGTGAGATTTGAACTCCTGAACTGTTGGCAATCGGCAGTCAGCAGAATTAGCCTGCAGTACTGCATTCTAATCACTGTGCCACCACAGCTCTTGGTTGTAAGGTGACTACCTGTACTCAGAAGTGCTGTGGAATGATATTTAAAAGTAATGCACTGCAGATATTTTTCTGGCCACACGCCTAATTACCCACAGTTATGTCTGTGCCCGTTCCTAAAAAACCCTCTGCCCATTCCTATAACTTGCATTGGAAAAATCCCTTAATTAGCTAATATGAATATTATGTCTTCTTCACACAAAATTTGCAATGCTTCACTGAAATTCAGTTACACACACACACACACACACACACACACACACACACACACACTATCTTTGCTGCTCTCTCCATTACAGCTTCTCTTCCTTCTCCTTTTCCTCACCAGGGTCTCTCCCCAATACCAGATCAGCAGAGCAAAGCAAAAAGACTTCAGAGCTACCCAAATGTAAAACTTCTGTATTGGGATGTTATATTCCAGATGAACCAGAGATGTCAGCAAAGAGACTTTTGCTATCTCTCTACTGCCATCTGGTGGACATTGTAAATTTTGCAGCCCAGAAATGATTAGCAAAATTTAATCCTGGGCAAATTCAATTAAAAGGATTAATAGCTATCATTCCTTCCAGATGCTGTGACCAGTTGCTAGATTTAGCCATAAATTAAATACAGCTTGCAATCTTTGGGGTTTCACAAAATTTCAGAATTACACTTTTTTGATATTGCAAATGGGTTCATTACGTGTGCTGTCCCAGCCAGGCTATGGGAGTTGGATAGTTACTTAGGAATTGTGAGGGAATGCATCATGATAAATGTAATTAAAGGTATCCTGGGAAATGTAGTTAATCTCACGTGGCTACATCTGTAATCCTGATTGGTCACTAAATTGATCCTCAAGGGGTTAAGGGAGGTTTCCTCCTTGCCTGGACTCATGGACGGATAACAGCTTTCTTTCTATCACTATGAGATGGGTTAGGAAAATAACCATTTTTTACTTTTCGTCCTGTCTCATGCACAGAGGTGGATTTGTGGCTGTGCAGATGCAGATAGATAATTCCACAAAACATCCATAACTAAGTACATTTATTGGTACATCAGGTATCTTCATAACTCACATTTGTGACAACGCTCTTCTATAATGACCAATCCTTTGTATATCAGCATTGCAGGTAAATAATGGTTATTTTCCTAACCCATCTCATAGCGATAGAAAGAAAACTTATCCGTCCATGAGTCCAGGCAAGAATGGAGGAAACCTCCATCAACCCCTTGAGAGTCAATTTAGTGACCAATCAGGATTACAGGTGTAGCCACATGAGATGAACTACATTTCCCAGGATACCTTTAACTACATTTACCATGATGCATTCCCTTAAGAGGACAGCTCACAATTCCTAAGTAACTATCCAACTCCCATGGACTGGCTGAGACAGCACATTATGTATATTAATAAAAGTGATCCCGATTACTTATTTTGTCAACATTTTGAATACATACTAATGTATTCAAATGAAATGAAATGTATTTCAGCATTATTTTAAAACTTACATTTAAGTGTTGTTTCCAGGATATCCTGCAAACATCTCTGCTATTGGCACTTGGTGTGTGGCTTAGGCTATCTTTTTGAAACAGGTTTGTAAATGGTGACTCTGGCCAAGCTTGGGGGAACAGCAAGAAGCAAAAATGAAACTGTTCTCAGACCAGGTTTCAAAACCCCCACACCCCCCAAAAAACCCTCCCTTTTTCAGTCTTTCCTATAGTGAAGATACACACTTGGGTGGGGTTTAAATGTGTAAGCTCATTTCTTTGGAGTAAAAAATGAATAAACAAGTTAATTGGTGGGCAAAAGGCAAGCTGAGGTGTGAATTTTTTTGTTGCCCATGGGAGGTTGTGTGCAAACCTCAGAGTCTTATCCCCCCTCTGCTTTCCATCTTTCAACTTTTATGTGTCATTAGAAAAGCTGAGTTTCTTTTTCAGTTTTCTTGATTGTGGTATCCTGTCATTGCCTGATCGACTTCAGAGGGTCTGGGTACATGTGTTTTTCCTCCTGCTAAGGTACGTATTTCTGGATAGATGTTTCTGGATAGATATTATGTTTAGATCCATTTGTGGAATGGTGGGGAGGAGAAGTTATGGAAGTAACATTGCAATGAGAAGAATAGTTCAATTATTCTAATATTTTGTTCTAACTGAGATGGGCAAAAACCAGTGTGGGAATCCGGATCGTTTTTTAAGAAGCATCCACTCTTGGCTATGGGGTTGAATTCTTTTCCTGGATTTTTGAAGCTGTGCCTTGAGCAGAAGATTGACCTGGGGCAAATTTTGGGGTGATTTCTTGGCACCCCTGATGTGAAAAACCCCTTTCCATCTGCCAATCTCTGGTTGTCAAATAGGCCTTCTTTCTCGGCCAGATTGAGACCTGCCAAACTAGTTAAGATGCTGGATTAGGAAGAGGGTTCTAGTCCAACTTCAGCCATAGATCTTTAATCTGGATAATGCGGGGGGGGGGGATTATTTTCTCTTAGTCCATCTTATCTTGCAGGGCTCTTGCAGAGAAAAATAGGAGGAGGAAATGCCACAAGGAGCTCTGAATAAAAGGCAGCATTTTATCTTAAAATAATAACTATGTCAAGATCAGGATTGGTTCTCCAAAGCCACCACCATTAATCTTTCTCAAATATTATTTCGAGGCAAAAAAAGAAAAATTGCACCTAGGAATGGAAAACAGATGAATTTACATTAGCAAGATCTTTTCAATTGTGCTTATGAGCATTAGAATATTTTATGGATCACTTCACCTTCAATAATAATAAGTCTTTATTGATTAGCCCTTGGGCCATATCAAAGTACAAAGTTCCAGCAACAATTTGTTACTAAAATTTAATAAAAAAAATTCAAAATGAAATTTGATAAAATACTATTTAAAATGGAACTTGATAAAATACAATTTAAAATGGAATCTAGACAAAGTACGATTTAAGATGAAATAGTAATAAACTGGTGACCAAGCGGGGAAGTTCTAGGGTTTGTTAAACCACTGTTTAAAAATAATTTCTTTACCCAGTTCGGTGGAAGCAAACAAGCACTGATAATAATTCCCTCAATCCTCAGTAGAGACATGTCAAACGCATAAATCTCCGTTCTTTCCCAGGATACCTGCTACAGAATGTTCAAAATAATACTGAGTTATGACTTCTGGGCAGCCTAACTCAGTTCTGAGCCAATTGAAATGGCAAAACTTTGTTTTCCTTTAATGTTATGATTTTTTATATTCCTTTTGTGTGCAACATCTTAGCTTATATATAGGCAGTAGGGTTCACTCTGAGCAACCACCTCATGGCTGCCTTCAATTTCTTTTTCAGTCGCTGGCAATCCGAATCAAACCCAGCGAGGTCTGCCTACCATGGAGTTTGCTTTTGGTAGTAGGTTTAGTTATTGGTAATGTTTCTTCAGTATTTACAAGATTGGAGTATGCATTGTTAGGCTGACATCCAGTCAGTAGTAAAAATGACTGGATTGTTCTAGCCTAATAATAGCATTCTCTGTTTTAAAACATTCTAATATTGCCTTGTATCAACCTTAGCCCAAATTAACCTTTTATTTTGAGTCTTCTACCTTTTTTAGTAAGCCATCTGTCAGCCATGTTATATGGTCTTAAATCTGAGCAGCCTCGTAATGTCACACTTATAAGATGATGGTCGCTTTTGCTGTCGCTATAGGGTGTACTGTGACCTCCGAAAAGAGGTCAACCTTATCTCCTAGACACACGAAAAGAGATCAGTACACTACTTGAATTAGTTGAGTGGTGTGTGTAAGGGATATATGTAATTCTTATCCTTACCTCCCAAAATTTGGAGATTACCCTTAAAAATTAAGGAGACTAGGAGCAAACCAAGCGGCATTACTTTTACAATCTCGAGAACCCACTGAGGATGGTTTTCAAAGAACTCCCTGGGATTCCCTTCTTCTGGGCAAGCTCATACAAGGGGACCCAGTCTAGCATTCAGATCTCCTAATAGAACCACTACTGGACTGAGGATACAATATTGCTATATCATCTCAGGATGACTTCCAAGGACACCCAATATTCAAATTATAGTGCTGGGATGTGTTTGGGGAATACACATTTACCAATATTAACTCAAACTGGTCATATTAAAAATTTGACAGCTACAAAGTACGGATACTTATCTTAGTTATATAATTTATCTCCCTGCCATTGAAACTCTTGCTTTTTAAGAATGCATAGTCCACCAGAGGTCTCCCTTTTGTTTTTGGGCTGGGGAGGCCCATCCTGAAAGCCTGGCAGTTGTACTGGTTCGTCCACTTCCGGTTCACCAAGTTTCTTGAAGGGCTATTATGTCAAATCTAGAGAAAAAGCTCATTAGTCCACTATCAACTATCCCTTTCCAGCCTGCTATGTTCCAGGTCTGCCAACTGTGGGGGTTCTCAGAAGCAAGATGATCTGGCTTGGTTAATTGGCTGGATGGTAAGGATGTCAGATGTCAACTTGACTTTGGAGCCAGATCAATATCATCTAAGCTTCCCATATAAACACAATTGTTGTGAGGTTCAATATTTCTCCTCATGGGTTGCAGAACTTGTTGTTGCTCCTCTATATCTCGGTTGCCAGTATGCCTTTCCTCTTGCTCCAAGAATGGTTTTTTTCCCCAATGGGCAGGTACTCTGGTTTAAATCTATAAATGTAGATTTATGTCCATTTTTGGAATGGCATAGCTGAGGATTCATCTTGTGGAAAGCTGTTATGGGAGCTTCAAAATCAATTGAAGATGGAAGCTGGATTATCTCCTTAGTGTTTGTCAGTTTAGGGGCACTGTGTGATGAAGCCCTTTGTCTTTCAGTTGTTTCTCAGAGGTTGGGTCAGTCAGTGCAGTTACCCCACAGTCAGCCTGTGTGACAGTTTGTTGAGGCAGTTTGTTGATTAAATACATTGTCTACAAGATTGTGTAGTTAGTGGAGCCAAATTAAATAGAGGCTTTGCTGTAGATTGAGTTGTTGTCAATGCCTCTTTTAGGTCATCAATCTTTGAATGATGTTAACTTGCTCAGGTTCTGACAATGCACTGAATAAGCCAATCAAGCGCTTTCCTCTGGCGCATCCTCAGCAGTTCCTACAGCTGTGGGTAACACAGTTTGTATATTGCTTCTTTGCCTTCTCGGGGTCAGGTGAGTTGCAGCAGCCTCAGGTTTTAGCAACGCGAGAGCTGTTACATCTAGATTTAAAGGAACAGTTCCCACTTGGTGATGCTGTTTCAGGGTGGGTACACTTTTTCTGAGCAAAAAAACCCTTATTGGAAATATTGAGAAGGTGCTCAGAAAAGGCTTCATTCTGAAAAAGCATGGAGGGTATTATGGGTTGCTTGAACAATAGGAAAAATTCTCATACATTTGCATTCTTGCTGGCAGCCACTCTGCATGTAGTAGATCTATCAAAGTGAGTTCACAACTTGGAGCAGCTGGCTCAGGGACAGCCTAACAGCTTTTCTATTACTCCAATTCCCTCTATTTACTCTCTTTTAATAAATTTGCAAGGTAACCTGGTTAGTTTGCAGACCTTTACCTGATTGGCCTTTACCTGATTGAGTGTTTTCTCTATATGTGTTTCAAATTTTGGGAGGAAACAAGGTCCTTCGCAAGTTTCATTTTCTGAGTTAGCCGTCCCATATCTATCCATGGTTATCCTCCCAAGTCCTTCTACAGTATTTGAGTGGCTCCTAACAAATGTTGCAAAAGATTCTTTCAGGAAGTCAACCTTATTTATGACAATTGACAAAAGATCATATATTGAGTTTACAGTTTGAGCTGTAAGCAAACATTGTCTAGAGAGGAAGTCTGTCACACTTTCCTTCTTTAAATTTGTTACATTTCCCCCTGAGCAAAGAAGGCTGCTGCTGGGCTCCAAGAACAGGAGCCACCCTCCAAAAGGGAGGAAGACAGCTTTACACACTGCTTATCTTCCAGTTCGGTTTGTTCCAATGAATCACATAAATTAAGTTTGTCTGACAAGGTGCCTGTGAATGAGTTACTCACTGGAACAGACTGTCTGTTTACAATATTGTTGTGAATCAATAAAAGTTACTAACATAAATGCAAATCAGGGTTTGGAAACCTGCACACCTGATTGGCCCTTATACAACAACTAGGGATTGGTCCATAAGTAGTCCCTGATTGGCCACTATTTGGACACTTCTCATTGGTTATAAGTTTGAACTTATGGCACATGTCATTGGTTAATAAGGTAGCAGATAACCCTATAAAAGGGTTGCTGTTGCCCATAACCTTGCTCTGTTCTGTTCTATTTACGATTATTAAAGAGTTGAAGTCACTGGTCAGATGTCTGGTCTCCATTATTTCCCAAACTTAACACTGCGACGAGGATGGGATACGGAGACCGAAGAGCTGACTGAGTTACAGAAGCAACCAACAGAGCACGTGGTCGAACACGCACCATCAATGGCAACATGGCCCAGCGGTGCCGTACCACCCGCTCCATTCAACCCAGAAACCGAAGACTGGGAGGCGCCCATGGACCGGTTCCAGATGTTTCTGGAGACCAACAATTTGAAAGATGCAACAACCGGCAAAAAAGAGCTATCTTTCTAACTCACTGCGGGCCTACCATGTTTAAAATGGCAAAATCACTTGCCAAGCCAGCAGAGGTAAAAGAGATGGACTGGGACGTCCTCGAACCCTTACTACGGGCTCACCACGCGCCCCACCATGCCAACCTTAGTCATAAGACACGAATATTACCAGAGGGACCAACGGAAGGGCGAAAGCCTTGCCAATTACATCGCGGACCTCCGCAACCTTGGAGGCCTCTGCGGATTCGCCGACTTAGAAGAAGCCCTCAGGGACCGCCTGGTTCTGGGCCTGAAGACGGCACGATCCAGAACAAAATTATGGCTAAGGGGGACATCAGCCTCAACGATGCCCTTAAAGAAGCCTCGGCAGCGGAGGCGACCAAGAAGTCAGCAGCCCGAATGCGCTGCACCAACACACCGCTACGTAAACCGCCAATGATACCTCGCCTCGCTCAGAGAGACACCCGGGTATCGACTCACCACGAAGACCTAGAATCCCCATCAGAAAGCGATGAGGAAGAGGTCAACCGACTCCAGCGAACGAGACCAGTTCACACAACCCTCATTCCGACCGTGTGCAGGATGTGAGGCGAATCACCCACGATCCAACTGCAAATTCCGGCGCACTCTGCCAAAATTGCGGGAGACGGGTCACATCGCAAAGGTTTGCAGAAGCAAACAAAACTCCAAACCCCGACAGGCCGAATGCCAATCTTCAGGATTCTTCAGCACACACGAGAAAAACTGAACCACCAATGGGGAAACCACTCCTACAGAAACAAGCCGTCCACCACTTCCATCAGGCGTGAAGAAACCAGGCGGAAGAGACCCACCAAACTATCACCATTGGCCACGCTACATCCCTTGATGCCGGGAAAATCCGAGTAAAGGTCGCCATCGAAAAACAAACCTTGCGTGATGGAGGTAGACTCAGGATCTTCCCTCTTGATGGTGTCGTGGAAAACGCTCCAACAGCTCATTCCAACGATTCGCCGCCAAGACCTTAACCCTCAAAGGGTTATACTCAAAGACTATCAGGGCAACCGAATTCCCGTTGTCGGGTCCCGCAGATTCCAGATCTCTTTCAAGGACCGTACCGTGGTCTGCCACTGACTGTCGTGGACCGCGCGACAGGCCTTGAGTCTTTAGGCCTTCACGGTTCAGGCCGCTCGGAATTACTGTAGCGAGTCCACCGAGCCAAGAGCAACGATGGGGGAGGAAGCACTCGGGCAAGAATTCCAAGACGCTTTTGCGAACGGACTAGGCAAGTACAAGGGGACCCCGATCTGTTTAACTTGAACCCTGAGATAGCACCCATCCGCCTTAAGCCATGTCGGGTGCCTTCGCCTTGAAGCCTAAAAATCGACGAACAACTCGATAAGCTAATAGCGCAGGGCGTGCTGGAACCCACCGACCACGCCCGCTGGGAAACCTCCTATAGTGACGCCTATCAAGCCTGATGGGTCACTGAGAATTTGCGGAGACTACTGGGCCACCTTAAACCACGCACTACAGCAAAGTGCATATCCAGTGCCGGTAGTGCAACACTTGCTCCATTCCCTGGGTGGCGGGAAAGTTTTCGCTAAACTAGATCTAGCCCAGGCATATCAGCAATTGCCTGCAGATCCTACCACGGCAGAAGCGCAAACTATCGTAACGCATAGGGCGCATTCAAATGCAACCGGCTCCAGTTCAGGGTAAGCGTTGCCCCCGAATCTTTCAGAGTTTAATGGAAAGGTTGTTACAAGGGATCAGAGGGGTCGTACCATATTTCGATGATGTACTCATCACCGCCCCTAACAAAGACATCCTAGAAAAGCGACTCAGAGAGGTTTCTGAAGATTCCAAAACGCAGGCCTCAGAGTTAAAAAGATAAATGCCAGTTATGTACCGAAAAAGTAGAATTTTTGGGATACCTCCTGGACAGCCAAGGAATCCATCCCACCGAAGACAAATTAAGGGCGATTAAAGGCCCCCACTCCAAGGAACAAGGCAGACCTACAGGCGTTCCTTGGACTTATCAATTTCTATAATGTCTTTTACCCCACAAAGCAACGGTAGCAGAACCATTGCATAGACTATTAGACAAAAAAGCAACGTGGGTTTGGGGACAACGGAACAATGTGCTTTCCAACAAGTAAAGAAATTGCTAACTTCTGATTCTGTACTTATGCAGTACAACGAGACTCTTCCGCTCACTATCATGTGTGACGCATCACCTTTTGGGGTTGGGGCAATTCTGGCCCACGTATTACCAAATGGAGCGCGAAGCCCCATCGCGTTTTTTTTTTTCGCGAACCCTAGCTAAAGCTGAAATAAATTATAGTCAGCTGGACAAGGAAGCTTTAGCTATTGTGGCTGCAGTTAAAAGATTTCATGAATATGTTTATGGCTGTGCGTTTACGATAATTACTGATCATAAACCGCTACTCAGGATCATTGCGGGTAATAAACCAACCCCGTATATATTGTCCCCAGAATGACCTGTTGGTCTGAATTCTTGGCGGCCTACAACTACACCTTGCAACATCGCCCTGGGAAATCAATTCTCCACGCTGATGCATTGAGCAGAACACCGCTCCCAGACTCTGTTGTAGATCCAGCCCCAACCATCTCAACACTACAGATCGAAGCTCTACATGCACCACCATTGACGGCTAGAGACATTGCCTTTGAAACGAAACGCGACTCCAGTTCTGCAACACATCCTGCGCTGGGTTGAACGGGATGGCCGACGGACCAAATAGCACCGAATGGGCGCCTTTCAAAGCCCGCCAAACCGAACTGTTTTCCCAAAAGGCTGTATCTTGTGGGGCGATCGAGTCGTAATCCCTGGCAAATTGCAACAAACTGTTTTGGCGGTATTGCATGAGGGACATCCGGTATCGTGCGGATGAAAGCACTGCGCAGCTTCGCTTGCTGGCCGGGAATCGACAAAAGAATTGAGGCCTGGGTCGCTACTTGTCAATGTTGCCAGGGCGTCAAAGCAACGCCCGCCTAAAGCAAGCCCAACCGAATGGGAAACTCCGAGGGACCTTGGTCCCGTATTCATATTGACTTTGCGGGGCCTACCAAAGGACACACTTTCCTTATTACTGTCGCGCCTATTCAAACTGGCTCGAGATTCATCGAATGAATACAACTACAACGGACTCAGTCATCAATAAATTAAACAGACTATTTGCCACACACGGGTTTCCGGACGTGTTGGTCTCGGACAACGACCCACAGTTTACTACATTACCCTTTGAACAATTTCTTGCTGATCGAGGCATCCGCCATGCGCTAACCTCGCCCGCGCACCCCGGCGAATGGACGTGCAGAACGCATGGTACAATTTGTAAAAGACCCTTCACAAAATGGAATTTGGCAACATCGGCGAGAAAATCAATCGAATTCTCTTGTTGCAGCACATCACGCCCACAGCGTGACCAACAAAACGCCCGCTGAACTTCTTATGGGGCGGAAACTACGATCGCACCTTGACCGGCTCCACCCCGCATTCGCACCGGAAAAGCCCTTCGGCTCCAGCAGCAAATGCCGGAATTTAAGGTAGGCGATTTAATCTTTGCCAAAAACTTTTCCGGCGACCCGTTATGGATACCACGCAACGTTACCCACCTTACCGGGCCTAGATCTTACTGCCTGCTAACGGACGATGGGAGGGTGTGGAAACGCCACATAGACCAAACTCCGATCGAGATTACCACCCAGCACCCATGACTCCCCGGGTTCACCAACTCAAGGGGGAGGAAATATCGAGAAATTGACTTTGATATGACAAATAGCGGGCCAACTGGAAACCCTACGGCCCAGCGGAACACCGAACTTGAAGCGGGAGGGAGTTGAATTTTTCAGGGAACTTTAATACGGGGAAACCGAACTGCAAAACCCGAAGAAACACGGAGTAGCAGAGACAACCACAGTGGAAGCAGCACGGAATCACCGTGCAGCGAAACTGAATTTAATAAAGATCATCCAAACGCTCCACGAACCGGACCTTAGACCAAAACCGGTGGAGCCACGGAAATCATCCAGACAGACCAAACAGCCTGTCTATCTTGAGGATTTTATTACAGCTCCCCTCAAACGGAACCCAAAGGGAGGGGTGTTGTGAATCAATAAAGTTACTAACATAAATGCAAATCAGGGTTTGGAAACCTGCACACCTGATTGGCCCTTATACAACAACTAGGGATTGGTCCATAAGTAGTCCCTGATTGGCCACTATTTGGACACTTCTCATTGGTTATAAGTTTGAACTTATGGCACATGTCATTGGTTAATAAGGTAGCAGATAACCCTATAAAAGGGTTGCTGTTGCCCATAACCGCCTTGCTCTGTTCTGTTTCTATTTACGATTATTAAAGAGTTGAAGTCACTGGTCAGATGTCTGGTCTCCATTATTTCCCAAACTTAACAAATATAATCTTCATTTTCTGCTGCGTCAAAGGCTTGGATAAACTCTCTGCTGCAGAGTGTTGTCTCTTCCTTCTTTTCCCCCATTCTGGTTTGTCCATGTAAACTACAAATATCTCTGCTTAGGGATTCTTCTAAAGCTCTCAAAGAACTTTCAAAAGACAGTGGGGAGGTGGCAAACCATGGGGCCGAAGGCCAGCCTCTGCTGTCTTTTGGTTGGGATTTTCGACCTTTAATAGGGAAAGTTTAACACCACAGTTTTACAGCCGATACTTATTCTCCCCCTTAATTGTGCTTCTGAGCATGTCTAGTAGTTGTTTAGTTTACCCCATACATTGTACATGGCTTACTTTATGTTTCTTTTAAAAAGAATTTTAAGAGTGAGAAGTGAGGGTATGATGGGGTAGCCACAGTTTTTATGGACCAAAAGTCTGCAGGCAAAGAATGTGCAAATAAAATTGGTTTATAAAACTTCTAATAATGTTGGACATTGATAATAATACTTTAAAAAAATTTTTTTGCTTGAAAAGAAATCAAGGAGAATAAAAATGTGGGCCTAGACTTCTCAAGGATTTTTCTTGGCTGTCACTCTAAATTTGGAAGAGAAAAGCTTGCATTTTCTAGTAGCAAATTTTCTAACTGCAATTTGAAGCTCTACCTTTTTCAACATGTTTAAATTGAGATTGGACCTGTTAGGATTATTGTAATAGAAGATTCCTACAGCAGGACTTTACAGGTGTCTAAACTTGGCAACTTTAAAACTTGTGGACTTCAACTCCCAGAATTCCCCAACCGCCATGCTGGCTGGAGAATTTTGGGAATTGAAATCCACAAGTCTTAAAGTTGTCATGTTTGGAGACCCACAGATTAGATCAATATTTCTCAACCTCAACAATTTTAGAATCTGTAGACTTCATTCACTAGCCTGCTGTCTAAGAAATTCTGGGAGTTGAAGTCCAGACATTTCAAATTTAGTGAGGTTGAGAAAATTGATCTCCCAGATCCACTTGAAATCTTACATTCCATGATGCTATGATTGGCTGAGTAGCTGAGATTTCCTTTGTATGATAATTGGTATATCCTTAGTTCAGTGATGTCATTTCCAGAGGTTTTGAATTCTCTGGGTCCTCTTGCTTATAGGCTTGATATGCAATTTTTCTTCCACGAGGAACATTGTAAAGTAATATGTTTGATTTAAAAAAAAAGTCAAGGAGGGAGGCCTGGAAGAGTTTACAGATGTTTTTGAGCTCCCTATGGAAGCTTCTGCTTCCAAATGTGCAAAATTCAGATTTAAAATTACTTGGTATGGCTGGTTTGAAAAGTGGTAGTGAGGAAGCAACTGTATGCTGGGGAATTTTGGGAGTCAAAGTCCACATCTCTTAAACCTGACGGAGGAGTTCATAGAACTTCTGAACTTAGACTGAACTTAGATGCTTTGTTCTGGTTGCATTTGCTTAAACTTAGATGCTTTAGACTAGGGGCTCCCAAACTTGGCCACTTAAAGATGTATGGGCTTCAACTCTTGGCTGGGGAATTCTGGGAGTTGAACTCCACAGGTGTTAGTGGCTAGAGTTGAAAAACCCTGCTTTAAATGCCAAATAATTATTAATAATTCCTCTGACCCTTTTGAAAACAGTGGGCATTTCCACATCATGCATCCAGGAGGAGTGGAGCCAGGTGGGGGGGAGAATTTAAACTAATTACATACTATCTTTTTCATCCAATGTTATAGCTGATGAATGCTACTCCACTTTGAGATCTCATTTTTAATGCAGCTTCTGGAATTCACAATCTGTTCTTCTTCCCCATGTAGGATCAACCATGCTGAGAGCCAAGTCCATCTTGGCTGCCTCCACCCTACAGCTTCCCTTCCTCCTCCTTTTCTTGACCAGCGTCTCTCCCTATTGCCACGTCAGGACAGCCGATGAATGCAATGAGGAAAAGGAATTTGTGCCTGGCTACAACCTAGCTGGAGGTGGCTTTGACATCACCACGTTGAAGAAGAAGTCCCAGGTGTTGGATCTGAGCCGGTGGCGGAAAGCCGATGGCACTTGCACCATGTGCAGTAACCCTTTTCTGCAGGATAAACCTCTTCAGAGGCTTCCTTTAGTGGTCGTTGACTGGACAGCCAAAGTGAGTTGTCAGAGGAATGTCCACAGTTCTCTAGAAACCTCGGGCATCGATACGGTTCACAACGCAGCATCTGATGTGAAGAATGACTGGAAGGTTGGGCTTGATGTACAGCCGAAACCTGGTCAACAGGTCCAGATGGAATTTGCTGGAACTCACTCCGCTTTGGCAGACTTCACCATGGCGAAGAATAACAAAGACAAGTACAATTTTGCAAGGCACGAAGTCTCCTGCTCTTATTACAGGTGAAGGAGGCCTGGGCAAGGGATAATGGCTGGGAAATCCTCCAGGGCTTTACTGCAATCATCCATTCGTATGGCAGAGGTTTTGAGGGCGCCTTAAGAGGAAGTGTGCAAATCTAGTTTTCTAGGCCTGACAGGTAACAGGTAGTCCTCAGACCACGACTGAGCCCAAAATTTATGTGGCTAAGCGAGACAGACAGTTGTTAAGTGGGTTTTGCCTTATTTTACGATCTTTCCTTCTGCAGCTGGTAAGTGAGTCCCTTGTTAATTTAGTATCATGGCTGTTAAATGAATCTGGTTTCCCCATTCACTTGGCTGGTTGGAAGGTTGCAAAAGGGGATCACATGATCCCTGGAACACGACAACCATCATGAATATGAACCAGTTGCCAAGTGTCCGAGTTTTGATTATGTGACTGGGAATAGCAATAGCGCTTAGACTCATATACCACTTTATAGTGCTTTACAGCCCTCTCTAAGCTGTTTACAGAGTTAGCATATTGCCCCCAACAATCCTGTCCTCATTTTATCCACCTCGGAAGGATGGAAGGCTGAGTCCACCTTGAGCCTGGTGGGATTTAAATTGCCAAACTGCAGGCAGTCAGCAGAAGTTGCCTGCAGTACTGCACTCTGACCACTGCGCCACCAAGGAATGCTGCAGTTGTAAATCTGAAAAATGATTATAACTCACTAATGTGGACTTCAATTCTCAAAATTCCCCAGCAGGCCATGTTAGCTGAAGAATTTTGGGAGTTGAAGCCCACACATCTTGAAGTTGCCAAGTTTGAAAAAGATTGCCTTAATTCAACCAGCAGCTCTGAAATTTATTTATTTATTTATTTGTTTGTTTTATTTATTTATTTATTTATTTATTTTATATTGCCGCCTATTCGCCCATGACAACTCAAAATTCTTATCCAACTGTTCATTTAGGGATCATTCAAAGTTACAATGGCACTGAAAGATCTGACTTATAACCAATTTTCACAGTTATGATCTTTGTAGCATCTCTATGATTATATGACCAAAATTTGGATGCTTGGCAATATTTATGAGCGTTTCTGTGTCCCAAGGTCATATGATCACCTTTTGAGACCTTCGACAAGCAAAGTCAATTCACTTAACAACCGGGTTACTAACTTATCAACTGCACTGATTCACTTAACTGTGGCAAGGAAGGTCGTAAAATGGAGCAAAACTCACTTAACAAAAGTCTCACTTAACAACAGAAATTTGGGCTCAACTGTGGTTGTAAGTCGAGGATTCACTGTATTAACTAGCTTGAGTCAGCCAGATGTATCCACCTGCTAAGGCCTAGAACAGTGGTAGGATTCAAATGTTTTTACTACCGGTTCTGTGGGCGTGGCTTGGTGGGCGTGGCATGGGAAGGATAATGTAAAATCTCCAGTCAGAGGTGGTATTTGCCGGTTCTCAGAACTACTTTAAATTTCCACTACTGGTTCTCCAGAACTGGTCAGAACCTGCTGAATACCACCTCTGGCCTGGATGGTAATTAGTATTAATTAATAACATAATTTGTCTTACCAGTAGTCCTGCCACCTGATGGAAATGAGTCATTCTTTCCATTAGAAGTGAAAAATTGAGCCTCTCCCAACTTCAGTGTTCCATTTGCAGTGCTTGGCTTCCATTTACCGTATTTGCCGGCGTATAAGACGACTTTTTTGCCCTGAAAAACATGCCTCCAAGTGGGGGTCGTCTTATACGCCGGGAGAACTCCGACTCCCACTTCGAGCTTGAGTTGCAGCCGGGAGGGAGGCTGGGGGGCGGTGTGTGTGGTGTGTGTGTGTGTGTGTGTGTGTGTGTGTGTGTGCGGGTGTCACTCGCCACACGCTGCGCAACCTTTCCCCCTCTTCCTTCCTTAGCGGTGTGGGGAGGAGAGGATTCGAAGATCCTCACGTGCGGCGTACTTTTCTTTTTTTTCTTTTTCTTTTTGCACGCAGGTTTTGCATGCGGGCGGCTGTAGGGTTAAGGATGGGGGAGCCCCGGGTGGGTTATCAGGTTTCTACGGTGCTTCCAACATGTGCGAACGGTGGGAGAGAGCGGAGAAGAGAAACAAGCGCGGCGCCCGCTGTGTGAAATCCTGCCGTCAAAGCAACACTGGGGAGAGCAGGGAGTATAAATTTACCAGGTTAATGTAGCAATGGTGATTAATGCCCAGAACATTGCGGGTATTGGGAATGTGTGTGTGTGTGTGTGGTGGTGGTGAGGAGAGGTTGTCCTTTGAATGCGGAAAAGTAGGTGTGACCTTGTGTAGGAAAATAAAGAGATCCTTTTAGCGTGTTTGGCTTCTTTGCCTCCCCTCGTTCGTTTTGGCGTGGAGATAATGGCTTTGGGCGGGAGGGGAAGAAAACGTTAGCTGGATCATTTCAAATTTCACTTACTCTCCTGCCTCACTTCAATATGTCTGGCGACTCCAGATACTGGAAGACTTTTTGAATGAAAGTGTTACCTCCATTTTTTTTTTTTTAAAGAGGGCCACTTGGGGAAAAAAAAAGATTCTAAGGAATTCCTTGTTTCTTGATTAAGAGAAGGCATTGAATATACTGTTCCTTGGCAGCCTTTTCAGTGTCCGGTTTTTGGTGTGTGTGTGTGTGTGTGTGTGTGAGAGAGAGAGAGAGAGAGAGATCAGCTGTATTGAGAAGAGAGCGTTTCCTGTGTTCTCATTTTATTTACAACATATTTTACGCTTAATGGTAAGCAATGAAAAATATTTTTAAAACTCATTTCTAAACTCCATAGCTATTTGCATATTCTTGGTTCAAAATTGGATTAGCTCATTTCAAAATTGTCCAAAGCAGAAAAGTGCGTCAAAAAAAAAAAAAAGTGCAAAAAGTGGAAGGTGTGTGGAAGAGGGGTAGTCTTATACGGCGAGTATATAACAAACTCTATATTTTGAGTGGAAATGTTGGGGGTCGTCTTATACGCCCAGTCGTCTTATACGCCGGCAAATACGGTATTTATTGAAAAAATAATTATGCTATGGCACTGATTCCAGGTAGCTTTAAAAAGTAATAAGGTAGTCCTCAATTTATGAGCACAATTGAGCCTAAATTTTTTTGTTGCAAAGTGAGAAATTTGCTAGGTGAAGTTCATCCCATTTTAGGACTTTGCTTGTCACATTTGTTAAGTGAATCACTGCAGTTATTAAATTAGTAACACAGTTCTTAAGTAAATCTAGCTTCCACATTGACTTTGCTTGTCAGAAGGTTGCAAAAGTGGATCGCATTACCCCAGGACACTGCAACTGTCATAAAGGTGAGTCAGTTGTCAAGCATCCTAATGTAAATCACGTCACCGTGGAAATGCGGCAACGATTATTAGTGTGAAAAATGGTGCCATTGTAACTTCGAATGGTCACTAAATGAACTGTTGTAAGTTGAGGACTATCTGTACACCTTCAATACAAAGGTAAAAAAGACGAAAAGAGAATGCAGGGGAAAGGGGAAATCTGTGCAACATGTCGATAAAGATTCTCAATCATCCAGGTTGAGTTGTTTGAAGTCATGGCAATTGGGCTTATTCTCTTGTTAGTCTGCCTAACTAGCTTGCTCTAACTGATGAAGCTGCTTGGATGAGCAGGTCTCAAACTAACAAGAAAATAAATCCCATTGCCGTGACTCAACCTTCAGATAACTGTACCTGGGTGACCATCGAACTTGGTTCAAATAGGTCTCTTGGTGGATCTTGCCTGAGATTCACTGGAATTCAGATCCCTTGCTATCTCCTGGTAGCATGTAGCCCTGGTATTTTTTTTAAATCTGATATGTGCTTTTATTTAAGGTGGTACAAGACCTATTTTTGAGAGGTTGAGACAGCTGAGGGAGAAGGACTGGCTTGAAGTCACTCACTTAATTTCCATTGTTGAAGGTGGATCGGAACATGGGGCTTTCTGCTCCTTGTTCAGCATCTTCACCCCCATACTATCCATTCTGGGCCAAGTTGTCAGCCAGTTCTAATTCTGCCAAACTGAAAACCCCAGAAAAGATTGACCATGTGAAGGTACCGACCCAGATAATATAGCTGGCATCATCTAAGTCAGGGGTCCCCAACCACCGGTCCACGGACCGGTACCGGTCCACGGAACAAGTCCTACCGGGCCGCTGGTTGCTGGCGCCGCCATCTTTTTGATGAAAAAGTGCTTCGGTGAGCTTTTCCGGGTAGAAAGCTCACCGGAAGCACTTTTTCATCAAAAAGATGGCGGCGCCAGCGCTCCGGTGAGCTTTTCGGGTAGAAAGCTCACCGGAAGCACTTTTTCATAAAAAGATGGCGGCGCCCAGCTGATGCCGGTACCGGGCCGCAGCGCCCCAGCTGATGCCGTGCCGGGCCCACGGCATAAAAGGTTGGGGATCACTGATCTAAGTGATCGATATATGATGACGTACAAACAGAAGATATTTGTCTGTGCAAGCTGAACAAAACCAATATATGGAGTTGAAAAGTACAAGCTTTGAGAGGTCCCTTGTTTTTAAGGACTTGACAAATTCATGGAGGACATATCCTTCTCTGATCATTAGAAGAATCCTCTGGGGATTGAACCATCTTCTTTCTAGGCAATTCAACTCTCAATAAGAGTGGTGGGGAACATCTCAGCATCTAACTCAATGGTTTTTAGTCTAAATAAGTTAGGATCTCTGGACTACAACTCCAGAATTTCGCAGCCAGTGTGCTGGCTGGGGAATTCTGGAAGTTGAAGTCCAGACATCTTTAAAATCCAGGGAATTCTGGGAGTTGAAGTCCAGACATCTTAAAAGTTGCCTAATTGAGAAACCCTGATCTAGTTACTCACCAATTCTGCAAGATTGCTACCCTTTGATCCTCAAACCGCTCCTTTATTGGAAGGCCTGCCAGTTCTGTCACCCTACTGTGTGATCTTCTGTTCTTCCTTTGCAGCTTCCGGATCAGCCAATACATCCCCTCCAATCATTTCAAGCACTCCCTTCGCAATCTCCCTGCCAAGTATCGACCCAACTCCCTCCTGGAATATCAGCAGCTCATCGACACCTACGGGACCCACTTCATCAACCACCTGCACTTGGGAGGCCGCGTGAGGGATGTGACAGCCTTGAGCGTCTGTGAGACAGCTTTGGACGGCACGTCGGCTGATGAAATCAATGACTGTCTAAAACTCGAGGCCTCGGCCAACATTGGTGAAGGCAAAGGGAGCCTCAGTGCATCCTACAATGCATGTGAAGAGCTGAAGAAGAAGAAGTCATTCAAAGGAAGCTTCCGCGAGACCTACAAAGAGAGACACACCGATGTGGTTGGAGGGTACCAACACACGGACTTGCTTTTTTCAAACAATCAGAACTCTGAACATTATAAGCAGTGGGAGGAGAGCCTCAAATCTATGCCTGCACTCCTTTCTTACTCCTTGAAGCCCATCCACGATTTGCTGCCTAAAGGTGACCCAAAGCGGGACAGTTTGCAGCAGGCAGTGAGCGACTACATCAATAAAAGGGCCCTATGGAGGAACTGCACCCAGCCTTGTCCTCCCGGCTCCCAACGCAGCGTCCGAGATCCCTGCTCCTGCATATGTCCCAATGATGGCGCCACAAACACCATGTGCTGCTCCCGGAAGCGAGGCCAGAGCAAGCTAAAGGTGATGATCCGGCGTGCTTATGGCCTCTGGGGAGACTACTTCACAAGTACAGATGCTTATGTCAAGGTATCCTTCCATGGGATTAATAGCCAGACATCCACTGTGTGGAATAACAACAACCCGGTATGGATGTCTCACTTGGATCTGGGGAGGGTCCAGAGCATGGGAGAAACCAGCAAGCTCCGAATACAAGTCTGGGATGAAGACAACCGTTATGATGATGATCTGCTGGGGACGTGCGATCGAACTCCCACCTCTGGGAAACCTCATATCGAGGCGTGTTACTTAAATCATGGGCACCTTGAATTTCAATATCATTTGGAATGTGGCCCTTTCTTAGGAGGGCCCTATTGCATGGATTATGTCCCTCAGCAGCCACACAAGGCTGCTTTGTTACAACGTGGAGCAAAGTGAACCCTGTGATAGAAAGAGGTTGCTCCAGGGGGTAAAAGGCTACAGGTGGTCCTCAACTTAAGACCACAACTGAGCCCCAAAATTCCCATTCCTGAGTAGTTAAGTGAGTTTTGCTTCTTAGAGGTCCTTTCTTGTCGCAGTTGTTAAGCAAATTGCTGCAGTTGTTAAGTGAATCATGCAGTCATTAAGTGAATCTGGTCCCCCCCGGACTTTGCTTGTCAGAAGACTGCTGGGAAGGTCACAAATGACCCCAGGACTGTCATGCAACTGTCATAAAATTATGCCACTTGTCAGATGCCCAAATTTTCATCATGTAACTTTGGGGATGCTGCAATGGTCATATAAAAAATGGTTGTAAATCCCTTTTTTCAGGGCCATTGTAATTTTGAACTGTCACTAAATGAATGGTTGAAAGTCGAGGACTACTTGTATTCATGCTACTGCTTATCTTTTTTTTTTTAATATAAAAACAAGTTTTATTTTTTTTAAAAACATACTTAAACAAATAAACATAAAACATAAAACTATCATCAAATTACATACATATAGTGTGTCGGTTGGTTACATATCTTTCGTGCTTCCTCTCCATAGTCTTCCATAGTCTTCACTTATCATTTATATAAATTCTAATATTATCAATCAAATATCTATATATACATTAATTATCAATTATTAATCCCTTATTTGAGTCAATTGTTATTTACTCATATGAGATATTCTATATTTGCTATAAATTTGTATTGTAAATTCTTTCAATGGTATAAATTTTTATACATATATTCTATATCATTCTATCACCTTTAAATTTTTCTAACATATTTCATTTCCATGTGTTTTTATCTAACCATTGATAAAATAAATTCCATATCTTATAAAATTGTTTATCCTCTTGTTCTCTAATTTCAAATGTCAATTTACTCATTTCAGCACAGTCCATAATTTTTTAATAACTTTCTCTTGCGTTGGCATTTTTTCATTTTTCCAATTGTTAGCAAATACAATTCTAGCCGCTGTTAATACATTTACAATCAAATATTTCAGTTCTTTATTGTATATTTCCGGTATGATTCCCAATAAAAATATCTCTGGCTTAAAGTCTATGTGTTGTTTTATCATTTTTTCCAGCTATGTGTGGATTTTAGTCCAATATCTTTTTGCATCTGAGCATGTCCATCACATATAGTAATATGAACCAGGTATCTGATGACATTTCCAGCATTTTTCCGATTTATTCTTAAACATTCTTGCAATTCGCGTCGGGGGTAGATGCCACCTGTAAAACATCTTATACAAATTTTCTTTATACGCAGTTGACATTGTCATTTTATAATTTTGTCATTTTATAACTTTGAGACCACAATTTTTGCCATTTATCTAGATCAATCCCATATCCAAAATTTTCCCCCCAAGCAATAATTGTTTCTTTAACTTGTTCTTCTTCTAATTTAAACTCTAGTAAATGTCCATAAAGTTTTTTAATTACCTTTTCATTACTACCTGTCAAAACTTTATCTAAATCAGTCAACTTATCATAGAAAACTTGTATTTTAAGATCTTTAAACAATTTGGTTTCAGAAAAAAACTATCCTGCAATCTGCAACTCTTACACTGCAAAAATATATGGACTACACAACTCGATCAGGGCAAAGCAATAGACACAATCTACATAGACTTCTGTAAAGCCTTTGATTCAGTGGTACACGACAAACTACTCCTAAAACTAAAATCTTCTGGTATCTCTGGACATCTGCATAACTGGAAAGAAGCATTCCTGTCAAACAGACAACAAATGATCAAAATTGGGAGCGTCCTATCAAATTATGTACCTGTCAACAGTGGTGTCCCCCAAGGCAGTGTTCTAGGACCAACTCTCTTCATACTCTACATAAATGACCTCTGTTATCATATTAAGAACATCTTCACTGACAATGTAAAGCTATTCAACACCACAGACAATACTGCTACCCTTCAAAAAGACCTCGACTATGTATCAGAATGGTCAAACAAATGGCAACTTCAAATCTCAACAAATAAATGCTCTGTCTTACATATTGGCAAAAAAAATCAGAAAATAAAATACAAGCTAAATAATCAAGACCTTGTTGAGGATCCAAACTCTGTCAAGGATCTTGGAGTACTCATCTCAAATGATCTAAGTACTAGAGCCCACTGTAACTACATAGCCAAAAAAGGCATTAAGAGTTGTTAACCTAATCTTACGTAGCTTTTTCTCTGGTAATATTACACTACTAACTAGAGCATACAAAACATTTGCTAGACCAGTACTCAAATAAAGCTCATCAGTCTGGACATTACGTATCTGATATTACGTATCTGATATTAACACAATTGAGAAAGTCCAGAAATATTTCACAAGAAGAGTTCTCCACTCCTTTACTCGTTGCAGAATATCTTATGCCACCAGACTTGAAATTCTAGACCTAGAAAACCTAGAACTACGCCGCCTTCGGTTCGATCTAAGTATAGTATATAAAATCATACATTGCAATGTCCTACCTGTCAATGAATACTTCAGCTTCAACCATAACAATACAAGAGCAAACAATAGATACAAACTCAAGGTTAATCGCATCAAACTTGATTGCAGACAATACGACTTCAGCAACAGGGTGGTCAATGTCTGGAATACTCTTCCTGACTCTGTGGTTTCTTCCCAAAACCCCAAAAACTTTAACCTTAGACCTTCTACTATTTACTTCACCCCATTCCTAAGAGGTCTGTAGGGGGCGTACATAAGCGTACCAACGTGCCTACCATCCCTTGTTAGTCTTGTTAGAATTTAATCAGATTCTTGTAAATTCCAGGCAGTCTCCTCCTTCCAAATCTTATTTTTATTCTTTTCCTCTCCCTTCCCACTTACAGCAAGAAGGAAAAAAAATTTTTTTTAATGTTCAGAAATCCTTATTGTCCCCTTGACATTTAATTATCCAGTTTAAATACCTCTTAATGCCAAAGCGGGTTTTTTCTGATTTCTCATAAGTTCGCTGTCAACGTAAGGAGGGAGAGTGAAGAAAAAAAAAAACTTTCCCTTTTAACTTTCATTCGCCACTTCCGAGTCTTCTTAGGGAGCGATGTATCTTTTACAAAATTTAAATTCCTGGGTACCTTAGTTGTTGCTTTTGTCCCGGTCAGCCAAAAACTTTCACTTCTTAACTTCCTCCTGCACTTTCTTTTCCAGCTGAGTGCTTCTTTGAGGCAGCCATTTCTGACCGCTGCTCTTACCGCCTTCAGAAAAGGGAGTTTAGCTGGCTGGGGGGGAGAGGTGCGATTCCTCTCAACACTGCCAGATCTCCCCTATCTTCACCAACCTCTACGGGGTGGCTTAGCCCTGAAGCTGGGTGGCTCGGGGCACTCCAGTGGCGAGCGCAGGCAGAAACCGCGCACGATCGCGGATTCCTGCCTGCCCCGAAGCGCTACAAACCGGAACCTCTCTCCAATATTGCTTTTTAATCTTATCCCAATTGAATAGCAATGCCTCTCAAATATAATGTCTTCTAAAATGCCCCTGTGTTTTGGTTCCCTTGTACCAGAGGAAAGCATGCCATCCCAACAGCAAATCATGTCCTTCTAAAGTCAATAATCTACTATTCCTTAGCGTTATACATTCCTTTACCCACATTAAATTTGCCGCCTGATGGTATAATTCCCAATTGGGCAGGCCAAATCCTCCTCGAATTCTTGCATCCTGCAGCAGTTTAAGTTTTATTCTTGCTTTCTTTCCCTGCCAAATATATTTCAACTCTATTTTATTTAAATCTTCAAAATACTCTTTCCTAACCTAATTGGAATTGTCTGGAATAAGTATAGAATCCTAGGTAATATATTCATCTTAATTGTTGATATTCTCCCAATTAACGATAATTGTAAATTTTCCCATTTTGTCAAATCTGTTGTGATCTGTTGTTTCAGTTTAAAGTAATTATCCTCCTTAAGTGTACTACATCTTGCTGTCATATATATCCCTAAGTACTTAACCTTATTTGTGACCTGGATCCTCAGAACTTCAGCCAATTCTTCCTTTTGTCTTACTAATATGTTCTTAGTTAATATCTTTGTTTTATCTTTGTTTATTTTCAAGCCTGCTACCTTTCCATATTCTTCTATCTTTTCTATCAATTTAGGTGCTGTTTCTAGTGGATCCTCTAGTATGAAAACCAGGTCATCTGCCTACTGTTTATCTTTAAAGCCTGCCTTGGGTTCCTTCATATATGACTTTATTTAATTACTGAAGATCAGTGTTTCTTAAACCTTAGCAACTTTAAGACAGGTGTACTTCAACTCTCAGATTTCCCCCTAGCTCGCTGGGGAATTCTGGGAATTGAAGTTCACACGTTTTGAAGTCACCAAGGTTGGGCTACACTACTGTAAATCTATCTATAAACGCTAAAGCAGAGAATGTAAAACAGAACACATTTCTTATGTACCATACAAACAAAACTAACCCTAGAGACAATGTAGAATGCTTTCTCGCATGTAAGATAAGATAAGATAAGATAAGATAAATTTATTGTCATTGTACTCAGAACCTGAGAACAACGAAATAAGGTGCTCTTTCACAACATACAACTGAACAACACCAAAAGACATATACAAATAACAATGTAAAACAAATTGAAACAATTAATAGTTAAAAACTATACAACCAGGATATATATATGTTAAGACCACCAGATTCATAACTCTGCATTTAACCTGATCACAGCACTTGGGTAAAAGCTATGTTTAAATCTACTTGTCCTGGCTTTCAGCACTCTATATCGTCTTCCTGATGGTAGGATCTCAAACAACGAGTGGCCTGGATGTGAAGGGTCTCTCAAGATCTTTTGTGTCTTCCTTCTACATCCCATGTTGTACAAATCCTCCAATGAGGGAAGAGAACATCCGCTGATGTTTTGTGCCCTTTTTATCACTCTTTGGAGTGCCCCTTTCTCCGCCTCTGTACAACTCCTAAACCACACACAGAGGCAATAGGATAAAATGCTCTCTATAGAGCTTCGATAAAAGGCAACCAACAGACTCTCTGGCAGTTGTTGTGATCTTAAAAGTCTTAAAAAATACAATCGTTGATGAGCCTTTTTTTCTAAGGCTAAAGTATTTGCCCCCCATTTTAGATCTTGTTTCAGGGTGATACCTAGAAACTTACATTCTGCCACCTGTTCTACCAAAACACCATCGATGTACAACGGCTGGATATCCGAACTGCTCTTCCTGTAATCCACTATGAATTCCTTCGTCTTATTTATATTAAAAATAAGATTGTTTACTTTGCACCAGAGGGACAACTGATGAACCTCATCCCTGTACGCAGACTCATCATTATCAGAAATGAGCCCCACCAACGTTGTATCATCTGCAAACTTAATGATCTTATTACTCAGATGAATAGAGGTGCAATCAGACTTATAAATAGTGAATAAAAGTGGACTCAATACACAGCCCTGAGGAGTGCCAGTATTGAGAATCTTCGCAGAAGAGATATGTTCATTCATCCTAACCTGCAGTAATAAATCAGCTTCAACAGTTTCGGTACATACCAGGCCTCAAGGCCTCAAGGCCTCACGTAGGCTGAAAGCGTGTACTAGGAACAAAGAACATCAATCAACAACACGTCACCATGGGCTACTAACTGGACTGCAAGCGCTGATTTGCTACTTTGTACCTTTCAAACTGACCATCTAAAACTGTAATTGGATGTTACTATGTGTCCACTAATATTTCTACTCATGTAACATAATGATTGGATAGAGTTCACCGCTTATGACGTATATCTATGTGTTTTTAATAAAAGAGCTTCCCGAGCTCGTGATCAGGGCAGCTCACCTGAGTTAGAACCAGCCTGGTGTCTTTCTTGATGCATTCGACCACTCCTCTCCCATCAGCAAAGAACCTTTGGTCAATGCTTTGACTATATTTGCTGATGGCAGTAGGGAACGAGGGGCATGCGCTTGGCAAAGGAATGGGGTGTGGCACACTAAAACCACCCCTGTGCAGACATCCCCACAAAGGGCTGAGCTTGCTGCAACCATATTAGTCCTCCAGAATTTTAACGAACCCCTCAACTTGATCTTAGATAGCCTATATGTTACCCAAATAGTCTCTACTATTCACGATTCTTACCTCTCTCCCGCTATTGATAAAAACCTCTCTCTTTTTGTTACATTGCAACACCTTGTCGCACAGCGCCAGCACCACCTCTTTGTAGCACACATTCGCAGCCACCAACCCTTCCCGGGTATTCTCCAGGAAGGCAATGATGTGGCTGATCAAGCGGCTGCAGGTATCATGACCTCACACACATTAACTCCTTGGGAGAGCCATTCATACTTCCATCAAAACACTAAAGCTCTCATGAAACATTTCAACCTTACTATGGCCGAAGCTTCAACCATTAGACAGCAATGCCCCACCTGCAGTCAACAAGCCCATTCCATTCCCTTAGGGGTAAATCCCCGCGGGTTGAAAGCCTGTGAAATATGGCAAATGGACGTTACTATCTGCATGTCACAATTGATACTTATTCAGGGTTTATAATGGTGACTCCGCAAAGAGGAGAAGCCTCCAAACATGTCATCAACCATTGCATTCGCACCTTTGCATCGTTGGGACGCCCAAATGAAGTAAAAACAGATAATGGTCCTGCATACACTAGCACAGCTATGTCAGAATTTTGCACTAAGTGGCAAATTACCCACAAATTTGGGATTCCTTATAACAGTCAGGGACAAGCCCTGGTAGAGAGAACCAACCTAACGCTAAAAACAGCATTAGAACGACATTTAATCAAAGGGAAAAAACCCCTTGGCCTCTCGGCGATGCAAGACACCCTTAATCTCTGTCTTTATACACTCAACTTCCTCAATCTCTCCGGCACCCCTGCTATGACGGCTTCGGAGCAACATTTTTCCTCCCCCCCTTCCCCTGATTCTCCCAAACCACAGGTATACTACCGCCAACTGCCAGACCCTACTTGGAAGGGCCCTGCTGGTCTCATCACCTGGGGTCGTGGCTACGCAGCTGTCCAGCTTCCAGATCGTGTCCTGTGGGTTCCTGGACCATACCACCCCAAGGTAGAAAAATCACCACCTGCAGACATATCAACATGATTCATCCCATTGCCTTGCCGACCCTCTTCCTCCTTCTTGCCGCACATGCTTCCAAGGTCTCCATCCCATCTTGAGTGATGTATTTCACGCCAGGCACCCCCCTCCTGCTGACCTGCACCACGTCTGGGGACATCTTTCCCCCCTATCTCAGATGGTCGACACTCCCTCCAGCAATGCCTCTTTCCAGATCAACACCTTTGAACACCCTCCCCGGACTACACTCCTCATACTTCATCCTACTGCCACCGCCTATTATTGCTCCGGTCGACGCCTCTATGATTCCATACGTAACATCTATGACTCCTGGACAGTCCTCAGACCCCGTTCACCTCATCGTCATCACAGACAATTTGCGAATCAGCCTGACATTCATGTTCAGCCCCCCCTTTCTACATCGGGTGAAGAGATTGCAGAACCCCACCAGAGCGTCAGATGGCTGCGCCCCCTGCCTGATCAAAACCACACAAGCAGGCCTCACTCAACTAACTCTCATCTACCATACCCAACAACCGCAGAAGTGCCTTCCTACCGGAAGAACTTGCCAAAACAACGGAACCATGTACCACCTATTTAAGATGAACTCAAAAACCATTTGCTACGATCCCAAGACGGCTGTACGTCTCAACGTTACCTTATGGGCAGGTCTTCCAAGAACCTCTGGCAGATCTGACCCTGAGGGGGAGGGAAAACTTTATTACCTAAACCACACCACCGTGCTCAAGGATGGTACTAACCCAATTGTTTTAACCTTTGATGTTTGTGTTGCTTGTTCCAAACCAGGGGGACATTCATGCGGGTCGGTGGACTGAAAAACAACGTACGCCCACAATCATAAATATTTGTGTCCTACACCCATTAACTGGGCCATAGGGAATCCCAATCAATGGATCCCTTGTGGAGGTTCCATCGAGTGCTCAGGTTGGTCTTGTGTCTGTGATTATACCGGGGGAAGGTACTCAGGCTGCAATCATCTGTCACATTTCAAACGAATATCAGGGTCTACCATAGACAATAAGGAGAAATCACCATCTCCAGACAACACCCTGCCTTGGATACTTATGGTATAGGGATTGATGGCACGGGATCAGATCCAAACACTTACATTACCATAAAAACCGAAATAATATATGAAGGTAAGGAAACATCATTAGGCTGGTTGGTATATAATAATTTAAGGAAATTAGATAAAGCCCCTGATACCAGTGTTATTGCAAAAAACTTGTTCATGGATATGGCAGAAAAAATTGCAAAACAACTTGCAATAACCAATTGTTTTGTCTGTGGGGGAACCACCACAGGAGAACAATGGCCGTGGCAAGCCTTAGAAGCCTCACCATCACTGTTCAATAGCATGTCTTCTATAGGAAACATAACAGCTAGAACAGTTTCCGATCCACTTATCTGGACAATTACCACCAACTTAATTGGTAGAAACTGCTTTTCCCGAAATGGGTCCACTCCAGTAGGACACCTCCTTTGCTTAGGTACATGGGATAACTCCTATCAGACTTGGACAGCATCTGACAATGCTACCACCACACCTGCCAAATTCAACACCTCCCTCCCCCCTTATCTCAATGACACAACATCTTCCCAAGACTGGACAGCCCCAAATAATATGTATTGGATTTGTGGTAACCTAGCCTATCCATCCCTTCCAGGATTGGCAAGGATCATGTGTATTGGGGTGGATAAGACCTTCCTTTTTCCTCCTACCGATCTCCATTAAGCAAGAACTAGGCATCCCTGTGTATGATACATTATCCTCGTTAAGAAAAGAGACACCGATAATGCCTTTGCAGGCTTCCCCTGTCAATCAGAATATACAGGGGACACCTGGACGTCAGAGAGAATCGTCTGCACCTATGGTATGGCTACTTGAGCCCAAGACGGGTCCTATGGGTATAGAACCCCCATATATATGATTAATAGAATTATTCGCTTACAAGCTGTTTTAGATTTAGCAGGCCAACGAATAGATAAGGCTTTAAACACTCTAGCGACTGCTACAGACAAATTATGCACAGCTGTCTACCAAAATCGCTTAGCTTTAGATTACATATTAGCCAAAGAAGGAGGGTGTGTGGTAGGTTTAATCTCACCTAATTGTTGTCTTCAAATTGATAAAGTTGGCAAAGTAGTAGCACAATTAACAACTGAGATGCGACAATTAACCTATAATCCTAATCAAGTATGGCAAGGTATTGATCTTAAAAATATTTTTAGTTCCTGGTTCCCAAAACTACCAGGATTACAAGCTATAGTAGCTCTCATAGGTATGATTGCTGCAGGATGCATTATTCTTCCGTGTGTGTTACCAATTTTATTCGCACTATCTCCAATAGTCTCTCCTTGCTAGCTGAAAAGCGCTATTGCACAGGTTAATGCCCTCTGGGAAAAGGAACCTCTGTACAAAGTCATACCCTCAGAAGACCCTGATGCGTGCGCTCGCACAAGTTTTGCATGGGCTGTGATGAAGATCCAGAAGAATTTCCTTCAGTATAAAACTAAAACAGAGGAGATGCAGTAATAAATCAGCTTCAACAGTTTGATACATACCAGGCCTCAAGGCCTCAAGGCCTCACGTAGGCTGAAAGCGTGTACCAGGAACAAAGAACATCAATCAACAACACGTCACCATGGGCTACTAACTGGACTGCAAGTGCTGATTTGCTACTTTGTACCTTTCAAACTGACCATCTAAAACTGTAACTGGATGTTACTATGTGTCCACTAATATTTCTACTCATGTAACATAATGATTGGATAGAGTTCACCGCTTATGACATATATCTATGTGTTTTTAATAAAAGAGCTTCCCGAGCTCGTGATCGGGGCAGCTCACCCGAGTTAGAACCAGCCTGGTGTCCTTCTTGATGCATTCAACCACCCAGTGAGAAGCCTTCCTAATGCGGAGCAAAGCCGCACTAACCCTTTGTGAACGATGTGATAAAAAATTCAGAATCCACCAACATATAGAGTCCGGTAGCTTCAGATCTTTAAGCTTAGACATCAATCTGTGGGGTAATATTGTGTTGAAAGCAGAACTAAAATCAACAAATAATATTCTGACATACGTTCCTTTTTTCTCCAAATGAGATAGGGCAGTATGAAGAACAGTATTGACAGCATCCTCAGTAGATCTGTTTGTTCTATAAGCAAACTGATAATTGTCAAAGGTAGCAGGAAGGCAAGAAATAATGTATTTCCGAACTAACTGCTCGAAGCACTTCATTATCACAGAAGTCAATGCCACCGCCTATAGTCATTTAAAGCATTTGCAGGTGACTTCTTGGGTACTGGAACAATAATAGAAGCCTTCAGACAAGTTGGAACAATAGACTGTAGCAAAGAACGATTGAAAATCTCAGTCCACACCCCGGCTAACTGATCCACACATTCTTTTACTACACAACCAGGAATGTTATCAGGTCCTGCAGCTTTTCTAGAGTTTACCGCTTTCATTATACACCTAACATCATGCTCCTTCACAACAAGAGGAGCACAATGCTCGGTCAACAATGGTGGTGATGATGGTAACTCCACTTCCAGTTGATTCATCTCAAACCGGGCATAAAAGGTGTTTAGTTCCTCTACCAACTCATGTTTTCCACCCATACTAGCCTTTTGTGCTTTAAAATTAGTTAACTGCTGAATCCCCTGCCAAGCTTGTCTCAGGTTATTATTAGATAACCAGCCTTGTATGCAGCCTTGGCTTGTTTAATACCACGCTTGTTATAATCTTCGAGTTTGTACTCCAATTGTCTCTCACATACATACAAACCCCTCCTCCTTTATTCTTCCGACAGTCTTATCTCTATCCAAGCGATGTAGCAAGAAACCATCCAGCTCTATTTCAGTGCACGGAATAGTGGGGTTTAGCCACTATTAACAGCACACAACAATCTTTAACATATTTGCTTGAAGAAGCCATTAACCTTAGATCGTCCATCTTATTTACAGCTGGCCCGGCGTTTGTCAGAAAGAGGCTTGGGAGCGGTAGCCTCCTCTTTTGTTTTTTCATTCTATATAAAACACCAGCTCGACAGCCCCTCTTCTTCTTCCTTTCTGAACGTTTCCTTCGTAGAAGGAGAGGTTTGTCTTCCAGAAATGCAGAAAGCAGGATGGAACCTATGATCATACAAGGTGGACTTGTGAAGAGACCAAAAGATTTTGGTTGGTGATCTACAGAACATGGATGGAAATTATAGGGATCCCTTTTCTGATGAAATCAAAACTGTACTTATTTGTCTATGCAAGAACTGAGTAGAAAGAACAGTGCCTTATTGTTGTGTAAGATCACCATGATTATTATTTGTGCAAAAATGGAAAAAATAAAAAAGTTCCAAATATTGAATATTGGATATTTAAAATTATGGCTGTAGCAGAGATAGCAAAAGTGGTATGTCCAATCAGAGAGAAATTTACAGAAGATTTTATTAAAGACTGGAACTGTTTATGGATCATATTACAAAATTAGAGAAAAATAGCTTGATGATTATGGGTTTATAGATAAATAAGGGGAGATTCAGAAAATGTAAAGAGTGATTAAAACAATATGAAAGAATAAGAAAGGGTTAATGGATCCGTGAGAAAAGTGAAGGCTTGAGTCAGACTATATGTATTTTTTTTTAATTACATATTTAGTTTTATATTTGCAGGTTTAAGTTGCTGTACTATGTTCTGTATTGTTTTTAATGTTTATTTTATGTGTAGAATTTTAATAATTATTTTTTAAAAATCCTTGAGCCTTTTTGAATTCCTCAGTTCTGCTTCAGCAAAGTGCTTATGCAGTGCACTCAAACATTGCAGTGTAGGCTAGGTTTAATCTAGATCACTGGTACTCTAAAACATGCATTTCTTGTCTTTTTACATTTAGGTGTGATCTCAAGACACCTGGAAAAGTTGTTACCCAAATGTTATTTTTAATGTGACAGAAATATGAGAATTGCTAAATAGAGTATTTAACTTCATTTAATTTTGTATTGTATTGATTTAATTTTAATGCAAATTAGTGCATTTTTTGCACTATAAGACGCACTTCCCATGCCCAAAAGTGGGTGGAAATGTCTGTGTGTCTTATAGAGCGAATGTTGCCAAAGCCCTGCCTACCCACTGGCTGTCAGCTCCTACGGGAGGTCGCAGAAACTGGTTCAATAAAACACTTCACTCACAGTCTTTTTTTTTTTTAAAAAAAAAAACTTTATTGATTACAAAACCAAAATATCAAACAAACACAACACACAGAAGAAGAAAGAAAAGAAATAGAAAAAAAGAAAATGATTAAAAAACTAACAATTCTACTATCGACAGTCTATGGTTCCTTGTTTGTTATCAATATTGGTGATACATTTACAAATACATCTTATTGCGAATATGTAATTATGATTTACATTTTACGTTATTTACTAATATATTTTCTATTTTTGTTCTATCCAGTCATACCAGCATTCCCAGCTTCTATAATATTCTGATGTTTCTTTTTCCTTAAGCACTAAGGTTAACTTGTCCATCTCTGCACAGGTTGTTATCTTCTGTATAACCATCTCCTCTGTTGGAATATCTGCTTGTTTCTAACACTGTGCAAAGGTTATTCTGGCTGCAGTAAGAATATGCAGTATTATATATTTGACATTTTTAGGAATTTGTCTATTAAATATCCCCAATAGGAAGAATTCTGGTTTTAATTCGATTTGCTCCGCCGTTATTTCCTCTAACCATTTTTTTATTCTATGCCAGTATCTTTGGGCTTCAGTGCAGGACCACCACATATGAAAAAATGTTCCCTGTTTCTTTTACATTTCCAGCAATTTGGATTCATGTTAGGAGACATTTTTGCTATTCTCAAGGGTGAAAGATGCCATCTATAAAACATTTTATAGGCATTTTCTTTATATGCTGCTGATCTTGTAATTTTATTATTCCTTGTCCAAACCTTTTCCCATTCTAATAATGTAATGCTAAGTCCTATGTTTCTGTTCCAAGCTATCATGTTGCCTTTGACTACTTCCTCTTCTAATTCCGTCTCTAGTAAATAATTATAAAATTTAGTTATAAATTTTTTATCTGGACCTAATAAAATTTTATCTATTTGTTGTGCCTTAGTATAAATTCCAAAAATTTTCTTGTCCTGGCTATATCTATTTTGAATTTGCAAGTAAGCCCACCAGTCTACTTGTAGCCCTTGTTCTTGGAGATCTTGCCATGATTTTAAAGTTCCTTGCGCATCAAGAAGGTCTTTGTATTTTATCATTTTATTAAGATCTAGATTGTTTAGATGTATCATCGCCTCCATCGTTGAGATCCAAATTGGGATTTTTAAATAATGGTGTTTTTTTTATTTTGTTCCAATTAGCCAATAAGGAATCTCTAATTATATGTCTGTGGAAATACTTCTGCTTAATTTTCCCAATGTCCCATAAAAATGCATGCCATCCCCTCTGTAAATCATGGCCTTCTAAAAATAAGATCCTTTTATCCGACAGATTTACCCACTCTTTCAACCAGAGTAAGGAGGCTGCACTATCGTATAATTCCCAATTTGGGAGTGCCATGCCTCCCCTGCTCTTCATATCTTGCATTGCCTTTAGGTTTATCCTCGGGTTTTTTCCTTGCCAGATAAATTTGGTGATTATCTTGTTAAGTTCCATGAAGTAATTTTTATGTATTTTTATTAGTATTGTTTGGAATAAGTAAATAAATTTGGACAGAATATTCATTTTTATAGTGGCAATCCTCCCTAATAAGGAGATTTGCAATTTAACCCATATCTCTAAATCTTTTTTAACTTGCTGTAATAATTTATTATAATTATTTTCCATTAGAGTTTTGCACTGAGCTGTCAACCAAATTCCTAGGTATTTAACTTTTTTTTTTACTATTTGTAATCCCATTATCCTTTCCAATTTTAGTTTTTGTTTTTCTGTTAAATTTTTAGTTATTAATTTCATTTTTCCCTGTTAATTTTAAGTCCTGCAACTTCCCCAAATTGATCTAACTCTTTCAGTAATTCTTGACCTGTTTCAATTGGTTCCTCTATGAAAAATACCATATTATCCGCAAATGACTGGAGTTTATATTCTTCTTTTTTAATTTTTAGTCCTTTTATTCCTGGGTTCTGTCTAATTCATGTAAGCAATGTTTCCAAAGATAATATGAAGAGCAGGGGGGATAATGGACATCCCTGCCTGACTCCTTTCTCTATTTTTATTGAGCGCGTGTACTCTCCATTAATTATAATATTCACCTTTTGTGAATCATAAATTGTAGTCACGATTTTTTCAAACTTAGTGCCTAGATTCATATTGTAAATTTGTTGAATTAGGAATTGCCAATTTAAATTGTCAAAGGCCTTCTGTGCATCCAAGAATACAAGGGTTATTTGTTTTTCCGGGTGGGCTTCGTAGTATTCCAAAACATTTAATACTATCCTTAAATTATTCCTGATTTGTCTATTAGGAAGAAATCCGTTTTGATCTTTATGTATATATTCATTCAATATTTTTTTCAATCTATTTGCTATAATTGTAGTAAATATTTTATAATCAGTATTTAACAGGGAAACTGGTCTATAGTTTTGTATATGTCGTGAATCTGAATCTTCTTTCAGAATCAACGATATCAATGTCTCCTTCCATGAATCCAGCATTCTTGTTGCTAGTAGGACCTCATTAGATACTTCCACCATGAGAGGTCTTATTTGTTCTCCTATTTTTTTATAAAGTTCCCCTGGTATCCCATCGGGTCCTGGGGTTTTATTATTTCTTTTGGTTTTCTATTGCTGCTTTTAACTCAGGCCACGTAATATCTCTAATTAACATTTCCTTCATCTCCTCCTTAATTATTTTATCTTTAGTAATACCCAAATAATTTCTTATCATATCCTCATTTACCTCCTTCTTTTTATAAAGATCTTCAAAAAATTTACATGCAATTTCTTTTTTCTGTTCTATCCCTTGTTGGGCATCCCCGTTCTCATCTATTAATTGGTAGATCAATCTTTTTTGTTTTTGTTTTTTAAGTTTATAGGCCAACCACCTTCCTGGTTTATTGGCCTGTTCAAGAAATATCTGTCTGGCTGTATTTAACTTTGAGACCATTCCTTCTTGTTCTATTAAATTTAATTTATGTTTAGTTATTATCATGTTTTTTCAATTTGCAATCTTTTGGGGTGTTTTGTAGCTGAATTTCTAATTCTTTGATTCTTTGTTCTAATTTATTTTGTTGGGCATATTTTTCTTTATTTCTTTTAGCAGTGTATGATATTGTTATGCCTCTTATTACTGCCTTCATTGTATCCCAAATATTCTGTTTCGTAGTTGCCTTATTATTATTTTCTTTTAAAAAATAGTCTAATTCCTTGTCAAGTTTATTCATAAATTCTTTCTCTTTAATTAACTGTATATTTAAAACCCACCTTTTCCTTGGTTTCTTCCTGCCTTTCCACACTATCTGGATCGGGTTATGATCTGCCCATTCGTTTGGTAAGATTTCAATCTCTTTTAATTCATTTACTAATTCACCATTCATCCACACCAGTGGTCCCCAACCTTTTTTGTACCAGGGACCAGTTTCACGCAGAAACACTTTTTCAAGGACCGGGGGAAGAGGAGTCGAGTTTGGTGGTTTGCTTTTGCAGACGTTTCATTACCTGACTAGGTAACATCTGATGTTGTTACCTAGTCGGGTAATAAAACGTCTGCCAGCAAACCACCAAGTTCAGGGAGCGCCAATGGCCCCTCATTGCAACCCTGAGCGACAGATATTCTCTTCTATTGGGACATTTAAAAGGAGGGTTTCAGCTGCAGATTCAGGAACTGCGCCGGGCTGAGGAGCGCCTTCAAAACTGAGCGCTGGGTGGCGGCGGCCCACGGCTGTCTCTGCAGCTCAGGACAAGTCCCTGCAGGACGGCTGAGAAGCCCCGCCTCTCGCCCCTGCCTCCCTCAGCCTCATCCCTCAGGTGTCTCCCTCCCTCCCTCAGCCTCATCCTCAGGTGTCTGCCTCAGTTCCTCTCTCAGTCGCTCTCTCGCTCCTCCACCAGCCCAGGAAGAAACTGCTTCAAAGAAGCCGGCAGGGTGGCTTTTCCTGTTGGCGCAGCTCCGAAGCACCCGTTCACCACCCCCCCACTGCCCACGGTTCAATCCAGTGCTCCGTTCTGCCTGCCTGCCTGCCTGCCTTCGTTTCTGGTTGTTTCGGAGCAGCTTCGGCTGAGTAAAAGAGGCGAATAGTTATTATTCTCAGCCGAAGCTGCTCCGAAACAACCAGAAACGAAGGCAGGCAGGCAGAACGGAGCACTGGATTGAACCTGGATTGATTGGCAGCGGGGTGGGGGTGAACGGGCGCTTCGGGGGAGCTGCGCCGACAGGAAAAGCCACCCTGCCGGCTTCTTTCAAGCAGTTTCTTCCTGGGCTGGTGGAGGAGTGAGAGAGCGACTGAGAGAGGAACGAGGCAGGAGGAAACCGAAACCACTGAGCCAGAGAGTAGAACAGGCTTTGGTTGCTTCCTCCTTCTTTCATTTGTGTCCTTGATCCCTGATCCCAGCAGCATTCACCGAAGGCGAAGAAAGCCGCCATTTTTATTTTATTTTTATTTTCTTTGCGGCCAGGTGTAAAGTGATCCACGGACCAGTACCGGTCCGCGGCCCGGTGGTTGAGGACCCCTGATCCACACCATATCAATTCGTGTCCATGATTGGTGAGGGTTGGAGTAAAATGTAAATTGCTTTTTCTCAGTTTAATTTCCTCCACATGTCTATCAAATTTAGTTCAATCATCATTTCTTCACATGTTTTTGGTAGTTCTCTTTTTTTCTTCTCCCCCCCCCCCCACTATGATCTTTCTGATGGTCCACAATAGCATTGAAATCTCCCAAGATACAAATATTCCTTTTATCTAATTCCACTAATTTCTCATGTAATTGTTTAAAAAATTCCTTTTGGTTATCGTTAGGGGCATAGATTACCACCAGTAGAATTAGAATTGATTTAATCCAAATTTGTAACATCAGAATTCTTCCATTGGAGTCTATCCAAATTGGCCCTGCTTTCATATCGTCTTTCATATATACTGCTATCCCTTTCTTTTTCCTAAAATCTGTTGGCGACGTATACAAATTCCCTAGCTTGGGGCATTCTAAATATTTTTCTTCTTCCTTCCTTATATGAGTTTCCTGTAAACATATTATATCTGCATTTTGTTTAATTAATTTGGTTAATATTCTTTTCCTTTTTATCCTAGAGTTTAGGCCATTTATGTTAATTGATAGTATTTTTTTTCTTCATCCATCACCTAATTGACTCTTGCTCTTTGTCTTGTTACTCCTGTCTCTCTTTGTGGCTGCGTCTTCAGTTCTTCTCTCTCTTGATGTTGTTTATTTTTTGAATTCCTACAATTCCCATCTCTATTTTTTTCGTAGTCTTGGTCGTCTTGCGAATTCATTTCTAACTCATCTCTACTACTCGATTCTTCATGGCCTATCAATTGTTTGTAGAAATCTTGGGCTTTTTCCATGGAGTCTACTTTAATTTTTCTTTCTTCCCAAGTGATTAGCATTCCCTCTGGGATTAGCCATCTAAATATGATACCTTTTTGGTTTAATTGGTTCGCCAAGAATTTATAATCTCGCCTCTGCTCTCTCACTCTTCTTGGGATTTGTTTAAGCACCAAGATTTCTTTCCCTTTGTATGTAATTGTTTCTTCTCTAGAAGTTTTATATATAATATCTCGAACTTTCCTTCTGGCAAATCTCACATGGACCTCTTTTGGATGTTTTTGTCGTCTTGCATAATTTGTGCTCACTCTGTATACTTTGTCTAACTCTTTCAGAATATCGTCCTTATCTTTTTCCAATAGGTCTGCTAATATTCCTGCCATCTCTTGTTCTAAGTCCTCTTCTTTAGATTCCATTATATTTTGGAATCTTAGATATGCTGCGGCCTTATCCATTTCCAAATATACCAAGGAGTCGTCCATTTCTTTACTCACATTTCTTAATTGCTGACCAACCATTTCCAGCTTCTTTTCCGTTTTTTCCGTTCTTTTCTCAACCTCCTTTATTGTTGATTCATTCCTTTCTAGCGCTTGCTGTATTGTTTCAATTTTTTGATCCAGCTTTAGAATGTCTAGTTTCATTTCTGCCTTTAAGTTTCCCACCTCTTCTTTTAGTTCATTTGTGTCAGCTCTTGATTCGATATGATTTTTTACCACTATTTCCTGAAGCTTCAGCATGGACTCTTGTAAAGTAAGAAGGGTCGATTGAATATTGGCATTCGTGATGATAGGTTGTTTTTCTCCAGATAAAGGTTCTTCAATTGTCTTTTGTGCCATCACTGAGGTTGATGGCATTGAAGTTGTTTGTATTGAAGAAGTCTTCTTTCCAGTTTTAAGCGTTGTATTAGTGACGGAAGTCATTTCTTGTAAAATTTGTTTTTGTTTTTGTATTATATTAAATATGTTGTCCCAAATTAACATTCACTATTAAGAAATATCAACTATAAATGGCCACTACGCTAAATAATATGATATGTTACAGGATTAACCTCTCATATCAATATATATATATTTTCCAGAACACTTTTACAGCTAATTTCTAAATGAAATATCTGGATTTGTAATTCTTAATAATATATCAAATTCCTCTATTTAAATTTAAATAATATTAACCTGTATAATATTAACCTATAAATACTATAGAATCCCAAATCTCAAAATAGTGTTATAAAATAATATTTCAAATATTTACAAATCTAAATATAGATATATCAACCTTACTATACAATAATTAATCTATAATAATCACAATTAATCAATTAATTATTTAATTCAATCTACTCAACGCCTATAATCAAATATCTATACCTAAATAATTAATTAATTATCACCTCCCTTTTTTATGTGTGTTATAACCAAATATAAACTACAATATTACTAATGTATCAATTAAATATATATAAATTACATTTACCACATTCAAAAATCAGTTAAGTTGGTGTCAAGAAATAATTGTTGCAATCTGCAAATTTAAATGCTTAAAGTGTCTTAATATAATTGTTCAGTTCTTCAAGATTCCTTCACTGAGCGCACCAGAAGTACAGAGTTGCTGAGTAATGTCTCTGATTTCACTATCTCACCACACTTTCTGCTGTAGTCATTTCTCTTTCGTTTGAAAGTTTAATAAGTCAATTTTTAGATTCAAATAGTCTCTTTCTTTAATAAATCTTCTCCACTTACTACAGCTCCAGTCCAATAATCCAAAAGGAGACTAGTAAATTATTCAATTTCGTTCGTGGAATATTTAAATTTGTAGTTTAATTCCTTACTTCAAATCTCCCCTCATCTCAAGTTCGTCCTTCCAATTTTCCCCAAAGTTCCCAATTCAAATCCTTCAAAGTTCCCTTAAATTAAATTATTGTTCTTTCTTTCTTCTTTTTTCTCTGTCCCCCAATTATTATCAGTCTCTCAGATCCCTCCGATTCTCTTATCTTCTCTGTCCGATCGCTCGTGTCCTTACCCTCTTCCATCTCATGAGCCCTTTTGCTTTCGCTGCTGCTCGTATCTGCTTTGGCCGCTGTTTTCGGGCTTTGCTCCGACTAAGATATTCCAATATTCAACGCTCAATCAGGATCGCAAATTCTTTCACTCACACTCTTCGTTCACCACAGTCTGTCACTCACTCACTTCCTCTTGTATGCAACGATCAAGGCTTTAGGACCACCATTGCTGACAGTCTCTTGTTGTCGGTCTCCACAGGGTTTCTCTAGGTCGCGATGAGAATCGCCTTTTCCACACCACGACTTGTGTCTCCCACTGGCACACTTCTCTACAAGATGCGTGCACCCCTAAGGGTCACTCCAACAGCAAGAGGAGATAGCATGAAACCCAGAGCGAGCTTCAGCACCTCCGTTCAGCACCACGCCCATATCTCATCACCGGAAGTCCCACTCATAGTCTTGATGTAGCAATGTGTGTTTATTTTGGCTTCCTCCAACAGCAGCAACAAACGGAAAGTCCAAGTAAAGCCAGCGCTGAGTGTCTGCCTCTCAGCGCTATTTATATTTCCCGTTCACCCCCCCTTTAATTAGCTAACATCCGCCCTTAGCAAAACACCCAACATTCATTTACAGCAATCTTGCGCGCTACCACCCAACCCCCCAAATAACACCTTCCCCCTCCCCAAGTGTCGTCCTTCCACCCCGATCCATTCGATATTCCCTATGTGAAATGCTGACCAGCCGAAATGACATCCTGAGGTATTTCCCGGCTGGTAAGAGTGGGAGCCGTTTTGCTTAGAGATTTGCAAAATGCCGAACAAGTGATAAGGCAGTTTCCCAGTCGGTCGCACCCAAGTGGGGAGGGGCGGTTATGCCTGGCTTCGTTGGCTGTCATTGACATCGATTCGGGACCTTCACTGTAGATAGCTCTCCCCCAACCACAGCGACATGTCGGGCTTCATTCCTTCAGCAGCATTGTTGAAGCCCAACACTGGCCCCCCACCCTTCGGCCTCTGCCTTCCAGCAATTTGCCTCCTTGCAGCAAACACCAAACAACCTGATAAAGCTTCAGCACAGCTTGATGTAGCATGAGCAGCTGGTTGGTGGTTGGATCGGCCTCCTGGAATAGTGATGATCAGCTGTTCGAGGCTGCAGGGCTCACCGCCACTCATCGCTGCCTATCGCCGCTTCTGCACATCCTTTTTCAGCCTCCATGTGCCCCGTTTTTTGCCTCCATATGTCCCATTTTCAGCCTGTTCCAGGTGGTGGGGATTGCCACTGCCACCTATCTCGGCAGCAACAGTGATCGGCAGCAATAGGTGGTGGCGGCAATCCCCACCACCTGGAACAGGCCGAAAAGGGATGTGCGGAGGCTGAAAATGGGGTGTATAGAGGTGGCAATAGGCAGCTCCAATGGGCAGCGGCGATCCCCAGAGCCTGGAACAGCTGATCATTGATATTCTGGGAGGCCAATCCAACTACCAATCAGCTGCTTGTGCTAAATCAGGATGTTCTGAAGGTGACCAGGCTATTTGCTGTTTGCTGCAAGGAAGCAAATTGCTGGGAGGCAAAGGCTGGTTCCCCACCCACCCACTCCCCAAAAGCTAGGTGTGTCTTATGGTCTGGAGTCTTATAGTGCAAAAAATACAGTAATTACAATCACATTTTATTTTTCCGGCTTCACCCATTACTTTTAAAATCATGGCTACACACACATCAATCAGAATAGAGCTGGAAGGGACCTTGAAGGTCTTCTAGTTCAACCTCCTGCTCAAGTAGGAGATCCTATACCATTTCAGATAGGCAGTTGTAGACTCTTCTTAAAAACCTCCAGTGATAAAGCACTCACAACTTCTGGTGGCAAGCTGTTCCACTGGTTAATTGTCCTCACTGTGAGGAAGTTTCTCCTTAATTCCAGGTTCCTTATCTCTTTGATTAGTTTCCAACCATTGTTTCTTGTCTTGCCTTCATGTGCTTTGGAGAATAATTTGGCCCCCTCTTCTTTGTGGCAGCCCCTCAAACGCTGGAATATTGCTATCATGTCACCCTTGGTCCTCCCCTTCTCTAGACTAGCCAAACCCAAATCCTGCAACTGTTCTTTATGTTTTAATCTCCAAGTCTTTAATCACCTCCATTGCTCTTCTTGGTACTATTCCCAAACTCTCAGCATCTTTTTTGTAATGTAACATGGAAAGAAAGAAAGAAAGAAAGAAAGAAAGAAAGAAAGAAAGAAAGAAAGAAAGAAAGAAAGAGAGAGAGAGAGAGAGAGAGAGAGAGAGAGAGAGAGAGAGAGAGAGAGAGAGAGAGAGAGAGAGAGAGAGAGAGAGAGAGAGAGGATGGAAGTGATTATGCAAAATGAGAACATGAAAAGATGGGTATCAAATCATTTGGTTTTGCAAATGGAGAAGGAAAATGGTAGCAACCTGCATTTCAAATTAATTCAGCCAGACTGAGGAAAAATGAAACCTCTTAACATTTTGCAGCGCTTACTCAAAGTTTCCTGCAAAATTGGCTTGAGTGGTGGGAGTCAAATGACAAGATGGTGACTCTCCAGAGATTGGCGTCTTTGACGTCAGCCTTCATTAATAAATCATATTAACCAGTCACACAACTGCTTGGGAGGACAACAATCAGAACCATCTTGCAAATGCAGGATGATTACACACATCCAGGCATTTCTGAACACTAAGCGCAGGGGGACATTAAATAAAGAGCAAGGTAACATATAATTTATTTGAAATTACTGTTATGAGAGCCTCTTTTACAAGCATCAAATGGAAACCAAAAAGCCCACATCAGAGTTTATTTCCCGCCTTGTGTATCCTGTATGAGGCTGAGTCAGGAAGTGGAAAGAAATATGACACATCAGAGCTACTGGTGGCAGAATTCTTTTTTACCCTAAGTATTGAAGAAAGCAGGTATTAAAACAAATACTTGTTTCTCTTCTCCAACCTAATCCAATTGCTACTCTTCTGCTACCAATTTTACACAGGAAAAAGCTGACATTAATTCTAAGAGGCACTTGTTTTTCTCCCCACAGGATTACATCAAAATGCCATTTTGAAGATTGGGGGGTATTTAAGAATGGAACTCTATTCATCACTAACCAGCAGGGAAAGCTGCGGTGGGGAGGGGGAGGGAGAGGGGGGGAAGCACACTGATTCTCACACGGTTGAATTCCACAAAAGGAGGAATAAAAGAATAAGGAGAAAATTTATGGGTGCAGTGCCGCACCATCCTAAAATTACTTTTGCATCTTTGGCTACAGCTGTTAAGAGATTGGATCCATGCATTTTGAGATCTGGAAACATCCTTTAATAGGTCTAACATAATCTATTAGAAAAAGCTATAACCTACTCACTCAACATAACAATTTCCCCACCTACTTGTCTATAGAAGCCAAATATTTTGTTCTTTAACAGGGGGCCTCAAAACTTGGCAACTCATAAGACTTGTGGACTTCAAATTCCAGAATTCCTCAGCCAGCGTGGAAGTTGAAGTCCACAAATCTTAAAATTGCCAAGTTTAGAGATCCTTGTTCTATAATGAGCTATTCCTCAACCTTTCCCTAAAGTAGCCAAATCTTAAAACTTGGAGCTGGTTGGAGGCAGGAAGTTCTGCATTCTCAACTACTAAATTCAAGTAATCATTCATCTTCAGTGTCTTTTGATCCCTGACTGATGCTGCGTATCTGATAACTCTCAAATCCCAGGACATATCCTTAAAATCAATCTGCCAACATCTAGTTCAGGTGATAATGTTTTGTTCAATTTGAGAGCCTTTTTATGCAGCAAATACTTTCTAGTTTATCTTGCTGAACTTGCAAAAAGAAGACAAGGTGGATGTCTGTTTGTAGAGCCAGCTATGGCTTTTTGCAAGCTTCATCTAGCAATGGAGTCCAGCAGCTCAGGTACGGGGGTTGCTATGCAACAGGAAGGCTGGTACAGCAACAAATCCCAAATGATCCATAGACCCTGATTAAATGAACAGGGTCTCCTATAGAATAAAACTCCAGAGAGCCTTAAGAAACTTCCAAGTGACCATCGCTACTTGTGACCCGACATCTTGGCTAATATCACACTTGATGCGCCACTGGACACATTTCTGAAATGTCCATTCCCACTTCTGGACCCAACCAGGTCTTGATAATACATGCCAGGTCGGTCATCTCATCTATGATTAAATCCTCTCATTTCTAAATCACAGATTATTACAGACTCTCCTACAGACAAACCTAGCATTTAGTAGTAGTAGCTGAAAGCCAAAGCCTCTGAAGATCTATGGTTGCGAAGGAGCACATTTCTTTAGAAAAAAGACAATCTACTTTTAATTGTTTTTAAAAGTGCTTTTATTTTATATTACAAAATATAGTCAGCCTGCTTTTGAGTACATTGAGACTTCGAAGCAATTAGGGGGAAAAGCTTAATTCTCTGATAATTTTTTTTTCAAAATATAAAAGTACTGGATTTTTAGAAACAGGACCAGGAGATCCTAATTTCCACTTGCATCATGATTTCCCAAAATAATTTAGCTGGATTTGCATGGAAAAACATACCAGATGACTTGACTTGCTAGACCGTTTGGGACCTTGATTTAATCTGGTCCTCTGAACATGATTTTTAGGCCATATTTAGGTCTCTGTGCAAATCCCACAAGGGACAAAGTTCACTCTAAATCCATTTAAGATTGGCACCTGAATATTAATCAGGATCAAAAGATCCAAGAGAGAGAATGAAGTAATCTGTAGTCACGACCAAAAGTTGGGCACACAATTCCTAAGGCACATAGGTAGAGAAAAGACACAGCAACAACTCTAAAGGAAATTGGAAAAAAGCTTGGCAACCCCAATATTTCAGCCAAGAATGGACCAGGAGGGTTCATCTGCCATCCTTTTACCAAACTAGGTTCTCTCTCTAAGACAAAGAGAAAAATCCAACAGATCAGCTCAGGATGAAGAGTAGATTCCCCCCCACCCTGCATGGTTGAGCATAGGATGGGATGGATCAAGATCTACCCAACCTCTGCAGAATATTCTTATCTTCCTTTGCTCTCTGGTGAACGCAGAATATTTTGGGTGGGGAGGAGCCTATATTTTTAAAGTGTCATGGCATGAACTGTGAAAGGCTGAAGAAGGTGCTGAGGCAAGACTTGTGACATAAGTAGAGGGAGAAAATGTGCCATGATTAGTGAAGGAAAACTAGGGTTGCTCGTGGTGTTGCTTTGTTGTGTCTTTACAAGAATAAACAACAACAACAAAGGATTCTTCCTTTGAGGATTCTTTCCTGGAAGTGACTGATCACTGTTTTTGAGTCAGGACTGCAGTATCCATTGAGGAAAACTTTATAAAAATAATCCAGAAAGGTCAAAACTGAAGCAGCAAAGAGCGTCTTCTAGATTATGACCATTATAGGCACCTGGACATAGTTTTGAACGTAGGGAAGATTTCTAGGCATAGGCAGCATGTGCTTCCAGGACTGAAGGGGCCCAGAGGAGCCCCACCAGTCACCTGTAGTGCAAAGGCCTCCCCAGTGAAGGGGGGACAGTTCCAGGATAGAGATGCAGCCCAAGGGAAATCCTAAAAAAAAAAAAGAGAGAGAAAAACAATTCCAGAGAGAATCACTATTTCCATTCTGACCCAACTGAAAAGCTCTATCTAATAAATAACCTGCGGACTTCAACTCCCAGAATTCCTGAGCCAGCATGGAATTCTGGGAGTTGAAGTCCACAGGTTGCAAAGGAGCCCATAGTTGCCCACCCCAATCTAATATACTAGCCTTCCCAGTTGCCTAACTTGTACAATAAGCCTTTCCAAAGGTTTCACTTCCTTCCAAGAGACATGGGACACTAAGGAAGCATCTCTATCTCTGCGAAATGCTGAAAAGAGCTGCATCCTTGAATTATAGGAGAAAGAGCACATGGGAGCAACATGTGTCTGGTTAAATAGCTACGGCCATTTTCGTTTGCTCATATATTCATATACTTTATAATTTAAATACAAGTTTAATACATTATAATATAAAGCCCTTTTAGGGATGCATCTTGTCACCCACAGCATCTGTTCAAGCCTGCTTAGTGGGCCAACCAAGTTTAACTCAGCCCAAGCTTAACCTTGGGTTTTCATCTCATTGCACGTACCATCAGGCTTTGATCATGCAGCATGAAGGGAGACACAGGTGGGGTGGGAAAGTCCTTTCAAAGTGCAAGGGACAGGATGATGATGAGAATAATGATGAGTACTGTGATGGTCAAGCAGATGCCGATCATGAACTTCTTCTGTAGAGCCCCAAAGGCAAGAGAGAGAAGGCAGAAAGATGTGAAGAAATATAGATGGAGAAGCATCTCCAGCTATACTGATTCTTTCTCTGCTAGCTTCAGGGAATAAAAAAAGGTACTTTCTCACCCACAGCCTACTTGCTCAACGCACCTTTCATCTCTCTAAGACTTCACCGTGTGCTGCTAGCTATTTTGGACTGCAAGGACTCAAAATATCGTCCCGTCCCACCCCACCCCACCCCTGAATTGAAAGCAGAAACTCCCAGAGAGTTAACCCTTGTAAGAAACACTGGAAGGGTATTTCATTTTATACCATGTTCCTTGAAAAAAAAAAAAGACCCAGTCTTATATTTTTCGGGCTTCAAAATAAGCACTAGGCTTATTTTCAGGAAAACATGATTTCAGCCCAGTTGGGAGCTCCACCCCCGGTGCGCGTAGAAGAGGTGGCAAGCATGCGGGGACCGATGGTATGAGGGCTGCAGATGGGGACAGTTTACCTTGAGAGCTTTCTTCTGACTCTCCTGGGCTTGGTGAAGGTGCAGTTGCCCCTTCTTGACGTAGTCCCCGGAGTCTAGAATATTCTTCTCTATCCTGTCAATCATGTCTCCCTGAGTGGAATCAAAAGGGGATGTTTAGATTTCAGGCAAAAACAACCAGTTCTTGTGGGGGGCAGAACAGAAAAAGCAGCAAGACTAAGAGGTTCCACCGCATGACTATGGGACAACTAGTGGTAAAGTGAAAACAAAGCAAACTAATGGCAGTTCAAAACTGTTTAAATGTAGTGGCTCAACTTTTGCATCATTGATAGCACTTAGACTTGTATATCGCTTCACAGTGCTTTATAGCCCTCTCTAAGCTGTTTACAGAGTCAGCATATTTGCCTCCAACAATCTGGGTCCTCACTTTACTGACCTCAGAAGAATGGAAGGCTAAGTCAACCTTGACCCTGGTGAGGATCACTGTTAAACTGCAGGCAGCCGGCAGTTAGGAGAAGTAGCCTGCAGTATTGCATTCTGACTACTGTGCCACCATGGCTCTTGGTGAGAAAAACCTCCTAGAAAGGCCATACAGGAAGTCTACTTGACAATAGTACTGATAGGAAGGAGACTGGATGCTTATAGAGAGTTAGAACAGGTTAAAAAAAGGGAATTAAGAGGACTGCATAAATATTCCTTTCTCTCTTCGGGGAAGTATTGCCTATCTTTTTCATGCAAGAAATCCAAAGATCAATGGTTAACATCTCCAAAGAAGCTGGGAAAGATCTTTGACACCAAAAAAAGCTACAGTAGTAAACCCTACTAAGTGTAAACCCTACTAAGGTAATTGGGCTGATGGTGTGATTCAATAAAGTCTGACCAAAGCAAAATCCCCCTTGCTTTTCTTTCTTTCCACTTCATACTTGCAGCTCCACTTCTGTAGCCAGGAACATAAACAGGTCATGTAGCTCTTGGATACTGCGCTCCAATTTCAGGATTTCATTGTGCCTGGTTTCGATATCATTGAGAGCCTGCTTTGTCACTTGGGTGTCCTTCATGAGCTGCACGAAAAAGGTGAGGTAGATGAATCCCCTTGTTGAGAGCCTTTTCCTCCTTTCAAAGGCCCCAATATTTTGATACTCACATTTGAAATAAATACTTCTGTCTGACCACTCTCCAGCATCTCATCCAGTTCTTCATCAGATACCACTGTGCTACCAGCTGGAAGGAAATAAAATACAATGTCAATATCAATAAGCAAGAAATTTTTTCACTCTTCCATCAAAAAAGAGAAATGAAATTCAAAATATCTTTTTCTCAGGACTCTAAAACTTGTTTTGCCCTATGAATAGAATCCAAAAATCTAGGTGCTGTATCTGAAGCATAAGACCAAAAAGTCAAGGGTGCACTGGAATCCTAAATTTATCTGCTCTATGCTAGCACCACAATGCCCTCTCATGGCAAACTGCACAGCTGAAAGGCAGAAAACGCAATAAAGCTAGGAGTAAAACCCTCTATATTTCACAACTGAGTGATATCATCAGACAGCTTTGTTGCTTGTTTGCTTTTTTTCCAGAGATGCTGAAATGACTGTGATTGTGATTTTACTAGTAGTTGTTTCAACTTTTGAGGCTAGGAGTTGATCAACACATCTTGAAGTTGCCAAGGTTAAGAAACAGTGCTTTATGACATTATCCCTCAGATGCTACCTTTCTGAGGGATAATGACTTGATTAACATATAAAGAGCACACATTACTGAAGGGCTTTATAAAACTGAACATTCAGAGGTGGAACATAAAAGCTAAACCCTGTAAACTCTAGTAAACTTCTTCTAGAAAGAATGTATCAAACTTTTTGAGAAGGGACAGACATTGAACTATGATCTCCCTCTTTTACCATTTATATTGGATAAGTTTCTACTTTTCTCCTCAAAAGAGAAACAGTGCTTTTGGTTTTCAAGAAATCAGGGTCAAATGAGCTTCCAAGGGCTACAAATAGGAGACTAATGGCACATGTAACTTTGGGGCTGCAGGATTTCTAGGAAAGATTTTGTCTGGGATAATTTAAGGATTTTTGCTTTGGCAGGTGATTGGATTAGAAGACCTCCAAGGTCCCTTCTAATCCTATGATTCTAAGTTGTCTTCCCTGTTTTGTTTTTTAAAAAACAGGGAATGAGGATTCCAGGTACTGAACTATAAAATATCCTTTTCTTGTGGGCCTGATGCCTTCCCACCTTGCTGGAGAACACACTAGGAGGTATGCTCTCCTGTTTTTGGTAGACTGATGCATGAAATAAGCCACAGTGTATCCATCTTTTTCCTCATAAAGGCTACTGATGAACATGGCATTTTTACAACTGGAAATGTGCCAAAGCTAGTTTTGAGCTTCACAGAAGCACTTGTTGTTGCTGTTCTGAGCATGTTCTGGCCTATCTTATCTTTACCATACCCAGGCCTACAAAAACATATCAGATGTATAAATTGAATTTAAACCAAAAATGTAGGCCAGCTTTAGAATGTTGGAAAATTATGTGATATTTTTCAACTGTGGAGTTCACATTTCTTTTCACACATGAATATCCAAACAATTATGTTGGCGGGGATGTCATAGCAAATCACAAAATGGAACAGGCTGGCAGCAGAATGCTTCATATTCCTTCCGGAAAGTTCCCTTAATTTCTCAGAATATGTGAATCGGGCATTCTGGGAGGTCTTGTGCTGTTTCAGAAGTATGACTCGAATTGCTTTGGCCAATTTATTTTGAGGAATTGCTCATAAAATCCCTTGTCAGCTTACCTGGTAGATAAATCGAATACTTTGGGGGAGGGGATTTTAAATTAAATAATCTCTGGCCATCCCATTTTACATATTCCAAATGTAACTGGTTAAGTTTCAGAATTACATTATAGTATGTTCCTGCGCCTTGGGCTACAGGACCATGCATTTAAAAAAAGCCACTGTAATCCTCTTTTTGAAGAAAAAAAAATCTTCTTCTGGTTTTGAGCTTCCCCGAAGACGGACCACTGTCCGCGACTGTGCATGGCTTTGGTCTGTACTTTGGCGTCGGAGAGCCCCAATCGACCAGATTTGGGGCAGAAGCCACCTTGTAGGGGTGGCGGAGGAAGGGGAGACCGTCAGCCGGGTAGAGGGGAGTTGCAAATCCCCTCCCCAGCTTGGCAATTGCTCCCTCCCGAAGATGCATGAAGTGGTGGTCTAAAATGGCCACCCTGAAGGGGAAGATTAGACCGGAATAGTTTGTGCAGCAGAGAGAGAAAGAAACGAACAGCATGACATAATTAAATGGAAGGAACAGGATGACATAATTAAATGGAAGGTACCCCCAGGGTTAACATTTCAAAGAATTTTTAAGAAAGGACTTAAAGTGGCGAATAGAAAGAGAAAAAAAAAAGGTGTGAATTGCTTTTGACAGCAGCGGGGCTTTGAACCGAGAAAGGTAGAAGCTGGAGAAGGAATCATCTAATCAATTTGGATAAGTATATTTTGATTCTATATAGGCACTAATAAAGCTGAACTATAGATTGTTAAAGAAAAAAATTAATATCAATTGGATTTGACCTTTTTTTGGAAGTTTGTGTTTTAAAAAGCTCTGAATAATTTGGAAGAAAAAAAGGGGGTGTGGACTTGCCAGAACAAAGAGTGCCATCTGAGTTAAATCTAACTTCTTTTTCTTTTAAGACTCTGTTTCTTAAAATTGTAAGGAAAATTGATAAAATAAAACAAGAACTTTGAAAAATTGAAACATTGAAACAAAGAAAGAAACAGGAAGATTCTGCCCTTGGATTAATTGTTGATTCTGATGTGGATTTGGCATTGGATTAGCTGAGGATTAAAACTTGAGAGGAAGAAAATAAAAGCTGATTGTTGGAAATTAACTTTAAAGACGCTATTTGGATCAAACCGCTAATTAGAAAGCTGTAAAATGGTGATATCTCCTCTGGCATTAAAAATGGAACTCAGAAACACGAAAGAAATATTACAAGAGCGAGGTGAAATGCTGGGCTTTGCTTCAAAATTCATTGAAAATGTGATTGCAGAGTATGAACAACAAAGACAAAGGACAGAAGAGGAGGTGGAGCAAATCATAGAAGGGGCCATCTTTAATTACCATCGAGAACAAAGAACTCTGGAAAGAAAGAGGAAAAGAGTTAGAAATAAATATTGGAGATCTGGAAAATTGAATAAAGAGGGAAATATCTGGAAAATTAAAAAAGGGAAAAAGAATCAGCAGAAATTCGAAGGGCGGAAGGAAGTTATAAATAGAGAGGGGGATAAAAACTGGACTGAAAGAATAAAGGGGAAAATACAAGTGGAAAGAAGGGATAAGAAACAGGACTTGGGAACAAAGAAATATGGGAACTGTAAAAAAAATGGGGAAAAATTGTTTAATTAGACATAAGAGATAATAATGGCTGATTGATATTTGGAGAGGGGATTCTGCAAGGTGCTGGGGGGTAACATAAATAAATTTGTAGTTGTGAAATGGGGACATATAGATTGATAAGATGGAAAATAGAATTGTTATTTTTTGATAATGGAATTCAATGCTCTTTTCCTTTATGCATAGAGATAATTGTAACAAATAATGGAATATGTTTATTAAATATATTGCAATACTTTTAGGATTGGAATGCTGATATTTTTTGTTTAAATATGAATGGAATAATTAATGGAATATGTGTATTAAATATACTGAAATAAATAAAATGATATAGGAGAAGAGCTGAAATGGAATTAACATCAGGGTTTAGGATTAAATGAGTAGATTAATATGTCCTTTTTTCTGAAATTGTAGATAAACCTTATGAAATTAAAAAGGGGAAACCATGCAGAATCTGATTTATATATGTTATATAGTTTTAAATGGGATTATTAATATTAATGTTTTAGGTAATAAAATTTTAAACATTTAATGGGATTTAAAAGGGGAGATAATTAATGAATATGTAACTTAGAGGTGGTGCACTTAAACTGATATGTTAGGGAGGAGACCAATTTATAGAAGTTGTGTTATTAATCAGAATTTAAGAGGAAATATACAAATGTGACAGTTAAAAGTACTTAATTGAATAATTATGAAGTTAATATATGTGAATTAAATAATGAGATAAGCATTTGGAATAATATAATAAAATAGAAAATGTATAAAAGCATTGTTAAGATAAGAAATTGAATACAAAAATTGAATATGTAATTATGGGCATATTTCTATGTATATGTAAAACCTGTAATCATGCTATTCACTAAAAAGAAATGTTAAAATGTGGAAAACTGAATAAAACTTATTTTTTTAAAAATCTTCATTTCAAAAGCATTATTATGCACATTACATTTGTATACTAGTTTGTTCCGCATAATTTTTCTATTTCTATATTCACTGACAGAACTAAGAATTTAAAAAGAAACTTTTTTTCAGTTAAATTAATGTACTATTCATGGAATAGAACACAAGATTCCTGCTTTTTTCTACTATTTTCTTAAAGAGAAACAGTATAGAAAATAGGATATCACGTTTGGACATTCTCCCTTATTTATTTAATGTATTTTTTGTACTGCTTCCAGTGCTGAAATATCTGTAAGCAGTACAAAAACACTGGAAATACTGTGGGATGATTTAGAAAAAAGAAATCAGAAATTAATAAGAATTTTAATAGCGATGTCTATTTCTGTAGATAGGTTATGTCAAAAAATGTTTTGGAAGAAATGATAGAAGAGAAACAAGTTTTATCTGACAAATGACAAGCTACAAAAATGACATGGAAAAAGATGTTTCATTAAAGTCAAAAGAGAATTACAAATAATAAATCAAAAAAGTGATCTGGATAATTGTGTCATATTAAATTTACAAGATGTTAGTTAAAGCTTAGATGAATCTTGTGGGAAGGGGTAAAAAAAGTAGTTCTAGAAGAGTACTTGATTGGATTAAAATTAAGACTGTTGGAAGTAAAAGAAAGGAACATGAAGTTGGCTTATTTGATCAAGGATAAAACAGATAGGTTATTTCTGGCAACTTTTAATGGACTTTTGCTGACACCAGGACTGAACTAATAATGAAATAAATTTATGGATTTATTAATAGATAAGAAATGAAACGCAGGATAAAGAGATAATTGGTTGTAAAGTAAGAGGTGAAAAATTACTAAAATTGTTTATATTTGTTGTGATGAAGGTTGGAAGTCACTTCTTTTTCTTTATTCTTTTCTTTTACATTTTTTCTTTTCCTTGGCATTTTAACTCTTTTTTATTGTTGCTTTCTTCCAGTTTGCATTAGTTTTTATTGTTGCAATTATAACCTTTAATAAAATTACTTTTAAAAAACAACAAAAGCAACAATAAAATATATATAATGATAAATAATATATTAAAGGAATGTATTTTTTTAAATAAAACCTTAAAAGTTTCTGTAGGTGGTGTCTCTCAAATGTCCAGAGGAAGAATCATTCTAGAGGTACTATCATTAAGAAGACCCATCTGTGAACAGTTGCCAGACTTCTCAATAAATGCATGATAATCTCAGTGACTGAACAGATCTAAAACTGAGATTCTCTAACAGGTGTCCTTGTCCCAAATAACTAAACATTTGAATTTGGCCCAGTAACTAACTGGCCACCACCTGGGACTTTCCTTAGCCATAAAATATCCAAATAAATTTGGCTGTTGCAATCTTTCCAAAGCAGGCACATGATTTGGGGCAATTCTACAAGATGATTTGACATTAAAATGCAGCATTTTCTGTACCTAACAAAGGCAACCACAAATACTCACTAATCTGTAGATGTCGTTTGATGCGCTCCAAATTTCGGTCTCGGTAGTCAGACTGTATAGAGTTGCATTTATTGATGAGATCCAAGAATTGTTGGGAAAGGATCCCATGCTGAAACAGAAATATATATATATAAGTCCCCTGTGCATCATGCCCGGCCACATACATTGGACAGACCAATAGAAGAATAAGTACCCGCCTGGATGAACACAAAAATGCAGTCAAAAAGCTGGAACACACTTCCTCACTAGTCCAACAGATGGAAGCTACAGGTCATAGCATCAACTTCAATGGCACCAAAACCCTGGCCACTATGGAAAACCCTAGCCACAGAGTCATCAGAGAAGCCATAGAGATTGAAAAAGACCAGAAAGCATGAACAGAAGAGATGATTCCACCAGGCTGTCAATCATTTGGAAACCTGCACTCACTAACAAAAAAATCTCCACACCACAAGCCAGGCAAACACCTGGGCACAAACAGATCCCCCCCTGATACCTCCAGCTCAAACACACCCCAACCAGGCACCCAGATGAAACCCAGCTTCCTAACTAATGATAGCCGTCCATTTACCCGAAGCCAAGCTGCACTAAAGGCCTCCATTAAAGTAACACAATGCTGCCAGCCAATCAAGATACAAAAAGAGCCAAAAAACAGACAGAAGATATCAGAGACACCCATCAAGCAAAACACAGCAAACTCCAAGACCAATAAACACAGACCAAGACTCCCAACCAATCAGGATGAAGAAAAAACCATTCTGGCACAGCAATAGGCTGCCCCAAATTTAAATCTGAAACCACTGTAAAAGTCTGACCCACAGACGGACACAATACAGAAGCCTGATGATGGCAGATGAGATTCTGCTGAAACGTTGCTACAACTTTAAAAGACCCTTTTTGCCTCCTCACCTTCTTCCCCATCAAAGGCAACCAATTGCTTTGCTTCTCACCTGATTTCTCTTCATTCGGTTGTTGAATGAATTTCTGTTCTCATCTTGTTCCTCCTTCATGGGCTCAATTCCTACATAATTAAGAAGTGGCTGTAGTTAGATTGCAATGCTTATTTCAAGAAAGAATTCTGGGAACTAAAACATGGTATTTTTCAGAGCACTAGATTCTAATTCCCAAGCTGAAGAGTCAAGATACAACCCTCCTTGTTTTCCTCATAAGGTGTGCACATACTCACTCTTCAGCTGGGCTCTGATGTCTTTTGCTGAGTCCTTGATCTCCTCACGCAGCTTTTGTAGGCCTTGCTTCGTATCTAGAAAACACATTGGAAATGCAAAAATTAATTTTCACCATATCCAATTTTTGCAAGCACTGTGACTGAGCTACACTGCCCATCTCCCACCTTTCCTCTGGGAAACTAATGAGGACTATCTGTAAATGATGGGAACAATTTTAGACCTCGTTTAGTGACAGCATTAGGGACCATCAATCCAGTTAAGCAAAACAGTCACAAAGCAAAAAATCATGTGATTGTTTATGATTTTTCACCGGACACCCCTATCAACTGACTGTAATGGCAAACCTTTGGCAGAGAAATGCAAAGGCTGCAAATGTGGGCATTAGTCACAGAGTTACTTTTCATTTTAAGTAGGAACAGTTGTTTTCTGAGGCCCTCAGTAAGCAAGGACTGCTTTGGTGGTGCAGTGGTTGGAATGCAGTATAGCAGGCTAATTTTGCTGACTGCCAGCAGTTCGATTCTCACTGGCTCAAGGTTACCTTGGCCTTCCATCTTTCTGAGGTCGGTAAAATGAGAAGCGAGATTGTTGGGGGCAATATGCTGACTCTGTAAACTGCTTAGAGAGGGCTGTAAAATACTGTTGAAGTGGTAAATAAGTCTAAGTGCTACTGCTACTTGCAATCCATTGTAAGTCACACCACTTCTTCCTGAACAATTCTATAAAACTGTCTCCTTTATGCCTTTGCTGAGTCTGATTTATAACTGCTCATTTTCTTCTGTACAGGTAGCCCTTCTTAGTAACCAATCGGTACTGGCAGCTCTGTTGCTAAGTGCCGCATTTGCCTAAGCAAAATATCATGTGTTTACAATTTTATTTTTGCCTTCTCTATTAACGCAGCTTGTTGTAAGGCAGTTCTGAAATGCCCGAATGGTGATCACCTGATTATGATGGCTCTACTCACAGCACAAATTCCTTGGCCTTATTTTGAAAGATATCTAAGTGCAAGTCTTTCTTTCAGTTGTTACATTTAAACATTTGGATTCTATTCTTGATTCCTACTCTCAACTGACCAAAGGTCTCTTGCTTTCTTGATCAATATGATCGACAAATCTTCCTTGCTGCCTCATTTGTGTAAGTCTCCTGTTTGAAGCACCTTTCCTTTTTCCACTAATTTCTTCTCAAAGATGGTATTTTCTGTCATTTTTGCCCTGTCATCTTAAGCCTCAGTCCTAATTTAACTAAGCTTTAAAGAGGGACTGTAGCATTTGCTGTTAGTTTTCCGTTTGTAATTTTGGAACACGTAACCTTGTAAGCAACAGCCTGCAAGATGCCACATACATTTAAGCCACATGGTATTTTTCAGCAGATTGAAGCTTGATCGTTGGAAAACCTACTGTCATCAGGGATTGGTGAAGCCAAGACTGTAGTCTGGTTTTTTTCTAGGTCCTTCACTTTGTTTTCCAGTATCTTCAAGGCTTCACGGATGTCACGTGTCTATAAAGGGGATAAATGATGTAATGAGGTCAGTACCAATTACTGAATCCTGATCTTATATCAGAGAGCTCAGAACAGTGATGATAATTGTTCTAGGTCAGTGGTTCTCAACTTGTGGTCTGTGGACACATGGGGGACGGTTGTGATGTCATCTCAGGGGGTCCATGAAAGCTTGAAGAAATTATATGATTTAAATCTTAAGTCTTAGGGGTCTGTGGCCACAAAAAGTATTTAAAAGGGGTCCATGGTGAAATAAAGGCTGAGAACCACTATTCTAGGTTCTATAGGTTGTTTTCTAAAAATCATTTCAGAAGAATAAACTAATTACAGGTAGTCCTCAATAACTACGCTTTTAAATTCAAAGTTACTGTAGAACTGAAAAATGAACTTTACAACCTGTTATCCCTCTTACCACTGTAGCATCCCTGAAATCATTTCCCCACTTCATAGCCAAGCAGAGAAACTGGGAGATTTCAAGTCGCAAACACGTGATGTCTTATTTAATGACTGTATCGCTTAGCAACAGAATTGCTGGTCCCATTTCTGATAGTTAAGTGAGGTCTACCAAGTAACAAAGTGGGCAGAAGGGATTTCTTAAAGCCCCGCCACAACATCAAATAAACTAAGCATTAAGCATTCAGTTTTTCTCACACGTGCTTCTATTGTACTGTATATCACTCTAACTGTATTCAGCAAATATATATCATGCAAATTGCAACTTCATATTCAAGAAGAGAATGGGAAAACTCGTCCCTGGCCAACTCGCTGCGGACAACTCACCACGGGAAAACTTGCTGAGGGACAATTCAAAGAGGGTTAACTTAAGAGAGAGACAAGAGGGACAAGTGACTCCATATTCTAGTTCATCCCAGCTTCGAGGATGTCTGACTTGAGAAGGTTCAAATCTAAAGCAAGACCAGGCCCCACTGCAATTCACTTGTCCCTCTCTTGAATTATCCCGCATTGAAACAAACAAAATGTTAAAAAGTGATATTTATGTAGATACTTACTAAGCACATCTAAATTATGTTAAAATAACCAAAATATTTTTACAATCTCCAAGGCATTTCACAACTTTAGAGCACCTGTAATGTTTGGAAACTGAAAGTTGAAAAATTTGATACGCCCTACTTGCTGTGAGTCGGCTGCAGCAACTTGTCCTAGACTCATTCAAGCAAAATGTTCCATTATGCAAGTTATTGTATTTTTTGGATTATAAGATGCCCCCCCCCAAAAAAGTGGGTGGAAATGTTTGTGTGTCTTATAGAGAGAATATGGGCCCATTTTTGGCCTCCAGAGGCTTCTGTGGGGCCTTTTTTTGCCCTCCCTGCATCCAGAAGAACTCTGCAGACCAAAAACAGGCCTGTTTTTTTGGCTTCCCAAACCTTCCATGCGTTCCATTTTCAGCCTCCCTGATGCCGTGGAGGGCAAACTCAGGATGCGCAGAGCAAAAAACTATTTTTGTTGTTGTTTTCCTCCTCTAAACCTAGGTGTATCTTATGGTCTAGTGCGTCTTATAGTCTGAAAAATACGGTATTTACTTTATGATAGATTTTCCAACATATTTTCCAATTCTCATACTCTTCAATGTCTTGCTGAAAATCATAAAACTTATCTACATACCCCCAGCAATCAATGCACTTTGTATCTATCAAAATTCTGCTAAACATCTTCCCAAGCACTTAAACTAATCCTGCTGGGGGAAGGTGTGTTGCATTTACACAGCTGTGTTTTTCTGTACAGCATTTTCTTAACAGCCAGATATGAATGTACTTTTCACATATTAAATATTTTGAATGAGGGGAAGTACTGTTGTACCTTGTTTAAATGTTGTCCACTATTTCCTCAAATTCATTCCAGATTCTTTTTATTATCACCATTCTATGGACTGTAGCATGCAAGCTATTTTCATACATACTCATAGCAATCCAGTTATACCAATACATAATTGCTAACATACATTTTAACTCTGTCATTCATAATTAAACCTACACCTTCACTTTCATACATATATTCATCACCATGGCTCTTTAAGAATACACCCAAGATTCATTTAGCTCTACTGAATTCTTTCCCCTTTTCTTGATTTAATGAACAGCATAGCTACTTCTTTTTTTACATTTGAAACATCTGGATAGATACGCTATCAATGGCAACTAAAGTCACTATTCCATATAGATAGAGTGATCCAGTGTAGCAATAGATCCAAAATACTAGTGGATACTGATCAAAAGAGTTTTAGAAATTTTCCAAGTACAGTGGAACCTCAGGTGACGATTGTAATCTGTTCCAAGAATTCAGCTGTCATCCAATTTTGACATTCCCGGAAGCGCATGCGTGAAAAAAAAAGGCACGGTACAGAAGGGAAAATTGGCATGGAACAGCAAATTGCCGTGCCTGAGTTTAGTCACCACTCAAGCACCGTTTGCGACCAGAGATAAAAACCTTTGGTTGTCACCCGAATTGGTCACGAACAGAAGCATTCGTGACCAGAGGTTCCCCCTGTAGTTGGTATTCAAAAGGAAGTATAAAAAGAAAATGCAGCTGTTAATATAATTCATATATTTATGATCCTATAAAAATAAATTATCTAATCATCAACAGTTATGAGACCTAAATCATGTAAGGCTTTGGAAGTATAATTTTCTTTCCTGTCCTCTCAATGTATTAGAGCAGCAAAATAATATTTTCTGCCACCCTGGAGATATCAAGCAATCAAACAGTATGGTATTGTGGCCAAAACCTGGCTCACCAAAGCAACCAAACTGCTTTGAAGATATAACATAAACAGATTAAGCATACCAATAACCACAGTGTACATCAAACTTCCAGCAAAGCACTGGCTGCTTGCTGAGCAGCTCTGAGCAAAAGCAAAACTGCAGCTGATACAGCTTTGGTCTCTTACATTTCAAAGATCAGATAAAGAAAGAGGAAGACACAGTGTTAATTAATTACAGCATGAGATTGGAATGTTTTTGGATAAACCCATCTTGATGCTCTCCTCATTACTGATTCTTTCCTGCTAGATCAGTATGCTAGCTGTACTATCTTTGAGCTACAGCAAGTGAATATAAATAATCTGAGTTATTTGGGCTACTGGTTCCTGTCTGATTTGCCCCCTGTTGCCATTCGGGTCAATTTAGCTTGCTGTGAATGTTTCATTAGAGTTCACATGTAGGAGGGGGGCGGGTTGCCAACCTTTTGGACCTCAGGGACCACCAAACTCATAATTTTAAATCCCAGGGACCACTAACTGATTCTGTGGGTGTGGCTTGGTGGTCATGTGACTGGTTGGGCATGGTTGGGCAAATATTATATTTATATAAATATTGAATTTTTTATAAAAAAGAGCAACTTTTACCCAAAATCAGGCAAAGTAGGCAGGCAGATTGAGTTGCTCACAGAATCATTCAGTTATCTATCTATCTGCCATTGGCTAGCTCAGTCTGTCACATAAAATTTGCTTGCCGTGAATCTGCACTGAATAATAGAACCTTCAGTCCTAAGGGAGGTTCGGCTGTGCTTAAAAACAGAGGCAAAGATCTAAAGACTAGCTAGAAAGCAAGAAATCCAACCATTTCCTGCTTCCTAGCTAATCTAAATCTCCCGGCACAGCAGAACAGATGATGGTCGGAAAAAGGAAAAATAGCAATTTAGCAGGCAAGTTTGCCGGGTAAAGAGTGAGTGGGTGGGGAGGGTTCCTGCGAGCATGTGGGCTGTGCAGCCTTATGTTTCTGCGTTTCTGGATTAATTGTTTTGGGGGAATGCTCTGGGGGTGAGATTTCTCTGCGGCCCACCAAAATTTTCTCACGGCTCACCAGTAGGCCGTGGCCCACCGGTTGGTGACTGCTGTCTTATACCATTAATAGGGAATGCAGTTGACATATATAAGTGGGTATTTTTAATCACTATAGGAAGAGAAATCAGAGATGGAGAGTTTTTACATAAGACAGAAAAAAATATTTCACTATTATTTATATTTACATATATATAGAGAGAACAAAACAAGTGGATTATCAACCCCTAAGTGCTCAGAAAGAAAATCATGATACCATTTGGAAGAATCCATCAGTAGGATCAGGGAAGTTACTGTGTATTGCTGATCCATGCTGCGTGACTAGAGCCACACTTTCAACATTTTCATTGTCTGATTCATCATCTTTCTGTGGAAAAAAATAAAACAAAAGAAAATCAGGTACAGTATGTCCAAGAAAGCACATATACCTCATGCATGGCAGGTACATGTGACCCAGGGACACTGCAACGCAAGTACCAACGGTTATAAGTCACTTTTTTCAGTGTGATTGAAACGTTGACCAGTCACTAAACAAATTGTTGTAAGTTGAGGATTACCTGTAGTTGAATGCTACATTATCTGGATTGCCAATGAATGCAGAAAAGTAAGGCCTTACCAATCATATAGTTCCCATCCAGATGTTTGCAGTCCAAATGGTGTAGCCCAGCCCCAGGCACTACTTGTTTAATCTTTAATCTAGATTAAAGACTGAAATGAAACGGTTTATTGTATTCCTCTTCCTGATTGTATAAGATGTGGCTATAATTTGCAAGGTTTGTACAGGCTTTTGTGTGTGGACTCAAAAGTTTAATGCTACTGCTTAACCAAAAAAGTCCATCTTGCTAACCAGTATTTTTTAATGTATATGATTTTACAGAATTTAGAGGGGAAAAAAGCTGACTTTAGCAACTTGGCATGGCTGGTTCAGGAATTCAGGGAAGTGAAGTCCACAAGTCTTAAAGTTGCCAAGTTTGGAAACCGCTCAGCTGTGTCATTGCTATAACTCAGTGGTCCTCAAATTGTGATTGCATCAAATACATATTTTTCAGAAGACACCAAGAACTGGCACAGCACTTTCAGAGGTCTTTTAGGGAATCATGAGTTTCCAAAAGCAAATGATTTCCAAAAGAAATCCTTTTTCAAAATGTAAGAGAAAGTAGTAGAACAATTGCTACTATTTAATTAGAGATAAATGCTTTGGCCAATTAAAACTTTAACCATGAATTACAATTATCGAGCCCTGCTTAATTAGTAGGGTTTTGCTCAAAGAACCACAATTATGTTCTGAGAATAGTTGAACCAACTCTCTTCCTTCCTTTAGAAATTTTTAGAAGGCTACTATTAATTAGAAATAAAATGATTTTTCATCGAATTGTGAAACTGGTGCCCTTTCTAACAAAAACCATAGACAGCTGGAATCAGTCCCCTTCGGGGTTAAAAAAAAAATCATATTTTTCTTTAAAAATGGATGTTTTAAAATAATTTTAGCTGGGGCAGCTATGCCAAATCAGTAATTTAGTAAAATACTATTAAGCTACACAGGGATTGAAGAATTTTGGAAGATTAAGGAAAGTCCAGAGACCCAAGTTCATGGTAGTGTTTAAGGCATCACCTAGAAAATGGGAGACTGATTTCTAGTCCCATCTTCGGCACACATTTACTTGGGTGACTTTGAGCCAATTATTTTCTCTCATCCTACAAAGGAAGCATTTGCAAACCATTTCCAAAGTGTTGCCAAGAAAACTGCAATGACTTCTCCAGACAGTTGCCAGGAGGCAAAACTGGGTCAAAGGGACAAAAAAAAGTCCACAATATAGGCATAATGAATATAGATTTAGTGACAACTGCTGAGATGATAAAAAGCATGCATAAATACATGTATAAATAATTTTATACCAACACATTTGCAAACCCACTCCAAGACAAAATTAAAACTTGCCCTTCCACTGCAATTTAGAATAGAATAGAATATAGAATTCTTTATTGGCCAAGTGTGATAGGATACACAAAGAATTTGTCTTGGTGCAAATGCTGTCAGTGTACATAAAAGAAAATTCCATGTCAAAAAACCCAGGCTCACATTCTTATCCTGGAATCCAGGTCAGCTTTCCCCACTGATGTTTATCTTGCCTCTATATTAGATTGGGAAGCGGCAACTGACCCTTGTCCAGATTGTCCCACCTGGTGCTTTTACCATTAGGGCCAGGGCCCAGCCAGCATCAGCTACTGGAGTTGTAGTGCCCCAGATTGAGGATGGCTCCCAAATCGTTTTGTTTCAGCTTCTGTCATTTCAAGCTCGCAGCCATTGCCTTAACCTAGAGTTTCTCAATCCTGGCAACTTTAAAGATGTGTGGATTTCAATTCTTAGAAGGGAATTGAAGTCCACACATTTTGAAGTTGCTAAGGTGGAGAAACAGTGTCTTAAACTTTCTCTGGGGTGACACTGAGAATTCAGGAGTGCCAGCAATTATGCCAAGAAAAGCAACTATGGAGAAAGGGTGGGGGGATAAAGGTTATGGGTCTGTAGAGAAGGGGAGAAGAAATAAAGTACAATGGAGTGTAGGAAGCCCCCCCCCAATAAAATATTAAAAAGAGGCAGAATATTATATTCTCCCAAAGGAGAAATGAAGAAACATGCTCTTAAAGGCAGAAAGCAACCGTCTTCCTGCTATAGGAAAACAGCCTCCAGCAGATGCCTGAAGTCTTTTAGAGATGGATATTTTGTACCTATTAAGACTGGGCCAATCTATAAACAAAACACCTTCAGCTCCAGCTGATGGGATTTAAGAATGTATACCTCTCACCCAGCTTCTAAGACATGAGCTTTAGGACATAATAGGATTTAACCCACCATCATTAGACTAGGAAAAGGCACAACTATTGCACAACTCCCTGCAGCTTCTCAAGAATCCTATAAAAATCCACCCATGCCTAAAGCCAAATGGGTCAAGCTGTCCCAGAATTGCATGCTGTTGCTGGTTCTGCTCATGAATAAACCTTCCTTCTTAAGCAGCGTCAATTTATGGAAGGGAGGAGAAAATTGCCGCTGAGGTGAAGGGGAGCGAAGCCAGGTGGAAAGAAAAGGGGGCTGCCGCCATTTTAAATGTGAATATTGTTAACCTTTCCCACTCCTGTGCTGGGAGAAAAAGAGGCAGAAGCGAGGTTTTGCTCCACGCCGGCCCGGGGAGGACCTTCTATCTCCACGGGCAAGAAGAGAGGCACTGAGGGAACCACCAAGAGTCGAAGGGGGAAAAGAGGATGTTTGTTTGTTTTGTCAAGCGATTATAAGATTAACAGATATAAGTATATACACAGTTATGAATACATGAAATAGATACATATAAGAAAAATAAAAAGAAACAGTAGGACAGGGATGGTAGGCATGTTGGTGTGCTTATGCACGCCCCCTACAGACCTCTTAGGAAAGGGGTGAGGTCAATAGTAGAAGGTCTAAGGTTGAGGTTTTTGGGGTTGGGGGAAGAAACCACAGTCAGGTCGATGTCTGAATGGGGTCCAGCGGTGAGAGGAAGTTGCGAGTCCTGAGGGAAAAGGGAATGAGCCATGGGTTTGATTCGGGGGGTTGTTGAGAAAGGCCACCAAATTGCGGCAGGGGAGAAGAGAGAACAGCCTAGAGGAAGCGGCGGAGAGCAACGCGAAGCCAGAGCCGCCGGTGGCGCCAAGGCAGGTGTAAGCGCGGCCGTTGTGGGCGGGGCTAAGCCGTGCGTCGTGAAGGGCGCGCGGGCGTCGTTCTCACCTCTCTCAGCTCCTGCGTTCGGTCTCTCATAGCTTTGTTTCTATTTTTTTTTTTTTTGCACCTCGGAGATGAACCGGCGGAAAGGGCGTGAGGGGAGGGAAAAAAGGAGGGGACCCACAGCGCAGGCGCACGAAAAGCTCGCAGGCTCTTAGCCGGCTCCTCCTTCCTTGGCAGTTCGATAGCTTGAGGGCAGGAATCCCCCTCGGCCGGAGAATGACTGAAGTAGCGCACGCCGTCTCGTTCTGCGCATGCGTACCTGCGTCCTCCCACCTTTCGAGGGTCCGCTTTTCCTCAATCTCCCTCCCCCCACCACACAGCCAACAGAGAAACAATTTCAAACAGGAAATATATCAAGACCCAATAATGAATGTAGTACGGTGCGAGGGTGGCTATCTAGACACGGCCGTCTCTTTCCTCTCTCGACCGGAAGTTGGTTCAAGGGTTTAAAAAAACAGGAAGTAATTTCAGAGTACCGTGCTGAAACGTTACTTCTCGGATTTAAAATATGGCGTCGCCGGAAGTTCATTTTCCGCAACCGGAAGTTCATTTTCCGCAACCGGAAGTGTTCAATCTAAAAAGTGCCATAGAGCTACGTAATAGAGTGTCTCTTGCCATCGAGACTTTTTCCTAATATTCCAGGTTTGGAATAACTCGGTTTTAACTGCAAGATGAACTACCCACATATATTTTCTTGTCCACAATCATTAAATAACCCGCAGTGTCCGTCTCTACACAATTTTAAAGATAATTTATTATCAGCAGTCAAAAAGGAACATTTAAGCTCTCTTCTCACAAAAAGCAAATAGCCGCCTTTCTCCCCCGTTTCCTATTGACTTTTTCTAGAGATGAATAGAAATTCAGCCTCCCGGTGCCATTATGACAAAACGATTTAGGGGCTGATTTTTCCCCCCAGGATGTTAGTCAGCCGTTGAAGAGAAAAAATAAAATAGCTGCTTCCATCTGTGAATGAAACAAGCAGCCCCCACCCCGCCTCTTCCACTAATTCTCCTATAATTGCATAGCAATACTAATCCTGTTATATTGTTATGGTCCATTGAATCAACTGTGGAAGAAAATTCAATTCAGAAATAATGTTATTCATGCACTATGAATTTCTTGAATCATCAACATGACCTGCCAATAACTGAAAGAAATTGTGTTGTAAACATAAATAAATGCAATGTTGAGATTTAACTTCTTTTAGCTGATAATTAACAGTCAGGCGGAAACTGATAAGCCCACATCTGTCTCAAAGAATTAGCAAACAGGCAAATCCATTCAAGATGCAGAACTTTCCCGAATGTACCAATATGGCACCCTAAAATCAGCACATAGGCATACACAAAAAAGAGGAAGATCTTACATTTAGCCAAGTTAGATGAGAACTTCAACCCAACAGAGATGCATGTCTGCCAAATTAAACATTTCAAAGGGCACGTTCACACACCTCCCAAAAGACCTCCTTTCCTGTAAATATTACATAAAAATGTGCAACAAAAACTGACAGTAGAAAAGGACCACTGGCAGTCAGAGGAAAGGATCTTTCATTAATTAGCAATAACAACAGCACTAGATTAATATACCCCTTCAACAGTGCTTTACAACCCTCTTTAAGCAGTTTATAGAGTCAGCATATTACAATCTGGGTCCTTATTTTACCCACCTCGGAAGGATGGAAAACTGAGTCAACCTTTGAGCCAGTGAGGATCAAACGGCAGCAAGCAGAATCAGCCTGCAATATTGCATGCTAACCACTGTGCCACCACAGCTATTAATTAATAGGTGTAATCTCTGGTATCCTGAAAGGAATGTGTTAAATGGGCACGGATAGGAAAGAGCAGGACTCAGGAGTGCAAAGAAACTCTTTATTTTAAAGCCGGAATCAAAAAAATGAACAAACATGGTAGGCGCTGGCTTTTTATAGCCGGTGCTGTCCAATACTTCAGCCACTGATGGGATTCAAATTTTCCTGCCAGTGGCTGAACCAATGAGTGGAGTCTGACATCAGACTCCACTTTGCATATCACATAACACATATAAATACAGCGTCATGCATATTTAACACCCCTCCTCTCTTAGTTCAGACCGACCAATCACCGCATACGCGGCAGACATAGTCCTTCAAGTAGGCAGGGCTTCTGTGAGTGCGACTGGGCCTGTGCAGTTCAGTTGTTCCTGAGGCGGCAGCCTGAGGAGACAGGTCTGCAACTGCTTCAGACTCTGCCCTTGGAAGTGCCTCGAAACTTTCCGGAGGCGTGGCACTTTCTGTTGAGCTAGATGCCTCAGACGTACTACGCTGGACTCCTCCACCCCCAGATAAGTCCTCTGCTATCCTGTTTGAGGTTGACCTTACTATTATGTGCCTTTGTGGGGTTTCTAATTCCTGGGGTCCAGTTTTTGCCAGAGGTGTGTTGTGTTGTTCAGCTTCATGTGGGGGTTGAGCTATGTGGCCCTGCAGTTGGTCTATGTGCCTATTCCATGTCTTTCCCCCTTCTACCTCCAGTCTGTATGATATGGGTCCAGTACTTTCGATTATTTTCGCCGGGACCCAGGTTTCCCCTCCCGTGTAGTTGCATGCATACACTGTGTCTCCAGGTGCGAATGTCCTGCACCTCCCTGTGGAGTCTAGAGGGATGTCGTTTGTGTAGTTTGGATTGACCCTGTCCAAGGCGGACCTTAATTTTCTGTTTATGAACATTTCTGCTAGGCTTCTGTTTGTTGCTGTGCTGGGTGTTATGTGTTGGGTTAGCAGTAATTTGTCAATTTTTTTCTTGCCAATCGCCAGGGCCTAATTTTTTTAGTATTTCTTTGGTCGTTCGGACCATTCTCTCCACTTGCCCATTCATGGACGGGTGATCTGGGCATGTCGGATCCCTAGTTGGGCAAGGAAGCTTTCAAATTGTGCTGTGAATTGCGGGCCATTGTCTGAAACCAGCATTTCGGGTAGCCCGTGGGTGGCGAATATTTTCTGCAATGCTCTGATCATTGCCTTAGTTGTAGTGGATTTCATGATGACCACCTCCAACTATTTAGAGTAGGCGTCAACCATGATTAGAAACGTTTGCCCCTGGCAGGGTCCTGCAAAATCTATGTGTATGCGACCCCATGGTGCTGAGGGCTTTTCCCACTTGAGGGGGGGTGCTGCGGGAGAGGCAGATCAGGACTCCTGACATGGTGAACATGTGGCGACGCAGGTTTCAATGTCTCTGTCTATCTCCGGCCACCAGATGTAACTCCTTGTTAGGGCCTTCATTTTTACCATCCCAGGTTGCCCTTCATGTAGTAATCCCAAAACTCTTTCCCTTAACAGCTGTGGTACAACCACCCTGTCTCCCTATAACAAACACCCACTTAATGCTGACAGCTCTAGTTGTCTGTTTTTAAATGGCTTGAATTCCTCCCCTTCCGCCTTGTCCAGCCAGCCCCGTCATACTCAGTTCAAAACTCACACCAACATTTTGTCCTTCGCGGTGAGTCTCGCAATGTCTGCTGTCATCAATAAGCCCAAATCCATACGTTCTGCAAGGAATACGTAAGTTGTGGGGGCTGGGTCTTCACTAGGTCTGGCAGGGGGCACCTGCTGAGTGCGTTGGCGTGTGGAATGTTCTTTTCTGGTCTGTGTAGAAGGCTGTAGTTATAGGCTGCCAGGAAAACTGTCCATCTTAACATTTTCAGTGATAAAATGTTGGGTGTAGGTTTGTTTCCCAAGAGAATGCCAAGCAGCAACTTGTGGTCTGTGACTAACTCAAAGTGTCTGCCATATAGGTATTCGTGAAAACATTTCACTCCAGCTACAGCGGCGAGAACTTCTTTGTCTATTTGGCCGTAGTTTCTCTCGGTTTTGGACAAAGTCTTAGAATAGTAAGCTATGGGAGCCTCCCTCCCATTCGGTAGCTTGTGGCTCAATACTGCTCCGATATCATATGGTGACAGTTCACAGGTTAGCCGTATTGCTATATAGCATTAATACAGTGTCTGATGTTAAAATGTTCTTTATTTTGGTGAACGCGGTGTCTTCCAGGTTGTATTTTTGTCCAGCAGTATATGGAGTGGCTCTGCTATCATCGCCTTCTGTGGCAAAAATATATTATAAAATTTAGTAGTCCCAAGAAAGCTTGAAGTTCAGCTTTGCTCTGTGGGGTGGGGGCTTCCTTAATTGCTTTCATCTTGCTGTCCATGGGTCGGATGCCTGACCCATCGATTAAGAAACCCAAGAACTCTATGCTCGCACAGCAATGTAGCATTTGTCCCTTTTTAACTTAAGCCCTGCTTCTTGGAATCGTTCTAGTACTGTTCGGACCCTCTTCATTAGCTGGGGTTTGTCTCCAGCCAAGATTATTACATCATCAAAATAGAGGACTACTCCCGGCAGACCTTGTAATAGCCTTTCCATTATGCTTTGGAATAGGCCGGGGGCTATGCTAACCCCAAATTGCAGGAGGTTGCACTTGAATGTGCCCGTGGGTCACGATCATTTGGGCTTCGGCAATGGCTGCATCCACAGGCAATTGTTGGTATGCCTGCGCTAGGTCCAATTTAGCAAAAATTTGCCCCGGCCCAAGGAATGTAATAGGTGCTGGACCACTGGCACCGGATATGCACTCTGTTGCAGCATGAGGTTCAGGGTACTCTTGTAGTCCACACAAATCCCATTGGGCTTCACAGGGGTCATTATGGGGGTCTCCCACCTCATGTGGTCTACCGGTTCGAGGACCCCTTGAGCTACCAGCTTGTCTAGTTGCTCTTCAACCTTGGGCAGCAGAGTGAAAGGGACTCTCCAGGACTTCAGTCTGACCGGGGCTATGTTGGGGTCGAGGTTAAAACTGATAGGGGTCCCCTTATACTTGCCCAATTCGCTGCTGAAGACGTCCCGGAATTCCCTCTCCAAAGCATCTAGGTTGCTTCCACTGTTTGATCTGGCCATCGCTGTCACATGGATGCCTGTGAGGCTGATCTGCAGTGGCGCGAACCATTCTCTCCCTAGGAGGCTGGGGAGATCTCGGTCCACGATGGTCAGTGGCAGGGCTCCCTGGAAGTCTCCGTATTCCATGTGACAGGTTTTCTTCCCCAGCATCGGTATTTTGCAGCCTTGGTAGTCCTTCAGTATGATTCATTGTTGCTGCAGCTGGCTCCGGCTGATGCGGGGGTTGATTTTTTGTAAGGCCGCCCAATAAATCATGGATATATAAGACCCGGAGTCAACTTCCATCGGGCACAGTGTCCCATCAATCCTCACCTTGGTGAGGATCTTGTTGGATTCAAAAGTGTCTGTGTGTCCCACACAGGTGTGTGTGTAGCCCACGATTGTATGGTGCGCCTCTTCCTCCCGGGCACCATCTTGTTTTTTGAATTTTGCACCAAATGCCTTCCAACCCTTGTATTGCCTGGTTGGGGAGTATGCCCTGCAGCTCTGTTTGTCCGTTGGTTGGCTGGCTCTGCAGACTTCCACGATGTGGCCTTTCCTCTCACACCACCTGCAGATGGTTTCCTTAAAATGGCAGGGAGACCAGGGATGGTTCCCTCCACAGTCTCCGCAAGGCTTGGCTCCCTTGGTGGTTCCAGGTTTGCTGGATTTTACCCGGTATACATCTTCCTCCTCACTGTCGCTGTTTTCAGAGTGGGATGGACTGCGCGGTGCCCTCATCGCAGCATGGGTAGCATGGATTTTGCTGCTGTCCTTGACTCAGGCTGCAGAACAGTCAGAGGCTTCTGCGGCTTTCGCTTCTTCCAGGGCCTCTTTGAACGAGACGTCCTCCCTTACGAACAGTCTCTTCTGCAAGGTTAAATCCCTGAGGCCAAGGACTAGTCAGTCCCATATCATTTCTTCAGTGTTTGAGAATTTACAGGTTTTTTTGATAGTCTTCTCAATGCAACCACTAAAGCATTTATACTTTCCCCGATCTTTTGGCTCCGGATGTAGAAGTCTTTCCAGTTCGCCAGATATGATGGGGTAGGGTTGAAATGCCCCTTCAATGCTTGTTTCAGCTCGTCCCAGGAGACGTTTGCCAGCTCATCTGCAACGAGGGCTTCGGCTAGTTCACAGAGTTCCGAATCACAATAGGTCAAAAAGAACACCTTCTTCTTGGCGTCGGATGCTGCCTGCATCCCGTTCACCTCCAAGTTTAGGTTAAAACTTCCCATGTACGAGGACCACTTCTCCTTGGTTGGCTCGAATGGGATCGATAGGGGTCAGTGGGCCATGTTGGTTCGCTGTTGGTTGGAACGGTCGACTTCGCGATTCAGCTGGAAAATGGCCGTGGTGCCCATGCGGTCCTTCCTGAGAATCCCACCTTCATCGCCAGTGTTAAATGGGCACGGATGAGGAAAGAGCAGGACTCAGGAGTGCAAAGAAACTCTTTATTTTAAAGCCGGAATAAAAAAAACGGACAAACGTGGTAGGCGCTGGCTTTTTATAGCCAGTGCTGTCCAATACTTCAGCCACTGATGGGATTCAAATCTTTCTGCCAGCGGCTGAACCAATGAGTGGAGTCTGACATCAGACTCCACTTTGCATATCACATAACACATGTAAATACGGCATCATGCATATTTAACAGAATGTTTTCCTGAAAGACTGTCACATTTGGCCTGTTTTATTCCTTCTCTGTGTATAAAGGATTATCATATCCTGAGGGGAATGTCTAATGGTTTTGGTTGAGATGTCTGCCGACTTCCTACTTCATCCAAAGTGTCAAACAGCCAAAGTGTCAAACATGGCTGAAAGGCTCAAGTGGTTCTTTATTTTGTGACCTGAGATTTCCTGGGTGAGACATGCCCAACAGAGGTGGTATTCAGCCAGTTCGGACTGGTTCTGGAAAACCGGTAGCGGAAATTTTGAGTAGTTCGGAGAATCGGCAAATACCACCTCTGGCTGGCTCCGGCCACCCACCCTCACCCTTTCCTGTCATATATTCCCTTGTATTTTAGCTCAGCTGATGCGCGCAGCAGAGCAGATTGCCATGCCTCAGCTGAGCTAAAAAACAGCTCAGCTCACCTGCGCTGACACAGAGGACGGTTTTTGAGCACTGCATGGGTGAGCAAAGCATAGAACCAATAGGAACAAAGTTGGAATCCCACCACCGATGCCCAAGATGTGGTCTGGCTGGAAAGTGTAATGAAGGCATTTATCTTCTAACAGTACAACTCCATAACTTCTAATGGGCATATTGGCTCTCAATGTGCTGGTTGATTATGTGCTGTCAAGTTGATGTCAGTTTGTAGCAACCACATAGGTACAATAGATTTTCTCCATGCTGATTTGCCCTTAACCTGATCTTTCAGGTTTTCTAATGGTGCTACCCAAATCACTAACTTCTGGTTGTCCTTTTCTCTTTTACCTTTCCTACCATCAAAACCTTCTCCAGAGAGCTAGATCTTTGCGTAATGTCTCCAAAGAAGGATAGTTTGAGCCTAATCCTTGTTTCTTGAGTAAGAACTGGTCTGATTCATTTTATATTCCATTGCATTGTTTTCTTGGCTTCCCATGGTGTTCTCCCGAGTCTTCTCTGTAGGGGGCGTGCATAAGCTCACCAACATGCTTACCGTCCCTGTCCTATTGTTTCTTTCTTTTTTTTTTATATGTATCCATTTCATGTATCCATAACTATGTTTATGCTTATACCTGTTATCTTATCATTGCTTGACTAAATAAATAACTAAATAACTAACTAACTAACTAACTAACTAACTAACTAAATAAATAAATAAATAAATAAATAAAGTACTGATGTTCTTCCTGGCCTACTTCTTCAATTTCCAACTTTCACTTCCATAGAGTTTTATAGAGAAATGTCACTACTTGTGCTATTATTTTTGTAAGCAAGAGAATGGCATTTGAATATTTTTCCCAAGGCATTCACAGATATTCCACCAAATGCTATTGTTATATTTCTTGACTTCTGATTCCTTTACTATTGATAGTTGATTCTATATCACTTCTATATCATCTTAACGTCTTAACAAAGGCTAGTTAGTATGTGGCATATCTGACACACTGTGGAAATCGCAGAGTTAGGCCAGTTTACTCCCTCATAATTTATGAAATAAATTATAATTTATTGAACCGATGCAATGGTAAACTGGTTAAATACCACAGGAGCTGAATTCATCTATCAGTTTGCTTAACTGGCCTATGTTAAATAAACTACAATTTTCTGGGTTTGCCTAATACACTGTTATACATTTTGTCTTAGAAATCATAAGAGCTGACATCCTAAGCCAAAATCAAACAAACCCTGTGATGTTTTGGTGTGATATATGGATAAGACAAATAGAGTCTGATTATTAATAGTACTTATTCTGATTACTCCATCTCATAGGACCTATAGGGTTGAAAAATAAATAGGCAGTTGGACTACTTTACCTCTGAGAAAATACTAAACAATTCTGGGTTTGTAAGAAAAAAGAATAGTTGAACCCTGTTAGAAGAATAAGAGGTCCAGTTCTGAACCGGGGTTGCGTAAGAACAACACTGTACAGCACTCAAGTCAGCCACCATTAGGGGTTCTGAGGTAGGTAATATTTATAGGAAAAGTGATTCTTTGGGAGGTGTGTGAATGTGTCCTTTGAAATATTTATTCTGGTGGAGATGCAGCACTTGTGGAAAGGTTTTCATCTTACTTTGCTGAGTGTGTGGGACTTCTTCCCTTTTGTGTATGCCTATGTGCTAACTTTAGGGTGCCACATTTGTGCGTCCAGAAAAGTCCTGTGTCTTAAAAGGATGTTACCTGTTTGGTTATTCTTTTTAGGATGATGTGGTTTATCCATTTCAGCCTGGCAGTTAGTTATCACCAGAAAAAAGGTTAAGTGATTCTGGTTTTGGTTGATGATTAAAAGGAGTTCATAAGAGAGTGCATGAAAAAAATCATTTCTGTATTGAATTTTCTTCCATCAACCCCTAATACATTTCTACATACCACATATGGGAAGTAGACCTGTTTGAAAACCTTTCTGAATAGATATATTTTTAGAGTACAGGTAGTCCTCAACTTATGGCCACAATTGAGCTCAAAATTTCTGTTGCCAAGCGAGGCAGTTGTGAAGTGAATTTTGTCTCATTTTATGACCTTTCTTGCCACAGTTGTTAACTGGATCACTTCAGTTGTTAAGTTAGTAATGCAGTTGTTAAGTGAATCTGGCTTCCCCATTGACTTTGCTTGTCAGAAGGTCGTAAAAGGTGATCACGTGACCTTGGGACACTGCAACCATCATAAATATGAGTCAATTGCCAGGCATCTGAATTTTGATCGTATGACCATGTGAATGTTGCAATGGTCATAAGTGTGAAAAGGGGTCATAACTAATTTTTTTCAGTGTCATCGTAATTTCAAACGGTCACTAAATGAACTGTTTTAAGTTGAGGACTACCTGTTGTGTTGCAAGGGCAGAAGAAGATAATGGGAAATATATAATGCATAGTGTAGTTAGAAAGCTTTTCTTCTTTCTCTTTCAAAATACTAAAATTTGTACGTTTTTGGTGAAGGGAGTCGAATGGCTTAGTGGTAGCTTTAGGAAACTGTGGAGAATTGCAGATTGCTGCTTCTGTCCCAGAAACACCCTACTCCTTACTCATAAGAAGCTGAAGGATGTTAGTAATTTTTTTCTAGTTTTGCAACTGAATTCTGTCAATGCTATCCTAGCACGAGTCACTGGGTAAGCTTTCTTGAGTTGGCAAGATGATAATGGTACTCATAGTGTCACATCTTGGTTTATTAGCAACACTATGTTATTAACATAGATTAACAGTTACGTGGATTAAGATCTTAAAAAACAAACAGAAGCGTGCTAGGTGACATGCTGTAACATTCAGTCATAGTGCATCATTGATGACCAATTGCTGGAAGAGAGTGACAATGTGCGTATCCGGGCTTTTGGGAAACAGGTTTGTGAATTCAATTTGATGTCAGTGGGTATCTTCTAACATTCTCATGAAGACTATTTTTATTTATTTTATTAGATGATTTTGATCATGCTCCTCTGAAGGAAGGCTTCTCTAGGCAGCTTAGCCCAATCTCTGAGTCTTATTAATGTTTTAAAATTACAAAGCAACCGAACTGCACGGAAAGCCGCATAAATAATTCAAAGCTTTTTTTAAAAAAAACTATTTTTAACAGCTAAGAAGCTCTATCAGTCTGTCCCCCAGATATAACGTTCCATTAATTATTATCAGCCTATAGAGTGAAATTCAAAGGCAGGTTTGCTTGGTGGTATATGATACATGCCAACACCAAGCGATTTGATTTTAGGCGAAGGCTCAAAATAATCAGTTGCAATTGAAAGCTGCAGGTGGAATTGGCAAGCGCTCTCTCTCTCTCTCTCTCTCTCTCTCTCTCTCTCTCTCTCTCTCTCTCTCTCTCTGTGTGTGTGGTCAGTTTATAAGCATTCCTCTCTGAAATCTGAAGCAATTTAGCTGCTGTCCTGCCTCTTTATATTCTGTTTATATAAATAGAGATTTGCAAAGATACTATCATTCTCCAATGTATGCTGCTCTCTCTCTCCGAGCATCTCTTCTCTCTGTCTCATGGGGCGGAGGACCCAGATGCTGTAAAGAAGAAGAGATTTGGAAAGTGCTACCTCTGCAGGATTGGAGCTGAGATCCTTTTATTAATATTAAGGGCTGACGGAGAGAGAAAGAATGAACACCCTAGGTTTGAGTTTCTGTTATTAATTTATTTAATTTGGCTGCTTCACAGGTGAAGGTTTTGAAGCTTGGTTGCTAGGAGGGATGAAGGAAGTTTGGCTGCGTCAGGCCAGTCCCTTTGCTGGCGGCTTGCCTGCAGTCTGTGTCAATAGCGCAGCCAGTGACTCAGGAGGTTGGGAAGCTGCGTGGTGGGAGCAGGGATGAATGGAGCCCCTACAGCCAAGGTGGGAGAGGGAGGGTGCTAGAAGGGAAGCAAGGGCGCTGTGCTTTTCCTGGCAAGTTAGCGGATATTATGACACAACAAGGAAAAAACTTACTTGTGGTGGTGCACTAAGGCTATTGTCTTAGAGACTCAGACCCCTACAATACAGGAAAGCTGGCATCCGAGTAAGCTGCAGGTATGCTAGCGAAGTCTGTCAACAACACTGGATGTGACAATAAGGATTGGTCCACACTCTTAATGCTTAGGGCTGAAATATTCAAAGTGCACCCCAAATCTGCTCCACTGTCAGCAGCCCCACCCTGAAGGAAAGTCTAGTCTGTTTGAAACAGAGTCACGGCACTCTTTCACAGATATAGTTTAATGGGAATAATAGCAAACTTGTAGTAGTAATACTTTATTGTCATTGCACCTCGTACAACGAAATTAAATGCCATCTTCAGTGTACATCATACATAAGAAAACTATAAAAAGTAAAAAAAAAGACCCACATCCTTCACATTCCGTACAATTGAATTGGAAACCCCCTGATATTGCATTAATATTGCACTATACAGCAGAATTCAAAAGAGCTACTGCCCTGGGATAAAAGCTGTTTTTCAGCCTATTTGTCCTTGTTTTTATTATTCTGTACCGTCTGCCAGATGGTAAGAGTTCAAAAAAAGGGGGTTCCCAGGATGAGATGGATCTTTGAGAATGTTTTGAACTTTCTTAAGGCAGCGGGAGCTATAAAGCTCTTCCAAAGAGGGGAGAAGGCAACCAATGATCTTCTGGGCAATGACATTAACCCTCTGGAGTGCTTTCCTATCTGCTACTGTGCAATTGGCAAACCATACAGAGGTGCAGTATGTTAAAATGCTCTCTATGGTGCAGCGGTAGGAGGTCAAAAGTGCATCCAGAATCTGCTCCATTGTTAGCAGCCCCACCCCGAAGGAAAGTCTAGTCTGTTTGAAACAAAGTCACCTAGCTCTTTCACAGATCTAATTTAATGGGAATAATACCAATCTTGTTTGTTGCCAACAAGGTGGTGTGCTGTTGTATTCCAATCTGTGGTTCATGAGAAATGAAATCCAGTGCTTGAACATATCAGTCGTGATCCCCACCTTCCCTGCCATTCACTCCCCTCTTCCTCCTCCGTCCTTCCTGTGTTTTTAGAGCATTTTAATTAAAAACAACAAAACAGGGAACTACAAAGTGGAGAACCCTCCTTGTTTTTATTTTCCGGAATAATTCTAGGCCCTATGTTGGTCCCAGAGGCTTCTGAACAAAAAAGTGGAGGGCTGAAGATCAGAATGTGGCTTAGAAGTGGTCCCATTAACACGGAAAATGGGCTACTGGCAAGGATATCATTAGCATTTTACCTATTGGCCAAGCCAGGGGTATTTTGTGGCTGCTTAATACCTGTCAGGGCAACTATTTTGTAAGAAGTCCAATAATCTCATCTTGATTATATCCCATATACTAATTGTATCCCAAAGGTCTGGGGTAAGCCACAGTGGTTTAACCATGTTCTGTAAAATTAAATCACATATATTTGAGTGCCTGTTAAGTTCATGAGTGCCTGTGAAGCCATGATTATTAAATCATGGGGTTCTGGGTTCATGCAAAACATTAAGACTAACATACTGTATCATTGCTTCGCTTGGCATGTGATCCCAGCCAATTTGCTGGCACTTCATTCAGGAACCCCAAACAGTCCTTTTTCTGTTTCTAAATAAAGTGACTGGCATCCACATTCATCAGTGTGCGTGAGTGTCAAGCTGCCCGGAGGGATCTTAAGAGAGCATGGTAGCTTTTCCTCATCTCTAGTTACATTATTGTGTAGTTACATTATTTTAGACTTGAACTTCAAGCGGACCTTGATGTTCCTTATTTCAAAAGGTGGTAAGCTAGCTGGTGCTGCATTTGGAGATCCCTCATCCTGCAGCATACACCTGCCCTCCAATCCTATCCTGGTGATATTCCCTCCTCCTCATTTCGCTCTTGGACATATTGATATGCATGTCACTCCACTTTTACTCTACTGCGAATCTCCTAACCTGCTGCTGAAAACGAATTGCTGTTATATAAACCCAGGAAGCCTCTTCTGGGTGTTTGACTGCAGTCCCTCTGCATGAGCTGGGCATTTTTTGGCGTCTGGTCTGAGCTGCTGCTGCTGCTGCTACTTCATTTTCAGGAAATGATTCCTGGCAATTCCAGACGTGTTAAAAAAATTTTTTTTCTTGCAGCAGTGTGGCTGTCCTGCCAAACATGATGACCGAGATAATCTCAAGATGTGGATTCCTGGCAAACAAATAACCATAAATCATGAGCCATCTTCTCACCCGACCCACCTCCCTAGCTAGAAAAGCCCAGATGGAAAACTATACTTTTTAGAATAAGGATTTCTTATGACCGAGTTTGTAAGTCACTGAACACGCTGTGCCTACTGCATGCTGCCTGCAAAATCTAATTCAGCACCACTTCTCAGTAGCTGTAGGTAATCCTTGACTTACAACAACCATTTGTTTAGTGACTGTTAGAAGTTACGACGGCATTGAAAAAAATGGTTTGTGACTGTTTTTCACGCTCATTGCAGCATTCCCCACAGACTTTTGATTCAAATTTGGGTGCTTGGCACCTTGCATGTACTTATGACAGTCGCAGTGTCCTGGGGTATGTGATCCACCTTTGTGACCTTCCCAACTGGCTTCTGACAAGCAAACTCAGTAGGGGAAGCCAGATCCGCTTAACAATAGCACGAGTTGGTTAAGGACTGGAGTCATTTACTCAACAACTGTGGCAACCAAGGTCATAAACCGATTGGTAGAACTGGGAAGGGCCACTTGTGGAGACAGAGAGGGTAACTGGAATTTGCCTGCTAGAGACCCATCTTAACCACACTTCTATCTTAGGTGGAGCCCAGTGGAATAGGGCAGACCACAGCAAAGGCTTATAATTCATAAATAACCTGCCCTATTTCAACGACCCTCTAAAAGGATGCAAATGACCAGCTGTCTGCAAGGAATATAAATCCTTCCATTCCACATCATCGAGTAAGAGCTGAAAAAGCTTCTTGGATGAGAAGTGAAATTTCTTCAAAGGAAAGAAACAAGAAAGTCTAATTGCCTCCTGAAAAAGCACTTTGGACCTGGATGACTGAGAATCTCTGCAGACTTTTATCCATACAATTTGGGATGGATACCCTTTGAATGGTGTGGGAGTGGAGAATGGATTTCCAGAGGAAAAATTGAAGACTACAGGAACCAGGAGCACTACTCAGATGACTCTGAGGACACAGATAAACCTCAAAGTGGCCTTAATGATCCTTTAAAATGATGCAGATTATCAAGGAATATAAATCCTGCCATTACCCACGATCCTGTCAGAGCTGAAGAAGCTTCTTGGATGAGAAGCGAAACGTCTTCAAAAGAAAAAAACAAGAAAGTCCAGTTGGCTCCTGAAAAAAGCATCCTTTGGGACAACCTGACCTACTGATTTTTTTTCCATCTTGAGTCCCTTTCTTTTAAAAAAAAATTCCTGCAAAGGCCCCAGAAAGAAAGTGGAAGCCCTGAAAATTTGGAACAAATCTGGGTAGCTGGTATCCCTATAGAGAAGGCCAACTACCTGATCCACATTATAGCCCACCTATACTGTACATAGGTTAAGCTAAGCCTCTTGCTAGAAAATTTGGATATATATACAGAAGCCTGATGATGGCAGATGAGATTCTGCTGAAACGTTGCTACGACTTTAAAAAGCACAACTATAATGACGTGGGAAAATACCCGAACCAAGCCGAACACCATACATGTAAGTACCCAAAAACTTAAGAAAACATATATATATATATATATATATATATATATATATATATATATATATATATATATATATATATATATATATATATATATTTTCTGAGGTTCTCGCGGTATTTATGTGGATCTTTAGTTATTCAGGTTTTCTCCCGCGTAAGATTGGAAGTATCTAGCAGCGTTTCGATGAAGTCTCATTCATCATCTTCAGGCTTCTGTCTTCAGCTCTGTGCTTCTCACTCTGAGAAGCACAGAGCTGAACAGAAAGCCTGAAGATGATGAATGAGACTTCATTGAAACGTTGCCTAGATACTTCCAATCTTACGCGGGAGAAAACCCGAATAACCAAAGATCCATATATATATATATATATATATATACACACACACATACATACACACACACACACACACACACACATACATACACACACGCACGCACACACACACACACACATACACATACACATACACATACATACATACATATACATACATACATACATACATACATATATGGTCTTGGAGTTTGCTGTGTTCTGCTTGATTGGTGTTTCTAATATCTTCTGTCTGTTTTTGGCTATTAGAAACACCAATCAAGCAGAACACAGCAAACTCAAGACAATAAACACAGACCAAGACTCCCAACCAATCAGGATGAAGAAAAAACCATTCTGGCACAGCAGTAGGCTAGCCCCAAATTTAAAACTGAAACAACTGTAAAAGTCTGACTCTCAGACGAACACAATACAGAAGCCTGATGATGGCAGATGAGATTCTGCCGAAACATTGCTACAACTTTAAAAGCACAACTATAATGACGTGGGAAAATACCCGAACAAAGCTGAATACCATACATGTAAGTACCCGCAAAAACTTAAAAACACACACACACACACATAAATATAAATATAAATATATACATACATATACATACATACATATACATATACATATACATATACATACATACATACATACATACATACACATATACATATACATATACATATACATATATATATATATAAACATCTCTCAAATCAAAGCAGGGGATTGGGCTAGAAGACCTCCAAGGTCCCTTCATGCTCTATTATTCTGTTATTCTGGACTAATTATTCTTTTGTTAAGCAGTGTCAAATCTGGACACGAGATCACTCAGAAATGCCAGGGCTGTACCAATTAGACTGGAAATTAATGTAATATTCCAGGAGGAAACATAATATCTCCAAGTGAAACACATATAGAGGATGGGTCTCTGAATGTCCTGTACTAAGAACTAGTGTGCATTTCAGAGGTGGTATTCAGCAGCTTCTGACCAGTTCTGGAGAACCGGTGGCGGAAATGTTGAGTAGTTCAGAGAACCGGCAAATACCACCTCTGACTGTCCCCGCCCCCATCTATTCTCTGCCTCCCAAGTCCCAGCTGATCGGCTGGGTCTTCTTTTGTTGCCCCGCACAGCAGAACAGAGCTGGAAAGCAGGTTAGTGGGGTGGGGAGGGAATGGGGATTTTTCAGTATCCTTCCCCTGCCATGCCCACCAAGCCACACTGCACCACAGAACCTGTAGTAAAAAATTTTGAATCTCACCACTGGTGCATTTGCTTGCAAAGGTGTCTCAAAGTTGTTTTACCTGCTTGTCTTCCCAGCTTGGAAGGCATGCAAAATTTAGTTTTCGTTGTGGGTGTTACTTTATTTATAGATTCCTTTTGTTTTAAATTACAGCCCCGCATGCAGCGAATAATGTCATGCCCTTATTGGAAAGAATCCTGAATTGGAAATCTGCAAAAAGGAGAAGAAACCCAAGCAATCACGATCGGAAAGGAAGGAAGATCAAAACAAGGATGTTCACCCGTAAAAGAAAGAAAAAGAGCCATCATTCCCTGAGAGAGCACTTGCTTTACATGTAAGCCATCATTCATGGTAAGGTTCTTAGCCCGATGTCCCCCATGCCAAAATAGCATTGGAGCTGGAAAGGCAGATTCATATATTTTATTTATGCATAAGTAAGAAGATAGGTCTCTCACAGAGAAATGTTGAGAAGGCCCTTAGAAAAGGGAGAAATCACTTTATATACAGTTCTAACTTATTGGGTTTTGAATGTGTTCTCCATTGGCTACCATAACTCAAGTCATCCAGCATCTAGTGAGCAGGCCCAATAACTCTATATGTTCCATGTAACAGTTCACATTATCCCATAATATTCTTAGTATGATATTTTTAAAGATTTAACTGAATATTCAAGGGGTGTGTTTCCCACATTGTAATGAGTTTTGGAGTTACTGGAGTTCAATTTTCTGTACAATTCTCATTCTCAGCTGCCTTAAACCATAACTTCACATTCCACATGAAGAATCTGCTTCTTATTCAAAGAAACTAGAACCATTAATCAAATACAATCTTTGTTACTGAAAATATTACCCAAAGAGATCTATCGGTGAAGACTCCCATCATCCAGGCCAAAGGCGTCTGAAGGCTGAATCATGGCAAGTGGACCAAATTTTGTTATTCTGAGACATTTCATTGCTCATCCAAGCAACTTCATCAGTCAAAGCAAAATTAGTTAATTAATTAGATGAAGTTTATTTGGATGACCAAAGAAATACCTCAGATTAACAAAGTTTGGTCCAGTTGCTAGGATTCAACCTTTAGATATCCAAAGAGAACTTCTGCTCCCATCACACATGCAGATTGTTTTAATTAAGCCCCAGATTCTGAAGGTCTATTTCCAATTGGTGTGGAGAAGAATAAGCTTCGTGGACCAGAGGAGGGGTAAAAGGTAGGTGTTAATGTTTCTAACAATGTGAAATGGTAAGAAAATAATTATGGCCAATTTTCCTAGTGGGTTAGAATGGAATGGAATAGCATAGCATAGTTGGAAGGGACCTTGGAGGTCTTCTAGTCTGACCCCCTATTCAGGCAGGAAATCCTATATCATTTCAGACAAATGTTGGAACCTTAGTAGGAATCCATAGTTAGTTTCTGGATTGCTCAGTGGTCTTGGTCATTATGAGTGGGCAGTTGAGTCTGGGAGGGATAAGTTTGTTGCAAGAGAGGACAACTTCAGGTCTTTAGAATAATTCTGATGTGATTCTCACACTGGATTCTAAAACACATATTACACAAACAGTGTGGCTTGGATGGACCTCAGGTGTATTGCAGTGTTAGAATCCTTAAAAGATATATCAATCTGATTTTATAAGGAACTGAAAAGCAGGATGAAAATGAGTATCAGTTACAGGTTTGCCTTGGTTTATGCAAATTTCCTCTTATGTGTTGGATCATTTTTGGCTAAGAATTCACTTTCTGTAGAAAAAAAAAGTCACCATAATGGGATCTGTACTAAGTTAGTGAATTTGTGCCAGAAGTCTGGAAACATGCCAAGATTTTTTCCCACCCAAGACATTTGAACATTTCCCCAGCAAACAAATTGTATTTTTTTTTTACCATTGTGTTGTGCAGTTATTTTAGTTCTGCAGCCTGTCTCCTATTTTGTACTACTGCTACGATGGGGTCAAAATGCCCTCAACATCCAATCTCTTATCCAAAAGGAAAACAACCTCTTTAATACAAGAGTTTTACGTCCTTCCAAAGCTGGTAAAAGATTCCTCAGTCCTAAAATAATCTTTTCATCTGGTTGGATTAACTACAGGTGGTCCCCAAGTTACAACCATTGATTTGGTAATGTCCAGAGTTCAGAATTAAAATGGCGCTGAAAAAAGTGACTTGCGATCGGTCTTCACGCTTATGACCATTGCAGTATCCCCGTGTCATGTGATCAAAATTTGGATGTTTGGCAACCAGCATGTATTTATGATGTGGTTGTAGCATCTAGTGTGTGTGTGTGTCCTATGATAGCCATGACCTTCCCAGAGGGTTTCTGACAAGCAAAATCAGTGATGAAAACAGGATTTGCTTAAAAAGGGTGTGATTCACTAAAATGCACTATTTTGCTTAACAACTGTGGCAAAAAAAAAAAAAAGGTTATAAAATAGGGCGCAACTTACTTATCAACTGCCTTGCTTAGCAGCGGAATTTCAAGTCCCAATTGTGGTGGTAAGTCAAGGACTACCTATATTGCAACATAAGAAAGAATGTCAGTAACATTCGTTGTGACATGATGCTTTCCACCTGGTCTGCCATTTTAACCACACACAGTAGAAAACCAGCTGTAGGGAAGACGGACAACATGCTTTTACTGTCCATGCAGTGCAAGACAAGGAAGGAAACATGTTTGAGGAATGTAGTGGGTTTTTTTTTATGAACGTATTTGTCCAATTGACAGACTTTTAGGACTGATTGAATATTTGCAGTTCAGGGTTGAACTATGGGGTTTCGGGGTACTCTCTGAGCTGGGTAGTTTTCTTGCAGACATTTCATTAGGTAATATCATCAGTGCTAATCAGAGTGTGGAGTTTTCTCCCTGTTTATATACACGCCAGCACTGATGACGTTACCTAGTCAAGGTACTAAAATGTCCGCGAGAAAACAACCAATTTCAGAAAGTATCAAGGACTCCACAGATTATTAGGAGCCAGAGAATATTGCAAGCAAGTAATCCTGTGCTGGCTTGATCATCAATAGATGATCACAAATCTTGACAGCCCATTGACATTCACTGAGATGGTGAATGAATTTGCCTACCGATTTATTAAGCAATCATCAGAGCTGAATACAAATTAAAATATTTTTAAATGATGCATTAATATAACTTTATCTCTATGTGAGGTAACATTATTTGGCACTCCCAGAAACATTTTGTAAAGTAGCTCGATAATCTACATAAAACCTCAACTTGAATATACATTAATATGCCTCTGTTTGTTTTCGTTTATTCTAAGACAGTGCAGAATGGATATTTCTAACTTTCCAGTAATTAGATTTCAAGCAGGATGTGGAAGTATTTTTTTCAGTTTTTTTATTAGCACACATTACCCTTCCTTACCCAGTACAGTACATTCACTTAAAGACCAAGTAACTAACTTATCATCTGCAGTGATTCACTTAACAACTGTGGCAAGAAAGGTCATAAAATGGGGCAATGCTGACTTAACAAATGCCTTACTTAACAACAGAAATTTTGGGGTCAGTTGTGGTCATAAGTCAAGGACTACCTGTAATTGAGGTTCCTATGAACTGATTCCAAAACATCTGGAAAGGCACCAAGTTGGTGAAGGCTGTTTTTTGATGGTGCATCTAAACAGATTTGGGAGCCCTGCTCTATTCTGAATGGCATGGTTTTTTTTAAAAAATGTGTTGCTTGTTCGGTTTCACATATAATATCATAGAGGTGGGAGGTACCACCTTTCATTTAAACATATCTTTTTCCTTAAACGCTTCTTTTGTCAAATTGCTTTTAGTTGTTAAGAATATTTTTTTTCTTTTTTCCTAGCTTTCAGTCAGAATGTACTTCCTTTCTATCGCCTGCAGTCTGAAATGATGAAAAATAAATTTTTGTTTTCCTTTGTGAAATATTTTTGAAGATTGCTGCCATCCACTCTCAATCTACGCATCTTAAGGCAAAAAACACCCATTACCTTCAATCTGTCCTACATTTCTAATCATTGGATCAATCCCACTGAACCTCTTCTACCATCTGAATTGTTTAGTGTGGTATCCAGAACAGGGTGCAGTATTCTAGATGAAACCTAGCCAATGCTGGTTTCTGTTTTGTTCCTCACCGGAAGTGTCATAAATAATGTTTTAGTGTCTCCCTTCAACGCCCCCTCCTCTCAGCCTCTTTTCCTGTCTCAGTTTTCTTAACCAACTGCTTTTTAAAGGCTAGGGCACACAATTGATTAAAACCTTTCCTCCATCAATTTCCTGGTCTTTCCCTTCCCTTCCCACCTCATCCCCTACCCCTTTGCACCATGTGCACCCTTTGAATTTTCTTCAAAAGTATTTTCCAAACTTGCTTGCGTAATAGTCTCCATGGACCGAGATTATTCTTTCGTCCAGCAGGGAGCAGTGCTGCATTCCTTCATGCAGCGGTGATCTGTCTACAAGCAGGAGAGATCTCTTCAAACAGAACATAATTGAGCAACCATGCACACAGCCGCACGTACCCAGGGATGCAAGTCTACTGGTGTGCCAATGAAACTTGCTCTGGTTGGCCTGAATATCCTTTGGCTTTTGACTACCCCTCGGGTTCCCTATGACTCAGTGGAAAGGACATGGTGTTACTATAGGCACCCGAGATGCGTTCCCAGAGACAGGCTAACCGGGATTATAGATGCTCTGCAGGAAAATGAGGTAGGGATTGGAGATGATAGGAGTGGGATGCAGCATTTCATAATTTCTCTCCCCTCTTTCTTCCCCCGTCCCCCGCCCCCCAAACCTGGCACCTGCCACGATTCCTAGAGAAGTTGAGATTCCCAGGAATTGAAATCTGAAACATTCTGGATTGAGAAAAGGCGATACCCATTCTCTCCCCGAACACGCTCTTCCCAGAGGTGTTATTCAGCAGCTTCTGACCAGTTCTGGGGAACCAGTAGCGGAAATGTGGAGTAGTTCAGACAACTGGCAAATGCCACCTCTGACTGGCCCCACCCCCACCTATTTTCTGCCTCCCATTGAGTCCCTGCTGATCGGCTGGGTCTTCTTCTTTGGTTGCCCTGCACAGGAGAACAGAGCTGGAAAGCAGGTTAGTGGGGTGGGGAGGGAATGGGGATTTTGCAGTAACCTTCCCCTGCCACACGCACCACGCCATGCCACCCCCACCAAGCCACGCCCACAGAACAGGTAGTAAAAAGTTTTGAATCCCACCACTGGATCTTCCATGTATAAATCTCGCTGCAGACAGATAACTAATAAAACCTGGAGGATGGTTATGCCCTGAAACCTTTAGCTTGCCCTGATGAACATTTGTGACAGGAAAGTCAATTAAAAAACAAAAACAAAAAACCCTTCGGAAAGGCAACCGGTCCTTCGCTGTCAGAAGCAAGTTGTACAGGTGGCCCTTGACTTATCACCACAATGAGCCCAACATTTGTCCCGCTAAGTGAGACAATTTGTTAAGTGAATTTTGCCCCATTTCACGACTTTTCTTGCCACGTTTGTTAAGCGAATCATTGCAGTCGTTAAATTAGTAACCCGGTTGCTAAGTGAATCTGGCTTCCCAGCCTTGTCAGAAGTTTGCAAAAGGGGATCAGGTGACTCTGGCACGATGCAGCTGTCGTAAATAGGAGTCAGTTGCCCGGTTGCCTGAATTTTGATCATATGACCATGGGGATGCTAAAAACGGTCATAAGTGTGAAAAATGGTCATAACTCATTTTTACAGAATACAATGGAATGGGAATAGAATAGAATACAACAGAGTTGGAAGGGGCCTTGGAGGTCTTCTAGTCCAGCCCTCTGCTCAAGCAGGAGATTCTATACCATTTCAGACAAATGAATGTCTAGACTCTTCTTATAAATTTCCAGTGATGGAGCGCCCACGATTTCTGAAGGCAAGCATTTCCACTGGTTAATTATCTTCACTGTTAGGAAGTCTCTCCTTCATTCCAAGAAAATTTTCCTGCCATTGTAACTTTGAACGGTCACTAAACAAACCGTTGTAAGTTGAGGACTACCCGTACTTCATTTTTGCATTTCTGCCACTTTATTCTGGTCCCACACTTACAATTTTGCTGTGCATTTTGAGATGGAGATGGAAGAATGAGGCAAGCCGCCCCACTCCGCTTTTTCTCTGCACGTCACTTTCATCCTTTCTATTTCCCCATCCATCTTTCATCTGATTCCTTCTCACCACAAACTTCAATACTGCTTTAAGATGAGCTGGACTGCAGGTCGTCCTTGACTTACAACCACAATTGAGCCCAAAATTTCCATGGTTAAGTGAGACATTTGTTAAGTGAGCTTTGCTCCATTTTACAACCTTTCTGGCCACAGTTGTGGAGTGAATCGCCACAGTTGTGTTAAGTTAGTAACACGATTGTTAAGTGAATCTGGCTTCCCCAGAAGGTCACAAAAAGGGATCACATGACCCCGGAACACAGCAACGGTCATAAATAGGAGCCAGTTGCCAAGCATTTGAATTTTGATCACATGATCAACGGGATGTAAGTGTGAAAAATGGTCATAAGTCACTTTTTTCAGTGCCATTGTAATTTTGAATGGTCACGAAATGAACTGCTGCAAATCAAGGACTAGTGATGGATTAATAAACAAGTTAATAAACGTCTTCTCAACCTAAATCCATAAATTACACTACAGGCCTATTCTGCTTATTGCTCATAGACATACAATCCCACCAATGCTGACCTAGAGAATCTAATCATATTCCCCACTTCTTCAAGTAGTTCTTGAGTTTCTTCTAGGCATAACCTTTTCTAAAAGTGAGCTTGAAAAAAATGAAGATTCAATTCCAATTTTATTAAATTCTTAAAAGTGATGGACAAATCCATCTTCAACATAAGAGCCTCGGGGGCACAGTGGCTAGAGTTCAGTACTGCAAACTACTTCTGGTGACAGCCAGCTGCCTGCAATTTGGCAGATCGAATCTTACCAGGCTCAAGGTTGACTCAGCCTTCCATCTTTCCGAGGTGGGTAAAATGAGGACCCAGATTGTTGGGGGCAATAGGCTGACTCTGTAAAACGTTTAGAGAGGGTTGTAAAAGCATTGTGAAGCGGTATGTAAGTCTAAGTGCTATTGCTATATTCTTAAGAAGATCGGTGTATTCTTTTTCCACTCTTTAGTGTGTATGGAAGTTGGCATTTTAGAATGTGTTGTGCATTTTAAATCTCGTGCCCTGTGTTCAACATTTCCCCTGTAAAAATATCTTAAGAATTCACCTATCACCATTGCTAGGGCTGTCCTTTGAATAATATTGTAACTCTTTGAGTTGTTCTGGTTTTGTATTCTGCTTTCAGGGTGCTTTCCCACAGAGCAATCTCAACCAAGGATATAACATGCTCTGGAGAAAACAACCCAGACCAGTCTATCTAACATATAATTCACTGCATTTGCTCTTCATTGCCTAGAGTGCTCTGCTTGGGTGTGACCGAACATGCAAGTAGTCTGCTGAACTTACCACCACAATTCAGCCCGAAAGTTCCATTGCTAAGCAAGCCAGTTAAGTGAGTTTTGCCTCATTTTATGGCCTTTTTTTGCCACTGTTCTTAAACAAATGACTGCGGTTGTTAAATGAATCGTATCACCATTAAGCAAATCTGGTTTCCTCGGTTGATTTTGCTTGTTGGAAGCGGCTGGGAAGGTTACAAATGGGATCACATAGGATACTACTATTCTCTTTCTCCTCCTCCTCCTCCTCCTCTTCTTCCTCCCTGCCAGAATGAAACCACCTTGCCTTTGTCCTTGGCCAAAAATAAGTCATTATTGGTTCATGTTTCTGATAGAAGTCAGCAGATGGGCTGGCCTCTGTGTCTCTCCATATTCATATAGTGTGTTGTTATCCACTAAGAGCCTCCATTTGAGCATATTGGTTTTACACTTAGGCACTGCAACCCTCAACTTATTCAGGGTCTTCCAAGTAATATAAGGGAGGTCAGATCCTTCAGTCATACCCTCCTACCCCAATTGTCCTAAACACATGCCAGTTGTCAAGCATCCAAATTTTGATCACGTGACCATGGGGAATGTTGCAATGGTTGTGCGTTGCTTTTTTCAGTCCTGTTCTAACTTTCAATGGTCACTAAATGAATGGTTGCAAATCAAGGGCTACCTGTTTCTCCCTCTTAAGAGTTCCTTCTTGATGTAACCGGGGTTTAGCTAAATTCTGGGTACAAGAAGGGCCAGTTGGCTTTCGAAAAAGCAACTTTGCTATGGAAGTCCCTTAATATATTTGTAGTGGAGGTACAATAGATGCCTTTCCTGCAAAGCACAAGGCCATTTTCCCCAAAAAAGTTTTCTAATGCCCCCATCCAATCACTTTTCATTTGGCAAGAACCCTGGAGTCCAACGCTTCCAGATGTACCAATCTGGGGAAAACTTTCTGCACTTCCTTGAACACAAAACAATAGTTAAACTATGGCAGTGATAGCTAACTTTTTTGGCACCAAGTGCCCAAAACACATGCGCGCATTCCCAAAATGCAATGTGCACTGCGCATGAACCCTGCCCCCACACATGCATACATGGATCCCCCATTTGTGCGCCCCTGCAAATGCACATGCATCCTTGCCCATGCACATGCAACCCCCACACGTGCAACCCACCCCTACGGGCGACCCCGCATTCCCCATCCCCGCGCATGCGTGGCAGAAACCCAAAGACCAGCTGGCCTGTGGGAGGCACGCAAGTGCATGGGTAGCAGATCTGAGCTGGGGCGATGGCTTGCATGCCCGGAGAAAAGGCTCTGCATGCCACCTCTGGCACGCGTGCCATAGGTTCACCATCATGGAACTATGGTTATGATGAGATATTTGCATTTCCATTCTTTGCTTGCAGGTTGCTTATTAATTACTGGAAAGTATTTGTGTACTGCTTTTTGGGTCATGCCTACTTTCCATTCAGCTTGAACTATAATTAAATACACAAAGCAAGGACCTTTGTCTATATTAAAATATACAAACCCGTGGCCTTGAATATGTCTGCTTTAAAGCATCCAATGCCAACATCAATAAATCTGTTTTCTGGGTGCCTCTTAAATGTAAAAAGTTGGACACAGTACAAGCTTTAGAGGAAGAATAAAATTATAATGGCTGCAGCTGTAGGAAAATCCTTCTTTCTGGTTGATTGGTTGATTATATGCTACCAAGTTGGGGCAGCTCTTAGGGCCTACATAGATTTTCTCGATGATAATCTGTTCCTGACCTGGTATCCAACCTCAAATTGATTGAAGCCATATTAATATAATACAGTCATAAACTTAACCTGGTTAAGAAATTAGGGAAAGAGCAACATTTTTAGCAAGGTTGTCATATAGCAGTGAATTTTAAAACAGTTATAATTTCCAGTTGATGCATAAGAGCATAGAACAGAGGTGAGCAATTAATTTTCCCAAGGGGCCACATGAGAAACTGGAACTGTTAATGGAGGGCCAACCCGAAAGGGCTGTGAAGGTGCATAGGCATGCAAAATATATAGCAGTCTTCTTCAAAATAAAAGGAATGCATTTGTATCGCATGCATGGTTTACACTTTTTTATATTTGATTTCCAGTTTCCAACTGACCTCGTGCAAGCTGGGTAGGGACAGTCAAAGGGCCAGATGTAGCCCAAGGGTCATAAAATGCCCAGGTCTTATATAGAGCAAATTATATACTGTAGTTGAGCAATGAGGTTACCATGACTTAATCTATGGCTAAACTACTTTGATGCAGAAATGGCTCTAGCTGGCCTACCAAAGTAAAAGAGTAAGAAAATATTCATGATTAAGTTCCTTGTAACCAAATTGGTTTTAGGGACACCAAGTAGCTACTTACTTTTTCCTTGTAGTTGAAAGGAAAGTAAGCTTGAGGTGTGATGCGTAGTATAATAGAACAGCAGAGTGGGAAGGGACCTTGGAAGTCTTCTAGTCAACCCCTTACTCAGTCAGGAGTGCCGTTTCAGACAAATGATTGGCCAATTTCTTTTTAAAAACTTCCAGCATTGACAATTTCTGGAGGTGAGTTGTTCCACTGATTAATTATTCTAACTCTCAGAAAATTTCTGCTTAGTTCTAGGTTGGTTCTTTCCTTGATTAGTTTCCATCCTTTGCTTCTTGTCCTTCTTTCAGGTGCTTTGGAAAATAGGTTGACACCCCCCTCTTCTTTGTGGCAACCCCTCAAATATTGGAACACTGCTATCATGTCGCCCCTATTCCTTCCTTTCATTAAACTAGACATAGCCAATTCCTGCTATCGTTCTTCGTATGTTTTAGCCTCCAGTTTCCTAATCATCTTTGTTGCTCTTCTCTGCACTCTTTCTAGAGTCTCAACTTCTTTTTTATATCACGGTGACCAAAACCATATGCAATATTCCAAGTGTGGCCTTACCAAGGCATTATAGAGTGGTAAGGTTACATTTCTTGTTATTATGTGCTGAATTATAGCATGTTAGTAAGGCCTCCCTCCTTCCCTGGTTCCATAGTCAGAAATCTGAATGGGTTATGACCCATCCTGTAAAATCGTTCTTCCCCCAAAGGTTTTGTCCACAGCAGTCAGGAATCAGATGCATCAGAATTATTATTAGAATCACATAAGTTTGTTAAACACTACAAATATGATTAATAATATTTTATTTGTAGTAAAAAGAGGGATATTTAGAATATGGAGATTGACATAAAAATAAGATACTGAAATGGTGAATAATCAAAGAAAATGTGTGTATGAAATGTGTGTATGAAATTTTATAAGATTGTCAACTGTATTGAATATGAAGAATATTGTCATATTTGTTTCAAAAGGCAAATTGTTCTCTGGAACCACACTGTCCACACCATGATATGTTTGTAAAAACAAGAAAAAAAAATTATACATATGGATCAGAATCCACCACTTTGTGGAGAAACAGGAGAAAACATCACTTCTTTTCTACCAAGCAGAAATTTTTTTGTGGACTAGAAGATTGCAGGTATATTTTCTAACTTTTTGTGGATTAGAAGATTGCAGGTCTATTTTCAAAGCTGCCATAACACCTTGAACTCAAATACCGTCTTTTAATTACCAACTTTCTGGGGATTACGCTAGTTGCCCCTGGGTCATTGTACCTTTTGGACGTGGTTAAAGTGGGAGTAAGTAACCCATATCGCTTCGACTGCTTTTTTCTCCTCCCCTACTAATATTTATAGACATCGGTTAATTACTTCTCCGTTGCTTCTCGGTGGGACTCAAAGGGGTTTCTCACCCAAAATTGGTGCTGCAACCTGGAAATTAACGGGCACTGTCATCTTAGGTGAAACCATTCAGAAACCTTCTCCAAAACAATATACAGGTTCCTGCCAGGGTGAGATGATTCTCGAAATCGCGAGGAAGCAAAGCAAACCCCGCTTACGATGGCTTCCCCCCACCCTCCAACTTCTGTGATAAGACTACAACTCCCATGGCCCCTTGAGTGGGAGGGAGCATGCCCAGCCTCTCGGCTCTGCTCCCCCTCCCTGCCTTTCTCTCTCTCTCCCTCTCCCTCTCTCTCTTTCCTGCATTCTCCCACCCTGCCTTGCTGCATCAGCACCAACCTTTCTTCATCCTTAGAGCGCCGTTCTCTTCCCAGCTTGGCTGAGCCCGGGAAGCTCCATTTATCCATCACTGCAAGTCCCAGCAACCCCCTTCTCCCTTCTCCCTCTCCACCTCAAAGAAGAGGGTTCTTCCCCACCGCCCGTGTCTGTCTGTCTGTCTGCCGTGCCACAGGGAGCGTGGGGGGGAAAGAAGAGCCCACTGACCACCCACAGGAATCGCAATGAAGGATCGCACTCAGGAGTTGAGAAGTGTAAGATGCAATTCCATTTCCCCCCTACCTCATGCCTAGTGGGAGCGGCGGCGGCGGGGGGGTCCTGGCTCCTACCCCCTCCTCCCCATACCAAGATTGAAATTGGGGGGGGGAGGGATGCGAGTAACAGCTTCCAAGAGACATCTCATCCCCTCCCCCAATGCCCAAAAGGAATCCTCCTATTGAACCTTCCCTAATAGTTGAGGATTCTCCAGGGAAGGGACCACTCGGGACCGCTATTGTGCGGGGGAAGCGGGGGGGATGGATGCTCCGGGAGTTCAGCAGAAGTAGAAGTCTGCCTGGCATCTGTGGGTGAAGGCAGATTATTTCCAGCAGAGGTGTGGGGGAGGGGGAAGACACGGCCCGAGAAAAGGGGACAGGGGAATCATTTTGGAGGTAGCAAAGGGGGTAGCGGTTGGGATTTCTGCAGAGAGGACGTCTCCAAAGGGAAGAAAAGGAACGGCACAGCAAGGGTATACAGCTGATTTTTTTAATAGGTCATTCTCTCTCTCTCTCTCCCTCTCTCTCTCTCTCTCTCCCCCTCTCTCATTCTCCTCCCCAAGTGGGTGTGGAAGAGAAACGAGAAATCCTTCCCCCCCTCTCTCTGAACAAGTCTGGGGAGGAAAATAACTTTCTCTTTGCCCCCTCCACCCATCCTCTTGCTGGGGAGAAGGCTGAGACATCCTCTGCTTCTCCCCCTCCCCCTCCAGGCTGAAGGTTGAATCCAATTGGCAGTGATAGGTGAGCTTCTTGTAAGAGACTCTTTCGAAGTGGCTAGTCTCCATCCTGGTCTCTTCGTGCCATTTTCTGACTAGCGTGGATGGAAAGGACAGCCCTACCCTCAGATTATGAGAAGAACCTCATCTAAGTGAAACCCTCCCCTAATGCATACACACACACGCACACAGCCACCTTAGCTTGCTTCCTCCCATCACCTATTTTCAGGTTGGCTGTGAGATGTTTGCGGCTTGCATTTAAAAAGGCAGAAGAAGATAGCTATGATTCTCTCTTCTGCCTCCCTCCAGCAGCAGCAGCAGCAGCGAGGGAGCAGATACAGAGCCATCCCTTTAAAGACACTGCAGTCTGGGTTTTAAAGTAACACAACCTGGAGGGTTGGGGGAGGGAAGGGAAGGCTATCTTGTGATCAGGGCAGGCAAAGTGGGGTGACTGAGAAGAATCCACTCTCTTCATCTGATCTCCCACTGAGATGGTTAGAGATCTGGGGGTGGGGGAGGGGTGAGGGGGGGGTAGAAAAATAGCAGAACCTGCCCTTCCATTTGCTCGCTTCCCCTACCCCTGAACATCAAAAGAAACTCTCCCATCACCTACTGCATCCCAAATTCAGATATTTTGGGTAGTTGATATATTCCAATCTCTTTAAGTTCAGTTTAACTGTTTTCCACCCCCCCCCCCCCCTTTCCTTTTGAAAGAATATGTTCTTTTTGGGGGGTGGGGGCCTGGGGGAATGCCTGCAAAGAAGAAAGAATGTATGTTTTTAACCGTCTCTGCAGATCTGTTTGCAGGAAATTTTAGGATCTCCTCTATTTCCCCCTCCACGCCTTCGTTAGCGCCTCTTCGCTTTTTAAAAATCTACTTATTTCCTCCTCCCGAAAAGGTAATTAGAAAGGTAAAGCCTCTTCCAAACAGTTTGAGCATTATTTTGTTTTGTGTTTGGGGAGTGAGGGAGATCTTTGCGGACTTGAGTGGGTCGTCCCACTGATTAAAGGTTTGAAAAAGTGAGGGAGGGAGTGAATTGCGAAACAATTCAGCTGCAATTCATGTGGCAGGCTGTTTTTTTTTTTCCCTTACCCACATGGGTGGGTAAAAATCTTTCCTCCACTTCCCCCCCCTTTACATTTCCCTTCCTCCCCCCCTCTAAATTTGTGCTAATCTCATGAGTGAAGGAGAGGGAGGTGCACACATCCATAGGTATATAGGCAGGCAGACGCCGAAAGAGATGTTTAATAATCACTATGCCACATGCTTTTGTCTTCTGCAGAGGCAAGGAGGAGCAACACTTTCCCACCCCCATTTCTTGTGTCTTGTTTAAACAATGGGGGGTAAAAAAAAGGGGGGGGGGAGAATTCAGGGCAGATGCTGCAACAATAGAAGAATCCTGGTGACTAATGGGTGTATGTGTGCATGGAGAGTGGAGACACACACACACATATCTTATATGTACAGCTCCTCCCTCTCCTTTATCCTTTAGCTTCTGTTATTCTGTTTAGATTACAAAATATATATATATGTGGATGTGTTTGTGAAGGCTCCAGTTCTAGGAATCTCTTTGGGGAGGGGGATGTTCTTCTGTGGGGCTTCGGGGCGCATGCCCCACTTCACATCCGCTGTGGGTAGCTAGAAAAGGAAGAGAAAAGCTGCCCATCCTCCTTCCCTCCCTCCCTCCCTCCCTCCCTCCCCCCTACCCATCCCTCAAATACGTCTTTCTCTGCCTTTGCCAGCCAGTGAAGAATAGGTCCCAGCGTTCCTGCCTAGCCTCCTGGCTGGGCGAGAGGAAATGGGAGATTTGCTTTATCGTTGGTGCATTGTGCGTTGTGCAGTGGGGAGGTGATGATGATGGAGGAGATGGGTTTTGCTGCAGGAGCCAAAGGCTTGTGTGCATGAGTGTGTGTGTGTGTGTGTATCTCTCTCTCTCTCTATCTCCCTTCCACTACCCCCCCCCCAACACTTCGTGTTAATAGCGTTGGCAGTCAAATGCAGTAGGAGAGAAAGTATGCCAAAATACACAGAGACAGGAGACGCGCGCGGGGAGTGGGAGAGAGGTCGCTCAAAGTGTGTGTATTGGCAAACAAGAGGATGCAATCTCCCCAGATCTTGTGTCGGTGGGGCACGGAGCACTGGAAGCATGGGGGGTAGGGGTGGGGAGAAGATCCACAGCCCCCCTCAACCAGCCAGAGAGTTTGAGTTTGTAGAAGTGTGAATATTTGAGACATCAGAGACGTACTTGCAGGCTTCCTGGTTTGTTTGTTGGTTTTCTCCCCTCTGCTCTTTCGTACTCTCACAAGAGGATAATGTTCCAAAGAGAAGAAATTAGCTGGGTCTCCAAAGTTCCCCTAAAAGGACCCCGGCATGTAAAATCCAACTTAACTTTTTTTTTTTTTAATCTTCTTTGTCTGCTTTGTGGCTCTACCAGAAAGTAGCAAGACAAGGACTCTTAAATGCTTCTGAAAGACTCTCAACTTTAGGCTCCAGTATGGCTCTTAGGAAAAATATATCCACAGTAATGGGGCAGCCACAGGTTTATACTTGCAGTGGATCAGGCATATCTTGGCTGTCCCTGCTCTCCCTTCCCACCTCCAGCAACCCCAGAAGTGACTTCCTCTGCCACTGATTCTCTTGAAGCCAATAGGACAGAACACCACGTGCAGTTCACTGGGTCCAAGCTATTTATGGGTCTGAGCTATTTGTTAAGGCCCAGCCATGTCCATGAGACCTTCTCCCCAAGGGGCACCATTTGCCTTTAATGAACACACCTGGGACAACCACATCTGCAACCTGAAGTGGGAGGAGCAAGGCTGGGGCGGGGTGGGGAAGAATCAGGTGGCAGGTGGAGAACAAGATGGGATTTTTGTTTTTGGTTGAGGGTCTTCAAGAAGGGCTTGAAGGTGGGGTGTTGGTGTCCGATGTGGCAAAACACTCAGAGAAGAGAATGTGGAGGGAGGAGACCAACTGGGGTCTGACTGGATGGTCTTGGGCGATGGAGAAGAATGAGAAGGGCGTGAGAAGAAGACAAGTGGGCGAAGGTGGAGTTGAAGTCAGATGTGCGGGCTGTCTGTGGAGTTGTATTGTCATTTTTGATGCATACCATTCTCCTTGTGGCTAAGAAAGCTTCTTGGTCACAGCAACCGTCAAATATAAACATCTCAAGCTCAGTTTTTTTAAAAAAACACGCTGCTATCCCAGCATCTGTAATAAATACAGATGTATGACGATTCTTTTTGGAACAAACTCACGAAAGAGGGTAGGGGTTTTGCCTTGCAACTATCAGGAGACAACAAAGTAGATGGGACTGCCGGCAAGGCTGTGTTCCCAGCACCTTCCAAATCTCATCTGACAGGAATGCTCGGGGCAAGATCTTGGAGGTTAAAGGAAGTATTTTTCTTGGACACAAAGAGAAGAAGCCGCTTGAGGCCTTAAGCAACAGACCTAACAATGAGAATTGAGCTTAGGAGCAAACTGATAGCCAGAACTGATTTAGATAGGGCTCCAGCTGGCTGCCTTCAGACACTAATATGGTGATAGTCCTCTTTTTTTTTTTTTAAGCAACCCTGATGATACAATGATATAGTTTGGATGCACTCAGGTACTAATGGCATCTGACTTAGTTGGCCACCAACTGCAGCTGGTGATGAGCAGTCCAGGTCCCTCCTGCTGTTCTGTTTCATATCATACTTAATAGTTCCAAACTTTTAGAATAAGTAGCTTTAAAGAGCCATGAGTGCGACGGAGAAAGTGAGAAGAGATTGGTATGGAATAAAAGATAGTGGCACCCAAAAGAAGGAATAGATAAAATTGCAGGCATCTCTCTAATTGACAGAGAGTTTTAGGTCAATCAGAATAGAACTGGAAGGGACCTCGGAGGTCTTCTAGTCCAATCCCCTGCTCAAGCAGGAGACCCTATACTATTTCAGACAAGTGACTGTGCAGTCTCTTCTTAAAAGTCTCCAGTGATGAAGTATCCACAATGTCTGAAGGCGAGAGCTGTTCCACTGGTTAATTTTCCTCACTGTGAGGAGGTCTCTCCTTAATTCCAGGTTGCTTCTCTCCTTGTTTAGTTTCCGTCCACTGTTTTTTGTCTTGCCTCCTGGTGCTTTGGAAAATAAATTGTGGGTAAAATAAGTATTTAATTTTTAATTATAACAGATAAATTGTGGGTGGACCAAGGGTTTCTTGGAAGCAGTGATCGTTACTATATAAAATATGGTAACACACCATTAAGATGGGGAAATAAGAAGACACACTCTTTGTCTTCCTCGTTCTTGCGGCTCATCCATCACCCCAAGTACGAGATGGCCATTTTAATGAAACGTCTGTAACTTAGGTCTGAAGTGCAGTAATTCAAAATAAGCCCATCATCAGTCATTCCTCGAGAGTAGAGAAACTGGTGAATTTTGTTCAGATGCATTTATAAGAGCCTTAACTGCAGATCCTGGACACGTAGGTTGCTTGGGATCAGTCAAGTGGCATACTTTTCTAGTAATCCAGTTCCTTTTTCATAAAAGAATACAGAAATGCATGCTTTAGGAAGTAACTGTCTTCATACTGTGTGCCATGTTTAGAGCAATTTAAAAATACACACCTGGGGGGGGGGACAACAATAGAGTTACATCTGGATGCATGCTTACCTGACACCAGTTCCTATCGTTGCATCCTTTCAGAGAAAGCCTTAACTCAGATCTCAATAAATACATCAAGATTGTACTGCAAAAAAACACATCCTTTAAGGTAAATTGAAATCCAATTAGTAAAATAGGTTTTTTTTAAGGGAACAACAATATGCTGCTCCAATTCCGAGTTCCTTTGAAGAGGGGAAATAACGAAGATCCAAGCTGCTTTAAAAGGTAATCCAGAATGTTCTAGACCTAGGGATATGCCTGATGGAATGATTTCTCTAACTGTGGCCACAGGATGGGCTGTACGAGGACCGGAGATGAAGGGCTACCTGTTGAGGCTATGTATTTTTCTCGCTGGGTAGGGAAAGCAAATCAAAATGTCTGATCAAAGATTCCTGCATCAAGAATCTTGTTATTGGTACAAAACAAAGAGGGAGGTTGTACAAAAGAAAAAGAAAAAAAAACTACAGGCGAGAATGTTACAAAGTTTTCTGTTTCCTTATTGTGGGACACCTTCCTAATTCTTCAGGGACAAAAATTCTAGGCCAGAGGTCTCCAACCTTGGCAACTTTAAGACTTGTGGACTTCAACTCCCAGAATTTCTCAGCCAGCTTTGCTCTGGGAGTTGAAGTCCACAAGTCTTAAAAGTTGCCAAGTTTGGGGACCCCTGGTCTAGGCTGAAAGATGTTAAGAAGAAAAGCAGGGAAGCTTTGTCTCCTTATCATATCTGCATCAAGAATCTCAGAAGCCCCCTCTCCAATTAAATCTTGTTCGGTTCTCTTTCTTCACAAGGGCTGAGCACAAAATGCATCACCACCTCAGTGAATGTCAGTTCCTAGATCCCCCCACATCAAAATACAATTGATCAGCGGTTTGAGGAATACCGCATAGCCTGAGATCACAAGCCTGAGATCACAAATGCTCATATTTATAAAATGAATATGGGTTGCCCTTGACTTACGGCCACGATGGAGCCCAAAATTTGTGTGGTCAAGTGAGACATTTGTTGCGTGTGTTTTGCCCCCATTTTATGGCCACAGTTGTTAAGTGAATCACTGCTGTTGACATTAGCAACATGGTTGTTCAGTGGACCTGGCTTCTCCATTGATTTTGCTTGTCAGAAGGTTGCCAAAGGGGACATGAACTTGAGACATAGCAATGGTCGTAAGTATGAGTCAGTTGCCATGCGTCTGAATTTTGGGGATGCTACAAAGGTCATAAGTGTGAAAAACAGTCATAAGCCACTTTTTTCAGTGCCATTGTAACTTTGAGCAGTCACTAAACGAACTGCTGTAATCGAGGACTAACTGTACGTGACACTTAAATGGAATTTTTACTTACTTTAGGTGACTGCCAGCCCAGTGGCTGCCCTGAGATTCAGTTTGACATAGATTATTATTCAGCAGTAGGAGAATCAACCTATGTGAGCTTTGAACTCTCATACTTCTCTTTCTTTTTCTTTTCTTTCTTTTTTGACATAATCATGAATAGAAGCCTGGAAATATTTGTATTCATCTCCACCATGACCCAAAATATGGTTAAGGTAACTATTGTTTGTGGGAAAAACATTCTGAGATGTTAGCTTGTCCTGAGAAGCCACATTAGGCATCAGGTGTGATTTTAAAATGATTTTTAGTTAAAATGGAGTGAAGTTTCTAATCTTAGTGGGTCTGTCTTGGAAAATGAAAGAAGCTGACTTTGGTTTATGGGTTTTTTGTTTTTGTTTTTTGTCAACAGGCTATCCAATGGTAGAATACTAAATAGAAACCAAGATGGTGGAAAGGTAGTGTGAGAAATGTAAAATAAGAACTGGAGAGAGACAGTGAGCAAAATAAAAAAATAAAAAAACCACAGAATTTGCCCTATGGGAAAAATCAATGCAGGTAGTCCTTGACTTATGACCACAATTGAGTCCAACATTTCTGCTGTTAAGTGAGATGTTAAGTGAATTTTGCCGCATTTTACGACCTTTCTTGCCTCAGTCGTTAAGCGAATCCCTGCAGCTGATAAGTTAGTAACCCAGTTATTAAGCAAATCTGGCTTCCCCGTTGACTTTGCTTATCAAACGGGGATTGCATCACCTTGAGACTAAAAGCCAACTGTTGTAAGTCGAGGACTACCTGTACTAAAAAAAAAAACCCGTGGGTCTCATTTCTTACAGGATTGACATCTGATTTAAACATTTCCCCCTGCTTTTGTTACCACCAAATGTTTATTTAAGCCCAAAATGGTGCAAGGCGGGGCAGGGCAAGGACACACAAAACCTAGTGTGTTTGCTGGAATTCTTCAGCACTGTTCTGAAGTGGGCTGTTATCTTAGTTGTGTTAAAAAACAACAACAGTTGATGCCTTTTGGTAAACAGACAGTGCCCGATTCAAGATTTGCGCTTTCAGAATTTGGAGGGAAAGAGTTACTTGCTTGCGATTCTGCAAAACCGCTGCTGTTTGCGGGGAGGTGGAACAGCTTGCGGGGGTGGGGGGGCGAGCTTTAGTGATATAACCCAGATTTTGTTATATGCAGCTTCTCGGGAACGCGTTTCACGAATCCCCAGCCTTTGTGGCTCACCTGTTGCCCAGGATGAAAGTTAGGCTGCCTCCGCAGACCTTTGCCTGAGAATGCTCATTGTCTAGGTGTTGATCGGATTTTTGAGTCACTGGCTTCAGCAAGATTGCTGCATCATGTGCCTTCCGTGCAATAGTGCACAAATGTTTGATCATTCTTGGCTCAAAAATCTGGGAAGAGAGTTACCAGGGTGATTGGAGAGCAGGGGGATGTGGCCTGCAGCTTGCCATCTGGCCATCCCTTGCTTGAGAAATGGCAGGGTCCTTCACGAGAAGCATTGTCACCAGGCCTTTGTAAAACCCAGCAAAACAAAATCCCCCACTATCCAGGCAGAATTATTTGACCGAAAGCCAGTCTTGGTTATTTATTGCACATGAATCTTCTAGGAAGTCCTGGTCTCTGTGTCACTGATCTAAGGCGGCTTCTGTGGACCAATGTCACGTTGTCACAGTGACTTTGCTGTCCTTGGTAATATGCCGGATTCCATCTCTGGCATTATTTTGGAAAACTCTTGGCTTCTAATCCTTTGTCCTTAAAGCAGAATGCCACAACCTCACACAATCTAATCTTTCGTTCACGTAGCCCTTGGCCACCCTGGTTGGGAGCTTTGGTCTCAGGGTATCTAAGACAGCAGCCTTAAGGTTTAACATTTGCCTCAGTCCTCCGTAAGGGTGGTGGGGGAGAAATTAAGTGTCTTTGCTTCACAAACGTGTGCATATTTTTGCAAATGCCGAAAGCTGTGCCTGGTGTCACATGACCTAGCAGAAATGAAGAATATAAGCAAAGATGAGATCCAAATAAGGGCAAGAAGAAAGTTATTTGGGGGAGAAGTAGCTGTCTCATGGTCATGGCTATTTATAGCCTTATTTCCTTTCTTTCACTCTACCTAAATGCATGCAATAGTGTTTGGTTGTACCTAGAACAAGCCAGCCTTTGCTCGTGAACGCTGATATTCCCCCACTTTCCCCGTAAGGAGTTATCACCTCTGTTAATAAAGCCACTGTCTTTGTAAATACATTTCAAAATCTCGGTTCAGCAACCCCTTCAGATTGGCATGGGATTTGCTTAACTATGAAGCAGTCAAGTTTTTCCAGGGGGAGGTATAATTTTAACCACACATTTTCTTTTTTTTAAAAAAAAAATGCTTCCAGATAATACTGGAAGCATTTTTTTCAAAAAAAAAAGTGTGATTCACCGTCATCTTTCCCTATTTCTGTGAATGTCTGAACGTCCCCTGAATTCCTGCTCATGGGAAAGCAATAAAAGCTTAGTGATCCCTGAAAGACTTAACAAACGCATACTAAAAATGAATAACATGTGCCATGCTAGGGGTTGTGTTCAGTTATTTAGATGCCCCAGTTATCTCTGGTTTTACAGCAAAACGCTGGAGCACCATTTGGCAAATGAAGTTTCTAGCCATTCAGAAAATCCTTCCGGTCTCTCTAGCCCTCTGTTTTTTTTTTTCTCCATGTTAACAATTCCTCCAAACTTGATTCAGTCCCTGAGATAATGGCAGTCTGCTTGGTAAGCAAATGCAATGTGTCATGTTACCAGCACAGCTGAGTGTAAACTCTATGTAGGGCCATGTTGTACTCAGAAAAGCGGGGAGGGGGGGACTCCAGACTAAGGAATGAATATGGACCTGCCAGCTGTCAGAGAAATTATGTGTCCTGAGCAAAGGGTGATGAATTGTAATGCTAAATTAAGATTGCACTGTAGGTTGTGTCTGAGGTTTTTTGTTTTAATCTTTCCATCCTTTGGGAAGCTGAATATCTTTTATTCCAGGGCTAGTCAGTCAAACTGACGGCCCAAACCCTTAACCTCTTTTTAACAGATCCCAGGGCCCTCTGAACCGCTGTTCATTTATGCCATGGGGTTTCAGTAGCATGGTTTTTCAGCTTGGTTATTTATTTATTTATTTTACTAAAAAAAAAAAAAAAAAGCAAGCTAGATTAATTAACCCTGCCCTTCCGGCGAGGTCATTTAGCATCACCAACGCATCTAGGAGCCACCACCAGAGAGATGGACGATAGAAGTTAAGACAGAAGTAGGCTCTTGGCTAGCTGAATAAATTATGCAATGAAGGACATTTGCATAATTTATGCAGGTGGTGCAATTGAACATACTCCTTTGTGGAAACCTTGGCTTGCATAGCTCCTCACCGATGCCACAGGAGGTTATTTTTGCTTCCTCCTTTCTCTCATCTCCAGAGTCCCTCTGCTATCTTTGTAGATACCTTTAAGGTGGTATGTTTTCATTGTCCACCATCGTCGGCAGCCCCAAGTCCTTCAAGACAAGTACAACAACAACATTTTAATAAAGAAACGGGGGTACACTGCCAGTTTCCATCACCCCCTCCTTCCCATTTTAATGGATAACATTGGATCAAAGCTGTTTTTGATTTCAACTTATGGTTTCTCTGCTTTGATGGCTAGTCCTTGCAAGCTGGTTTCTTCAATTCCAAAGACAGAGGCTCTGTGTGTGTAGGAATACTTCTCGCTCCCTACTCTCTTAAAAATAAAATACTTTTTTTTAAAGAAACAAAGCTTTGGCTGTTGTTCAAGGGAGGAAGTTAGAAGAGCGAGATACCCATGGTGGTATTTCAGATATATTTGTTCCTCTTCTTCTCTCCACCTTCTTCCCATCTTACGAAAGAGGCACAGGCACCCAAGATGAACATTATTTAAGAAAGGAAGAAAGAGGGAGGGAAAGAATAGATAAATATCCTTACTTCCCTCCCCCAAAAACCCCACTCTGTGCTTCAGTCTTTCTATTAAGGACTTATTTGTTGGCAACTTCCATTTCAATACTGTGACATGGGGCGGCTTGCAAGGATTAAAAACATTATTGCAAACAATTCCAACAAGAATAAAAATGGCCCATTGGGAGGGAGGTGAGGGATAAATTAAAACAACAAATTAACACAGTCAAGTCAATATATCCTACTCAATATACAATCAAGGGCAGAGGTAAAATCCTGGCACAGAGTCCGAGAAATGAGTCAGGTGTTGATGTACGGTAGGATTGGGGCTCCCTGGATTTCAAGGACAGTGTTGCTCTAGAGGGCAGGTGCAGACTTATGGGTCCCCACGGGATGGCATTCCTTCATAGATGGGAACAGCAGTCCACCCAGTATATTGCTTCCTGCATGGCTTGTTGTTTGGAATTCTCTAGATGTGGCCTAGTTTCTGTGCACAACAATCTGAGGCAGGAAGTAGTTTGTTGTGGGTACAGTATAGAGTGGGGAGGGGGAAAAGGTATCACCAACAATCTGGCCTCGTAATTATGCATGGGTTTTGATAGTCTAAAGCAGAGTGTGCAACTTTGGCAACTTTAAGATTTGTGGACTTCCACAAAGGTTGCACACTCCTGGTCTAAAACGTGAAGTAAGGTTGCACACTCCTGGTCTAAAATGTGAAGTAACTCCTTTATGGTAAAAAGTACGTCCGCTGTCATTTTTCCCCAATACAACCCCCACCCCTGGCATTTTAAGGACTTGGTGCAAAAGAAAAAAATCCATCCCTGCCTGTATAATCTTGGGCATAATATGCAGGGCAAATGTTCTTAAAACGCAATTGTTTTATTTTGCTGGGGGAAAGCTTGATCTTTGCCATGAATCTTCTCCCTCCCGCGAACCTTGCACAGCAGTCTCTTTGCTCCATTGATTAAAATCTTGAAATTGCCTTGGCGGGAAGTTCTCCTTTGCCAGGCTGTTTGAAAGGAACGGCCACTGAGCAAGGATGTGTGGTGGAGACCTTCCCCGTGGCTCCCGTCACCGGCCTATGGTACCTGAGCTGAGCGTGCTCTTCAGCACCAGTCTCAGATTGGAGGATATCGAGATGTATTTAGAATTAAAATGCCCCCAAAGAGAATTTTGAATTTTGTATGGTGGGTTGTTGAGGGCAGAGATAAATCAGCCGATGTGCAAATATGCCATACATGGTCAAATCTGGAAAGGGAACCCATGCTCAGGGGCTGTCTGTCTGTGTTGTTGTTGTGTGTGTGTGTATATAGATATTTTAGTTGGCTGTCTGAGCTGCAGCTGTTATGCTATAGAAGCAGATAGATTTTTATGTAACCATGATAGCTTAACCACTGTATGCTCTGGACAATAGAGTTAGCTGGAGAGGCAGAATTATATAAAATGGTATTTCCTACCTTGCATATTTTGAAGAATCTTGGGGTGGGGGATCCTCCTTGCAGAAGGATCTGTTTCTAATCTGTTTTTGGAGATAACAGAGAAATGGGGTGACCTAATGTAATAAGCTTTCGTAACCCTTGCCCTTGGTTTTCCGAAAATGTTTCCTGCAGCCTAAAAATTAACGAACTGGAACCGAGAGCTACCACTGACAGAGATATTTTATATATCAAGTCAGATTATTGAGGTTGTCCTAGGCCTTTGTTGTCTAGGACAAGTTTCTAATTGATAGCCACAGGGGTTGAACCAGCAACTTTTCTGCAGAATAGCATTGCTGTGTCTGACCTGCAGTTTGTTCTCTGAAATTCTAATAAACACAGAAGGTAAAATATCTGATCCCAGTTACGTTAGACCAGGCATCTCTAGATGTGAGAATAAGGGGTGGTGGTATAGGAGTTGGGAATGAACCCCAAGAAATGTAAAATAGGGAGTGAAAGAAGGAACGACACTCCCAGTGTGTCACCCACCTTGCCCTCTGCTGAATGGCTGTGGCTGCCCTTTGGGTATCTGGCCTGATGGCTGGGATTGTAACTTCCAGATCAAGTTAGAGTTGAAAAGAAATTAAGCCTAATTTTGAGGCATATCCATTTATCTACAGATGCTGATATGATTCGGATAGATTGGTTGATAGGGATATGGATTTAAATAAAGAGCATGCTATCTAAACACTATTAAGTCTAATTCATTAATTAGCAACTAATTGTCTTAGCTCCTTCCAATTTCTTCGCTCACACACAGAACTTGGGAATTGTAATTTGATGCTGGGGATCCTTATTATAGATCCCTAGCACCACCCCTTGAAGCAGGGCTTCCCAGAGAGAGAGGATGAGTATTAAATCCATTTGTTGAAAATATGTCTATGAGGTTAAATCTACAGAATAAAATGCATGTCTTCTTCAGCCAGACGACTTAAAATGAATGTCATTTGAACAGCCACATGTAGTGTTTTTCTTCCTTGCTTGGGAGGTCTTCTGCTCCAGATTTTGCAGCTTGTGACCATGACCAACAATCCATTGTTGGATTTAGAAGAAAACAATTGGAAAGGGACACGGCAAATATCCTGCACAAATGATTTGAACTGTCCATTATAAGTCCATAATGTCCTGCCCCGAAGCCCAAAGATATTGGACAAAAATTAGGCACTGGTTACAAGAAATAGTAAAAGAACAAATAGAATTTGAACCTGAGCTATTCATGTTAGGAATATTTAAAAAGAAATACAAGAAAAAGATTAAATATATTTTATTACACTTATTAACTGCAGCAAGAATAAAATATGCACAATGTTGGAAGCACAACACCATCCCTTCTGAGGAATTGGTTATTCAAAAAATCTTGGACTGTGCCGAAATGGATAGATAGACTCTAAAATTAAAAGATAAAGAAGAGTTGGAATATCATGAAATTTGGGATATGTGGTATAATTGGCTGGAAAATAGGAAATAAAGTTAAGATAAGGAAACTAGATAAAGGTATATAATCGTATAGTATCTTATATATTAATGTAAATATCTATAAGAGATGGATGTGCATAACAGTGCTGTTAATGTCATGATCAATTTCATTTTTTAAAGTGTTAAAAGAACAATAAAATTTATTTTAAAAAAAATAAGTCCATCAATCTGGGCCACTGGAGTGATTTCACAAAAGGACATTTTCACATTGGTTGCCTTCCTGCATTAGGTTAGGAAGCAGGAGACAGGGAATTCTAGCTCTGCTCTGCTCTAGGCATGAAAGCTGGCTGGGTGACTTTGGGCCAATCATCAGGAGGCAGTGAATTCTAATCCTGCCTTAGGTGTGATTGCCAGCTGTGGTGACTTTGGGCCAGTCACTTTCTTTCAGCCCAACCTACCTCAGAGGGTTGCTGTTGTGGAAAATAGGAGAAAAGTATGAACTATATTTGCTACTTAAACATAATAAATGCTCATTTTTTTTTTTTTTTTAAAAAGATCTAAAAACAGTCTAAATCTAGTCAGTTTTCTGGGTATGTACAATAAACAGAACTATGGATGAACAGATTGAGGTGGGATTGCACAACATGTTTTGCCACAGAAAACAAGGATTAAAATTACCAAGCTTAATATTTACTGCTAAGCCACTCAATCTTTGAATGCATTTTGCAAGATCTGCAAACTAGCTCTTTTATCAAGAGCAATGTGGCCTTTCACCTTCGCTTTAGCAAACATAAGCAAGGCTTTGTCTTAATATAAATTCATCACTATTTCGTTTCCACTTGAATGGGGAGACCATTTTTGTTGGAATCTGTGAATATGATTAAAAAAAACAGCAGAGACTTGTAGCACCTTATAAATTAACACATTTATTATGACAAGTTTCATGAACCACCCAGCATGTCAACTGTTAGGGACACCATGCATGGAACTACTAATTTTTCTGTTATGATCCTGTTAATGGAATAGTCAGTGGAAAATATTTTAATATTTTCTTATAGTCTACAAAGAAAACATCAATTTTTCTCCCTTCCTCAGGAGATTTAGTATGTAACAGTTCCTCTTCATCTTAGAAAAATGCTTGGAGACAAAAAATAGTTTTATTCTTTTTATAGTGATTGTCCTGCTTATTATTTTCTTAATTTATTGGCCTTTTGATCATAGGACTACCAGAACTGGATGGAAACATCCAGGCAACCATGAGATGGCAGTAAAGAGTTAAAATGAGTTTTTTATAGATTTTGAGGCTGCGGAATTAGCAACTCCACTCAACTATATCAAGAAATAATAGAATAACAGAGTTGGAGGTTTTCTTGTCCAATCCCCTATGGTGAGCCTATGGCACGCATGCCGGAAGTGGCACGCAGAGCCATTACTTCTGGCACGCGAGCACTTGCCCAGAAAACGTGTACTGCGCATGCGTGCGCGCTGCCCGCCCAACAGCTGATTGTCGGGTATCTGGTGCGCATGTGTGGGGACACGGTGGCGCTCAAGAGACACGCATGCACAGAAGCATGTGGTGCGCATGAGGGGGGTCACATGTGCAGAAGTGCACAGCGTGGGTTGTGTGGGTTGCTCGTGCATGCGCAGGCGGCATGGGGGCGCACGCATTGCCTTCTGGGTGATGGCACGCGAGCACAAGCAGGTAAGTGCGCGCACAATTATCGGCACGGGAGCTCAAAAAGGTTAGCCACCACTGCACTATACCATCTCAGTACAGTTTCTTCTTAAAAATGTGCAGTGTTGGAGCACTTAACAACTTCTGGAGGCAAGTTGTTCCCCTGATTAATTGTTCTAACTATTAGGAAACTATCAGGAAATTTCTCCTTAGTTCTAGGTTAGTTCCCTCATTGATTAGTGTCTATCCATTGCTTTATTGTCCTGCCTTCAGGTGCCTTGCTTGGAGAATAGGTTGACTTCCTCTTCTTTGTGGCAGCCCCTTAGATATTGGAACACTGCTGTTATCCCTAGCCCTTCTTTACATTAAACTAAACATACCCAATTCCTGCAATCGTTTTTTATATTTTATCCTCCAAGCCCTTAATCATCTTGGTTGCTCTTCTCTGCATTCTTTCTAGAGTCTCAACATCTTTGTTATATCACAAAACTAGATGCAATATTCCAAGTGTGGCCTTACCAAGACATCATAAAGTGGCATTAACATTGATTCTATCCCTCTATTGTTGCAGCCTAGGATTGCATTGGCTTTTTTTGGCAGCTGCAGCACACTGCTGGCTCATATTTAAGTGATTGTCCACTTAAACCTCACAATTACTGCTGTTGAGCCAGGCTGCACCTATTCTATACCTGTGCATTTGACTTTTCTTGTCTAAATGTAAAAACTTACTTTTCTATACGGTGGAACCTTGGGTCGCGAGCACTTCTGTTTGCAACCAAATCGGGTTCCAACTAAAAAATCCACCTGATTTTTGAATCAGGTCATGATTCAAAAATCGGGTAGTGAACAAAATTTGTGCAGAAAGATTCCCTTTCCGTGCCGATTTCCCCTTCGGCGTCATTTTTTTGACTGCGCATGTGCATTCGGTTGTGCTTCCAGTCACAACCAAATTGGGTCGCAACCGTAGTCCTGGAACAGATTATAGTCACGATCCGAGGTTCCACAGTATATTGAATTTCATGTTGTTAGATAGGGCCAAGTCTGTCAAGATCCTTCTGCATCCTGAGTCTATCTGAATAGTCGGCCTCGACTCTCTCCCTTCCCTTTTCTCATTTGCCTCAGTTTCCTTTATTTTATTTTATTTATTTATTTATTTATTCAATTTCTGTAGCTGCCCAACTCAACCAAGTGTCTCTGGGTTTCTTACCATTCTAAAATTGATTCAATTGCAAACCCATTATTTATTGCCAACATCTCTCTGTTTGGGTCTGTTTTTCATGTTGTTTATTGTGCAGTTTCAAAGACTGAACCAATACGTGATAATTGTGTACAGGAAAGGATGAGTTCAGAGCTAGGGTCTGTGCCTAACATGTGTGGAATTAAGGTGGTTGATGCCAACTTCCAACCAGGTGCTGGAAGTCCATGTTAGGCTTCAGTGCCTAGAATTCCTATTATGGCCATTAGAGAAGGAGAGTTTCAACACACTTGCAGTATAAAAAACAGGATGGTGAATGCTCTCTTAATAGTGACATAAAGGGCCTGATAGGCCTGTTTAAGTCGGTTTTGATACACGTTTGTTTGTTTTTCCACTTCTCTGAGTGACAGGACGCCTAGACTGGATTTGCAGAATCAGTGCCCTTCTGTGGGTCTGGATAAATCAATGGATGGCAAGGCTTTAGAACAGGGGTATCAAACTCAGGGTGCTTAGATCTGGGCCATGGGGCCACCCTGGAAACTGTGAAGGATTGGCCCGCGGTGCTTCTGCCAGTAAAAATGAAGCTCGCAAGCCTCCCGAGCTCTATTTTTACTGGCAAACAGTTGCAGGAGGCAGTCCCAGCCAAAAACAGAGGGCGGGATTCCGTTTTTACTGGCAGAGCACTCGGGCTACTACAGGTGCCCCTCCCCCCCGACAGGAGTGATGTCATACTGGCCATGTCCCCCCTGGCCACGTCCCCCCCATCCATCCCAATGCCAAAACACAACCCTGATGCGGCTCTCAATGAAATTGAGAATGACACTCCTGCTTTAGAAGAAGCCCCCATCAACATAAAACCTTCTCTACCATCCACCTGCTGCCTGAATGCTTTCTAGCAAGTTTGCCAAACAATTCCCAAATGCTCAACTCCAGGCCCACCTTACAAAGGCTTTACCTTCAGCCTCAAACTGTTCCGCAGCCTCCTGCTACAGTCAGGTGGAGGGTGGGGTGAGTCATATGTTCCAGCGTGGCTTTTTCAACAGCGTAATGGCCCATCAGTGACCAAGTGACTAAGACTCAGCAAGGCTATAGATGATTTTTATTGTATGGTGTCATTTTGAGTCACCTAGCTCACCAATGCCTCCCTGGAATTGCTAAAGATCTCCCAGGTCTACTAGACATGTAGGTCTATCCCAGCCCTTGCAGTCCTTTTAATGCAAGAGAGCATGGAGTTCCGAACTTTGGAGTTCCTAAATGACGTCAGTTCCAAAAGGACAGTGGAATTCCAACATATTTTTAGCACATCCGTTTATTCTGAGCCTCCAATATACGGTCGAAGGAAGGCATCCAAGACAGTAGGTAACGGATGGAAATCAGTTAAAGCCTTCACATGCCCTCCGTGGCAAAATAATAGTACTAAAGTCTATCTATTTGTTTAGACATATTCCTCCATCCAGATGTCTCTGTAATTTGAAATCTGATTCTCTTCCTTTTCCTTCTGTCCACCAAGTACCCCTTTAATAGTTTTTCGTTTTCCATACATCCTTTGGTTAGGAACTTAAGTTCATATTCTCACATTTTTCTATCGAGAGAAAGTTTTTATTGGAAGTAGATAATTAGTATATAAAGATATAGCTATAGACAATATACAATATAATTTTTTTTTCTTTTTACAACCCCGTAATCCCTTGTTTTGGGGTAAGGTTGGGGCGACTGAATGGAGCTGAGCATTTACTGTCCAGAGGCCCTTCCTGATCCCTATGCAGAGTTCGCAGCAGATATTTTCTCTTCGTGCCCTGATAAGAGAAGTACCTGTTGCTGCCTAGGATTGAACTCTCAACCTTCCAAATGGAAGATGAGTGTTCACCTCTAACCCATCATACTGTGCATAGTAACTATAGTAGCTATAACTATAGATAGATATAGATATTTCAAAATATTGGAACAGGGATTCTTTCCCCAATGGTCTTTCACAGAAAAATAGAAGTACAACTTTACCTTGAAGAAATTTAGGGTTCCATTTTTCTATATAATGATTTATATAATGATCTATTTCTATCTCTCTCTCTCTGTGTAGTAACATGATGATGATAATGAAGATGATGATATCCATTCAGTCAAGTCCGACTCTTGGCAGTTGTAGGGCCAAATCTCTCAACATCTTCCGATCTTGCACTACTTCTTTGAGTTTTTCTATACTCTGGATCAAGGGTCTTCAAACTTGGCAAGTTTAAGACGTGTGGACTTCAACTCCCAGAATTCCGGAGCTAACATGACTGGAGGAGGAATTCTGGGAGTTGAAGTCCACAAGTCTTAAAGCTGTCAAGTTTAAAGACCTCTGCTTTGGATAGTAACATATATTTAGAATCATATTATATCTAAATTTTATATAATGTAAAATAAATTTTCTATGTAAATCTCAAGGATTCTGAGTTGCAATTGATTCAATTGGTAGATTATTAATCAGCTCAAGCTTTACTTGATCAAGACACTCTCAGTTCAGTTTGTCAATGACTGCAAATTTTAATTGATCAACCTATGATTTAAGAGCATCAGCTCTTTAGAGTTTCTTAGCTGTAGAAAGGAATGCAGCTGCGAGCTCTGAAAACAGTATTTTTCTCTTAACAAGTTGTATCTTTTGCCTAAGCTGGCAACAATATTGAGTTAGTGGTGATACAGGTTGGTGGCAATCTGCCGATTAGTTTCAATTTCTTCCAATTGGATTTATCCATCAAAGTGATGGTTGACACCATAGAGTATTTTTATTGAACAAAAGTGTGAATTGCAGGCTCTGAATTTATATAGGCGTGGGGTGCCTACTATTTTTGTTTATGCAAAGTGAAGAGAAAAAAACAATGCATGTAACTAGACTTGTCAGATACCAATACATAATTAGATTTGTCTTTTATCATCCTGCCCTAACTTGGCATTCTGCAGTTTCTATTGGGAAAAACCAGTCAAAGCCACAAGAAGTATTTTCATTTGCACAGTCTGTCCTTAAAGGAGTAAATATTCATTTTGGCTGAAGTGCAGATGATAAATGTTTTAATTAAATATCCAAATAACCACCCACCTGGCTACTTACATAGAGTACAGCTCGCCTCCCTGTCTGTATACTAATAGCAATCTCTTGTTCCTTCTGTATCCAAACATTATCCTCCAGTCAGTATACCTGGGGGAAGCATCCCAAGATTTTAAAAAGTACATCAACCTTGGGGGAGGGTAGAGTGGAGGGATCCGAACTACTGTGGGCCTGTTTTCCCCTGCCTACAATAGAATAAAATAGAGTAGAGCAGAGCAGAGCAGAGCAGAGTAGAGTAGAGTAGAGTAGAGTAGAGTAGGGTAGGGTAGAGTAGAGTAGAGTAGAGTAGAGTAGAACAGAACAGAACAGAATAACAGAGTTGGAAGGGACCTTGGAGGTCTTCTAGTCCAACCCCCTGCCTAGGCAGGAAACCCTACACCACTTCAGACAAATTTGTTATCCAACATCTTTTTAAAAACTTCACAACTTCTGGAGGCAAGTTGTTCCACTGATTAATTGTTCTAACTGTCGGGAAATTTCTCCTTAGTTCTAAGTTGCTTCTCTCCTTGATTAGCTTCCATCCAGGTTGCTTCTTGTCCTGGCCTCAGGTGCTTTGGAGAATAGCTTGATTCCCTCTTCTTTGTGGGCAGCCCTTGAGATATTGGAACACTGCTATCATGTCTGCCCTATACATCTGTGAAATCCAGCTGTTGAGGACTGGCTGAGAAACCAGGAGGGTTTAGAGGTGTCAGGTTGGGGCATTACAGAATGGGGGGTGGAGTGTTTAAAATGATTATTTTACTCAACATTTTAAGTACATTTTTACTCTATTTTAGTTTATTCTATTAAGTACATTTTTTTTATTTTATTCAACATTTTAAGTACATTTTTCATCTGAATATCTTCTGATTTCTGCACTTGTGATAAAAAAATGAAACTTTGACTTTGGTTCTGTCGATTAGATTTGTCGTTATAGAAATGGCTGGTTATATACTAACGTGTAAAAGCAAAAAATTGAGGCTGGAGTGTTTTTATCTTGTATTGTGCTAAAGGGAGATGGAAATCAACACCTTCCCCCATACCTAGTACCTTATATTTTTATCCCCTTTTTCTCCCCCCCCCCCATTTCCCATTTCTAGTTCTCTTTGTATTTTAAATGTAGGTAATATAATAAATAAATAAAATTTAAAAAGAATGGGATGGAGTGTTTCATGCTGCAACATTTTGTTGCTGATGCATCTGTGTATGCTTATTCAGAAGTTAAATTTACCACGTTTGGTTAGAGGCAGGGAGGTTTGCAGCCCCCAGACTCTCGTTCCTTCTGTTTTCTTTCTTTCCTTCCTTCCGCACATCCTTTCCGTGTGGGTTGCTACTCGTTCCTTACACCTGTCTTCGGTACAGCTACTTGCCAATACTCTGATAAGTATCTCTTGCTGCATCTTTCGCCATAAGTCCCCCTCCTCATCCCCCAAACCTCCCCAGCTTTTATGCACCCTCCGGGCTCTGACTGAATTCATCTCTCTTGTATCCGCATCAGAAGATTCTCACATTTTGATGGCTGCTTTTGCCGAAGAGCATCTCTCTCTCTCTTTTCCCCTCCTTTTTTTCCTTCTTAGCCACAAGTTTGAGGTAATTATATTTGAGGGTCCTTCTCAAGGTTTGGGAGCCTGTGTCTGCAGTGGGGAATCTTCTTTTTCTCAATGTCTGCATTCCTTCCCCAAACAGCTGCAATGCAGGAACAGGTTTTGAGTGGTAGAGAAAGACGTAGGCTTGCAATGTCTCTCCATTTCTCTCTCTCTCTCTCTCTCTCTCTCTGTCCCTCCCCCCCTCTCTCTGTGTCCCCTCCTCCCTCTCTTTCAATTTCCAACCAAAGCTATAAGTCATGTCATCCCAGGTAGTTTATGGGCTGCAAGCAGGAGAGCCTGGACTAGAGTGGGGTGAGAGGTGCTCTGCCTGGCTGGCTGGCTGGCTTCAGAAAGCCAGATTTCTCCCATGCAGACCTGAGGCTTAATTTAAACCAAGATGCATCTCCGAGGCCATTTCTCAGTAGTTAGCCTCTGTCATGCAACACCAAATTATCACTGGCAATAATTAATCATAATAAGATATCATTATGTGCTTTTGCAAGCCTCTCTCTCTCTCTCTCTTTCCTGAACAGCTTTGTTTGATGCTGGTGGGGAGCTATTCTGGAAAGAGATAATAAAGGAGCTTGCAGATTTCAAGGTAGTCCTCTCCTGTCCCCAGTGCTGTTTCCATCCAGGAAAGGAGTTGAGGAAGCTCAAAGGTTCAGAGTCTCTCAGTGCTAAACCTTTAATTGATCCGCATTCACACAGCTTGGGCATATTTTATTTATTTTATCGACCAAGGGGCAGCACAATGGTGACCCTGGTAATTAAGCTGCAAGCAGGAAGGTTTGGAAATGATCAGCTTTCCCCACTCACTGCAGCCTACCTTTGTCTACACAGGAGGCATTTTCCAAACCGGTTCCACTTGCTGAATGGTGGATATTCCCTAGCACCTGAATGCTCTAACCATGTGCAGAGCGCATTCCTTTCAGATCAAAAATAGGAATCTGAAATGATAAATTCTGGGGAATGGATAGAGTCCCAAGATATGTTCAAATTCAAAGGAATTTCCTTAAAAAAAAATATTGTGAATATCCAAGTGGGCATCTTAATAATTGCAAGATTCCCTGTGGTCCCTTCCATGCACTCCCCCCAACCCTTGTTATCCAGTTGTTTTAAGCGAAGGCAAAGTGCACACATTCTTTTATGTAATGCACCATCTCTGGCCTGTTTCCTTTCCAGCTGCAGTCCTGTTTAGTGGAAGACATAAGAAGGAAAGCATTAACCCAGTGGTGGCTAACCTTTTGGGCTCCTGTGCCAAAAGTTGTGTGCACGCTTGCATGCTCGCGCTCGCGTGCCATCACCCAGAAGGCAATGTGCCCCCAACGTCCCCTCATACATGCATGCGCAATGCCCACCTACCCCCCCACCCCTCCGCTGCCCCCTTACCTGCACTGCGCCTCACAGCTGACTTTTGGACAGTCTGAGGCCTTTTTCAGCCTCCCAAAGACTTGAGGAAGGCTTCTGCAGACTTTGCAGGCCAAAAACTAGCCCCATTTTGTCACTTCTGGTATTTTTGGAAAAACAGGAAGTGACAAAACGGGGCTAGTTTTCAGCCTGCACAAGCCTGCAGAAGCCTTTCTCAAGCCTTTGGGAGGCCAAAAAAGGCCTCAAACCTGCCGAAAATCAGCTCTGAGGCGTGCACATGCACAGTGAAATAAGTTTGTCTGTAGCTCGCGTGCCAGCACAAATGGCTCTGCGTGCCACCTGTGGCACGTGTGCCATAGGTTTGCCATTACGACATTAACCTACCTTACCAACGTGTCTGCAGGTCCCGAATGTGCAGTTTGTTGAACATCAAATCAGAAAATAAAAATGCTTCTTTATTGTTATAGGCCAATGTTTCACAACCTTTCTGGTTTTGCAGACTGAGGGGGGCGGGGGGGGCAAGAGCGGGATGGTTCCACGTGAGCGATGGGCACACATGTATGCACGTGTCTGCCACTTGTACAAATAGAGCCGCGCATGTGTGTGCACTTGCCCGTCACTCGCACAAATGGAACTATGCGTGTGCACACTCGTCCACTGCTTCCACAGTCCGGTTCCAAATGGTTCACAACCTACTACTGGGCCATAGCCCAGGGGTTAAAGATAAAGGTTCCCCTCGCACATATGTGGTAGTTGTTTCCAGCTCTAGGGGCGGTGCTCATCTCCACTACAAAGCTGAAGAGCCAGCGCTGTCCGAAGATGTCTCCCTGGTCATGTGGCCGGCACGACTAAACGCTAAAGCCGCACGGAACACTGTTACCTTCCCACCAAAGTGGCCCCTATTTTTCTACTTGCATTTTTACATGCTTTCGAACTGCTAAGTTGGCAGAAGCTGGGACAAGTAACGGGAACTCACTCCGTTATGTGGTACTAGGCTTTCAAACCGCCAAACTGCCAACCTTTCTGATCGACAAGCTCAGCGTCTTAGCCACTGAGCCACCACGTCCCTTAGCCCAGGGGTTGGAGACCCCTTTATAGGTGACACTAGAGAAACGGTGTCTAAAATGGATTAGGGTTGACGTTCTTATTTACACAATCTTTCAGATAATTCCGACGGGATTGGGATCTTTTAAGTACAGGTAGTTCTCAACTTATGATGACAATTGAGCCCAACATTTCCGTTGCTAAGCAAGACAATGGTTAAGTGAGTTTCCCCTCCCTCACTTTACCACCTTTCTTGCCATAGTTGTTATGTGAATCTGGTTTCCCCATTGACTTTGCTTGTGAGAAGGATGCAAAAGGTGATTGCATGACTCCGAGACACTGCAACCATCATAAATACATGCCAGTTGCCAAGCAGCCAAATTTTAATCACAAAAAGCAACTTATGACCATGGTCATAAGTTGCTTTTTTCCAGACCCGTTGTAAGTTCGAACAGTTACTAAACAAATGGTTGTAAGCCAAGGACTACCTGTGTTTCCCTCTTAAGAGTTCCCTCTTACTGTCACTGTGTTCTCGCTGAACATTCAGTGTAAAGTGGGCTAATTGGCCTTCCAAAAAGCAACTTTGCTATGGAAGTCCCTTAATACATTTGTAGTGGAGGTACAATAGATGCCTTTCCTGCAAAGCACAAGGCAATATTCCCCAACAAAGTTTTCCAACGCTTTCATCCAATCACTTTTCATTCGGCAAGAATCTTCCAGATGTACCAGTCTGAGGAAACCTTTCTGCACTTCCTTGAACTAAAAACAATAGTTAAACTATGGTTATGATGACCATACCAGTCTGGGAAAAAAATTCAGTTGTAAGTGTGAAAAATGGTTATATGTCATTTTTATTCAGTGCCATTCTAACTTCAAATGGCTGTAAGTTGAGGACTACCTGTGTCATACCATTCCTAAGAATCAATTGTACCATAAGATAATTTTAAAAATGTGCCCGATTACGTGTAATGCAGCTGTTCATAATTGATGAGTTGAGATTTTTGTTATTGATACGATTTTTAGTGCAGTATCTTTTGAAAAATCCTGAGGATGCCTGCCTTGAAGTGTCTCCATTGCTGCTGTAACTCATCTATCTATCTATCTATCTATCTATCTATCTATCTATCTATCTATCTATCTATCTATCTATCTACATCTATATCATCTATCATTATCTCTATCTATTATCTCTATCATCTATCATTATCTATCTATCTATCTATCTATCTATCTATCTATCTATCATCTATCTATCATCTATTATCATCTATCATTATCTCTATTATCTATATCATCTATCATCTATCATCTATCATCTATCTATCTATCTATCTATCTATCTATCTAATATCTATTTATCTATCTATCATTTATCTATCTATCTATCTATCTATCTATCTATCTATCTATCTATCTATCTAATATCTATTTATCTATCATCTATCTATCTATCTATCTATCTATCTATCTATCTATCTATCTATATCTATTTATCTATCTATCATCTATCTATCTATCTATCTATCTATCTATCTATCTATCTATCTATCATCTACCTACCTACCTACCTACCTATCTATCATCTATCTATCCATCCATCTATCATCTATCTATCTATCTATCCAATTATCTATTTATCTATCTATCTATCTATCTATCTATCTATCTATCTATCTATCTATCATCTATTATCATCTCTATCTATTATCTATATCATCTATCATTATCTATCTATCTATCTATCTATCTATCTATCTATCTATCTATCTATCTATCTATCTATCATCTACCTACCTATCTATCTATCATCTATCTACCTACCTACCTACCTATCATCTATCTATCTCTACCTGTCTGTCTGTCTGTCTATCTATCTATCTATCTATCTATCTATCTATCTATCTATCTATCATCTATTATCATCTATCATTATCTCTATTATCTATATCATCTATCATTATCTATCTATCTATCTATCTATCTATCTATCTATCTATCTATCTATCTATCTAATTTCTAGGTCGCCCACCTCACCTCTTGCTACTGGTTATCCTTTCTCTTCTTTTTCCTCCTGAAGAGATGGTAGAACATAGAATAACAGAGTTGGAAGGGACCTTGGAGGTCTTCTAGCCCAACCCTCTGCTCATTTCAAACAGATGGTTGTCTAGTCTCTTTTTGAAAGCCTCCAGTGATGGAGCACCCATAAATTCTGAAGGCAAGCTATTCCATTGGTTGATTGCTTTCAGTGTTAGTAATTTTCTCCTTAGTTCTAGGTTGCATCTCTCCTTCGTTAGTTTCCATCCATTGTTTCTTGTCTTGCCTTTTGGTGCTTTGGAAAATGGGTTGACCCCCACGACTTTGTAGGAGCTCCTCAAATATTGGAACACTGCTATCATGTCACCCCTAGTCCTTTTTTTCATTAGAGTAGACATACCTACTTTCTGTAACCATTCTTTGTATGTTTTAGCCTACAGTCCCCTAATAATTTTAGTTGTTCTTCTCCAGACTCTTTCCAAAGTCTGTCCAGTCTGTCTTTAATAACAGAGGACGGCTCTGAATAATTGTTGCAAGAAAGTAAAACTTTTTTCTGGAAAACTTGACCTTTTTGCCTGAGATCAGCTGGATAGAAATGTCTTGAAGAACATTCTGAGTCTCCATCATCTATGTCTGACAGAGGAAGTGCACTTTCCTCCGGGTTTCAGCTGCTGGTTTCACCCTTTCCCTCTCCAGAGGAACCTTTTGGCATCTTTTGCTTGGCAGATTCCTTGCCTGAGAGATTAGAAACATCATATGGGGTTGAGTCACTAGGGAATTTCAAGGGTACTTTTAGGGAGAATATCCATTTAGAACTGGTCTTTGGGGGCTCACCATTGGCCACGTGAGCCAAATATAGGGAGAATCCTTGCAGCTGCATCCTGCAGGCAAAAATCAGCAGCTGTGAGCAAGCTCTTCTTTTAAAAATTTCAGGCTTGTCAAATTTATCTATGTCCATATGGCCTAGGTTCATATAAGATGTTGATTAAAAACCAAGAAGCTGATTTTTTCCAATATGTTAAACTTGACTGTTGTTTTCTTTTGGTCTTTAGAGCAGGGGGTCTCCAAACTTAGGAACTTTAAGACTTGATGGACTTCAACTCCCACAATTCCTCAAATCTTAAAGTTCCCAAGTTTGGAAAGCACTGTGTTGCTCAAAACTGGTTGTTGATTAGTTTATGATGCAATTTATGGTGCAAATGTAGAAAATGGGCCCATACAATAACTTAAGTGTATAATACAAGCCCAATCACACATAGATTAATTTTATATGATATTTTATGAAGACTAACATGTTTATTTTTATCTCCATCCACACTCTTATTTTTAAAATATTCTTAAAAGAAATGCAGGGAAAGATTTGCATATGTATTTTCATTTAAAAACATTTTGGTTAAAAAGATATATAGATTGTCTAGGCCTCGTTTGCTGAACCGAACTCTCATCCCACTTATTTATTTATTAATGTAGTAATTTTATAAAATTGCCCAACCCAAATAAAGTGACTCTGGGTGTCAAAACGGTCTATAAATTTCAGAAGATCATAGTATTTTTTAGGGAAGCATTTCAAAACCACTACAAATGAATGACATGTTTACTTTTTAGCCACATATTCAAAATTGTATGCCGGCATTAAGAATAGCCATTTCTCCTAAGCATTATGATATCAAACCTGCATGTTAATTGTTTCAACCTTGGCGCAACATTAAAAACTGATAAATTGTCAATTATTTAATTTAGTATTAGTTTACCAACTGCTAAGGGGTTCAAGTTGGGTTTCCCACTCAAAATGCTGAAAGCATTTTGGTCTGCTCGTTTATCATTTTTGATTATTTCGAAGTGATGATTTAATGTGAGGTGCAGCACTACAGTGCTTGAAGTTCTGAAAGTGCTTTGTTCTGAGCTGATTTATCTTCAAAGGGCCAATGAAACAGAGTTTCTCAGTCTCCCCAATTCTAAGACAGGGGTGTCAAACTCAAGGCCCGAGGGCTGGATCTGGCCCACAGAGTGCTTAGATCTGGACCGTGGGGCCAGGATCAGGATCTGGCCCATGGAACTCCATTTTCGCTGGCAGAGGGCTGCAGGAGGCCATCATGGCCAAAAACGGGGTCCAGTGGCCTACCCGAGCTCCGTTTTCACTGGCAGAGCGCTCGGGCCACCACAGGTGCCCCTGACAGCAGGTGCCCCTTGAATGACGTCAAGCTGGCTATGCCCACCCTGGCCACACCCAATCCGTCCCCAAGGTCAAACACAACCCTAATGCGGCTCTCAATGAAATCAAGTTTGATACCCCTGCTCTAAGATGTGTGGAGGAGAATGACTGGGGAATTCTGGGAGTTGACATCCATACACCTTACAATTGCCATGGTTGATAAACTCTACTCTAGAAGATGCCCCAAAGGTGCTTTTTCAAGAGGCAGCTGGACTTTCTTGTTTTTCTTTGAACATGTTTCGCTTTTCATCCAAGAAGTTTCTTCAGCTCTGACTCGATATGTGTGTGTGTGTGGGGGGGGATGGAAGGACTTATGTTCCTTGCAGATAGCTGGTCATTTGCATTCTTTTGATGACCAGCTGTCTGCAAGGAGTATAAATCCTTCCATTCCCCACCATCCAGTCAGAGCTGAAGAAGCCTCTTGGATAAGAAGCGAAACGTCTTCAAAGAAAAACCAGCAAGTCCAGTTGCCTCTTGAAGAAAAAAAGCACCTTTGGGACAACCATGACCTGGATGACTTGAGTATCTCCATAGACATTTACTGTAGAAGATCCACAAATGGAAAATGAAAACGGTTCTGTGATTGGGAGGCAATTCTTTTCAGTTTCTTCACAAGAGTGCAATTCCACTTTCCCATCTCTTTGCGTTCGATTCTCACCTCACTTTTCTTCTTTCCGTTCTACATTTGTTAGCCCTGCCTCAATGTCACGTCATTGGTTTAATGTACCTATTTTGCCTATTGTTTTCTAAGTACATATTGCATTTGCCTGTCAAGAGTGAAACATTGGCAACCAGGTTCCTCCTTGGTTTCAACTTGTCATTACGGTGAAGGATGGGGGGAGGTGATGATTATGAATGGATTAGTTGAAGAAACGAAACTTCTGCAGTTCCACTGAAGAGAGAGTCTGGAAACTTTGCAAGGACATCTTAAACAGGTGTGAAGAAGGCGGCAGATGGTTCCCATAACAAGGAGAACTTGTTTACATGGTCTACATGGAAGCCAGGGGACTGGGCTGGGAAATTCATTGTTTAATACTGTGAGCTGAGTGGTGCCTGAGAATGTCAGATTCAGTATTACCTCGCCACGACCATGCAATGTATTCAATAAGCAGTAAGCTTTTCAGAAATGAAATGATCCTGGACTTTTACTTGGATACTCAAGCTGGATGTTGACATTGCCAGCAAGGATCTAAATGAGATGTGGGAAATAGTTTTTTTTAAAAAAAGTTTTTATTGGTTTTTAAAAACAAACATAAACAAACAAAACATAAAAACATCAAACCATCTTCCATATGTATACATACAGTGTGCTGGTTGGTTTACAAATTGTTTTGTGCTTCCATTTCGTAGTCTTCAATTACAATTAGATGTGGGAAATAGTTTTGATGTGACTGAGTCCTCTACTCTCTACCGTATCAGGGAAAGCCAATTTCTCAGCTCCTGTATATTTTGCAGACACCCAGTAGAGACGATCATGATTGTAAATGAAGAACAGGTCAGGCAGGATGAGTGGTGAGATTGGCCTTGCTTTTCATCTTCAGCAATCAGACAGGATTGTGAGAGATGATGAAGCTGGAGAGCCAGGGAGGAGATGGGAAGGAGCTATGCGTAAGCCATTAGAGCAACTGGCTCAGCATTTGAGCGGTAGCGTCTTTTTTTAGCCTGTTATTTTGCCGCTGCCGTACTGATTTTCTTCAGCTAGAGGAGGAGAATAGAAGACAGGGAATACCGACTATGGCGGTTGCCTGTAGTCTGTGCTCTCTGCCTGCCATGTGAAAGATTAATGCTAATTGTAATAATCTCTCCAGATTCCAATTCATCCATTGCTTCTGCACCTCTTAAGGAGGGAATCAAGACGTCTTTTCTCCTCATTGGCTTCCCTGGGCTCAAGTCCCATTTCTTACAGCTGCGGCTAGGAGGGCCCTGGGATCCTGGCATTCAGCCATTCCACCTCTTAACAAACCAGACCATACATATATAAAGGAAGCATAGGAAGGCTGGCTGGCATCAGATTATCTCTTTCCTCTTAACCCTTTCTTCTCTCTTCTGAGAATTTGGGGTAGCAAGACCCAGGACACACACACACACACACACACAAGTTTCTGAATCTGAATGCTGACTATACAACCCTCAGGGTTTGGTGCTTTTTTTTAGTATTAATCATTCAGTTCCCTGCCAGACATAATGTATTTTTAACTCAATATATCCCACAAGTTCTGTCCCCTCCTTGACATTTTCTCTTCCAAGTCCATAATTTTGAGGTTTTGTTAATTATGTCCCATTCCTGACTCTTGAATGGCCATATCAATAAGCATCTTCCAGGATAACTACGGCTTCATTTCCCCACAGTGAACTAGCGAGGAAGCAAAAGTTTTCATTTCGAATTTCTTCCTTGCCTGCTCTTGTTCAGGCAGAGGCACCCAAAAATGGGCAACCATAAATTATATAATTATCCCCTCCCTCACCCCACCCCATTTTAGTCAGCATCGCCACCAATCTTGTACCTGACTTCTACTAGCATCTTCTTATTGGCTAGAAAATAGCTTAGTCACTCTGGGTGGAGAGAACCGGATAGGCCAGATAGCCAGTCACTCTTGGAGGAATAAGGTGGTGTGAGGTTTTGAGTCATGCAAGGAAGGGAAATGGGAAGAAGTCAATCACATCGGAAGGGCAAACTGCAGGAGCACGGAAATAAGGCAGAGTGGACTTCGATTATGCGTGAGAGTTTGCAAGGGATGTCTCTGGGGCCGAGAGTGCTAATCAAACCTGCAAGGATGTCTCAGAGGAAAACTCCATTCTGTATTATCAGTTGTACCCACGTGCCTCTGTGTGCTTGTGTGTTCTTTTAGTAACCTAATTGACTCAGATCTATTTTCATCTATGTTTGAAACCATTCACATCCAGGGAAGCATTTCCCCCTAGATAATCGTTCCAGACGAGCAGGTTTCAGGCCCTTCTAGACTATCTGAGGAACGCTTGAGTAGCCTGATGGGAAATACTGCTGAGAAGTGGAATGCAAAGAGGGACACAGATCTATTTCTATTATCTGCAGTTAGCACCCAAAGCTGGATCCTTTAAATACAATTTCGAACTTTCCCTTCTCTGCATCATCAACAAATTGCATCTCATCCTTAAGGGGAAGACCTCACGCCTATCCTTCCTGGTAGAAACACATTTTGGTATATAATCAGATTCCGTTTGGTCATTTCGGTAGTTTTTCTTAGCAGCATTCCTTGAATCCTTGAAACCGGAGAGAGATAGCATTGTGAGCAGAGCGTTCTCAAATTCTTAGACTGCCAACATTCACCAACTGATTGACAGTAGATAGATAGGCTCATAAGTGGCCCCCCTCCAGCTGCTTCTGACGGCCATTGTCAGAGATGGATGGTCTGTTTGTCTGACCAGATAGGGTTACTCATCTATTCCACAAGATGACCTTGGCCTGTCTCGTCTCTCAGGCCATGATGCAAATTAGCCAGTGAAGCAGCCAATAACTTTCAAGAATAAGAGGATGTCAGGGATCCAGACTTAAGGTAGCTTAATTACTGGAACCAGCCAAAAGTAACATAAAGAGCTAATGCAAAGAGGTTTGTAGAACAGCCAATCGTGAATGAGACAGCCAACCATAGGTCTGGCAGATAAATAATTGGGGGAGCCAATAGGCTGGCTGTAGAATTCTCATATGCAAATGGAGGGGATCGAGAGTTAGGAATGATTGGTTGAGGCGGGACTTGCTGGCATAGGATGCGGCAACCTTTGGCGTTCCTGGGTTTTACAATACAGCGCTGGAAGGTAGAATAACACAAATAAAAATAAAGTTAATAAAGCAAACAGAAAATGAAAAGTATTTATCATACAGTAATATCTAGCTGCTGCCCATCTCGCAGTAACTTTCAAGGTTCCTTGCCAGTTATTTCTCCCAAAGGACCCATAACGATTCTAATTTTTTCTTTAAGTGCCAAGTACTGGTGGGCAAGGAGAAAATGCTGAAGGGGAAAATGTGGGTATCACCTAGGATGATTTTTATTTTGGTCAGCTTCAACCTATATATTCTTGATTGGAGAGTAAATACAGATAGTCCTCGGACTTAAGATCACCATTGAGCCCAAAATTTTTGTTGCTAAGCAACACATTTACTAAATGAGTTTTGTCCCGTTTTATGACCTTTCTTGCCAGAGTTGTTCATTGAATCACTGCAGTGGTTAAGTTAGTAATATGGTTGTTAAGTCAATTTGGCTTCCCCCATTGACTTTGCTCATCAGAAGGTCACAAAAAGGGATCATGTGACTCCCAAGACATTACAATGGTCATACATATGAGTCAGTGGCCAAGTGTCTGAATTTTGATCATGTGACCATGGGGATGCTGCAATGGTTATAAGTGTGACAAATGTCATAAGTCACTTTTTTCAGTACCGTTGTAACTTTGAATGGTCACTAAACAAACCATTGTAAGTCGAGGACTGTCTGTTGGAGCTGCTTAAATCAGGGGTCACCAACCTTTTGGATCTCAGGGACCACCAAACTCATAATTTTAAATCCCGTGGACCAGAGACCCTGGGAAAATCCCCCCCAAAATCAGGAAAATTCCCCACCCCGTTTTCCTACCAATCGATCATTCTTTATTTGGGATTGCAGGATACCGTCTCCAGCTCTGTTCTCAAGGGAGGGGGAAGAGAGAGAGAAAGAGACTGAGACTGAGATTGAGACTGAGACTTTTGGCTTCATGCAAAGAAAGCAGCAAAAGCAGCAGAAGTCTTTCTTTCTCTCCCCCAAACTCCACCAGAAATGAGTCTTTGCCAATGCAGCCTCTTGGAGCAGGATGCCTTGTAGGGTCCCAAAGACTTATTTCTAGCGGAGTTTGGGAGAGAGAAAGACTTTTGCTGCTTTCCTTGCGTGCAGCCAAAAGCAGAAGAAAGAAGCGGAAAGAAGCAGCCCATTGGCCAGGCTAGGCGTGGGGGGCAAGTTCCCCCCTCCGCCCTTTCCCCCCTCCCAGCACTACCTCGTGTTATTCACAATGCAAGCAACGCAAGTTTTGTGTTCCCACGGGCCACATGGGCGGTGCAGCCTTATGTTCCCGCACAGCCTGGATTAATTGCTTTGGGGGGTGCTTTGGGGGTGATATTTCTCTACGGACCGCCAAAATTTTCTTGTGGACCACCAGTGATCCCCGGCCCACTGGTTGGCGACCACTTGTTTAAATGATGCTGGAAAAGTCACCCCATTTGTGGCCTGAATAATCCTTTTCACCCCCTTTCTTCCTCCATTCTAGGTTGTATTAAAGGGTGACAGGCTGCTCTGCTCATTTCCACTCTGTAAATTCCAGAGGGCTGCAAATTTCCACCTCTGATGTCTCTACCTGGAAACAAATCCTTCAAATTGAATTTCTTCAACCCAGCAGCCTTCTGATATTTTAAGATTATATATTTTAGGATTCCCAGACAGAGTTCTGAATATTATAATCCCAACAGGTGGCACAAAGGAAGAAATGGGGCTTTAATCACACCATTGTAACACTATCTTGACCCCCTTCAACATATTTGTTATAGTGAAATATATCTAATATGATTATTCTCTAGTCACACACCTGTAAATCAGGGGTGGGATTCTACCAGTTTGCACCTATTCACTAGAACCAGTTGTTAACATTCTAAGCAGTTCGGAGAACCGGTTGTTAGAAGAAATTACTGGCCTAATCCTGTAAGGAAGGCAGGAAGGAAACATTCTGGTATTGCTTACAGAAACTGCCTTTCCGTTAACCCTTATTACATTCTTGGCAGGACTAGACATCCTGTCTCAGGAACGTCTCTGGAGTTTTTTGTCCCTCCTTTGCTGGTACTTTGCTTGTGTGGAGTGACCATTTAAAGTTACAAGGGCACTGAAAAAAGTGACTTATGACCATTTTTCACACTTACGACTGTTGCAGCATCCCCACAGTCATGAGAGGCCAGGCAAGGAGATGCGTGCCTCGGTGTGAGTGATATTGAGTTGGCCACACCCAGCCAATAACATGACCACTAAGCCATGTCCACCCAGTCACATGACCACTAAGCCATGCCCACCACCAAAGCCACACCCACAAATTTGTTAAAAATTTGAATCCCACCCCTGCTGTAAATTAATATTTCTCACATTTTAGACTCATTAAAATGTCAACTAGTGAACAGCTTTTGGTGAACTCTAAGTGAAGGGAAACTTCTGGCTTATGGCCTTCATTTGCACACCTCTGCTCCCCAAATGTGGATTTGTTATGTCTATGAATTCAGTCCCAGGTTGGAAAAATAGAGGCACCCAGGAGAACTCTTAAGTGGCTTTTCCCCCAACCCCTTTCTAGAAGAGAAACAAAGCTTGAAGGTTAGAGTGTTAGAGCAAGGGAAAGGAGGAATCATGGACTCTGTGTTTTCCTAACCTACAGAAGGAAGGAAGGCTGATTTTTCCCCTTCTAGGAGTTGAGATATAAACTTTGTGCTCCTTGCAGCAGGAAGGCCTCCTGTCCCCTCTATCAACAGATCTGCTAATTCTTCCTCTTAAGCCTTCAGAGGATGCTTAATATTCTAGAACATAAATTGCCAGGGGTTAAGCCTACCCAGTGACGTATGTTTGTGTTTGTAGGTAATGGGGGGTTTAATGTCTAAGCTCAAATAGCTAAGGTTTTGCACATGCTTAGTTGCAGCCTTGTATTGACGGTTGCTGTAGAAGAGCAGGCAGAGCTGGGGAAGGTGGAATTAAACATGTCATCAGCTTGGAGTTGTTGCATTCCCACAAGCGCTCCAAGTTCAACCCTCCTTGAATTCTATTGACCTTTACCTGGTGTCAATTTAGCCTCAAACTTTTGTTGATCAGATTCTTATGTATTGGCTTGAGTAAATCTTCTATGCTGCAATCTAACCGATGGTCCTGATTCTTGCACCTGGCAATTACTGCATTTATTCTTGTGATAGCAAATGACAGTGGCTGCTCTGGAAACACAAGGCAGGGTCAACCTTTGTGAGATCCTGGATGGGAGACCACTGGGAGATCCCAGGGATGCAGACTAGACTGGGGAGTTCAGAAGTATTCTCTTAAGAAAGCGACAGCCAACTTCTTCAGCATTACTTTCTCCAATTTGAGCTCAACATGATGGATAATTTAATATTATGCTTAATATTATGCTACATGTTGTCATTAAAAGGAAGGCATAAATAAGCTGTGACTAATTATGCACCCAAAACATAAAATAATAACAACCTCTTCTTCCTGCTTTTTGGATGTTTTAGTATGAATGAATTTCTACCCTGTTTTGTAAATATGACTAGCTGCCTCCAGAGCCTCTATCTTTCTCATTGCAAAGTTTGTCTGGAAAGATATTTTTATTGGATATATAGTATATTCCCATCTGCCTGTGTAGTTGGATGTGTTTTGATTTCCTGGCTGTTTTCCTAGATTTCCCTCTGCCAATCATATTAATGCATCCAACTGGAGTCTGGATTGTCTTGGATTTCTGCTGTTAAAATGAGGCAGATTTCATGTAACAAGCTTTTATTAAGAAGCATGAAAATGCTTGTTTTCAAAAATTAGGTTTTTCAGTTGGGTGCCTTAGCTATGTGGGGGGAAAAGCTAATTATAATAATATTTTCAAGTCATGAACACTTTAATGTGATTTCACATGATGTGAGGGCACTATCATTTTCTTGAAAGATTTTTAAAAAAACAAATGGCCCATATTTCATGAGATTTATGCAACAAGGGAAAAATCTTAAAAGAACCCATTATCACAATATTTCTCCTTGCATGACATTGTTAACTCTATTATTTTGGGGGGGTGATTTGGGGTTTGTGTGTCATTCTTTTTTGTATATGCAAAAAATCATAACATCACCCTGAAGATGTTGGTAAATTTAGAGAAATCAGCAGATTCTACAAGTGGTGTCTATGTGTGCAGTGAAGATTTGAAATATATTAAAGAAAAGGAAAGCAGAAAATTGGAAATATTAGCCAGAAATTCTTCACAGAATTAATTCCTTGCAGGGAAAATAGAGAAAACAGCTGAAACCTGCAAATTGCCATAAACATTGTTAAGCCTGAGAGGACAATATTCTAATTTGATCCAAAGTTTTAAATATTCTTCTTGTGTTTCTGTCTAGAAAAATTGGGATTTTACTTATTGCTCCCAAGAAGTGGCATTTGATTTCTTAACATTTACTCTAACACTATATTTATAATAATTTGAAACAGGCAAGAGAGCAAGGATCAGTGTTGCTTTTCAGGTAGAGACCAATTATGATCTAATCTGTATCAATTTTATTTCTTGGATAGGCCAAAGACAGCGATGATGAGGAAGAGGTGGTACATGTGGATCGAGACCACTTCATGGACGAATTCTTTGAGCAGGTAAGATGAAAGATAGGCTTGAAGGTTTTTGCAAAAAAGATAAGGAATTCAGAACTGAGTCAAGGTATTCACATTGGGCATTGCAGTTCTTATGTAGTTTGTTTTTATTTAACAAATTTGTCAGAAATGTCTTTTTCTAACAACAATTAATATTTCAGGAGATTACCCGTGTGTGTGTGTGTGTGTGTGTGTGTCTATCTACCTACCTACCTACCTACCTGCCTACTTACCTACCTATCTTTTATAATTATGAGTTCACTGCTCATTCAGTCCTATCAAAGAAATAAGACAATTCATTTCAGAGTCATAAATGTATTTTAGATTCATACCTCAAGAAAGCAATAGGCAAAAGAAAACAATTGATCAGATCTGGATTTTAAGTTTTAGTAGATGGAACTTCCCTGTTCAGATGCAGGTTACTTTTGAACATAGACGAAAGTAGACTGCTCTGCAAGCCTCCCAAACAAGGGTTACTAGCTGGCCACTGTTAGAGATAGCTTGGTTCCAGGCTGTCAAGATTTTAGTTGAATATTCCCAGGCTGTTATTTATCATTTATTTGGTTTGCATCAGAGACTGAAGTGGATATGCAAGGCCTGCCTCAGACAATGCTTATGGCTTCTGAAATGAAACCTGGGTTTGGTCATATATTTTTCAACCTATAGGTAGTCCTAAACTTATGACCAGTCACTTAATGGCCAGTTGAAGTTACAACACACATCCCCATAGCAGCTTATGATCTGCTTTGAAGTTATGGTTGCTATGCCCTTTCCCTAGTCACAGGATTCTATTTGGGGAACTTGGCAACTGGATCAACTTTAAAGAGATTTGTTGCCTCTCATGGTCACATAACCATGATTTGCAATGTTTTTGACAGTTTCCAGTATTTATTTCCAGTTTCTGACAAAAAAATCCCTTTGAGGAAAATCCATTTGCTTAAGGACCATGGCATTTGCTTAACAATCACCCCAAAAAGGTCAAAAAATGTTATGGCTCAGCTTATGACCATAATAATTATCGCCGTAATTGCAGACTCACAAAGTAAAAAGAAAACCCTGGCCTCATGAGAAGTGGAAGCCACAGCTGTAAGAATCCATAACTTTTAATTCTACCAAATTCTGTATTTGTAGCTTGTGACAGCAAATAAGTGAAGTAACTATTATACTGCTAACTGGGAACATATCCATATTTGGCTGTTTCTAAAAACTCACCCGCATTAAGCCAGTCCGTCCTCAAATGGCAGGTATTTAATATGCAAGAGCATCTTTTAATGGTACTGTGCAGCCTCTGTAATGCACAGGTGCTGGAGATGGAGAAATGCAGGGTTAGGAACTGTGAAATTGATGTTTGCATGTCTGGTCCTTTCCCCAAAGTACATCAGTGATTATGTTCTGGAGTCTTACAGTCTGGAGAGATCTTGCTCTTTGAAATTACATCATAGGAGCAACGGGTTGTTGACCTGGATTTAGGCAAACAGGCCTCTCAGTCTCATACGTGGCTCACGTTAGGCTAAGGTGTCAAATGCTGATTGGATCCACTAAAGTTTGTGTCAAGTGCACCATGGAAGGAAGCCCCTGTCGGTGCTGATGTAATGATTCGGTTGAAAGGTATTGATAAAAGAATGCTGCGCGGTCTGAGCAGAGGCTGAATGTTTCAGGACCTTGGTCAAGGCTTCCTAGAATCAGCTCCCAAACATGGGTCAAGTCCTTTCACACTACCCTCTAGTGATGAGTTAAGGTTACTGCCACTCTTTAACAGAAGAAACCATGTTGAGCTTTTCAATCATCTGAAGGGCCCAAAGGTGGTTTTTCAAAAGACAGTGGGACTTTGTTTTTCTTTGAAGATATTTTGCTTCTCATCCAAGAAGCTTCCTCAGTTCTAACTGAATGGTGGAGGATGGAAGGATTTATATTCCTTTCAGTAAATTCTTCCATTCTCCACCATTCAATCAGAACTGAAGAAGCTTCCTGGATGAGAAGCAAAATGTCTTCAAGGAAAAACAAAGCCCAGTTGCCTTTTGAAAAACCACCTTTGGGATAATCATGACCTGGATAACTGAGAATCTCCATAGACAATAATTTGAAGGAAATCTGTAAATATAACTGACAAGTGCAAATTATCGACAAGTGCAAAAACTATCTACTTGGAACCACCAACCATCACTTCCTTCTCCACCACCACTCCTTCTCCCTTTTGCATTTATATTTTGCTTCTTTACAGATGTGTCTATGGAGATTGTCAATTATCCATGTCATGGTTGTGCTTTTTCCAAAAGGCAGCTGGACTTTCTTGGTTTTTTTTTCCTCTTTGAAAACATTCTGCTTCTCATTCAAGAAGCTTCTGAACTGAAGAAGCTTCTTGGATGAGAAGCAAAAGGAAAAAAAAACAAAGTCCAGTTGCCTTTTGGAAAAAGCATCTTTGAGTTTACAGCTTCTTGTTTTGTTTCTGGGTTTCTTCAAATATGAAGAGAACTGTGTGGATGAAAGGATGGACTGGGGTAAATGGGAAGGGGAAAGTTAATAATGGATATGGATCCATTTCACCATAATATTACTTGCAAGGGAATGCAACCTTTACAATAACCCATTTCTCAGTTCAATGGTCCCTTTCTTTCCAAATGGAATAGAAAAAGAAATATACAACAACAACTTACAACCACAATTGAGTCCAACATTTCTGTTGCTAAGCAAGACATTTGTTAAGTGAACTTTGCTTAGCCTACGACTTTTTTTTGTATAGTGGTTGAGTGCATCACTGCAATTGTTTAGTAACACGGTTGTTAAGTGAATCTGGCTTCCCCATTGACTTTCTTGTCAGAAGGTCGCAAAAGATGATCATGTGACACTGCAATTGTCATAAATATGAGTCAGTTGCCAATCAGTAATTTTGATCACATGACCATGGGGATGCCACAATAGTCATTAAGTGTGAAAAACATCCATAAGCCATTTTTTTTCAGTGCCGTTGTAACTTTGAAAGGTCACTAAATGAACTGTTGTAAGTCGAGGACTACCTATGCTTTGCAAAACCCACATAGTTTGTTCATATGGTATCCACAGAGATGCTCAAGAATGCAACCGTCTCTTGGAAAAGTTCTCTTTTTAGTCTGATATTGATGTGGAAGAATAGAAAACACTTGTTCCCCCCCCCCCCCATTTTACCATTTTAAAAACCTGATGGGGCTCCAGATAAGATCCCCCTATTGAATTGGAGCTCGCATCTTTGGGGCACCCACAGTGAGCATCTTTCAACAATAAACCTTCCTCCCAGTATGCATTTATGATCATTTATGAGAATAAGAACCACATTCTAGAATCCACTTTAATAATCCCAATTCTAAATATATATATCAGCCTTCCTCCACTGGATGTCGCCTTTTGATGACATCAGCAGCCAGCTTGCCTCGGCCTTCCTGATTTTGGTATCCCCAGGGTCCTGCTGCCCACTGTTCTTCTGAAGGAGGCACAGGGTTTCTTATCTCAAGGCAGATGGCTTGTTCAAGTTAAGGAGACCTCTTAGTAAAAGGGCCCTTGCATTCCCAGCGTACACCTGGGAGAATTACACACCCCTTCACTCTCATCTCCTCCACTAAGCCAAGGAAGGGATTGTGTGCGTGTGTTTCTACAAATGATCCGAACAGCCTCCACCACTATAGGCATGCAATGACCACAACCGAGCCCAGAATTTCTATTGCTAAGTGAAACAGTTGTTAAGTGAATTTTGCCCTATTTTACGACCTTTCCTGCCAGAGTGGTGAAGTGAATCACCTCAGATGTCAAATTAGTAACCTGGCTGTAAAGTGAATCTGGCTTCCCCATTGACTTTGTTGGTCAGAAGGTCACAAAAGGGAATAGCCTGAGCCTGAGACACTCATAAATACACGACAGTTGCCAAGTGTCCAAATTTTGATCAAGTAACCATGGGAATGTTGCGATAGTCGTAAGTGTGAAAAGCGGTCATAAATCATCGCTTTCATCCAGGTCACCAAAGGTGCTTTTTTCAAGAGGCAACTGGACTTTCTGTTTTTTCTTTGAAGACTTTTCTCTGAGAGAGCTGAAGAAGCTTCTTGGGTGAGAAGGGGAACGTTTTCAAAGAAAAACCAGACAGTCCTGTCGCCTCTTGAATAAAGCACCTTTGGGGCGATCAAAAGTCACTTTTTCCAGGGCCGGTGTAACTTCAAATGTAAATGAACTGTTGTAAATTGAGGACTAACTGTTGTTTCTTTGGGCATTGGAATGTCCTCTGGGGATAAAAATGATACCTGAGCAATTAATTTTAGACATTTGCCTATAAAAGAAATATATATTGGTTGTGTTTCCTGCATGATGGCTTATGAGCAGTGAAGCAGCACTTTTCTGCAATTTTGTCAGTGGTGGTATACTACCGGTTCGGACCGGTTCGGTCAAACTGGTAGTAAAAAAAGAAAAAAAAGCCTCTGATCAGCTGACAGAAGGGAAAAAAGCCTCTGAGAAAAGCCGGGCTCTGGCACCTGCGCTTTTCTCTTCTTTATCCTCTCCGCTGATTGGCGCTGCAGCAGGCCTCAGCTAGTGTGCGGGAAGCTGCATGCGTGCAATCGGGATCCCACTGCTAGAATTGTCCTTTCTTACCTATCGAGGACCTGTATACTGCACAAGTCAAAAAGAAGGCTGTGAAAATATTTACAGACCCCCTCACATCCCGGACATAAACTGTTTCAACTCCTACCCTCAAAACGACGCTATAGAGCATTGCACACCAGAACAACTAGACACAAGAACAGTTTTTTCCCGAAAGCCATCACTCTGCTAAACAAATAATTCCCTCAACACTGTTCAACTATTTACAAAGTATGCACTACTATTATTATTAATCTTCTCATCGTTCCTATCACCCATCCCCTCCCATTTGTGACTGTATGACAGTAACTTTCTCGCTTGTATCCTTACAATCTATATTGACTGTTTCCTAGTATGATTTGTTTATTGTACCCTATGACATTATTAAGTGTGGTACCTGATGATTCTTGACGAATGTATCTTTTCTTTATGTACACTGAGAGCATTTGCACCAAGACAAATTCCTTGTGTGTCCAATCACACTTGGCCAATAAAAGAATTCTATTCTATTCTATTCTATTCTATTCTATTCTATGCTATTCTATTCTATTCTATTCTATTCTATTCTATTCTATTCTATTCTATCGGAGGAGAGTATGAAATCTTGTTCTTGGTGGGCTACCATCCGAAGGAAACAGGGAGATAACTTGCAATAGTGGGACCTGCTGCAGAGGAAGGCAGACAATATATCACCCCAATCTAACACTTTTTAAAGCAAGTGTCCCCAACCCCTTCTTCCCCCCAGGCCATGAACTGGCTCTGGTCCGCAGCGTGCCAGAAACTGGGCCGGGCAAACAAGCAAAGGCCCATCTGCGATATGAAGGCAGCACATGAAACCACGCCTCCTCCCATCCACGGAAAAGCCTCTCCACCGAACCGGTCCCTGGTGCCCAAAAGGTTGGTGGGGGGGGTGGGGGGGTTGCTGTTTTAAAGATACTAGGACTGCAGTTTTTCAAATTCCTAGGCCAACATGGCTGACTCAGGATTGAGAAGGTTGCAGTAAAGAAAGACAATGCTAGCTGCAGTTGGATGGACTGGGCCTGTCCTGATCTTTTCATTTCCTGACTTTGCAATCAGCTTCAAGTCTTGGATGACTCTGGCTAGATTCACAGCCTGCTTTATGCCATAATGTACAGATAATCCTCGTTAACATTTAGTGATTGTTCAATGTTACAAGGGCACTGAAAAAGTGACTTATGGCCGGTCTTCATACATATGGCCTTTATAACATCCCCATGATCACATGATCAAAATTTGGATGTTTGGCAATCCACATGTATTTACAAGGCTTTCAGCATCCCATGGTCATGTAATGGCCATTTGTGACCTTCCCAGTTGGTTTCTGATAAGCAAGTCAGTGGTAAAACCAGAATTTGCTCAACAACTGTATGATTCACTTAACAACAGTGGCAAAAAAAGTTTCTAAAATTGGGCACGACTCCCTTAACCACTGTCTTGTTTCCCAATGGTTGTGATCATAAGTCAAGGACTAACTGTAGTCTATTTGATTTTATCTTACAGTGTTTTGCAGATGCAGCTATCGTGACTCTCATTATTTCTGTCTTTATGAATTCAAGCAAATGTTTTTTGAACCAGCCACTGCTGAATAGTATGAACCCAGGCTCTGATTCTTAAAAACCCCAAGGGAACTCATCACTTACAACTCTGGTAGCAACTATGAAAACCTACGCCTACCCTAATTCCTAAGGTTTAAAGCGAGCCATATGAGCGAGAATTGATGCATGCTTCTGTGTTTCTTGTTCAGGTAGAGGAAATTCGTGGCTGCATTGAAAAGCTCTCAGAAGATGTGGAGCTGGTGAAGAAACAGCACAGCGCCATCTTGGCTGCTCCCAACCCAGATGAGAGTGAGTGAAAACACAGACCCAACCTCAGTGGTGGGATTCAAATATTTTTACCACCGGTTTTGTGGGCGTGGCTTAGTGGGCACTTTGCACAGGCTCAGAGGTGTTTGTGCAGGCGCCAGAGGCGTTCTAACTCACCTCCTGCAAGCCTGCACGATCCCGGTCACTTCAGCAGCTGCCACGTGGCACTCTTCTGTGCCACGCAAAGCAGCTGCACTTGAAATTCAGGGGATAAAGGTGAGTATGGGAGCCCGGGCAGGCGGGTGGGCCCAACAGCAGAGCGGTGGAGAGAACCAGTTTGGTCTCCGCTGCTACCAGCTCTGCAGAACCAGGTCGAACCAGTAGAATACCACCACTGCCCAGCCTCTTTAGCGGTCCTTGCATATGCATCCTCAGCCGCTCATACATACACTCTGGAGATGCCCAGTGTGCTTTCACCAGTTCCTGTGGGAGGTTGGAGGTAGGGACTGCATGTGTAAGGCCATCATTTCAACCCTCTCCTCCAAATTGCTGGAAATGTGGCCGCAAAAGACAGTCACTGGGGTTAGAGAGCTGGAACAGCTCCTGTTCAAAGAAAGACTGCAATGTTTGGAACCCAGGCAGTGGGTTAGATGAGACAAGATGAAGGAGTATCCCATCATGCAAAATTTGAAAGGGAGGGAAAGCTTTTTCTCCTCTTCTCACAAGGCTAGCAATGGTGTCACTCACAGAAGCTTCAGGCTGGAGATTTAGAATCAGTAAAAGGGTAGATATGAGGATGAATAAAGGAGAATATTTGTAGCGCAGGGTTGAAATGAGAGATCCTTGGTGCTCTCTGAGCTTGCTTATTTTCTTGCGGACATTTCATTACCCTAACTAGATAACATCATCAGTGTTAGTCCTGATGATGTTACCTCATTAGGGTAATGAAATGTCTGCAAGAAAAGAACCAAGCTCAGAGAGCACCAAGGATCTCTCATTTCAACCCTGAGCTACAAATATTCTCCTTTATAAGTTAACAATCACACATTCTCCTCAAAGTTCTGGCTGCGCTAGCACCCCAACAGTCACACAATCATGATCCAGATGCTTGGCACCCTGCTCACACTTAGGACGGTTGCAGAGTCCCATGGTCATACAGCCAATATTTGTGACTTTCCCTGCCAGCTTCCCACAAACAAAGCAATGGGGAAGCCAGCAGGAAGATTGCAAGTCGCTCTGGTAAGTCTCCCCCACCAGGCAGAAGTCACCCCAAGCCTTGCCTAGTGTTTTGTTGCAACAGCCCCTTACACAACCCTGTGCTCTCCCACCACGTGGAAGCAGCAACTTCCCGTCAATTTCCTTGTGAGTGCCTGGAACTTGCACCTTCCTGCCAACTTTCTCATTGACTTTGGTTGTTGGAAGGAAGTTGCTAGGAGGTTCTTAACAACCTGCAAATCTTACTTATCAAGCAATGGAGACTGTCAGGATTGCTGTTACATAGTGATGCGGTCACATGAATTTGGACTTTATGAGTGTATCACTTAGCAGTGGAAATTCTGGTCCAAATTACCCTCATTAGCCAAGGACTACCTATGCTCAAACTGGGGTTCTCTGTCATCAAGTATAGTGATGGCCACCAATGTAGGTGCTTTTAAAAGGAGACTATTTTAGAGGGCATATGTCTTAATGGCTGCTTATTACCTCTATATCACAGTGAACATATCTTAAATACCAAGTTTTGAGGAGTGTCAAGAAAGAGGGGATACCTCTCTGTACCAGGTTTGTGAGTTGAATGCACGTGATTGACCACTGAGGGACGCAGAATGCTCGATTAGATGTCTTCTTGACCTGACCCAGCATAGTTTTCTTTGGTTTTTAAGCTTCAGCGTCTTCTTATTGTTTTTCATCTTGCAGAAACTAAGCAGGAATTGGAGGACCTCACAGCTGATATCAAGAAGACGGCCAACAAGGTGCGCTCCAAGTTAAAAGGTAAGAGCTGAAACTGCAGCTTTATGTCTTTTTTTTTGTTAGCATAAAATGTGTTTATTGGGTTTTCAATGAAGTGAGTGACTTAATAGCATTATAATGAGTCTTAAAATTGCCTTTTAAAGTCAGCCACTTTTACTTCTATCTTGAATTATTGCAAAGAAAAATACATTGATCTGTTAGTAAAGTTACAAGGAGTTACATTCAACCTTCTTGTACTCACCCACCTATCCTCCATAGAGCTTCCTAGCAGCACCTGCATACCTGCCCATCCTTCATAGCGTCTGCCCACAATCCCAGGTACCCGTCTTCACTACACTCACCACCTATGCCCCATAGCACCTGCCTGCAGCATCCACACACCTGCCCAGAGCCCCTGCCCATGTCACCTGCATGCTCACCTATAGCTCTCTGCTAGCCTGCTTGTCAGAGACACCTACCTCTTCCCATGCCATGCTCCCAGGAAGTCCTTGGTTAATTACTTATGCAGTCCTGGGGTTATGACAGCTGTTGGACTGTTGGGATTGCTGTTGCTAAGTGATATGTGATATGTTTTACGACTGCATCACTTCGTGATGGAAATTCCAGTCCCAATTGCCATTGTAACCAAAGTACTACATGTATGCATTTTACTTTCTCACACAAATATTTGTCCAGTTAATTAGTTTGTTAGGTTTGTATGTTGCTTTTCCTCCAAGAACTCTGGATAATATATTTTGTTCTCCCTCCTCTGATTTTTATTCCCATAACAATTGTGGAAGGTTGTTCTGAAAGGTGGTGACTGGTCTGAAGTCAGTTCAAAACTTATTTGGATTCGAATGTGAATTTTTGTGGTCCAGCATCTTTTATCCAGGCCTTTGGCAAGGAAGAGTCCTGCACTTCATCATGCTTGGCATCTTTTATCTTTACACTTTATGTTTTAATGATTTGGTTGTAATTTCTTTGGTGGTTGAGAGCATCATTGAGACAAGTTTAAACAAAGTCTATTATGAATGTAATAACAAGTTTAATGAGTTTTTAATACATTTTAATTAATTAACAATCATAATTGCTACAATAAACTGACTCTTGAGTTACAAACCTAAGATAGTTTGCAAAGCTTCAGTTATATTATCACAGCAAATGATGATTGATCCTCAGTTAAGAGAAAGAAACGCAGAGGTGGAGTTGAGTGGACGCAGCCTAGAACCCTTATGTGTCTACAAACATTTCAAGTCCAGTTGCCCCCCCCCCCCAAATTCCATTGATTCTTCTCGAATGGTAATTTAGTACTGACCATTAGTTGATTAGATTCTTGTATATAGGTGTTGAGCAATAAATCTTCTTAACTGGAACTTAACTATGATTCTGATTTTTTGTGCCTGTCTTGACCTAGAAATTTTCACAACTCAGTTCATGAAGGGATCAGCTAGATGGAAACACTCTAAACTGCAGGAGGATGCCCTAGTGTGCACAGTAAGGAAGATGACCTTGACAGAGATATGCAGACTCTATTACCTAAGCAAAGCAGGCTAAAAAGTCTTTTTAGATTTAGAACATCCCGATAACATTCAGAAGTAAGTCAGACAAGACACTTCTCTAATTCAGTGAAACATAAAGAGGAGGTGCAAAACAATCAGACTTGCAAGGTACTGTTATTCTAGCCAATCTCAATAAAAGTAGTTTTAGACATCCTATGAAGTTGATTTCATGCTGTACTACTAGGTGGAGAAGACCTTGGGAGATAGGGGAAAGAGATGCTGCCTAATGAATGGTCAGATAAGAGACAGCATAGACTGCAGCTGCAAAACAGGTAGGGCAAAAGAAGAAGCCTTCTATAAAGGAGACGATGGAGAATCGTACTTTCAAACTTGCTAAAGTGATGTCAGCCTTGCTGTGTAGACCAGACAGAAAACAACAAGATAAACTAATTTGTACTATCTTGTAAAGTTTCATTAATAAAACTTGTCCATTTTTCAGCCATGACCTTTGTTGTCTGTAATCTGACTGTTCTCTAGGTAGCATCTATCCTATTGTTTCACAAGGTCTTTCCCATGTACTATTGCAGCCTGTCTTCTTCTAGTGGGACTGACACCTAGCCTGGGGGGCTTCATCTATAGCTCATCAGCTCACCATTAAGGGCAACAATTCAAATTTCTGTTTCACTAATTCACTGGTCTTTCATTTCTATACTACACCTCTGATTCCTTATCTATTTTATTTCCTCCAGCGATTGAGCAGGGAATTGAGCAGGAAGAGGTGCAGAACCGATCCTCCGCCGACTTGAGAATCCGGAAAACACAGGTACTCACCTTGGATCTTCTCAAGTGGCTGCTTTTTCGCTTTGTGTTCTTTTCTTCATTTTCCTATTTTGTTTTTCCCATAATCTTGTTTGTGTTAGTTTCTTCATTGGAATTTAGGGATTATTTTCCTCTTTTCCTTTTGAAACAACTTCTGAATTGGGCAGAGGTGTGTTTTTTTTTTTTTTAAAAGAAGATTGAAATGAGCCTCTGATTGCAGAATTGAGGCATTGGAGTTATAGGGTCTCCAAACTGGTCAACTTTAAAACCCGTGGATTTCAACTCCCAGAATTCCCCAGCTAGCCATGCTGCCTGGGGAATTTTGGGAGTTAAAATCCACAAGGACACCCCTACTGTAAATAGAGTGTTCCTAACCCCTTACAATCCTTAAATCTCTCCTTCCTTGCCTTCCTTGCAAATGACATGCTGGGTGAGGACAAGCGTGGTCCTCAAGCCAACATAAGTTGGGTATCCTATGTTAGAAAGGACAAGCTTTATATTGCAGCCGTGACTTTGCCATCTCTTTTCCTCATTCAACTCATGATCCCAACTACAGCTGCTACCCAATAAACAGCGAAAATTAATTCTTTGAGCTGATGATCAAGGAGAAGAGCAGGCTGAGCTGGAAGGCGAAGTTAAACATGTCATTAATTTGGAATCAAGAGACAGATGCGAATTCTAGTGCCAATTAAAATTTGACCTTTAATTGACCAGATTCTTGTGTAAAGGTAGCAGTAATAAACTCTTCTGTGGATTGAACTCAATAAATGCTCCTGATTATTTGCTCCTGAAAAATGACTTTTCTCAGACAACCAAGCTTTATATATTTTCCCATCTGATTATCTTACTATTCTAAATTTCCTTGATTTGGAATACTGTCCCCAGGGTGCACAGTGCTGTTTCACTCTTAAGAGAATATCTTATCTAAAGCAGCAGCTGCCTATGACAAAGATTAGTAATGTTTTGGTTTTTTCAGCAACACATATGTGAATCCCAAGTTATGATGTTAATAATTAAAAACTGCAGTCATGTTATTAGGATCCTTGGCAAAAACAGTTCATAATCAGTTGTTCTAGCCAATGTCTTTATGTCAGGGAACTGCGCCGGTGCCTTCCAAATGAAGTCAGAGACGCTGGCACAAACTTGTAGTTTTAAATGAATGCATATATTTAACACCTATATTTACAGCAGACAAGGTAATCAGGTACAGACTAAGATCATGAGATAAATCATGAGATAAATCACAGAACAGAAAAAAAGGTGTGAAAAAGGGAAACTCCCCCTTGTCATCCAGCAACCAATCATAACATAGATTGCCTCATGCAGGAGCCCGCACTGTCCATCAGTCAGCTACAACTGTGTATTGTGGCCCATTACAGAATACACTTTACTGGTCCACCTATTAAATTAAATATCTTAACACTTTAACACTGAAACTGTAATGCCACACATGTGGTCTCTCTCCTTCTCTTTCCCCCACAATTTTCTGGATGTTTTTTTTTCCTAGTAGAAATCTTCTTCTCCCTTGAAACTACTAAATCTATGTGTGGGTTTTGCTTTGGGTTGTTTGGCTTGTTTTTGTAATCACTTCCCTTGCTTAGCTAAGACCAATTTCCATGCTTTGGCTCTATCCCCTTCCCTCCTTTAAACATTACAGATGCAATTGGTTTTCAAATTAAGATTTTTTTTAAATCTGGAAAATAGCTGATCACAGATTTACACCTCAATCATACTTTGGCACATAGAATTTGACACAAAAAGATACACAATAGAAACCCCAGTTCCCTTCCTTTAGGTTTCAGTGGAATAAAATCTTCCTTGAAACAGAGGACGAGAGAGGCTTTTTAACCTTCAGCAGGATTATATCTATCTCTCTACATGTATCCTTCCATCTGTTCATCCCTTCATCCATCCCTATCTATCAATCAATCATCTCTCTCTCTCTCTCTCTCCCTGTATCTATCAATCAATCAATTGATATCTATCTATCTATCTATCTATCTATCTATCTATCTATCTATCTATCTATCTATCTATCTATCTATCTATCTATGCTTTGGCTCTGTAACCATATCCTCATTTTCTTCCCTAGCATTCCACCCTATCTCGCAAGTTTGTGGAGGTGATGACAGAATACAACACAACTCAGTCTAAATATCGAGATCGATGCAAAGATCGTATCCAGAGGCAGCTGGAGATAAGTATGTCTGTTTACCTTTCTAAGTGTTTAGCTAAAAAAAAAAAAAAGGAGTCCTAATGCGGTGCCTTTGAAAAAACAAACACATCCCTCATTTTCTTCTTAGATGGTAAAATATTAAATGCACTCCCCCAGAAGAGATTGATCATGCAGGTTGGAAGGGGACGGGGAAACCTTTGTGACATTAGTTGTAAGAAAGATGAGAGCAGCACACGAATGTTTCTGCTACTTTTCCCAAAAAGTTTTTTAATTTTTTAATTTTTGCACATCTCTATACGTGAGCAACATGGTTCCAGATTATAACACTTTTACATAATCATACTTTCATTTCCACCAATCTTATATAATATCATCTCATATCATTATCCATTTTGCTTATCTTTAAATAAATTTCTATTTTATATTTCAATTCATTAATTCAATATCAATATCATTTCATCCAAATATAGATTCCCAGTTCTTTATCCCCTATTATTTCCATTTTTAGCTTACCACCTATTTTATTTTACATTACACATCATTCTTGTCCTTAATTTTCCCTAAACCAATTATATAATAAACAATCTAAAGAAAAGCAAGAATAAAACAAAATCAATATATTTAGGATCCCCTCAATCTATCTAATTTAATGATTCATTCCCCAACTTTTAAGCATATTAACACTAAGTAATCAATTGTATATCTTAAGACATGTATATTTTAAGGTATCCCCCCCTTAAATCGCTAGAATGACTTCCTAATATATCTCATTTCATCTTAACTTTTCTTTTAGTCTTTAATAATCATATTTTTTCCTTTTCTACTTAGCCAAAATTTATATATTTTAATACATTTCACTTTTCTTATAATCATTAATCATATTTTTTCTTCCTTACCACTTATCCAAAATTTGTCTATATATTTTAACACATTTCCATTCCCCTGTTTTATTCCTCCAATATAAGGGTTCCTAACAGCATAATTCATATACAGATACACACACACACACACACACACACACACACACACACACACACAGAGAGAGAGAGAGAGAGAGAGAGAGAGAGAGAGAGTTATATAATCCTAAAGTAATTTTCAGCAAATTTTAAACTAAATGCCAATAGACATTCCCATGTAGTATCCCCCTTATACAATCCCTAACCTTTATCTCGAAATCTCGTGACTTTAACATTCCTTTTAATTTTGGCTAGGTTTCCCTTTTCTAAATTTCCCCAATCTTTCTTTATTTTCCCTTCTGGTTCTATTTTTAATTCCCTCTGCCCATCAGTCATGTTCCCCCCCCTTTTCAGTTCTCTTTTTGGAGTTTCTTCTTGTATATTCCCTCCTCCTCCTCCTCCTCCTCCTCCTCCTCCTCCTCCTCCTCCTCCTCCTCCTCCTCCTCCTCCTCCTCCTCCTCCTCCTCCTCCTCCTCCCTCCTCCTCCTTCCTCATCATCATCTTGGGTGTCTTATATCTTTTATTTGCTGTCTCTGTTGTCAATGTCTCTTTTAAAAATCTTTTTATGTATTTTAATAATGATCCTTGTTCTCCATATTCATCAAGACTGCTATTTTCCTCTCCTAATTCGTCCTCTCTGAGGTTCCTTTGTTCTTCAAGATGTAACTCCATTACTTTACTCAGCATTATCTCGACCAGATAATTATAATTATCTCATTTTTTCTTTAAGCATATGTCTCACAGTTTGGAGCTCCGATTTAAATTCTTTGCTTATTTCTTCCATTTCTTTGATCTTTTAAATTATTCTTTATTTTATTAAAAGTCAAGTTTTTCTATTATAGTATTTGTTAAAAGTCTCCATGTATCTCACGTTCTCTTTCTTCTGTTTCCTTATCACAATCAACTTCCAACAATCCCAAAGCATTGCATTCTTTTATATTTTACTATAATCTCCCCTTCTTTTTTATGAGCTTCCAGGGATCTTGTTTATACAACCGATAGTTTCCCATAGAGAAATAAAAGAAGGAAATCTTGAATCCTTAGATGGTGTTCTATATCACTTTCTTCTTAGAATTCTTTTATTTTAAATCACTTTTCCATAGTATTAATATTATTTCCATAGTATTTAATATTAGTATTAATATTAAATGTTATCAGTTCAAAATCCAGCATTTTATCTAATGCCTGATTACTGTCATTGGAACAATGTTATATATTGTTCCAAATTTAGTCTCTAATTGTATATAATTCTTTTATTTCCGGTTCTTTCTTTACCTTATATTTTCCTCTTATTTCTGATTCGCCGCTACCACTCTTTCAAACGAGGGCTCCTTCTCTCAGCTTTTTTGGGGTATTCAAAAAGAGTATTCAAAGTCTTTTATCCAGTTACACGCCGCTCACCACTTCTACTCTCCAGCTGGCGGTCTCCCCCTCTTCCCCCCACTCCTCTGAGTTGGGTCAGAAGGATCCGGTCCTTTAAGGATCCCTCCAACAGGGTAAGCACGGATCAAAGCCGTGCACAATTGCGGTTCCTGGTCCGTTGTCGACAAGAACACCACCGGAAGTCCCCGAATGTTTCTGCTTCTGACATGAATAAACAAACAAACAAACACATAAATAAGTACAGAGTGGAACTTACAGAAGAGAATATTTGTAGCTCAAAGTTGAACTGTAGGGTCCTTCGTCCTCTCTGAGCTTGGTTGTTTTCTTGTGGATGTTTCATTACCCAACTATGTAACATCATCACTGCTGTTGATTGTAATAAGCGAGTGAGCCCATCTTTGAGGGAGATGGGCAGTTTAGAAACATGAAATAGAAATACATAAAAATAAAAATAAACAGGAATCAAACTCTACACTGACTAGCACTGATGATGTTACCTTGTCAGATAATGAAATTGCAATGTTGCTAGTCTTCTGAAATCTAGCAGATGAGGTACTATCTAGAGCTCAAAAGGAATTTTGAAAATGCCTCCTCCCAAGTCCTGCAGTTGGTGGGATCCAAGTGAACAGATCTAAAGTGAGCCCCTTCTGCAAAATTTTCTGAGTCAGGCAGGACAAATTAGGAGATCCAAATGAGATCTGTTTTCTATGCCAATTCATAGCAGCATAGTTTCTCCTTGTATTAGCCATTGATGGGAAGCTCCCTTTTAGAAGTGATGGTTTTAAATACCTTAGAAACAAGCAGAATGAAACACAAATTCAGGCATTTCCTCCTTAACCAGAGGGGCAGTTTGGGAATTAGCCCAGAAGCAAGCTGGATCTTATGAAACTGCTATATCACACCACACAGTTGTTCCTCATGGCTCTGTTTTTCCTTCTTGCAGCTGGCAGGACAACAACCAATGAAGAGTTAGAAGACATGCTAGAGAGTGGAAAGTTGGCGATTTTCACTGACGATGTATGTATCTGGGCCCCCAATTGGCTTTCTGTTCTCTTGGGGTTAGTAGAACAGGTTGAATATAGCCTGGAAAGCATGTAGAGTTTCAAAGATGGATCTCCCATGGTTGAAAGGTGGCTGCAATAGCAAGCTCTCAAAGAATTTGTAGACACTATGAATAAGGATGTAAGAATAGCTCTACTGGATCAGGTTAAGGCCCATCATAGCCCAGCATTTTGTTTCTTCTGTTAGGCAACCACAAATCCTTACAAGGGATGGGATTCAAATTTCTTAACCGGTTCTGTGGGTGTGGCCTAATTTGTGGGTGTGGCTTGGTGGTCATGTGACTGGGTGGTCATGGCTTGTATGTAAATATTATAAATATTGATGTAAATATTGATTTTTTTTATTAAAAAAGAGCAACTTTTACCAAAAAGCAGGCAAAGCAGGCAGGCAGATTGAGTTGTTCACAGAATCACAGATTCACTTAGAGATCAATCTATCTCCAATCAGCTACCTGAGTCCGTCACATAAAATTTGCTTGCAAGCAAACTCACAAAACTAACTCACAATACGCCATGTATGTAAATATTGAATTTTTTTATGAAAAAAAGACCAACTTTTACACAAAAGCAGGCAAAGCAGACAGGCAGATTGAGTTGTTGACAGAATCACAGATTCATTTAGAGATCTATCTCCAATTGGCTACCTGAGTCTGCACTGGAAAGTGGAAGCTTCAGTCCTAAGGAAGGTTCGGCTCTGCTTTTAGATTAGCTGGAAAGCAAGAAATCCAAGGATTTCCTGCTTTCTAGCTAATCTAAATCTCCTGGCAGAGCAGAACAACTGATAGTCGGGGGGAAAAAGAAAAAAATAGCAACTTACCAAACCAGGCAAGTTGGATGGCTCGCATGCCAGGTAATGAGTGAGTGGGCGGGGAGGGGCGGGGTGGGGCCAGCCAGTAGAGCGATTTGCAGGTTCTCCAAACTGCATGTGTGTGCAGCGTTTGCAAGAAATCAGCTGTGCCGCCTGGACAGCTGACACGCGCTGCACACGGGTTGAAAGTCCTATTGTTTCCTGCTTTTTCAACCTCAGCTGTGCCGCGCAAAACAGCTGAGGAGGGAAAAGCAGGGAATAAAGGACATGCTAGAGTTGGGACAGGTGGGTGGGCCGAACACCAAAACGGTTCGGTGTCAGTTGCTCTTAGCAGCTACAGGTTCTATAGAACCGGGCTGAACTGGTAGCATCCCACTCCTGGTCCTTACAATCAGGGGATGGAGGCATGTCCTCTTCTCCTTTCTTCTCCTCCGGCAATTTGGAGCCATTGTGTCTCTAATTCAGGGCTAGTGTTGAATTTCCAAGACCAACAGCCCTTGACTGACCTTTCCCCCATGAGCTTACCCAGTCTTCTTTGAAAGCCTACCAAATTTGCGACCTGTGGTAATGACTCCCACAGGCAAATTACATGTTATAGAAGGAGTGCTTTCTCTTGTCAGTTCTGTCCGCTCATCTTCCTTGGATGACCCCTGGGTTTAGCATTTGAGGAATGGAAAGACGTCTTTTCTTTGACCAGGTTCTCCATCATGTGATTTGGTGGTTGGAATCCAGTTGCCAGAATCCAAGGAAGTGAGGGAGATCTGGAGGGGGGGCGGGAGGGGGAAGAGAGCAGGACAGAAATATCCCACCATCTGCCTATAAGAAATTGTTCTTCTATGTACACTGTTATGAAAATGCTGCAAAATGTGAGAACGTGTTTCTCTTTTTTAAAACTATTTTTTGAAACTTTGAATCAACAAATTTTAAAAAAAAAGAAAAGAAAGAAATTCTTCTTCTTCCTCCTCCTCCTCCTCCTCCTCCTCCTCCTCCTCCTCCTCCTCCTCCTCCTCCTCCTCCTCCTCCTCTTCTCCCTCCTCTGTACTAGTGTCCATGTCAGGCAGGAACAATTGTTGGGTTGGTACTCACTGCTAGATTTTCTCCTGTCTTCTAATCATGCCCCACACGGTGTGGTTTGTTTTTTTCCAGATCAAAATGGACTCACAGATGACGAAGCAGGCCCTGAATGAGATTGAAACCCGGCATAACGAGATCATCAAACTGGAAACCAGCATTCGGGAGCTCCATGACATGTTTGTGGACATGGCTATGTTGGTCGAGAGTCAGGTACGGAAGGCAAAGGTAGAAAGTGATGGATGGCAATGTTAGGTTATCTTTCAAGATCATCTGGACTTCTCAGTGTGTTCAAAGACTGGTGGAAACTGTGGAAGAGAGGGCAGAACAAGAAATTGGACCAAATAATTTCAGAAACACCCCAAAAATTCTTTGGTCACTACAGGTCTAATACCAGGCTATTCCTTTAAAAACCTGCACAATATTGTAGCCAGGTATCTCCTGCACTGCACTGAGATCTATTCCTAAGGCAAATGCTCATTCTTGGAAGTCAGGTGTTGGCAAGTGGTGGATCAGCTTTTATCATTAGTGGGACCCACCGGTGACTTTTTTTTGCCACCAGACCAAAAGCCAAAATGATAATCTTTACATTTTTATGTTTTAAAGAGCCAAAGTCCTTTAACTTTATTAATGTTAACTTTAAAAATTAGTTTATGTTAACGAGTTCTTTAAGTACTACATCTTAAAAATCATTTTAACACTCTTAAAATATTGTTCTTGTTGATTTGGATTCTTTCTTCTTCTGTACTATTATTTTATTTAATTTTGTCTTTTTGTAATCTAATTCATTCTCATATTCTTTAATTATATGTTTTTTGCTGAGCTGTTCCAGGAATGTAGGATATGTACAGGTAGTCCTCAACTTATGACCACAATTGAGCCCAAAATTCTTCTTGCTAAATAAGGCGATTGTTATGTGAGGTGTGCCTCATTTTATGATATTTTGCCACAGTTGTCAAGTGAATCATTGCAGTTGTTTTAAACAAATTATGCAATCTTCAAGCAAATCTGGCTTCCCCCATCGACTTTGATGGTCTGAAGCCAATGGGAAGGTTACAAATGGTGATTATAAGCCCCAGGAACCGTCCAGGTGTCATAAATATAAGCCAATTGCCAAGCACACTAATTTTGATCGTGTGACCACAGGGATACTACAACAGTTGTAAGTGTGAAAAACAGTCGTAAATCACTTTTTTCAGTGCTGTTATAACTTCATATGGTCGCTAAATAAATGGTAAGTTGAGGACTGCCTGTATTTCAAATCTATATGTGAAGGATTGATACACTGACCACCCACTCTTCTGAGGCCATTTCTGCGGGAGCAGTTTGCAAAAATTTCTGATCATTATGTGCCCAAAATTTTATTATCTGTATGCAAGGGATGTTATTAGCAGGTTTGGAAAGCATTCATCAGTTTGTAGACTTCCAAAATCACCCAGAGAGAGCTTAATGAGGAGTAAGCATTGTAGATGAGTACAGAATAAGCTGCCTCTGGTAGATAGAGTAACAGGGAATAGATTGGAAGATTTTGAAGAAATATGCAGAACAACATTCATTTGCAGATTCTTCACAGAGTGATGAGACAAAGAATGAAAATGGAGTCACGGGGGACTGCTTCTCTGCCCCTGTCAGCCAAAACTGATGCAAAAAAAATTCACTGTGGGATTGTGGTTTGGAGTCATAACCATCAACATCACTTCCTAGAATTCAACCCTTCCTGGAAGAAGCAATGTTCCTCTTTCTCCTCCCCACACTCACACATGATGGAAAGCTCTGCTTTCAATTCTCTGATGAGTGGAGGTCTGCAACAAGCCAGTGCTGAGAAGAAAGAGAGAAAGAGAAGAGAGAGAGAGGAGAGGCTGAGGAAGGGAAGAGAGAGGAGAGAGGAGAAATAGGGAACAGAGAGGAGGGAGGGAGAGACCAAAGAGGAGAGAAGGAGAGAGAGGAGAGGGAGGGAGAGAGAGAGGAGAGAGGGAGAGAGGAGAGAGGGAGAGAGAGAGAGAGAGAGAATGAACTACTAAACCAGCATAACGGATGAACATAACAGATGAATTACAATGTCTATGGAGTTTCTCAATCATCCAGATCATGATTGTCCCAAAGGTGGCAGAACTGAAGAAGCTTCTTGGATGAGAAGCAAAACATTTTCAAAGAAAAATACAAGAAAGCCCAGTTTGCCTTTTGGAAAAAGCACTTTGGGACATCTCTGAAGTACAGAGAACTACAGAGAACTACATTTATTTATTCAGTGAATAAATAGGAAGAAATTAAACCTTACAGAAAGGATTGGCCTTCCATAGATTCATATTCCCCATTGGCTGCCAAACTGAGGGATGGTTAGCCTTAGCGTACTTAAGATAATGTTTTGTAGGCTGTTCCTATGCTTGTTGATAATATCGATCCACTCAAACTTGAGCGTACAACTGGTCTTCCCTTGACTGCTTTTCCTCTCATTTCAGGGCGAGATGATTGACCGCATCGAGTACAATGTTGAGCACTCTGTGGATTATGTGGAAAGAGCCGTCTCTGACACCAAGAAAGCTGTAAAATACCAGAGCAAGGCTCGAAGGGTGAGTAAGTGGGTCTGATTATCAGAAGAAGCAAGGAATTGGGGAATTTGGGTAGCCGGAAAAGGGGATGGTACTTTCACTTAATTACGAAGGTGTGATCTGAAGATAAGATAGATGGGAGGGCTAAAAAGTTAAGGAATAAACAGGAGGTCAAAGAAGGACAAGGAAATGGAAAAAAAGAAATAATGTGAAAAGCAAAGGAGGTTTGGATGGTAATCCAGCGGACCTTGGTATGGAATACATACAGGGAGAAATATTAACTTTTTATATCTTGGGAATGAATTGTTCTGCAAACCACCAGATCACTAAGTAAAGCGAGGTGAGGAGAAGGAGAATGGGTTGGCCTGTTGTTTGCTTACTGAGCCATTTTTAAATCACAGATTGTAGTTGATAAAATACAAGGCAGGAATCTACTCAAGTGAAAGTGTTTTCTTCCTATGGTTTACCTGATTATTTTTATGTGCCAACCTCTAGGTTTCAAATGGTGAGCCTGTCATAGTAGCATGATGAAAACACCTTTTGGAGGTCAATCTTCGTAGATTTTATCCCAAGCATTACTAATACTTCTTTGTCTTTCCCCCCCCTTTGTCTCTCTCTTTCTTTCTTTCTCTCTCTCTCTCTTTTGCATTCTGTTCTCTTTCTCTGTCTTGCTCCATGGATTTTCTTGGGTAATGTAGAAGAAAATAATGATTATAATTTGTTGTGTGGTTCTTGGTATAGTACTGGCCTCCACCATTGGGGGCACTATTGGGTTGTAAATTAAAGCAAAAAATATTAATAATATAATAATAATTTAAAAATTGTACATGCAGTGGATATAACAGCACATGTTCCAGCTACCTATAGATAAAAACAACTTTATTGGGTCAGCAAATCTAAGTTTGTTGTTCGGCATCCATCTCTTCATCCATTTTTACTCATTTGCTGGGCACCAGGGTACCACCCAGAATATTCAGGTATTCTGGGCCTCATCCAGGGCCTTGTCACGCTGTCCTTCCCACGGCACCATGGTCCAAACTATGTGATTCCTGCCTGCCCCACAGACTTTTCTCCCCTTTCATCTCAGCGGTTAACCCCGTGGGAAGGAATGGCTCATGGTCTTCTTTTCCTATGTGGCAAGGGAGAGAGCATAGCCATGAATCAAGCATTCATCTTTGTCAGGCCATCATTTACAATACAGAGAGGTAGGAGAAAAAATGCAAAATACTTTAGTACTCCACTGGTATATCAAGCACTAGCTTAAGGCCACAACCTAGTACATTCCTCTCCCCCGGTCATTTAAACGTCACATAGCAGTAGTGAAATGCTCAGATCACCAGTCCTTGCTGAGGGAAAAGAAAGGGTTATCCATACCATCAACCAATGTTGATCTTTCTTTTTTCATGAACAAAATGGGATACACCCTGTGCTGGTGGTCCTTGGGGCAACATAGCACACGATTTCCAAGAAGAGGTGTTTTTTTGTTTTTGTTTTTGTTGTTAGATTCAGACTTTTCAGAAATGTCAACGTTTTCATTTGTAGGTACCTGAAAAAAAAAAAATTGAATCAGTTCTCAGGGCACAATCTACTCCCCTGCTGGCACCCTCTTCCATATGCAGATTTTTGCTGCCCTAGTATAACCAGCCTCATCTCCTTCCCTTGGCAGGAATCTGCATTAGCTCCAGGGCTAGCTAAGCCTGATGACACATTGAAGGGACCAACTCAGTTCCTCAGATATCAAGGGATGCCATCATCTTTGAGAACTCTTGTAACTCAATTTCCCAGGCGCTCTCTGTGGTGGCTCCCATGATACGCAAGGTGGAATGCAACTCTGGGAGACATTGGGTGCACCCGTTTTTTCCCAAAGAGTGTGCTTGAGCACCATTTGCAAGATTTAGCAGATAGATGACTACGGTGTCTGTTAAGCAATACTGCAACCATCTGGTTTATTGTGAATGAAGGAATGGAAATTTCAGCAGTTTCACACCGAGTCCTCAGGATAGCGAGAGCATGCTTTACAATCTTATCCAGAACACTAGAGACTCATACATTTAAGATTTAAGAAACAGTGATCATGGCACCCAGTCAAACCTTGGACATACTGGTATAAATTTCTGAATTTCTGCTAGTTCAGAATAGTATTGCAAGGCCATATTGTACTTGTTCCAGCCTTTGCACCTAGGGGCCAAGGAATAATTTGTTTCACTGCTGTCTGACTATGCAAGAAATTAAACAGAAATTAAACCCGAACACAGCCTTCAATACAGATCCAAACCAGATGTGATGTCACTCACTTAGATTGACATGGTGTTCATGTTTTTTTAACACCAATAGAAGGGTGGGATGACCTAGGTCAGATTAAGACTGGGAGGAGGTTAATGGAATTGACATTTATGATATTTAAGCTTGTTAAAGTGCCAGAAGGAATTATGACCTGGACTTTAGGAAGAAAGGATTTCCCATTTCAAATGCCAAGTGTGAGGATTCTTATGAACCTCACAGGAAAGTTGGATGTCTTCTGCCCTCTCGAATAGATCCAATAGAGTTCACACTGCTCTCTCTGCCTTTAATCTTTTAAAAAAATGTTTATACCAGGGTCACCCACACTGACTAACATCAGATCCAGTTTGGTTTCTCGAGGACCAAAAGAAGTAGCTCTGGGCTACGATACACCTTCAGAAATATAACAGGTGCAGGAATGACTTACAACTTTGTTTTGGGTTTTTTCTAAATTCCTTTTTTAAAAACAAACAAACCTTCTTTGCACATTAAGAAGTATAAGTTTTGCCTTCAGCTAATTTTCTCCTAGTTGGAGCAATTCATTCTCTAGAGGCCCTACACCATGTGATATTTTTGAGGCTGCCATTAATTCCAGAGTAACTGAAAAATAGGTCAGGCCTTTTGGGGTTCTGATGCCAGAAATCAATGAAAACTTTAGAAACTCTTTGTTTTCTGATAACTCATTAAACTTGACAGTGTATGATTGCTATGTATTCTTTCATAAACAGAGACACAGAGGAAGGCCTGCGGCCTCTGTTGTTTTCACAGCAAAATATAATGGCCACAAAGGTATAGGAGTGATCCATTGATTCCACCCCTTGTAGATAGATCCCAATAGATCAACTAGAAGGTGCTGCTTCATATATTATGACAACTACTTGGCACCATTAGGAACCATTCCTGATTGCCTGGGTGCTGGTAAGGTGCCATTTTTCTTTTATTTTTACTGTGTGTCTGCCCTTGTGTGTGTGTGTGCCTTGACAGTCTTTGCATTTAGTCAAATAAGGAGGTAAATGCTCAGCCTTGCACTTTCCAAGATGGAAAAGAAGGAATGCATGTTTGCATCAAGCAGGTGAAGGAAGGAAGGAGAGATGGGGAAGAGGAAATGAAAGGAAAGGAGAGAAGAAAGAAAAAGGAAGAAGGAAAGGAAGGAAGGAAGGAAGGAAAGAAGGAAGGAAGGAAGGGGAGGGGGAATGGAAAGAAGAAGAAAAGGAGAGAAAGAAAGAAATATGTTCCCTTCAAGGTGGTTAACACACACCCCCCCCCCTGTGCTAGTTTCCTGTGGAATTTTTCTTCTTCATTCCACTATCTCCCACTTCCTTCCCCTTGAATCAACTAAATGCTAAAGTTGGCTCTTAATTCCAAATACATGTCAACATAGGTTTAAAATCTATTGTGCCTATTTCTCCACCCATCCAGCCTTTCTTCCATGTTCCTTTTTTCATGAATGGAGCATCATTAGCTCCGCGAAGCAGCTCCTCTATGCAAGCAACCTGTTAGGGCAGTGTTCTCCTGACCTGAGGCCACCAGTTTGGGAGTGGACTGTGCCACGGGATTTCGCTGCCTGTGGAAAATTTGAGGGTTTTTCTTTCATGAAAACAAGAACAGTTCTGACTTCCGGCTAGGAAAGGGAGATCTTGGATCATCTTTAGGTCTTTTTGTGCTCCTACAAAATGTAGCTGATGCAGGGACAGACCCAAAGCCCGGTTTCAAATCCATATGCACCTCAAAGCACCCTGTACAATACAAACACACACATTAAGTCAACATAGTCAACTATTGCTAGTTATGTTATGGTACTCCAAACAAAAAATAGTCAGATATGTTTATACAAAGGAACCTCTGTGCTTTAAAACAGTGTCCCACAAGAATCCTTCTTCTATTACTAGAACGGGGGGGTGGGGGGGTGTGTCTCTAAACTGGGCAAGTTTAGAGACTTGGGGAATTCTGGGAGTTGAAGTCCAGGTATTGCCGAGTTTGAAGGCTGTTAGTTGAATATCCTAAGATGATCCTCCCCAACCTGGTGCTCTTCAAACACATTGGACTTTAATTCCCAGAATATCCAAGTTTGGACTACAGTGCTTGGGGTTGCAAAGTACTAAAGTTCAATATGGCTTGAAGGCAGCATGTTGAGTTAGGCTGTATAGAGTGAATGTAGTATGAAAGAAGGAAGCAATCAAAGGGAACGTGACTGATCCTTGCTAAGTAGTCTGCAGTGGTAGGAAATGAATCCCTTTCCCATTGGCCAAAGGCATTACTGCAGTCATTTATTGTGCCCCTTTGTAACATTTAATGAAAAGAGATATTTGTCATACCAGGATGACACAAGGTGTGATGCAAATCTGCCAGCAACCTTAACATCAGTATAACTATGCAGTAATTTCATGGAGCATGTTTATTCCTCTCTTTATAAACACCGAGAGTCATTCTTAAATTGTTTAGCGATGACTTAAACATCGGTCATTTCCAGGTTGAAATGTAAGGAGTGTCTGTATTTTCGATGTAATATGTCCACAATCACCACCAGCTATTGTTTAATATAAGCAGTGGATGTGTTACAGAATTGTCATTTTGAAATTCCTATGTAACAACAAAACAATCGCGCTAGCACAATCATAGCAGCTTGGAGATGTGTTTATACAGATTATTCCATTTCTTTAGGATCTTGTAGGGCAATTCCAATGCATGCTGTTTTCTTATCTTTGTAAAGTTTTCTTGAGCGTAGCTAAGAATGAGGAAGACCAGCATGAATTGTCCAGCATGAATTACTGTTCTGGACAGTTTTTGTTGGTAAGTAGGTAATTCTATAGAGCTTCAGTGTTGGCAGTCTAAATAAACCCAGTGCAGAGATGAGGCTGAAATTGCATATTTTTAGTATAAGGTTGATTAGGCAGAGAAAAAGTATTAAAACATACAGAGACCCCTGTAGACTTTAAAACAGTGTCCCAAAACTTTGAAGCTTGGTAACAGAGTGCCCATTAAGTCATTTCTAATAGAACATTAAGATGTTCCTAGTTCAAAATCTGGTTTGTTTGAGGAATTTTTCAACAGTAATCAAAAATATAACCCAGCTAAGTCAAAATAGATTCCACCTTCAGTGGATGTCTTTCATTTTGTATAGTCTCTTGCTAGGGGAAGCTTGTGCTGTTTCATGAGGCAGTTGGCTCTTCTCAAAATGACCCTTAAATTGACACACAGAGCCCAGGAAAAGGTGGATTCGCTTATCTTTTTTTGACCACTTCGCTCAAGACACTGCAATTCCTACAGACAATGACAGTGCATTCCTATCTAATATACACTTCCCAAACATTTCCTTGGCACCTCTAGCTAGATAGACAACTGATGCTACTGAAGCCCAAAACTTTAGCTGTGGATAATACAGGATTCCATTCATTAGTATGAATAAAGTGAAAAATGAAGGCCTTGGAATCCAAAATCAGAGCTGGTGATGAAACTAGCAAGGAAGACCTGCAGAAAACCAACTTGGGTATGGAAGGTTACCATTAGCAAGCTCTGGTTCCAGACTAGTTAAGAGAACAGAATAAAGTCTTAGAGCCAGGATCTCCAAACATGGCAACTTTAAGACTTATGGACTTCAACTCCCAGAATTCCATAGTCAGGATGGCTGGCCGAGGAATTTAGGAATTGAAGTCCACAAGTTGCCAAATTTGGAGACCCCTGTCTTAGTGCGACATTGGTCAGCTAGTCCATAGAAATTCTCCTTCTCCAATTCTATTGTGATTGAACTTTGCTCTTCCCATCCTAAAACCCATCCTTGAAATGTGGCTGTTCCAAATCTGTTCCAAAAGTTTCCCACTGTTCATGCCCTAAGCATAAGATCCTGTTTACATAACTCACGGTTTTCTCCTGTGATGGTACCTGACAGTTTCTCTACTCCAAAAACTCTCCCTTTGCTATCTCGGCTCCCATCTTTAATTCTGACTTTGTTAAATCAGTGAGGGCATGTGTATGTGTGCCTGCTTGCATGTTCTACATATGTGATAAAGAATATATGTAGGCTACATATATTCAGTGTGGGTGTGTATTGGTGCTCATATATAAATGGTGGTGATATAGGGATGAATATATAAACACACAAGTCAAATTTCTTTCAAGCAATAGACAAGTACGTAGTTTTTTCTGTCTCTGCTGCTGGCCTTGGGCATGGCATGGTGAAAAATGCATTTTGCCCCCCTCATCCTAGAGTAAAGTCAATTCACTGCAACTAGGATTGCAGAAAATCTACTCCCTAATTTTGGTTTGTAAGATCCCCAAATCATTTACATTATCCTAGTTATTACACTGTATAGGAAGAGCTTTTAAAAAAGCCACTGAAACAGTTTCTCTGCAGGAACCCTTTCATAAATTGCAGATCTCATTTGGTGCCAGACTTTCCCTGTGTGGACATGGACCCAATCCCTAGATCTGAATGAATTTGCCGCAAAAGAATCAGCAAAGCTGTCTCTTCCAAAAAGTGTTTGGATCATGTGCAATTGGCAATGAAACTTACTGAAAATGAGTCAGAAATAAAGTGCATAGGTGTGAAAATAAAGGGGACTTTACATAAACATGTTTTGAAGAAGAGAATAAAAATCACTCCTTCTCTATCCTGTCTTAAACTACCCAGCGGGTGGTTAGAAAATGCTAAAAGGTAATAAATACATTCTAAGACACCTGGAAACCATGCACATATTAAAACAGATTTTAGAAGGAAAGCTGTTTATAATCTGGGCTGGATCACCATTATGAAGAAATGTGGCTGCGTACTTGCCAGTTAAATCCTCTACCATATATTACCATACCCAGAATTTTCAGGTGTGAATGCAAGGCTGGGTGCTGAATTATTTCACCTAATGGAAAATCAGATTAAGGTGGCCCTCCACAGAGACAAATCCTTCTTTGAGTGACTGCTTAGAAACCCGTTACCCAAATCTTTGGGCTCATGTGCCCAAAATATTTCACATTGAATTATGCTGCTTTAGATTAGAGGTAGGGGATCAGACTTCAAAACTGGGGGTCCTGTTTTATAGACTTCACTCACATTAATAGTATGTATGAAGAGAATACCTCCTGGAAGATAATGCTATATGCAAGCATGTATTCAGTCAGCTCTCCCTTTGCAACCAAAGTGGCATATTGCCACCACTCATGAGTCCAGTGTGTTTCAAACTTGGCGACTTTAAGAAGTGTGGACTTCAACTTCCAGAATCCTCCAGCCAGTGGAGAATTCTGGAAATTGAAATCCACACTTCTTAAAGTCACCAGGTTTCAAAAACCCTGGTTAATAAAATCAATCTGATATATAATAATCCATCAAATTCATAACAAAGTTAAAAATGTGAATTCCTGTAAGCCCTGGGGAAATAGGACCAGAGTACACTGTGTGGCAAATGTCTGTTCTGTGTTGTTGGCATGAGTCAGTATGCCTACTTGCATATGTGGTCTCATTGATGCCTATGTGTAGCTTTTAATGTGCCTAAATATTATGCAATCTAACTCAGTGTCTTTGTATGCATGTGTGACTAGCTCGTTGGTTCTCAGAGTGTGAGACAGGTCTAACTGAATGGTTGCTGGGACAGAATGGATCCCCTCTGGGGTGCCTCTCGCTCTTTTTTCCAATTGGGTTGGAAGGTCCAAAGACCTGCCCATTTTTCTGGTTTTTCCTTTGGAAAAATTCCCATTGCTTTCCTGCTTTAATGAATCTGCAGTTGGACAACCGGTCTCTGGTATAAATTGATAGACCTATATTTATCTATGTTATATCTTGGAGAACTGCAAGATAATGCTTATTTATATACTGGTATACGCACGAGTTTGATCTGCAGCAGACTAGTAAAATGCAATGGGCATTTAAGGGCCTGTTTCTGCCTTTCACAATTATGAGCAGAAGGTGAGACTCAAACACTTAATACAGCAGTGGTCCCCAAATTGATTTAGTTATAAATTATAAAAACTTAATTTTAAAGTTGTTCTGTTTTAGAAATAAATCAGTCTGTTGGGACACATATACACTATTGTAAATTCAGGATTTACATCATATCAGTATATTAAGATGTAGATAGTAGTGTATAGATTGAACACACAAAAGTGCACTATTATGGTGAGTAGTATGCCATTCATGTTTATTTGAGCATATGTGTCTGTGTTTGCATTCAAACACACACCCATAGATATAATTAAGGAAGCACACATACACCTGGGATATAATTTAGCTCATGTATACATACACATATTCAGAATTTCTTAAAATGTGACCTGTAATTACCCTCAACCAAGACAAATACACGGTTTATGGGGTGGGTTTATCCATGTCTGGCTGGACAGCAAGAGACATAGTTGAGATATGACTTCTCAAAAGCTACCATATGTGAACTGACTATTTTTCCACATTATTTTAGAAATCGTTCTTTTTAAAAGATGCCTTAGACACTTTCAGGAGATATCCATAGGTTCAGATCCATCTTTCCATTTGTCATGAAATGTTTTTGTTTTATCAATTGTTGTGTATTAACTTTAGGGATATCTTGGAGGGGGGTAACTGCCGCAATGACTTCAGAACCATTCAGCTTCGTTCTTTTCTTTTCTTTTTATGTGTATATATGTACATACTTTTCTTCTTTTTCTTTTTTATAAAGTGTTCATTCCGTCATCTCTGCATAAGAGATCAAACTCCAGAAAAGAAAGAACAAAAAAAACTTAGATTTTTTGATCATTTTTACAAAACGTCTCCAATATCACACCCAAACCAACAAAAGCAACTGTTCCAAAAAAAAAAAAAAAAGTTAACTGCATCGCAAAGACGAAAGACAAATCCTACAAACATGTTGAAATCCCCTCGACTCTCCATTTTGGGTATTGATCTGTGTATTGTTTCAATGTAGGCGGTTTATTGTAGTCTGTGGTGTATTTGCTAAAACAACAACTTTTCACAAAATTTTCTTTATAAAAATGTCATTCTTTTTTTAAATTGACATATCTTTCTTTTTCCTTACTCTTCCATTCCCCTTCAGTTATTTTATTTTTTTGCTCAAGTTTACAATATTGAGAAGAAAAAACCAAACAAAATGAGAGAACAAATTCAAGCGTATTTTTTTCCATCTTATCACATAACTTATTTTATGGACAGAAAAAAATTATTATTATTTTATCAATAGAGTTCTCTTTCTCGTTCCTCCTATCTAAAAATTACACAATGATAGCTTTTAGTTTTGGATCAAGGGAGTTTAACAAAACAAAAGTCCTTTTAAGGAACTTTGTTTATTTCAAAGGAACTTTACCCTTAGCCCATGTTTTGCACGTGTCAAAAATTAGCAGGAAATTTTCTGTAGATGAAGCCATTCCACAGCTTCTAATTCTCCAGAGATTTCCCTCTCTGGAGGCAAACCCCCCCACACTCTTTAGATGGTAAAAACTGGCTTAGTGCTGGAGCATTAGAGTCACACGTGGCTCCAATTGCATTCTGAAGTTCTTCTGGAAATATTGTTGAAAAGTGTTTAGTGCAATTTCGCACTTTTCTTCAATAGAAAATGCATAGAAATCCTAGTGTAAGTTGAAAAAAACCAAGCTATTCCCCAAACTGACCCAAAACATTGCTAATTGTCATGCACATTCCAGTTCCTCAAAAATGTTAAAAGTAGCCCTGAGACCCCGAGAAAAATCCCCACTCCCTGATTTAATGAGATCTATTGATCTTGCCAATAGGAACTGATTCACCAACTGGGAGCAGGGTGTTCCATAGGAAGCAGTCCATATTTATGCTGACTTTCTATAAAATGGTCAAGAGAGTGGCTCTAAATTTTCTAAACCAAGATGCTTGTAGGACTCATTGATTATAGTGACCTCTGATGGAGTCAGCACTGGTTGACTTTCTTTCTGAAATCAACAGTAGGATGGACTTTGGACTCCTTATCTAAATATGCCCTTGGAGATGCTCAGCATGGGGCCCAATGGGTGGTACACATTGCAACATGCAATTCCTAATACAGCTGCCCAGCCCTTCATGAATTTATCCCATCAATATGAGGGGAAACTTTATCAAGCTTTAATGCACGAGGCTAAAGCTGTGACTTTCCGGTGAAAAGAAAACAGCTGTGATACTTAAGCTGAAATGAAGCTACCAGAGACATGGTTTCTCTTGTATAACTGCAGATGTGTAACAGAATAATATTGCTCTGATATGATAGATGTCCTTCTCCTTTCCCTCATTAGCAAATGTGAGGTTCTCTGACAAAACTCTGAAAAGAAGCTAAAAAACTGATAGGTACCCTTGAAAATATCTAAAATGATTGCAGGAGTTTCTTATGTGCACTTTAAAGATAAACCTTCATGTTTCCAACTCATGAGTGAGGGAACATGTTCCTCTGGTAATTCCATTAATATTTCTCTTTGCCAATCCTGCCTGGGAGCATTTGTTTGAAGTCTCCCTTTTGTATAGATACCCAATTATGTCTCCAGCATGTAAGAATTCCCCCTTGTGAAGCATGGTCCTGGAGTTACTCTTGATCATTTTGCCTTGCACCTACCGGAGATGGCTGTCTAGACATCTCAAATGGTGGTTTTTTGAAGAGATCAGCCCTTACCCCTTTTGTGGAATTATGGTAATATTGTTACCCTCTGATGCAAGCCATGATTCAGCCTTAACTTTGGAACACCCTTCTCCCAATCAAGAAAGATGGATATCACACAGAAAAAAGCTTCATCTACAGAAGAATTAACCCAGAAAAAACAGATAGAGATAGATTAAAGCAATGTTTGTCAACCTGAGCAACTGTAAGAGATGTGGACTTCAACTCCCAGAATTCCCCAGCCAGCTTTGTTTGAAGTCCACATGTCTTAAAGTGGCTGAGGTTGAGAAACACTTGGGTAATGGATATAACATAAGATATAATATGTAATTTATTAATCCATTAAAAACATTGTGGTCAACTAAAATTAGTTCCCCAAATGATGAGACAGCAGCTTTAAAAGCTTCCTCTCTCCCCTGCCCCAATTTAATGTAAATATTTATCGACAATATAATCCAATGCAGAGATGGAAACCTTAATATGCATCTCTTGTAACATATGAATTGATAGTTGCTTCCTTGACTTAGGAATGACGTGAAACTCGAAAGCGGGCAGTTGTGGTCAAAGAGCATCTTTCCAAATCAGGAATTGTAGCGAAATTCCAGCTGTCTCTAAAATATATTTAATTGGTTTAATTGGAATTGGTTAAAAAAAATTTTTTAAAATAGTTCCATTGATTGTAATCTAAATATGATTCACTCTAGACCAGAAAAAAATCAGTTTCTGCCTTCTTACATTCTTCTTCTTCTTTTTTTTTTGCATTCAGAAGACCTCCCTCGATCCAAAGAAAAGGGGGATTTTTTTTTAAAGAGAAATATATATTCATCTCCTAGTTAAAATATTTTCTCTCCTCTCTTTCCTCTTTGCCTGTCATGTGATGCTTTCAAGAAACAGAAGGGCTTGAGGCCCTCAAGTGCGTAGAGATTTGTGTGGATATTTAACTTGAAAGAGAGAATCTGGGTTTAAAACTCTTGGCAAGACCCTTTGCAAAAGCGTTTGGCCAAAGTCAGCCTTGGTTAGAAATCAGTTTAGCCACAGGATTCTAGAGAAAGCGAGGGAAAGAAACGTGCATTGTTTAGCTTGGATCACGTTGATATGTATGGAGGCAGCATAAGAACATAAGAGTTTTATGGACATGTGCCAATCCATATAGCAATTGGATATACTCAAAAAAAACCCCGTATCCCTCATTTATGCAAAAATAGGCTTATAGTGCACAAATAATGTAAGAACATAAATTATCCCACTATTATGTGAGGAATGTATCAATATATGACAGAAAGATAGATAGATTTATTCCCAAACCATTTCAGGGTCTCTCAATCTGAATCAGAAGAAAGATCTGCCACATTTCCTCAAACTGCTTTTGTCATTTTTAAATGACAAAAAGAGGGAAAAAGTCATCTGAGCATCATGAGCATCAGTTTTAAAATAATTCCCTGGTAATCTTTTAAAACATTAATTGTCTCTTGTAATCCATGCATCTTTCAAGGACAGATTCCTCGGGCCATTTCAAGCTGACTAGATCTTTAGTTTGCCCCATTTTCTAGATAATTTTTTTTTTTAATGTTTTGCTTAAACACACATTCCTATTCTGAATTTTGACTGGTTTTGATTAGCTTTTTGCTTTCTGTGCAAAGCATCCTGGGGATAGTAGTTTGATATGGCACGGACGATGCTGAAAACACCCCATTAGAGAATCCAGTTCCCCTTTACAGGGTTAATGTTTAAAAAAATGTCTCTGTAGTTGGAAGGAACGGCCTTCCATTTGCAGTTTACATTTGAGACAGAAAGAAAAGAAAACCCAAGTTTTTAAACAGGGCTGACCTAGCTTTAAAGGGTAAATGTTTTTTTCAATAAACAGGACATCCATGCTCAAAACACAGGATTTTTAGTGATCTAGCTAATTTAGCAATCAAGTATATGTGTGTTGGTGCCAGTGAATAGTACCACGTGGTAGTGGTACTATTCCATATGGGCACTGAACTTATCTCTGTCCAGCCTAACCTTGCCTAGGTCATTAGTGAGGTTGGCATGTGGGAGAAGAATCAATGCTGAATTTAATCCAAGTTAGATTGCCACACGAATCTTAACAGCATTCAGGGCTCAAATTTGTAAAGGAAACATTTCCCCACCTCATATCTTTAGTTTCACCCCCACCACCACCTCCTCCTCCTCCTCCTTTTCAAGGTTTTTCTCCCCTTTCACTCTTTAGTTCCTTCCCTTCCTCAGTGTGTAAATACCAGCTGCTGTGTGTAACGGGTGATTTCTTCCTTCTTCTTTCTCTTCTCCTTCCCCCTGTTTTTTGTGGAAAAAAAAACTTGTGTTTGTTTTGTTCTGAATGCGCTTTAACTGGCTGACTTTGGAAGGTCTGAGTGTTTTCCCCCTGCCTGGGGAATTTTTCTTTCTGAATTTGTTTGTATAGCAATTTATTAATTTTCTCATTTAAAAAAAGTATTTATTATTATTTTTTTAAGAAAAGGTCTGTTCCATTTTTTTCTTTTCGAAAGGTAATTCTTTGTTTCTGGGTTTATTTTTTCAATGTCTGTCCAAATGTGCTTAGTTAAAGCCAGTGACTAAATGCTAAATCTTTCCAAATGCTCGATGGCTTGCACGCTCTCTCGCCAACACAAGTTGGTCTAATAAAAAGGTATCACCTTTTGTCTCTGTGTGTGTGTGTTGAACCAACCATCTCTGTATTTTTCTCTCCCTTCCCTCTCTCTTGCGCGTATGCTCCCTCTCTTCTTTCTGAGGGTTGTAACATAATTAAATGTTTATTGCTAAAGGTTGAATATCTCTCAGGGAAAATAGAAAGGTAGGAGAATTTCTCAGTCTCATCTCCTTCCCCTCTACAATGGGGTAAATTAACATTTTCACCCTTAATGTGTTTTGGGATCTTTATAAGAAGCAGAGCAGCAATTTCTTTCCTCATAGGGCCAGTTAAAGAGCAGGATTTCACTTCCTTAAGGAAATTCAGCCAGAGAATCCTCAACTCCTAAAAGAAACTTTAGGTTTCCTTTTCTTTTTTTATCATTTTCTTTTGCTTTCTTCCAAAGAATTCAAAGCAATACACCCTTAGTCTCTCCCTTCTCCGTTCCTCAGAAATGGAGTGAGATAAATTGAGCTGAGTGCTTCCCTAAAGAGGTCCCAAAATTTTCCCTGCAGGCTTGTGCAAAATCTTTCGAAATTACCCTCTTTTGGGTTCAGCACCATTTTTGTGAACTTCTCCAGGCTGTTTCAATCAGTTTGAAAGTCTTCTGAGTTTCAAACTATCACAACTTGAGAAAAATAGGTCCTGCTGAAATTGTGAGGGAATGAAAGCAAATATCTGAAGCAAGTCTGTCGAATTAAGAAGCCCCTTTAACTCAGATAAGACTCTTGCTTACATTTTTGCAAATGCTGGCTCACAAGGTATCTTAAATCAGCAAAGATACAGTACATATAGATGGAAACCAGAACATAATTAATCACAAAAACTGATCAGTATTGACCTTCACCTTATTATTCTCCTTATCTCTTTATAAAAAAAATCTAATCCCTATTATGATGGTCATTTGGCATCATTATTAGTCAGCATTTATTATATGAGTATGTAAAGGTGGTTTGTACCCACCTTTGGTGGACTTTCCTCAGCACTGTTTGAATAAACTTGGTTCAAGCAGATTGTAGGGTCTCCACTTGTAAATTGGATTTAGGAGGATTTTTCACCTTCCTTTAAAACTATCCCCAATGACAAGAGATATCTCATTTTGAAAATTAATTGTTTGGAACTCAAACAAGGTGTTCCAAATTTGAAATGGTTTGATTTAAAAAAGAAAAAAAAGTTAATATGTGAAAATTAGACACAGTAAGCCTGAATTCAACCCTTCAGCTCCCAACCCAAGTGAAGTGACCTCTAGGTCTCTCAGTTTTAACTAACAAATGAAGGCCAACATATCTGGAGGGCACCATATTGAAAAAACATCAGACCATATTGGGCTGGTTTTGCAAGTGTCGTATAGTGTTTTCTCTTACAGGCATGACGACATTTTATTTTTGCTATTTTTCATAAAAATAACTTTGGATATAATTAATTGCCTGAAGGTCTGGCAAATAGCCAAGTTCTGTAATTTAACTGGAATTTCAACAGCAGACCATACGATAGAAAGCAGCCTTCAAAGCAGACCATGGGATAGAATTGGTTAAAGTTTTCACCGGGCAGTTCGGTGATGCCATGAAATGGCTTCCATTTGGGTGCTGCAACTTAGAGGGAGCTTCTTGGGAGCGTGTGTGTGCAGTGAAGAGGAGAAAAGAACATCAGAATGGAGGAACAAAGGTTGGAGCCTGGAAAGTCGGCGAGATGCCTGGTATCCTTTTCAAATGCTATGGAAAACATTGACGTGAAAAATTAGAACAACATAATGGTTTGATCTTAGCCAGAAAGGAAATTATCACTTGTCCCAGGAAACAGTCACTGAGTTAAATAGGAATCTCACAGAGGCTTCCTTTGAGGAAAAGTTATTAGAGGCGCCTTGTCCGGAATTGGGTTTTTCCAGTCCCATCTTCAAACAACAGGAAATCCTCCAGAGAAAGTCTTGACATGCTGGCCATTTTCACTATCATGTCTGGTCTAGAATTAAGAGTTACTTCTGGAGTACAGTTTGCCCTCATTATTGACTGTTACTTGGTGACTGTTCAAAGTAAGGATGGGCCTCCCTAGAGCTACTTATGAACTGCTTCAGACCTTCTTATGGTTTGCACACTCATCCTTGTGGTCAAGTGATTAACATTTGTGTGTGCTTAGCAGTTAGCTTGCATTTATAGCTGTGTTCAGTGTCCCACAGTCATATGACTGATTTTTGTTGTGTTTCCCCCATTTCTGCTGTTTATTTCCAGTTTCCAGCAAAATTCCCATTGGTGAAAATGGGTTAATTTAATGACTGCGGAATTCACTCAACAACCATGGCATTTGCTTAACAACCACTGCAAAAAAAAAAAAAAGTTGTAAAATCAGATGGTCAAATGGTGACCTGCTTAATGACTGTTATGATTTATGACCGTAATTCAGGACTCAATTGTGGTCATAAATCAAGGACTCTCTGCAACTCACACTGGATCTCCCATTACAAGTGTGTGGCTGTGTATTTGTATTTGATACCCTAATTAAACAACACTCCTTTTTCCTACCCATTTTTACTTCCACTTTTGCTTTTTGTGTCTCATTCACTGGCTTTCTACTTAGAGGAATGGAAGCTGGATTTCTAAGAATTTGACAGATGCTCAAGGACTCAGCCATGGCTTAATTTCATCTTTAAGAAGCTCCTTTCTTACCAATACACTTGAATTGCTCAAAAAGTGAATTGATCCTCTAGTTTACTTTTCTCACTTTAAAACTTCCTTTCTTGATCTTGGAAAATAAATCAGAGTTGAATCTATTTAACACTTGGATGGGAGATCCTAGATCCCATAGTTGTAAACTAGTCTGAGATTAAAATGTCATCCCAGGAGAACAAGCACTTCTATAATGTTCTAAGAAGAAACAGAATCATAGGGCAGGAAGGGACCTTGGAGGTCTTCCACTTCAACCCCCTTCCCAAGACAAGAGAACCAACAGCATCCCAGACAAATGTTTTTCCCATATTTCTCAAAAATCTCCAGCAATGGAGCACCCACAACTCTGGAAGCAAGCTGTTTCATTGATTAATTTTTCTACCTTAACTGTCAGGAAATTTTTCCTTCGTTCTGAGTTGGATCTTTATATAAGAAGCTTCCATATCTTATCCTACCCTCAGATGCCCTCTTTTCTCTGTGACAGCTCCTCAAGTACAGGTAGTATGTCCTCTTATCCTTCTCTTTGTTAGGCTAGAGTGACATACCTGGTTCCCTTAACTGTTCAATCTATTTTTTAGTCTCCAGACTCTTTGTCATCTTTGTTGCCTTTTAAAATATGATCGCATTATAATATTATATAGTTGGTGTTGAGATTGACTCAAAGGAGAATCTACTTTTAATCTGATCAAAAGTGCTTACTCTCTTTTTTTAAAAAAAATCTCATCTTTGGTGCATAGCAGTTATGGATCACAACTAGATAATTATTAAACAATAGCTAAGGATTAATTGCCCCAAGAAAGTTGGGCCTTAAATACACACCATCCTGAAGGTAGCCAATACCTCTGTTTTCTGCCATTCCTGCTTCCTAAATTTTGCTATGCAAATACAAAATTCTCCTGTGGTTGCTGCCCTTGGTACTGATTTCATAAGGAACCCCAAGTCTTTACAGTTCCATGTTTTCAATACGATAAGTTACAGTACTGGTAATAGTAATAGCACTTAGGCTTATACACCGCTTCACAGTGCTTCAGGGTCCTCTCTAAGCAGTTTACAGAGTCAGCATATTGCCCCCCAACAATCTGGGTCCTCATTTTACCGATCTCAGAAGGATAGAAGGCTGAGTCAACCTTGAGCCAGTGAGAATCAAACTGCCGAAGTGTTGGCAGTCGGCAGTCAGCAGAACTAGCCTGCAATACTGCATTCTAATCACTGGGCCACCACAGTTTGTGATTCACAACCACATCTGGGACCAGAATTTCCACTGCTAAGCAAAGTGGTTGTTTAAGTGAGTCACACCTGATTTTAGGATCTTTTTTTGCCATGGTTGTTGAGTGAATTGTTGCAGTTGTTAAACAAATCACAGGGCTCTTAAGTAAATCTGGCTCTCCCCATTGACTTTGCTTGTTGGAAGCTGGCTGGGAAGGTTGCAACTGGCTGCAACCATCATAAATACATGCTGGCTGCTAAGTTCCTGAATTTTGATCACACAGCCTTGGGGATGCAGCAGTGGTCATAAGTGGAGCACTACTTGTAAGTTGCTTTTTTCATTGCCATTGTAATTTTGAATGGCTGCTAAACAAATGGATATAAATACCTAGATGATCCTTGCAGGATCTTGGCTACTTAACCATTTGGATGTACTATATTTGTTAAAGCACAGAGTCTAAATTGATTTTATAAGAGAGCTGAGTATTTTTAGGAAGGAATTTCAACTTAAATGCTCATAGAAGAAAACCTTTATGAATATTTGAAGAGCTCATTCTATCCACAAATTATCCCCTTACAAGTATTTCAGAACTTAGTCCCAGATCAACCATGACATGTATTTTCTGCTTTTGTTTCTTAATATATTGGGTGTGTGGGAGGAGAATATGTGCATATTTCGATTAAAATAAAATAAAAAACTTAAAAACATCTATGTGTGTTGGTGGATATGGGTGGAATAACAGATTGTTAACTTTCCTTTTCTGCTATAGGAAAACAAACAAGAATAGCAAATCTAAAGGGGGCTAAAACATTTCTGAAATGGAAATGCCACCCTTGGCATTTTTTCTTAGTTTTCCTTGCTTTGGTGACTTCCCATTCCCTTATTCTGACATTCACACATTCTCCTCTGATCCAAGCACCTGCAGGCACAAGGACCTCATTCCTCCTTGAATTACAATGACATCCACACCAGTGGTGGGATTCAATTTTTTTTTACTATCAGTTCTGTGGGTGTGGCTTAGTGAGCATGGCAGGGGAAGGATACTGCAAAATCTCCAGTCAGAGGTGGCATTTGCTGGTTCTCTGAACTACTCAAAATTTCCGCTACCGTTTCTTCAGAACTGGTCAGAACCTGCTGAATGCCACCTCTGATCCACACCACACAAAAAGCAGCTTCCTTTCATTTCAGACAAGGGGGAAGCCCTCATGATGAGAGATACCCTGCATCTGAAAGCCAATCATGGCTTGATGTAAACCCATGGCTTGATGTAAACTTCCTGGCCAGCAGTAAGGACTGTCACAGAGAGCACAATTCAGTGAATTCCCGTTCAAGCCCTCCTGTAGCAGAATTGCCAGTAGTTGGCATACAGGGCTTGACCGATTAGCGATCTAATCGGATTGTCTACTAATCAGGTGGGGCAGATAATCCTGGATTGTGAATGGGAAATCTTATTATTATGATCTCATTTCAGATGTTTGTAACAGCTGGGTGAGGCCTAGGCAGTGCCTTGCCATCTCTGCAGGGGATTTGAACATTGGCCTTTATCTCCTTACTTGCTTGATGACCTGTTCTGTTCCCTTTATGCTTGCAAAGCTGCCAATTTCATTCCTCCCTTTAATGTTCCTCCATGAAGGTCTTTAGCCCTTGAAGAGACACATAATACATTGAAAGCTGAAAAGCGACACATTTCCCTCATAAATAAATGCATTAATCCACAATTTCCCACAATTACATTGTTAGCTGGCATACATGGCAGAGGGATCATGCTGAGAGAGAAGGCAAGGAGGAAGCCAAATCCCTTGCCATGATCCGACTTCTTACGTTTTCAATTCTGTACTTTACAGACAGTCCCAGTTGTCAATTGCTTTGTCACTATGGCTTTTTTTTAATATAATCCAGAAATTATTTCCATGTGGCTTCTTTTGGAATCGATTTTCTCAAATACTTAATTTTGAGGGAATTTTCTTTGCAGCAAATAGCTGTATTTTTGACACTGTTTCCTGACTTCCTTTTTTTTTTAACTGGAGAACTGGATTGTATTTCAGCAGCCAACCACTTGGAAATGGTTTGCAGTTATCTGGAAGGAAAAGCATTAGAAAAAAGTAGGTAAATGAAACATATACGGGTTGGTCTGATTTTTCTTTTTAATGGACTTCAGTTAAATTGCAGAAAGGTTTTGGAATCCAACTTTCATGTTTTTCAGATGACTTCATTAATTATTTTTGCAGCCTTGTTTCCAGGATGTGTTTCACTGAGTCATTTAATGTATAAGTGGGAAGTTCAACAAGTAGAAAATTGATTCAGCTAACCCATAAGGAATTAGATTTAGGCCTAAATAGCCCCAGGGTTAAAGCTAACTACATTGGCCAGCAATAAGGAATTAGATTTAGGCCTAAATAACCCCAATCGTACATAAGGTTAAACTAACTACATTGGCCAGCTGTGTCATGGGGAAATATGAGGTTAACCTAGATGGAGATGGAGATGGAGATGAAGTCCAAGAGAGACCTATCTAGGCACTCTTGCCATAGGGCATGTTGTTTCCATGCTATGAAAAACAACATATCTGGCAATGTGGGCCTTCTACTCAAGGCTCAGAAAAAAGACAGACAGAGATGATAGACAGAGATGATAGATAGATATTCACAGATGATAGATAGATAGATAGATGAGAGAGAGAGAGAGAGAGAGAGAGAAATGTCCTTTCAATCCTCCATCCCAGTTAGTTGATTATTCCAGTTCCCCAAAGTGATATATTTCTAAAGCATCATAATCTGGCGAAATCCTATTGAATGTTAGGGTCCCAAATGCCATCCTCTGCATTTCTAACCATCATGCTGTCAAATCTCAAATAGAATATCTTTTTTAAAAATTTCTCATCTAAATAGTACATTTTCTCATCAGGTAAAAACATCAGCAGTGATTTTTTTTCTACAACGGCCCTGCTTTGATTCTTCACTTTTCCCTTCTGGGTTGAAATCCACCTAAAAACTCAAACAAAAATGGAGATGAGGCAGACACGTTATCAGTGATAAGATTTTTCCCAAGAAGGCCACTTTGTGGGCAGTTCTTTAAAGAGCCATCACACACACACACACACCCGCCCGCCTGGACATACTGACCTGTCAAGCTCTCCCATCATAAGCGGGGTGGTGCTCTGTCCGTTCTCATCTATTTTGACTTAAGTCTGGTTTAAAAATATTCTTCCTTCTCCCTTCCTTGCAGACTCTCTTTTATTTTTAGACTCCAAGATCTGGAAAGCTGTTTTGTTTTGATTCCCCCCCCCCCCCTTTTGTAATGCAGTGATTCAGTGCTATTTTACTGCCCTCTGGTGGTCAGGAGCAGTCAATTAAAAACAGTGTGCAAAAATGATGTTTTTGTGCATTAGTCTCTCTCTTGGGGATGGAAGCAGGGGTGGGCTTCTACCAGTTCGCACCTATTTGCTAGACCTGGTTGTTAACATTCTAAGCAGTTTGGAGAACCGGTTGTTAGAAGAAATTACTGGGCTAATCCTGTAAGGAAGGCAGGAAGGAAACATTCTGGTGTTGCTTACAGAAACTGCCTCTCCGTTAACCCTTATTACATTCTTGGCAGGACTAGACTTCCTGTCTCTGGAACTTCTCTGGAGTTTTTTTCCTCTCCTTTGCTGGTACTTTGCTTGTGTGGAGTGACCATTCAAAGTTATAATGGCACTGAAAAAAGTGACTTATGACCATTTTTCACACTTACCACTGTTGCAGCATTCCCCACACTCATGAGGAGATGTGTGCCTCGATGTGAGTGAAATTGAGTTGGCCACGCCCAGCCAATAACATGACACCAAGCCACGCCCACCACGCCATGCCCACAGAACCAGTTGTTAAAAAATTTGAATTCCACCCCTGGATGGAAGGAACTGTCTTCAAAATAAACACTGAATTTTTAATCTTTTACTTATGTAAATTACTGGGGCAGCTTTGAAATGAGGAATAGCAGCATTCTAGGGGAAAGCACCAAGGCAAAGTAACTCTTGCCTATGTTCAGGTCCATGATCAAACTGACCTATACTAATTGCAAGACCCATTACAGGTAGTCCTCAACTTAAAACAATTCATTTAGTGACAGTTCAATGTTACAAACAGCACCCAAAAATATGACCCATGTCCATTTTTCATACTTATGACCGCCGCAGCATTCCCATAGTGATGTGATCAGAATTTGAACGCTTGACAACTGACTCATATTTATGACGGTTGCAGGGTCCCAGGATCATGTGATCTCCTTTTGTAATCTTCTGACAAGCAAAGTCAGTGTGGAGACCAGATTCACTTAACCACCATATTACCAACGTAACAACTACAGTGATTCAGTTAACAAACGTGGCAAGAAAAGTTGTAAAAGGAGCAAAACTCACTTAACAAATGTCTCGCTTAGTAACATAAATTCTGGGCTCAATTGTGGTTGTAAGTCGAAGTACTCGAATAGAAGACCACAAACAAGCCTGAACTTTCTAGACTAGTTTGAAAAGTTGGAAAAAGTTGGAAACAGGAAGCGTATCCCACACTTGGCCAGTACATTGCAGGTTCCTCCTAGAGTAATAGGATAAAAGCAACAATGGAGAGAACCAGATCGATCTAACAGTTAAGGCTCCATGGCAGAAAACAGAAGGTTCTAGTCCCCGCTTAGCCATGAGAGCCAGCTGGATGACTTTGGGCCAGTCTCTGTCAACCCTATATCCACCGCACAGAGTTATTGTTGCCGGGAAAATAGGAGGAAGAAGGTATATTGGATATGTTTCCTGCCTTGAGTTATTTGTACAGATAATAAATGTGGGATACAAATAAATAAAATAATAATATTGACTCACAAAATAATTTCTAAAATAAACATCCTGGTTTGCATAGAAAAACATTTGTGTGCTTTGGGTAAACAGGCACTGGTGGTGCTTATGCGATACTAGCCAGCTTATGTCACAATTACAACCATTATATTTTTACCATTAGCAGGAGAGATTTCACAAGGCATGGGTGTAATAAAGATTTATCCTTGTCCAGGTAGTCCTCAACTTACAACAGTTTGTATAGTGACTGCTCAAGTTACAACAGCACTGAAAAATACGACTTTATGATTGCTTTTCACAGTTATGACCTTTGCAGCTTCCCCATGATCATGCGATCAAAATTCAGATACTTGGCAATTAGTTCATCTTTATGACCGTTGCAGCATCCTGGGGTCACTTGATCGTCTTTTGCGACTCTCTGACAAGCAAAGTCAACGGGAAAGCTAGATTCACTTAACCACTGGGTTGCTAACTTAATGACTGCAGTGATTCACGTAACCACTGTTTCAAGAAAAGTCTTAAAATAGGACAAAACTCTTTTAAATGCCTCGCTGAACAACAGAAATTTTGGGCTCAATTGTGGTCATACGCTGAGGACTACCTATGCACTACTATTTTGCCACGGGCTATCTTTTATATTTTGCTCTTTTTTTAAAAAAATCAGTCCATTTATAAAATGGTAACTCTCTCTCTCTTTTTGTTTCATTCAATTGGTCCCATGGGGGCATGTGTGGAAATCTATCAGTGGGAAAATGGTGGAGCAACAGGAGACCCAGTGGTGGCTACTGGGGTGGGGAAGACCAAGAAGGAAGGAAGGATGGGGGAAAGGAGGTCTCTCTTGTGGCCGCATGCCTGAATATGTGTGTGTGTGTGTGTGTGTGTGTGTGTGTTCAGGCACATGGATTTGCTCATACAGGTCACAAAAAGGAAGCAAGAAAATCTCACACATCTTTCTGGCAAGGGCGTTAGGAAGAGGGTCGATAAAATTCACTTCTCCCTGTTAATTCTCTCTCAACATAAATGTACCTCTCTGTTCTCTGCGCTAGAATCCAGTAACATCTTTGAAGCTAAAAGGGAGAGAACGTTTTTCTTGGACCAAGCACAAGAACTGACATGAAATTGACAAGAGTTTGCTAGATTCTTCTTCTGGTGGAAGTGCCAGCCAGAAGGTGGTTTCCCACCCATCCAGTTAGTCCATTGATGGATGGGCTAAATGCTTCTCACAAGTGAACAACTACACCAAGGAGGAGTCGAACTGGATGTTTTCAAGGGTCGCTTCCAACTATGATTCTTATGACTTTGGGAGGTTTTAAATGGAAAGTGCATTTTTTGAAGGACTGAAAGTGAGGAAATGAAAGTGATTGGCATTCACTTTCCCAACAAGGGTGGGAGGAGTAGAGCAGGGGATAAGAAGCCATTGTAGATTTTTTAATGTATTAAATACGGCAACTGATTGTTAACAGAGGGCGTTGAAGTTTAACTTTGCTGTAGGTTTACCTATTAATGACTTGTCCCAAAGGTGCTTTTTTCAGGAGGCAACTGGACTTTCTTGTTTTTTTTCTTTGAAGAGGTTTCACTTCTCATCTAAGAAGCTTCTTCGGCTCTGACAAAATAGTGGGGAATGGAACGCCTTCAAAGAACAAACAAGAAAATCTAGTTGCCTCCTGAAAAAGCACCTTTGGGGCAACCATGATCTGGATGACTTGAGAATCTCTGCAGACTGCTAATAACTTGCTTCTTACATAGAGTCGTAATAGCAATAGTACTTAGGCTTCGCCATGCTTGATGGCCCTCTCTAAGCGGTTTACAGAGTCAGCATATTCTGACCTCGGAAGGATGGAAGTCTGAGTCAGGATCAAACTGTTGGCAGTCGGCAGAATTAGCCTGCAATACTGCATTCTAACCATCATGCCGCCATGGCTCTGTAGTAGATCTAGAAATCTATCTACCTCTGTACTAAATGGAGAACAGGCCAAGTTGGTTCTAAATAGATGTAAAAGTTTATAAATTGTGGGCCTGCCTTGCAAGGAGGAGAAACTAACATTGTTGTAGTATAGTTATTAGTAATCAACTGGGGGGGGGGATAATATATGCATATGTGTTTTTGTCTTTTGTCCTTTTTAATGTTTTGTCTATTTTTGCTTTTAATTTTTGGAGGGTTCTTTTTGGAATTTGTATTTTAACTTTCTGAATAATAAAATAAAATGAAATATTAAAATAAAATAAATAAAACAACAATAATAAAATAAATAAAATAATAAAATAAAATAGAAATAAAAGAAGCAGGGGACTACAGCCATGAGGGGCCATGGTAAGAATATGTATGGGCCATTTTGTTGCCATCCAGAAGAGTGATTTCTTAAGTATATTTCTTTCCAGATAAGATCCACCTGGGAAACAAACAGCTTAAGGTTGCCTTGCAATATATCCAAATGAAAAGCATTGATTAACTAAAACCATGGAAATAAAAGGAATGGCCAGGTTATATGGGAGTTTGCAGCTTGGAAGGTAAGAGGAGTGCAGATAATCCTCAACTCCAGACCACAATTGGAATTGGAATTTTCATCATGTCAAGTCATACCTGATTTTATTATCATTTTTACAGCAATCATTAAGTGACTCATATGGTTGTTAAATGAATCCAGCTTTCCCAATGGGTATCTTGGGCCAGAAATTATCAAAAAAGGTCACAAATCACGGACACGTAACCGCAGAACACGGCAACCTGTCGTAAATGCAAGGTGTTGCCAACTCTCCAAATTACCATCATATAACCATGGATGCAAGTGTTGTAAATGCAAATACAGATTGTAAGTCTTTTTTTTTCTCTTATTTTTTGAACCATCATTAAAATGAGGACTAAATGGAAAAGAGCATAAAATAGGTAATTAAGTACAAAAAATAGGTATATTTTATGTCTGAGAAGTTAAATGAAGGAAAAAGGACAATAAACCTGAAAGCAGAGTTGAGCTGACAAAATACTTGTGAAGAAGTGAATATGGAGGCATAATTATAATTGATATGGATAAAATGTCAGGATTTGTTTAATTTGACTGTTAATTGGGCATGTTTTGCTTCAGTAAATGGTAATGATGGAAGAATTGGGAATGAACTTGAAGAAAAAAACCCACAATGAATGTGATTCAAGTGGAAGATGTATTCTGTTTGGTGACATAAATTAGTGGTGAGAACGTGACATAAGAATACAAAAAAGAAAAAAGAAAAAAAGTGATCAACAATCTATGAGTGAACAAGAATGGCCATTACTTGGATAGAATCTCTTCAGGAAAGAAAAAAAATCCATTTTGACTATGTGGTTTAAGCATGCATATTAATGCATGGAAAAGGAGTTAGAATGGAATGTAAGCGAGGGGATGTACAAGTTCTGCATGAAAAAGTAGTTAATCCCAATGGAATACATGAATTACAGAATAACAGATAGAAACCTTCCAGCCCTTGTACTTTTGAAAGTAAAGTTCTGGTTGCACTGGGTTTTAAATAATGTTGTGTCCCCTCACAAATGGTTATTTGGGGCAATTTCTTCACTAGATTGTATGGGGAGAAGCTACTCCCACAGTGGATTTGTTTGACATCTTGTTTGGCAGATCGGCCTGTTCTTGAGTTGGGAAACTTTTTCAAGAGGCAACTTGTTGGGTTGGAAGGGACCTTGGAAGTCCTGTAGTACAACTCCCTGATCAAGGAGGAGACTCTATACCAGGGGTCTGCAACCTGTGGCTCTGGAGCCACATGCGGCTCTTTCGGCCCTCTGCTGTGGCTCCCTATCGGCTGATCCCACCATGGCTGGCCCCTCTCCTCCCTGTCACTCCTCACCTGGCCTGAGAAGGTAAGCAGGATGGCAGGGCATGGAGACTCACTCCATATTCCAGAGCAGGAGATGACTGGGTGGGAGTAAGTGGCATTGAGTTGGCCACGCCCACCCAGTCACACCGGTTGTTAAATTATTGACTTCCGGTGTTTTCTTTTTGAGTGTTTAAGGTTGCAGACCCCTGCCCTATACCATTCCCAACAAAGGCTGTACAGTCTCTTCTTGAAAATCTGCAGTGATGGAGCATTCACAACTTCTGGAGGCAAAGTGTTTGACTGATTAATTGTACCACTGTCAGGAAATTTCTCCTTTCGCCTGGATCTCTCTTTAGTCATCTTCCACCCATTGCTTTTTTGTTCCGCACTCAAGTACTTTGGAGAATAGTCAACCTTCTCCTCTCCATGACAGCCCTTCAAGTACTGAAGCCTCCTATCACAGTGATGGCTAACCTTTTCAGCTTGGTGTGTCAAAAATCGGGAAAAAGTGTAGCCTTCCTCGGGTCGTGTGTCACTTCAAGAAATATCAATAATGTGGTTTATGACGGACTGGGCTGGGGTGATCACACAGGGCTGTGAAACTCGTCTCCCTGGTCTCAGGGCTGCAGGTGCAGGATGTGGGGATCGGAAGGCCACCTTACAGGGCTGTGAACCTCATGGATCTCCTTTCCTCCTGTAGCGTTCCTGAGGTAATGAAACTGACAAACCTCAGTTTATGGCGGTTAAAACTGGTTCTCTGCTGCAAAGATCTTGCGGCAGCGGTGACACCACGCCTCCACGCAACAAGCAGGGAGCAGGGATTGGAGCAGAGCACAGGCAGCCTCTAAATGTGCAGGTTTTCCCCCCACCAACAGGTGTGTCAGTCAAAGTGCCTCGGTGTGTCACAAGTGACACGCGTGTCATAGGTTAGCCATCACTGTCCTATCATATCACTTCTAGACCTTTTCTGGTCTCATCAAGGCAGTATAAAGCAATGCTATCACTGCACACGACTTTGAAATTATCCCTTTCTTGATGCAACCTAGGACTGCATTAGCTTTTTTGGTGGCTGCAGCACACTGGTGGCTCATACTTAAATAGTGATCTACTAAAACATCTAGATCCCTCTCACAGTGGCTGATGATGAGCCAGGTACCACCTATTCTATATCTGTGTATTTTTTTCTTGACCATGTATTCAACCTTTCTTGCCCATGAATTCAAACTTACATTTTTCACCACTGAATTGCATTTTGTAGGATGAGGCCCAGGGTTCAAGTCCTTGCCAATGTGTTAGATGAGGCAAAGATTGGCCCTTAACACACCATTCCCCCTTCCTATTATGTGAATAACAAAGTTGGAAGGGACCTTGGAGGTCTTCTAGTTGAAGCAAGAGAGTCTATACCATTCCAGACAAGTGGCTATCCAGTCTCTTCTTAAAAGGCCCCAGCATCCACAACTTCTGTAGGCAAGCCATTCCACTGATCAATTATCCTCACTACTAGGAAATTTCTCCTTAGTTCTAGGTTGGTTATCTCCTTGATAAATTTCTATCCATTGCTTCTTGTCCCGTGTTCAGGAGCTTTGGAAAATAAGTTGTTCCCTTCTTCTCTGTGGCAGCCCATCAGATATTGGAACACCTCTATCATATCATCCCGAGTCCTTCTTTTTCCTAGATTAGACAAACCAATTCATGCAACCATTTTTTTATGTTTGATTTCCAATCCCCTAATCCTCTTCACTGCTCTTTTCTGAACTCTTTCCAGAAAAGAGCAACAAAGAAGAAAATGTCAAGTACTACTGGAACACAGCAGGAACTGGTTAATGGCATGGCCTCATCCAACTGGCCATTCTTGGGCATCTTCTGATTCAGAACTAGATGAGTTATTATGTAACCAGAGGACAATAAAATGGCCTTCCAGCTTGTGAAATAGCCCTAAGATTATTGAAAACAAGAAAATTCCCAGAAATGTCTTTTCCAGCAAGAGAAAAAAGAAAATCGGTATATTGTAATAACTCAAAAATATTGGCTGTCCTTTGGGCATGAACAAGCCAGCTGCCCATGTCAGCTACCTCACTTCTCCAGCTGGTAAAGCTGGATTTCTCTGCAGTGCCCTGAAATGAGGGAAATGGACAAAGTCTTGAAAAACAGGATGTTTATGCTACAGTTGAAAGAAGAAGAAAAAATTAAAATGGAAAATACAGACAACACAGGATTTATGATATCGGAAAAAAGAGTAGTCACGGACTTCCTTTCTCACATCTGAAAAACATTTTCCATAAGATCTTTTTTTTTTCTTGCTTGCTGAAAAAAATGTAAAAATGAGAGAGCCTTTATGTTGGGAAATCAAGCTGGATATTGATTTATGGAATAATCACAAGGTTTGTGCTATTTGTGGGCATCCTGCTATGCAGTAGACAAATGTAGGAACCCTTTCCTTTTCTCCAGGAAATTTTGGGAGATAAGAATCTAGGAGAAATTAACAGGTTAACAGAGTTGAAAGGGAGATGTACCTAAATTTTATTAAGGTAAATCACTGCACCCTACCACTGTTCCTAATTCCCAGAGCATTTTAGCGCAACATGTCCCAATTAAAGCCAAGGCATGGTTCTAAGAATTCCACTTTATTCTGCATTGGTTATTGTTTATTATTATGTAGCACATGATGAGAACATGACAAAGAGAAGCAAACACATGCATACAATCCACATAAGCTATAGAGGTATGGCAGTGGACTCATAACTGGATGTCCAATTCAGTCATCCAGGCGATACCTTCTGGCCTTGCTTTATGCAGATCTTCTAAGGAATCAGAGAACACACGTCATGGACAGTCTTGCACAATGTATTAAATAGTTTGCATTGTCAGCACTACAGTCACAACAAAGGGAATGTTTTTAGCCCCATTGATACAGGGTAGTGGCAATTTTTCCAGTTTTACATCTCATTCAGTTTCATCCAGACAGAGTGAGGCAGGTTTAAATTGTAGAGGGATTACTAATAGCCAGGCCACAAGAAGGTCATTTGGACCCTTCTCTCCAGACATTCTCAGGCATCATTACCCACCGTGAATGGTGTGTCCAGTTCTGGGTATATGACATTAAGGAAGGAATCAGGCATTCTGGAACACATTCAAATAATGCTACAGGAAAATAGCAATCTAGAAAATGTTAGAGATTGAATAATTTGGAAAACGCTGAACCTTGAAAAAAAAAAAATGAAGGGCAGTAGACATTCCAAATACTTGAAGGATGTTTCACAGAAGAGCAAAACCTCTTCTCTGCCTTTCCAGAGTTCAAGAGTCAGAATAATGAATATAAGTTATAGGAAGCACCTTTGAATTGAATGCTTGGAAATATTTTTTTAAATAATAAGATATTTTTAATGGTAAGATGTGTCCAAGCAGAGGTTGGACAATCACCTGTGGGAGATGCTTTAATTAAGTTTCCTGCATGAAGAATGTGGTTGACTCTAATGTTCTCCCACATCTATATTTCTGCAACCTTACATTTAATTTGTGCTTCGAGGTGTTGTGCAAACATTAACACTCACCCATCACCTTTGAACCTAGCAGGTGTGGTTATGTCCTGATTTATGGAAATTCGGCACAAATAATGGGTTAGGGCAACTGGTAAACAAACGCAGAGTTTATTTAAACCCAGCAGGCAGCAAATTCTGAGATTTTGCCTTGGAGGCCTTTTCGCCTCTGTAAATCCAGAAAGAATTCTGGTTTCTTCTTTCTCCTAAATCTTACAAAATTATAATTCCTAGAACTGCTCAGACAGGCAGATCTCTCTTTTGGCAGCTATTGCAGGAACTTCCCCCTAATTCTGTATTGTTTGTGGTCAGGTATATTTTTATTTTGCAATACTCCCCTCTATGACTCATAGGGCAAAGAGAGACCAAGGCCATAGACACTCTCAAGTTCTAAAGGTTGACCAAATATTAGAATGCTTGCTTGCTTCTTTCGCAACTAACCTAGTAGTGATGTAGGGATTTATTGGTGCCTTTGATTTTTATCTCCTTTTTATTTACAGGTTCAAGGCAGCGTAATGTATATGAGATAGCCAGGGCAGGACAAACAGAGATTGACCCAGAGTAACAGAATAACAGAGTTGGAAGGGACCTTGGAGATCTTCTAGGCCAACCCCTGGTTCAAGCAGGAAACCCATTGTCATTTCAGATAAATGATTGTCCAGTCCCTTCTTAAAAGCCTCCAGTGTTGAAGCACCCACAATTTCTGAAGGCAAGCCATCCCACTGATTGTTCTCACTATCAGGAAATTTCTTAGTTCTAGGTTGGGTCTCTCTCTGATTAGTTTTCATCCATGGCTTTTTGTTCTGCCTTCAAGAGTAGGACAAGAAGCAATGGGTGGAAACTAATCAAGGAGAGAAACAACCTAGAAATAAGGAAACATTTCCTGACAGTTAGAACAATTAATCAGTGGAACAACTTGCCTCCAGAAGCTGTGAATGCTCCAACACGGGAAGTTTTTAAGAAGAGATTGGACACCCATTTATCTGAAGTGGTGTAGGATTTCCTGCCTCAGCTGGGGGTTGGACTAGAAGACCTCCAAGGTCCCTTCCAATTCTGTTATTCTATTCTGTTCTAGTGCTGAAGTCTACACATCTTAAAGTCCCTGAGATTGACAAAACTGCTGCAAAGGTTGACCTTTGATGTTACAGACATACATCAGTGCCTATAAAGTGTTTCCAACACTTAGGGATGTAATATGATAGAAGAACAAACCCTCCATTATGTACATGATGTTTGTTTGTTTGTATGTATGAATGTACACTGATTATATTACCTTGTTGTCTGTATGTACATGAAGAGCTTACGCATTGGAGATAAATCCCTTGTGTTTCCAATCACACTTGGCCAATAAAGAATTCTGTTTTGTTATTTGCTGGCTGTTCACACAACACCACTAGCTCAGAACTTTTTTCTCCCGCTTTAAGCTGAAACCCCAGATTTATTTATTTATTTATTTTTAAAACCCTCTTTTGCTGGATTTTCTTCATTTTGTCCACAGGTTCTTTGCGGATTATCAGCCTAGTTTAATTCCCAAACTTTGTTGCCGATCAATCTTCCTTAAACATAATTTACCTTTGGGCTGTTCCTAGGAGCTTAATGTTTTGAAGGGTTCCGACAAGCTTGTCTGAGTCAGCTGGCACAGAGCTGGAGAATATATGCCTCAATCTCTTTTTGCTTATTGTTGCACAGGAATGCAGCTCCAAGGAGATGGCCCTTTTTCCCCCCATCTCTTTACAATCTTGTCAATATAGGAGTGGCTGAGAGGCAGAAAAATAGCCTGCTTTTATACCTGGAACTGTACAAACCTCTGGGACTAAGAAGCAATTAAACACCATAGTTTTATTCAAAGCCCATTTTTTAAAAAAAGCCAAGGAAGCTTTTCCTGACTTGTACAGGTACTCCTCGACATACAATGGTTCATTTAGTGACCGTTCAAAGTTACAACATCACTAAAAAAGTGATTTATGACCGTTGCACTTATGATCTTTGCAGCATCTCCGTGGTCATATGATCAGAATTTGGACACTTGGCAACTGACTTGTATTTATGACCTTAGTTTGTGGTGTCCTGGGATCGTGGGGGTCTCTTTCTTTGTGACCTTCAAGCAAGCAAAGTCGATGGGGAGGCCATACTCTCTGAACAGGCTACTAACTTAACAATTGTACTGATTCACTTAACGACTGTGGCAGGAAAAGGTCGTAAAATGGGATAAAAGCTCACTTCACAAACGTCTCCCTTAGCAACATAAATTTCGGGCTCAGTTGTGGTCGCAAGTCAAGGACCGCCTGTTTAACTTGTTTACCATTCCACAGTGCTATCACTCCGCCTGGTGCATGCCAACCTTTCTCATTTCTCAGCCGGAAACTCAAATCTAGGAAGCCCCCACTGTCACTTGTGCAATATCTGCTCAACAGCGTTAATAACGATTCCCAATGGAAAGCCAAGCAGGTTGGTGAATATCCAGCCATATAAATGACCCCATGAAAAATGTGCCAGGCTTTGAATTACAATAGACAGTCTCCGTATAAATGGGGCACGTAGTATCCTCCCCTTGGTGTGACTGTGGGATCCCACGTCAAACTGTAAATCACACCGTGACTGGATGTAAGCTGAGGATATATTACCAATCCAGTAAACTGTTTTCTTTTGTATAAACGACGCTGGACTTCAATGGTTAGATGGTTGACGTTGGTGTCTGAATATAGATCTTTTTTTAAACATTCATATTTTATTGTGCTTTTGATCTAGGCAAAATGTTAATATATATTGCAAGTCCATGTGTCCTACACAAAAATAAATATCCTACAGCTTAACTGGCTAAATCTAGCGGTTTTGAAGAGCTACTACCTAGGACAGGTGAAGTTCAGACAATGGGATCTTCCGTCAAACACCTGCACAGCTCATTTGATCCTTGGGGAACAGCCTTCTCCACAATTTCATTGTGACTTGGAGCATCTTGATCTAGATCAGGACTGTCAAACTCGCATCACCATGGAAGTGTCATGTGACGTATCGGGACCTTTTTTTCCCTTTGCTAAACTGTGCGGGGGCGGGGCCAGCACATGATGCATCCAGCCTGTGAGCCATGAGTGGGCCACACCCCTGATTGTCGAGTAAAGTGTGGCTTGCTACACTTGGTTGCTGTCAGCTGGGCCCTTTCTGATTTGATCGGATGTGAATTGGTTCCCAGTTCCACCCATCAGTGTAGGATCTTAGCACCTGCTCAGCTTTGGTCACTGTTTTCCCTTTTTCCAAAGATTTTTCTTTTCACCTGTCATTCACCTGTTTGTTAAATTATCCCTGATGGCATGTTGCTGGCCATCCTCCCATATTCAAGAAAAGTTCAGCTGGAGTTGCTTTGGCCAAACGTGTAACATTTGTCAAAAGATGGAAGCTCCTTTAGGTCTTGGGCCTGTCTGGTTCTTGGGAGTTATAGAAGGAACTTCTCACTTTAGTGCCCAGTTGAGGTCTAGAAGGGGAGCTGCGCAGATGCAACTAGGAGCTTGCTAAGAGCTGGATAATCATATGCAAGATCAAAAGGGCAAAGGGCAAAGTAACACGCAAGCATGAAATTTGATCTGTAAGCCCAGATTCCTTCATTAAGATGGGCAGCTATTGAAATTGAATAAAGTGCTCTAGAACTTTGTATCAGGCAACTTGCTTTAAAAGGAGGAGGAAATTAGGGGATGTAGTTACAATCTGGAGGTTGTATTTAGATACTGACTAAGGTCAATCATAAGCTAAGTCATTCTGTTCCTGTGCTTTACTGAAGCTGCTTAAGAAGCAAGTGCAGCTGACATGTGAATTCAGTCAGCAAACCACAGTTTTAACAAACTTGGCTTGCTTAATCAACAAACCATATCACAAAACAACTCTATGCCTCAGAGTCTTAAGGGACTGTGGAGGGAAACAGCACCTGTGTTCAGCACCAGGGATAATCTCAGGTTGCATCCAGAGCTCTATCATAAGAGGTATAAAGTGAAAAGATGAACAATGCTGCAGTTGCCTTGCTGTTTTTTTAAAAATACCCATCCATAGATATCCCCATGGAAACATGTAGCTTTCTTAATAGACAGAAGCCAAAAAACAGAGAAATTCATTGTTATGCAACAAAACTGAAAATAACTGTAGATGATATACATGGTTAAAAAAAACTTTTACAGCACCCAATCTTCAACAAAATAAATAAATTTCTATGAAGCCCCAAAGGTGTTTTTTTCAAGAGGAAATTGGACTTTCTTTGAAGATATTTTGCTTCTTTATCCAAGAAGCTTCTTCAGCTCTGACTGCTGAAGAAGCTCTGACTGCTAGTCAGAGCTGAAGAAGCTCCTTGGATGAGAAGTGAAACGTCTTCAAAGAAAAACCAGAAAGTCCAGTTACCTCTTGAAAAAGCACCTATGTGAAGGGCCTAAATAACACTATTGGTTATACAGCAACAGATTTTACTCAAGGCCACTAATTCCCATCATCCACTGCTTCCAGCATGTCCCACCCACATATGTCCAGGGGTGGGATTCAAATTTTTAAACCACCGGTTCTGTGGGCATGGCTAGGTAGGCATGGGCATGGCCATGTGACTGGGTGGGCATGAACTTCTTTTTTTGCAGCACACCCCTCCCCATTTTAAGGCCTTTTGGTCCTCAGGGAAGCCTCCTGGGTGAAGCAGTAAGACAGCGAGGGGGATCCTGGAACAGCTGATCATTGGAACAGCTGATCATTGGGAGGGGGGGAAAATACCTTAAAGAGTGACTGGGCAGGAAAGAACACAGTCAACGATGTTGGGCATGCATGCGATGTTGCACATGCACGATAAGGACTGACTGGGCGGGGAGGGGCAGGCAGAGAGCGGCAGGGCCAGCCAGGGACACGATTTGCCGGTTCTCTGAACTGTGCAGGATCATAACAATCGGTTCTATAGAACCAGTCCAAACCGGTAGAATCCCACCCCTAGATATGTCCCTTCAGGCTCTGTCTCTTGATCCATCATATCCCTCTTCCTTAGTTTTTAAACTTCTCACAGACTTCATAAAAGATAATTGCAGCTCTCATGAGAATATAATATATTTATTTGCTTGCTTAACTTAATCGTTGGTCATCAAGGAGGCTTTCCAGTCATACATTTCTATTGCACACGTCATGTGAGATAATTGTGACTAGAAAATCATAGGATAGCATCCTAATCTCCTTTCACACTTAAGAGTATATCTGCTTACTCAGATCATTAGGGACTGGTTAGAGATTATATCAAAAACATGAACCTCAATCCTTATTGCACTTAGAGGTCATTGAGGTAGGAAGAAAAACATGGAACTGGTCTGTAGTGACATGGAATGGATCAACAATCCATCTTCCAAAGCTAAGGAATGGTAGAAGATGAACTGGACCTTGCTGCCTTCTGGATAATCTTTGAAGCATGCTAAATCAACACAGGCAGATGGATAAACACACTCAGATAGAAGAAATTGAACTGAGCAGATTGGAATGTATGACATGATAGAAATATTGAAGACCGTCATCAAAAGTAATTTTGAAAAGAGTTTGGGACTTTGGCTGGAAAAAAAAAAAGCCCTTGTCGAGTTGAGAATGAGACACTGATGCACTCAGCCAAAATCTAAAACATATTTCTTTGGTATTTGACATTTCTGCTTGGGAAACAGAGGGTCTACCCATTCCTGCAAAACTGTAGGCCTGCTTCCAAAGGTCATCTAAGACAAAGATAGTTACTGTACAAATATATAACATCACCATCTCAAACCAGTCAACATAAGGCCATAGGTTAATATTGCAAATGTCCTGAGTTTAGCACAGCTGAAATCCAGGAGCTTTCCATGCCCCAACTGTGATTCCTCCAGAGCGATTCCCCCTTTTCGTGTTGACCTGTCTTTCTGGGCCTACTTCTCCATTTGCTTTTCTGCTGTGACCTCTTGGAGCCACCTGATTGTGTGATTCTTGCTTTCCTCCCAAGGGAAGCAGGGTTTGTATCCGAAGTGCTTCAGGGCCTTGTCGGTTTTTACGGTGAAGGTAGTGCTGGCAATCACCAGGGTGTAGGGGTTGAGGATGGGGGCATACACACAGAAGGGCTTTAGGAGCCACTGCAGGGTAGCATTGAGCAGAGCTATCAGATGGAGGAGAAAGAACGGCAGCAGTGGACGTGACCCCAAGAGGCGGAAGCCACACGGGCTCAAGAACTCCATGTTAAAGTCCTCGTAGCTCTTGTACGGAGAGTCATCATAGCAAAAATAAACTTGGCCCCCAATGGTTGAGGGGTCCTCTTGAATCTTCTGAGACACCAGGAGATGCATCCAAGCCACATTGCCTACAGGAGGGGCAAGTTAGGAGACCAAAAAGATAATCAAGTGAGGGACGTTTCACTAGCCGACGCCACTTTTGTGAAAATGTGGAATAACATGGAGATTCAATAACGTAGCACTGTTTATCAACCTAACACAGCAGGGATAAGATCTCAAACGTGTTTTTAAAAATAGTGATTCCTATCTTCTGTAAATTAACACAAGATCTGATCACACAAGACATTGAAACAGGGATTGTGTTTGTGTGCGTGTGCCCATGTGTGTACAGGCATGTCTATTGTTTGAGAAATTTAGAACAATTAATCCGTGGAATGACTTGCCTGCAGAAGTTGTGGGTGATCCAACACTGAAGGCTTTTAAGAAGAAACTGGACAACCATTTGTCTGGAGTGGTCTAGGGTCTCCTGTTTGAACAGGGGGTTGGACTAGAAGACCTCCAAGGTCCCTTTCAACTCTGTTATTCATTTCCCAATTCATATTGGGGATGGGGATTTTAGGGAAAGGGTTAGGTCTTGCTTTTACTTATACTGTAATAGAGATAGCAAATAAATCCAGCAGCTAAATGAAAGTTGTTTTCTTTTTAAAAAAAGTTTTTTTTTCTTACAAAAGGGCTTTTCAAGTTTCCTGCCCAAATCCTTGAGGGAGTCATAAGTAACTTGTGGGGGCTACACACTTAAAAAAAACCTGAAATCTGATCAGGCTTACTCAGGCAAAATGCAAACAATGTCAAGACTCACTGCAAGCTTTGCTCCTTTATTTTTCTTGCAAAAGGAGGGTGGCTGGCTACTGGCTCAGAAAGTTTGATAAATGCTGTGAGAAATACTAAGGCGGGCATTTGTTTTTCATCTTACCTAAATAATCTAAACATTGTTTTTATTCCCTCTAAGGGAAAAAAGGATCCCAAACTTTGAGATCCTGCCCTGAACAACATATCAAATTAATATGAATTCACATCAGGCTTATTTCTTGGGTCTGAAATTTATATCCAAGGGCTATGATTACCAAATGGCAATTCAGAGATGTACTTGACAGCAGAGAGTAGGGCAATGGTTCTTAAGAAGTCCTCATGAAAGAGAATATCTGCAGCTTAGGGTTGAACTGTGGGGTTCCTGGTGCTCTCTGAGCTTGGTTATTTGCTTTCAGACATTTCATTACCTGGTTAGATAACATCATCATTGTGAAGGAGTACAGTGTTTGCTCCTTGTTTATTTATAGGAGTTTGCCCTGCTGGTGTTAGTGGAGGTGCATCATGTGACAAACAATAAAGTAGAAAACAATACCCTAATCAAGGAACTACCCAGGAAAAAAAAAAAAAAACCACACCTACCAACAAAGGCAGGGGAAGCTACTGTCTATAAACAGGGAGCAAACCCCACTTTCCCTGGCACTGATGACATTACCTAGTCCAGTAATGAAATATCTACAAGTAAACAACCAAGTTCAGAGAGCATCAAGGACTCCACAGTTCTTAAGAAATTCAGAGCCTGATATAAAGAAGTATGTACATGCAGGAAAATGCTCAAGAAGAGTAAAAGTATCTAAATAAAAGAAGGTGGGTCAAGAATGCACCAGGCACCCTTCTAACTTTATTTATTTATTTATTTATTTATTTATTTATTTATTTATTTATTTATTTATTTATTTATTTATTTATTTATTTATTTATTTATTTATTTGGTTTGCCAATTGTTTACAAGATAATAAGTATAAGTGTATACATAGTTGTGAATACATGAAATGGGTACATATAAGAAAAATAAAAGAAGAATAAGAAACAATAGGACAGGGACGGTAGACACGATGGTGCGCTTATGCACGCCCCCTACAGACCTCTTAGGAAAGGGTCAATAGTAGACAGTCTAAGGTTAAAGTTTTTGGGGTTTGGGGAAGAAACTACAGAGTCGGGTAGAGTATTCCAGACATTGACCACTCTATTTGCTGAAGTCGTATTTCCTGCAATCAAGTTTGGTGCGGTTTACTTTGAGTTTGTATCTATTGTGTGCTCTTGTGTTGTTATGGTTGAAGTTGAAGTATTCATTGACAGGTAGGACATTGCAATGTATGATTTTATATACCATGCTTAAGTCAGACCGAAGACGGCGTAATTCAAGGTTTTCTAGTTCTAGAATTTCAAGTCTGGTGGCATAAGGTATTCTACAACGAGTAGAGGAGTGGAGAACTCTTCTTGTGAAATATTTCTGGACTTTCTCAATTGTGCTAATATCAGATACGTAGTGTGGGTTCCAGACTGATGAACTGTATTCGAGTATTGGTCTAGCAAATGTTTTGTATGCTCTGGTTAGTAGTGTGATATTACCAGAGAAAAAGCTACGTAGGATTAGGTTAACAACTCTTAATGCCTTTTTGGCTATGTAGTTGCAGTGGGCTCTAGCACTTAGATCATTAGAGGTGAGTATTCCAAGGTCCTTTACAGAGCTTGGGTCATCAACAAGATCTTGACTATTCAGCTTGTATTTTATTTTCTGATTTTTTTTTGCCAATATGTAAGACAGAGCATTTATTTGTTGAGATTTGAAGTTGCCATTTGTTTGACCATTCAGATACATAACTTACCTACATAGACCCTGCTATGCTCCACAGAGGGTGGGATGGCCCGGATCATGTACTTCTTTGTCATCAGCCCTTTCTCATAAAACTCCTTCATCAGCAGATGGTTCTCCCCATAGATGCCTGTTGGACGAAGGGCACAAGTGACTAATCGCTTCCCATTGGGCATCTGCAGAAAAGAAAGATTTTCGGTTGCTGATTGGCACACCTGAGTACGTTGTGGGTGGACAATCCACCATCGAGACAAGTTAGAAATTGGTGGCAAAGTCTTTATTTAGGTTGGGTTGCTGGACTGTCATCCCAAGTTTCCCTGGAGATTCAGACAAGGGATATTTTTCCTCCTGGCTTCAACTAACAACAAGCATGTGAGATAGGTTGGGGGCCCAAAGTCACTTCTCCTGTGAACTTTCATGGCTGAAAGCAGACTCCACTAACCACAACTCAATGAGGTAGACTGGACTGAGACCATACATGGCCCAGAGTCACCCATCATTGAGGAAGGATTTGAATCTGGGTCTTCCTTCACCATGATATACCACTGTCTGCCTAGTCAAGACAACAGCGTTGGATGAAGGGGCCTAGGATTCAAAGCCCACAAAATGATGGGGGGAAAAGAACACAGAGAAGGCAGTGTAACAGCACTATACAGCATTGTACGCCAAAACAACTAGACACTTTCTTCCATTCTGCTAAACACCTAATTCTCGCAGCTGATAAAATAGAATGACTAAGTGTTTGTTTGCTTTTTGCCTGATGTGTATGTATATTAACTCATAGGGAGTGGCTTCAAGATTATTATTTTTTCATTTTATAATTTTTACTTCCTCCTTTTTATAGGCTGTACACTCCAATATTATTTTATTTATTTATTTATTTATTATTTATTTATTTATTTTGATTGATTGATTAATTGATTGACATTATTACTATAATGTGTTGTTTTGCAAGTAAACTAAATGCTTCTGCACCAGAGACAAATTCCTTGCGTGTCTAACCACACTTAGCCAAATAAATAAACCATGTAAGTATATATATATATATAGGCATAGCTGCTTCAGGTAGTCTTCTTCACCCTTATACTTTGGAGATAACTTGACCTGCAACGCACAGATCAATCAACAGTCACCGTACCCTGTCTGAATCTTTTGCAGAGTGCCAGTTTCAAGGAAATCACTACAGACCAAGGGGCAGGCTGAGTTTGAGATAGAAGGATGCCAAGAAGCACATGGCTTGGTTAACTCGGAAGACATTCAAACTCCTCTGTCAAGTTCTAGCTTACCAGTTGCCCATTGGCTTCGAGGACCAGCTGCTCAGCCTTGGCCTTGCTAAGTGGGTAAGGATGGTGGTGGATGGCCTCATAGGTCGTGTTCTCGTTGCCCCTGCAAGCAAAGAAGAAAGCAACAGAGGCAATCAAAACCCCGTGCTTGCAACAAGTGAGACCAAGAGCAGTTAACCAGGTCACAGTTAACAGTTATGTGTCTTAAATTCACTTTAGCTCTGTTCATTTAAATCTAGAGCAATTGCTACAGTGGCTGCTGCCCCCTGCATTACATAGGAGAGGACAATGCTCCTGAACCCTTAAATCAATGGTAGGATACAAATTTTTTTACTACCGGTTCTGTGGGTGTGGCTTGATGGCTTAGGGGGCGTGGCAGGGGAAGGTTACTGCAAAATCCCCATTCCCTCCCCACCCCACTAACCTGCTTTCCAGCTCCGTTCTCCTATGCAGGGCAACAAAAGAAGACCCAGTCGATCAGCTGGGACTCAATGGGAAGCAGAACGTAGATGGGGGCGGGGCCAGTCAGAGGTGGTATTTGCCGGTTCTCCGAACTACTCAAAATTTCCGCTACCGGTTCTCCAGAACTGGTCAGAACCTGCTGAATCACACCTCTGCCTTAAATGATATGGGGAAGAAAAAGGGGGGAGAACTTTGCAGCTTCTTTTGACTTCCCCATGGTGGAAAGGGTTGTATCTAATAGGTTTCCTATATGCATCCGTTAAAGGATTACACTGGTAATCCTCGACTTATGACCACAATTGAACCTCAAATTTCTGTTGCTTAAGCGGGACAGTTATTAAGCAAGTTTGGCCCCATTTTACAACCTTTCTTGCCACTGTTGTTAAGTGAATCACTGCAGCTGTTAAGTTAGTAAAATGGCAGTACAGTGAATCTGGATACCCGTTGGCTTTGGTTGTCAGAAAGTCACAAAGGGTGATGATTGTATGATCTCGGGACACTGTGACCGTCATAAATATGAAGCAGTTGGCAAGCATCCAAAGTTTGATCACGTGTCCCTGGGGCAAGCTGCAGTGGTCATAAACATGAAAAACAGTCATAAGTCATTTTTTTTCAGTGGCCGTTGTAACTGAATGGTCATAAGCTGAAGATTGCTTGCACCCTGCAGTGATTTTTTTTCTAATTGGCAAACCTTGAGGTGACTAAGCTTCTAACCGCAAGCAACTTTCCTTGCTTGTTAGAAGAGAGAGCAGAGCCATTGGCCCACACCCATAGAGAGCGCTAGGCCTTTAAAATACGTTCCTGGCTTGTCTCCATGGTGACTGTTAGTAACTATATCCCTGTTGCCATGGCATTGCTAGGAGAACCCAGGGAAACCCTTGAATAGGGCCAAAACATGTGTGTCTGACCTAAAACAGGGGAACTCCCTGTTATCTACAGCCAACACTGAAACTCAGTTAACTCTTTAGGTGTTCGCTTCTATTTAGAAAACATGCATGTTTAGGCCCTTCAATAGCTAAAACAGTGTGAGAAGGCTCAAAAGAATAAGAAACTCCAAAGTTGGCCAAATTAGAACATAGAATAATAGGGTTGAAAAGGACCTTGATCGCCTTCTAGTCCAATCCAAGGGGAACAGAATTTGAACAGAAATTGTATTTTTCAAGAGGACATTCTTGTTTTTTCTTTGAAGACATTTCTCACTCAAGAGGCTTCTTGAGCTCTGATTGGATGGTGGGGAATGGAAGAATTTATACTCCTTGCAGACAGCTGGTCATTTTATGGAATAGTTGAGGCCACTTGGAAGTTCGTTTGTGTCCTCAGGGTCATCTGAGTAGTGCAAATGGGCATGGAGCCTTCTTGGTACTGCTGAAAGGACTGTATTGTGGAGCTATGATTTCTTCAGGATGTTCTTCCACTGCCCTGTGTTTCTTCACCGTTGGACACAGATACAGAGCGTTGGAGTTGAGTCTGTGTTGTCAGTTTGAGGCACAGAAAACAGAGGAAAACATCCTGAAGAAAGCACAGCTCCACAAGACAATCCTTTAAGCGGTACCAAGAAGGCTCCATACCATTTGCACTACTCAGGTGACCCTGAGGATACAGACAAGCCTCCAAGTGGCCTCAGTGACTCTCTAAAAAGAATCCAAATGACCAGCTGTCTGTTAGGAATATAAATCCTTCCATTCCCCCACCATCCAGTCAGAACTGAAGAAGCTTCTTGGATGAGGAGCTGAACATCCTCAAAGAAAAAAACAGTGGCCTTTTGAAAAAGCACCTTTGGGACAACCACGATCTGGATGACTGAGAATCTCTACAGACAACAGAAACTGTAGAAAAACTCCGCAGTTTCTTGGCCTAATGGAGTGCATTATTTTATATTATTATTATTATTATTATTATTAATATTATTATTATTATTATTATTATTATTATTATTGTTGTTGTTGCTGTTGCTGTTGTTATCATCATCATCATCATCAACTGCACAGTCAGCCAGATGTTCAGACTGGTTTTGGCATTTTTGTCAACCTATTGAGTCGTTACCAAGGACTGGGATAGGTAAATCTCGATATTTGGTGGTGTTACAGATATCGCTGCAAGATGGAAGCTGTTCCAAGTAAAGCTGCCTTCTGCAATTGACTGATGGCAAATGTCAATGCCAGTAGTGTTCAAATGGTGCTCCAGTTGTTTTGGGACCTATTATTATTATTATTGTTTTTATTATTATTATTATTATTATTATTATTATTATTATTATTATTATTATTTTTGTTGTTGTTGTTGTCGTTGTCGTCGTCATCATCATCATCATCATCATCATTAAATCTTTAGTGAGATTCACAGCCTTTGGGGCTGGTTGGTAGCTCAACAGGCTGAGTCCTAACCAAGGACCTAGGAATTGTTAAGGTAGTGTCGGAAGATATAAGCTGTCCCAAGTAGGGTGGTTTTTTGTAGAATCAGGGTATTCAAGTCTGAAAAATTCAGAATTTCCAAATAGCAAGGTAGCCCTTTAGGTATTGCCCCAAGGGCTCCAATTATAATTGGGATACCACACAATTTCTTTTTCCAAAGTTGCTCAACTTCAATTTGTAGATCCCAATACTTTGTGATTTTTTTCTTGCTGAGCATCTTCAATTTGTGCAATGAACCTACCTTTTTCAAACCTATTATTATTATTATTATTATTATTATTATTATTATTATTATTATTATTATTATTATTATTATTATTATTATTGAAAAATAAGCAACTCCTACCTGTAGAAAGGGTGGCCTTTTATGTTAGGTCCTACAACCTCCATGCTGCTAGTGTAAACCAGATACTGGACTCCTTGTGTGACACAGGCCTCAATTATGTTTTTGGTTCCTAGAGGGAAAGAGGGGAAAAAAGGGGATAAGATGAGAAGAGGAGGAGAAGGAGAAACAATGCAAAACTTGGCTGTCCACCACAGCCCTCACCTGCTGGAAAAGAAACAGGTCTGCCAGGAATTAAAAAGCAACAATGAAATCTGTGGGTTTTTTATTGCATAGGAACCAATTGTTTTAGCACCTCATTTTCCCATAATAAACAGAGGCAGAGTGCCGTTGCAACTTTGGTCACTAAATAAACTGCTGGGAAACCAAGAACTAGCTATACTGCCTTTGGTGATTGAACACCATTCTACCCACTAGCATGTGTCTGAGTTTCCTTGAGGAATATTAAAGGTGATTTTCAAAGTAAAATGAAAATAAAGCCAAACCAATTTGCAGGTTACCGTTCTCCTGCTCTGCAGGATTCTACAATATGTGATTGTGTAACTCCGGCTTCTGCACCAGAGATAAATTCCTGGTAGTCCACTCACAAATGGGGGTACATGGACTCATTGACAGAGGAAAGGTGCAGTTACCATGTTTCTTTATTTTAAGGATGCCGGATGTTAGGCAGCGAAGGCGGCCGGAAGGTGGTTATAGTAATTATGTTGTTATCCAAAGTATAACATGTATAAATACAGCTCTGGGTTGCAACGAAACCCAGAGCTGACTTTAAACATAATTTGATCACTGTTATCTGTTGTTGTGGTGTGAGAGACGAATAAAAACTGAAGCTACACGAGTGAGTTGATATCTTATTGTTCACCCCCTCAACCTCGGATGAACAGCTGACAATTTTCTTCTTTTCTATTCTTTTCAATTCCATTCCATATTTTCTTTTCTATTTCATAATTTTTCTCTGCTTTTCTATTCTATTTTGTTCTATTCCATTCCATTCCATATTTTCTTTTCCATTCCATTTCCACTCCACTTTACTCCATTCCATTCCATATTTTCTTTTCTATTCATTTCTTGTTCTGTTCTGTTCTGTTCTGTTCTGTTCTGTTCAGTTCTATTCTATTCTATTCTTATTTGCAGCAGAAATCTTGGAAGAAAGTAACTGTGGAAATCAAAGTTATTTTGTAAAAGCGAGGATATCTTTGACCTTGCTCAAGTAGTGTTTCTTTGCAAATCAAACCATTTTCTATATATCTGTCTCATATCGGACATTGGGGATGATTCAGCTAATGGAAAGGCATATTATTGTAATTCAACATATCCATTGCTGAGAGTGGTTGCATACCCCACCTCGGCTGTGGTCCTGGGAAAAGAAACAGGGCCCCAGGGCTGCCTGGAATGACAACAAGGTCAGTCTGTGAATTTTCCCATTCCACAATTGTATGACAAGGATGCAAGCTATCTGTTGGGCCATGTGTGTTTCTGAACTGCAGCTGTGAATGATAACAGGAAAAGATTTGCAAGGGATTTACGGCAAACCCCATTTCCCAAATTTGTGAACCACAAGAAACCTGAAGCTAGGACTTCCAGACGGCCCTTAGGAGACGTGTGGGACCCGGAGGCTATATTCACACCAGGTTACAGAAAACAACAGCTGTCTTTTCAAATTTGGCAGTATAATGATAACCTGATCCAGTCTAAGCCTCTGAAGAGATAATAACAGGACGTGGTCACATGGGTCAACCAATTATGAAAGCTATTTAGTATTCTTATGATCTATTCTCCTTCTACCCCGGACCTTCTCTTTCTGCAGAATAAGCAATCTCGGGTGAAAGAAGGGATTACATTTTCGGTCTATTGTCTTTTTTTTAGGTCTCTTTCCTCCTCCAAGTTACTAATTCTGTGTGTATTATGGTACATCTCTTGGCTATTTCAAAACACTCTGACTCAGTTCAGAAGTTAGAGCAATGCTGTCTTAAGTCCATTTAAATATAGCACTGTCCTGTAAGAACAGATTGGATCATGCATTACTTAGTCTAGTTAGTGGGTTGTCATAAGCAAATTGTCAGTGCCCAAGAAAACAGGTGTTAGACCTGGTTCAGGAATCTACATAATCTAGATACAGTCAGGGGTAGGATTCAAAAATCCCAGCAACCGGTTTGCTGCCCAGTTGCTGGGTGGGTGTGGCCTACTAGAACTTCCAGGAGGGCAGTTTTTCGCCTTCCCCAGGCTCCAGAGGCTTCCCTTGGGCCTCTTGGGAGGCAAAAACGGTCTCCCCTGGGCTCTGGAGGCCCTCTGGAAGCCGGAAACAGGGCCGTTTCCGGACTTCCAGAACTTCCGGTTCGGCCCATTTTTTGCCCTCTCAGAGCCTCTGTGTGGACCCTGAACTTACCTGCATCCAAAATGGGCCACATCCTGGGATGGGTGGGACAGGGTGGGCAGGGCCGGCCGGTCGGTTCAACTACCGGTTTGGCAAACCAGATGTAAATTTAACATCCGGTTCCCCTAAACTGGTCCAAACCAGTAGAATCCCACCCCTGGCTGCAGCAGTTGTGTTTGCAGGATACAGCTAGACGGGTTGGCTGATTTGTGGTTCAGAATGTCATGAGATGATAGCCAACAGGGATTATAGCACTCCTTTTCTAGCATCTCTGGCTGGAAGTGCTTTTCAATGTTGGCAACTTTAAGATGTGTGGACTTCAACTCCCAGAATTCCCTAGCTGGTATGCTAGCTCAGGAATTCTGGGAGTTGAAGTTCACATATCTTAAAATTGCCAAGGTTGAGAAACACCAATCTATGGATTTGCTAAGGGAAAGTGGGGTGAGCTGGGGACAAAATTTTTGAGACAAGGAAACAAAATAGAGTCATCAAAACGATTGAGTTTTAGGTGGGCTTCCTTTCACACACACACACACACACACAAATTAGGGGACTGACAAATGTCAATCACTGGAGGATCTGAGGGACTCTCCATTTTCTGGCTTATAAATGAAAGTCTCTGTTTGTGATAGATTAACCCAGAGAAGGAAAATTTAACAAGGTTGAAAACTATTCTTTAAATGACTTTGCTATTTAAACTGTTTCGGTCTTGTCCAAAACATTTGGCGTTTTTAAATAAACTTGTTGGCTTTCAGATCAAGTGCGTGTCAAAAGTCAACTCTCAACCCAAGATATATTGACATACTCCATTCATTCATTCATTTGTTCATTCTAGGGAACATTTTTCAAGCAGAGCTTCCTTGAATATAAATCATAACAATTAAAGAGAGATATAAGGAGTATTGAAAATGAAAATTAATGCATTTGTTGCTTCTACGACTTCTCATGCTTGTTTGATGGGATTGTAATATGGTATTACAGGTAGTCCTTGACTTAATACTACAATTGAGCTTAACATTTCTGTTGAATTTTGCTCCATTTTGTGGCCTTTCTTGCCACAGTTGTTACGTGAATCACTGCAGTTGTTACATTAGTAACATGACTGTTAATGAATCTGGCTTTCCCATTGACTTTGCTTATCAGAAGGTAGCAAAAATTGATCACATGACCCCAGGACACTGCAATGGTCATAAATGTAAGTCAGTTGCCCAGAGTTTGAATTTTGATCACATAACCATGGGGATGCTGCAACGGCCAAAAGAGTGAAAAATGGTCGTAAGTCATTTTTTCCAGGGCTGTTGTAACTTTGAATGATCACTAAATGAACTGTTGTAAGTCAGGGACTACCTATATATTTCAACATAAGTTGGAAAATAATTTCAACTTCAAGGCCTCCTGGCAGGATCTTAGGGGAGCCTAAGCCACATTTTAATACCATTTTCCTACATAAGCTCTATAAATTGTATGGATTTCAATTCCCAATCTTTAAAACTAATGGATTGGAAGAAGGAATTTGCTGAGATTTAAAACTAGAACTCAGGGAAAGTCAGATGGAAATTCACTCTGAACAGCCAAGCTGTGATCCTACTACCTCACAGGATCATTGTGAAAACAAGAAAAATGTGTGTGTTTAAAACATAATAAATAAAACAGCAGAGCATTTCTCCTCTAAGCGCCTCTCAATTCTACCTCCCAACAGGTTGTTTCTTTTTAAAATAATCTATTCTATTTGTCATCCTGATAACTGAGCCTGTTAGTTGATTCCAGACTATTGTTGCAAAAGTCTAAATAGAAAACAACAAAATGCCTCTTGGATCATCCTTTTCTTTCCTTGTTTGATCCACCCTGGGACATTAATCATGAAAACAAAAGTATAAAGATGCCTCATATGTGGATTTTGTTATTCTTGCTCCTGACTCATCCTAAGCACAATCTTTAAAAGCAAAATGACTCTTCAATCTTTAAAAGCAAAATGAAGCCCCCTGAAGCTTCTCCCAAATTCTCAGCAGGATCATTACATTGGGTCTCCGGAGCCAAACTAAATTAGCTCCAGAAAAGCCAGAAAAATAGGCAAGGCTGGCACACAACAAAAGGTGAGGGCGGAAATCTGTGGCATTCCAGCTGGGGCCTGGGTGGAGAGACGAGCAACTTTGTTTGAGGTCAGGAGAACGTTAAAAATAAAATCAAGCAAAATAATCCAAAACTAGAAGATATATTTCAAATGCAAATTCTATTCTATTCTGTTTTGTTTTGTTTCGTTCCATTCCATTCCATTTTTTGTTCTGTTCTGTTCTGTTCCATCCCATCCTGTCCCTCCTCATCCTACCCTGTACAATTTAAAATTTGTATCAACACTGAATATAACTAATATGGTTATACCTTGTGCACCAATTTGGAACAAGAATTATAATTTTAACAATATTTTTTTGGGTGAGAGAGGCTAGACTCAAAGCTTCTGCCCTTCTCCTCCACCAGATTTGCATCAGCTCTGATTCTTGGGCTTCCTAGACGACCCTTCCCGGTCCTATCTGGCACCCAGGAAACTGAAGAAGACACCTCTGTTCTCACAGAGCAGTTCAGCAAAATATCCAGTTACAGACTATAGTTCTTTTAGGCCCTGTAAGCCAGAAGAGTAAATATTTTGTTTTTGAAAATGTTGATCATATTTGTTGCACAAACATCAATAGCTTTCATCTCATTTTCCTTTCTCATCACATTCAATGAGCCATTCTGGTTGTTTATTCCATTCTACATGGAATAAATATCATGTTATCATCATCATCATCCAATTTTTTTTTTTTAATAACAGCAAATTGAATTATTTCAAGAGAATTATTTCCTCCATTTTCTTGCATAAAATCACATAAAATCACACATGCATAAAAATCACCCTAAGGGTCATGAAACCCTTTTAAAAAACCCATTCCTTCTCTTGGTGGAATCAAAAACTTTATTTATTTTTTTAAAAAGTAGCAGCTGAATCAGAAAATGGAATTATCTTCCTCAACCAGAAAGTGCTAGAAGAGATGTGAAAGTATGATTTGGACCATTTCAAAATGGGGGCGAGATTATGCATCAAATATTTCCATATGGAAAGATTCTGCAACTTGGACAACTGATGTATTTTGGAGAAAGCAGGGATGGAAGCTTTAATCCCAGAGAACAGTTTAGGAATGTAAAAAGTTGTATGCGTATGCTATAATTAGCGGATCTGAGGATCTTGGGAATTTTGAGAAGATGGAAAGAGGACTCTTCTTAAATGGCTGCCAAAAAGGGCTTGCACGTTTCCAAATTGGCTGCCACAGAAGACACAGCCTCTTAAAAATGTACTATCAATTGGGTACCATTATCAAGGTTGCAATAATACAGATAAACACTAGGTGGCAGCGGGGTAATGCAGAAAAATCTAACTCTTTGCTGCCTTCTAGGGACTGACTGGATTTTCCCAGCTGCTCCGGCTATATCCCCACCTGAAGTGACTTAAACCTATGTTTCTCAACTTCACAAATGTTAAGAGGAGTGGATTAATCCCCATAATTCCCCTGGCAGCATATCTATCCATTTCAGATAGCTATCACATCAATCCCATCCTATAAACATTCACAATGTTTAACAGGCAGCTTTGTTGCTTTCCATTCAGTGAGAAGCAGTTTGTGTGTGCAGTGTGCCTTCAAGTCAGGACTGATTCCTAGTGACTGCCTGAATAAAATCCCTGAAGTTTTCTTCGGAAGGTTTCAGAAGTGGCTCACCATTGCTTCCTTCCTAGGGCTGAAAGAGAATGACTGGCCCAAAGTCCCCCAAATCTAGTCAGAACTAGGACTCACAGTCTCCTTATGCCTTTAAGATTGCATCAACTAGCTCTTGTGAAGCTTACAGGTAGCCCTCAACTTAACAACAGTTCATTTAGTGACCATTTGAAGTTCTAACAGCACTGGAAAAAGTGACTTATGACCATTTTTCACAGTTACAACCTTGCACCATTGCCATGGTTACTAGATCAAAATTCAGATGCTTGGCAACTGACTCCCATTTATGACGGTTGCAGTTCCTCAGGGTCATGTGACCTCCTTTTGCAACCTTCTGACAAGCAAAGTCAATGGGGAAGCCAGATTTACTTAACAACATTGTTACTAACTTAATAACTGTGGCAAGAAAAGTCACAAAATGGGGTTAAAACTCACTTGGCAACTGTCTTGCTTAGCAACAGAACTGTTGGGCTCAATTGTGGTCGTAAGTCGAGGACTTCCTGTATATACCCAAGTGAAAATCCACCTTCAAATCCCATAGATTTCAAAGTATCTATGAGAATAGTGGTTTCAGTCTACTTCCCCACCATTTCTCAGGCTAGAAAGCCATAGATGTTATATTATGTCATGTCTCCATATTCAAGGTTTTAAGGAAATAAGCAGTGCCCCACTGGTTTGGTTCTCTGGCACATCGACTCCAGAAGTCTGTTCTCCCAGGGGAGAGACAATTGCAAAAGGCATCCACCTCCCAGCAGAGGGTCTTCAGGGACAGTCCCATTGAGGAGCCACTGATCTATCTGATCTCCATAAATTGCTCCAGCCTTCTTAGGAAGCTAATCTAGCTGATCACCAACACTCCATCTCAAGGCAGCCAATTCCAATGTTGAATTAGATGTTGTATAAAATTCAGGGGGAGACCTTCCTTTTATCTGTCTCCATTCTTCCAGTATTCAAGTATAGAACCTCTGGTTCTAATTAGAATTTTACTTGATTTGCCTATTTCTTCCTGGTGATTAAAAAGGGAGACAACTTTTTCTGATGTGTGATTTATGAGAGAGGCCCACCTGGCAGCCACATTAGCAGCTGAGCACTTTTCCATTTTTCAGGCTTTTGAATTGTCTTTAATTGTACTTTAATTTATACTGTTTTAGATTTACTGTGGCCTAATTTTCATCCATCATTTTATTTGATTTTATTGTGTACATAGGCTTATATTCAAATGGTATCATTTGGCTAGTTTTATTATAAACCACTCAGGGAACTTTGGTTACTGAATGGGCTAAATATTTTGATAGACAGATTTACCAGTAGACTTTAAAAGTAAGAGTGCTATGCTATCAAGAATGTAGCAAATAGCCTAATTTCTGTTGTTCTAATTCAGGATTCTGAACCAAAGAATTCCTTTCTTAGCTTAGTGTTACACTAAGAAGTGTATTCTGGGTTCAGAAAAATTGCAAACAGATGGCTCAGAAAAACTACAGATGATTCATTTAGATTCATTCGTGCTGCCCTGCCATTCCACACCCCTTCTGACCACAGATGAAAGAGATAAATCATAAAAAGACAAAACATTTTTGGGAAGCCAGTTCTATTTATTTTTAAAAGCTGGGACCAAATAAAAAGTATCAACCTTGGCCTAAGCCTTGGAACATACACCCAAGTTCCTCCAGACGTTTCTATTAATTTAGACATGTTTGATGTGACAGATGGAGTAAGTTAGGGGGGCGTGCATAAGTGCACCAACGTGCCTACCGTCCCTGTCCTAATGTTTCTTTTTATTCGTATCCATTTCATGTATTCATAACCATGTTTATACTTATACCTATAATCTAATACTTGAAATAAAATAAATAAAATAAATAAATAAACGATCCAACATATAGGAAATAACATCTCCTTAATCAAATCTAAATATAAACAGGACTTCATCTGCTCCTATTCACTTCGTGGAGTGGAATCTTCCTCATAGCCTGAAAAAAGCACAGTGTTGAAGGTTCCATTCCACAAAATGGGGGGTGTGCGTGAATGGATGCAAGGATGACAAACTTCCATCAACCTCCATAAGGCAAGCAGATTCAGTGACAAAAACATTTTTTCCTCATTCAATTAATTTTGTGCACCTGCCACACCCTTCTTACTGGGACAAATTCCACAAACTCAGAAGGGGCATCTTGATCTGATTTGGGCTGTCTAGAGAAACTGGTCAGACATTCAAAGGTTTTCCCACCAAAACTTACCTTGCACATTAACTGCCATGATCTTTTCCGGTCGGACTCTGCCCCAGACATCCACCAGACCGGCCGTGTGAATGACCACATGGGCGCCTTTGACTGCTGGCTTCACATCCTCTAGATCGCTGAGGTCTCCCTGGATGAGAGTCACTTTAATTTTCCAGAGCAAGAGAGAGAGAAAGAGCTAAATTAACTTCTTTCATTAGAGAAAAAACACAATCCACAATCAATCAACTTCTTTAAGGATTTTTTTGCGTAAAAATGGAAAGAAAAATGAAGTTGTGATGTGTGGCTTTCATCATTAGATTAGACAGATGATAGAAAATAGAGTATTATGATATAACTTTAGAGATGGGTTAAAATATAATTGTTCCTAAAACCACTGTGGAGAATATCAGAAGCCACTTCTTTGTATCTTTTCCTCCCCTTGTTCTTAAATATTCTGGCCCTTTTTGCTTGCTTGCTTTTTCTTTTTTCCTCTGTATTTTATATTAATTTGGATTAGGATTTTTTGCTGTCTTTTTAAGTTTCAATAAAAATCCTATAAAAAAACAGAAAAATGGAGAATGGATGAATGAATGAATGAGTGAACAAACAAACAAACGAATGAAGTTTTTAAGTGACACTCAGAAGCCTGAAGCACAATTGTACCAACAGAAAAAGACATAGAAGTGAGAAATACACAATGGAATAAAACACACACAGTACTGTTGACTTGTTCTCTTCCTTTTCCCAGGCAAAATCAAATGGGCATAAGAGAAACAAGAGGACATCAAGAATAGAGAAAGAGCTCCAACCCTGGAGTTTGGAATATGTGAATGGTGCCTGAAAATAGCAAGTAGAAACCCTGCCAGAACTCAATTCTGGACTTCGCGTCTTCTGTCTAAGAATACTGCGATCTGTGTAGGAGCCCATGTTCTGCCCTTTTACTCTTTACTTCCTTTTCTGAGGGAAGAAGGCAATGGAGAACATGAAAAGTAATTCTAAAATATCAGAAAGTTTCGGTGAGGCAGCAATATTTGGCTGCAAGGTTTTTTAATGTCAGTGTTTTTCAAATTGGGTTTAATGTTATTTTTAATTTGGTTTGCCACTCAGGATCATTTGTTAAGATGAAAGGAATCTCAAAGAAGGAAGGAAAGGAAGGAAGGAAGGAAGGAAGGAAGGAAGGAAGGAAGGAAGGAAGGAAGGAAGGAAGGAAGATAGATAGATAGATAGATAGATAGATAGATAGATAGATAGATAGATAGATAGATAGATAGATAGATAGATAGATAGATAGATAGATAGATATGGTGTCAGCCAAACACTGGCCTATTAAAGCAAGATCCAGAAACATAGGCAGGTAGGCTATTAAAGAGGGAAGCATTGACAACACTTCCAAACCATTATTTGTAACCACTTTAGAATAGAATATAATAAAATAGAATAGAACTTTATTATCATTTTAAATCTATATATATAAAAGTGAAATACCATTCATGCATCATCACAAAATCTCCAGAACTGTAAAACCTACAAACTTGAAATTTAGCACATAGGTTCCTCTTGGCTTCTAGGTACTCACTAAGAAAGGATTTTTTCAAAATGACCATCACAGCATTAGTATTTTGTATATTATTATTATTAACACATTCTGATGCTAAGGAGTTCTACTCCCCCTCCCCACCTGAAAAAAAAATCTGTTCCAAATGCAAAACGCAAGCAGAGGAGAGGAGTTTCAGTTTCACAGCAGCAACCAGCATTAGTACAAAACAGTTGAGCTAAGCCACGCCCAGGCTCCTTGCTGTTTCCTTTTTGCTCACACAGCAAATACTGCTTCAGTTTTCAAACAGCCCTCGAGTCTCATACATACTGACAGGACGCTAGCCAGATGAATATCGATGGATGCTGGATGCTGGATCACATAATTTCGTAGCAAAGCACAGGTATCAAGCTAGTGTACACTAGATCAGGGTTTGATTGATTTCACAGCATCATTTCTTTTAGGGAGCTCACTTGGCTACTTCCGAATTTGCTCTCAGTGGATTTCCCTTGGAATTGTTGGATTTAGGACAAACGTCCTCAGAAAGAGGGGGACACATCTCAAGGGAATCATAAAGCAATTAACTGGAGTGTGGGGGGAAATATAAATGGTCTATTTATATTTATTATTTAATTTTCAAAAATAGTAAAAGAAATTATGCTTTGCTTATAACAGGAGACACAAAATATCCAAGAGATATTTTAGAATGTAGGTAATCTCTTAGTGGCAATGTACAGTTATACTGTATAATTTCTAAATAAATACACCTAGCATATTTGGGGTATCAAATAAAACCCTTTAATATTCAGGATAAGGTGATAAAAAAAAGTTTGGGGACATCCCCTCCCCCAATTTAGAAAACTTATGCAACTTTCAGTTGTTTTTCCTGCTTGCAGGAAAACTAAATACAGGTACTGCTTGACTTATGACCGGAATTGAGACCAGGGGCTGTTAAGTGATTCACACCAAATTTTACAATCTTTTTTGCCCATGGTTGTTAAACTCAGTTAATTGAATCATATGATCATTAAGCAAATCTGGCTCTCCACCCATTGACTTTGCTTGTCGTAAACTGGCTGGGAAGGTACTGAATGGTGATCACATGACTCCAGGATGCCGTAACCATGACAGACACATGCCAATTGCCAAGCACCTGAATTTCGATCATCTGACCGTGGGGATGCTGCAATAGTTGGAAGTGTGAGTACCGGTCATAAGTCAATTTTTCAGACCATGTTGTGGCCTTGAATGTTGTTAAGCAGATGATTTTAAGTCAAGGACTATCCATATCTCAAAAATTCAGATCACGGTATGGAGTCCTGCAGGGAAGGAAAGTAACTTCTGTGAATAATGGGAAAATCTCATCCTAGGCACCCTTTTTTTGACGGTACAGGATAATAAAAACAAGGACAAATAGGCTGAAAAACAGGTTCTATCCCAGAGCGGTAACTATATTGAATTCCATGCATAGTGCAATATTAATGCAATATCAGGGGTTTTCAATTCAATTGCATTGAATGTGAAGGACCTGTGTTTGTGTTTATTTTCATAGTCATAATATACACTGAAGATAGTATTTAATTTCGTTGTACGAGGTGCAGTGACAATTAAGTAAACTAAACTAATAAACTGTGCAGTTCAGCAAAACCCAGCCTACGATCCTCCTATTTCTATTTTTCTTATCAAGCACCTATGCACATATTCTCAATAAACAATTGTAATTGTGAACTATTTCAAGCAGCTTTGACTAATCCTAGTCACAAACTGTGTTAACCACAAGCGCTGGAAGGGGCTGTGCCTTCAGGAGGAAGGAACCCAGCAGAGGGATAGAACAGTTGTTTCCTCCCTAAAACAGCATTGCCTTCGGGTTATATAGAACAGGAGGGGGGGGGAGGGTGGAAAGCAAGAATTGTGCAGTGAGAACTCCAGGCAACACCATCCATAATCTACACAATACAATTTTGTAACTCTGGATGACAACATGGTACAATTCTACGATGCTATGCTGGAGAATATGGAGCAGTTAGCACTTGTCTTGAGAGAGATTAGCAATGGGGGCCCAGAATGCCCAAACTTTCCTCTTCCCTCCACAGTCCCTTTCCTTGTATGTTATGTCTTCTGACACCTTTACAGGTAGTCCTCGACTTACAACTGCAATTGAGCCCAAAATTTCTGTTGCTGAGACGTTTGTTAAGTGAGTTTTGCTCCATTTTGCGACCTTTCTTGACATGGTTGCCATGTGAATCACTGCAGTTGTTAAGTTAGAAACTCAGTTGTTAAGTGAACCTGACATCCCCATTGACTTTGTTTGTGAGAAGGTCACAAAAGGGGAATCACATGACTCTGGGATGCTGTAAGTGTCATAAATAGGAGTCAGTTGCCAGGCATCTAAAATTTGATCACGTGAGCATGGGGATGCTGCAATGGTTTTAAGTGTGAAAAATGGTCATAAGTAACTTTTTTCAGTGCCATTATAACCAGGGCTGGGCTGCTAGGGGTTCACAGGGGTTCAGGAGAGCCTGTAGCTAAGATTCTGTGCAATTAGGAGAACCCCCAAATCCCACTCTTGGATGGCCCCGCCCACCCCTCCCCTCCCCTCTCAGGAATCCCCACGCGGCTCATTTCGGATGCAGGTAAGTGCAGGGCACGTGCAGAGGCTCAGGGAGGGCGAAAAATGTGCCGGTTTCTGGCTTCCAGAGAGCCTCCGGAGCCTGGGGAGGCCATTTTCGCCCTCCTGGAGACTCAAAGAAAACACCATCAATCTCCCCATCAACACAGTGCAGGAGGCCGACTAAGCCATGCCCAATATGGTCACGCCCACCCAGCAACCAGGAAGAGAATCTGTTGCTAAAATTTTTGAAGCCCACCCCTGATTATAACTTTGAACAACCACTAAATGAACTGTTGTAAGTCAAGGACTACCTGTATATTAGCGAGAGGACTATCTTGTTATGTAAGCTGCTCAGGCTAAGAACTGTGGCAGATATATTGGACATAAACACAAAAGCAAAGTTGTTTAATTAGCTTATCTTTCTATCTTTCCCAGGGCCTACCTTAAATCCCATTTTGCAACACTGCCTGCATTTGACACTCACTAATATCCCAAGTTTCAGGGCAAGAAATGCTGGGCAACTTTTAAAACTCAGTGTAGTGTAATGGTATGTGGGAGAGGCCTTGGGAGAATGGGTGGAGGGATACTGTGTTAAGGATGCAATCAGATAAGAAACAACAGAGCCAGCAACAAGATAGTGGACAAGGAAAAGGAAACACCCTCCCTAGTTTCTCAGGCTGTAAAGGAACGGGTGGGGCAGAATTCATTCTTGCAAGACTCTGTCAATAGCAACAGACTTAAATACCACTTCACAGTGCTTCACAGCCCTCTCTAAGCAGTTTATAGAGTCAGCCTATTGCCCCCAACAATAAAAAGAATGCAGGTAGTCCTCAAATTACGACCGTAACGAAGCCCCAAATTTAGGTTGCGAAATGAGAAAATTGTTAAGAGAGTTTTGCCCCATTTTAAGAGTCTCCTTGCCCCATTTGTTAAGCGAACCACTGCAGTTGTTTAAGTTAGTCAGACGGCTGTTAAGCAAATCTGGCTTCCCCACTGACTTCGCTTGCCCGAAGGTCGCAAAAGGGGGATCGCAGGACCCTGCAACCGTCAGAAATATGAACTGGTTGTCAAGCATCCGGATGCAAATCGCAACGGCCAAGAGGATGGTCACTAAATGAAGTGTTGCAAGTCGAGGGCAACCTTTACATAAATAGAATTAGCACCTCTGATTGTGTGATTGTGATTCCTATTTGGCTTATCCCGTGAGATCCACATCAATGTTGCAGCTTGTGTTGCAACAACACTGTTGCCAGATGCTTGGCAGATAACAGAGTCTCTTGAAAATTAGAAACCCGAAATTCTTCTCACTGGAAGATTACTTGCAAGATTGATATGGGTCTCTTAGTCAAACAAGCCAAGTTTCATCCTAAATCTGATGAACTAGATCTAAGCTGGAAATAATAAGGTTAATAAAAACAGCCTATACTATAGTACTAAGCAGTTATCTGCAAATTAGGTGTGGATGAATGTTCAATGACTGTGTATTTGAAAAAACAATCTTTTGCCCTGGCGCAGGGATTTTAGTTTGCTGACCTGACTTGCTTTGGAAACGGACTGGTTGCAATACAGATAGTCCTCGACTTATAGACATGATTACCATCGCCAGTCATGATGGTCGTACACAGGGTCATCATGCAATTAATCTGATTTTATGGCCTTTTCTTGCGGCAGTCACTAAGCATGGCAATTATAAGGCAAACACCACAGTGGTTCAGCAAACTCGTTGTTCACCATGGGCCAGTTTTTGATGGAAACTGGAAGTAAACCCTGGATTCTGACAAAAAATATGATTCATTTTCAGTCACGTGACTACAGGACATGGCAAATAGCCATAAATATGTCCTGGTTGCCAAGTGTTTGAAGTGCAGTCATGTGACCACAAGGGGCAGCCAGCTGTCAGAACTTTGGAACCAGGTCATAAGTAACCTTTGGGGGTTCAATGTAACTTCAAACAGGTGCTAAGTGACCATCATAAGTCAAGGACCATTTGTAAAATCCTAAAATGGAAAAAAATTAATGCAGAAAAGTCTGGTTCAGAGGTGGTATTCAGCAGGTTCTGGAGAACCGGTAGTGGAAATTTTGAATAGTTCGGAGAACCAGCAAATACCACCTTTGACTGGCCCCGCCCCCATCTATTCTCTGCCTCCCGAGTCCCAGCTGATCGGCTGGGTCTTCTTTGGTTGCCCTGCACAGGAGAATGGAGCTGGAAAGCAGGTTAGTGGAGTGGGGAGGGAATGGGATTTTGCAGTAACCTTCCCCTGCCATGCTCATCAAGCCACGCCCACAGAACCAGTAGTAAAAGAATTTGAATCCCACCACTGGTCTGGTTGCAGTCTGTGTATGAATGAGCTATGAGGATTTCTTCAGCCCTGACACAACCAAGGTAATGTATATTACCTCCTTCTGACAGGTGAGTTAAAATGTTGCTTACCCACATTATAAATTGGAAGAATGTAGATTGAAAGCCTTGAAAACGCTACCTGTGATTAAAATGTGATTAACTTTTGTCCCTTGGAAGGTTACATGAAACATGACTGTGAAAATTCTCAGTCATCCAGGTTGTGGTTGTCCCAAAGGTGCTTTTGTTTTTCTCAAGAGGCTTTCTTTGTTTTTTCTTTGAAGATGTTTTGCTTCTTATCCAAGAAGCTTCTTCACTGCTTCCATTCGCCACCATCCAGTCAGAGCTGAAGAAGCTTCTTGGATGAGAAGCAAAACGTCTTCAAAGAAAAAAAAACCCAGAAAGTCCAGTTGCCTTTTGAAAAAACCAGCTTTGGCACATCACCATGGGACAGTTCTAGGAGGAAGGTCATTTGGGTGACCCAAGGGAAAAAGCAGAGGGCTGAGACAGGGAGAACTGTAAAAAACACAAGCCACCGTGAATGAAACAACGGGTGATGCCTGTGGAGGAAGTAGACTGGCTTACAAGGACGAAAGCAAAATGGATGACCCAGCAGTAAACTAGCTTGAGTAATATTTCGTTTAGCCTGCCACCTACAATTTATTTTGCTTACTATTTCTTATTCTCTCCAGCAATTTCTATAACATTGTTCACTCCAATGTGATCCTGTGATGAATTTATACAATGTGCAAAAAAAAAAAAAATAGTAGTAGCAGTAAAAATAGTAGCAGATACACAGGCAGTCCTCAACTTACAGCTTTTCATTCAGTGACTGTTCAAATTTACAACGGCACTGAAAAAAGTAACTTGGGACCATTTTTCACACTTATGACCGTTGTAGCATCCCCACGGTCACATGATCAAAATTCAGAGGCTTGGCAACTGGTTCATATATTTATTATGATTGCAGTATCCCCTGGGTCATTAAACGGGATTCCCTTTTTTGAAGCCAGATTCACTTAACAGCCCTGTCACTACCAACTGAAGGGATTCGCTTAATAACTGTGGCAAGAAAGGTCGTAAAGTGGGGCAAAACTCACTCAACAAATGTCTCACTTAACCACAGAAATTTTGGGCTCAATTGAGATCCTAATTCGAGGACTGTTTGTAGTAATAATAGTCATAGCTGCTAGTTTTTCAGATGGCTCAAGGCTGGTGGTTTTTCAGGGCAGAAATGAGATCTATCCTGGTGTTTAGCAGAAAGAACATTCCAGCACTTTGAGATGTCACGGCCGGGCGAACAGGAAAACAGAAAATCAAAACTAAGCAAAAAAAAAAAATCTCCCTGGATCTCCCTTACCAGGTTCAGAAAATAATTCACTCTTCCTCTTCCATTGCGTAGACTGGAAACCTTCTGACGCCCTCCCAGGAAATCCTGCCATGACAACACACTCACAGCACCTGCCAAGAACCCAGCTGTCAGGGTTTTTCTATGGCTGTTCCTGAAAACCGGTCTGTTCCACGGATCTGTTTCATTTTCCGTCTACCTGCCTTCTAGGCCCGGAGTTCAGAAAGTGCCTCACGCTTGTTTCTTTTTATCCAGATGGGCAGGAGCTACACTTCCACCTTTTATTTACCTCACTTCTTTGGGGTTCCGGGGTTTTCAAAAACACGGCCTTGGTAGCCCTCACGCCAAGCTTGATTCCTAGATGCATCCTAGTTGCATTATATAGGTAGTTCTTGACTTACAACTACAACTGTCATCAGAATTTCTGTTGTTAAGGCAGTTGTTAAGTAAGTCAGGCCTGATCTTACGACCTTTTTTATCATGGTTGTTAAGTGGATCACTGCAGCTGTTAAGTGACTTTGCTATCCTTAAGTAAACCTGGCTTCCACCATTGATTTTTCTTATCAGAAGATGGTTGGGAAGGCTGCAAATCATGATTACATAACCTAGTTCTTTCTTGTTTGGTCTCTGAGCAACTTCAGCTGAGTTAAAACCTTTCAGTCCAGTTAAGCTGTAAAAAAGTTGAGAGGCTGGAAATTTACAGCTGAGTCTTGGTCATGGGCCCTGGCAAAAATAGCCTTAATATACTTGACTTCCCTATACTTGAGTAACCGAAAATGATAGCAGTTGCCCAAGATCTCCAGCTTATGGCAACTTTTCCTTAGATATGATCATTTCAAAAAGCATATGAATGTTCTCTGATAATGGCCAGTTAAATTAGACTTTTTCCATCTTCAGATCATTCCCAACATTGTTTTGTTCTCCTTAGCTTACTTGGTTTGGATCTGCTAGCCAAGCTAAGAGAACATCAGTTTGGTTGAACAATGTAATATGAAACGGGCCAACTTTAAGAATGACCTCATATCCTTTTTTTTCCCCCTGGTGAGTTTATTCCCTGAATTGCCTCTACTTTCTTTTTTCAATGACCTGTAAAGAACCCCTCAATGACAGCTGGATTTATAGTGAAACCTAAACATGTCACTATTTTCTGGAGATGCTTCAAATGCTTCTCCTAATTAGCCCTACAAACTATTGTGTCCTCTACAGTTCACACCATCTTCCATAACCTGGTAGGACATAGGGGTTTCGGAAGTATTTAGGTGAAGAACCCTTATTAAGCTGTATTAAGTTGAGAACTACCTGTACTCTTAGGCTAGTTGTAAGTAACATCTCTCAGGGGATGGATGGAGGGATCGATAGATAGATGGAGGGAGGGATTGTAGATAGATAGATAGATAGATAGATAGATAAGAGGGGGGAGAGAGATGATGGATAGATAAATTGATAGCTGGAGGATAGCTGAATTGAATTGAATAGAATACTTTATTGGCCGAGTGTGATTGGACACCCAAGGAATTTGTCTTGGTATAAATACTCTCAGTATACATAAAAGAAAAGATACATTCGTTAAGAATCAAGAATCATAACGTACAACACTTAATTATAGTCATAGAGTACAATCAGCAATCAAATCATATGAGGAAACAGTCAATATAAATCATAAGGATACAAGCGACAAAGTTACAGTTCTACAATCACAAGTGGGAGGGGATGGGTGATAAGGAATGATGAGAAGATTAACAGTAATAGTAGTGCAGACTTTGTAATAGTTGAACAGTGTTAAGGGAATTATTTGTTTAGCAGAGTGATGGCTTTCGGGGGAAAAACTGTTCTTGTGTCTAGTTGTTCTGGTGTGCAGTGCTCTATAGCATCGTTTTGAGGGAAGGAGTTGAAACAGTTTATGTCCAGGATGTGAGGGGTCTGTAAATATTTTCACAGTCCTCTTTTTGACTCGTGCAGTATACAGGTCCTCAACTGAAGGCAGGTGGGTAGTAATTGTTTTTTCTGCAGTCCTAATTACTCTCTGAAGTCTGTCTCTGTCCTGTTGGGTTGCAGAACCAAACCAGACAGTTATAGAGGTGCAGATGACAGACTCAATGATTCCTCTGTACAACTGGATCAGCAGCTCCTTGGGCAGTTTGAGCAGTTTGAGTTGGCACAGAAAGAACATTCTTTGTTGTGCTTTTTTGATGACGTTTTTGATGTTAGGTGTCCATTTTAGGTCATGTGATACAGTAGAACCTAGAAATTTGAAGGTCTCTACCGTTGATACTGTGTTGTCCAGTATTGTAAGAGATAGTATTATGGGAGGGTTTCTTCGAAAGTCTACCACCATTTCTACGGTTTTGAGCATGTTCAGTTCCAGATTGTTCCAGTTACACCACGAGGCAAGTTGTATAACCTCCTGTCTGTATGCGGATTCGTCATTGTCTCGAATGAGACCAATCACTGTTGTGTCATCAGCAAACTTCAGTATTTTAACAGATGGATCGTTTGAGATGCAGTCATTGGTATATAGGAAGAAGAGAAGTGGAGAGAGCACACAGCCTTAGGCGGGGGGGCTGTGCTGATTGTACAGGTATCAGATGTGATTCTGCCTAGCTTCACCTGCTGCTTCCTGTCTGTTAGGAAGCTTATGATCCACTTACAAGTGTGTTCAGGTACCGTTAGTTGGTTTAATTTACTTAGAAGAGTGTCTGGAATGATGGTATTGAATGCTGAACTGAAGTCTACAAAAAGAACCCTTGCATAGGTATTTGGAGATTCAAGGTGTTGTAGGATGTAATGCAGAGCCGTGTTAACAGCATCATCTGTCAATCTATTTGCTTGGTATGCAAACTGTATGGGATCTAACAGCGGATCCATGATGGTTTTCAGGTGGGACAGCACAAGCCTTTCAAAGATTTTCATAACTACAGATGTTAGAGCAACTGGTCTGTAGTCATTCAGTTCCTTGATGGAGGACTTCTTTAGCACATGGTAGAGCATTTGAAGGATGCTTGTATGGGACATTCTTTTCAATCATTGAAAAGATGAAGCTCATAGCACCCGACATCAGGCCTTGGGTTGATAGTTTAATTGGGGGATGAACCAAAGTTCAAACATGCTTGGAAAGAATGCAGACAGCAGTCCTTCAAGGTAGGCTAGGTCAGGAAGCAAACTCTAACTAGAATTCTGTTATTAATATCAGCTGTAGTAACAAAAACTGAATTCCTCTTCCCTCCCCCTTTTAGTCTCATGAATGAGGTTAGAACCAATCTGAGCCAGGCTGAAATTCCAGCCAATGGAAATGACACACAGTGGGATGCATGATCATCCAGTCGGCATGCACAAGCCTCTGGGGCATGCACATATTGTGTGTGTTCATAAGCCAACTGTTTGCAAACAAAGAGAGGTATCTAATGATGACATATTACATTGTATAATTTAATTTAAAGGCTACAGCATTGAATATTGACCCAAAAGACATCAGTGGCTTTCCTGGGCTGCAATTTCTTTATTCAGCCATTTTAATCTTGCAAAGTTGATGGAGTTTAATGGGCTTCGCTTCCTTGAATCAGAGTTAAATACATTTTTCAGGCTGATCACAGCTTGTCTTGTACTGAGACCAAGCTGGTTTACAGCAAAACCAGAAGAGGAAGGAGTCCAAATGTGAGTTCACGCCATCTCAGTCGAAGCCAATCCTATTGGGCATTGATCCTGGCAATATCCTTACAAAAAAATTGTATTACCCATATTTTCCCCTCTTCCCATTTATCATCTCTCCACAGAGTTGCTAGCTACTGAAGACGGTTTGCACTTTGCCAAAACTATTTTGTCAAAAAGGGTTTGGTTGAAGGATGCAGGCCAGGCGTGTGTCTGGGAGCAAACTACAACCATATGTTTTTTTAGCCCTGACCTTTTCTGCTTCTTCGCTCATATGCACGCATATATTTGCCGTTGGCTTGGCTTTGTGTTTTCTTCTCTGTGTTCTATCACAAAGGTCCTAAGAAGGGCAAAGCACTTCCTTGCATGACCCTCAAGTAGGGCAAGGCACTTCCTTGCATGACCAAACTCTCTTAAGATACTTCAGAGCAGATATCTCAGGATATCATTGTGTTTTTAACAGCTGGTCAGCAGCTGTGAGGTTGCCAAAGGGCAGTTCAGTGATGAAGATATTACTTGGCTGTTTTTATGGAAAAGACATCTCTTGGGCTGGATAACACCCCAAACTTCCATGACTGAAGCCTGGAGTTTCTCCATTGCCAACCCATCTTAACCATAAACTCAATGTTGGTTCTTCTTCTTATTTATTTCACATATCAAATAGCTTAGAGTTATAAGCATGCATATTCTGAAGAGGACATAGAGTTCCACCATAAGAATTTTAAAATAGTTATACTGTCTCAGGCCAAGACTCATCTTGGTCCACCCTATGGTTTCTCAGAGAAAACAAACAAATACTTCACAGTTCTCACAAATGAGGGGAGGGGGGAGAGATACTCTTCTTTTCACCTTGTTCTACAAGTAGTGCTTATGGCCACCAACCTGAAGACCAACAACCCTTGATAGATATCCTTCATGAATTTCTCTTTCAATCAAAATAGAGCTGAAGGGACTTTGGAGGACTTATAATTCAACTCCCTGCTCAAGCAGGAGACCTTAACATTTCAGACAAGTGGCTGTCCAGTCTCTTCTTAAAAAACTCCAGTGATGGAGCACCCACAACTTCTGAAGGCCAGCTGTTCCAGTGGTTAATTGTCCTCCCTGTTAGGAAGTTTCTCCTGAATTCCAAGTTGCTTCTCTCCTTGATTAGTTTCCATCCATTGCAAAACGAATGGATGGATTCTTGTCCTGCCCGCTGGTGCTTTGAAAAACAAGTTGATCCCCCTTTTTTGGCAGCCACTAAAATACTGGAATATTGCTATCATGACACTCCTAGTCCTTCTCTTCTCTAGACTGGCCATATGCAGATTCTGCAACTGTTCTTCGTATGTTTTGGTCTCTAGGCCTTTAATCATCTTAGTTCTCTTCTCTGCACTTTTTTCAAAGTCTCAACATATTTTTGTAATGTGGTGACCAAAACTGGATGTAATATTCCAGGTGTGGCCTTAGTAAGGTTTTATGAAGCGTACTAATAATACTTCAGGTGATTTTGATTCTATGCCCCTGTTTATACAACCAAGAATTGTATTAGCTTTTTCAGCTGCTGCCATACACTGCTCATATTTAAGTAATACTCTACTAGGATTCCAAGTCCCTTTCACAATTATTTGTTTTTGTTTTATGGCCACCAACCATCAACCAAACTTGAGCCAAGTTTCACCTAATCCAGGGGTATCAAATTCAATTTTATTGAGGGCCACATCAGGGTTGTATTTGACCTCAAGGGGCCAGGGTTGGCATGGCCAGTGTGGGCATGTGTCAGGGGCACCTGTGGTGGCCATGTGCTAAGGCAGGACTTCCCTCAGACTTTCCCTCACTCTAATTATAATTTTCCTTCCTTCTTTATTTCCTTCCTTCCTTCTTCTTTTTCCTTCCCTCTTCATTCTCCTTTCTTCTTCCTTCCCCTCTTTCATTTTTCCTTCCTTGCTCTCTTCCCCTCTTCCCTTCTTTTTCTTTTTCTTTTTCTTTCCTCTTTCCCTTTCTCCTTTCCTGTCCCTTGTTGCATGCTTAAACAAGGGAAACATTTCTCCTTTTTTTTGGGGGTGTTAGTTTGCTTTTGCTAGCCCTCTGCCAGCGAAAAGGGAGCTCGCCCGCATCCCCATTTTCAATGACAGAGGCACTGCAGGCAGGTCCTTTGTTCTTTCCAGGGTGGCCTTATAAGCTGGATCTAAGCACTCCATGGGTCAGACAGATCAGGTCCCTGGGCCTTGATTTTAACACCCCTGACCTAATCTGTACTTTTACCTTTGATTTTTTTTTCCTGCCTCAGTATAAAAACCTTGTTTCTCCACATTAAATTTCATTTTGTTAAATAAGGCCCAGTGTTCAGGTCTGTCAAGATCCCATGCTGGGTGGGGAATTCTGAGAGCTGAAGCCCATATATCGTAAAATTGCTGAGGTTGACAAACACAGGCCTATGTTCACTTGAAACTGGTCCCACTGAAACCAGTTGGGTAGGAGGATTAAAACACATATTTACTGAGGGCCAAATGAACTCTTTTGCATCTTCCCTTGTTCAAGTAAGCCAGTAGGGTTTTGGTTTGTTGCAACTATCTTTCCAAGGTTACCATTTTCTAAATATAAGCTTTCTTTTAAAATATGCCCCAACATGCCAATTTCGGCTGTGCCAAAGTGATTCAAAGGTCAGGCGCTAGGGAAAAAATGAATTATTGGCCGCCAGTGTGCATTTTTATGTCTACAAGCTATAAATCATATAGAGATTTTACTCGTAAGCTTATTTTTGAAGAGACTGCTTGAAGAGAGAGTAAAATGAAACCAGCTACATTTTTTAACCCAAAAAAATGAGGATCTTTGGATCTGAAGATGCACGCATCCTTTAAGAAATAGGATCTCAGCCAAAAACCTAAAGAAAATTAGCATTGTTTGGGCTAATTGACTATAAAACATACACTCATCATCAAGAGTGGTGGGAAAAGTTTTTAATTTTTTCACCTATATAAAAACTAGGGCTTATATTAACCTAGGGCTGTGTAAAAGAACCTGGAATAATATGATAGAATAACAACTTCTCAAGAACCAGATTGCCTTTTTAAAGCAAATTCTATTTTAATAGGTACGGTATATTTTTATAGTTTTTACAGATTTTTTAAAAGCCAGATAGGTTTAGTGTTGAGTGTCTTATTGAGTTATTTTTACTGAAGGTTGTTTTAATGTTATTTTTCCTTTTGTACTCTGCCCCGGGCTCTTTCCGGAGAACAAATGGTATCAATATAAAACTAATAATGCTAACAAGTAATAACTAGAAAGAAGAGAGAATGACCTACAGACATTTTCCTCATTGCAAAGCAATGACAAGTAATACTGGTATTAAACCAGCAATTTGGGGTACAAAGGATCCTGATTTTGGTTCAAATGTCTTATGAGTTCACAAATATCATTTGCTTCCTAAAATCAGGGTTGGGCTTCAAGAATTTTAGCAACGGGCTCTCTGCCCAGTTGCTGGGTAGGCATGGCCATGGTGGGCGTGGCCTAGTCGGCATCCTGCAACACAGCCGGGGGTGGGGCATTTTCACCCTCCCCTTGAGCCTCTGGGAGGGCAAAAACGGCCTTCCCTGGGCTCCAGAGGCCAGAAATGGGCCCTCCGAAACTTCTGGGAAGCCTGTTTTTCGCCCTCCCCAAGCCTCTGCACAGGCCTTGTATTTACCTGGCATCCAAAATAGACTTCGTGGGGATTCTTGGGAGGGGAGGGGTGGGCGGGGCCAGCCAGGGGTAGGATTTGCCAGTTCGCCGAACCAGCCATAAAATTAGCTACGGGTTCGTCCAAACTGGTGCAAACCAGTAGCAGCCCACCCCTGCCTAAAATCATTAGAAATGAAGGGTCTAAATAAATTGCACAGTGAATAAATCACACACAAAATAGAATTTTTTTTAAAAAGCCTCCCCTTTAATGCTGCCATCCCTATGGTATTATCACACTCACGCCAGGAGTATTGGAACACGGAGACCCTTTTGTATCGGGCAGCAGTCAGCAGAAGGGATCCTGGATAAAATTATTGTTTTGTTTGTTGGAGATGTGCCTCTATAATTGTTAGACAGCCAGTTTAGTCTAATGGTTAAGGCACCAGGCTAGAACGCAGGAGATCGTAAATTCAAGTATCCTGGTGTTGGAGAAGACTCTTGAGGGTCCCTTGGACTGCAAGGAGATCAAATCAGTCGATCTGAAGGAAATCAACCCTGACTGTCTTTTGGAACAGCAGATACTGAAGTTCAAATACTTGGGCCACCACATGAGAAGAGAGAAGACTCATTGGGAAAGATGGAAGGCAAAAGGGCAGGGAAGAGGATGAGATGGTTAAATAGCGTCATTGATGCGATGAACATGAGCATGAAGACAGTGGAGGGTAGGGAGGCCTGGCATGCTATGGTCCATAGGGTCACAAAAAGGGGTTACACGACTTAATGACTGAACAAACAAACAAATAAATTGCTATGAACAAAGAACACAGAGAAATAATAAGTGGAGCTTCAGTCCCAAACTCAGAAACAGAGTTACTCTGGGATCTCTTTGGCTCGGTTGGAGATGCAAATGAACAATTCTTCAGAGAAAGGGTGAGAACTCAGAGAGGTAATGATGATTTAGTCCAAGTGAGCATGTACCAATGACCAGGTCAACAACACTTTCCTTGTGGATAGAAGAAATGGACTGACTCACCTCTGTCCAAACTGCGCATACTTTCATCCAGATGCAAATCAAAGACCCGTATTTCAGCAAGGCTGGGCTCTTTTTCTAGAAGCATTTCAACCAGATGTTTTCCCAGGAAACCACAGCCTCCTGTCACCAGATAGATCTGGTTTTTGGTAGTCAACCTCATCTGCGCTGGAAAGGGAGAACCAAAGAACACATCAGGACTACAAGAAATCGGAATGAGTGGAAGAAGCAAATCAACAAAAGCAGAAATAGTAGATTCCCTGGGTGGAGATTAAGAATATGAATTCATGAGCAACCTTGAGAACCACACGTGTCACATATGGGAAAAAGGAAGGACCCTGAGACTATATTCCAGAAGGAAGTGGGGAAAGAGAAAAAAAAAAAAAACCACTCGAATGCACCATGTCTAGGAAATACACTGACTTTCCAAGTGGCAATTTCCAAACAGAAAGGCAATGAACCAACAGTCATGGATCATTGCTGCCTTTCATGCAATTGCTCCTAGAGATTGTTGGCATCACTACTGTGTACCAGAAGGACAATAGCTCTCCTACTTGTCCAAGTTCTCAACTGTTGAGCATTTTTCTAAATTTTTGGGAACTTCTGGATGTAGGCTATAGCAGGGAGGGAAAATGGGTTTGAATCAGCTCTTTACTACAGGAAACTGTGATCATCCTAGACTGAAGCATAGACATGAATAATACCTATAAACTATGCAAAAGAGATAATCAACAAGTCAAAAGGGGGAACAAAGAGACCTCAGCACATCTCCACCAGCAATCATCACTCAAATGAGCATTGATTGACACCAAGATTAATATCAGTCCAACAATCAAGTAAACAATACCCGAATCAAGAAACTGCCAAACAAGCCAACAGTAAATAACCCAACCAAAGAACCTCTAAGACCAGTCCAGGGCAAACCAAATATAAACTGAGAGCAAACCCCATTCCTTACTAATACTGATGATGTTATGTAGTTTGGGTAATGAAATGTCTGCAAGAAAACCAACCAAGCACAGAAAGAACCAAGAACTCCATGAATCATCCCTAATTGCAGGTTGTGTGTGCGTCTCCAATTATTGCTGAAATCCATGCCATTATTTATAAGCCAGGAAACTTACTATAAGGCCTCCATTTACAGTCAAGGGCTACGTGCCTTCATGCTTTAGACATAACCAAAAGAAATATTAGACCGCACTACGATGATAACTCTACGATTCATTTGTAGCAAGCTATTGTTTGGATTGCTAGTCTACATATACAGGCATTCCTTGACTCACAACCATTCATTTAGTGATTGAAGTTACAATGGCCCTGGGGGAAAAAAAGGACTTATGACCAACTTTCACACTTACAATCATTGCAATAATCCCCACAGTCATGTGATCAAAATTTGGGTGCTTGGCAACTGGCACGTATTTAAGATAGCTGTGATCACCATCTGTAACCAGCTTCCGACAAGCAAAGTTAATAATGGAAATCCAGACCCACTTAATGACTGCATAATTCACTTAACAACTGCAGATTCACTTAACAACTGTGGCAGGAAGATCATAAAACGGGGCAAACACATTTAATAATTGCCTTGCTTAACAATATAGATTTTGGCCTCAGTTTTGATTGAAAGTCGAGGACTAACTATATCTTAGTTTTAAAAGACCAAAGAAGAGGATTCCAGGTCTTTTTTTTCTTTCATTTTTATCACCCTGTCAACAGTTCAAAGAACAAATTTTTCCTCCTAGTTGGATGTGCTCCAGAAACCTCCCCACAAAACCTTACTTTGCGCTAGGTGTTGAAAAATATACATTATAAATAAAAGGATGCTGACAGAAAAAACTGCCTGGTCAATGTTAATGCTATTCAAAAAGAAAGGCTGGTAATTGCTGGCTTCCTATATTTTGAATGTTGGACCACAGACAAGATGCTACAGCAGTGTTTTCTCAACCGCTGCCAATTTAAGATGTATTTAAGTTGGATTTCAACTCCCAGCCACCATGGTCAACGAGAAGGGAGCCAGGTCTTTAAAAAAACACAGCTGTCTTCTCCAATGCACTACCTTTCAGATGTAACCATCTGGGAGAAGATGCTACCTAAAGCTGAAGGGGGGGGGAGCAAATTCAGACAAGCAGGCAGTAAACAAAACACAAAACCAGATTTCCCTTCACCAAAATCAGTCCAATGACATTCTCCTTTTAACACGTGCAAAAAAGGGGGAAAGATGACTAAATAATCCACTGATATTTCTGGTATTCAGATCAACATGGGTGGCAGTTCTCTAACCTCAGGTTCCGGATGCTTTCTGGAGAATCACAATCCAGGATGTCCAGAGAGAGCTCTTTCGGCTGTACATACCATGGAAGAATCACTTCAGCAGGCAGGAATGCAAGCAGCTCAGCCAAACTTTAGGCTGTACTGCCAAGTGGAACCTCCCAGTCTTTTCCCAATTATTGGATTATCTGACTTAAATGAAACACCAGGCCCAACTATTTCTTTGCTAAGCCACTGCCGACAGACAAATAAATACAAAAACAAGGTGTTCCTCACTTATGGTTGGTTGATTTTTTGATTTAGAATATTTATATGGCTGCCTACTCACCCAGTGATTCTGGGCAGCTTACAAACAATACTTTTTACTCTCCTGTTTGTGTGTTAACGGCAACAATTTTTGAACCAAGATACCTCAAATGGGCTAACTTACAAAAGGTGTCCAAAATCAAGAGCAGATGACTACTGTGGAATTAAATTTGGCAAAACATATAAAACATTTCATGACATAATACAAAGTGTCATAAGACAGTGGTTCTCAACCTGTGGTCCGTGGAGCCCTGGATGGGCCTGCAATTTCATCAGAGGGGGTCCATGGAGATTTGAAGAAATATTATGATTTAAATCTTGAGTTAAATCATGGGGGGTCCATGATCTGTAGCCACAAAAGGTATTTTAAGCCAGTCTGTGGTGAAGAAAAGGTTGAGAACCAGTGGTGGGATTCAAATAATTTAACAATTGGTTCTCTGCCCTAATGACCAGCTGCGTAGGCGTAGCTGGGTGGTCATGTGTCTGGGTGGGTGTGGCCAACTCGACATCTCTCACGTCAAGACCTCTCGTGACCATGGGGATGCACAACAGTCGTACGTGTGAAAAATTGTCACAAGTCACTTTTTTCGATGCCATTGTAACTTTGAATGGTAACTAAATGAATTGTTGTAAGTCAAGGATTACCTGTACAAAAATACAAAATGCTTCTTTGCTTACAAACAGCTGCCCTAAATACCATTACCAATTAGATTAGAAATGTGGGGATACAAACTGAAGATTAATGATAGCTACAGTCATCATGGAAACCTAAACCATTCTGTCCGAATACCTTTTTTTCATCAGCAATAACTATCAGCAGGCAACTGACAAATCAGTGTCAAGTTTGCATCCTGCCTCTTGGAATTACACCCAAATGTAAACTCCAAGCAGTGTAAAAAGCTTGAAAAAAGGTCAAGCAACTAATAAAAGTACCAGCAAACAAACACTCCAGAGAAGCTGCTCCAGCTAGTCTGGGTGTACTGCTAAGAACCATTAGCTGTTACAATATAACAAGGCTTAATGGGAGAGGCAGTTTCTGAAAATACTTAAGCACCAGAAAATTGTCCCATTCCCTATATTACAAGCTCTGTGAGTACTGAAGGCATCAAGGAATCTGGTAAGGAAATATCTCTGAAATAACAGGTCATGGGTCATCTAGTCTCTATTTTGAGCTGTTCATCATCACAAGTAAAAATATGCCTCTCAGTCTAGACACCATTCATTTCTTTGCTTAACTGGGTCTCATCATCTAACTGGTAGGTTGTAAGGTTGTAGGGAGGGAGAGAGTACCATCTAGCAAAACACCTAGATAACTCCAGAAAAGTAATAATGTTCTGGTGAGGAGCACTTGGAGTTAGCGACATCTAGAGAAGTTCCTGATTTCAACAGATACCAGCCCCAGAGATACTTAATATATTAATTAACAGTGTTATCAGCTTGCCAATTTAAATACAAAACACAGAACATAGAGTAACAGGGTTGGAAGTACCAGCACATACATACATATACACACACACATACACACAGAGATAGATAGGTAGACAGATAGACACGGATGGATAGATAGATAGATAGATAGATAGATAGATAGATAGATAGATAGATAGATAGATAGATAGACAGACAGACAGACAGACAGACAGACAGACAGACATATAGATGTGTTCATTTGGAATACGTAGCGGAAAGAGAAACTTGAGAGTTCACAAGGCTGATGCTGTATGGAACAAAACTGACTGAATCTAGAATAGATATTCTACTTCAAATGCCACGAAGCCTCCTCCCAGAAGGTAACAAGGAAAACAGGTTGTGAAGTGGGTGTGCAGTGTCTCAACAATCCTGCAGACTCTTGGAGGTCTTCTAGTCCAACCCCCTGCCCAAACAGGACACCCTATATACCATTCTGGACACACGGCTGTCCAAACTTCTTGAAAACCTCCAGTGATGGAGCCGTTTGAGAAACTGCGTATTTTAAGCATGAAGCAATACAACACTGTCTTTATTATCACATACCAATCCCACAAAGAACAAAGACTTGCTTTTTATTTTACATGGCCACACCAGGCAAATGTTTAAGAGAATTCTTCAGAAAGACCAAGGCATGTACAACTGGGATAATAAGAGAAAGGATGTCAGATAATTTAGATGGGATTTAATTCCTCAGTTATTTTTACTGACTCGTATAACTTCTATAAAGCCTCTGTATGCTCATTCACGTTCCCGCATTGTTGTTTCAAAGCATTCCCACACAAATTAAATAACAACAATGAACTGACTACAAAACTGTTAGCAGGAGTTATTCGCAGCTGTCTTAAAAACAGCATCCTTTTAGACACAACCTTGATTTTATTCTGGCCTAAAATTAGCTGGAAAAGATCAAATGCTGCATTTATGATGGTTCAAATTAAATCATTTTATGGTTAATATTATGCAAGAGCATTAAAGACACCATTAAAGGTGGAAATGTTACAAATTCCCAAGGGCTGCAGTTCATGCAGAATGTAGCCAAGTACCATAAGTGCATTAGCACAAACAATGAAGCAAACTGTTTGAAAGCCTTACCAGCCAAAGCTCAACGATGAAAATAATCCAAACGCTTAATCAGCAAGTGAAACAAAAGAGGCAGTTGTCACGTAGACAGCACTTTGCTGGATGCACACTTGAGCCTCAGTCACCAGGTGCAGAAATGTGATTGAGAACCCCAGGCGCACCGCAAGTTCTCATATAGGAGAGCAAAGAGGAAGCAAGAAAGAAAGGAAGTGCCGTAACGACAAAGGTGTTATACTACTCATTTCCTTCCTTCCGTGCTAAGTTCCCATCAGAACTCTGAATGTCTGGAATTGTTCAAAGAAACGGGCAACCCAATGGCCTCCAAACGTTTAGGTAACTTCCCCTAGCTAGGTCCATCCGTGGTTAGGAAGATGGAGAGGATGATCCAAAATGCAGGTAGTCCTCTACTTGCAACCACGACTGAGCGCAACGTTTCTGTTGTTAGGTGAGACATTTGTTAAGCGTTTTGTGAGTTAACTGTTAAGTGAGTTTTGCCTCATTTTATGATCTTTCTTGCCACAGTTGTTAAGTGAATCACTGCAGTGGATAAGTTAGTAACCCGGTTGTTAAGTGATTCTGGCTTCCCCACTGACCCCGGAACACAGCAACAGTCATAAATATGAACCAGCTGCCAGGCATCTGAATTTTAATCACATGACTATGGGCATGCTGCAGAGGTCATAACTCTGAAAAATGTCCATAAGTCGCATTTTTAGTGCCGTTGTAACTTTATAATGGTCATTAAATGAACGGTTGTAAGTCAAGGACTACCTGTACTTGGAAGGTACCATGTCATCCACAGTTAATGGTTAAGAAGACATTGTGAATTTTCTTCAGCATAGGTAGTCCTCAAATTACAACAGTTCATTCAGTGACTGTTTGAAGTTATAATGGCACTGAAAAAGTGACTTATGATTGTTTTTCACACTCTCATCCACTGCAGCATCCCTGGGGACACGTGGTCGAAATCCTCACATTTGTCATGGTTGCAGTGTTCTGGCGTTATGTGATCCCTTTCTGACAAGCAAAGTCCATGGGAAAACTCGATTCACTTAACAACTATGTGAGCTACTTAACAACTGCGGTGACTCATTTAACAATCATGGAAAGAAAGGTTGTAAAATGGGGCAAAACTCACTTAACAGCTGTCTCAATTAGCAACAGAAATTTGGGGCTCAATTGTGGTCGTACATCAAGGGTTACAGAATAACAGTCTAACAGAGTTGGAAGGGACCTGGAAGGTCTTCTAGTCCAGCCCCTTGCTCAAGCAGGAAACCCTACACCATTTCAGACAAATGGTTGTCCAATCTCTTCTTGAAAACCTCCAGTGATGGGGCACTCGCAACTTCTGGAGGCAAGCCGTCCCACTGATTAATTGTTCTGACAGTCAGGAAATTTCTCCTCAGACTACCTATACTGCCTGCATGCAAATGAATCTGTCTTCAGTTCTCACTTAGAGTTAAAGGGAACAAATCAAATAAACACTATTGAAGTTCTCCTTGGCCGGGTTATTCCACAGCTGAGTTATCTTGAGATGGAGAAGTCCTATTTTCTATCTTAGGATCAGACGATTTCCCAACCTGTTCAGAGGAACAGAAGAGGAAAGCCAAGCTAATGCGGCCCAGGTTTCAACAACACTTGATGTATCTTTCAAAATAAAGTTTTGTGTCTAATAACATTTCCAGTTCCCCAGGATCTTCTTCCACATTCCTGATTAGAGACACATTGCAATGGTTTTAGTCTGCAAAATTTTATTTTTATTTATTTATTAGAATTTGTCAAACAAAAACGAGAACAAGAATAAAAAAGAAAATACAATGACAGGGAGGACCACAAGTATGAAGTAAGGTCCACAGAAGTCAATTTGTGACTGAAACTGTGAAAATTTGTAGCTGAGACAACCGAATCATTCCAGATTTTGACAACTCTGTTACAGAAATCATATTTTTTACAGTCAAGTTTAGAACGATTTACATTAGTTTAAAGCGGTTGTTCGTGTGTGTATTATTGCGATTAAAACCAAAAAAATCATTTACAGGTGAAGTATTACTACGCACAATTTTGTATGCAATACCTAGGTCTGACCACAAGCGATGCAGTTCTAAGTTATCCAAACTGAGAATTCCGAGCCTATTAGCATAGCTATTGTGTACAGAAGTGCGCAAGACTTTTCTTGTGAAATATTTCATGACCAAAAATTGGCCCATGGAAAAATTCCATAAACAAATCACATGCTGTGAACTACAGAAGATGCAAAAAAAAAAAAAAAAAGTAAAATAAAATAGTAAACAAAACAGCCATATTTTTTAAAAAGAGGGAGGAAATCACACCTTGATGGTATGTAATACCCCAGCCACTTTTTACCCATTAATTTCCATGAAATAATAATACTTTATTATTTGTTTTTGACTTGTTTTTTATTTTGATCTACCTTTATTGTTTCTGTAAATAACTCAAGGCGGTGAATATACTAATATTCCTTCCTCCTATTTCCCCACAATAACATTCCTGTAATGCAGGTTGGGCTGAGAGAGGTTCATACCAGCCAACATCACCCAGTTGGCTTTCATGCCTATGGTAGGACTAGAACTCAAGCCTCCTAATTTCTAGTTGGGTGCAGAAGTGATATTCAGCAGGTTCTGACCAGTTCTGGAGAACCGGTAGTGGAAATTTTGAGTAGTTTGGACAACCGGTAAATACCACCTCTGACTGGCTCCGCCCCCATCTATTCTCTGCCTCCCAAGTCTCAGCTGATTGGCTGGGTCTTCTTTTGTTGCCCTGCACAGGAGAATGGAACTGGAAAGCAGGCTAGTGGGGTGGGGAGGGGTTTTGCAGTAACCTTCCCCCTGGAATGGGGTTTTTGTAGTATCCTTCCCCTGCTACGCCCACAAAGCCATGCCACACCCACCAAGCCATGCCCACAGAACTGGCAGTAAAAAAATTTGAATCCCACCACTGGACTTGGTTGCCTTAAGCACTAGGCCAAATTGACTTTTAAGTCTTTTAAAAATAACTGCTACACCTTTGTGAAGAGGAATGTGATAAATTCAGGTGAAATCAATTCCAATTTCCTTGGAAGTGATTTCATAATTTCGCAAGAACCATCTCGAAGATGGTATCCTCCTGTATTTCAAATATCTCCAGAGCAGTAGTTGCCAACCTGTGCATAAACAAGAATGAAGACAATATTCCGTGCCAGCTAACTATAAAATAAATAGGCACCTGTGTTACAAAATACGATCTGATTAAAATACATCTGATTTCACTGGAATTTTTTTCCAGTGAGTTGGCCTGAAAGAAAATCCTATTTTCCCAAATCTTTTCTGTTGGTGATTGCTATTTATCTGGCACCTTTCTTGCATACTGTTTCCAGAATCCTGCCCATTTGACAACTATATGAGCATGTAACGTTGGAAAAACAGAGGAAGCAGCAGTGGTGTGGATTGGCAAAAACAGCTGTAGTTACATTTCCCAGGAATCTAAGGGGGAAAATTTTCTGGCCTCTGTTTTTTGACAGATTAGATTGGGTTGGGCTTTATTTTTGTTTTTATGATTTAGAATTTCTCAGATGTGTTTCTATCATGTACTGTAGAACTAGTCAAGTCATCAAGGGGTTGCAAAGGAAAGGAAACACATGGACTTGGTTGCTCATGAAGTTGGAAGAGAACTTTTCCATTCTATGGATGACTCCTCTGGCAGCACCATTTTGGAATAGTTTATCCTTCCATTATGTTAAAGGCCTAGTCAATAGCTAACTGGCATGGTTTAATTTCTAAGAGGAATCATGATCCAACAAAAATTCTGCAAAATTTATTTTTGAGGCAGCCTAGATTCAATCCATTTTTCTCCAAATCCTGCAAACATCATCAGTGGATATGCTGGTCTCATGTGTAGCCGACCCTATTAAACACATGAGGGGCCCCGTCAATAGATTTTTGTATTTTACAGACACCTTATTTTGGCTGCTTTTGCAGAGTTTTATAGTGGGAAGGAGGGAGGGAGGGAGGCTTTTGGGTTTCTTAATCCAAGAATAAGAAAGGCCCAGTTCTTCTTTAAGGTATGGATGTATCTTTAAGACTGACTGGAGAAGACTGGCTGAACTACTGTATAACAGAGGCCACATTCAGATAGCATTAAACTACAGCTCCCGGCAGCCCTAACGATTGGCCAATGCTCTTTCAGATTTATCTTTCAGCCAAGGTGAACTGACTGATTTTGAATTATGAAATTTATATCTCCTATTGTTTTACAATAATTTTGTGCGGAAGGCTAGGCTGAACATGATGCACTGAGTGTTCTTTGATAAGTAAGGATGGATGTAATTCTAATCCAACAACCTAACCATTCCATCATACATCAAACCATTAGGTTTGTTTGCTCTTTGGCTTGTTTTTGCCCTCACTTAGATCATGCATTTTAAGGCTTCGTCTCAGGGTTTCTCAACTTTGGCAATTTTAATATAGACTTCAACTCCTAGAATTCCTCAGCTATCTTCAAGAATTCCCTAGCCAGCATATATGTGACTTCAACTTCCAGAATTCCTCAGCCATACCCCAGAATTCTCTAGCCACCATATGCCAGCTGGGGAATTCTGGGAGTCGAAGCCCACACTTTTTCAAATTGCCGTGGTTAAGAAACCCTACTCTATGCCATGGTTTGTACAAAGTATTCTCTGCATAACATCTAAAGAGAGAAAAACTCCACATTAGATTGAGGATGTTCAAGAATTGCCTGTGTGGCCAGTTATTGTTAACAAGCATGAGAGTAGAAAGGATTGACTCCTCGCCTGCCAAATGTAAATTCTGCCTTTGTTTCAAGGAGCAAATGGTGGTGCCCATCAAATTCCTTCCCCCACTTGTTCTGCACAACAACCTTGCTAGATGGGATGTCTTGAAAAGAAGGATCTGGGCCAAGTTCCCGTGAAAGTCTAGAGCAGGGGTCTCCAAACTTGGCAACTTTAAGACTTGTGGACTTCAATGCCCAGAATTCCCCAACCATCATGACTGGCTGAGGAATTCTGTGAGTTGAAATCCACTAGTCTTAAAGTTACTTAATTTGGAGATCTCTATTCTAGAGCCAATAGCCTCCTTGGCTTTACACTAAGACCTAACTACTATGTCCCAGATATAATTCAGCACTCATCATGGTCAGGCAGAAATAAAACGTCTCACAAGGACCCAATGTGTCCCCACCAGCTCTTATACCCCCACTCCAACCAAGACACCCAAGACACCGATGTCAGAGATGTCAGTCATTCCCCTGTAAAACAAATGGCCTCAAATCTTCACAAGAATGCCAGTATCTCATACATATAGAAGGCAAAAAGCAAGGGATCCACGTGTTCCCCCCCCCCAAAAAAAGGCAAATTGGCAGTCGCAACCATAAAAGCCGTGGTGCTGCAGTGGTTAGAATGTGGTACTGTGGGCTATTTCTGCTGAATGCCTGTTGCCAGCAATTTGGCAGTTTGATTCTCACCAACTCAAGGTTGACTCAAACTTCCATCCTTTCAAGAACTGTAAAATGAGGATCCAGATTGTTGGGGGCAAATATGTTGACTCTGTAAACTGCTTAGAGAGTGCTGTAAAGCACTGTGAAGTGGTATATAAGTCTAAGTATAGCTATTTGATCCCATGATTGGGACTGTCTTCTTTCCCTTCTCTTCCTTGTAATGATTTATTAAATTTATTATGGTTGCCCATCCAGTAAGATCCTCACTTTTTGCATTTCTCCCAGTAAGATGATTTTGAGGAGAAGAGGAAGCCAAAAAAACCTACTTTAAACAATATGGCAGTATGGGTGGTTCTTGACTTACAACCACTCGTTTAATGACTGTTCTAAGTTACAACGGCATTAAAAAAAAGTGACTTATGACCAGTTTTCATTCTTACAAACATTACAGCATTCTCGCAATCACGTGATCAAAATTTGGGTACTTGGCAACTGGCATGTATTTATGACAGTTGCAGTGTCCTGCAGTTATGTGATCACCATTTCCCAACTCACTTAGATGCGACTTCCAACAAGCAAAGTCATTGGGGGAAGCCAGATTTGGTTAATGACCGCATGACTCACTTAACAATTGCAATGCTTTACTTAACAACAGTGGCAAGACAGGTCGTAAAATAGGGCACAATGCATTTAACAACTGCCTTGCTCCATTGTGGTCAAAAATCGAGGAGTATCTGTACATGGACACAATTTGTCCAGCACAGCGGATAATAATGTGTACATTTTTTTATATAGCCCTGTTCAACGTAGAACTTTTTTTTAAAGGAAGGAAGTGAGAAAAGTTCTTTATTCAGATGATGGAAAAGCCCTCAAATTAGTTTTGTTTTTTGTTTTTTTGGCAAAAACAGCTACTTTTTTTCCTGGCTGATTCTTCCCCTCTTTTGGGACCAGTAAATATCAGAAAAAGGAAGAGATTTTCACTTTCCATTCAAATCGCTGTCATCACTTCTTTTTTATTCATTTATGCTGATGCACAATTGACCAGAAGAAGAAATGGGCGTGCCCCATCTAAAGTATGCGTTTTATAAGAGATTTTGTAATACGAGAACTTGTCTGAATGACAAACAAAGATAGATTCTTTTCAAAATTCCTAGCAATTGTTCATCCTGATTAATGAATCTTGTCATACAATTGCCTTTGCTCATTAGTGAACAATGATTTGATTTTAATTATTCTTTCAAAGTGAGATGATTGATTATATATTGATAAAATGCTTAACATCTAACAAAATGAAATTCAATGCAGAGAAAAGTAAGGTTTTACATTTAAGCAAGAAAAACCAAATGCACAGGTATAGAATAGGTCCGTGATGGCGAACCTATGGCACACATGCTGGAAGTGGCACACAGAGCCATTTCCGCCAACATGCAAGCCGTCGCCCCAGAGCAGGTCTACTGTACAGGTGCCTGCACCGCCCACCCGACAGCTGATTGTCGAGTAGCTGTTGCGCATGTGCGGGGGGTGCGCAGGCGGCATGGGGGGGGTCGTCAGGGGTGGGATTCTACCAGTTCGCACCTATTCGCTAGAGCCGGTTGTTAACATTCTAAGCAGTTCGGAGAACCGGTTGTTAGAAGGAATTACTGACCTAATCCTGTAAGGAAGGCAGGAAGGAAACATTCTGGTGTTGCTTACAGAAACTGCCTCTCCGTTAACCCTTATTACATTCTTGGCACGACTGGACTTCCTGTCTCAGGAACCTCTCTGGAGTTTTTTCCCACTCCTTTGCTGGTACTTGCTTGTGTGAAATGACCATTCAAAGTTACATGGCACTGAAAAAAGCGACTTATGACCATTTTTCACACTTACGATTGTTGCAGCATCCCCACAGTCATGAGAGGCCAGGCGAGGAGATGCGTGCCTTGATGGGGGTGATGTTGAGTTGGCCACGCCCAGCCAGTCACATGACCACCAACTAAGCCACGCCCACAGAACCTGTTGTTAAAAAAATTGAATCCCACCCCTGGGGGTCGTGCATTGCCTTATGGGCACTTTTGGCATGCGAGGATGGAAAGGTTAGCCCTCACTGGAATAGTAGTGAGAGAGATCTTGGAGTCCTAGTAGACAATCATTTGCTCAGTTTATAAGCAAATGTAGTGAGCAGATCTGTACATTGGGGAAACAAAACAACCACTTCATAAACTCATGGCACAACGTAGGAAAACAAACCCATCACCACTAGATTCAGCAGTTCATCTGCATTTAAAAGACAGGCCATGCTTTTGAAGACAGCAAAGTGCACATTTTGGCAGAGAAGACCACTGGTTTGAAAGAGGGGCCAAAGAGGCCATCTATGTCAAAATTGAAGGGCCCTCTCTCAATAGAGGGGAGGGATATGACATCATCTATCTCCAGTTTACTACAATCCTTTCAGCAGTTCCGAGAAGGCTCCACACCCATTTGCATTACTCAGCTGACCCCAAGGACACAGATAAATCTCCAGGTGGCTTTAATGACTCTCTAAAACAGGAGTCTTCAAACTTGAATTCCTCCTCCAGTCATGTAAACTCAGGAATTCTAGGAGTTGAAGTCCACAAGTCTTAAACTTGCCCAAGTTTGAAGACCCTTGCTCTAAAAGAATGCAAATGACCAACTGTCTTCAAGAAGTATAACTCCTTCCATTCCACATCAACCATTCAGAGCTGAAGAAGCTTCTTGGATGAGAAGTGAAATGTTTTCAAGGGAAAACCAGTTGTCTCTTGAAAAAAAGCACCATCCAACACTGGAGGTTTTAAAGAAATTGGGCAACTGTTTGTCTGAAATGATGTAGTTTCCTGCTTGAGCAGGGGGGTGGACTAGAAGACCTTTAAGGCCCCTCCCAACTGTGTTATTGTTATACTATTAACTATAGCTCAATAGTATATTTTAATATTTTAAAATATTTAAATTTCTTATCAGTTTTATACATCTTGCAAATCCCTTTTCTATTTTCTGTTTACTCCTTTATTTCTTTTTTGTGCCTATGTATTTTGCTTTTGCTTTCTCATTTCCATTAAAGAAAAAAGTAATTTTTAAAGGAGAAGAGGACAGAATATTCTTCTTATGAGTACTGTCTATTTAGAATGATCCCCAAAAATAGATCCCTCACCAAATAATACCGAAAAGATAGGATGTGACAGTGAATTAGAATAACTACTCAAAATCAAGGCCCCGGAGGATTTCTTCAAGCCTCAGGGAGGGCAAAAACAGCCTCCCCGGACCATTTTTCACACTTATGACTGTTGCAGCATCCCCACAGTAATGAGAGGCCACGTGAGGAGATGCGTGCCTCGATGTGAGTGATATTGAGCTGGCCACGCCCAGTCAATAATGTGACTACCAAGCCACGCCCACCAACTAAGCCAGGTCCACAGAACCTGTTGTTAAAAAATTTGAATCCCACCCCTGGTTGCTGGGGAATATTAATAAAGCCACTAAACCACTGTTATATGTGTGTGAGAGTGAGCAGGACAGCACATCTGGGCATAATTCAGAAACTACTTTTCATGTTCTGAACGAAATGAAGCTAGCAAATTGTGTTAGATTATTGCATCCATTATCTTGTGGTAATGTTCACAACAAATTAAAATATCTTCCAAAGTGCTGTTAGAGTTTTGGCAAATGATCTAAACGACTTTAACTAGATTTCTGTTTGAACCTTGCTTTATATTTGGGGTGGCTTTGCACCCACACCCATAATCTACATACCATAAGGAAACAAAACAGATTCCAGTTTTTGTGGTACCTGAGTAGGATGAATAAGCAAGCCTATTTGGCCAATTTGATCATTTGATGTAGAGACAGAGCTGTAAATCAGAGAAACCAAAACTCACTCACCTACATTCTTTTTTACCTAGATTTACAGAGATCAGCCATTAATTACCATTATAACTCCTCCTTTTTCAATGCTCCAAAGGGCTGAAAAACCATGCCAAGGCCTACATCACACTGAGGACTTCAGCAGAGTAAATTCACCTTGGATCATCTGGCTTAGACTTCCGAAAATTGAATTCAAATTACCCTGCTGCTCACAAAGATCAGGGGTGGGCTGCTGGGAGTTCACAGGGGTTCCCTAGCTAAGATTCTGTGCAGTTCGGAGAACCCCCAAATCCCACTCCTGACTGGTCCCGCCCACCCCTCCCCTCACCGAAATCCCCACGCGGCCCGTTTTGGGTGCAGGGTGTGCGTGGAGGCTCAGGGAGGGCGAAAAACAGGCCTTCTGGAAGTTTGGGGAAATGGGACCGTTTCCGGCTTGCAGAGAGCCTCTGGAGCCCCGGGAGGCCGTTTTCGCTCTCCCAGAGGCTCGACAAAAACCTCCAGAGCCTGGGGAGGGCAAAAATGACACACACACCCCCGCAGTGGTGCCGGAGACCAACTAGGCCACGCTGCCATAGCCATGCCCACCCAGCAACCGGGCAGAGAACCCTTTGCTAAAATTTTTGAAGCCCACCCCTAAGATGTAGCCTCAATCAAATCCAGTAGACACCCCATAATAACAGCAGCAGCAAGAAAGCAGGAGGCACATTTATCATAAAGATAAAGATCTACAAATCATGAGGGTAAAAAGAAACACAAATGAGATTTAAAAGAATGAAGGATCTCTGCTATTTACTTACCTGCTTAAATATGTAGAAGGAAAGGATTTTTTTTAGTTATCCCTTACTTCTAATCCTACAATCTGATCTGGTTTCAAATATTTTAACAACTTTTCATAAACTGCAAAAACAAGAGCAACTTGTTTGAAAAGAAGCGTTTTAATTTATTTTTTTAAAGCAGAATCTTGAATGTTTGAAGTTCTGGTTCATGAAAAAGAAAATAATATCCCTGTTTAGTGCCCATTCTAAATTTATCCCCAGATCCAAGTCTAATGGATAGAGACCTGCCAACAACTCTGTAGGATAAACATTTGGATGGAAAATAAACTGTCTTGGCTCAATTCAGGAAGAAACAACCTTATTTTGATTTATGCTTTTTCATATTTTAGTTTTTATTTGAATACTGCTCAAAGATGTTTTTTTTCTCCCACTGAGCAGTAGTTATTTAATTTGGCTTTTTTTTTAAAAAAAATCACAAGTCTTATCAAGAAACGTTTGGAATGGTTGGAGTATAAAATATTGGATATCAAGATATTTGGAGCATGCCACATAGCCCCATAGTTACTGAAATGAATAAGCATTTACCAGCAGTTTCAGCTTCCATTGAGTTCTGAGAAAAGTCAACCCGGGAAACCCGAGAATATAAAGAAGTCTCTTTTAGCAGCACTCACAAAATAAACAAGCACAGAGAAAGATCAAATACTATCCACCATTTCAAAAATAGGAAACTCATGACAGAAGAGAACGAAATTAGAAAAACTGAACTGGAAATCCTTCCTAAAAATCACCATGATGCAGAAGAGGATAACAAAAATGTTGTGTTTGTATGTATGTATGAAAGATTAGTTAGCTTGAGACAAAAAAGATGTTGAAGCTCTCAAAAAGAGTGCAGAGAAGATCAAACAAAGATGATTTCAGGACTGGAGGTATGAAGAATGGTTGCAGGAACTGTGTATGTCTAATCTAACAAAGAGGACTAGGGGTGATTTGATAGCATCTTCCAATATTTGAGGGACTGTCACAGAGATGAGGGGGTCAATTTATTATCCAAAGGTCCTAAGGGCAGGACAAGAAGTAATGGTTGGAAACCAAAGAGAGATCCAATCTAGAACTAAGGAGAAATTTCCTGAAACTGAGAAGTATTTTATTTTACTTTATTTTTTGGCATCCTCCGTAGTTTACAGCACATGAATTGGTCATGCAATTTTTCAGAGTAAACCATTGTAATGTATCTCTAACGAGGAATGTAGAAAAAGATCTTGGGGAACTACAATGGTATTAGACTCAAAATTTTCTTTTGAAAGATGCATCAAGCCTTTTTGAAACCTGGGCCGCATTAGCTTGGCTTTCCTTTTCTGTTCCTCTAAACAGGTTGGGAAATCATCTGACTCTAAGATAAAAAATAGGACGACTCCATCTCAAGGTAATTCAGATGAAGAATAACCCACCCAAGGAGAACTTCAGTCGTGTTTATTAGATTTGGCTTGCCTCCAGAAGTTGCTTCATCACTGGAGGTTTTTAAGAAGAGATTGGACAACCATTTGTCTGAAATGGTATAGGATCTCCTACAGGGTTGGACTAGGGGACCTCTAATATCCCTTCCAACTCTGTTATACTGTTACCGTTACTCATGTGTTCAAGTGAACAAAAGTCTTCCTATTCAGATACTCACCAGCTGGACAGATGAACTTAAAAACGCAGCTCTTGAATAAAAGGATTTTAACCTTTGGGGACCTGTTTTGGCAAGCATAGCAAAACTGGGAAAGTACATTGCTTACAACACTCATCTTCCTTGACCCTTTTGTCAATGTTCTCATACAGGCTTGTGAAAGCCAGGCCATTACGAATCCATTTGTCTGACAAGATCCCAGCAAGAAGAAAGTTAAGCTACAGCAGAAAGTTTCGAATTATGATGTCATCCAATGTTTAGAATTATAACATCGTCCCATTCTAAACTACTTTAACCTTAGCAGGCGTGAGCATCTGAGGAACATCTGGTTGGGAAGCTAAGCAGAGTTAGGTGAGGTTAGCTGTTGGATGGGAGGCTAGTGGATCCCTTTTTTAAGGTCTAAAATGAGTCCACAGGGTCAAACACAAATGGCAATGGCAAATGTATTCTATATTGTTGCCCAAGAAAAGTACAAGTATAAATCAGTGAAATAAACAGATACTGAGCATGTTTTTAAAGAAAATACTTTTCAAATGACTTGGAGACATGGGACTGAAAAAAACTATACAGGTAGTTCTCGACTTATGACCACAGTTGAGCCCAACATTTTGTTTGCTAAGCAAGGCAGTTGTTAAGTGAATGTTGCCCATTTTACGACTTTCCCAGCTTTGTAAAACAGAAGGATGTAATAGTCCTTCTCTGCTAAACACTGATGGATGGAATTATCTGGCCTTAAAAATGAAGCACATCTTATCACATGTTTCACCTCACATCAATCTTGGTATCTGGGGATATTTGAGAGAACAAGTGATGTCACACTGATTATATGCTGTTTTGACTCAGAAACAAATATTTTCAACATTTCCAAGAAAAGAAGGGCTGGTAAACCCTCATCAACTTCATTTCTGCTTCCAAATTTGATCCCTCCCTTTTTAAAAATATTTCTCTTGAGGATTGCAAACTCGAGTACTCCCCTTCCAGCATTTTTAAAGCCCCAAGAAAGTGGATTTGTGCACTGTCAACAAATGAGACAAGAATGATTAAATGTACATCTTGCCTCAGCCCTAGGAATAAAGCTGAATAAAATGACTAAGCTCTGGTTTGAAATATTTCAGCAGGCAGCAAATTCAGACTGGCTAAGCAGAGTTGGGCAAGTTGGTCAAGACAAGAATGGGATTATAATAAAGGATTATAATTGAGGAGTCCTAAGAAATCCAAGGAGACAAAACAATCTGTACTGTTGCCAAAAGAATGAGATGGACATTCTGTGAAAATAGTTAAGACCAATTTGAAGATTTTTTTAAAAATTATCAACACAAAGGCAACAGAAATAAGAACTATAATTTTACTCAGGTTGTAAGAACTTCACGATATGGGGACATTCAGTGAGAAGAATGCTCTATTTTGCCTTCCAAGCGTATGTTGCCAAGTTATTGTAGACGACAGATAATCCTCGACATACAACCTTTCATTTAGTGACCGCTCAAAGGTACGACTCTGAAAAAAAATGACTGTTTATCACACAACCGTCACAGAATCCCAGGATTACACAATCAAAATTCAGACATAGGAAACTGGAATGCATTTATGATAGTTACAGGTCATGTAATCACCACCTGCGATCTTCTGACAAGCAAAATCAATGGGAAATCCAGATTCATTCAATAATCATGTTACCAACTTAATAACTACAGTGAATCTCTTAACCGCTGTACCAAAAGAAGTCATAAAATGGGGCAGAACTCATTTAACAAATGCCTTGCTTAGCAACAGAAATTTCGGGCTCAATTGTGATCGTAAGTCAAGGACTGCTGAGGGGCAGACCAGATGGACTTTTTAATGGTTGCTATATGGGTTGTGTAGTATTGTTGCACTGGTTAGCTTACATTCTGTGCATAACCTCGTAAGAATAGAATGCTGGAGTTTTTCCCTGCCATTCAATTCACTATAACTTAAAAAGATAGGAAGTTCCTCAGGCTGGATAATAAAAGATATTTTTTTTTCCAATTTAAGAAGTTCAGAGATTAACTAATATTGTTTCTTTTCACCACAGATTCTGTGAGACTCCTGACGTCTTTTCCTATGCTAACGTTTTACTTTTTATATATTTTTAATGCAATGCTCTTTTCAATTGTCATGCATAAATATTACTGGGTGCTTTAATTTTTTTGATGCAATTGGACAGGTGGCTTTTTCTTATGCAATCAAATCAGTTATTACATTTTTTTTATTCTGCAAACTATAAAAGGTGTGATTTCTCCCTTTTGTTCTCTTTCTCTCTCTCTCTTGTGAAATCAATAAAACAGAGAATCGTAAATCAAATGATCTTCCTTGTCTTGGTGTTATAATTGGAGTCTTGGCAAACACCCTTCAGTTTCTAAGAGTCTGTTATTACCATCATCCCTTAAAATAAATCAATGGATGCTAACATAGATAGATTTATGCCACAGGTAGTCCTTGACTTACAACCATTCATTTAGTGGCTGTTTGAAGCTACAATGGCACTGAAAAAACTGACTTTTAAAGGTAGTCCTCAACTTACAACAGTTTGTTTAATAACTGTTCAAAGTTACAATGGCACTGAAAAAAGTGGCTTATGATCATTTTTTACACTTGCGACCTTTGTAGCATCCCCATGATCATGTGATCAAAATTCAGAAACTTGGCAACCAACTCATACTTACGACCATTGCTGTGTCCCAAGGTCATGTGATCTGTTTTTGTGACCATTTGACAAGCAAAATCAATGGGGAAGCCAGATTCACTTAACAACCATGTTATAACTTATCAACTGTAGCGATTCACTTAACAAGCATGGCAAAAAAAAGGCTTGTAAAATGGGTCAAGACTCACTTAACAAATTTCTCACTTAGCAACATAAATTTTGGGCTCAATTGTGGTCGTACTGGACTACCTGTAGTGCAAAATGATTCATCCTCACTCTTCAAGTATCAATGTCACATAGAAGAAGACAAAGGCTTGTTCCAGAACACTAAGCTAGAATGGATGGAAGCCATAGGAAGGCGAATTCCAACATTAGAAAAAATAAACAGATTAAGAGCCGGTGAGGAATGGATAGAGTCACCCAGGAAGCAATGGCCACTGAATCTTCTCAGAAGAAACTAGATAGTCGTTGGATAGAGATGCAACCAAGGCTTACAATTTCATGCTGACTCAAGGAACAGCAGCTAAGTCAAGAGGCAGAAAATGTTTCTAAAGAATCTTCTAATCAGGAGAACATTTGAGAAATAAAGAATCACGTCAGAATTTGCCCCTATTCCTCCCCCAAGTCTGATTCCACAGGCCAAAAACTAAAGGAAAGGACATTAAGAGCCAGTTTAGTCTAGTGGTTAAGGCTAGAAAGCGAGAATTTAAGTCTAGAGGTGGGATTCTGCTGGTTCAGCCTGGTTCTACCAAACTGGTAACTCCAAAGATCAGCTGAGAGACAACCGGTTTGCTCTGAAAATCTTCTGTTCTTCTGTTTAGCCCACCTGCCCACCCAGGTTCTAGGCTGTCCTTGATTTCCTGATTTTTCAACCAACTGCTTTGCGCGGCACAGGAGAAGAAGATTTTCAAATGCTGTGCACGCGCATGCAATGCACATTTGGCATGCATGCGCATGAAGCTCACATGCATGCACAAAACCAGTTATTACACCGGTTGAATCCCACCCCTGTTCAAGTCCCTCCTTAACCACGAATGCTTGGTTGGGTCTCTGGGCCAAAATGCCAGGAGATGTTGAGTTCTGGTCCCACCTTAGCCATGAGAGCCATCTGGGTGACGTTGGGCCAATCATTAGGCGTCCCTGAGTTCAAGTCCCACCTTAGGTCTGAAATCTACCTTAGGCAAAGCGCGGCCTCATTGAACTGTTAGGAAAAGAATTGGAAACCCACCCCTGGCAAGGGGCCCATCTCTTAGAACAATTAATCAGTCGAAAGACTCGTCTCCAAAAGCTGTGGGTGCTCCAACACTGATGATTTGAGAGGATGGCACAAACAAGAGGTGGGGTCAACCTATTCTCCAAAGCATTGGAAAGCAAGAGATGAAGCAATGGATAGAAACTGAATAAAGAAGGAATAGCAATAGCATTAGATTTATATACTGCTTCACAGTGCTTTACAGCCCTCTCTAAGAGATTTTCAGAGTTAGCATATTGCAACCAACAATCTGGGTCCTCGTTTTTTACCGACCTCAGAAGGATGGAACCTGGTGAGATTTGAACTGCCAAATTGCAGTCAGTCAGCAGAAGTAACCAGCAGTATTGCACTCTAACCATTGGGCCACCATAGCTCAAGCAACCTAGAACTAAGAAGAAACTTCCTAACAGGGAGAACAATTAACCAGTGGTACAACTTGCCTTCAGAAGTTGTGGATGCTCCAACACTGGAGGTTTTTAAGAAGAGACTGGACAACCATTTGTCTGAAACAGTATAGGTTTCCTGCTTGAGCAGGGGGTTGGACTAGAAGACCTCCAAGGTCCCTTCCAACTGTGTTTTTCTGTTATCCCCCTGCCCTTATTCCAGACCCAAAGCAAGAGACTTAGAGCTCCTTGCAATATTCAGGAAGGAGAAGAAAAAGAAAAAACTAAGGAACATATTATAAAAAAATCTTTCTCGCCCATGATGATCTGTGTCTTCCTCGATTTTAGGTCTTCTATCAGTGTCTGGGAAATTAAGAGTTCTGTGTGGGATCTTAACCCTTGCTAGCACTCTTCTGGATAGAGAGCTCTGATGTTGTTCCTGGGAACTGTTGGAGCCACTTCCCCTGCTTATTTATATTCCAATAGATATGTGTATAAAACGGTTTTCATGAAGGCTGAGGATGCTGCATTGTAATTGTCCACACAATACTTAATCTATGTTTGTAAGTGACTCACAGGGAACATCAAGATGTCAATCCACCATGAAATTTGGTCAATAAATTTATTTATCCAGCATTAGAGGACTACGCTTCTAGAAGTAACCATGCAGAAATTCCATTTCCATTATCCAACCATCAATTTCCACATAATAACTATGTGGCTGAAAAGAATTGGGAGATACATATAATTTTGTTCTTACTATTGTGTGTTGCTTGCTTGCTTGCTATTGTTTCCTTTTTGTCTTTTTTTCTGCAGTATTTAATTATATAAAGTATGGATGGAGAAATAGATCTATGAAGTTCACTAGTATTACTCTCCAATAAACCTACTCTCCAATAAACAATTTGGTTTCAGAAAAAAACTATCCTGTAATCTGCAACTCTTACACTGCAAAAACATATGGACGACACAACTCGACCAGGGCAAAGCAATTGACGCAATCTACATAGACTTCTGTAAAGCCTTTGATTCAGTGGTACACGACAAACTACTCCTAAAAATAAAATCCTATGGTATCTCTGGACAACTGAATAACTGGATAGAAGCATTCCTGTCAAACAGACAACAAATGGTCAAAATCGGGAGCGTTCTATCAAATCCAGTACCTGTCAATAGTGGTGTCCCCCAGGGCAGTGTTCTAGGACCAACTCTCTTCATACTCTACATAAATGACCTCTGTGATCATATTAAGAGCAATTGCGTTCTCTTCGCTGATGATGTAAAGCTGTTCAATACCACAGACAATACTGCTACCTTACAAAAAGACCTTGACTATGTATCTGAATGGTCAAACAAATGGCAACTCCAAATCTCAACAAATAAATGCTCTGTCTTACATATTGGCAAAAAAAAATCAGAAAATAAAATACAAGCTGAATAGTCAAGATCTTGTTGATGACCCAAGCTCTGTAAAGGACCTTGGAATACTCACCTCTAATGATCTAAGTGCTAGAGCCCACTGCAACTACATAGCCAAAAAGGCATTAAGAGTTGTTAACCTAATCCTACGTAGTTTTTTCTCTGGTAATATCACACTACTAACCAGAGCATACAAAACATTTGCTAGACCAATACTCGAATACAGTTCATCAGTCTGGAACCCTCATTACGTATCTGATATTAGCACAATTGAGAAAGTCCAGAAATATTTCACAAGAAGAGTTCTCCACTCTTCTACTCGTTGTAGAATACCTTATGCCACCAGACTTGAAATTCTAAAACTAGAAAACCTTGAATTACGCCGTCTTCGGTCTGACCTAAGCATGGTATATAAAATCATACATTGCAATGTCCTACCTGTCAATGAATACTTCAGCTTCAACCATAACAACACAAGAGCACACAATAGATACAAACTCAAAGTAAACCGCACCAAACTTGATTGCAGGAAATACGACTTCAGCAATAGAGTAGTCAATGTCTGGAATACTCTACCCGACTCTATAGTCTCTTCCCCAAACCCCAAAAACTTTAACCTTAGACTGTCTACTATTGACCTCACCCCTTTCCTAAGAGGTCTGTAGGGGCGTGCATAAGCGCACCATCGTGGCCTACCGTCCCTGTCCTATTGTTTCTCTTATTCTTTTATTTTTCTTATATGTACCCATTTCATGTATTCACAACTATGTATACACTTATACTTATTATCTTGTAAACAATTGGCAAATCAAATAAATAAATAAAAATAAATAAAATAAATAAATTACAAGAGAGAGAAAAAGAATCGAAAGACAAGGCATTTTATAATTGCAGTTACTGTTTTCTTTCTTACAGCATTCCTATTTCTTGTGAGACACTTACCAGGAATTTGCATTCTTACTGTCTGGATGGCTTCTAGTTCTGGTATCAGCAAAGACAAGCCCAAGACTTCAAATGCTAGAAAAAGAAAACAATTAATGTGAAAAATGTCTCCAGCCTTCCCTTCTTAAATGCATCCTATAATTCAGATTATTTTAATTACGTGTATGTTGTTCTGAAGAGAGGTATGTAGGAGTTCAAAAACAACACACCAGCAACTCATGTTTGGTGACACCACCTGCCAGTTCTCATTTGACTCCACAGTAATTATAGAGAGCTGAACGCATGCAGGGTTAGCAGCTCATTGACCAGGTTTACAAATGTTGGTTTGGCTAGAGATATAACCCAAGGAGGGGTTCTGATTCTTCAAAGAGGGGGGAGGGAGGGAGGGAGGGAGAGAGAGGGAGGGAGGGAGATGGAATTGAAGGCAACAACTTCCTGAGAAAAGGCAAGTACTTTCTTCGTATGGAGGTGATGGTAGAAGAGAGAGATTTAGAAAGAAGCCAAGGTGTTAGATGGAAAGATTAGAGAAGCGGGGAAGGGGGGAAGGATCAAGGACAGGAAAGATCTGTCTGAGACATCCTGAAAAACCCCTGCTTCAAAGCAGAAAGTCTTCTTTGGGGTACAGCTAAAAGAAGAAAGGAAGGAAAGGGGAGGAGAGGGATAGAAAGAGGAGGGGAAGGGGAGGAAGAGGGAGAAGGTGGGAGAAGGAGAGAGGGGGGAGAGAGGGAGAGGGGACACAGGAGAAGAGGGGAGAGGAGAGAAGGGGAGGGGAGGGGACACGATGAAGGGAAGGGAAGGGGGAAAGGAGTATTTGGTCTACAGAGTGAGGCACTCAACTGCAAGTTTTGTTTGCTGTGGTTTGTCTGCTGGTTCCTGCAGCATAGATCTACCTTCCCTTCTCTGTAATCAAAACCCACATTTTTTTGCTGTAGAAACCTGCAGCCAAAAACATTTCATGAAGTTTTCCCCAGCTGTCGAGATATCATAACACCCCAAATACTATAACTCCTCAAATACGATAGCTCCCCTCGACTCCAGGATGGCAAGAGCTCAAGATGACAAACCCTAAACTGCAAAACATTATGAAGCAATATATATATTTTCCCCCTAAAGATAAGCGAGAAATCATTTTTAGTTCCCCAATCTTGCCAGTTGAAAAATCTCAGCAAACAACCCAATCTAAGTCGATTGAGTTTTGGGCTAACTCTGATCCAGACCCTGAGCAGATAACTAGGACTGTGCAATGGTTGTTAAATCCTGACAGTAATTGGCAAGCTAGGGTGTTCTTCAATAAATCCATAATGACCTGGTTTGCCTGGTTTGTCATCACACCAAGCCAAAAACAAAGAACTAAGGATTGTGTGTCAAGTATAACAAAGCATATTAAGAACAATATGCTTCATGCAGATGACTCATATCACATTACAAAAGAGTTAGGCAGTTTCATGCTCTAAGTCAGTGGTCCCCAACCTTTTTTGTACCACGGCCCGGTACAAAATGTACAAAATGATCCACGGACTGGTACCGGCATCAGCACGCACGACCAAGGCAAGGCAAGCTGAGCGACTGGCCAGCCAGCCGTCCCCCTCTTCTCCCCGCCACCTTCAACTCCTCCTTTGTACCTTCTCGTGGTCGATGGGCTTTTCGGGCTCTTTCTTAATCTCCTCCTGAGTAACGCGAGACTCCACCGCCATCGGGACGGCTCCGCCCCCTTCTACGAAACTAAGGCGCGAGGATTATAGTGAGATGCAATTAGAGAAGATTTATTGGCTTGGATTGTCTGGCCCAGACATTAATTCACACTTGTGAAAAATAGTGTGTGTAATTTCACATACGCTAACCAAGAAGCTGGCACAGAGATGAAGTCTCCAGAACATGGGTTTTTGCTGCTCAAAGCCAAATGGGGAAATGAATTAATCTTGAGCTCTTCTCTGTACCCCAAAAGATTCTGGAGCATTTCCTATGAAACCAACACTTTCATCTTTGCCTTTTGATGTCTATGGAGATTCTCAGTCATCCAGGTCATGGTTATCCCAAAGGTGCTCTTTTTAAAAAAGGCAACTGGACTTTGTTTTTCCTTGAGGATATTTCACTTCTCATCCAAGAAGCTTCTTCAGTTCTGACTGACTTCAGTCAAAACTGGAGAAGCTGCTTGGATGAGAAGCGAAACATCTTCAAGGAAAAACAAAGTCCAGTTGCCTTTTTTAAAAAGAGCACCTTTGGGGTCCCCTTTTGATATTTGTATGGATTCCTAGGCTTGGAACTGTATAAGACAACTAGGGATATTTACAGAGTGGTAGATTAAAATAAACCAGTTTTATGTACAGATGATAATTTTCTGTTTATTTCTAAACCTCACACTACTATTCTTGTGTTGATACAAATGATAGATGCATAAAATAGGAGGATATTCTATTAACTGATCCCAGTCAGAGAGGATGCCAGTAGGTAAAAATATGGTTACCACTTAAGTAATATTAATTCTGCATTTGTTCCAAATGCATTAAATATTTAGGTATGTATATAGTGAAAGAATGAGTGAGCTCCCGTTACTTGTCCTGGCTTCTGCCAACCTAGCAGTTCAAAAGCATGTAAAAATGCAAGTAGAAAAATAGGGACCCCTTTGGTGGGAAGGGAACAGCGTTCCGTGCGTCTTCGACACTTAGTCATGCTGGCCACATGACCATGGAGATGTCTTCGGACAGCGCTGGTTCTCTGGCTTTGTAACGGAGATGAGCACTGCCCCCTAGAGCTGGAAACGACTGGCACGTATGTGCGAGGGGAACCTTTACCTTATAGTGACAGGACAGCAATTTTCCCTAGAGCTGGAAACGACTGGCACATATGTGCGAGGGGAACCTTTACCTTATAGTGACAGGACAGCAATTTAACCATTTATCCCAAATTGTTTCTCTAAAAACCTCATAATTAAAAAGGATATACAAATAACACCCTAAAGAATGACCTAGATAACTTTCCTAAATTAAACTTGCATAAGAGAGTTGTTATTATTTCTGGTAACCCTTAATAGATTTTTGCTGATCAGGACTTAGCAACAAATCTTTAAGGATTTGTTTATAGTTATGATATGGAAAGAATTCATCATTTATTGCATTTTTAAGGTAATGTGGTAAATTATTACAATTATTTAGACATGTGATGAAAGGTGGTTTCTTTATATAATTCTTTTCTTTTTTCTTATTATGTTCTAATTTTTTCCTTCTTTTCTTTTTTCCTTTTATGCACTCTCTGTTTTTTTCCCCTTTTTATTCTTTTATATTGTTTTAGTTTGTCTTAGTTTTTAATTGTAATGTTTAATAAAATTGTTGGGGGGGAAAGTGTGCTTAAAAGAGCCTCATTCTTCTTTAGGAATCCATGTGTGAGTTAGGCTAAAATGGGGGAGTCAGTTTGTTCTTTATTCAATTTTCATTTATTCAACGTTCTTTTTTTTTTTTGAGATTGCAAGCTGTGTTTGCACAGACATGATATCTTCTTAGAGCATCAATAGGTTTCACCTTCAGTAGCTACTCAAACAGGTGTTTCTAAGCATACACAGGATATTTTCCTTTCCAAATTTCACTTTTTTTCTCCTTCAGAAAGCAAAGCTGTTACTGCAGTTAGAAAGCAACTCATTCCAACTCCAATAATTTCAAAATGAATTGATGAGGAAGCCCTTCAGGATGAGAAATATTGAAGTCCTTGACTTGCAACCATACATTTAATGACCATTCGAAGTTGCAATGGCACCGAAAAAGGTGACTTATGGTGGGTTTTCAGTTATTACCATCTTCGTGGTCATATGTGGTCATGTGGAAACTAGCGGTTTAATTTCTCACTGAAGTACATTCCAGGGGGGAGGAACTTCATGGCGGATGCTCTATCTATCTAGACTACCTCAATATAATAGTACTCGCCAGGAAGTAATACGGCCGATTGTCCCAACCACACAGCTAGCAGCTCCAGTAGTTACTAGAGCCCAAAAGAAGAAGCAGGAAATTGATCTATCGAACGGCTTGACTACACAATTAAAAGACGCTCTAAAACTTGATGATTGGTTCCTGGCTCATTCGAATAACTGTACAGTTAGAGATGGATTGGCCTGGGTGGGAACCAAGTTGTACGTGCCAGAGAAACTGAGGAGTCAAATATTACAACAAGCTCATGATTCTAAAGCAGCTGGCCACTTTGGATTTGTCAAAACATTACACTTGATTAAGCGGCAATTCTGGTGGCCCACTTTGAAGAAGGACATTGAAACTTATGTGGCTAGCTGTTCTATTTGTGCATCAGCCAAGAGACCTCCTGGTAAGCCAGCAGGGTTGTTACAAAATGTGGCTAGACCAACGGCTCCGTGGAAGGAAATCTTTATGGGCTTTATAGTGGAATTACCCGAAAGCAGGGGAAACACAGTTATTTGGGTGGTAACCGATTTGTTTTCCAAGCAAGTACATTTCATACCTTGTTCGAAGATTCCATCTGCAAAAACTTTGGCTAAACTGTTTATTTTGCATATCTATAGATTACATGGTGTTCCTGAGCGCATAATCTCTGACAGGGGGGTTCAATTTACCTCGAACTTTTGGAGGGAGTTCCTGAAGCTATTGGGCTCCACCCAGGGCTTAAGCTCCGCCCACCATCCCCAAACCAATGGGGCCTGTGAGAGAACTAATGTGGTATTGGAGCAGTACCTTAGATGTTACATAAACTATCAGCAGGATAATTGGGCTGACCTATTGCTATTTGCTGAAGTGGCATATAACAATTCTGTACATAGCAGTACTGGATTTACCCCATTCAAGGTGGCATCAGGACAAGATTTTGTACCCATACCTGAACTTCCTTGTGAGATGTTAATTAGATGAATGGATAACACAACTCCAGCTTAATTGGCCAGTCACTCGTAAAGCATTAGATGATGCACATCAAGCTCATAAGAAGTTTGCAGACAAAAAGAGAACTCCACAGAAACCATATCAAGTGGGCGACAGAGTTTTCTTGTCCACCAGATATCTACAAACCACTCAAAAGTCGAAGAAACTTGGTCCTAAGTATGTGGGTCCTTTCACGATTGAACGGATTGTAAACCCTGTGGCAGTCCAGCTGAAATTACCAAAATCTCTTCGACGAATTCACCCGGTCTTCCATGTTAGTTTGTTAAAACCTGAACATACTTCCAATCTGAGACCAACCCAGACTGATCCTCCTATACCATTGCTGATTGAGGGTGAACAACATTTTGAAGTTAAAGAAATTCTCTCGCAAATGGAGGGGTCGGCTCCAATATTTGGTTGCTTGGAAACACTTCCCTTCTTCCCAAGCTGAGTAGGTCAACGAAAAAGTTGTTAGAGCCCCTAAACTGATCAAAGCCTTTCGTACCAAGAATCTTGATAAACCCCAGAAATGTGTCCATTTTGTATACCTGATTATTAATTAGTATCTTTTATATTTCTTTCTCTTATAGGACTAACGTTTTTTTTTCTAGGAGGGCCGAATGTCAGCCTTCAAGATCTACTTCTGCTTTGCATCTTTCAGCTGCCATAAGTAATGGGGGGAGGAGGGGGGACAAGTATGGGAAGCGAGCTGGAGGTGGTAAAAACTAGCATTGTATAAACTGAGGAGGGGGGAGTATAAATTCTTGCTTAGGTTTCTATTTCTTGCTTAGCTTTCTTTTCTCTGCGCAGCTGCAAACCTCTATCAAAGTATGCCAAGGTCAACGGACAGAAACTTCATCACCACCTGAAGATGTCCACATGATGATATTCACAACTTTTAATTGGAAGAACCATTTGAACTATTGGGGGTGGGAACATTTCCATCACTTTGTATATGTGATTTACGCGCCTATTTCCTCAGATTCAGAATCCTCTTGTTGCTACCACTTCATTTCCAGTAAAAGATATCTTTCCTCTAATTAAAAGAATCTAAGTATTTCTTTCTTGGATTTTGAATGGAGCACCAGATGACATTGGCATGTATTTAAGACAGTTGCACTGTCCTGGTATCACATGATCACCATTCGGAACCTTCCCAGCCAGCATCTGACAAGCAAAGGGGGGAGCCAAATCCACTTAATGACCGCAGGATTCGGTCATTAACAACTGGCAAAATTCACAATTCAACAACAGTTGTGGCCCAAAGGTATGGGCAAAACTCACTTAACAACTGTCTTGCTTAGCAGTGGAAATACTGGATTCGTAAATAGAGGACAACCTAAAGTAAATGACCAGGAAATCTCTGTTCATGATTTGAGAAAGATATACCAAATCCAGCGAGTTACACCAAAGCCCATTCACGGGGATTGGAAAGACCACACTTGGAATACTGCATCCAATTTTGGTCACCACAATATGAAAAAGGAGTTGGAAAGAGTGCAGAGAAGAGGGCAGTAAAAATGTAATTGTGGGGCTGGAGACCAAAACATATGAAGAACGGTTGCTAGAATTGGGTATGTCTAGTTTAATGAAAAGAAGGACTAGGGGAGACATGATAGCAGTCTTCCAATATCTCAGGGGCTGCCCACAAAGAAGAGGGAGTCAAGCTATTTTCCAAAGCACCTGAGGGTAGGACAAGAAGCAACCTGGATGGAAACTAATCAAGGAGAGAAGCAACCGAGAACTAAGGAGGAATTTCCTGACAGTTAGAACAGTTAGTCAGTGGAACAACTTGCCTCCAGAAGTTGCAGGTGCTCCAATACTAGAGATTTTTAAGAAGAGATTGGATAACCTATTTGTCTGAAATGGTATAAGGTTTCCTGCCTAAGCAGGGGGTTGGACTAGAAGACCTCCAAGGTCCCTTCCAACTCTGTTATTCTGTTCTGTTCTGTTCTGTTCTATCTTATCCTTATCCCTATTCTCACACTCTGCACTGATTCTCTAAACTTCCAAACAGGGCGAACTTTTGATCTCACTCTGATACACAAATATAGGAATTTGCTTTAAATAATGCAATTGAACAAGAGTTAAGCTGAAGTTCTTAAGAAATGCAGCTGTTATGGAATGTACAACTGAAAGAAAATCACTCTTCCTGTACGGCTGTTATTCCCAAGACCCTCCCAGGAGGCCCCTCTTCCTGCAGATGGGCTTCCGCATCCTCATTGCTGACCTTGAAGACCCATCCTCCACACCGGCTTTTAAAAGAAGCTTTAGAAAATTCAATCCTCCCAAGCAACCTTTAACCACCAATGCAAACTGTTCAAACCTTTGCTCCAATGATCGTTTTTATTCTCTTTTTAACATAAGTTTGTCTGGTTTCTGAATGTTTTATAATTCCAGATTTAAATATTTCTTTCCTTTCATTGAGGAACTCAAGCCAATGAACAGCACTCAAACCTTCTGCTTTTCTCCACAACAACCTTGTGAGGTAGGTTGGCCTGGGAGAGAATGGTGGGCCTCCCTGCTGCTAATTTTACCCTTTAACTACTACCACCAATTGGCTCTCTTGCAAGACTTTTTAGTATTGTGTACCCTCCAAATCAGTGAGGCATAATCTAAAAGTCAGTCTTTGACTTACAAGCATTTGTTTCGTGACCGTTCAAAGTTACAACGCCACTGAATCCGATCAGATCTACTCAGGAACCATCCAGATCTATTCAACCTATTTTCCAAAGCACCTGAAGGCAAGGGAACAAACAAATTATGGAAACTAGGCAAGGAGAGAACCAACCTAGAATTAAAGAGATATTTCCTCACAGAACAATTAATTAATGGAAAAACTTCTTGTTGTTGGAACGCCTTGTGGATTGTTGGAATGAAGTTGTGAGTGGTCCATCACTGGAGGCGATGGAGAAGAGAAGAGATGAGAAGAGGAGAAGAGGAGAGGAGAGACTGAACAACACTTGGAATAGTATAAGGTCTCTTGCTTGAGCAGGGGGTTGGACTAGAAGACCTCCAAGGTCCCTTCCAATTCTGTTATTCTAAAAAAAAAAATACAATCATTGCAGCATCAGCATGGTCATGTGATCAAAATTCTTGACAGCTGGCTCATATTTACAGAACTGCCTCTAATCTAAATAATTGCCTGCTATTGGTATAAGAATGTTTGTTCCTTGAAAACAAATGCAGAGGTTAAGAGAAGTTGGCAAGGGTTGCAGAAACAAATATTTCCACACCTACCTTACCTCGTTTTTTGATTGGAGAACCATGTTAACCAATGCTAAACAAAGCTATCTCCTTGCTGCAGAAGCCTTTGTTTTGAAAGACAACACGCCCCCATCCTCCTCCTCTTTCCCTCACTTGTGGGAATTATTGCAGAATTGCACAGAAGATGAAACAAAACCAAGTTGCTTCATTCTGGATGGGGCAGGGGAAGAAGGATGTTCTTGGGAGGGAACCAGCCAAGAATGCACACAAGTCTATACAGGTACTTCTCAACTTAAAACTGTTCCTTTAATGATCAAAGGTGCAACAGCACTAGGGAAAAAAAATGACTTATGAGCAGTTCTCACACTTTTGACCATTGCAGCATGCTCACATGATCAAACTTCAGGTATTTGGCCTCCGGCGTGTATTTATGATGGTTGCAGCATGCTGGGGTTCTGAGTTTGTCATTCGCAACCGTAGGAAGCTTCTGGCAAGAAAAGCGAATGAGGGAAGCTGGATCCTCTTAACAGCTGTAGGATTTGCATAACAACTGTGGTGATAGCCAAAAAAAGCTTGTAAAGTGGGACACGGCTCACTTAACAACTGCCTTATTTAACAACAGACATTTTGGGACTCAGTTGTCATCGTATACTCCCTGCATACTCCCAGAGGGGTCACCCAAGGCGTCAAAGCTATTCCAGCCATACAATTAGAGCAAGCAGGCACTTATATTGGGCAGCAGCAGCTATTTAGGAAAGTGGTCCCCAATTTTTCCAGCTCTGGGGATCAACAGTGACAGCAGTGGGTGGCGGCATCAAAGGGGAGAGGATGGTTTTGTGCACACAACTTAAATCCATGAATGTGCATATGGAGCTCTGTCAACTCGCCCACTGCTTGCATGGCCAAGTTTCAAATGGGCCACGAACTGGTAAGGATGCATGGACTAAGGGTTAGGGACCCCTGATTTAGGAAGATAAGGTAAAGGTTCCCCTTGCACATACATGCTAGTCATCTAGGGGCGGTGCTCATCTCCATTACAAAGCCAAAGAGTCAGCGCTGTCCGAAGACATCTCTGTAGTCATGTGGCCAGCATGACTAAACACCGAAGGCACACAAAACACTGTTACCTTCCCACCAAATGGTCCCTATTTTTCTTACTTGCATTTTTACATGGTTTTGAACTGCTAGGTTGGCAGAAGCTGGGACAAGTAACGGGAGCTCACTCCATTACATGGTGTTAGGGATTCGAACCGCCGAACTACCAACCTTTCTGATTGACAAGCTCAGCATCTTAGCCACTAAGCCATCCCATCCCGATTTAGGAAGATGCTGGGAGACAAATGATCACTTTACTGACAGTAGCATCGATTTACACTACGCAGGAGAAGCCAGGGGTAACCAGCTCCTGTATTTTTATTGATTCATTAATTAATTCATTAATTACACAGCCACCCTTCTCAGCAAAGCAAATTTTCTTGACCCTTCAGAAATTATTTCTTACTAAGTTGAATGAAAAATTAAAATTAAAAACCGTTGTATTAGAATTAAAAGATAGGTAGTCCTCAACTTACAAAAATTCATTTAGCGATTGTTCAAAGTTACAACAGCAGTGGAAAAGTGACTTACAACCTTTTTTCACAGTTATGATCTTTGCAGCATCTCCATAATCATGTGATCAAATTCAGGCGCTTGGCAATTGGTTCATATTTATGATCATTGCAGTGTCCCAAGGCCACGTGATCACCTTCAGACTCGCTTAACAGCCAGGTTACTAACATATCAACTGCAGTGATTCACTTAATAATTGTGGCAAGAAAGGTCATAACATGGGGCAAAATCCACTTAACAAAAGTCTCACTTAACAACAGAAATTTTGAGCTCAATTGTGGCTGTAAGTTGAGGACTACCTGTAATTAAGAATCATTCCTACAAAGTCCTCAACTTACAAGCATTCATTTAGTGAATTACAACAGCACCGAAAAAAGTGACTTATGACCGTTTTCCACACTTACAACCATTGCATCATCCCCATGGGTCATGCAATGAAAATTCAGATGTTTGGCAACTGGCCTGTATTTACAACGGTTGCAGTGTCTTGGGATCATGTGATCCCCTTTTGCGACCTTCTGACAAGCAGTCAACGGGGGCCCAGATTCACTTAACAAATGCAGTGATTCACTTAACAACTATGGCAAAGAAGATTGCAAAATGAGGCAAGACTTACTTAAGAACTGTCTTGCTTTGCAAAAGAAATTTTGGGCTCAGTTGTCATTGTTAAGTCAAGGACTACCTGCATTGGTGTGGATCAACCCTATCTGATCTCCCCAAGGCTTTTCACCTGCCCAAATACCTCAGATCAAAGGCCAAAAATTGGTGATAAAAATGCTGATTTTCAATAGGACACTTTTTCCTAAAAAAAAAAAACCTGTATTTTTTTTAATTGTTCCTTAATAATATTCTCAATATTTTTTATCAAGAAAACCACATGGATGGAGAACATCTGGAAAAAAAATTCTAAGGATGGGAAAGTTGGAAAGGAGGAGGACAAGATGGTATATGACCCACATCTACTTGTTGGAAGGACTCAGTTGTGATGGCAATGTGGACACACACGCACGCATTGGAAGAAGGGAAAGACTAGGTTAGGATCTTGAAGGAGAAAACCTACCTAGCAGGTGGCCACTTGGGAGTTGAAAATGACTTTTGATGCCCCATAATCAATAAAATAATCAATGCCGCGGAAAGCAGCACTGAGCACGTGGAATGGAGATTTGCAGAATTGCACACTGGGAAAGACAGTGTCAAAAAAGTCCAGCATTAGAAGATTTGCAACCAGGATCTTTGGCCTAATCCTGCCCATTTCATCACCTCTTTCAACAGTTTGCACAATGTGAAAATATACAAGTCAGCTCCCTCCCTCTCTCTCTCTCCCCCACGTCACCTGACATTTATATCTTCCAAGCTATTTGGCTGGGTGCTATGGAAGAAAGGCCAGTGCACATATTATACGCACACTCTTTTACTCTCAGAGGGAGTTCCAGCTTTCACTGTTGCTGTCATAAAACAGGGAACCAGGCGTGGAACATTCAAAATTTGGAGGTACGCAGACAAGCTTACGTAGGCAGACAAGCTGTCAATTTCTTTCAAGGATCCACTACAGCAGGGTTTTCCAACCTTGGCCACTTTAACACTTCTGGACTTCAATTCCCAGAATCCCCCAGCCAGCATAGTCACCACATTACAAAAAAAAGATGTTTGAGATTTTGTAAAAAATGTGCAGAGAAGAGCAATTAGGATATTAAAAGCCCAGGGAGTAAAACATATGAAGAACAATTGCAGGATTTGGGTTTGGCTAGTCTAGAGAAAAAAAGGACTAGAGGGGACGTGATACCAGTATTCCAGCATTTGGGGAGCTGCCATAAAGAAGAGGGGGTCAAATTATTCTGCAAAGCACCAAGAAACAATGATTGGAAACTAATCAAGAAGAGAAGTAACCTAGAATTGAGGAGAAACTTCCTCACAGTGAGAACAATTAACCGGTGGTATGGCTTGCCTTCAGAAGTTGTGAGTGCCTCATCCCTGGAAGTTTTTTAAAAGATTTGGACCCACAGCCACTTGTCTCAAATTGTATAGGGTCTCCTGCTTGAGCATGGGGCTGGACTAGAAGATCTTTAAGGTCCTTTCCAGCTCAGTTCTGTCTCTTAGGTAAAGAAGAATAGAACCCTTATGGCTCTGGCCTGGATGAGCAGAGGGTCCGGCGGGGAGGCGCTCGCTGCCCGCCAGGGCCGCAAGGGCTGGGCAAAGCTGGGAAAGTGAGCCGCGGGTGTGTGCGTGCCTCCTCCTGCCCCTCGTTCCCAAATCTCGCCCGGGCTGGCGGGCGCTAACCTCGCTCGTTCTCCCGCGTCGGGCTACGGGTGGTGGCTGTTTCCGCTGCGGCGGCTCAGACCCGCTGCTGCTGCCCGCAGCCGCCCGCCTGGCCTTTCTTTGAGGTGGAAGAGCTCGCTGGGCTGAAGGGAGCGGTGCGTCAGAGGCGCACAGCGTAGGGAGGTCGGGGAGGAATGGAAGAGGCCCGGGAGATTAGCCTCCCCAAGTGGGGTTGGGCTGCCCTCTCGGGCAGGGGAGGCTTTGTAAAATAATTCGCTTTACCTTCGAAAGCAAAGGGAAGACGGGAGCGCCAGAAGCCAAGTGTCTCCTCAGGGCTCCGGTTGCAGGGAGGAGCCCTGACTGGCCGCACGTGGCTGCGCCAAACGCCGCGGCAGCAAGGGAGAAGGTGGCCCGAACCCGAAGGTCTCCCGAATATCCAAGCTGTCGCCGCCCGCCCACCCACCCGAGGATGCAAGGGGAGAATTAAGTCACCCCCGAAAAGACGTCCTAGCCGTTTTCGGGGTCAAAAAAAATAAGGCCCGGCCTTATTATGTGAGAAACATGGTAGTTTCTACCCATTGACTTTGCTTACCAGAAGCTTGTTGGGCAGTCACGTGACCCTGGATACTGCAACTGTCACAAACAGATGTCGGTTGCCAGGCAACCTGATTTTGAGCAGGTGCCCAGGGGAACGCTGTGACCATCGTTAAGTGGAAGTCTTTTTTTTTTTTAAGTATCGTTCTAACTTCAGAGAGTCAATAAATGAATAACTGGAAGTCGAGAACTACATGAAACCGGGCAGGATAACAATGCTCTAGTTCAGGGCTGTCAAGCTCAAGGCCTGCAAGGCTGGTTCTGGCCTGCAGGGTGATTAGGTTTGGCCTGCAGGGCCACCCTGGAAACAGCGGACCAGCCCACAGTGCCTCTGCCAGTGAAAACGGAGCTTGTGAAGGCCTTGGCCCACGTCAAACACAATCCTGATGTGGCCCTCAAGGAAATCAAGTTTGACGCCCCCGATATAGATAGCAATAGCACTTAGACTTATATACCCCTTCACAGTGCTTTAAAGCCCTCTCTAAGCGGTTTAGAGAGTCAGCATATTGCCCCCAACAATTTGGGTCCTCATGTTACCCACCTCGGAAGGATGGAAGGATGAGTCAACCTTGAACCTGGTGGGATTTGAACTGCCAAATTGTAGGTAGCTGGCTGCAGAAGTAGCTTGCAGTACTACACTCTAACCACTGTACCACAGAGGCTCCTAGATCAGCGGTCACCAACCAGTGGGCCATGGCCCACTGGTGGGCCTTGAGAAAATTTTGGTGGGCTGCAGAGAAATCTCACCCCCAGAGCACCCCCACAAAGCAATTAATCCAGGCTGTGCAGAAACACAAGGCTGCGCCGCCCACATGGCCCACAGGAACGCTCCCCACCCACTCACTCCTTACCCGGCAAACTTGCCTGCAAAAATTGCTGTTTTTCCTTTTTCCGACCATCATCTGTTCTGCTGTGCCAGGAGATTTAGATTAGCTAGGAAGCAGGAAGTGGTTGGATTTCTTGCTTTCTAGCTAGTCTTTAGATCTTCGGCTTTGCTTCCCTTAGGATTGAAGGTTTGCTTGCAAGCAAATTCAGTGCAGACTCATGGCAAGCAAATTTGAGAGACTGAGCTCGCCGATGGCAGATAGATGGATCACTGAATGATTCTGTGAGCAACTCAATCTGCCTGCTTTGCCTGACTTTGGGTAAAAATTGCTTTTTTTATTAAAAAAAAATCAATATTTACATACATGGTGTGTTGTGAGTTAATTTTGTGAGTTTGCTTGCAAGCAAATTTTATGTGACAGACTGAGCTAGCCAATGGCAGATAGATAGATTTCTGAATGAATCTGTGATTCTGTGAGCAACTCAATCTGCCTGCCTGCTTTGCCTGATTTTGGGTAAAAGTTGCTCTTTTTTTATAAAAAATTCAATATTCATATAAATATTTATAATATTTACATACAAGCCATGCCCAGCCAGTCACATGACCACCAAGCCACACCCACAAATTAGGCCATACCCACAGAACCGATTAGTGGTCCCTGGGATCTAAAATTATGAGTTTGGTGGTCCCTGAGGTCCAAAAGATTGGTGACCCCTGTCCTAGATGATAGACATCACATTCTGAATTATCTTGGAATGTTAGAAAGGAAGCTGAAAATAATGGAATGGTCCCAAGTGAAGAGAAACACAATTTCCCTTTTTTGGGAAATCCAATGGAAACCTCTGTCAATGGGACAGAGAAAAGCAGTTTTGCAATAGTAGAGATGAAAAAGATCTAAAACTAGCAATCAGTTGAGAACAATGGGTTGGACTAGAAGACCTCCAAAGTCTTTTGCAACTCTATTATTCTGTACAGGTAGTCCTCATCTTACGACAATTTGTTTAGCGATCATTCAAAGTTATAACGGCTCTGAAAAATGTGACTTATAACTGTTTTTCATAGTTACAACCTTTGCAAAATCCCCATGATGAGAATTCAGATGCTTGGCAACTGGTTCCTATGTATGACCATATTCAGGGTCTCGGGGTCCTGTGATCCACTTTTGTGACCTTCCGGCAAGCAGAGTCAATAGGAAAGCAAGATTTTCTTAACAGCTGGGTTACTAACTTATCAACTGCAGTGTTTTGCTTAACAACAGTAGTACGAAAGGTTGTAAAATGGAGCAAAACTCACTTAACAAATGTCTCACTCAACAACAAAAAGGTTTGGGCTCCATTGCACGTCATAAGTCAAGGACTGCACTTTATTCTGTGTGTGACTCTGCAAAAAAATTGAACTGACCAATGTCCCTTCTTGAATGCAGCAGCTGAATGGAGGTAATCAATCACAGGGAAACAATTGTGCAATTTGATTTCTGTGCTGGCCAGATTGCATCTCCCGTACGATGCCAAGGGTTGGGCACTACAGAGAACCACAAAGGCCGGCGGGAACATGTGCAGAGAGGCACAGCTATTGCAGATTCAGAGCATTTTAAACAGTATCTTCAGAGCCCCATGATTGGGCCAAAGTATGACAGCAATGTGGAGAGAGGCTTTAGAGATAATCCTCATCTTATGACCAAAACTGAGCCCAACATTTCTGTTACTGAGAGGGACAGCTGTTAAGTGACTTTTCCCTATTGTTGCTGCAATTGTTAAGTGAGTCATTGCAGTTGTTAATAAAACAACTGTTAAGTGATCCTGGCTTCCCCATTAATTTTTACTTGTCAAAAGGTCGCAAAAAGGGATCACATAAACCCGAGACACAGCAACGGTCATAATTATGAAATCAGCTTTGCCGGAGTTTTGAGCACAGGACTGTGGGGATGCTGCAAAGGTCATTAGTGTGGAAAAACCGTCATAAGCCATTTTTTTCCAGTGCCCTTGTAACTTTGAACGGTCATTAAATGAATGATTGTAAGTCGAGGATGACCCGTATATCACTGCAGGGATGGCTCTGGGTGATGCTAGGAAGATCCTGGAGTGAAATCACCTAGGAAGAGGGTGTGAAGGTACAGCACAATTTCTCTTGAGATGGAAGGCAGGGAGAGGAGATGATAACCAAATACCAAGCTGTTTTTTCATAGCCATCATTTGCCACTGATTTCCTCTTGGATCACAGCGCAACCCACCTTTGTGGCATTTCCTGGTGGTCCCTCATCCAATACTAATTCGGTCCGAGTGGTTTTGCATGTTAAGCCAAAACAAGGGTTCTTTTCCCTTCTACTCCTCCCCCCCAAAAAATGTGGCCACCTGCAAAGAAACACTGCATCCCAAACTTTTCCTTGGTAAATGACTGCCCTCCAGAAAGCCAAGCCAAAGGGCTTATCCAACAGAGCAGAATAACACCTTGCAGTCTGTTATTTGTCCTAACAAAGCCTTTTCTCCAAATTAGGAAATGGAATTCTTTCTTCCATCGCGGTGCAAACTCTGATTTATGGACTGAGAGAATGCGGATAATCATAACGCCCTAAACTGGGGAAGACGGTATAATATTTCGATGGGGGGGCGGGGGAACGCCTTTCAACATGCCAAAGAACAGGAAACCAGCTTAAGAGCCCCCAAAATGCTACCTTTACTCCCGATCAGCCAGGCGCATCCCGGGGTTCAGGATTCAGTAGCTCCCAATCACCCGCTACCCTTGGCGGCCGGGGATGATGGGCAGTGTAACTCGCCCCTCCAGAGAGTGCCTGGCGGGCGGCGGGAGGAGAGAAGTTTTCAAAAGAAAAAGGAAGGTTGGTTTAGAATTGAACCCAGCGAAGTCGTTCGGCGCGGCCGAGGGGAATAGCTCTGCTCGGACTTTCTGTCCGGGGCGCTTCGTATATTCCGGGCTGCATCTTTTGCCAAGAGATGCCGGGAAGCGGGTGGAGGCGCGAGGGCCATCGGGTTTGAAAGTCTCCAATGTTGAGAACGACACCCAGCTCCCCAAACTGGCTGCGATCGAGACGGAGAGGCGCTCTGCATGCGCAGAGACGGAAGGCAGTTGCTCTGCACGACCTTCGGCCCGGCCGCCGTTTTCCGCCGCATACGCACCTGCAACCCACCGCGGATCGTCCGATTTCTCTGCAAAGACTTCTCTGCAAAAGCTCCCTCTCCCAGCTGCTTCCCGGCGAGCGCTGCCTGCCTCTTTAACTGATCAGTTCCCCGCCCATCAGTTGGAGTTCAGCTCGGAACAAACTCCCTCCCTTCCCCGGCATTGGTGGGATACAACCGCTCTGAGCATTGACCCCTTTCCTTGACCAGCCGCCCTTAGGTCCGCCACTCTGTCTCGGTCCGGATTGCAAAAAAAGAAAACAAAAATTGGATTAATTTCTTATATTTGGGGTTTACCAGCTATAACGGAGGCGGCCACTAGGGGGCGAAAAGGAGTTGGTGGGGTCTTACTAAAGGAAAATAATTTGTAGCTCCGGATTGAAATTAAGGGTCTCTTGATGCTCTCTGAACTTGATTGTTTGGTTGCAGACATTTCCTTACCCAAACAGAGTAGTATCATCAGTGCCAGTAAGGAATGGGGTTTGCTCTCAGTCAGTGTTTTAGTGGCTTGCCTTCAGTGTCAGTGAGAGTGATCTTGGAGGGTCTTGTGTCAGAAGACACAAGATTTTTTTTTAATTTCACAACATGTGGACAGACTTTCAGATTCATTCAAATTAACACAGTTGGAAGGGACCTTGTAGGTCATCTCGTCCAACCCCCCCACCCAAGCAGGAGACCCTACACCATTTCTGACAAATGGCAGTCCAATCTCCTCTTGAAAGTTTCAAGTGATGGCGCTCCCACAACTTCCGAGGGCAACTTCTGTTCCATTGGTTGATTGTTCTCACTGTCAGAAAGTTTCTCTTTATTTCCAGGTTAAATCTCTCCTTGTTCAGTTTCCATCCATTATTCCTTGTCTGGCCTACAGGCACTTTAGAAAATAGCTTGACCCCTTCCTCCCTGTGGCAGCCCCTCAAATATTGGAAGACCACTATCATGTCTCCCCTAGTCCTTCTCTTCACTAAACTAGCCATGCCCAGTTCCTACTTTTGACTGGGAAATTGTGACCATCCTAGAATAAGTCAAATCCAAAAATGCTAGGAAATTCCCAGAAACCTGGCAGTCCGACACATTGTCCATTAATGGACAAAGAGACGTAAACAACATCTATATATTGTGCAAAAGGAACAATAAACAAGCCCCCCCAAAAAGGAACAAAAAGACTGAAAAAGTAATCAAGTATAGATTAACACCTAGATTAACATCAGACCAATAATTAAGAAGTAAACAATACCCCAATCAAGGAACTGCCAAACTAAGAATACTCCCCAAGACCACTCCCATTAACACTGACAAAGCAAGTCACTAGAATATAAACTGAAAGCAAACCCCATTCCCCACTAGCCCTGATAATGTTACTTAGTTTGGTAATGAAATGTCTGCAAGAAAACAACCAAGCTTTGAGAGCACCAAGGACCCCTCAAAGTCAGGGTCTCATTTTTGCCATCTTTACAACACCTCTGTCAGATAGGTTAGTTTGAGCCATGACATGGAGCACTTCCTGATGATGTGAGGATTTTGAATGTGGTTCTCTTCATCTTTCCTCCTTCCCTCTTCCAATTTCTCACTGCAGCAATAAGTAAGGGATAATGGACAAAAAAGAAGGACCATATTAAAACTCTTTAAAGAGGTTTTTGTTGTTGTTCTCATTGTTTTTTTAAAAATCTATATTTTTGTTCGATCGATTCTGGGATTTTGGAAGTTGCTGCCGAAAGGAAAAAAGAGATTCCTTATCATAAACCGACCAACAGTCCAGAGGTACATTTGACTAAGATTAAAGATTAAAGGTAACACTGTCATGCTGATTAAAGATTAAAGGTAATACTGTCGTGCTGATTAAAGTCTTCTGGTTTTGCAGTTGATGGTAGATATAATACCACTTATTTTCTTGCACAGAAAACCAGCCTTGTAAAGAGTGCCATGTGCCAACCACTGTGGCAGTATTGTCTAGAGAGGCCAAAACATGTTTTGCCAGGGGCCACCAATTAAGATTCACCACTTTCTGGGCCTGTTGAATTTAACAGCAGGAATCCACAAGCTTTTTAAAGGCATGGATCACTTCCTGCCCCTTGCCATTATTAAAAACTATAGTACAATCTGGAAATTAGGGGACCTTGGTGCTCTCTGAGCTTAATTGTTTTTTCCGCAGACCTTTCATTCCCCAAATTAAATAATATTATCATGATATTACCAAGTTTGGATAATAAAATGCCTGCAAAAAACAACCAAGCTCAACAGGGCACCAAGGACCTCACATTTCAACTCTGAGCTACAAATATTCTCCTTTACAGATGGTCCTCAACTTACGACTACAATTGCACCCAAAATGTATGTTGTTAAGTGAGAAAATTGCTAAGTCAATTTTGCTCCATTTTACGACTTTTCTTGCCACATTTGTTAAGTGAATCACCCCAGTTGTTAACACACTTGTTAGGTAAATCTGGTTTCCCCATTGACTTTGCTTGTCAGAAGTTTGCAAAAGGCGATCAAATGACTCCAGGACACTGTAACCGTCATAAATGTAAGTCAGTTGTCAAGCATCTGAATGTAAATCACATGACCCTGGGGATGCTGCAATGGTCATAAGGGTGAAAAATGGTCATTTTTTCAGTGCCAGTTATTCAGCAACCTGGAACAACTGTTGTAAATTGAGGACTACCTGTACTAGTAGCCGAGATTTTTTTTAATGGCCACAAGTAAATAATAGAAAGCCAAATTGCTTTTGTGCGCACAAACTACATCATTCTCCAATAGTAAGGCTTCCGGGTCAGTCTGACCCTGCTTCTCAATTTAGATGTGGAGTAGCACTTATGGCTCCAGTACTTTATTTTTATTTATTTATTTATTTATTTGATTTGATTTGTCAATCGCTTACAAGATAATAGATATAAGTATAAACATGAGTAAGAATACAGGACATAGGTATGAATAAATGGGGACAATAGGACAGGGACGGTAGGCACGATGGTGCACTTGGAAACATTTGGACCTCAAAGCCTCTACAAGTAGTCCATGACTTACAATCATTTATTTAATGGCCATGGTCCTCACAGTTACGTCCAGTCCAGTATCCCCACAGTCACACGATCCCAATCCAGGTGCTTAGCAACCAGATCACATTTACAACACTTGGGATGTCCCGAAGTCACAAAATCTATGTGAAGGAAAGGTTGCAATGATGTCACTTGATGTCTCAATTAACAACTACACCATTTAATGAATTTTCCGGTCCCAATGTTGGTTGTATGTTGAGAAGTCGAGAAGCCATTCACCCAAGGAGGATGGAGGCTAAAATGGCAGAGGGGTAAAAGAAACATGTTCCTAATCCAGCCTTGTTGAATAGTGACACATAGCTACAACTGGAAAGAGGCTACATGCAATGCAGAATGAAAAGGCCTGAGGATCATTTAGCTCTGCTCTTTGGACCTGGCCTTGCATAAGATTATTTGCCCAGGATCTAATCTTGCTGAGCCAGCAGAAAATTAACTGATTGGATGACACTGATAGAAGCCAGTGGAATGTACATTATTTGGTTTTCTTTCTTTCTTTCTTTCTTTCTTTCTTTCTTTCTTTCTTTCTTTCTTTCTTTCTTTCTTTCTTTCTTTCTTTCTTTCTTTCTTTCTTTCTTTCTTTCTTATTTTCCTTCCTTCCTTCTTGTCTGCCTGCCTTTCCTTCCTTCCTTCCTTCCCTCCTTCCTGCCTCTTTCTTTCTTTCTTTCTTTCTTTCTTTCTTTCTTTCTTTCTTTCTTTCTTTCTTTCTTTCTTTCTTTCTTTCTTTCTTTCTTTCTTTCTTTCTTTCCTGCCTGTTTCCTCCCTTCCCACCTTCCCCCTTCTCTCCCTCCCGACAAGCATAGTCAATGGGGAAGCTGTCTGGAAGTCACAGTTACCTGACATCACGCTTAACGTTGATGTGCTTAACAACTGCAGTGAAACTGATGTAAATTACTCATGACATCTCCCTTTCCTCATTTAGTGATGGAGTTGTTGCTCTCAACTGCAGTCAGTAAGTGGGAACTAACCTATGATACAAACCCTTGATGGGATTCTTAATTCACGCTATTCAAGAACTTGCAGTACAGGTTAAGCAGTGAACAGCTTCTCTCCAGAAATTGTGGGTGTCCCATCACTGGAAGTTTTTAAAGAAAAGATTGGACAGCTATTTGTCCAGAATGGAAAAGGGTCTCTGCTTTGTGCAGGGGGCTGGACTAGAAGACCTCCAAGGTCTCTTTCAATCCTATTATTCTATATTCTATATCAATGTATGTACCAACACTGTTAATTATAGCAGGCGTTGTGCTGCTTACTCTGGCATCCGGTTTTCCCATTTGGATTCTGCATTTAGGGATAATGGGTTTTATGCCAAGGAAAATAGATTGCAGGCAATTGGTGATAAATTGTCTGGAAACCTGTACAGGTAGTTCTAGACTTACAACAGTTCCATTTAGTTCATGTTCTAAGTTACAACATCGTGAAAAAAAGTGATTAATGACCGTTTTTTTGCACTTACAACTGTTGCAGTATCTCTTTAGTCATGAGATTAAAATTTGGATGCTTGGCCACTAGTTCCTGTTTATGATGGTCCCAGGGTCTGGTGATCACCTTTTGCAACCATCTTACAAACAAAGCCAACGGGGAAGCTAAATTCATTTAATAACCGGGTTACTAACATAACAGCTGTGGCAAGAAAGGCTGTAAAATGGAGCAAACAAATGTTTCACTCAGCAACAGAGATTTGGAGCTCAACTGTGGTCGTTAAGTCAAGGACTACCTGTAGTTATGGGTAAACACTGAACAGGGACCACAGTGCAGGTGCATGCTTCTGAAAGCCATCTGGCTACAAAATATAGGTAGTCCTTGACTTATAACTATTCGTTTAGTGTCCGAGTTCAAAACTGCAGCAGCACTGAAAAAAATTAACTTACCACCCATTTTCACATTTATGACCAGCAGCATCCTTAGGGTCATGTGATCAGACTTGGCAACTGGTGTATATTTATGCCAATTATGCTGTCCTGGACTCACATCGGAGGTGGCATTCAGCAGGTTCTGACCAGTTCTGGAGAACCAGTAGCGGAAATTTTGAGTAGTTTGGAGAACCGGCAAATACCATCTCTGACTGGGCCCACCCCCATCTATTCTCTGCCTCCTGAATCCCAGATGATCAGTTGGGTCTTCTTTTGTTGCCCTGCACGGGAGAACAGACCTGGAAAGCAGGTTAGTGGGACGGGGAAGTTATGGGATTTTGCAGTATCCTTCTTCTGCCACGCCCACCAAGCCATGCCCATCAAGCCAAGCCATGCCCACAGAACCAGTAGTAATTTTTTTTGAATCTCACTACTGGTTCATGTGGTCACCATTTGTAACCTTCCCAGCCAATGGGAGAAGCTAGATTTGCTTAATGACCATGTGGTTCACTCGACCACTGCGGTAATACACTTAACGACGATGGCAAAAAAAGTTTGTAAAGTGAGGTGCAACTCACAACTGCCTCCCTTAGTCACAGAAATTTGGGGTTCAGTTGTGGTCGTAGATCAAGGACTACTTGTATAGAAGTTGGTGCCAAACATCTGGAGGGCACCACCTTGGGGAACATAACTTTTAGCAGGAGTTGCTTTTCCCATTAATTAAACTTTTGTGCTGGTCTTTTGTGCTGCGATGGTCTTGTATCTATGTTCATCTATGGCCTCTCTTGAGATGCAGAGATGGCTGAAGCTGATGGGAATTTCAAGGCTGGTTTAACAGAATATAATAGAATAACAGAGTTAATAGGGAAAAGCCAGAACACTTTTTGGATTTACAGAGGTGAAAAGGCCTCCAAGCCAAAATCCCAGAATTTTCTGCCTGCTGGGTTTAAATAAACTCTGTGTTTTGTTTACCAGTTGCCCTAACCCATTATTTGTGCTGAGTTTCCATAAATCGGGACATAACCACACCTGCTAGGTTCAAAGGTGATGGGTTAGTGTTAATGTTTGCACAACACCTCGAAGCACAAATTAAATGTAATTTTGCAGAAATATAGATGTGGGAGAACATTAGAGTCAACCACATTCTTCATGCAGGAATTTTAATTAAAGCATTTCCCACAGGTGATCGTCCAGCCTCTGCTTGGACACATCTTACCATTAAAAATATCTTATTATTAAACAAAAATGTTTCCAAGCATTCTGTTTGAAAGTGCTTCAGATTAATAGAGTTGAAAGGGACCTTGTAGGTCATCTAGTCCAGGGGTCCCAACCGCTGGTCCGCGGACCGGTACCGGGCCGCGGAACAAGCCTTACCGGGCCGCTGGTTGCTGGCCGCCATCATTTTTGGTAAAAAAAGCAATTTTTCGTCAAAAATGATGGCGGCGCTAGCGCTTCGGTGAGCTTTTCCGGTAGAAAGCCATTTCTACCCAAAAGCTCACCAGAGCGCTGGCGCCGCCATTTTTTGATGAAAAATCACTTCCGTGATGTCACCGAAGTGATTTTTCGTCAAAAAGATGGTGGCGCCCAGCTGATGCCGGAACCGGCCGCGGCGCCCAGCTGACACCGGAACCGGGCACGGCGCCCAGCTGACGCCGGAACCGGGCCGCGGCGTCGAAAAGGTTGGGGATCCTGATCTAGTCCACCCCCACCCCCACCCAAGCAGAAAACCCTACACCATTTCTGACAGATGGTAGTCCAGTCTCTTCTTGAAAGCCTCCGGTGATGAAGCTCCCCACAATTTCTGAAGGCAAGCTGTTCCGTTGGTTGATTATTATCACTGTTAGTAAATTTCTCCTTATTTCTAGGTTGAATCTCTCCTTGTTCAGTTTCCATCCATTATTCCTTTTTTGGCCTTCAGATGCTTTGGAAAATAGCTTGACCCCTTCCTCTCTGTGGCAGCCCTTCAAATATTGGAACACTGCTATCATGTCGCCCCTAGTCCTTCCTTTCATTAAACTAGACATAGCCAATTCCTGCTATCGTTCTTCATATGTTTTAGCCTCCAGTCCCCTAATCATCCAGGTTGCTCTTCTCTGCACTCTTTCTAGAGTCTCAACATCCTTTTTATAGTGTGGTGACCAAAACTGGATGCAGTACTCTAGGTGTGATCTTACTAAGGCTTTATGGAGTGGTATTGGCACCTCACTTGATCTTGATTGTATTCCTCTGTTAATGCAACTTAGGATTGCATTAACAACATGGATCCTATTCTAAAATGATTTGCTGCTGTTGAGGAAGACTAAGTTATGATTCTAGGTGAAATTTGCAATGAAACAAAGGGCATGTTTTCTTAGGTGCTTGCCTCCCTTTACTGAATGTCAATGTTAAACAAACAAAAAATAAATCAAGATAGACCAACTGCTTTTTTGACCAAAGATATAATGTGTTTATTTAGTTTGGACATAATGTACTGTGTGACTGGCTATATACCTTGAAATTGGTTCAGCGTGTTGGGAACTCAACCATACAAACTACAGCATGGTATGAATGTGATCACAGAACAGATCCCACATCAGGTAAGATCTACTAGGATGAAATCTTCTCTTGTGGAATATGCCCTAAAATGAAAACAATCATTTATTTTTGGAAAGAGGAGTTTATACTTCTGAATGTGCCCTTGGTCCTGTTTTCCCCTTTGATAAACAGATCATGTTTCATTTCAAAACTCATTCCCCAAAAGTATAGAAATACAGAATGTGAAAGCTTCTGTTGCCAGCTTTTTATTCTCCTAACTGGATTTTAGTCATCTTTTCCTACCCTTTTCCCCTGCAAAATTTGGAGAAAGTTGGTTCTAAACCAGGAGTGTCCAATGTTGGCGATGCTAAGCTTTGTGGACTTCAACTCCCAGAATTCCCCAGTCAGCATATGCTGGCTAGAAAATTCTGGGAGTTGAAGTCCACAGCTCTTAAAGTTGCAAAGATTGGACACCTGTAGTCTAAACTTTACAATCCGACTGATATTCCATCATCCTTATTGATGGAGTGCATTAAGAAATGTTTCAACAGAGCAGAAGGGGGAACCACAGATTTTCATAGGCTTAAAGTTGCAGTCCACCTTCAAAATGACCACAGGTGCTGTAGCCATTTCTGCACTGCTGTGAATCAGACAGAAATCCATGAAAATCGCTGCAATAATAAAACGGCACACACATAGCTGCTTTTGTGGTGATAGATTTGGTGATAAACTTGGTGCTGACCTATTGGAGGCCAAAGGCATTTCTCTGTTAGGAAAGTAGTTTGTGTGGAGGGAATAAGTTAACCCTTGTACAAGGTCTTCATGACTGTACAAGACGTTGGAATTAGATCTCTGATATTGATTCAGTTTGAGAAAGAGGGAGCACAAACGTATTAATCTCACGCTAAAGACATGCTATTTTCCATAACAAATGCAGTAAAATTTAATAAATGTACATTAAAAATTATGTTAGTAGTTATGGAGCATTGTAGGTATTTGAGCATTAAATCAGTTGAGAAAAAGGAGGCAGTGAACATACAGGTAGTCCTTGACTTACAACTATTGGTTTAGCAACCGTTTGAAGTTACCAATTGTGCTGAAAAAAGTGCCTTATGGTCATTTTTTACACGTATAACTTGCTTCATCCCTATGGTCAATAGTGTATTAATCATTAAGCAGACTAAGTACGTGCTTAGGGCACCAGGCCCAAAGGGGGAACCACAAAGTTGAGAATATGGCTTCATTTGTATGTACAAAGGGCACCAAGATTTGTCAATGCGTAGGGCACCAGTGAGCCTTAATCTGCCACTGCTGTGGTTATGTGATCAAAATTTGGATGCTTGGCAACTGCCTTGTATTTATGATGGTCGCTGTGTGTCCCAGATCATGTGATCAACTTTTGCGACCTTTTGATAAGGAAAGTCAGTTGCTCTTAAAGACCATCTGGAAACTTTAAGTGGTCCAGAACAGTGCTCACCAATCGGTGGGCCAGGGACCACTGGTGGGCCATGAGAAAATTTTGGTGGTCCACAGAGAAATGTCCCCCCCCAAAGCACTACCCCCTGAAGCAATTAATCCAGGCTGCATGAATATCACGCTGCGCCATCCATATGGCCCGGCCACCCACTGGCTCCCACCCTTCGGCCAAGCGCAAACTTTGAGTAGAGCCACATGAGCTGGAACGGGAAGGAAAGACCAATGGCAGGGGAGGGAAATCCGCTCCGGAGTGGCTTGCTGATATTGGTGGGAAAGTCAGTTCCATATTCCAGAGCTGCAGTAGTCACAGGACGGGCCCTTTGGTCATCTCGGAGCAGCTTCTCCAGTCCATGGCAGGCCAGTGCACCCGGGTGGAGGAGCAGCTGCTCCGGGATGACCATAGGACCAGTCCTGTGACTACTGCAGTTCTGGAATATGGGACCAATTCATATTAGTGGTCCGCGGGATTTAAAATTGAGTTTGGTGGTCCCTGAAGTCCAAAAGGTTGGCGACCCCTGGTCCAGAATGTTCTGGCTGTTCCATGGTTCTCCCGTATTATAATCACTGCTATTAGAATTGCACCAACTTCCAGTTTCTTAGAGCCATGATGGCATAGTGGTTAGAATGCAATATGGCAAGCTAATTCTGCTGACCACCAGGAGCTTGATCCTCACCAGGCTCAAGGTTGATTCAGCTTTCCATCCTTCCGAGGTTGATAAAGTGAGGATCCAGATTGTTAGGGCCAATACGCTGACTCTGTAAACTGCTTAGAGTGAGGCTGTAAAGCACTGTGAAACAGTACATAAGTCTAAATGCTATTGCTATTCTTTTTGGGTGCAATTCAAAGTGCTCGTCATAATCTTTAAAGCCATACATGGCATGGAACCCAGGGTGCTTGCAGGATTGCCTTTCATGAGGGCTTATCCCAGTAGGTCATATAAGAGTTGACATACTCCAGCTCCCTTTCTTTAAACATTGTCATCTACCTGGACCTATGATGTGTCTGTTCTCCGTAGATGCCCTTTATCTGTGGATCACCAAGACAACAGTCACTACGCTGCCTTCCCTCTTCCAGAAGAGCTTGAAGAACAAGTGTTGGTGCATGGTGAGGCTGTATACCAAAATGGTATACAGGTAGTCTTCAATTTATTTACAATTGAGTGCAACATTTATATTGTTAAATGAGAAATTTGTTTTACTTTTTTTAGTTTAGTTTACTTTATTGTCATTGCACCTCGTACAACAAAATCAAACATCATCTTCAGTGCACATCATCTACATGAAAATAAACACAAACACACGTCCTTTTTTTATATACAAAGTTTTTATTTTTTACAACAAAAATAAAAAACAAAACATAAAAACATAAAACCATCTTTCAATTATATACATACAGTGTGTCAGTTGGTTACAATCTTTTGTGCTATTCTTTTTTTTTTTTTTTTGCCATTACTCACAAGTTGTATAAATTCTCATCTTGTCAATCTAGCATATGCTTATGTATTTATCAATCATTAATCATTCATTTGACAAAACTATTTTTCCATCATTTTATGCGACATATTCTAAATTTCATTACAATTTAATCTTGTACATTCATCCACTGGTTATATATTTTATATTATATTCTATATCAATCTGTTAATTTTTTATTGTAAAACTTTCTAATCTATTTCTTTACCATGTCTTTTTATCTAACCATTGATAAAATAAATCCCATATCATATAAAATTGTTTATCTTCTTGTTCTTTAATTTCAAATGTCAATTTACTCATTTCAGCACAGTCCATTATTTTCTTAATAATTTCTTCCTGCATTGGTATTTTTTCATTTTTCCAATTCTTCACAAATACAATTCTAGCCGCTGTTAAAACATTTACAGTCAAATATTTCAATTCTGGTATAATTCCCAATAAAAATATCTCAGGTTTAAAGTCTATGTGTTGTTTTATCATTTTTTTCCAACCATGTGTGGATTATAGTCTAGTATTTTTTTGCATCCGAGCATGTCCACCACATATGGTAATATGAACCAGGTATCTGATGACATTTCCAACATTTATCCAATTTATTCTTGAACATTCTCGCAATTCTCGTCGGGGGTAAGTGTCACCTGTAAAACATCTTATACAAATTTTCTTTATATGCAGTTGACATTGTCATTTTATAATTTTGAGATCACAATTTTTGCCATTTATCTAAGTCAATCCCATATCCAAAATTTTCCCTCAAGCAATCATCATTTCTTTAACTTGTTCTTTCTCTAATTTAAACTCCAGCAAATGTCCATAAAGTTTTTTTAATTACTTTTTCATCAGTACCTGTCAAAATTTTATCTAAATCAGTCAACTTATCATAGATACCTTCTGTTTTAAAATCTTTATCAAATCTAGATTGTATTTGCAAATATGAAAACCAATTTATTTTTATACCTAGTTCTTCCAATGCTTGCATAGATTTAAGTTCACCCTTTTCATTCAATATCTCACCATATCTAACTGTTTGTTCCTTTTTATATATTATTGGATAAGAAAACACTTCAATAGTAGATAACCATAGTGGAATTTTTAAATAATATTGCTTTTTTATCTTCTCCCAGTTTAAAAACAATGCTTCTCGAATATAATATCTTCTAAAATACCCCTGTGTTTTAGTTCCCTTATACCAGAGGAAGGCATGCCACCCTAACAGCAAGTCATGTCCTTCTATATTAAATAGTCTAGTATTTCTTAATCTTATCCACTCCTTTACCCACATCAAACTCGTCACCTGGTAATATAATTCCCAATTGGTCAAAGCGAATCCTCTTCTTATTCTTGCATCTTGTAGCAATTTAAGTTTTATTCTCGCTTTCTTTCCCTACCAAATGTATTTTAGCACTATTTTATTTAGATCTTCAAAAATTCTTTTCCTAATCTAATTGGAACTGTCTGGAATAAATATAAGATTCTAGACAATACATTCATCTTAATTGTAGATATTCTCCCAATCAATGATAATTGTAAATTTCCCCATTTTATCAAGTCTGTCGCAATCTGTTGTTTGAGTTTAAGATAATTGTCCTCCTTGAGTGTGCGACATCTTGATGTTATATGCATCTCTAAATATGCAACTGTCATGCCCCTGGTGAAGACTGACTCTGAGGAAGAGGAGGAACAGCCAATAGGGAGTAGTAGTGTGGCTCCAGAGGTGGTGGAGGAGGCTGGGGAAGGGCAGAGGCCGGCTGAGCAAACAGAGGAGGATCCAGACCCATCCCCTATCCATTCTCGGTAACGCAGAGAGGAGAGAATCAGGGAAAAGCAAGGTCTACTCAGGAGGAGATTACCATGATCCTCCTCATGGCTTGCAGCTGGGAGCTATGTATATAAGTTTGTAACTGCGTAGTCAGAATTTGCTGGAGTCAAAGTTTAGTGTTTACTTTGAAAGAGGTTTATCTTTGCTGGCATTCTTCCCATGGACTCTCCTCACTTATCTTCCTGGAATGTATGATTAATTATCTTGGCTTGCTTTGTAACTCTCGTCAATGTGGTTTGTTTTGGTTTTCTTTTTGCCTCATTATTTACTTCTGTGACTTTAAACTGTGCCTAATAAAACAGTGAAGTTAAGTTGAAGGCATTACCGGACTTTAATGTATATGTTGGGTTTTGGGATATTTTGAGAGACTACGGGTCATCACATTTTGACTCCAGCTACCCCTTCAACTTATTTTTGCTTTTTGTGGGTTGACCATGGATCAGCTCAGAGCAGAGATTGCCCAGTTAAGCCAGCAAGTGGCTCTTTTGACTGCACAGGTGGCACAAATGCAAGCTGCCCAGCCATGCCAAAAATGCCCAGTGGCAATGCCAGATAAAGTTGAAGGTCCGCTGGCCCAATTTCCAGAATTTTTTGGGCAGTGCCAGCTTTACATGAGCCTGCAGCCTGAGGACTCTCCCACTGACCGGGATAAGGTGGGTTTTTTTATTAGTTTGTTGTCAGGCTGTGCAGCACGTTGGGCGACGCCTCTGTTGACCCAGCCCAACCAGGTGTTGGACAATTACACTGAGTTTTGCCGTCAGTTTCAGGCTATGTTTGAGTACCCTGTTCAAAGCCAAACACCAAACAGATGTTTGAGAGAGTTGAAGTAGGGGCGTGGCTCACTCATGGATTGTATTGCTAGTTTTCAGGTGGTTGCTCAGGATGTACAATGGAATGAGGCAGCACTATTAGACCAGTTCCAGGAGGGTTTGTCGTCAGAGCTCCTGGATGAGTTGGTGTGCACTGAATGCCCTCGCACCCTTCAGGAGCTCATGCATCTGTGTCTTCATATCGATGCTAGACTTCAGCAGTGATAGGTGCGACGACGGACAGAGACCGTACCTGCTTCCAGCAAGACGGCACCCTTGGTGGAAGTGCCTTTGGAGGAACCCATACAGTTGGGGGCTGGCCGCCCTCACCTGACTCAAGTAGAAAAGGATAGACATCGTCGTGATGGTTTATGCCTCTATTGTGGCATTCGAGGCCATTTTGCAGCCAAGTGTCCTGTTAAGACATCCACAGCAGCGACGCCTGTGGTGGTGGGAAATGAGCATCACTCAGCCTACAGGGGTCTGTAGGTCAGGGTGTAAAGTCCTTAGGCCCGCCATCTTCACTAACCTTGCCATCCTCACCACCTTTGACATCTCCACCACAATTGTTATTGGTGAAGCATCTTGTGCTGACAGCAAGTGTGTTCGTGCCTGGTGTGGGAGTGGTGGAGATCCAAGCCTTGGTTGACTCAGGGGCCACAGCCAATTTCATGGATGCTCATTTTGTAGAGTAGTGGTTCATTCCTCAGCAACAGGTGTCCCTGCCAGTAATGGTAGAGACGATTGATGGTCGACCCCTTCGTTCGGGACCTGTAATTGCTGCAACCAAACCCCTTTGCATGCATATGGAGGAAACCGTGTTCTACATTACTACAGTGCCTCATTTTCTGATGGTGCTGGGTTTGGAGTGGCTACAGACCCATGATCCACAGATTGTCTGATTGTCTGGAGCTGTGCAGTTCCTTGATAGGAAGTGGACCAACCATTGCTTGTGCTCTTGTGCAGGGAGTGTGGCTACGCCCGTGGACCTGGATCTACTTGCGGAGTTGGTGGACTTTGCTGATGTGTTTGGGGAGAAGGAGGCGGATCAGTTGCCTCCGCATTGGGCGTATGACTGTCCAATTGACTTTTTGCCAGATGCAAAATTGCTGGTGGGTTGGATATATTCCCTGTTGGAACTGGAGTTGGCCGCGTTGCGGGATTTTATTGACAAGAACCTCCGGAAAGGGTTTATCTGGCCTTCTACCTCCCCATTGGCTGTACCGGTGCTTTTTGTAAAAAAGAAATCTGGGGAGCTACGTTTGTGTTGTGATTACTGCAAGTTGAATGCAATCACAGTGAGGAATCGGTACCCACTTCCCCTCATCCCTGAACTGATTGAGCGGCTTTGTCAAGCTAAGATTTTTACAAAGTTGGATTTGCGTGGGGCCTACAATCTGGTTCGCATTCGTGCAGGGGATGAGTGGAAAACAGCTTTCCAGACGAGGTACGGGCATTTTGAGTATACCGTGATGCCTTTTGGATTAACCAATGCCCCAGCTGTGTTCATGCATATCATGCACAATGTTTTCCGTGATTTGTTGGATCAATTCATGGTCATTTATTTAGATGACATTTTAATTTACTCAGACTCCCTGAAGGAACACTGGCAACATGTGTGGCTGGTGTTGCAACATTCGCGTGATAACCACCTGTTTGCTAAACGTGAGAAGTGTCAGTTTGCACAAACCACGATTGAGTTCTTGAGACATTGTATTTCACCTGCCGGGGTGGAAATGGACCCAGAAAAGATACAATCATTGCAGGCGTGGGAACCTCCACAGCGGGTTAAGGATGTGCAATGACTGTTGGGGTTTGCGAACTACTACCGCACATTTATTCCCTGCTTTGCTGCCTTGACTGCTCCCCTTTCTAATCTGCTCAAGAAGGGGGAGAAGTTCCTTTGGTATGCTGAGGAGCAGGCAGATTTCGAGGCATTGAAAGTCGCCTTTGCTTCCGAGCCTATCCTCAAACACCATGATCCAGGCCAGCCATTTATGGTGGAAACAGATGCTTCCAATGTGGCTGTTGGTGCAGTGCTCCTCCAGGCCTATGCCCCTGCAGGCACCTTGTTCCCATGCACTTATTATTCCCGGAAGTTGTCAGCTCCAGAGCGCAACTATACAATTTGGGACAAGGAGCTACTGGCAGTTAAGGTCACTTTTGAGACATGGTGGCACCACCTGGAGGGGGCTCATTACCAAATCGAGGTTCGGACGGATCATCGCAATTTGGAACACCCACATACAGCTCGGACATTGAACCAGCGTCAGGTGAGATGGTCCTTATTCTTTGCTCGATTTGATTTCTGGGTGACCTATGTTCTGAGTGGAGGGAATCAACACGCCGATGCCCTATCTTGGAAGCCCGAGTATACCCGAAGGGACGATAAAATCTTGCCCCGGACGGTGATTCCGTTGGAGCGGTTTGTGGCCACTGAGGAACCTGTGGACCTCCGAGTGAGGATTCAGGAGGTGCAGCGGCAGGACCCATTTATGGCAGCTTGACGTCAAGAATTGGATGAGAATGGGAGACAAGAGACTCCTTGGACGTATATTGGGGACCTGTTGCGGTTCTGTGACCACATTTATGTGCTTGGAGGTCCTCTTCGTGGCCTTATCCTATGTCAATGTCATGATAGTCTGGCGGTGGGACACTTTGAGGTGTTCAAAACACTGCACCTCATCTCTAGGACATTTTAGTGGCCGAGACTTAAACATGATGTGTTGGGATATGTGGTGTCCTGTGGGATCTGTCGCCAAGCCAAGTATGCTCCTGGTGCGCCCCCTGGTCTCTTGCAGCCCTTGCCCACGCCAGAACGACCGTGGGGAGCAGTTTCATTGGATTTCATCATTGAGTTACTGCCATCGAATGGTGCCACAACCATTTTGGTGGTGGTGGATATATTGACTAAAATGGTGGATATATTGACTAAAATGGCCCACTTTATTCCATGTGTGGGTCTTCCATCAGCCAAGATAACGGCTCAATTGTTTATCTCCCATGTTTTCTGGTTGCATGGGTTACCAGACTGCATGGTATTAGATTGGGGGGTACAATTTATGGCACACTTCTGGCAGACCCTACTCGCGAAACTGCAGGTTCAGGTGTGTCTGTCGTCTGCTCATCACCCCGAAACTGATGGGGGGACAGAGAGAGTAAATGCTATTTTGGAGCAGTACCTCCGCTGTTTCAGCAATACTCAACAAGACAATTGGGTGGAAGTGCTGCCGGTGGCAGAATTCGCTTATAACAATGCTCAACATGCATCCACCCATGTGCCCCCATTCTTTGCTAACTATGGGTTTCATCCACGACTTTTTCCTTTAGCTCCATCTGATTCCCCAGTTCCAGCAGTGGATATATTCTTGCAGGAGTTAAAAGCTGTGCACCACATGGTCCACGATCAACTATAGAGAGCCAAGGAGGACTATAAATGGTTTGCAGACCGACATCATTGCAATGTTCCACCTTTAGCAGTAGGTGATCAGGTTTGGCTCTCTACTCGATACTTACCAACGATGTGACCATCAAAAAAGCTCGATCACCATTACTTGGGACCTTTTCCGGCTGAGGCTGTTATCAATCCTGTGGCTTATCATCTCTCCCTGCCACGGACCATGTGTATCCATCCTGTTTTTCATCATTCCCTTTTAGTTCCTGCCTCGGCCGACAGTCCACATAGACTGGCTCCATCACATCCAGCCCTAGTAGCCCCTCTGGGAGAGGAGGAGTACGAAGTGGATAGCATCTGAGATTCACGTCAGTTGCGAGGCCGATTTCAGTATTTGGTGGCATGGAAAGGTTATGGACCAGAGGACTTCACCTGGGTCGATGCCACTGATGTTCATGCTCCTCGTTTGGTCCAGGACTTTCACGCTTGGTTTCCTCAACATCCTCGTCCGCCTGGTCCTGGGGGAGGGGGCCATGTGGGGGGGGGATAGTGTCATGCCCCTGGTGGAGACTGACTCTGAGGAAGAGGAGGAACAGCCAACAGGGAGTTGGCTGTAGTGTGGCTCCAGAGGTGGTGAAGGAGGCTGGGGAAGGGCAGAGGCCGGTTGAGCAATCAGAGGAGGATCCAGGCCCATCCCCTGTCCATCCTAGGTCACGCAAGGAGGAGAGGATCAGGGAAAAGCGAGGTCTACTTAGGAGGAGATTACCATGATCCTCCTCGTGGCTTGCAGCTGGGAGCTATGTATATAAGTTTGTAACTGCATAGTCAGAATTGCTGGAGTCAAAGTTTAGGTTTTTTTCTTTGAAAGAGGTTTATCTTTGCTGGCATTCTTCCCATGGACTCTCCTCACTTATCTTCCTGGAATGTATGATTAATTATCTTGGCTTGCTTTGTAACTCTCGTCAATGTGGTTTGTTTTGGTTTTCTTTTTGCCTCATTATTTACTTCTGTGACTTTAAACTGTGCCTAATAAAACAGTGAAGTTAAGTTGAAGGCATTACCGGACTTTAATGTATGTTTTGGGTTTTGGGTTATTTTGACTACAGGTCATCACAGTAACCTTATTTGTGACCTGAATCCCCATGACTTCCTCCAATTCTTTCTTTCGTCTTGCTAATATGTTCTTTGTTAAAATCTTTGTTTTATCTTTATTTATTTTCAAACCTGCTACTTTCCCATACTCTTCTATCTTTTTTATTAGCTTAGTTGCTGACTCCAATGGATCCTCTAATATAAATACCAGGTCATCTGCAAAGGCTTGCAATTTGTACTCTTCTTTTTTAATTTTCATTCCTTTTATTTCTTTTTCTTCTCTGATGTTCCTATTCAGCACTTCCAGTGTTAACACAAACAACAGAGGTGACAGTGGACAGCCTTGTCTAGTCCCTTTTCTTATATCTATAAAGTCTGTTAACTCTCAATTTATCATAATCTTTGCAGTTTGTTGAAAGTATATCATTTCTAATAAATAAATCTAAATTTATTGGAACAAGAAAAATTGGAGATTAGTCTGAAAATGACTAAACAAATTTATTTTGAGCATGCAAACAAGCCAGGGAGATGGTTAGCCCACAAACTTAAGAAAATGAAAGAAAAAAGATTGATACACCAATTAATGGACGAGAGGGGCAATTTGCAAGAGGAGATAGAAGAAAAAAGAGATCACTTTTAAATACTTCAGGAAATTATACAAAAAGGAAGACGCTTTGTGAGGACAAAATAATGAAATACCTAGAGGAAGCGAACGAAAATGCAATTGGAGAGGAAGAGATAGAATTATTAAACAAAAATATAACATGGTCCGAACTGAAGTCAGCAATAGAGAAGCAAACTAACAATAAAGCGCCAGGACCGGACGGGATACCTGTAGAACTTTACAAAACAATCATAGAACAAATTGGACCACTGATGCTGGAAGTATTTAATGAGGTACTCCTAGCAGCCAAGATGCCGGACTCATGGAGGGGAGCCTTAATTTCGCTGATCCCGAAGGAGGACTTAGACCATAGACTTATTAATAATTATAGACCAATCTCGCTCCTGAATGCAGATTACAAACTATTTCTTCTATAATAGCTAATAGACTAAAACAGGTTCTAAACACACATATCCATGAAGATCAAAATGGATTTCTCCCATTTTGACAAATTAAGAATAATCTAAGAACAGTGATAGACATTTCAGAATACTATGAAGCCCATCCGGAAAAACAATTTGCATTTATGTTTTTGGACGCTGAAAAAGCATTCGACAATTTAAATTGGCATTTTTAATTCAAAAATATACAATATGAACCTCGGCACTAGATTCGAAAACGTCGTCACTACAATTTACCACACTCAACAGGCAAATATTCTAATAAATGGGGAACAAACTGACCCGATAAAAATGAAAAGGGGTTAGACAGGGTTGCCCTCTCTCCCTCTGCTTTTCATATTCGCCCCTAGAATCTCTTTTGACGTATATTAGGCAAAATTCGAGAATTAGAGGACTGAGGATTAAATCAGAAGAGTACAAAGTACAAGCCTTCGCTGATGATTTGGTTTTTTTTCTGGAGGAGCCTATAGAAAAAGGACATAACTTATTAGAAGAACTAGAACGATTTGGAGAAGTCGCAGGATTTAAAATTAATAGGGGAAAAATGAAATTAATGTCTAAAAATTTAACAGGAGACCAGAATAAAGAACTAGAGACAATAATGGGAATACAGGTGAAAAAAATTAAATACTTAGGAATTTGGCTAACTCCACAAAGCAAATCATTAAAAAAAAAAACTATGACAAACTTCTTCGACAATCCAAGAAAGATTTAGATTCCTGGAGTACATTACAACTTTCCTTATTGGGCAGGATTGCTCTGATTAAGATGAATATTCTGCCAAAATTTCTATATCTATTCCAGACAATTCCAATCAAATTAAATAATTTTTTTTTTATGGAATTAAACAAGATAACACTGAAATTTATTTGGCAGGAAAAAAAGCTAGGATTAATGTAAAAGCCCTACAAGATTTGAAAAGCAGAGGAGGGTTAGGCCTGCCAAACTGGGAAGTATATTATAAGGCAGCCACCCTACTATGGATAAAGGAATGGGTGAATTTAACTAACAAAAGAACACTAATATTAGAAGGCCATGATATGCAGAAAGGATGGCATGCCTTTCTGTGGGAAACTGGGAAACCCAGGCAATCATATTTCCATAGGCATCTTATCAGGGACTCTCTATTAACCAATTGGAAAAAAGTACGTAAAAAACTTTATCTAAAAATACCGATTTGGCTATCTCCAATGGAAGCGATAGTACACCCTAAGAAAGTATATCATTTCTATGGCTTGAGTAATTTTTTTACCAAAGCCCATTTGTTCCAATTGTAATAGCATAAAACACCAACTCACATTGTCAAAGGCTTTTTGTGCATCTAAAAGCATCAAAGCCATTTGTTTTTCGGGATGTGCCTCATAGTATTCCAACAAAATATTAAAATTATTCTCATATTGTCTTTAATTTGTCTTTTCGGTAGAAATCCATTTGATCAGAGTGAATAAAATTATTTAAGTATCTTTTCAGTCTTTCTGCCAGAATTGAAGCAAAGATTTTATAATCTGAGTTTAACAGGGATATAGGTCTATAATTTTTAACTTGCTGTGGGTCTGTGTCCTCCTTTAGTACAAGTGTAATATATGCTTATGAGCATTATTTTGAGTATTCTCTTCCTTGACATATCTTCATTCATAACTTCTAATAAGTGAAAATTCAATGTTTCCTGAAATGTCTTGTAAAATTCCACTGGCAATCCATCCGGACCTGGTGCTTACCCAATATTTTGCTTTTTTAAAGCTTCTGTTAATTCTATCATCGTTATGTTACTTTCTAACATTATTTCAATATCTTTAGGTATCTGAGGCAGATTTGCTTCCTGTAGGTATTGTTTAATTCTTTCTTCCTGGACATTCTCTTGATGATACAATTCTCCATAATAATCTTGAATAATTTTTTTCTTCTCCACATTTCCATAGCATACATGTCCTTGTTCATCTATTAATTGATTTATCCTTCTTGAGTCTCTTTCCTTTCTCAGTTTATAAGCTAACCATCTGCCTGGTTTATTTGCATCTTCAAAATAATTCTGTTTAGCATTTTTAATTTTTGGTGCTATTTCCTCTTTTTCCATTAGCCCCATTTTATGTTTAGTTATGTCCACTTTAATTTTAATGTCTCTTTTTTGTGGAAATTTCTGTAACTCTTTTTCCAGCCTCTTGTAGTCATCTTCCAATGTTTTAAAAGTTTTTTTCTGTTTTCTTTTTCTTGTGTAGTCCATTATCAAACCTTTTGTATAAGCCTTCATCGTATCCCAGAGATTCTGTAGTGATGTATCCTCTTGTGTTTTCTTTAAAGAAGAAAGTCAGTTCTCTCTCAATTTTCTGTTTAAAATCTTTTTCCTTTAATATCGTATTGTTTAGAGTCCATCTGGTTTTCCTTTTTAGTCCTTTCCATGCAACTGCTATTGGATTATGATCTGCCCAGGTACTTGTTTCTGTTTCAATATCTTGCATGTTAGAGAGCAATTCTGTTGACATCCATATCACATCTATTCTAGACCATGATGCGTGTCTATTTGAATAGAAAGTATATTGTTTATTTTCCTCATTTCTCTCTCTCCACGTATCTTTTAGGTTTATCTCATCTATCATTCGAAAGAAGAATTTTGGCAATGTCTTTCTAGTTTTCTTTGCTGTTTTCTGTGTTTTATAATCCATTTGTCATTAATTATTCCATTAAGATCTCCCATCATACAAATAACATAGTCCAGTTCAATTATTTTCATATGTAATTTCCTGTAAAAATCTTCTTGATTATCATTTGCAGCATAAACTGCTATTAAAAGTGTCTTTAGATTATTGTCCATTATCTCCACCATCAAGATCCTTCCATCATCATCTGTATATATTTATTCCACTGAGATTGTATCTCTAATGTATAACACCACTCCTCTCTTTTTACATTGTCAAAACTGTAAATAATTTCCCTATTTTTTGTTGTTTCAATATGTGTTTGTGTTGTTTTTTTAATATGTACTTCTTGTAAGCAGATTATATCAAATTTTAATTTCTCTAGTTTATGGAATATTCTTCTTCTTTTAGTAGCTGAATTGAGTCCATTTATATTAATTGTAATCAGTTTTCTCTCATCCATTTTAGACTTTATAAGAAGGATTTGTTGCTCTAGTAGATCTTGGTTCGCGTTGCTCTCTGGGTACACCACCTACAGCTCCTTCTTCTTTTTCAATTACTGCTATACATTACTCTTGAAATGCAATTAATGAGTCTTCTTTTCTTATATCTTTCTCCTTTCCTCTGAAATACTCCAGATAGAATAACTCAGCTTTTTCAACTGTATCAATTCTGTGTCTTTGTTCCTGCCAGGTAAACATTAGACCTTCTGGTATCAGCCATCTGTAATTTATTCCTCTCTTAAGTAACTCTTTGGTCAAAAATAAATATTCTCATCTTATCTCTCTCACTCTTCTCGGTACCTGTTTCAGTACCACTATTTCTTTATCTTTGTACTTTAGTGTTTTCTCTCTTGCCGTTTGCAGTATTTGTGATTTGATTATTTTCTTAGTAAATCTGATACGAACTTCTCTTGGTAGTTTATTTCTCATCGCGTATCTTGTATAGACACCGAAGACCTCATACATTCCATCCATCATCTTCTCTTTAGTTATCTCTAGTGCTTCTGCCAAGATTTCTGTCATCATTTCAGCAAGGTTTTCACCCTTTTCTTCTTCTATATTTTGAAATCTAAGATAGAATTCTGACCTATCAATTTCCCATCCCCGTGATCTCAGTGATCTGTTCTTGTCTCTTTCAACTTCACTCAATCGGGTATCCATATCTCCATTTTTCTTATCTCTTTGTACATCTTGTTCTTCAATTTTCTTAATTCTGTCCTCATATTGCATCATCATCTGTTGAATATTTTCAATTTTCTCATCTGTCTTTTCAGTTCTTTGCTTGATATTCTCCATTCTCTTTTCAATATTTTCCATTCTCTTTTCAATATTATCTGTTTTTGCTTGTATCTTTTGAATTCCTTGCATAATCATCTGCAGTGTCACTTCCTTCTCCTTCTCCTGTTGCAACATCATCTGTCTTGATCATTGTCCTCCAGATGGTGAGGAAGAAGAAATTGGAATTGAAGAAGCTGAGGCTGGTATCTTTCTGCTCATCTTACAATGCTTGATAAGAAAAATGGAAAAAAGAAGCAAGAGCAGACAACTGACACTCCAATAAAAAGTAAAAACAAACAATAAAAAATAAAAAGGGGAGGAAAAAGATCTTCAGGCACTTGTGTACCTTAATCCACTTGGTTCCAGTTATGTAAAAGAAAAAGAAAATAAAATGAAGAAAGGATGAAAAAATAAATAAAGTTAAAAAGACAGAAATCTGTATATTCGCCTTGCTAAAAAGATAGAGCGAAAAGAGGAGGAGGGGAGAAAAAATGTAATCTAATTCCTGTATCAAAAGGCTAAAGTCCAAATATAAAAATCCAACTGGAGGGGAAGTAAAAAAAAAAAAGGAGGGATAAAATGCTATTCTGTCAATAAGCAAAGCACTGCCACTAAATATCCAAGGCTCTTTACTAAATCAAAAAACAGAATTTCCAGTTCTCTTTTCAAGGTCACTTCAGACTTCTTTCAATTTCAACTCCAGACTCCAGCTATTAGTAGTTTCACAGAAAAGCACCTGCATAAACAATCTATGTGCTCTTCCCACTATCTTTTCAGTGAAAGGCTCAGAGTCCTTGAATACCAGATTAAATAAGTGAGAAAAAAAAACAATGTATCCAAGCCTCCAGATGGCACTGTTACTTATTTCCCTTCGCTTTCACTTCCCCTCTAATATTTCAGTCAGGAATAAATGAAAAATATATATATAAAGTCGTTAAAAGGAAAAGAAAAAAGAAAATCTTAACTAAAAGGGACTTTCAAAGGAGTTATTTTAAAAAATGAAGGTTAAAAAAGAAAAACCAGTCCAGTTTAAAAATTGAGAAGCTTTTACAAAAATCCAAGTTCCAATAAAAAGGAAAAAAAACCTTCAGATTTAATTTGTGCTTAATCTCGCCGCTTAACCACTTTTATCTTCACTTTTAAATTTTACTTTTAGTACAAAAAATAGTAAGTAAAAATTTATCTCACCAAACTGAGACACTTTCTTTCCAGCTTTCTTCCGTTCCAGAGCTTAAATGGCTGCCTCTCTGCCGTGGGAAAAAAGGGCTTCTCCTGGATCTACCAGGGACTTTGCGATGTCCCTGGGATCAACAGGATGTGCTCTTCTCAATCACCATCTCTACGGGATGGTTTAGGTCTGGTGGGACTGTCCTGCAACAGATATCAGTGGTGATCTTGGCGCTTCAAAATCGCCCGCTGTACCGTCGCAACGCCAGCTCCGCCCTCCCACAAACACACATCCATTACCCTCCACGCATTGAACTGAAAACCCCCAACACTGCACTATATAGCAGAATTCAAAAGAGCTACTGCCCTGGGATAGAAGATGTTTTTCAGCCTATTTGTCCTTGTTTTTATTATTCTGTACCGTCTGCCAGATGGTAATAGTTTAAAAAAGGGTTCCCAGGATGAGATGGATCTTTGAGAATGTTCTGAGCTTTCTTAAGGCAGCGGGAGCTATAAAGCTCTTCCAAAGAGGGGAGAGGGCAACCAATGATCTTCTGGGCAATGACATTAACCCTCTGGAGTGCTTTCCTATCTGCCACTGTGCAATTGGCAAACCATATAGAGGTGCAGTATGTTAAAATGCTCTCTATGGTGCAGTGGTAGGTTATCAGCAGTTTTTCATTCAGTTGTTGTTTTCTGAGAAGTCTCAGGTAGTATAATCTCTGCTGGGCCCTTTTTCTTGACACATTTATTATAAGTCTGGCTTCCCCATTATCTTCACTTGTCAGGTTGCAAAAGTTGATAACATGACCCCAGGACACTGCAAATGTCATAAATATGAACCAGTTGCCAAACATCCAAATGTAAATCATATAACCATAGGGATGCTGCCATGGTCATATATTTGTGAAAAACGGTCATGTCACTTTTTTTCAGTGCCTTTAAAAGGTCAAAGGATCACTAAGTGAACTGTTGTAAGTAGTGGACTACCTGTATATGTATGGGACGTTAGCATGGGATGCCATATTTGTTTTTTTCATGATTTGCAGAATTGTTGTTTTTCCTATTTCGTGCACCTAGAGATGTGTTTCAATATGAGCACATTATAATAATGATGTAGTACAATATATGAGAGCTGTAGGGGTGCTGTAGCCTTCCATCCTTCTGAGGTGGGTAAAATGAGAACCAGATTGTTGAGGGCAATAGGCTGACTCTGTAAACCGCTTAGAGAGGGGGCTGTAAAGCACTGTGAAGTGGTATGTAAGTGCTATTGCTATAATAAACTATTATTAATTATAAGTAAACTTTTCTAAGCTTGGTCCTTCTCATACTTCCTGAAAAAGTTTTTTAAGTTGTTAGTCCTCAGCATAGTATTTTTTGAAAAAGCATAATTTCCATGAAAAAATTATTTCACTATCAGATGGAACATTTCTAAAGCAGCTACAGATAATTAAATATGCCAAAACTGCAGACAAATAAATTGCACTTTTCTCCAAAATGTTGTGATTTAATTAGCGTAGAACTGATTGATGTTCAGATTTAATTATCATGACTTGCAAAGAACAGAACGCTTGTGCAGATATATTATGCACTAGTAAGAGGAGGCAAATCTGAATGAATGATTCCTAGATATTTTTTTTAAAGAGAAAGATAAACCAGTGTAATGATCTTATTATTTCATGAGAATTTAATTTCAAGCTTGGCCTTTTTTTTGCTTGCAATATCCTAGCGGGCCTATGACTAAAATGGGTTAAATCACACAATGAACTCTCAGTTGAAGTGACTTCAATCCAGATTTCTACCCATAGATGCTGTCTTTATATATTTTGGAGCTCGCTAATGTAATTTTCAGCATTATTTATAAAATTTGTATTTCCAAGAGATCCAGAGCAGAGAAATAAGAACAAAAGCCATACATTTTTGTACAATAAAAGTTTAATGACTTTTATAAAAATGTGCTATCTGGCACCAAGTAATGAATCCACAAATTATTAACATATTTACAAATAGGAAGCCAGTAAGATCAAACGAAAATATATTTATATATTTATATATATCTCTATATATAATATTTATATAGACAGAATAGGTATGCAAGTTAAAAAAAAACATCCATCCACTGGGCAGCTAGGAAAGAGGGTGGGGGAGGGGGGAATCTATCCATCCGTGTCCATACATTTCCGTCCTTTGTATTAAAACACAAAACCCCAGGCAAGTTGCCCTTGCTGCTAGAGAAGATTAAATAGTGTAACCCTCTCTGGTATAATTTTTTTTGTATTATCTTTTTCCCCCCTTGTTTTCTTTTTACATATATGTACACAGGAAAAAAAATCCCATATAAAGATAAACGAGTAACAAAACATTAGTCTTTACAAGTTGGCAAGAGTCAAGGGAGAGAGAGAGGGAGAGAGAGAGGGAGAGGGAGAGAGGGAGAGGGAGAGGAAGATGCCAAAATCAGCCATTTATTAAAGCATATAGAATAATTTACACAGATCTCATTGCTTTATTAAAAATGTAAAACTATCTCATCCATCCTAGCAGGAGGTATGTGGCTAAATTGGATGCAGGAAATTACCACTGTAGAGGTGATTGTGTAGATCAGTTGAGACAATGTAGATTTTGGCAAGAAGGGAAACACACACTGGAACCAAAATATTTATTTTTCCCAATGAACAGGTGAGAGTAATGAAACTTCCCACAACTAATTTAAAAAGGCACATATGTAATTAAATGGGAGGCAAGTGGAAGATGACATTTCTTGAAAATATAATGGCTATTGTAGGTACATGATCCATCTAGAAAACTAGCCACCATGTGTAAATAAATTGAGCATCTGGAACACTCAGGCTTGGATATATGCAGAGAAACAGTATGGATTATTATTACTTTTTAGTTTTTGTTTTTGCACGACTCAAGGACACAACCGGGCATCACTATTTAAAATTTTTAAAAAATAAACTAAAGCTGATGAAATATTGCAATAAAACCCGAGGAAGATTCTTTAGCATATTCTTACTGATGCAAAGTAAATAATTTTCCCCAGCTGTAATCCTCTGGCTAGCCTGGTAAGTTTTTACCTGCAAGTGTAAAATAAAGGGAGGCATATTCTTTAAAAAAGGTCACTCCCCCCCTCAAAAAAAAAAAAAAAAACCAAAAAAAAAAAAAAAAAACCCATAGGAATTCAATATCCTTATGGTTCTTTGATAAAAAAAGTTTCAGAGGAAAATACTTAACTCCGATAAAAAGCAGAAGTTTTATGTATCATAACAATTTGGTGCAATTTAGTCAGCTTTTTAAAAAAAGCTATCTAAATTTAGAAAAATTGTGCAGCAAAATTTTTTAAACCCTAAAGGAATGTATATGAGGCAGCTTTTTTTGGAATTAGCAGAGTAACATTAAACTAATATTATCTTGCCAAAGTTTCAAGCAAAAGCTATCAAGGCTTTATCTAATAATGGCACAATTCAAGAGGAATTTGAAGAGTCTAATTTCATGAGACATTTTAAACAAAGATGTTCAAAACAGACTGGGCCATCCATGGGTATTTATAACAAAACCCACAGAACAAAGCCAAAATGTCACTTTACACCAGGGTGTCCAACCTTGGCAACTTTAAGACTTGTAGACTTCAACTCCCAGAATTCCTCAGCCAGCTTTGCTGGCTGAGGAATTCTGGGAGTTGAAGTCCACAAGTCTTAAAGTTGCCAAGGTTGGACACCCCTGCTTTACACAGAGACTTGAAGGACAGGCTAGATGGAATGGGTGATTCCAACTATAATTGCTTTAATTCACAATTTAGTAATGTAGGTTACACATATGTCCCCCCCGTCCCCCCACAAGTGCATAGCCATCTGAGCAGAGGAAAATCACATTTGGAAAGTAAGGAATAGAAAAAGGGGAAATGGTTGGAATTGTTTCTAGGGTCAATTCTCATGGCCAGTCAGAAAGCAGTTGCAGAATCACCCAGACACAAATATCTGGAAGGATGTAGTTAAAACAAAACAACAAAGTCTGCTATTATAGAATGTGATATCAAAGTCAGCCCTCATTGGCAAACCAAGGCCTAGAGAAATTGGTACTTTAGGACTGAGATAACTATGATGCTACGTATTTGTGTGAATGTTTACACTATTTCTCCACATTCATCCTTACTCTTTTCTCAGGTGATTTAGACTTTCCACTTCTCCAAACTAAAATGGGTGGCCGCAACTTCCTTGTTTTCAACATTTAAGAACATTGTAAGGGGGAAAATGCAGACAACAAAACCACATGACATGATAAGCAAAAGGTTATCCAGCTGAGTGTGGCAAGTCTGCGCAAGACTACCACTGCAAATTCAAACTCTAGCCCACCTGAAAATTTCCTTTGGTCAGCCTATAAAGCAAAACATTGGGTTTTCTCACACTTCTTTAGCTAGTTAAGACTATTAGAAGAAAATTAAGATCCCAAACAATCTCTTCAGGATGGTGTAAACTATTTATCTAATGCATTCTGCGAAAGAAATAGATCTGAAAAATCTCAAAATGTAGAACTTTCTTCTCCAAGGGCCCAAACTGAGCAGGAGCAGACTTCCACCAAAATGAGATACCTTCAGCATAAAACACTGACCAGCATATAGTGCAATGAGAAGATGCCATTTAACTACCTCCTTCATTAGACTTCAAATGTTGAAATAAACTTTAATTAAATCCATGTTCCCAACGTATTCATTAAACAATAACAATATGAGGAATGAGCCATTTTCAGGAAAAAGAGATAAAAGAGACACACTTAAACATTTGGTCTTCAGCTCCTACTTTCACTATCCCTAAACTGGTTCATTTCCAACAGGTTACTGGGGTGGGCAAAAAACAGTTGAAAAGGAAAGGCTATGGGTGTTATTAGGTAATGCTTATCCCAGAAATGGGATTAACTGGTGACATCAACAGGAGACTGCCTTCTATTCTATTCTGTTTTTTTCCTGAAGGCCAGGATAAGGAATCAAGTCACCTTCTCAGTGGCTTCCCGTTTTGTGTGTGTAAGTTTATGTTTATGGGCATCTCACCCCAAGCTTATCCTAAAAGCATGACTCCTCTTTCCCACTTATGTCCCCACTATTAAAGCAGAATTTGCAAAACATATGTCGTTTTCTCTGCAATGTATATTCAGACATTCAGGTTGGGGAAGTTGGAAGCCGTTCAATATACCTTAACTCTAGGGAGTCTGCTTTTTTTTTGGGGGGGGGGGGAAGCCCTCAACAGAACTGCCATCTCAGTGCAGCAGTTTAGAAACATACATAAAAACAACCAGAATGTGATAGGACATAAGAAACAGTAAATCCTGCTAAAATAGCTTGATGTGCCTAAAGTCTTTTGTTTTAACTGACTCCCATGTAAGTGGCTAATGAAATACGCATTGCTGACCTCTAATACCCCATTCATTTGCTCCACGATAAGAAAAGGAAAAAGATCCGTTGCATTTTAAAAAGAAAAGTGGCATGACGCAAATATAGATAAAAGCAGGAAAAGGAAATATAATGAAACGTTATTTACAGCTCTCTTTTCAGTATGAAGTGGACAACAAAAATAAAATATTTACATAGCAGTAAACATGTGTTTCTACAAGAAACAACCAATCCATCTGGACTAGATATATACACAATTTTCTTCTCCTAAGAAAAAAATATGGAAGGAAGGGGATTGGGGTAAGGTCTTAGCTTATGCTATGAGTCAGATTATTGAGGCCATAATTGTAGCAAAGAAATGGCTCCCTTAATTATGGGGTTTTGGATTTCCCCTCCTTTTTAATACCTATTGCAAGGCAGACACAACATAGGGAAAGGGAGGTTCAATCTGAATGCCACCATAAAATTACTTTTCAGAATCTTTGCTATTGTAACCTTAAGTGCGTGGTTGGAAGAATAAAATGACAGATGGAATTAGGAATAAATCATCTAAACCCAGAAAAGTTTAAAATCTTTGCACATAGTTAAAAATATAGCTAAATGAAACTGGGAAGTCATAATCCCTGGATAATCTTGGCTATAAGGGTTCAGGGAAAACTTTGAATATCAGAACAAGTCCATTTAGGAAAGGATTTCCTTCCAGAACTGTTCTCATATACATCTCAATAAACCTATGTTTTATAAACGAATCCAATGCTTTAAAAAACCTCAACTATAACATCTCAAGGATTCATCAACTCCTAACTACATGTACCATTATGCCCTTCAAGAACATCAAACACTGAATGGTCTCAAAATTCTTCATAGGTTTTTTCTTGGACCCTGCAATTCCTATAGTTTTATTAACTGACCTCAACACGCTGAAGATCCTTAAATTGAAGGGAATAAATTTTGTTTAACGTACCCTTCAGTGAACAGGAGACTCAAACTTTTTGCTAAATTTAAAAGCAGAACTGACTTGTAGGCAATTAAGATTAAAGCCGTTCTTCATCCAAGGAGGAAGAGGTGTTTAACTGCTATCTGTTTTGGAGTTGGATCAAAAATGACAGAAACACCAGTGTAAGTGAGAAGGAGAGAACCATTTCTGATTGACTGGAAGAAAAGGAGATTTCTCACTGATTAGGAACCTGAGGAGAGGCAAATGGAAAACTTCTAAAAGATTCTAGATGGGTCTTAAGGCGACTGAGAACTTTCCCACGGCAGCTCTGTGGGAAGAGATGCTGAACTACTGGTGAAAAATGGGGTGAACAAACAAAATAAATAGGAATGCCAGGCTTCTGTTTCAATTCAGGGTCCCCCGACAGTTCTCTGTGCCACATAAGCAGGGAATCTTGTTCTCCTCAATTGGGAACTTGTAGTCATATGTAATCTCCTCATTGATGCTGATGGGCTGCTTGGAGTAGATCACGATCTTCTTCTGGGACTCTATCGTGATGACTTTGGCATAGCAGTTGGGCTAAAGAAAGGAAAGACAGACCTGAGTGAAGAGTCCCTTAAAGAAAGCAGCAGGCCACCTCTTGCCAAAGCCTTTCAAACTCCGTTCTGCAGCTGCCATTGTATTAGAAAGGAAGGGGAACCCAAAAGCCACTTGGGACTGAAACAAACAGATGCTGGGAACAAGGGAAGTGGCAAGGGAAATGTACATTCTTGATTGATCAACATTCTACGAATGAGTTCACGAGGGCTCTTCCCTTTTCCCTTACGCCACTGTCCCAAGACATTTCTTGATAGTTCCGATAGACAACTAGAGTCCTGACCCTGGCAAGGCTTTAAATGCTATTAGGCAGAGAGCAAGAGACCAGAGCAGGCTGCCCCATTCTAAGGAGGGCCAATATATTAAATGCTAAGTCTGTTGAAGGAATCTCTTCTCTTCTCGTCTCCCTCCCCCTCCCCTCTCCCTTGTGTGCATGCAGCCACGTGCCCATTCAAGGGTAAAGGATAAACTTAGCACAGAATGGGCAGCAGCAAGAATCGCAATAAGGGGCCATCTCCACATAACTTACCGTGCAGCAATGATTGATGAAACGAGCAAGATTGCCACACTTGGTGGCATCAATGATTGTGTCATGGTCCACACGGAAAAGATAGCTGCTCCCGATACCTTCCTGGGCGTACCGCTTCTCACGCATATCAGCCACCATCTTTGAAAAAGAATGAGCACAGCAGAGACTCAGAATAGAAGTGAAATTCCCTCTCTTAGGGGAAAGGAAGGGAGGGGGGTAGCCATCATACTGTGCAAACTGCAACTGCACAGTCTTCCAACTAGTCCTTTCCATGCTTTTATCCAGGTGGATGAAAATCAGCTGGCATTTATTCAATCCACTGTCTAAACAAACTCTCAGCATTGAGAAAGCAGGGCTGTTCCATGCAGCCTTCACAGCACCCTCTAGTGCCAATTAGCTGCAGGTGCCTCTCCCACAGACCAACACTAAAAGCCTTACATGAACACTCAGGTCAAGTTCCCCTCAATTTCATTACATTCTCCTGTTTCATTTATAGCTGCTACACATTTTCACTATTTATAAAAAAAGCAACAATAGCTAATTTAAGGACAGTAAAAGACAGGCAAGGGAAGAGGTCATCTTCCAAATAGGATCCCAATAGTTCTCTTGATATATCACAATCAGAAGCGTCAGAGAAAAAAAGAATCTAACTATGGCATTATCTGTCTTGGAAACCATTCAAACTTTATATTTTATTTTTTAAAGGGCTCATATATAGGAAAAGACCAGAGACTTCCTTAATTTTATCAGGTTTAGCATCTCACTTGACGCTTGAAAAAAATGAAAGCTATGATTGAGGCTGGAAGCACGATTTGGACTACTCCATGGATAGGAAATCTGAATCAACCCACAAACCCGTAAGTACCAACACTCAGCAGCAAATTGTTGAATGTTGACAATCTGATTTTTCATAGTAAAAACTGAATTAATATGCCCTAAACTTTTAAATAAGCTAAGCACATCTAAAATTCAAGCAATAACCAGAAAATGAACATTAACAAAAGTAGGAACTTTAAAAATATGAGGATTAAATCAATTAAATTAAATTAATTCAAGCAATAACCAGAAAATGATCATTAACAAAAGTAGGAATTTTAAAAACATGAGGATTAAATCACGAAAAACTCTACTTTGCATATCATTGCCAGTTTTCTACTACCCAACTGGACCAAAAAAGAAAAAGCATCTATTTGCTGAACTTTTAGTAATGGCTATCACCTGCTAATCAGAAAATACAATGATTAACCAAAAGAAAAAAGTGCTATTAAAACCAGAAAAAAAGCATAAATAAAATTTACAGAAACTAAAAGTATGCCTATAGAATGTTGATACAGGACTAGCATATATTATTAAATCTAACCATATTAATCATCTAGTATTCTATCTTCTAGGTTTCAGTAAAATGTGTTATTTTAATTCTGTGATATTTATATAATAGGTTCTTAATATTCTCTTTATTAAAAGCAGATCAGAGAAAACAAAATAAAAAGAATATGGATATTCTATCAATATTAATTACAGATGTTAATGTCCCAAACATTACAACTGTTTTTCTTCAAAATTAAATAAAATCAACATATTAAAAAACAGCACACATTAAATTACAGAAATAGTTTTGGTCTTAAGGTGAATTACTTGTTATTAAAAATCTCCATCACGTTGTTGCATCCAACATCTGGCAGGACTGATGAAAGTATTAAAAAGCAGTAGTAGTATTACCTTATAGAGCTCAGTTTGCTTTTGCTTGCTTACCTGGCGGATGTTCTGCCCCACATATTCAATGACCATTTCATCGGCAGCAATAGGCTCCATTGCAAACAGGCCCCACTCATGAATTCGACTCCGTCCAAACCGGAGTTTCTTTTTTCGGAACTGTAAGGAAATATAAGGAAGAGGGAAACCCCAGCAATGGAGTGTAAGTTCTTTATTCTGAAGCTGAGAGAAACAGCCTTGTGTACACACAAAAAAAAACCAGCATGTAAACTGGCTTATATTATGTCCCAAAGGTGCTTTTTTTCAAGAGGCAACTGGACTTTATGGTTTTTATCTGAAGATGTTTCACTTCTCATCCAAGAAGCTTCTTCAGCTCAGTTTTCAGAGCAGAAGAAGCTCCTTGGATGAGAAGCAAGACGTCTTCAAAAAAAACAACCAGAAAGTCCTGTTACCTCTTGAAAAAGCACCTTTGGGACAACCATGACTTGGACAACTGAGATTCTCCACAGGATTCTATTATGGTTTTATTGTTTTTTTTTAAAACATAGGATGATCAGTCCTCAAACTTCTGAAGAGAAGTTGCACAAAAAACAAAATGCGTCTTAATTTTTGGCCAATTATAAAATAAAATATCTAAAATAAATGAAAAGGGGAAAAGGAGTTATTTAATTTACAGTACTATTACTGTTCATCTATTTAAATAAAAAAAATGCTTTAATATATTCTAGGCTCCCAACCCTACCTGACAACTTCTCTTCTATCCCCCCCCAATTTGCTTAATAAAATCGCTTTGGTACCTTCAGTTGATTAAGTTTCAGAAGGTCACTATCAAGGATGGCAGAGGTGCCGATGGCACTCAGCAGACGCCTTTGCTCAGATCGTCGTTCTGACAAGATGCGGTTGGTGCCCTGGGAAGGCATAACAAGCTTGTTAGAAATAATGAATGTAAAGGAAGCAGTCAGGAAAAAAATCTCATTATTTGAATTATGGATGTATCCATCCTTGCAAGATGACAATGCCTTAAGGTGGACAGTGTTTCTTAATCTTGGCAACTTTAAGTGGTGTGAACTTTAACTCCCAGAATTCCCCAGAGCATCTATTGGTGTAATTCTGGGAGCTGAAGTCCACGTTACTTAAACTTGTCAAGGTTGAGAAATACTGGTCTATGGCAGCAAAAATGATACTAGAATTTCTCACATATACTAAAATAAACATACAAATTAACAATCAATTTGCATACTATACTGCCAACAGTTACAGCTTTTCAAAAAGTCTCCCATGCTGAGAGTGCCTTAGGAGATACATATACTTTCTAAATTTTGCAATTTGAATATTATTTTCCATAATGCAGTAAGGTTTAACTCATATACATTGATAATCTATAGGCCTATAAAATGATAATTTATATGCCAATAAATAAATCTAAATACTTAAAAATCTATAAATAAAAAACCTGAATATCATAAATGAACAATAACTAGTTCTAAATCATGGTATGGCTAACATATGCATATTCCATTACATAAAATAACATTAACAGGTTGTTCCTTCTATAGTTACCAGGTTAATTGGTTGGAGCAATGATATGACATAAAATGAGAGCACACTCAACATTTCCACTTCACATAAATTGCACTTATGCATTGTTTTCCAATTCTTCTGTTTTCTGCTATTTGATTTTCAGTTTTAAAAATAGTTCCAATTTTCATTAATAAAGGAAAACGACTAACCATTTTAAGCAATGTCTTGTGAATCCTAAGAACATTGAAGAATTGCTGAGAAACAGTCCCAGATTGCTGGTAGTGGATCTTCAGCATCTTAATCTTAACACCTGACTTTGTCAATGATTGCAAAATGTAGCAGTAGAAAATTTAACACGGATTAAGAAAAATCCGGTTAAAGCATGAAGCTGAAAATGATTGTGAGCCTTCTCTCCTACAAGGTTTAAGAATTATCGTGGTGCAGAATTTTTCACTGTGGTTTATAGCCAGTCCTAGTCTTTATAATATGTGAGGATCTACCGATACCTATGCTCATTGTGTTTCCATCAGTAATTTCTGGAATCAATGCTGCATAAAACATACTAAACAGATGAGCACATCACAAGAACAGGGCCAAACCTGGGTATCAGTGGTGTCCAACTGCTGCACTGTGACTGGGCACATGTCAACGTATTTGTCCTTCTCCTTCTTACTGATGTGGTAATAGCCCTCACTACGAGCACAACCTGTTTGATGTTCCCGCAGGTCAGACAATTTCCTCTTCCGTTTGGGATTTGCAATATTTGTGAGTGGAGGCAGGACAGTCAAGGAGAAATACCATATAGTGCTGATGATGTTACCTTGTTAGGAAGTGGAATGTCTACAAGCAAACAATCAATTAGCAACTACAATTGGGACTGACCACTTGGTTAAGTGAAACAGTCAAAGTGAAACTGTAACTATGCTTGTGATATTACTTCAGCTGATCCTTTGCTTTACAAACCCGCGAAGGTTTTAAATACAAGGATTAGTCATAAAGTTACTTTTTCATCACAGTCATAACTGAAAACAGTCACTAATTCAGACAGCTGCTAAATAAAGACCATGTGTATCTTTTGCAATTTGTTTTAACTACCTAAAAGTCTAGTATAGTAGGAAGAAGTAATCCCAAATGGAATGTTGTTGTTTTTCCTTTGAGGAAGTAGTTTCACTTATCATTCTAGAAGCTTCATCAGTTTTGGCAGGATGGTGGGGGTAATGGAAGGATGGATTCCTTCCATGGCCTCAACCATCCTGCCAAAACTGATGAAGCTTCTTGGATAAGAAACGAAACATCTTCCTCCTCCTCAAAGAAAAAACAGTCTAGTTGCCTTTTGAAAAAGCACCTTTGAGAGGAGACTGAATAGCAGCTCTGGAGGAGAGATAGTATCATTGCACTTAAAATATCTTATACACCAAAGCTTCTATTGTTTTGAAATATAAATGTTTTTATGCTATGTACTCCATGTTTGATAGAATTCCATTAAATTTGCCCAATGAAGTCTAATAGTTGGAATATGAAATTACCGTATTTTTTTTGCTCCATAAGATGCTCCAGACTATAAGACGTACATTAGATTTAGAGGAGGAAAACAAGAAAAAAAAATCTGCCCCTGCCTCCTAGCATCCATCGGTATTCATCTGGCTAGCGTCCTTGCAGCAAACAGCAGATAGCCTGGTCAGCTTCAGCATGTTATCGCAGCCTGATTCAGCAGCTGATTGGCAGCTGGATAGGCCTCCGGAATACTGCTGATCAGCTGTTCCAGGTGATGGGGATTGCTGCTGCCGCTTATCACTACCAAATGGGCTGAAAATGGGATACGTGGAGGCCAAAAACGGGGCATGCGGAGGCTGAAAATGGGGCAAGCAGAGCCGAAAATGGCCGAAGGGTGGGGGCCAATGGGTGGGTTCAGCAATATTTACTCCATAAGACACGCAGACATTTCCAGCCACTTTTGAGAGACAAAAAAGGGCATCTTATGGAGCAAAAAATACAGTAACTCTTTTCCTACTTTCTTTAGATAAAATAGATAATACAGTAAGAAAGATGGAAAGGCCTAGATCACGCTGACATTTTGCGACATTTTTTCTCTTCGCAGAGCTGGGGTGGGCACAGCCTGTACATAACGTATTTGGCCCATGCGCCTCCAGTTTGGCATTTCTGCCCTAGATGTATTGACACTACAGATTCCATTTTGGTTAACAGCCATTCCTTCTACCTAGAGAATTGCAGATCTTTGAAGGAAAGGAGGGAAGAGGACTAGAATGTGCAAAAGAGGATTCCCAGAAGAATTCAATAAAATATAATACTCAGAAATCTCCGCTGATAGTATAATAAAATAATGTTAAAATGGGATAGAGAAGCTGTCCAGATGCTGAACTACAATTCCCAACCTGGTCTGTGCTGTAAGAACACTGACAACTGTAGCACAGAGGTACCTGGAAAGCCACAGGTTTGCTATCCTTTCAATACAAGTTCATGAGAGCCACAGCCTACCCACAAATTTAACACATATTTCAGGAAGGATATTGGTGTGCTGGACCCAATGGGTGTCATTCAGCCAGTCTGTGCTATTGTCTTCATGCAACAAACGCTCATACATCAGTCTCAAGTATTTCATATCTTCGAAATCTAGCCCTGAATTCCAGATGTCATACAAGATTGTCATCTGTTCAAATTCACTGCGGGTCTCAAAGACTGGGGGCGGAAAAGGGGGCTGGGTAGGGGTGTGCTTATGTGAATGAGAGCGCAGAGATCTTCTACGAATCTCCCCTTCGTCACTGCTATCAAGGCTCTCATCATCCTCTTCCTCTTCCTCCTCCTCCTCCTCACTCTCAGAAGGGAACAGACTCTCTGGGACAAAAGGTAATGCTCCTAGATCCTTTACCACCTCCTCCTTTAGGCCATGTGGAGGTTTCTTCATCTGTGGCTGCTGCTGGTCTGGGACAGCAGGTATCTTAGGCTTTTCGAGGGGTTGGGGAGATGGGGGCGCCAGTGCTACAAGATCGCCCACTTCAGATTCAGTTCTGACTTCACTGGCATCTGCCACTATCTCCTCCGGAGCCTCCAGAACCTCACCAATGTGCTCATTAAATACTTCCATCTGCAACAGGTCAGCAGAACCAAGTAGTGCTGCCTCATCGTGTTTCCGGGAGACAGTTACTGGTTTTGCACGCACTGCCATGGTATAGTTATGCTCCATGAAGATGCTGCTGACTTCAAGGGATAACACGGGTGGCAGAAGCAGACGCTTCGGCTCCTGAGATTCATCCGAGGTCTCCTCCAAATCTTCTCTACCTGCAACGGTGGGCATCTTGAGAGCCACATCAGCCAGTACAGCCAGGTCAGGCTGATTGGCCAGCTCCAGTAGCGAGGAAGCCCCCATCTGCTCACGCATGTGCAGTCTATCTTCCTCTGGGGGTTGTGGTATCCTCAAATGTTCTGAGTTTCGGGAGCGAGAACGGTTTCGGGAGCGACCAGTTGGCATATCCTCTGACCAACACTTCACAAGAGAAGCGTGGTCTGCTGGCAGGTTGCTGATTGTCCTTTGACTTGCTTTTGGCGGCTCCCGCCTGCGGCTGGGAGGAGCCACTAGCTTTACCGGGGAGGCTGGGGGAGGCAAGGAGCAAGTAACTAGAACAGGGGTATCTGAAGTTAAGGACACTTGGGGTGGTAGCATGGGTTCCACAGGAACTAATGGAGATTGTGCTTCCTCTATGGGGACAGGAGGAGGAGGTGGGGGCAGTGGGGCTAGGAGACCCAAAGGTGCCAATTCCAGTGGCTTCTCCAAGGTCCCTTCATCCTCACCAGGAGCTGAGAAGGACACTGTTTTCCGGCGTTTCTTGGGTGGTGGCAGAAGTGGAATGGGTGAGGAAGATCGTTCTTGTCGTGTTCGCTCTTCTGGGGCTATCCAGACACCTTTCTCCTCTATTGCTGGGACTAGGAAAGTATCATTCTGAGGTAAAGTAGGCTTCTCCTCAACAACATGGCCTATATGAGAGATAAAGTTTATGTTAGTGATTTAAGGAGTCCTTTCAGGGCTAGGTATAATAAAGATATAAAAGATGTTCTTATTTTCAGCAATGAAGGGACCAAAAAAGTCTTTATCTATGGATTCTTGATTTGGTCTATTTATTTAAATGGAAATTTTAATATTAGATTGCTAACATTTGTAGCTTAGCATTAAAGAAGCAGGACAGGAAGAGTCTTGATACTTTTGAATTGGTGTCTGTCAGCCCTGCTGGGTAAACTAGAGAGACAACACAACTAGAGGAACTAAATCTACCTTATTGAAAGGGTATATTAAGACAATTTTGCATGTCTGAATGTAGCAAACTTCCTGGTGTCATTTTTAGCTGCTTGATTTATGAGAGCGGGCCTTTTCTAAGTTTCTCAGGGCTCCTCCCTCTCTTGTCTGATTGCTTCCCAGGCAGTCAAGGAAACAACCAAATGAACCCTCTAACAAAGAAATCCGAGGCACAATGACCAGTTCCAAATTATCCAGGATAATCCAAATGACCAAGATTTTTCCCCTTAAATATGGTTTTTAGATTGCAATGACCTACTCTTATCCGTTGGCAATCAAAGCAACCATAGCTTCTCTTGGGGAAGGCTTGAATGCAAAATGATACCAGTACCATAATGGGAGGTGTACAACATTCCATCAATTCAAAGCTGTTTGGAGGTCAGACACTTCTAACACGGTTAAAATAGGGAAATAGAGGACACTGACATTCCCTAAACTCCGCTGCTACCTAGCCTGGTAACAAAATGTTCAGAAATCAACCCATAATATGCTCACAGAACGAACCTTCATCCTCATGGTTAAATAACTTGTTTCACAGTCAAAGCAGCTAGTTTGCACACACAAATTAGCCATTCTGAGAATGACCATTTGGTGTTTCAAATACAGATAGTCTTTGACTTATGATCACAACTGATCCCAAAATTTATGTTGCTAACTAAGAATTTGTTAAATGAGTTTTCCTCCATTCTACAACCTTTCTTGCCACAGTTGTTAAATGAATCACTGCAGTTTTTAAATTAGTAACACGGTTATTAAGTAAATCTGGTTTCCCCATTGAGTTTGCTTGTCAGAAGGCCACAAAAGGGGATTACATGGCCCTAGGACACTGCAACCATCATAAATATGAATCAGCTGCCAATCCGAATTTTGATCACACGAGAATGGGGATGCTACAATGGTCGTAAGTATGAAAAACAGTCTTAAGCCACTTTTTTGAGCGCCATTGTAACTTTAGTCACTAAACGAACTACTGTTAGTCTAGGACTATCTGTGTGAAACTTTTCCACATTTCATTTGGAATGTTTTGCATTTCCCTTAATATCATTATGTCCAAGCAAAATGAACTCTTCTCCCTATTCCTATTCATGATAATTTATTATTAATTAGGCTGATTTGTAATCTATCATTTGCGTGGCAAGATTCTAAGGCCTGTTAAAAGAACCTTAGGCTGTGAAGGCTCCAGGTACAACAATAGTGATGGTTAGGTGGAAAAGAGACAGGAGAAAAATAGATGCCACATGATTTGGTGTGACCAATTGAAGATGGAAAGACAGATGTGAAAGCTCATACAAAGAGGCCAGAGTTAAAATGGGTCAATCTTGAACATATCCATTCTGAGGCAGTATCAGAAAAACACTTGGAAATGTCTGGTCCAGAAAGAGGGGGCTGAGCGTTATCAGCAGAAAATTGGCACCAAAACCGTAATACAGAATTAAGTCATCTAGGGACAGCATACATGTGTACAAAGCCCTGAGGTTATTCTTGAATTAATAGCTGCAAACAGGGCAAATTACTCCTAGCTCCAAAGCACAGAAATCATGATAAGATGCAGCGGCTGTCCTCCCCATCACTCTTGGAAAGATCAATCGGCTTTCCCTAGGGAAATCCAGAGCTTAGCATCTTACCTTGAAGGAGAGCTGCTTCTGACTTCTTGCCCATCTCAATGCCTGTTGCTGGCCATATTCTCTTTTCCGTGCATCCCAATGACTCCAGTGGAGTGGCAGAGCCATCTATTTCCTCCATGCTCTCAACCTCTTCCTCATCAGATGACGATGATGATGATGACAAGGAAGATGAGGAAGAGGAGCTGCTTTCGGAATCAGAAGTGCTGTCACTGTCATCATCAGACTCCTCATAAGGTGAATACTTGGACGAACCATCGCTATCACGATCTGGATCAAGGATAAAGTACAACAAAATAATAATTCCAAGATTTTCCACATGTTGCATGATGACGGGTCCAGAATTTAGCCTTTTCAGGATTCCATTGATATTATTATTGTTTCAAAGGAGAACAATACATTTCAATGTGAAGTGAACTGAAGAAACAAGACGGCTGGATTTTAGACACTTGTATAATTCTTTGTCCTTCCTTCTGGACTGAAAAACATCTGCAAAGTGTTTTCTTTTATACACTTATGGGAAAATAAATAAGGACCAAACTGAATACTTTACTCCGAGTTTAGTTTGCAGTGAGTAGCACATGGATATACACTGCTCAAAAAAATAAAGGGAACACTTAAACAACACAATGTAACTCCAAGTCAATCACACTTCTGTGAAATCAAACTGTCCACTTAGGTAGCAACACTGATTGACAATCAGTTTCACATGCTGTTGTGCAAATGGAATAGACAACAGGTAGAAAGCATAGGCAGTTAGCAAGACATCCCCAATAAAGGAGTGGTTCTGCAGGTGGTGACCACAGACCACTTCTCAGTTCCTATGCTTTCTGGCAGATGGTTTGGTCACTTTTGAATGCTGGCGGTGCTGTCACTCTAGTGGTAGCATGAGACGGAGTCTACAACCCACACAAGTGGCTTAGGTAGTGCAGCTCATCCAGGATGGCACATCAATGTGAGCTGTGGCAAGAAGGTTTCCTGTGTCTGTCAGTGTAGTGTCCAGAGCATTGTCCAGACACCAGGAGACAGGCCAGTACATCAGGAGACGTGGAGAAGGCCGTAGGAGGGCAACAACCGAGGATCAGGACCGCTACCTCCGCCTTTGTGCAAGGAGGGACAGGAGGAGCACTGCCAAAGCCCTACAAAATGACCTCCAGCGGGCCACAAATGTGCATGTGGCTGCTCAAACGGTCAGAAACAGACTCCATGAGGGTGGTATGAGGGCCCGACGTCCACAGGTGGGGGTTGTGCTTACAGCCCAACACTGTGCAGGACGTTTGGCATTTGCCAGAGAACACCAAGATTGGCAAATTCACCACTGGTGCCCTGTGCTCTTCACAGATGAAAGCAGGTTCACACTGAGCACATGTGACAGACGTGACAGGGTCTGGAGACGCCGTGGAGAACGTTCTGCTGCCTGCAACATCCTCCAGCACGACCGGTTTGGCAGTGGGTCAGTAATGGTGTGGGGTGGCATTTCTTTAGGGGGCCGCACAGCCCTCCATGTGCTCGCCAGAGGTAGCTTGACTGCCATTAGGTACCGAGATGAGATCCTCAGACCCCTTGTGAGACCATATGCTGGTGCGGTTGGCCCTGGGTTCCTCCTAATGCAAGACAATGCTAGACCTCATGTGGCTGGAGTGTGTCAGCAGTTCCTGCAAGACGAAGGCATTGATGCTATGGACTGGCCCGCCCGTTCCCCAGACCTGAATCCAATTGAGCACATCTGGGACATTATGTCTCGCTCCATCCACCAACGCCACATTGCACCACAGACTGTCCAGGAGTTGGGGGATGCTTTAGTCCAGGTGTGGGAGGAGATCCCTCAGGAGACCATCTGCCACCTCATCGGGAGCATGCCCAGGCGTTGTAGGGAGGACATACAAGCACGTGGAGGCCACACACACTTTTGAGCCTCATTTTGACTTGTTTTAAGGACATTATATCAAAGTTGGATCAGCCTGTAGTGATTTTTTCCACTTTAATTTTGAGTGTAACTCCAAATCCAGACCTCCATGGGTTGCTAAATTTGATTTCCATTGATAATTTTTGTGTGATTTTGTTGTCAGCACATTCAACTATGTAATGAACAAAGTATTTAATGAGAATATTTCATTCATTCAGATCTAGGATGTCTTATTTTTGTGTTCCCTTTATTTTTTTGAGCAGTGTATTAGTAATACTGCTACTGTTCTGCTTACCTATGGATTAGAGAAATGCTCTGAAAATGGTATGGATGGAGGGAGATAATCTTGGGAGTGGTGGAGGTAGTGAGAGCACATATGGAAGAAATGAATTCATTAAAAGAGGTATAAAACACATTGCTAAGAATTTGAAATTATTTGTTTGAATAATTTACCTGGCTATACACTGCAGTTCTCCAGATAGCATACAATAAACCAAAAAACAAATAAAAACAACCCCCAAAACAAAACAAAATAAACAGTTTCAATTTAAACCCAGCTTTAATTTCCACAGGTATCAAAAAACTGGTATTACAATTACCATGATGATACAGATAATGGCATGTCACCATGTATACCAGCTAATGAGGTCTCTCATCAATCAATTATTAACTGAAAAATACCTTGTTCCCTCTTTCTGCTGTGTCCTCCGGCACCTTGTTCATCTTCACGGCGCTCTTCCTCTTCATCCTAGGAAGACAGTGACATAAAGTTCTCAAGCCCAAAGTCTGGCTAGAATTCCCAAATCACAGAGCAGTAGTTTTATCCCAAAAGACATTTAAGGCTTGCAGAATTATTCTGAATTCTACAGAGGAACCATTTCCTTTGGGAGGTTTTTTTGGAGAAACATGACAAGAAAAGAAAGGATTTAAGGTTCTTCATGCTATCTGACCAAGCACACAAGGATAACTCAGGATCTAGAGGTCAATAGGCCTTCTGTAACCAATACATATTCAAACTGTTTCCAAGTTAATTTGTGGTGGGAACCAACTTTAACATGGATGATCCACAAATATCAAGAGTACATAAGCATAATGCTGGCAGGAACAGCTAAAACAATGTTAGCTTCCTCTCACCTTCTCCTGAGGAGGAGTCCTCAGATGCCTCCTCTCCTTCACTGTCCAGACAGAAAAGTTTTCGCCGCTTTCCTGGACCTTTGATCCTTTCATCGTCCCTCTTGGAGGTTTTGGGTATTTGTAAGGATTTTTTATCTGCAAAGTGGTAAAGAGGGAAAATGAAGAAAATAGCAAGTGACACCAAGGAACTTCATCTCCCTTTCCTGCTGCAGTGACATAGGCTGAGCCTCTCCCAAGACAATGGGACCAATGAAGAAGAAAAGCAACATTAGCATTCTCAAAGGGGTAGTATCTTCTAAACCTCCCTGGGCAGCCCATTTCCATCACAGCTGGTCAAATCTGTTCCATTTTTTTTTTACTAGTTCTGTGTCAAACCTATTCAGACTCTAAACCAGAGAGCAGGGACAGAATGCTTTTTATTCAGATCATGGGAACGTTCCTGGCTAAAGCAAAGGATACCTATGCTTTGAATTTTTTTTAAAAAAAGTCATCCTCTCGCCGATTATAAAAGGCTAAAGAGTATAATCAACAACCTGGAGGTGAGGCTACGCACCTTCCGCATCCTCTTCAGCAGGAGTAGAAGGGCAGGGCTGCTTCACTTCGCTGCACTCTGAGATTTCAGAGGGTTCTTTCCTTTTCACCTGTGGCAAAAGTAAACAATGGGTTTCCTGAGTAGAGCACCATTTTTCAGATGGCAAACAAACTAAATCATTTGCCCCTGAAGAAATATGAGTCCCACTCTGTACAGCTTCCTGAACAGGCCTCCAGCCCCAGAGGATACCCTGGCCTTTAGTATAGAATAGAACAACAGAGTTGGAAGGACACTGAAGGACTTCTTGTCCAACCCGCTGCTTTGGCAGGAAACCCTATACCATTTCAGACAAATGGTTATTCAATCTCTTCTTAAAAACTTCCAGTGTTGGAGCATTCACAACTTCTGGAGGCAAGTTGTTCCACTGATTAATTGTTCTAACTCTCAGGAAATTTCTTCTTAGTTCTAGTTGTTTATCTCTTTGATTAGTTTCCACCCATTGCTTCTTGTCCTGCCCTCAGGTGCTTTGGAGAATAGCTTGACTTCCTCTTCTTTGTGGCAGCCCCTGAGATATTGGAACCCTGTTATCATGTCACCCCTTTCATTAAGCTTGACATACCCAATTCCAGCAACTGTTCTTTAAGTTTTAGCCTCCAATCCCCTGATCATCTTTGCTGCTCTTCTCTCCACTCTTTCTAGAGTCTCAACATCTTTTTTACATCATGGAAACCAAAACTGTATTCCAAGTGGGGCCTTGCCAAGGCATTATAAAGTGGGATTAACACTTCACGTGATCTTGACTCTATCCCTGTTTATGCAGCCTAGAACTGTGTTGCCTTTTTTGGCAGCTGCAGCACACGGCTGGCTCATATTTAAATGAATGTCCACAAGGAGTCCAAGATCCCACTCACAGTTACTATTATTGAGCAAGCTAGCAAATATACTTTATCTGTGCATTTTGTTTTTCTTGTCTAAATGTAGAATCTTACTTTTTTCATCATTGAATTTCATTTTGTTAGATAGCACCCAATGTTCAAGTCTGTCAAGATACTTCTGTTTCTTAAGCCTATCTGTATCTTAAGACTTACCTTGAAGGAGGGGAGTCTGAGGACTCCTCGAAAGCCAGTCCCAAAGCCAAAGCCCTCCAGGCCACCAGTCCCACCACTCTTGGCCCAGTCCACTAGAGACAGAAGGGCGGGTTCTTTCAGTTTGGTTTTGTCCTTCTCCTCTTCCTTGACTAGCTGTTTAACAGTGTTCTGGAAAGGCTAAAGACAACAAGATTGCAGCATTGATTATGGAAAAATTACGGGCATGGTGGAAGAAAGTAGCATTCTGGAAGAAAGGAGGGTATACAATAGAAGAGTCTAAAGTAGTAAGCTGGCCTATAGAACTACAATCTGAGAACTATTTTATTAATCTCAAAGTTTATGAAAGGATCACTTCTTATAAAGGTTGCCAACCTATATACCTGTGTACTATTGTCTTTCTCTTGCTTTCTCTCTCTCTCTCTCTCTCTCTCTCTCTCTGGCCCAATATTGCTAAACTACTCAAATAGACAATACAGGTAGTTCTCAACTTACGACCACAACTGAGCCCAAAATTTATGTTGTTACATGAGAAATATGCTGTCACTTTGCTCCATTTTATGACTTTTCTCACCACATTTGTTAAGTGAATCACTTTAGTTCTTAAATTAGTAACACAGTTGTTAAGTGATCCTGGCTTCCCCATTGACTTTGCTTGTCAGAATATCACAAACGGGGATCAACTGACTCTGGGACCTTGCAACCATCACTGCTGTAAGTTGAGAATTACCTGTACAGAGATAACCTATCTCCCATTTCCTTCCAATCTGCCTCAGGTGGGTGGTAACCCATCCCTTCCATTCCCCTGCCGCAAAATCACCTTGGCCTTTTCCTCTTTGCACTCCCACCACTTGTCAAAGGTGCTGAAAGCCACATTCTCCACCATCTTGCGATTGAGGTCTCGCTGCATGATGTTCTTCATCTCCTGCATGAGGCTTGCAAGGACACTGTCCACTACACAGGCGTGTGGATCTTCAGGAAGTGGTGGGAGCGGAGCCACCTCTTCCTGATATCCCCATGGAGCTGTCCGGAAATCAAGATGCCTCTGTGGAGGGGGCAGAGGCGGCTGCTCCGAGGAATGTTGTTGTTGCTGCTGCTGTTGCTGTTGCTCTGAGGTCCCAACTGCTGATGGCTGCTGCATGAAAAGCTGGTCTCGCTGGAAGTGGTGAGTGCCCTGCTCCAATAAGTACCCAGCACCATACAGAGGACGACCACAAAAAGAAGCTGCATCTCGGTGATAGGAGAAAGGGTCCTCGTACTGGCCTTTGCTTTGGCGCAGCTGCTGAAGGCGGCTAAGCATCTGGGTTTGCATCTGGAAAGACATGGGCATCCCACCCCACTGGTTGCCAAGCCTGTTCATGAGCTCCATGGAGTTGACAAAGTCATAGATGTGGGGAGCACCACGGCCTCCACCCACCACATTTGCTCGTCCTCTGAAATCGGACAGGCGATGACCAAGACGGGGACCGACTTGGCCAAAATTAGGGAGTGAATGGGTTTTACCCGCCAGGTGAGGGAGGGAGACGGACATGAGAGGCTGGATTGGATAAGAGGGCGGTGGTTCTGGATGATGGTGGGAAGTAAAGGAGGACACCCCCAATTGCATGTGGCCCAGAACTGATGGCATCACAGAAAAATGAGGGTCGGACACCCCTGCCACAGGAGTTGCAGGCTCAACTTCGGCTTCATCTTCAGAAATTTCCATGTCTTCACCTGAAGACTGCTGAGATGCCTGATTAAGAATAGGAAAGAGAACAGCAAAGAAAGTGGTAGAGTGAATGAATTAGGCAGATAATCTATTCGCCTGAAGGCAGTCCAATCAACACTCACTTGCAGCTTGCAAAATATGAGTTCACCATTCCTGCATTCTCCTCATCTGACCAATCTAATAAAGCTACGAATATTCTCAGCTTAAAAATCAAGAAAAACAGGGCCAGATCTGCCAAACTTTAAAATGCTTGATTATAGAAAGGTTACTAGCCTGATTTCTAGTTCTAAACATTGCCTGGTTAAGTAACCCAATTGATTATCTGCAAGATCAACAAAATTACCATCTGATAAGCATGCAAATTAAGCTGACATACTATTAAAATGATTCACATTATATGCACTTAAAATTGCAAAGTTTTTAGTGCATACAGACAGGGAAAAGGGACACCTATGCATATTATGATCTAGCAGGCTTGTGTTCAAAATTGCAGAATAAAACTGTTCTCTGGCTGCTTCATTTTATTGTCCTAATATTCTTTGGGCACTAAACATGCTATTTTTTCAGGCCCATTTAGGGGTTTTACCTTAAATCATTTAAAAAACTACAACAATAGCACTTGTACTTTAGCAAGCTTCCTTAGACATCAGCCCTGAAACATTCTTCTGCCCCCAGAAGGTTGCTTGTTCAGAGACTGCCGATAGAGAACCCATTCACATCAATTCTATTAAAACAAAACAAAGCAGATTCCAAACCCTGAAAACCTACTCTGTCTTGCCCATTAGCCTTTGGGGATTCGTCTCCTGCTGCCTCATCCATGGCTGGCACCACATCTTCAAAGCTGACTGGAAGAGGTGGTGGTGGGGTGCAGGGGCCATGTGGCTCTGCTCCCTTGGGACCCCCTTTCTCTTCCTCTTCCTCTTCGGTGTCTGAACTGAGAAAAGAAAATTTGGACCGCTGCTCCTTCAGCAGCATCTCGATGCGGGAGTCCAAGCTGCTGTGCTGAGCAAAGGGTACACTCTCATTGGTAGTCTCAGGGACAGGGGAACCAGATCGGGCCGGTGAGGTCTGCACAGCAGGAGAACGGGATCGGTCATCAATCCCTGGGGCTACAGTCACTGCTGGACTGATGTTCTCTTTAGTTTCCTGAGAAAGAAATTCTGTGGGAGGCAGGGAGTTGGCTGCAAACGTTTCTGCCGTGGGGAGCAGCCGGTAATCCTGATCCACAGCATGGGGTTCTGCAGTCACAGAGAAGGACTCTGGGGTGGCTGTGTAAGATGGGTAGATCACACTGGGTGCTGGGAAATGTTCCACACTCTGCTGGGCAAAACCATGACTATTCTGGAACTGAATGCTTTCTGATGCCGTTGTTACAGATGAGGAGCAAGCTGCAGTGACAACACAGGTGGAAGGAGTAGTGGTTGTGACGGTGGATGGAAGAGTAGGATCATCCCGTTGAGAACGTTCTCTGTGTCGGGAATGGAAGCCAGAGTCCTCTCTCGGATGAGAGCGATGAGAGGAGGAGGAGGAGGAAGATCGCCCTGAGGTGGATGAGAGACGCTGATATCGGCTACTACTGGTTGTGGCCGCACCACTGCTGCTGCTGCTGCTGCTACCACCAAACTGTTGACTGTAAGGTGGGTAGTGATGGTCATTGCTGCGGTAGTGAGTGGAGGAAGATGAAGATGAGGATGAAACATATTGCCAGCGGAAGTACGAGTCTGAAAAGCTGTTCTCATGCCGAGACGATTTGTAGGACGTTGATTCTGGCTGGTAGCTTGAGTAGCCTGGGGTCCCTTGCCTTGGAGAGGAAAAGAAAGAAGCAGTTCCATGAGCACCTGCCCATCTTTTCTGCCCCCAATGAACTGGCTCTGAAAAGCTCCTACACTATTTGGGATGGTTTCCCCAAATCTTGTCTCGGGGGGAGAGAAGAAGAGAGAAACACTAACCTGCTAGAGTAGGCAGAATCCTGTGAATATGGTGTTCCTCCCCGAGGGGTATACGGAGTCCCCTGGGACTGTGGTGTATACTGGCCATAGGAAGAAGGTGTGTCCTGTCGGCCACTGGAGTATGGAGTGTCCTGAGAACAAGGGATGCCATTGCCAGGCGTTGAAGGCATTGTATTACACGGGTACAAGGAATTGGCCGAATGGTGTCTTCGAGACTCTGACTGTAAAAAGAATAAGGTTGACAATTGCTTGATATCACTTCTTGCCCAGAGCTAACATTCATGTGCAATGCAGAGCCAAGTGGCTCACGCCACGCTGCCTAATAGGTAAGCATCTGTCTTAGATGATACCTAACATTTTCTTAGCTCAGCTACTTCAATTACCAAAATGCACTCATGGCAAAATTGAAGACTGAGCTGCCTAAAGCAAGTGTTCAGCTACTACCTATAGGACACAGGAGAGTTGCAGGTAGGCAATGAATGCAGTTCAGCAGAGGGAAGGGAGCAGTATCCTAGAAAGCAGAAGTTAGTAACAGATTCTCTCTTGTTGGGCGATCAAACAATTAAGCAAGTCTTAAATAGGGAAGGAAACCTACAGGGGAGATCTTGTGAAGAAAAAGGAGCACCTAAACTAATCCGTTAGATTCAAATAAGTTTCTAAACTTACTGAATCAGGTAAGAACTTCTCATTCAGCATTTTGCTTCCAGTTGGGACAGTCTGGGGTGTGAAAGAGCCATTCACAATCAGTTCATAATATTTCATACGTTGTTGACCTGTAAAAACAAAAAAACAGTTGCCATTCAAAACCAGGGAGATGATACTAAATTAGGAGAGTGACTAAAGATGAGTTAAGCCTGTGGTGAGTTAAGCAATGTCCCTTTCACAGTGACTGGATCTGACAGGGGTTGGATGGGGAGCAACCGGTTGAAACTAAACCCTGGCAAGACCGAGTGGCCCTTGGTTTGGGGTTCTTTGAACCAGGGAGAATTGCCACCTTTAGTTTTGGATAGGGTGGCACTACCCCAAACAGATCCTGTGTGTAATCTGGGGGTTCTCCTGGGTTCGTGACTCTTGCTTGAAGAGCAGGTGGCGGTTGTGGCCAGGAGGACCTTTGCGCAACTGTGGGTTGTGCGTCAGTTACGGCCTTTCCTGGACCAACAATCCTTACTCATGGTCACTCATGCCCTAGTCACTTTCCATCTTGACTACAATGCGCTTACATTGGGTTGCCCTTGAAGAACATCTGGAAGCTCCAATTGATGCAAAATGCAGCGGCTCAAATGTTTTTGTAGACCGCGGTGTGCACATGCATCACCTCTCCTGCAGGAGCTGCATTGGCTGAAGATTTGCTTCCAGGTGCAATTCAAAGTGTTAGTTGTCACCTTTAAAGCTCTTCATGGCTTGGGACCAGGTTATCTGAGGGACCATCTCTTGCCAACCCATCAGAGAGGAGAAGCAGGGAATATTGCGGCTCCCATTCCCTAGGGCAGGGGTGTCAAACTCACAGCATCACAGCATTGTCACGTGACATATCAGGACTTTTTTCCCCTTTGCTAAACCGGGAATGGGCGTTAAACAGCCCTGCTCTAGGGACAGATACACATGGTAGGACCCAGAAGAAGGGCATTCTCCGTGGTGGGTCCCTCTCTGGAACATCATCCCAACAGAGATTAGAATGGCCCCCACTCTGACATTCTTTTGGAAGTCACTGAAGACCTGATTCTGCCAGCAGGCCTGGGGAATACAGAGTAGGATGGAGCCCATTAAATGGCTCATCCGAAGTCGTCGAGGCGGAGGGTTTATTTTATTTTATTATTTTATTATATGATTCTCTCTTTTATTAGTTTTATTGTTTTTTATCTGAAGTTTTTATATTCTTGTAAGCCGTCTTGAGTCACCATGTGCGAATAGGTGGCAATATAAATCCCTTAAAATAAATAAATAAATGGTCATTACCTTTGATGTCCAGCTGGGCATGGATGATGTTGCCCATGACTGAAGTGTTGTGCAGGTTTTTGACTGTCTCCTTCGCCCCCCTTGTGCTGGTGAAGAGCACCTTGGCCAGACCCAGATGTTTGCCATTCTTTGGATTATACAGAATCTCAATCTCCTCAATGTCACCATACTTTTTGCACATCTCACAGAGAAAGGATTCCTTGATGTTATCATTGAGCCGAGCAAAAGTCACCTCCTTCAGAGGGATCTGGCCCACGTAGTGCTCATCTAGCTGCAGCAATGACAGAAAGCAAGATGCGATGAGGAAGCTAAAATCAACTTCCAGTTCAGTTACATACCAATAATTAAGAAAATAGTTTTAAAGAATATTGATAAGGATAGACTCAGAAATCATGGTTCTGCTGAACTTTGATCATCTGGGTCCAGGTCTCTGGCCCTTGAAGTAGATATTTCTCCATTTAAATCCCAGATCTTATTAAGTACAATGTATTACCATTTCCTTGGCAATAATTTCCAAAACTAAAATGGACACTTCTATATACACCCACACACTTTGGATATCCTTTATTTATCCTGTACTTTTCTGAAAGTTTCTTCTTCTTTTATTTTTTAAGCACACATTTATTATCCATTGATATTTCACCAAAATTCATCCAAAAGAAATACAGAAAGTCTGAACAAAATGCAGCAACATGGTGTGTCCTCCTAGGAGCCACTATTGCTGTTCTTGGTCAGTTTTGAGAATTTTAGTTTTTATAAAAGAACTATAGCAATCTCCTTGAATACTACCTTATTTTTCAGCATCAATTTTGAAGGAGGTAGATATATATGCTTACTGTTTAAACTGACAGGGCTCAATTTCCCTACCAACTTACTCTTATCTTCCAACCTTCTTTATCCTGAGGGAATCTTTAGAAATGAAAGGAAATCTCAGAATGCATTTCCAAGAAATACATATGTGATACTTAGTGTTCTGCTAATGGATCTGGAGGCTTTAAGGGAATTGGAGAAAAATTATCTGTAACCAAGTAAGTGTAGCTTACCTTAAATTTTGGGACAGGAAGAGAAAGATCTCTGGTTTTAGACCATTTCCTATGTCTCGGATCCTGAACAACTTTTACAGGAGTGTGACCTGAGTCCTTGAGAAAAGATTCGAAAGTAGTGGTGATTCAAAATCCTTACTGACAAAATGGCATTAAGTACTTCTTGATTTTATCAAATTAATATAGTTGCCCATTTCACAAATCTGACTTTAGGAGGTATACAATAAAAACAGAATTACAAATAAAAATTTTAAAATCATTAAATAATTAAAACATAAATCTATTGTACACTATGCAGATTAATATTATTCTAAGATGGGCAACACATCAACAAATATCATTTGCAGCAAAAACATTCATACAATTAAGCATGATTCACTTAATGACCGTATCACTTAGTGAGGGAAGTTTGGTTTACAATTGTGGTCATAAGTCAAGTACTACCTTTATATGGACTTACAAATGTCAATTATATAAGGCACTAAACTTGAAAAAAGGTTTAAAAATCATTCTAGAATAATTTTCTTTCCAGGTTCTAAATGAAATTATTTTGTCACTATTAGTTCTGATACTTGGTAACATGCCCAGGTAAGGCAATGTTTAATTAAAAAAAACCTCACAGGCTATAATGAAAGTGAAACTAACACTCTGTACAGGAAGAAAAAAAGCAAATAGTAGAGAAGATTCATTCTACTTCAAGTAGCATCTTATTTCAAGGAAATAGAAGCTTGAAATCCCTCTGAATTATAGAATGCGGAATTTTTCTGAGTTATTTTTATTTTTTTTATGTGGTACAGTGCCAAGCTGAAACTGGCATTATTTAATTAAAGATACATATGCTTTATATGACTCTATATTCACATTATCTCCTGCCTAATCCGGAAGAATATTTAAAAAATACATTCAAGCAAAATCAAACTATCTAAAACTGAATTATTAGAAAATTAGTTCTATCAAACTTCAAGCACAGTATATATTAGAAAAAATTAAATTTAGAAAAAGGAAAATAGTGTTCCAATTCTAGGGGTGTGTAAAATGTTTCAACCACAAATTGTGAAATGTCCCATGCTGAGTGCAATATAGTATGTTGCTTTTTAGAAGTGTTTGGCATAAGGCTTAAATTTATTTCTGATTTCTTCTCAGCGGCACTTTTTCCACAAATCAAGCGATAGATAGATAGATAGATAGATAGATAGATAGATAGATAGATAGATAGACAGACAGACAAAAATTTCCAATCCTGTACTAGGATACACTATATATTTCAGAACAAACCATACTGATGTTAAAGTATGTTCTAGTTTTTATTTCACAACCTGAACTGTGTTTTAATACTGAGAAACTCGTAGTAAGATGTCATTGGCATTCAGATATTTAAATATTTCATGATGCAAATATTTTGACTGAAAAAATTTGCATACCTCAATTTAATACAGATTACAGCGGAATATATTTTATATTTCAGTGTGATTGCAAAATATTTCCTTTTCAGGAAATTAGAAGAACACCATGCTGAAGAAGACAATATTAAGCATCAACAAATAATTATATCATGGATGGCTTAGTGTGTAAAAGAGAAAATATATGTAAGTATGATTAGCAACTAAGAAACAAGGACTGTGATTTTCACAATGCTTCAAGGCCTGTTCCCATTTCTATGAATGTTTTTCAAAGAAGTCATTTCTCTTTTATGATAGCTCTTATTAAGAATTGATTGGAACTTTAAAAACAGAGAATCTTATTTATGGAATTCAAGCCCTGTCTCTTGCTTGAATTAGAAAGGAAAATATGGTTGACTTGAACTTCTCCATTTGCTGTTACACAGTAGACTATGGACGCTTGGAAACTAACAGGCTTCGAAACTACCAAGAACCTTATGCCTTCAGTATTATACCAGCACTCTTTCATAAGTCTTAATCACAATGCCCTTTTTGTAATGTTAAAATACATAGAAACTAACTATCTAAGAAACATTCTTGGAAATTTTGCCTTTTTATTCTACACAGAAAAACTTATGATGAACATGTGTTAGAAAAAGAAAGTAAGTTAAACTCCTACTGATTTTAGTGGAGTAAATGCTTGAGCATGCTAAGAAAATCACTGGCTACTATGAGATTTAAGCAGAAGTCTAAACACTACCTAAATCCAGTCAACTACTACCTTCCCCCTCACTAAAATCACCACCTTTTTTAGATGCCTAGATCATCAACAGGTTCAAATGTTGTCTCTTTAAGAGACAACACACAAGGTCCACTAGCCAAGTTTCACAACAGAAATCTATTGCATGCTAGATAGTACAAAATATTATCAAAATTGGCAAATGGTGTAGATGATGTTCCTAAAAGTTAAACTCAATATGAAAGAAGGAAATATCAGAATTTTTGGCCACACCCTTTGGAAAACTATGGAAAATACTCAGGTTCTTGTGTTAGCTAATTTATAAATGTATAATGACACATAAAGAAAAAGAGCAGTATGGAATGGGGAGCCTGTGGCAGTCATGAAAAAGCTGGACAAGGATCAGTGCAGAGTTGACTCATCCAAAGATTTGTGTCACACCGAATCTGCTCTCATGTAAGAGATAGAAAGCCAACTAAAATGTTAACACTCAGCAAAATACAGTACATGAAGAAAATAGGAGAAGCAATACACAGAATCTGGAAAAGATATTAAAAAAGAACACAGAGGTACAATTTAGTAAAAAGTAAATAAAAAACCCAATACTATTCACTTACATTAGTGCTGAAATGCACTCCGTCATAGCGGTAGATCTTGTGCGGGCCATCCTTAAGCATAGGATCAACAATGAGCTTGTAGTTTCTCCACTGGAAGTTAGGGGCTTTCTGGAAGTCACCCCCACCTTCCTGATCCATTCTGACTCATTTACACTGCAGGATGCACATGGAATCAAAGGAATATATTAAATCATGTGTTCATTTCTAGCAGAAGTAATTTCAATGAGAGAGCCTACTGCCATTCATTATTTTCATACTTTCAAACTCAGAATCACCATCTAAGGATATCTTTCTGTATATAAAAGAACCACAAGTTTTAATATTAAGCACTGTGAAACAATCTGTTCAGAAAATTTCTCCTGCATCTATTTCAAGATCTGTTTAGCATTCTCAAGCTACTTACAGCATTCAGAAGACTCCGTGGCTTATGCCAAAGTACCTGAATGTGCAGTTGACTTTGAAAATAGCTGAACCCCAGTTGCTGTGTTCACATGATATCCTAAGTTATAAGGCCTGATTAATGAACTTGCTCCCCCTTCCCCTGAATAAAGCTACTAAATCTCAAATACTTTTATATTCTTTGTCTATGGTCAGTTTACCATAATTGTCTCAATACAAGATAGACAATACTTCTGACTAAAACTACTAAAAGCTGGGGTCATTTTCTTTTTCAAGGAACCAGTGGGCATATTTATACCAATCAAGGCTTGTAGTCTACAGTACAAGGCTAATGTAATTCAGTATACTTAGAACAAAACAGAACTGCCTGGACTCATGATTCTATAGTCTTATTTGTTTAGAGGCAAAGTGAATCTGCAAAATGTAGCATATAGAAATTTGCTTAAAAGTGTTTAAACGAGAACATTCAGACTTTTTAACTTCATCTTTTTTTCTGAAAAGTAAACCTTTATTTCTATTAACTAAAGAAATATTTGGTTAGCAAATGATGTGCAATCTCAGAAACTGAAGTATGATCGAAGTAAGACTTCAATTTTGTTATATGAAGAAACAAAGAAAAATAAGCTGATAAGAAATAGTTCCTGAAAGTCAGAAAAATAATGATTCTTTAATAAAATTGTAATATTGCTTATTGAGGTATTTAAAAATGGGATATCTCCTCTATTCAGATATCCATCCCTGAATCAAATCATCCTGGAACTGAAGTAATGGGGACAGATGCATGACCAAAAACTGTTGGGAAAAACCTTGCCACAAAAAATTCTTTTAAAAAATTCCTGACTGTTTTATTTTATTTTCACTTGACCCTAAATCATACTTTTGTGTCAATGTATTCACAATCTGCCAGCAGATGATTTTTTTAAACAAAATACTGAATTAATTTTAAGTAGCAATCTTGGAAACCCTTGTAATTTAACATTCTACTCCCATATGCAGCTGCTAATTGCATAAGGACAGGGATACATATCTTAGAATACATAGAAATTATATCATAATAAAAGAAAGGAATAAATTTAAACCTGATGTAGATGATCTCTTCTGTGGTCAAACTACTGGTAAATTTCAATGTATAGCTATACAAGTATTTTTTTCTCCTTCTCAATAAAAGCAGGTAAGAGTTGGTTCAATCCATAATTTGAAACAGAATATCTAAGAGACTAGGAAGAAAGCAGAAAAGTGTTTTCAAAAGCAAGTAACACGACATATTCTCATGAGGATTCAAACTTGAATTCTGAAATATTTTCAAGCAGATTTTATATGCAAAATTCTGATAAATCTAGATATAAGGACCCAAATTTGAACTTTTGGGGATGACCACTTCCATATGAAGAAATTTCTATGTTCACCAAAAAAAAGAGACATAAATTAACTAAGTTATTCAAATAATTAAAAATTGAACATTACGGGTATTATTTATAATCAGACAAAATGGTGCAAACTGAACCCATAAATAATAAGCTAACACATATTATAAAATTATCTGTGGGGAAATTCCCAGAGTTCGATTCTTTTGGCAAGAGAATAATAAATAGCATAAACATATAATATTCTCTAAGCCTATGACAAAGATTTGCCCTCTTGTTTCAGTTGTCTATGTAGACAACTGAATGTTTCTACCTCAAATATTTACCCGCTATTTTCTTTAAAGCTAAGAAAGCCCATCCTCAATCTATGATTTGCTACCAATAGTTCTAATTTATTTGTGCTTCTTTATCTTACAGAAGAGTGTTGTTTCCAATTTCCTGCCTTTCTCAAGCAATTCTCTTAATTTTCCCATCTTCACAAGGAAGATATCATCTGTTTCTCCTTAACCTCCCAATATCTCCACAACTCATCCTTTTTCAGTCACCTTCCTCAGAACCGTCTACAGCACAGCGTCCCATCCTTAGAAAGGTGTCCAACTTCCACAACCCAGCTTGCCTAGTTCAGGAGACCTAAAAAAAACACAACCTTCTCCACACCTGAGGATGATTTGTGTGTGTGTGTGTGTATGTGTATGGGGCGGAAGCGACCCTGTTTCTCTCTCCTCAGCCGGGACCCCCCACCACCACCATTCATACCCCGCCATTCCCCCACCCCCTTGAAGGCCCTCTCTCTTCTCTCTGCACCTCCTCTTGTCTGGACCCTATTTCGGCTACCCCCTCCCCATTACACCTTCCTTTAACCCCTCCCATTTCCAACTCCCCCTCAGCCTCCTCTTCCTCAACCCCCCCCTCCGGGTCTTTCCCTCCCCATCAGGTATCCCCGACCCCGCCCACCAGATGCGCGCTCCCTCATCCCCGCACGCGCTGCGACCCCCCTGCCCAACACACCGCTCCTTCGCGGCGTCCTCCCCACCCCGCGCCGTAGCGGTGGGGGGTGTCTCGCGCTGCGAACCCCTGTCGTCCCCCCTCCGTGAGCGTCACCTGCTCCTACCCGCTCCTCCCCTTCTCCGCTCCAGGGGGCGCACGCGCGGCCCCTCCTCCGGTTCGGCCTCGCGCTCCGCCGCCGATCTTGCCTTTCCGCCTCGCGCCCTGTGAGGGAAAGGCGAGGGGAAGGGGAGAAGAAGAAAAGAGGGAAAGGGGGGAAAAAGGGTGACAAGCCGCCGCTTCCACCGCCACCGACAGGGACCAGGGGGCGGGGCCAACGCATTCAGGAGAGGCGTCTCGCGTCAGACCTCGCGAGATTCGCGCTCCATTTCTCCCCCCCCCTCCCATTAGCCCCGCCTCCGCGCGAGACGGGCCCCGCCGGATCTCCCTTTGTTCCTCTGATCGGTACTTTCGACAGAAGCGATAAGGAGGAAAATCCGCTTCCCACCGCGTGGCCCTCTGAACACGTCGGCACGTTTGGCGGATAGCTTTCGGGCAGGTCGGCGGGGCTCTTGAATTGTTTTCGGCGTTCCCTCCGACCGCTACCTCGAGGCGAATCGGTGGTTCCGAAATGGCCGCTAGGCTCCGACGAAGGGAAGCGAGGCGGCGATTTCGTCCTCGCAGATTCTTCCCTGCCTGACAGGAAAAAAAGACGCGTCATTTTAGGGACCCGACGGTTCGCCCTGGCGTCATGATGCCTTGGGTGTGAGAGGTGGCCCCAGTGGAAATTTTTCTCTCGGTTCGGTGGAGGGCGAAAAGGAGAATCGGCGGGAGAGAAGCTACCGCTCCTTCTAACGGGACAGGCGACACTTTTCACCTCAGAGCAGAAGGGCCGGCGCTCCTTTTGCCGAGAGAATGAAGCCAAAATGGAGACTTGAAAGCCGCTTTTGGCTCGTTCACTTCCAGCTAAAACTGTGAAATCTCGTGAATTTGAGTCCCAGAAGAGAAACAAGATGGAAAGGAAGCTATAGGGCGGTTTGGAGGCAGTGGGGGTCTGCCCCAAGTTACGAGGAACAGATTTTTGAAAATATTTTTTTCTTCTCCATGTGGCAAAATAGTAGTTTTTCAACACAGGTGCGTGGGCCTCTGCTTCCATTGGGGAATCCAGCAGGGAAGAGCACAGTTATTTCTCTGCAGTATTGCATAAAAATCGATTTGCTCCCTGAAGTTTCTTAGGAATGGGGGTACATGCAGTTTTTTGGGGGGTGAGGGGGAAGTACAGGTAGTCCTCGACTTAGGACCAGAATTGAGCCCAAAAATTTATGTAGCAAAGTGAAACATTCCGCCTGCAGCAAGGGCACAACTGAGGGCCATGCTAATACCACCACAGTTGAGTCCAAAATTTCTGTTCAGTGAGACATTTAAATGAGTTTCTCCATTTTACAACCTTTCTTACCACAGTTATAAAGTGAATCATTGTAGTTGTTAGTAGCACAGTGTTTAAGTGAATCTGGCTTGCCCATTGATTTTGCTTGCCAGAAGGCTGCAAAAGGGGATCACGTGACCTTGGGACACTGCAAAGGTCATAAGTATGAGTCAGTCGTCAAGCCTCTGAATTTGGATCACACAATCATGCTGCACAAGTTGTAAGTGTGCAAAACAGCCATAAGTCACTTTTTTCAGCGCCATTGCAACCTTGAACAGTCGGTAAATGAACTGTTATAAGTCGAGAACTACCTGTATTGCAGTCCTTTCAAATCAAGATGCATGCATTTCTCCCCTCCCCCAGCCAAAAAAATGTACCTGGAAGACTAACAGATTCAGGAGGCTCTATGCTATTAATAGATGTGGGACAAGCAGAAATCCATCCCATGGTTAATATGCTAGAAAATGTGTTCTTGCTTCATTTGAAATAGAATGTTAGTACTGCATGCAGAATTTGACCTGTTACTGAAAATTTTTTGAAGCTTTGACAGCTCTAGAAAATATAGTACTGAGAAAGATCATGGTAAAGCCAGAGATAATGATTGCTTTGCTTTGTTTCATTATTCATTTCCATGTGCTTCCTGGAACTAACAGAATATTCCCAGATATTCCTTCTAATTAATGCTCAAGGAGCCTATTGAAGTCTGTATTAGATGCATAATAATGCATATAGGAGGTAAAAATTTAAGAACAGATTATGCTTACCTGAAAAATGATATTTAATGCTTGCTTATTGTAACAGTATTTTTAATATAACAATCACTGTGGCATGATGGTGGTTAGATTTTTATATTACAGTCGTCATTGTTTACACATTGTTTTAAATATATAAGTAATATATTGCTCAATATGCCCGCAGAAAGTTACTTTTCTGGAAGGTTGTCTATTACATTCCTTTATTCTTTCTCCAAAGCAAGTGGCATGGAGGCTTGTATAATGTGGAGCAAAGTATGGGATTTTGATTAAAGACTAGGATTTAGAATAATGTCAGCCTCAGCAACTTTAAGATGGGTGTCCTGAAGGTGTTTTTTCAAGAGGCAACTGGACTTTCTGGTTTTTCTTTGAAAATGTTTCGCTACTCATCCCAGAAGTTTCTTCAGCTTCTTTAAGATAGGTGGACTTCAACCTCAAAAGAGCCTCTGGAGCCCTGGGAGGCTGTTTTCGCCTTCCCAGAGGCTCGAGGAAAGCCTCGGGAGCCTGGGGAGAACAAAAATGCCTCCCCACCATGGTATAGGAGGCCGACTAGGCCACGCCCACCATGGCCACGTTCACCCAGCAACCGGGCAGAGAACCAGTTGCTAAATTTTTTGAAGCCCACCCCTGGTCACAAGGTTATTGCTATGGGGATAGCAAGCAGGAGATAGAAGTATTTATGCTTGTGGTATTTGAGCTCTTGAAGGAAAAACAGGCTATGAATAAGACATTCTTTTATGAACAAACTAAATTCTGTTGATGGCTTAGAAGACATGGGAATTAAAATGGTGAAGCAATTTGTTCATTGTACTGGAACATACTGTATGAAGAAATTCCACTAAAGTATTAGCAAATCAGAGGAGAGGCCGCAATGGAAATGAGTGTTTTTGTATAAAAAGAAAAAAAATAGAAAGTGTTTTAAGAGAAAATAAGGTGATTGAGTAAAGGACAGGTAGAAATTAGTTTCCTATAGTTGAACTGAGTTTTTTACTGTAAGCCACCCAGAGTCACTTAGATGAGATGGATAGTATAAAAATGTGATGATTAAAAAAATTCTGGATTATTTGTAATTGTTCTGTAAGAGTTTCATATTCCCAATATAATAATAGTATATTTGACTAGAAGAAAAAACTGGCAATCTTTTTTGCAGATTTTTCTGAAGGCTGGACATTTACTTATCTATATTTTAAGAAATTTAGATATCTTTTGAAATATTGAATAGCACTATACCTCTGTTTTGAGCTTCTTATTGTTATTAAACTAATAAGAGTTACTTTGGATGGATGGATGGTAGGTAGCTAGGTAGGTAGATAGATAGACAGACAGACAGACAGACAGATAGATAAAAATACAGTAAATAAAATAAGCCTTGGATTATTTCTTTCAAAACAAAGGAAGCAAACATGAATAAATTCTACAGCCCGGAACTTTTGGCCATTCAGAAAAACCTGGTTAACATCATTGCTTTGATACCTAGCTAAACTGTAAAGTTAGTAAATTGCTTCCTTACTTTTTAAATTTAAAAAGCATTTTTAAAACTTTTTTTCTCTAAATGGCTTGACATCTAAGTATATTTAGTTGTGAATGGTGAACAGCAGCATTCTAAAATTTAGAATAATAAAGAAACCTACTTTTCATTACGTATTAATTTACTAACCTTGAAAGTTCTTTTGATGTAGTGCCTAAAGAAGTATCTGCCATTTCATTCCTATTCTTCCTTATCAAAAGGGGATGTAAATTGGGATTATAATTAATATTATAAGGTTAAAAGTGTAATAAAAATATTTTTAACATTTGAACCAGAAAAATTGTGTGTGTTTGTGTATTTGATAAAAAAAAACCTGTGCCCATGTTCATACAGTGAAAACAGACATCTGATTTCATATTACGGTATCCTGCTTCCTAAAAGCTGCTTTATTTTGAAATGGGGAGTGTATGTAGTATAGCACTGTTATTTCGCCCCACTAGATGGCAATACCATTAAAATTTAGCTTCTGGCTGATCCTTAAAAGATGACCGACAGACAGAAATAGGATGGTTCCTCCTGGTTTTGGCTTCCATCTCTTCTCAGAAATAGTCCCCTTTTATCTAGTCCCTTGTTAGTATAGTTTTCAAAGCCACATTTGTATTCACTTTAGCTGCATGATTTTATTACATATGTAATACAGCTTTAGAAAGGATAGCTAGTTATACACTGACAACCTGTTCCATAATTACAAGAATCTTTTAAAATTGATTATGCTGAGTGAAATAATGGTTTAAAGTATTCAATACAGGGAGCCTGCTGAGAGGAGGTCTGGTTCTTCCTAATGCTAGTTTGATTGGTTTCAAGCAGAATTCAATTTAGGTATTCCTGGAATTTCAAGGATAAAGTTTATTGCCTTATTCTGCAATGACCAGGCTTCATACATGCTACACTTGGGCTAAAGGGCATGAGAATGGATGCGTAAAACCTCTTTGTCTCTTGAATGTAAATTACAAGGTCTTTACCCAATGAAGCTCAAATAAGTACCAGTATCTTAAAAGCAGCAATTTGAAGCAGCAGCAAACAGGTTCAGGCTAAATACCAGTACCTTACTTGACAGACAGTAAAGAATATGAGTCCCAAGGTGGATTTGATTTAAATCAAGTTGATTTGAATCATGATTTTTAAAGGGCAATTGTCATCTCTGTCCTTCAGCAGCTTTTCCTCTGACCTGCTGTTGACTCACCGATAGTCCCAATATTGCAGAATATAAAGCAGGGGTATACCTACCGCCCACTTTTGTATCTCTGTTAGTAGCAAAATTTTCTCTAACTGCCCACTGGTTCCACAGTAATGGTGATTTATAAAATAGGGGACAAAACCCCTACCACCCACCATGAAACCTGGAACGCCCACTAGTGGGCGGTAGGGACCAGGTTGACTACCACTGATATAAAGCCTCATGCTACATAACTAAGCTCCATTTCATGCTGAATAAACTAAATTATTAAGGTATCTTAAATAGAAAACTATCTTTAGATTTGTACTCCAAAAGCATTTTATTAAAATACATTTGATAATATTTTTTAAAAAATCCAATTTTTAATTTTTTTTAAAAAAAATCATTTATTTTTATCCACCCTGAAGATGACTATAACATAAATAGGAAGGAATTATTACCTAAACAAAAGGGGTTAAAACACCATTTAAACAATGAGATAACATTTGGAAGTAGTTCAAGCAGATGCCGTCCTTATTCACTGAAGTCTTAAGGAGATGGTGATATAGCACAGACCTGGAAGATTATTATTATTATAGCCAATCTCAATAAATATAGTTTTAGCCTTCCTATATAATTTATTTCCTTGTCTAATCTAGTGGAACTGACACATAACTATGCCAAGACCCCTAGAGCAGAATTGATTGCCACAGCAAACTTTTAGTTTTTACAAAACGTTAGGGAATAGCAGCTAGAGATGTATATACTTTTTAAAAATTGTCTTGTTGACATGAAGATTGACTCCTGGCCAATTTATTGTCATTATTTTCTTGGGAACAGTAAGAATATGTCTGTCGCGACTATGCAACACATGCGTTTGAACCGAAGCCACAACGATCTGAAGCATGGCATTCTCCTTCATCGGAATAAACTCTGTATCATAATAATACGCGCGGTATATGTAAAACTCTGTGAGGTTAAGATATACACATTAACCATGATTCATGTGATTGAGTTACGATGAGTAATCCTAAATAATAATGGTAATCATGGGTAATAAAGGCAATCAGGGTGATAAAGAATAATGAGGGGAAATCATTAGAAATACCGAGTCCCAGGAAACTTGGGTTAGATCCGGCTTTATTTTATTTGCTTAACTATTGTCTTGGGCTCCTTGTGGAGGAAGGAATAAAAAATAAGCTTTTGTGTTACCAAATACTGAAGTGAAGAGTGTCTTATTTTCTCCCCGCATTTGTGCCAAAGAGAAGTTGAGAATGTCATCCCTTTGCTTTCTTTCAGGGTGCTTTTTGGGCTTCCCTACCATCTAGAAACTTCCTAGTGGTTTCATATCCAGATAACTCTTGAGATTAGCAAGATCAACTATGTGTACAATCTGTATTTATATATGATGATGCAGTAGTTTCTGCACCACGGGTCAAATTGTATATTTCAACAAATTTCTAAGTGAATGCAAGATAACACTATCTCTATGGTACTAAGTTATATGTGATGCCTTTCCACTAATTTGAATGAGGCTTACTTTTTATGTACAGTTTTTAATAGATTCAAAATATATGCAAAAGGTTGAATACCCTTCCAGTTGATTGACTACTATTTTTTTCTCCATACAATTTATATGGAATTGTTGAAATCAAGGATAGATCTGGCAAGATCAAGAACTTCTGATATAATTTTGAACAGCAGAACAGAACCCACAATTCAGAATATCCTGTGCTCTGCACCTTCTTTTCATTAAACAGGGCAGGTCAGAGTTCAATCAGTGCAAAATGCTATTTCAGAAGCATTTATTAAGAGAGACCATCTATCTGGTCTCTTAAACTTTATTGGTACTTGCGTCAGGAAAACTCCTTTAGGAATCTGATCTGGATTTTTTTTTTCCTGACAAGAGTAAGTTTGCATCCTATCCCGACCCCAAATGCGACATAACCATCAACAATAAAATATTTTGAGTATGTCTGCAGTACAACAGTGACAGATGAAGGAAATGACGCCCAATCCAGGTTGAGCCATTCCAGATGCATGTCTCACCTTGGGTGACTCTTCCTGAACATAATCTCATGTAATAAAATCTGAGCATGTCAAAGATGTGCAAAAATTGGGCTAAAGAATCCTTTGATGAGCTACATTTCTAAATGCAGGGAGAACTATTGGGGAAGTGATATATGTACAGCTGGTAATCCTGGGAGTGACATTTAATTTCAATCTATTTTAATAATTTGAGTTAGACAAACTTCATTTTTTTCTTTAAAAACAATTTTATTTTAAATATATATATAAACATGTCCCAATTGGCAGCCGCCCTCCTTCATTAATAGAAATACATGGTAAAGCGTGTACCAAGCTCTTAATTGTGTACCATTCACAAGTGTAAAAACTCTAGCCCTGCATTGTTAAGATGTAAAGCACCTTTGCCCCTCAGGTACGTTGGACTACAAAACCCATGATCATACCAACTCAGAGTTAGGGAAGCTGTGCATTCAGAAGAAGCCAGGCTAGTCAAGGCTGATGTAAAGTTAACTGGTTTCCCTAATGCTTTTAAAAGCGAAGCTCTGAGATGTACAAGTAATTGAGCTGGCCTCGTTAAGACTAAATTAATTCATTTTTTAAGGGGAAAGTAAAGCATTGCTTGATAGAAGAAAGTAGTAGCGGCTGTGCTTCCAATATTTTTAGCAGTATCCCCAGCCAGCTTCCATGCATTTTCTTCTCATTACTGCTTGCATGATCTAGCACTCTGCTTTTCAACCTCTTGCCAACTTTTAAGATGCACGGACTTCAGCTCCCAGAACTGAAGAATTCACCCTCCCATGCAGGCTGGAGGATTCTGGGAATTGAGGTCCATGCATCTTAAGAGTTGCTGAGGTTGAGAAACACTGACCTGCAGTTCCTGGGAATGTCAATTGGGCTTTCTGTATGTCTAATTCTACTTTGATCCCCCTCCCCATCTTCCTACACGCACATCCTAAAGATGTATTTTTCTTCTCCAATAAAACAGCTGGAAAATCTATGATAGACAAAGGATGTGTTATTTTTATCGATACAAAAATATCTTTCCCACATTTCCAAATTATCTCCAACTACTTTGCTCCCCCCCCCCAAAAGAGATGGGTCCATACTGTCCCTAATTCTGAGGAAGCAGAACTCTTAAGGGAAAACATCTGAGCGTTCCTGAAGAGATGAACAGCTGAAGACCGAAGGCTCAAACTGTTCCGCTTCCTGTTCAGCAGGAAACCTGCTTCCACTGTGGTTGGTTCCTTTGATACAAAGACGCATATGTACGCCTTGCAATATATTTGATAAAGAGCTGCCTGTGATATGTTGCTCTAACCTTCTTACTTAAGACATAGTCTTCTAGAATGGCATTTCCTAACTCTTCAACCGCCACTCTTGGTTCTTCAAACACAAGATAAGATGCTAGTCCACATATGTGCAGGACAGGAAGTTGAGGAAGATGGAGAGGGAGAAGATATCAGCCTGGTTTTAACATTCAGTGGCTCTCCCCACCAAGGACTGAGACCAAATCTGTTCTTAAAAGAAAGTGCAAGAGGCAAGCAAAATTCCTCTCCTATCCACAAATTCCTAAAATGGACTTAGATTTTAACTTCTACCATACCCCAGTAGTCTTCTTCCTCCTCTGGAAAATACTCCAAACAACGAAGCCATCTCCCAGTGGAGCCAAGCAGTCTGTTCCCCCCATACTGTGTGACTTTGCCTCTATAAATAAGGATCCCTGGGGAGGGGCAAACAATTTATGACTGGGGGCAAAGCACATATATGGGGATAATATGCATATCCCAGGAATTCCTGGGTCAGAAGTCCAACTTTCTGTACCGACCCCAACTCTGACAATGATCCAGAACTGATGCCAAGTTTCCATAGAGGTAAGCAAACAAGCATTTGAAGAATGGCATATAGACTGCATGCAAGAGTTTGGTTACAGCACAGCATTCTCCATCCTAGTCTCTTCTAGATGTGCTAGATCAAACGTTCTGCCTGGGAATGTGGGATTTAGGGGGTCCCAAGAAGAGGGGGAGGGAACCAACTGGAAGAACTGGATTTACAATGCCGAATCAAAGATGCAAGCACTTCCTAGCCTCTTTGAGAATCCAAGGCCAGGCCTTCTGGAGATGCTGTGACGCTCCGTCAAATTGATGGAAAGGTTTGGTTATCAGGGATATTTTCAGATTGTCCAACAAACAGCAAGGGGAACTGCACAATGAAAGCATGAAGATGAGATCAGCTTGAGAACATCAGGCCTAATTAGAGGTCGACAAAGTTAGGGCTCTTTCTTGGGACCTAGCAGCTCTAACACCTGTTCAAAAGTTAGTCTAACCAATCTTGGTTGGTGAACTCTACTATTCCATGTGTATAAAGGTGAGAAGAGAAGCAAAACGGACTGCAAATGAACGTACTGCCCTGAACTTTTCAAACCCACCCATTTTGAAATGTCAGAAATAGCAAAGATCTTTTGATTGTCTTCTCCAGTTCTGCAGACAAAGTTGAAATCTTACAGGATGAAGTGACCATCTCACCCTGGAGAGACCAAAGCTGTCCTTTTCTCTCCCCACCCAACAACTGCTTCCTGTAAACATTTTACTGTATGATCAAAAATCTACCAAACGGGGAAGTTCCTCAGGGAAGGTTCCCTAGATTTCACTCCCTGCTTTTCAGGAGCAGCCCGTTTCAATAAGCTCTCCTGGGCTTGAAAATTGCCCCCTAGGAAATCCAGACAAATGTTGTTGGACATTGGAGACTGTGGAGTGACATCAACATCACAGCTTTGGGGTTAAATTCCAACAGTGGCAGTTACTTAACAGTTTTTCCATCGAGACAAAATCAGGATACAACCGATGGCAGCGCCTTTCTCTCTAAAAGATCACATCAGTTGCAGTTCAAGTGAGGCTGCCAACTCACACCACTTGCAGAGCCGTGGCTTCTCCGTCCAACTGATACTTGATCTGGTTAAGTTCTTCCAGCTCTTGCTGGTGCCGATCAGTTTTGTGCCCCACCAAGGAACGGTAGAAATGCAAAGCAAAGATGATGAACACGACGCCAACTGGAACCATAATCACCGTGGAGGCCATGGCAGCGTTCCAGCCAGAACTGCCCGTAGAGACTGTGGTGTTCCCATCATGGAGCCTTTCCGGAGTGCAGCACTTCCTGCTCGTCCCCATGTTGCCGACAGGCATAAACTTGACCCAGCAAATCAACACCACTTCAGTGAGGAACAGGAAGATGCCCAAGGCCGTGGAGAAGCCCCAGGCCAGCTCAATATAGTGGTGCATTCGTTCGTGGGGAGACTCGTTGACCGAATTGAGGTTGTGGATGTTACTGACAGCTTCGATATTGGGCAAGATGCAGGTGCTGACCATAAGAGCGAAGAGATGGACGGCCACCAGCACTGTTGTGCAGGCACTGAAGGCCACCAGTAGCTCCCAAGGGTAGTCATAGTCTTCCAGTTGTACTTCCACCATGGCTACCTGGAGAAGGACAGATTGTAGTAACTTAGAGAAAGTAACCACTGGAGGTCAAATCTTGATAAGAATACTGCAGGGACTATTTCAGGAAGTTGCCAGAAGTTCAGGAACTTTCCACTGATCTGAAGACATCATAAAAATTAAACAAGCCGAACAAACCACCTACTTTTGCCTTGGGGTAAGGAGGCTAGATGGCTGGTTTTGCAAAAAGCGCTAGACTCTGCCCCCCCTCCCAACCCATATTTTTATTTCCATGAATGCAGGACAATAACTGTCATGCTTGAAGATTTTGAACCAACGAAATAACCAAATTGGTGCTTTGCTTCGCTGCATGCAACTTCCCTTTCTTTATATATCTATTTTTAAAAGAAAAGAAACCTCATAATAATACCAAAGAAGCTTTATTGTAAACACAGCACAATTTGCCTAACATTTTTTTAAAACCCACCCTGCTTTGAACTCAAGAGGGGCCTCAGGAGCAAAGTTATTCTAATTCTGTTTGCTCAGAAATAATTCCCTGAGAGATCAAGGAGTCCTCAGTACATCTGTTTAGAAAGGTAGCTTCCAATTCTTTCCAGAGAGCTGCACTGGCTTTGTAATGTTTTCTTTTTAAACTATTAAAAAAAAATGAAAAACATAGCAAGAGCTGAAGGGAAAACGTGTTTCAAATCAGCAGGGCCAGCTACACTCACACTGGTTCATGCAATTTATAGTCCCATGTCTAGATCTAAATCAGCCTTAACCTTTTAACCTTAACAACTTTACATTGGGTGGACTTCAGCTCCCAGAATTTCCCAGCTAGTATGGTTGAATTGGGAATTCTGGGAGCTGAAGTCCACACAACTTAAAAGTTGCCGAGTTTAAGATTTCTTCAATCTGGTGCCAGCCTGGTTTGATGACCATCTCTAGCTACTGTAGCCTGGGATAATAGGAGCTTAAGTTAAACACATCTGAATAGTCCACTTATTCAGGTGAGCATCTCTCTCTCTCTCTCTCTCTCTCTTCTCTCTGTCTCCTCTTCTCTCTTTCTCCTCTCTTCATTTCCTTCTCTCTTTCTCTCACTTTCTCTCTCATCCACATCTATATATGAAGTCCTCAATAGGTTACAGGTAGCCTTTGATTTACAATTTGTTCAAAGTTACAACAGCACTGAAAAAAGTGACATGACCACTTTTCACACTTACAACCATTGCAGCGTCCTCATGATCATGGGATCAAAATTCAGATGCCCAGAACTGACTCCTATTTATGACTGTAGCAACCTCCCAGAATTGTGTGATTTCCCCTTTTGTGACTTTATCACAAGCCAATGGGGAAGTCAGATTCGCTTAACAACTGAGCATATAGCGTAACAACCGCAGTGATTCACTTAACAACTCTGGCATGAAAAGTCATAAAATGGGGGAAAACTCACTTAAATGTCTCACTGAACAACAGAAATTTTGGGCTCAATTGTGGTGGTGTATTAGCACGACCCTCGGCTATTGGCCCTCAGCTGTGCCCTTCCTGCAGGTGGAATGACTGAGGCCCAGACAAGTTTGATCAAAACCTGCTGTTTTTTAAGCTTCCCTGCTGAGATGATGATCCCAATTCTCTACGAGTTGATTGGAACATGATGCAGAACAACAGTAAATAAATCCCGCCGGTTGTGTTGCAGTTCTACCAACCCTGCAGAAATCTTCGCTGCAGAAAGAGGAGACCGTGTGCAATTTGTCCTGGCACTTGCCTCTACAGCCAAGTATGATCCATAGTGCCTCTTAAAGCTATTAATCCCCAACTTGGCACAGGAATATGCTGCTTGAAGTGGGGGAGGGCAGTGTCCCATATTCTGGTCTGACTGGTTATAGCTCCAGCTTTGGCTTAAGTTCCAGTTCCTTGGCAGTTTCCCCAGATAATTTGGGGGGAGAAGAGGGAGATGGAAGAGGAGGCTGGCTTTAAGCCCCAGCAAAATGGCTCCCTCCATCTGATTCAACACCTTCTGACAGATGAGTAAACAGTTTTATAAAGTTCTTGAAAAGGGGAGCCTCTCCAGATCCACAAAAGGAAGCATCTCCAAACACTTTGGTGGGTCTCCCAACAAGAAGGGGGTTAATATGTCCCAGGAAAGCACCCAACTGGAAGCCATGAATCACGTTACTGGAGAGGAGGGGGAAGAAAGGCAAGAGGTGGGCAGTTTATTTTCCAAAAGTGGGCCAGAGTTAAATGAAGTGGTGACAGTTCGTTGGCTGAAAGTCTGACAAAGTAACACGTGCTGCCCGGGGATAAATAAGAAGACTTGAAGGAGGTGGTAGAGGACACCGATTTCATGCACAGTTCCAGGGTTGGAACATCCAGCTCTAGATTTTTAATGGTGCCCTCCCCAAATCCTAACATTAAAAAAACGGGCTGGGTTCCAAACCCCAATTCGGTGTCCCTTCTGCTTTGCAAGAGAAAAGGGGAGCCAAAGAAAGGGATCTCCCCACTTAGGAAATGCATAGCCGCTTCCGCTTAAATGTTGGGTGAAAGTACAGGTAGTCCTTCTCGACTTACATCAGTTCATTTAGTGACCGTTCAAAGTTATTCCCCATGATCACGTGATTAAAATTCAGATGCTTGGCAATGAGTTCATGCTTAGGACCTGTTGTGGTTTGCCGGCAGACAGCAGCGGAATCGGACAGTGGGGAAGAACGGGGATCAGTCCGGGAGTCTGGAGAGGACTTGGACAAGGGTCCTGCATCCGATGCCGAGATGAGGCCAGGACCATCTGAGAGTGAGTGCTGCCTCTGGACCCTTCAGAGTCTGGCAGCAGCGAGGCAGAGAAACAAGGGGAGCCTGTTCCCAGTGTGTGTGTGCACAGAGCTGCTAAAAGGCGAGAGCAGCTGAAACAAAAGAGGTGACTTGGGAGTAAGGCTGGGAAGTGATTGCCCCTCCCATAAGGTATAAAGGACAGGCAAAGATGATGAAACCTTTGCAGGAAGCAAAGTCGTTCATTCAATTCAAATTCATTCTTGAAGCTCTTTGTACTTCGGTTGGTTTTTTTTTCCAGCTCATTTGATACTTCTGTTATTGGCAGCACTTCACGGAAGAGAAAGGTGGGTGCTTATCTTGAGGGACTGTTTGAGAATTCATTACCGGCTGGGAATGAAAACAATTCCCAGCGTTGCAATAAAATAAGTCTTGTTTTTAAAATAAATGTGTGCGTAATTATGGTTTAGGAAGCCTTGGTCAGAACAGACCATTGTATGTCCTAAGGCAGGGGTGGGCAAACTACGGCCCGCGGGCCACATCCGGCCCGTTGGTCTTTTTAATCCGGCCCGCCGAAGATTGGTACAGAATTAAGGTTTGATGTGAATGATTGAATGATTGCATTCATTTGATTTTGACTTGTAATGACAGGCATTTCGACACCAGGTGGCGGCCCGTCTGTCAAATTTTAAAAGTCAATGAGGCCCCCGAGCCAAAAAGTTTGCCCACCCCTGTCCTAAGGTCATGTGATTCCCTTTTGCAGCCTTCTGAAAATGGGGAAGCCAGATTCACTTAACAAATGGATCACTAACTTATCAACTACAGTGATTCACTTAACTGTGGCAAGAAAGGTCATAAAATGGGGCAAACTCACTTAACAAATGTCTCACTTAACAACAAAAATTTCAATTGTAGTTGTACGTTGTAAACTACCTGTAATGATATCAGAAGACGAGTGTTTCTCAACCTGAGCCACTTAAGATGGGTGGATTTCAATTCCCAGAATTCATGCCAGCTGGGGAATCCTGGGAGTTGAAGTCCACCCATCTTAAAGTGACTCAGGTTGAAAAATGCTACACTAGATTTTTCTTCTAAGAATTTTAAAACCTGGGCCTTGGGCTGCCTATCATGTTTTAAGAACGACCCAGATAACCATCTCATCAGTAGGCTGCAGTTTAGCTTTGCCAAGTTTATTAAGATGTTCCATTCTCAGAGCAATTGGGTTTGCAATTCAGATCCCAGAAGGACTTTGACAAACATTCCAATTTTGTCATTCCAATTTCCTGCAAACCCTGGCGGGCCTCCTGCCAGCAGCCGCCTCTATTCCCAGAGACCAAAAAGCTGCCTCACATTTCCCTCATTTCTATTTTTTGCAATTGGTTTTAAAGATACAATCCTATTTTCTGAAGCCCACGGCAGACCAAATTTTATAACCCTATCTCAGACGAAACTGCCTTGTTAAAAAAAATAAAGATAGTTTCCTTGACTTACGGCCACAATTGAGGCCAATTTTTTTTGTTACTAAATGAGACAGTTGCTAAGTGAGTTTTGCCCCATTTTACAAGCTTTCTCGCCACAGTGGTTATAAGAGAATCATAGCAGTTTTTAAGTCAGTAACACTGTTATTAAGTGAATCTGGCTTCCTCATGGATTTTGCTTGTCGCAAGGTCATAATGGGTGATCATATGAACCAATCATATGAACCAATTGATCATATGAACCAATTGCCAAGCATCCGAATTTTGGTCACATGATCATGGGGATGCTGCAACAGTCGTAAGTGTGAAAAAAGGTCATAAGTCACTTTTTCAGTTGTGACTTTGAACAGTCACTGAACTAATGGTTGTAAATCAAGGACTATTAGATGTTCTTTCTGGATCACCATATATGGTCCCATTAAAACCCTAAGCGTCCTAGCATACCTCCAGGTATGTAGAATCTGCTGAGAAATACTATTTCTGAAGAGAAGGACTGGGGTGACATGATTAGCAGTGTTCCAATATCTCAGGGGTTGCCAGAAAGAAGAGGGAGTCAAGCTATTCTCCAAAGCACCTGAGGGCAGGACAAGAAGCAACCTGGATGGAAACTAATCAAGGAGAGAAGCAACCTAGAAATAAGGAGGAATTTCCTGACAGTTAGAACAGTTAGTCAATGGAACAACTTGCCTCCAGAAGTTGTGAATGCTCCAACACTGGATGTTTTTAAAAAGATGTTGGATAACAAATTTGTCTGAAGTGGTGTAGGGTTTCCTGCCTAGGCAGGAGGTTGGACTAGAAGACCTCCAAGGTCCCTTCCAACTCTGTTATTCTGACTATACTAGGAGACATTATTTCTTCAAAATTAAGTCCTGCAGGCTAACCTAATTTCAAAGTCTGTAAGGGATGGTTTCTTTCTAATTCTGAGCTTTAGCAATTTTAAGAGATGTGGACTTCAACACCCAGAATTCCTCAGCCAGCATGCCGAGGAATTATGGGAGGTGAAGTCCGCATCTCTTAAAGTTTCCAAGACGGAGAGCCACTGCTTAAAAATATTGGAACTTTGGCAGAGGAACTACTACAGCTGGCTTGAACCAAAATGAAATGAGAATTTACAGTATTTTCCCCTTTCTTAAAATGCCACTTCCCCCAATTAAATGATGTTTTGGGAGGAGAAAAACATACACAACTTCCAAAAAAGAAATTGTTGATTCTGGAACAGGCCTTGCGACTGGTTCAACATTCAGTGCCTGAGCTCCCCTGTTGTTTTGGTTTCCAGCAACTAAGATCACACAGTTTTTGCTTTAGGATCTGGCAAAGAATACGGCAAGGCTTCCGTAGAGTTGTTTGATCTCACCCTTCCTACAAGAAATTATGGGCGGCATCCAATGACCCACCTGCACTTTGCAATCCCAAACAACAACCCAATGGGATACTTTATGCTGACCTGAATGTCAAACTCCAGATCACTCAGCTGCCCTTGTGGCTGGATTTGGACTCATTTCAAATTCAGAATTGGTTACAAGATGAGCAGCTATATAAATATGTTAAATAAACAAACAAACAAACAAACAAACAAACAAATAAATAAATAAATAAATACATACATACATACATACATACAGTTGGTCAGCAACCCAACCAGTCAAAACTCTCAGCTTTATCCGATGGGAGCAACTTCTGCATGTACAGACTTCAATTCCCAGAATTCCCCCATGAGCAGGGCTATTCCTGAGAATTCTGGGAGGTGAAGCCCCCATATTTGGAGGGCATTAAGACTGGGAAAAGGCTGCTCTACCTGCTGTCTCTCACTGTCTGTGACGAAAATAAAGCAATGCTTTATTAAAAACTAATCTGATGAAGCTACTCGGGATCACTATATGGGTGAAAGAAAATGTGTTGGATGCAAGGCTCTTTTGAAGCACAACATTCACACACACACACACACACACTTAGTTAAAATAATTCAAATTCCTTAATAGGACCTATGCAGTAACATAAAACTCAGCAGTTTAAATAATAAATATTTAACACACGTGTGTGTGTATATAGCATGTCTATATGTGTATTATGTATGTGTATGCTTTTTAGAACAAGCAACAGAATTTCATTTTTAATGTGTGCCAGTGTGCCCACAGAAAAAAAAATGACAATACATTTTATCTTATCTATACACATAAAATACATGCACACACACAGAGTTCTTGAATTACAACCATTCATTGAATGACCCTTTGAAGTTACAGCAGCACTCAAAAAAAAAATTGACATTGCGTGGAACTCATTTAAATTCTGGTCTCAATGGGGTCATAAGTCAAGGACTACAGGTACTCAAGCATATCTGGAATCCCCCAGCTAGTTTTGTAGCTAAAAGAGACCAGCTGGGTTGCTTAAGAATTGCAGCCTAAATCCATCAGAAGAGTATCGGGTTAAGGGGAGCCGTACTAGGAAACAGTATTCCAAATCCAGCAAATGGATTGAGAAGGCTGTGCCCCCAGTTGCTGGGGGAAAGCAAGGTGCAGGAGTTAACAGGCAACCTCCTAGTTAGCGGATGGCAGCTTAGAGATTTGGTTGATGAAGATTCTCAGTAATCCAGGTAAGGTTGTCTGAATGTTGAGTCACGCCAACTTCTTTTCTTGTTGGTTCAAAATGTTTCTCCGCTTTTCCAAGTAGCTTCCTCAGCCTGAACAAGTTGATTGTGGGGGGGGGGGGGACGGACCCCACGGATGTCCTCCAGGGTAAGAAATGAAACCTCCCTAGTGGACACGTATGGGGGCCACCTAGCCAACTTGTTCAGGCTGAAGATGCTACTTGAATAAGCAGCAAAATGTACAAACCAACAAGAAAAGAACTCCAGTTGCCATGACTCAGCTTCCTGATGAGATTAGAGATTCTTAGCAGCCAAATTTGGCTCCTCTGGCCAAGGATACAGTGTCGTCCAAGAAATCTACCTATATCTAATCAAAATCTGATGAGTGAGATGGTCGTGGAGATGGGTGCAACCCAGGATTTCAGGAAGAGAAGCAAATACAAGATCATCGAATCCAGGAAGCAAATAATTGATTGGGTGGTGGAAATCCAGACACATCCCTCAGATACCACTGGGGAGAAGTAGACACATCAAAGGTTTTATCATCAAGACTGTTTCTGTTTCCATGGCCTCCTAGGAAGAGCATCACAGCAAGCCACCACATGCCTCTCACCAGCCGAAGGTGTGGCTGCAAGAGATGTATCTTCAACCTGCCTGTAGATCTGAAGAAAAGAGGAAATTCCCCCCCCCCTCTACTATAACAGCCAGAGAATTAAGACATGCTGTGCTGGCTGGGTTGTGAATATCTTTTCAAAGCCACCTTTGATCTAGGAATTATTTTTAAGGGGTGGGGAAGGAAATCTAACAGCAAGTTTTTTTCCCTTTCATACAACCATGTCCAGTTTTTCTGCAGGATGTTTGGCAAGGTTTTTCAGAAGGTTTGCTGTTTCCTCCTCCTTCAGGTTGAGAGAAAGTGATTGGCTCAAGAGGTCCCCTACCTGGCTTTGTATCAGGGGTGGGCTTCAAAATTTTTAGCAATGGGTTCTCTGCCAGGTTGCTGGGTGGGCGTGACCATGGCAGGTGTGGCCTAGTCTGCTTCCTGCACCATGGTGGCGGGGGGGCTCGTTTTTGCCCTCCCCGGGCTCTGAAGGCAGCTTTCCTGGTGTCACCAAATAGGTCCTCCGGGAGGGTGAAAATGGCCTCCCTCGGCTCTGGAGGCTCTTTGGAAGCCAGAAAGAGGCCCATTTCTGGCCTTCCCAAACTTCCGAGAGGCCCGTTTTTCACCCTCCCTGAGCCTCCACGCGCTCCTTGCACTTACCTGCATCCAAAACGGGCTTTTTGGGGGACTCCTGGGAGGGGCAGAGTGGGTGGGGTGGGGCCAGCCAGGAGTGGGATTTGGGGGTTCTCCAAACTGAATGGAATCTTAGCGAGGGGCTCTCCCGAACCCCCAGCAGCCCACCCCAATTGTACCTAAGGTAGGATTAGAACTCATAGTCTGGTTTCTAGCCAGATGCCTTAATCACTAGACTAGACCAAACAGCACATTACCTTTGACCATATATGGAGTGTAACCATCTCTGAGCACACAAAGAACACAATTCCCTTCTGAACAACATAAATTCTCTTTCTCGGGGTTGCATCATTCCAAAGCCTCTGTGCATTTAAAAATAAAACATAGCCACACTCATGTTTTTGCCAGCAATGAAGTATTTTCTGTTCCAGCAGGATTGATAAATTAAATCTGTCCAGCTGCCCATCCAGTTAGAATCAATATGTTACAACCATATTTAAGACTTCAGGAGAAACTGCCTGACTGATGAGAAAATAAAAATATTTTACCCCAAGGGGTATATGTAATTAATTAACTGTGGCCCAATTATGGCTTTTTAACTATCACCGCCAAATTAGAGGCATTCTCAATTTTGAGAAAGCTGAGTAAGATTCCAAGACCTGGAAGAAAAACTAGAAAGTTGGTTAAAATGTGGACAAAAATACAGTTTTATTTCCTTGAAATGTTTTCGCATCTGTACAAATTCATTTTCTCCAGTTTTGTCACTGTAATCACCTATTTGGTGACACTAGGAAAGCTGTTTCCTAGTCTCCATAATTGCCATTTATTTGCATTTTATTTTTTAAAAAATCCACTTTAAATCAAGATTTTTTCTTCTTCTTTTGCCTGCTAAAGAAGTTCTGAATCTCTAAATCAGTGGTTTTCAAACTTGGCAAGTTTTAAGAAGTGTGGACTTCAACTCCCAGAATCCCCCAGCTAGCACTCCACACATATTAAAGTTGCCAAAATTCTGGTCTAGATAAATAGAAGAGGCATTTGTTGATATTAAAAAAAATTAACAGCAAGTGTACAGTAGTCCCCGATTTACGACCACAATTGAGCCCAAAATTTCTGTTGCTAAGTGAAATATTTATTAGGTCAGTTTTGCCCCATTTTACAACTTTTCTTGCCACAGTTGTTAAGTGGATCATTGTAATGTTTAAGTTAGTTACACAGCTGTTAAGTGAATCTGGCTTCCCCCATTGACTTTGCTTGTCAGAAGGTCACAAAAGCAGATCACATTATCCCAGGACAGTACAACCGTCATAAATATGAACCAGTTGCCAAGCATTTGAATTAAGTATGTGACCATGGGGGTGCTGTAGCGGTCGTTAAGTATAAAAAACAATTGTAAGTTGCTTTTTTCAGTGTCGTAACTTTAAAGGTTCACAAATTGAACTGTTGTAAGTTGAGGACTACCTGTGCTGGAAAAGAAAATCAAAGATACTTTGTGGGAAGAATAACACAGGAAACAGTTGTGTTCTAGCTAGACTTGTTTCAGAATTAGAATAGAATGGAATGGAATGAAATAGAATAGAATAGGAAATAGAAATAGAATAGGAAACAGAAATAGAAATAATAGAAATAGAATAGAAATAATAGAATAATGGAAACAATAGAAACAGAAAATATGAAATGGAACAGAACAGAATTGAACAGAACAGATAACAGAATAACAGAGTTGGAAGGGACCTTGGAGGTCTTCTAGTCCAACCCCCTGCTTAGGCAGGAAACGCCATATCATTTCAGACAAATGGTTGTCCAATCTCTTCTTAAAAACTTCCCGTGTTCATCTACCAGTTGAAACGGGTAGGGTAAATGGCAATCCATTCAACTAGCATTCTAGCACTCTAAAGCAGGGGTCTTCAAACTGGACAGCTTTAAGATTTATGGACTAACTCCCAGAATTCCTCCTCCAGTCATGTTAGCTCAGGAATTCTGGGAGTTGAAGTCCACAAGTCTTAAACTTGCCAAGTTTGAAGACCCCTTGCTCTAAAGCAACTTTTCCATCATTTGGGTCCCCAATGAATGTGGCAGGTGAACTAGGAACCCAAAGTCCTGTGATTCATTTCCTTCATCTGCCATGCAGCTCAACGATCGATCGTAATCAGGCCGTGTCATTAAACACAGTGAAAAAGCTGATTGCCTCAGGCAGCAGGTGATAGCAGGGATAGCAATGGCAGCCTTCCAGGTGTTTATTTATTTTTATTTATTTATTTATTTGATTTGTCAATTGTTTACAAGATAATAAGTATAAGTGTATACATAGTTGTGAATACATGAGATGGGTACATATAAGAAAAATAAAAGAATAGAGAAACAATAGGACAGGGACGGTAGGCACGTTGGTGCGCTTATGCACGCCCCCTTATTCTCCTTATCTCCTCAAGCTTTCCCTTCTACTGGAGCCCAAAGCTCTGCTTCACATCAAGCCTTCTTTATGGCCTGCTAAATTAGCTTTCTGTGTTGGGTGTGGCCCCAAATGCGGAAATGTCTGCATATCTGGCTTGGAGAAAGGAAACTTCTCATTTTTTGCTTCAGGCCACCTCTGTCTTGATCACCACATTATAAAAAAAAGACTCTGGAAAAAGTGCAGAGAAGAGCAACAAAGATGATGAAGGCCCTAGAAACTAAAACATGTGAGTAACGGTTGCAGGAATTGAGATGGATAAGTATAGAGAGAGAAAAGGAACAGGGGAGACAAGATAGCAGTGTTCCAATATTTGAGGGGCTCCCACAAAGAAGAGGGGGAGGGCAACTTATTTTCCAAAGCCCCTGAGGGCAGGACAAGAAACAATGGATGGAAACTAATCAAGGAGAGAAGCAACCTGGGATTAAGGAGAAACTTCCTGTCAGAACAATTAATCAGTAGAACGGCTTGTTTCCAGAAGTTAATGCTCCAACACTGGAGGTTTGGACAGCTGTTTGTCTGAAATGGTATAGGGTTTCCTGCCCAAGCAGGGGTTGGACTAGAGGACCTCCAAGGTCCCTTCCAACTCTGTTATTCTGACTATACCAGGAGACCCATACCTAGCTAGAAACTTGAGAACAATTAACCAGTGATACAATTCTAATTTTAAGATAGAAGAGGCTGGACTATCATTTTTCTGAAATAGTGTAGGGCAGGGTCTCCTTTTTGAGGAGAGGGTTTGTGTAGAAGACTTCCATGGTCCCTTCCAGCTCTATTCTCTGGCCTCAGTTCTCCATCTAACCCACCGAATAGGACTATTGAAAACAAAGCAGTGGGTGGAAAACCTTATTGGTGAATCCGAGTCCTAATGGAAGGTAAAAAGAAGGAAAGGAGGGACAGAGGTAAATTAAAATTATACGTTAAACTGAAATGGGGGCAAAATATATGTTGTACGAGGGCCTTAGGCAAAAGATTCTCTGATGTCTATATTTTATTGATTTGCAAAACGTATTGGCCGACCTTCTTACCACAAGGTACCTCCGGGTGGCTTACAATCTTAAAAAATATAAAAACTATGCAAACCTAAAAGACAGAAATGAAATACTGTATTTATAGGCCATAGATACCAATCCCACATATAGGTAATCCTCAATTTATGACCAAAATTGAGCCCAAACTTTCTGTTGGTTAAGTGAGACATTTGTTAAGTGAGCTTTGCCCCATTTTACAACCTTTCTTGCCTTGTTAAGTGAATCACCGCAGTTGATAAGTTACCAATCTGGTTGTTAAGTGAATCTGGCTACCCTGTTGACTTTGCTTGTCAGAAGGTCACAGAAAATGATCATATGATCATATGATCCTGGGATCCAAAGGTCATTAATATAAACCAGTTGCCAAGCATCTGAATGTTGACCAAGTGACCATGGGGGTGTTGCAAAGGTTGTAACTCTGACAGCTGGTCATAAGTCACTTTTTTCAGTGCCCTTGTAACTTTGCACAGTCACTAAATGAACTGTTGTACATCGAGGACTGCCTTTACTCTCAGAAGGCGCAGAATAACCGCTGCTAGAGTGCTAAGACGGTTGGACAATGGACGGGTTGCAGGGGGGGACTTTCTGTACAGCTAGTCCTCAACTTACAACCATTCATTTAGTGACCGTTCAAAGTTACAATGACACTGAAAGAATGACTTATGACCAGTCCTTGCATTTACAACCATTTACACCTCCAAGGTCACATGATCAAAACTCAGGCACTTGGCAATCCACATTTATTTACAATAGTTGCAGCATCCTGGGTTAATGCGATCGCCACAAGCAACCATCCCAGCCAGCTTCAGACTGGCAAAAGCAACAGGGGAAGCCGGATTCGCTTAACGACTGCATGATTCGCTTTACAACTACAGTGATTCACTTTATAACTGAATGCACATGCTCAAAGGCTTTGGGGGCTTAACGACATTTGCAGAAGCCTGGCACTCCAGAATACACACACACACACACACACAGAGAGAGAGAGAGAGAGAGGGATCGAGCACTGTGCAACAAAAGAGAGAAAAAGTTTCAGCAAATTAGCTCTTCTCTTTTTAAAAAGTCTTTTGTGGCAGCTCCAGATCGATCAGCTTTTGGCTCTGAGGGGTGGGAAAGGAGCAGAGAAGAGAAGGCAAAATGGCGGGCCTTCATCAGGGTGGCATGGTGGTGAATTTCCTAGCGTGATTTTGAAGTCAGTTTATCCATTTTCCTTTTTTGTTTTTGAAAACAAAGTAAGGCCTACTTTAGAGTTTGTATATAAAGCCAGGGGGTCTCAAAAGGTAGAGAAAATTAAAGCCCTTTACAGTTGCGGTGTTCTACCAGCACATTTATATATTTGTATCCCTCTTTGGTTATTTTTACAAATGAGTCAAAGCAGCAAACAAATGAACACATCTTCCCTATTTTTCGCACAGTCACAACCCTGTGAGGTGGGTTGGGCTGAGAGAGAGAGAGAGGGACTGGCCCAAAGTCACTCGCTTTCATGGCTAAGGTAGGACTTGAACTCACTGCTTTCTAGCCTGTAGCCTTAACCACTAGACCAAACTGGCTCTTGGGTGGTTTTTTTATACCGTTTCTTGAATTTCACATGCTTTTAAACTAGGGCGAGTTGCCCAGAGCCATGAATTTGAGAGAAGTGGCCTCATATATTGAAATAATAAATACAGTATAGAGAAAGGTTTGGCTGACTTCTTTAGGCACCCCTACTTTACAAAGAGACGCAGGCAGACTATGTACACGAAAATAGCCTTTTCCCAAGCAGAATGTTCTTGGTTGTTTTGGACTACAATGCCCCTCATTTTAACTAGCTGGGATCTGCACTCCAAAACTTTTTGAAAAGCATGCCTGGGTTGGGAAAAGTCGGAAAGGAGCCTTGGAAGCTGCACATGACAAACGCTCCTATCCCAGAGCCAAGTTTTAAGGCGATGTTAAGTCAACCTCGGATACTTTAATGCGTGTGGACTTCAATTCCCAGAATTCCCCAGCCAGCATAGCTGGCTGGGGAATTCTGGGAATTGAAGTCTGCAGGTCTTAAAGTGGCAGAGTTGGACACAATGTTTTATGGCTTGGAGATGCCACAAGGCTGCTTGGGAGGGGAACCGTTGGGCTGAGCCACGAAGGTAAAGGTAAAGATTCCCCTCGCACATACGTGCCAGTCGTTTCCAGCTCTAGGGGGCAGTGTTCATTTCTGTTACAAAGCCGAAGAGCCAGCGCTGTCCGAAGACGTCTCCGTAGGCATGTGGCCGTCATGACTAAACGCTGAAGGCGCACAGAGCGCTGTTACCTTCCCACCGAAGTGGTCCCTGTTTTTCTACTTGCATTTTTACATGCTTTCAAACTGCTAGGTTGGCAGAAGCTGAGACAAGTAATGGGAGCTCACTCCATTACACAGTGCTAGGGATTCGAACTGCCAAACTGCCGACCTTTCTGATCGAAACACACCTCCAACTTTGCATCCTTTTGGGAGAAGAAAGCATAGATCCAGAGAGATACAGAGCCTGCTTTGATGTTTAAGATTAACCAATCTTGGAATGATCTGCTTGGGTCAGATAAAAAAATTGCACTTGACTTTTGTAAAATTAGATAGGGGTCACCCTAGGCATTTAATCTCTGGCCTTTTTCTGGAAGTAAAAGAAAAATTTCCTGCAACGCCACGGACCACCAGAGGAAAAGCCACGGGGAGGGTGTTATCTGGGTTGGGAAGGAGTTTCCCCCCTTCCTTTTGCAGGAAATAGGGAACATATGAAATAGGAGCCTTGTGCCTGCATTTTCTGCGAGCAGCACCTACAGGTAATCCTTGACTTACAACAGTTCATATAGCGACCGTTTGAAGTTACCACATCACTGAAAAAAGTGATATGACCATTTTTCACACCTGAAACCATGACACCATCCCCAGAGTCAAGTGATCAAAATTCAGGTGCATGGCAACTGACTCATACTTATAACGGTTGCCATATCCCAGGGTCACGTGATGACTTTTTGCGACCTTTTGACAAGCAAAGTCAACGGGGGATTCCTGTTTCACTTAACAACCAGGTTACTAATTTAACAAGCACAGTGAGTGATTCGCTTAACAACTGCGGCAAGAAAGGACGTCAAATGGGGCGAAACCTCCTTGGTAACTGTCTCACTTAGCAATAGAAATTTTGGGCTCAGTTGTGGTCGTAACTCGAGGACTACCTGTATTTATGACGGGTTTCGGTATCTCAGGGTCACGTGACCCCTTTTGTGACCTTCTGACAAGCAAAGCCAAGGGGGAATTCAGATTCACTTAACAACCAGGTTACCAATTTAACAAGTGCAGGGAGTGATTCTAGGCAGCCACTTGTCTGAAACTGTCTAGGATCCCCTGCTTGAGCAGGGGGTTGGACTAGAAGACCTCCAAGGTCCCTTTCAGCTCTGTTCTTATCAATTGATCCGCTTAACAACTGTGGCAAGAAAGGATGTAAAATGGGACAAATGTCACCTAAATGTCTCAGTTATGGTCTTAACACAACCTAAACTTCTCTCCCATGTGCCCGCCAGACACATGGGCGAGGGCAGCGCGGACCACCGGGTAGAGCGGGCCCAGCCTCCCACCTGCCCACCCCCGCCGGTCTTCCGGACGGCAGGCGCTTCCCTCCAGTCTCCCCAACTCACCATGGCAAAGCCGGAGAGCAGAGCCGAAGTGCGGCTGGAGGCTTTCAGCTTGGCCCGGCTGAGATAAAGCCGCCGCCAGTTCAGGGCGTGCAGCGAGTGCTGGTTGGCGCTCATCAGCTCCAGGTAACTTCGCCGGACGAACTCCCGGTAAGTGGCGGAGACGCCCAGCGGCTCCGACGACTCGGGGTTTAGCGGCTCCCGTTCCCCTTCCGCGCCCTCGCCCTCCGGCGCTTCGGCTCCCCCGCCGGGTTTCATCGGAGCTGCAGAAAAAGGCGGGCGGGCGGGCGGCTGGCAAGCACCGAGGGGCGGCAGGCAGGGACGCGCCCGCCTCTGCCCACCGGGCCGAGCAAGCGGGACGCGGACCGACCCCGCGGGGAAAGCGAGCCGAGCGCGCGGACCGGGAGGAGAAGCGCGGGGTCCGCGGAGACGGTTCACCTTCTGGGCGAGGCCAGAAGCGAAGGGACGGATGTCGCGGGTGAGCGAGGAACCGGGCCGGATCCCGAAGGATCGGAAGCGGCGGAGAGCGCCCGAAAACCGGCGTGGAAAGGAGGGGAGATTCCGCCGAGGAAAGCGAATCCCTGACGCGGAGCGGCGCCGGGGGAAAAGTTGCGATTCGCGCACGGGCTGCTGCGTTGCTGGGTGGGGCGAGCGAGGGAGGAGGGAGGGAGGCCGGACCTACAGACGGGGCGGGCGGGGAGAAGCCGCGGGGAGTTTGCCTCGGGGCTTAAAGGGGAAGCGGCGGCGAGCCGCGGAAGTCGCTTATCCGCCGGGTTGCTTAGCCGGACATGGCCAAAGTGCGGGCGATGAGCAACACGTAGGGCTGGGAAGCTGAGCAGGTTGGTGGGGATTTGGACGGGAGACCACCAGGCGATCCCCGGAATGCAGGTCGGTGAGGTAAACAGCAAACCCAGCCAAAACAAACAATCTGAGCAAAGGTGGTGCCGAGCCACTTCTGATGAACATGACAAGAAACACTCTTTAAGATTTTGTCCCAAAGGTGCTTTTTTTTTTCAAGAAGCAACTAGATGTTCTGATGTTCTTTTTTCTTTGAAGAGGTTTGGCTTCTCATCCAAGAAGCTTCTTTAGCTCTTGGATGAGAAGCGAAACGTCTCCAAAGGAGGAAAAAAAACCCACCAGAAAGTCCAGTTGCCTCTTGAAAAAAGCACCTTTGGGACGATGATCTGAGACTCGCCATAGACATGCTTTAAGATTTTACACTTCCACTAAATAAAAGCAGGAAATTAGAAGATCCAAGTGCATCGAAGTTGGGCAATACCTTCCCCAAACTTGCCAATGTCTTTGGAATTAGGGGAGCTATAGCTCTCCCCCCCCCCCCCAAATCCATATTGCAAACTGCAAATGCAGATTTGCTCAGAAATAGCACTCTGTGTCCAGGAAGGATTACTCTGAAGAGGCAATAGAAATGCAGATGCGATTTTCAACTTGCATACAGCATTTCAGAGGCAGCAGAACAGATATTAGTTAATAGCTAATCATATGAAACGTTTATTCTAAAAATGTACAGTGTGGATTTTAAAGGGAAAAGCACCTGCGTGAGTTCTTTGTTGGGTATATTTTAACCATGGCAAATTTGAGAATTCCCCAGCCAGCATGTAGTGGTTTGGGGCAGCAACAAATCTTTTTTCTTGGATATTTCAGCATGGCTAATCGCTTGGTGGTCTCCTTTCCGAGTGTTAGCTACATTGGCCCTATTTAGCTTCTGAGCCAAAACAGGATCATGAACCTATGGCCAAGTGTTTAGATATCTTAAAACTAGAAGTGTGCACAATGTTTCAAGATGAAAATCTCTTAATCCTTATTCCTGAAATGTCTCCAAATCTGAAATGAGCCTGTTCTCATAATATTTTTACAAGGTTGTAGGGGGAACTGAACTTTAGTTTGAGACTGAAATGCATCAGCCATCAAATGGTGAAGGCAGGCTAGAAACCAGGAGTCTGTGAGTTCTAGTCCTGTCTTAGGCATGAAAATCAGTTGGTTGACTTTGGGCCAATCGCCGGAAGACAGTGAGTTCTAGTCCCGCCTTAGGCATGAAAGCCAGCTGCGCGACTTTAGATGCCAGTCATCTTTTCTCAGCCCAACCCACCTCACAGGGTTGTTGTTGTGGGGGAAATAAGAGGAGGAAGGTGTGGTGCATATATTCGCTACCTTGAATTGTTTGTAAAAATAATAAAGGTGGGATGTAAATAAATAACATAAACTTGGAAGCCTTCCACACACCCAAATTAAACTCTTTCTTCCTTGGACTTTCTTGTGACCTCTATTCGAATTCTCAGAGGTGGCTAATGGCATTTTGAAAGCTGGAGATCAGGTTGCAGAATCCCGCATCCCATGTCTTGTCATGGAAATCCATCCTCCGTGTCCAAAAAAAAAAAAAAGCACATTTCTCTGCCACTTCAGTGTTTTATGCAGCTATCAATTGTTATTTAAACCAGGCCAATATGAGAAGCCAATCAGAGAGAGAAATCGGGAAAAAGGGGAGAAAACTAGAAAGATCAAATGAATGGGGCAGGAGGGGAACAAACAGGAGGATTCAAGTTCAAGGAAAAGGAGAAGAGTCTCTGTGAGTGGAATGAAACGAGGTAAGTCAACAGCTTTCAAAATTGGGGTGTATGAATTCAACAGAATTAAACTTGAAAAAAGGGCAGATCAATTTCAAACTGTGACTGTTCCCCCTGTGGCAGACACAGGAACTGCGGGGAACTTTGAAGAAATTGCCATCCACTGACTGGAGGACAGCTAATATTTGCCATGTTTCCCCCCAGTTTTCCCCCAGTTTATGAAATTCACATCTTCTCTTGTACCATCAATTGATAAAGGTATGAGCAATCTATCAGATTGGTGGATACAGTCCACCTTGCCTAAATTGCCAGAACAGAAAGAAACAAATGTTGCATTATGCCGTGTCCCCACCTACAAAGTTATACATAACTTCCGGAGGAGGGAGGGGAAATAGTGGAAATTATTTTTTTACACAGTGTATATCCTGTGTGAGTTTATAAACTTATAAGAACACCAGGAGGCAGCATGTGACCTGTTTCCTCCTATTATTGGGACATCAGATGTATACAACCAGATTTGAGGACAGCCAGTCTGAAATGGTATCCTGTCTCCTGCTTGAGCAGGGGGTTGGACTAGAAGACCTCCAAAATCCCTTTCAGCTCTATTCTGATTGGTTGATTTGAGCCTCAGTGAAAGATTTGGCTACTTCAGTTTGATGAGTCCCAATATAGACTTGAAACTACATACCCACTGCCCCCTGGTGGTCTTTTAGGGCATGGCAACTGTATTTATGTCTCATCCCAGTGGGACCAACCACTCAACCACTGGATTGTATTGATCAAGCTATGACATCACCTTTCATTCAGAAGCCCAAAGCAGCATACATACAGCTCCTTCCATCAGTTTTCTTGCAGAACGACCACCAGAGTAGATGGTTGGCTGAGGGTGACAGGCCCATGGCAGAAGGTGGACTCCTGACCCTTCAACCCCGTTGTCTTTCATCTTGCTGTAACTTTGTCGCTTGTATCCTTACGATTTATATTGACTGTTTCCTAGTATGATTTGATTGCTGATTGTACCCTATGACTGTCATTAAGTGTTGTATGTTATGATTCTTGATTCTTAACGAATGTATCTTTTCTTTAGGTATACTGAGAGTATTTATACCAAGACAAATTCCTTGTGTGTCCAATCACACTTGGCCAATAAAGTATTCTATTCTATTCTATTCTATTCTATTCTATTCTATTCTATTCTATTCTATTCTATTCTATTGCTTCAGTGCCAGCGAGGAGACCCATAAAGCTCCTGAATCTTTCCTGTACCTATTGGTCATCTTGTTTGTTCAAGCCTGATGATGATCAATGTTTCTTGAAGAACTGGATTGAGGAGAAGACAGCTACCTTAGGAGCGATTTGAATTTGACTAAAGCAACCACGAGTCTTGCAGTATTATAAATACATAATGATATCATGATTCTGATATAATGTGCCACTGATTGCCATCTACTCATCCAGAGAGATCTCAGCCAGGCCAATATCCAAGCAATGAATTAAAATGGACAGCCTTCCCCCCAAATTAGGCTTCCATAAATGCATTTTGCTTCAAGAGACCCACAGGATTCTTAGTTGTTTCTCTTAACACCCAGGAACCTCACAGAAAATGTAGAAAGACACAACTGGACATGGGGCACAAGTTCAACCATGAAAACAGGTGCACAATGGAGGAGACAGCTGCCTCCAAGACAAGAAAACTTTCTTCTCCATTAGGCTCAATATTGTCCAGATAGGAAGATGGCATCTTAGCAAGATTTCTTCTCCATCCTTACCTGGAGACAACAGAAACTAAACCTTGGTCTTTTTGCTGTCAAGTATGCACTCTTCTACCAAACTACACTAGTTCATGCCTGATTTGAGCAGGTTCCTAGAACCTCATCCTGTAAAGTCAGATCTTCCAGACAACATTGGTTTGTAGCTTGTCTACCAAGGTACCTTTGTCTTGTTGTGACAGGATACCAATCTGATATTGCAAAGGAAACAAGTCCTTCTGAAAATTAGAAACATATGCTGCCGATGACTTTTCTTAAGAATTTTCCTTCTTAGCAAAAAACAGAAGTCAATCTGCCTCTACTTCCTCCTTGAGAGGTGAAGAAACAAGCTCCTGTACGATAGTTCTCCATTTTGTTTTGTCCCATCAGCACTATTATGGCACTTAAGTGTCCATCAGAATTGTTCCCAGCCTGCCTCAGGAAAAACAGATTGAGCTCTGGGCCACTGCTAACATTAGACAATATGAGGCAGGCAATTAGTACAGGTAGTCTTGGGCTTATGACCACAACTGAGCCTACAACTTTCGTTGCTAAGCAAAACAGTTGTTAAGTTTTGTCCCATTTCTAGCTACTATTGTTAAGTACAGCTGAGGAGGTATGGAGAGCCGAGATTATAGAAAGTCCGATTCCCGTTATTCAGGACACTGATTCTAAGCGTTATGCACTTAGAGTGAAAAGCATTGTTAGAGACCCCACACATCCATTTCACAGCCGGTGTCTGTCGCTCCCTTCTGGGTGGAGCTTTTGAAGTATTTCTAGCAGGACTTCCAGATTCTGACACGGCTTTGTTCCCTTGCCATCCATTCGGAAAACGCGCAAGATTCTTTTTTCTTCCATGTACATGCTTACATCTGAACTAGACTCTGTTGTTTTTCTGTGTCATATATATAGGTATATGCATAATTTTGTATTTATTTATTCTGTCGTGTTTATATAGTGTATATTGGAGTTGATGACCCTTTGAAAGCTGTATGCAACAAAATTTCACTTTAATGTAGGCTGATTAGTGTACATGTCAAAGTGATAATAAAGTTATTCTAAGTTCTAAGTGAATCACTGCAGTTATTATGTTAGTGACACCGTCATTAAGTGAATCTGGATTCCTCATGTACTTTGCTTGTCTGGTCGCCAAATGAGATCCCATGACCCATGGATCACATGACACCCAGGACACATGGATCACAAAACCATGGGGATGCTGCAATGGTTGTGCGAAAAACGGTAAGTCGTTTTTTTCAGTGGCGTTATTTTGAACCGTCTTTAAACAGACGATTGTAAGTCAAGGATACCTGTAGCTAATTTTGAGTTTTCTGAAATGTAGCAATTTTTTCTACAGGTAGTCCTCAACTTATGGAACAATCGAGCCCAACATTTCTGCGTTTAAGCGAGACATTTGTTGAGTTTTGCTCCATCTTACGACCTTTCTTGCTACAGTCGTTAAGTGAATCACCATAGTTGATAAGTTAGTAAGGCGGTTTTGAAGTGAATCTGGCTTCCCCATGGACTTTGTCAGAAGGTTGCAAAAGGGGATCACCTGACCCTTGGGGTCACAGCAACGGTCATAAGTATGGGCCAGTTGCCAAGCAGCAGGATTTTGATCACATGATCATGGGTCATGTAAAGGTCATAAGTGTGAAAAATGGTCATAAATCACTTTTTCAGGGCCATTGTAACTTTGAATGGTCACTAAATGAACTGGTGTAAGTCGAGGACTACATGTACTGGGTTGGAATTGTTAGCCAGCGCTAAGCTACCACGACATTATAAACTAGAATAGAAGAATTCTCACATTTCCTCTTCGGCTTAGTCTTCAGTATGTCCCAATTTAAGCAGCTTTGCCTTAATCTGGGAAAGGAGGAAAAAATGCTGTAACAGAATAAGAGAATATAGAATAATAAGAATTGGAATTGACCTTGGAGGCCTTCTAGTAGTCCAACCCCCTGTATATCATTTCATTTATCCACGTGTCTCTGCTATCTTAAAACTAAAAGTTGTTCCATAATGGTTGCCCAATCTCCTTTGAAAAAACTTCCCATGTTGGAGCACCCACAGTTTCTGAAGGCAATCCACTTCCACTGATTTTAACTGTCAGGAAATTGCTCCTTAGTTCTAGGTTGCTTCTCTCCTTGATTAGCTTCCATCCAGGTTGCTTCTTGTCCTCCCCTCAGGGGCTTTGCAGAATAGCTTGACTCCCTCTTCATTGTGGCAACCCCTTGAGATATTAGGACACTGCTATCATGTCCTTCTTTTCTCTAGACTAGCCATATCCAATTCTTGCACCTGTTCTTTACCTTCTACTTCTAGTCCCCTAATCATCTTTGTTGCTCTTCTCTGTACTCTTTCTAAAGTATCAACATTTTTAAAAATATTGTTGTAACCAAAACTGGATTCGATATTCCCAGTGCGGTCTTTACCAAGGCATTATAAAGAGGCAGTAACACTTTACGTGATCTTGATTCTATCCCTCTGTTAATGCAGCCTAGGACTTCAAGCATATCTGATCCAGCTTTGTCCTGAATGCATCTCCAAATGGACTGAGAAAGATCACTGATTGTAAAATTACGCATTAGAGCCGTGCAAATCTCTCCCACAAAATCCTGCGCAATGGATTGGAAACAAGTCTATGAAAGAAGTAGCCTCATTTCCCCTCCCCCCTTCAGACTAGCATACAGCCGTTGCCGCCTAAGATGCTCCTGGCTGTGCATGTGCTCACACTGCTGCTTTCTTTCTTTTTCTTCCTTCTTCACTGTGAGGCCAAAGGATTGTGTGCACACATGCAGAGGAGCAGCTAACAAAGGCTGGGGGGAAAAAAGGAGGTAGCTGCTTAAATAACCCAAGGAAAAGTATTTAGCCCATGCTGCTACCCATTGCAGAATAGTTCTTTGGAAGGACTGAAACAGATCTGTTAGTAACATGGACCATTGGATTTTCCTTTTATTTTGGTTAAACACCCCCCCCCCCACAATACACATACCCTCTAGTGGGGTAGATTAAATATTGCTTGGAGTTGATCTTCCACATCTCACATGAAAGGGAGAGTGACTGCAAATGATAGTAATAAGCCAAACCTTGCCAAAGCATCACACAACTAACAGTGGAAAATTTAAAGAGGATTATTGCTATGTTTTCAATCCCTTTCAACTAAAATCTTAGGTTTTTTTTTTGGCACACTTGCAACCATTTCTATGTTGGCCACAACTGCACCATCTAAGCCATAGAGCTGAGAAGCAAGGGACCTTAGAGGTAATCTATTCCCACCCCCTGGTTTAAGGCAGGAGATCTTACACCATCCTGGACAAAAGGCTCTCCAATCTATCAATCAACCAACAACCAATACATCCAGTTTTGGTCACCACATTACAAAAAAGATGTTGAGACTTTGGAAAAAGTGTGCAGAGAAGAGCAACTAAGAGGATTAAAGGCCTGGAGAATAAAACATGAAGAACAGTTGCAGGATTTGGGTTTGGCTAATCTAGAGAAAAGGAGGATTAAGAGTGACATGATAGTATACCACAAAGAAGGGGGGGGGTGTCAACTTTTTTTCCAAAACACCAGAGGGCAGGACAAGAAGCAATGGAAACTAAACGAGAAGAGAAGCAACTTGGAATTAAGGAGGAATTTTCTAACAGTAAGGACAATTAACCAGTGTTAACGTTTTGCCTTCTGAAGTTGTGGGTGCGTCATGACTGCAGGTTTTAAGAAGGTATTGAACTACCACCGGTCTGAAATGGTAGGGTCTCCTGCTTGAGGAGATTGTCTAGATGACCTCTAAGGTCCCTTACAGCTCTAATCTATTTTATAAATACAAGCCAGGTTCTGCTAAGGCTTGTAATTAGGGTGGATGGTAGGGAAACATTTCAAGCTGGGTTCTGCTAATTCAACTTTCAACTGGACTCTAGACACTCTTAGTGACTCTCGACAAGCAGCATTCAGCATTAGAACTCTTTCATTCGTTCTTTGGACTCAAGTGCCGAGACAAAAAGGGAACATGATCAGAAACTGGCCTCAATATGAACAAGCAAGAATTTTTCATTTTCGGCTAAGACCTCAATTCAATGTAGAGGCAATGTAGACAGGTGAAAACGTCAAAATAGTTGTGTCCTTTGGGGAAACCTAGTCAGTTCTTTGGATCTCAAGACATTTTAATTTATTTATGGAACCAAATCACAACCAAAGTGGAGGATGTTGCTGGTACACAATCTAATCAAGTCTGTAAGAGTAGTTAAATTTCCTTACCCTATCTGATCACGGCCTAGACTTCAGAAATCCTGCTGTCATTCCTTTTTGATCCACCGTTCTGCCAATCCAGAACATCAGGCTTGATAAAAATCATGATTAATATGTGGCAAGGCTAATCATGCAAACACATCCAGCATAGAGAACGAAGGCCAAAAAGAGGGGCGCTTCTAATTGTTCCTAAAATGAATCAAACTACACTGCAGTAGCAGCTGTCATTCCAACCTATCCCCAGAAGGCTGTTGTGAGAAAAGGGATATTGGAAGGATGCTTTGTCCATCATCCTTGGCTCTTTTCAAGACAAACATTTAATCCAAAACAAAGGCCCTGTCCTCCTCTCTTGAATTTCCCTTGGGAAACGGCTAATTTTGGTGCAAATATATTATGGAAAACCTTGTCATCCCATGTTGTGACTCTTACTGCAAATGACAACTGTCAGAAATCTAACAGAGGCACTCCTTAAAGAATCGGGGTACCGATTCACACCTAAGGCTTCCCTTCAATTTTTAAATTCTGATTAAAGGTACCCCCTGTTCCATCAGTCTCAAAGCAGAATTCTCAAGACAGCGTGCTAATAATAACAGAAACGAAAAAACAAAATAAAACCTTTGAAAAAACCAAAAGAAGAGTTTATAAAAAAATATTTCCAGAAAATATAAAATAGAAACCCATGGAAAATTAAAAAAGAAAATAATAATTAACATTCCCCCCGAAACATATATTTTTTTTATTCACAACATTTCTTTTGCAAGGAGATAGAACTGAATATATGTTTGAATGTGCATGGTATGTGTGTAAAAGGAAGGGGAGGGAATAATGAAAAACAGGCTTTTAAGATCAAAACACTTTCGTTTTTTTGATTTTTTTTGTTTATATAGCAAACAGTTATTATACAATAATAGAACCCCTGAAATTCAGATTGGAACCTGGTCTCACGTCCCCCTCCCTCCCCACTTGTAGAGTCCCTTGGGGTCAGGATGGAGATGTGCAGATTAAACATCACGGAGACACATCGCTCCAAAAACTGGATTTTTACATTTTTATTTCACCCCCTTGCTTTCTTTCCCATCCCCAGCAGTCTTTGCCTCAATTTCTAAGTGAGGAACAGTTAAGAGTCTATTGAAGATTAAAGTTGTAGCTGGAGAATAAACAATTAATCGGTGGGAGATGGTGGTGGTGGTGGAAATATAAGCTTTGGTCCACTGAGTTGAGGGGATGCACTCGGCGTGTTTGTGCGTGCGTTTCTGTGGGCCGGGGAGACCTATGGAACAGCTCAGCCTTACCCAACTTCTCTAAGGGATGGTGGACCACAATATCTACCACTAGCAGCCAACAAACAGGCTGGTTGAAAACACCAGGATGTAGACTCCAATACATCGGAGGTTCAAGATTGATGGGAGTCTTGGAATACTTTCTGAAGCTACATCTGTGGGGAGGGGAGACACCAGACATGTTTCTCCATGTTCCTTTTCCATTGGGATTGAGAGACGGGCCTGCACCTCTGATGCAAGCACCGGTCTTTGGAGTGGTAATGGGTGAGGAAAATTGAGGTGAGGGTTAGGGCGATGGAGGGGGGGGGGGCGCGATCACTTGTGTCCATCTCTATCCAGCACTGAGCCACAGATGCCTCTCCGCACTGGTCCAGTGGGCTTCCCGCCCAATATGTGCAGTCCCTAAAGCAGCAGTCTAGAGCAGGAGTGGGCAACGATGGCCCCTTTACCACCTGTGGACTTCGACTCCCAGAATTCCTGAGTCAACATGGCTGCCTCAGGAATTCTCGGAGTTGAAGTTCATGGATCATAAAAGGGCCGTAATTTGCCCACCCTTTCTCCAGAACAATAATGCAACCCTGGGATGACATTCCCACATTTTTCCCTCTCACTCTTCACCGTTTCTTTTTAAACCTGAGGTATTTTTCTTTTCTTTTTTTTTCAAGAGTTAAAACATCCATTAAAAAAAAACAATGGTAAAAATAATAATAAACAAACCTCAAAAGATATGCTTGAAAAGAGCATTTCCCTTGGCTGCTGCCACTCTCCTTCTGAGAAGAAGCGGACTACGGGAGGGTCACCAGGGCAGGTCCCCCTCCCCAAATATCTGGAGCTAGATGGCTCTTCCCTCTTAGTGTAGACATCTCCTTTTACATGAAGGAGAAATGAAGAGTGGAGGCCCAAAACCGACAAGGAGGCTTGTTATGTGGAATGAAACCCAGTTTCCTTGTTTGCACCATGTGGGAGTGTGGGAATGGGACGTGGGCTGGACCACTAAATTGAGGACAGGCCATACAGTACATGTTTATGCTGTGCCATAAGATCTGGAAGAGACCCACTGACACCCTCCCTCAAATATACAACATTTCCACCAAAACGTAGCCCCAAAGCCTCCACTCCTCAAAATTGTTTAATACTTGCTCTGTAAGAGTTTTGAGTAAAGGAGAGAACACTCCTAGGCAGAAGGGAAAAAAAGAAAGAAAGAAAGAAAGAAAAGCTCCAGAAATGGAGGTGAAGGAGGAAAAATTAAGATACCTTGGCCCTCTTTGGTTAATGGAGCGAGAGGGAAGGACTTTGTTGAATCAGACAAATGAAAAAACAAAAACAAAAAACCAATTTTCTTAAAACAATAAAAAAGCACCCAATAGAACTGTAAAAATAATAATAATAAAAAAAACACAACCCAACACCGAAAACCTCGCCTCCGATTCCACAAGCTATCGCTGCGTTTTTTTTCAAGTAATGCTTTAGTAATAAATGAACGTTCAAGTATATATTTAAAAGAAAAATAAAATAAGATACGTGACCAAATTGAAAATCAGTCTTGTGCCATCCTCCCCTCCCTAACGCATACAGAAAGGTGGTGCGTGTCTGATGCCATCTGAAAATCCAGATGAAACACAGGGTGAGAAGGAAGGCGGGTAAGGTGAGGGAGGAAAAAGAGAGAGAGAGAGAGAGAAAGAGAGAGGGAAGGGAAGGGAGAGAAGAAAGGGAAGGGAGAGAGGGGAGGGCTTTTGAAGGTAAAAAAACCACAACAACCCCGTTCTAGCAAAAAAAAAAAAAAAAAGGAGGGGGGATGGTGGAAATCAGAGATAAGAGAAGAAATGAAAGAGTGAAAGCGAAATGGACAGAATTGGGCACCTTTAAGAGAGAAGGAGTCCCCCACTTGACCCCAAAGACGGATGTGGCCAAAGGGACGGAGAGAGCAGCATTGTGCTCCCGCCTCCAAGCAGAAGGAGCAAAAACGACCGACAAAAGGCCCAGCGTCGATCCAGGACATTCGTTTTGCACCACTTTTCTTTTCTACAGTATTTCTCTCCCCCCCACACCTTTAAAAGAAGAGAGAGGGGGGTGGGAATCCCACATGCATACATACCCAACACACACATACGCACGCACACCCGAACAACTGGACGGAAGGGGTGGGGTTTCAAGTTTGAGATTCGGAGGCAGTGGAGAGCGGCTGGAATTAAGAGAAGGCCCGGCCAACTCCTGCGCAACAATAATTGGCACTGTGGGTAAGGAACGCAGGCAGGATTCCCCCCCCCCAGCTCCCCCTCCCCCCCCCCCGTCCCCAAAGTGGTTATTAAAGCTTATGGTCCAAAAGAATAAAAGCCAATGAATGGGAAGGGAGGTTCGGATGGGAAGCTGCGAGGACTTTTCCTGTCCAGAATCGAAAAGGAGGAATTTGAAGAAGAGAGGAGAAACGGGAAGAACGGACTTTTCTGGGGAGAAGTGCTGGGAAGCCTTGGGGCAAAGCGCTGGGCACAGAAGGTGGGACAACAGAGTTGGAAAGAGCTGCATGATCCATCCAGCCTGCCAAGGTGGGATGAAAACAGCCTGGGAGGAAATTTCCTTCAGGAAGAACCCAGAGGCCTGATAGAATACTGTAGAGTTCTGTTTTTGTTTTTCAACCTCAACAACTTTTAAGACGTGCTGACTTCAATTCCCAGAATTCATGCTGGCTGGGAGATTCTGGGAGTTGAAGTCCACCCATCTTAATAGTTGAGAAACACTGTGAGGAGCAGACGCGTTGCCTGAGGGGGCCTGGAGGGAGAGGGAAGAGAGGACTGTTAAGGCCTCTCCTCCAAAGAAGGATCCCAAGGCATGCCAAGCGAGACAGGTGGTTTAGCTCCTCCCTTTCACACATGCCAAATTTACTCCTTTCTTTTGGACAAAGTATTCTGCCTTGCCCCTCTGCTTGGTGAGGGACTCCGTCCACACGGGTGGCTTGCGAGAGCATGCATATGTAGGTTTAATGCGTAAACAAGACAGCAGCAGGTACACTGTGCATATAGAAAGCAGCACGTGTTTCACGGTGTGGGCATCCACATCTGGCGGGGCTGCATCTCCCCAGGAAGCCTCAGCTGTATACTGGGATCAGCTGGGAAGGAGAGTTAGGAGAAGAAAATCTAAGGGGAAGGGCACCTTTAGAGATGTTTTCTGGCCTCCCACTGGTGGGGGAGGGGAGAATTAGGGGTACAACGGGCACCGATGCAGGAAGCAGATCAAATGGATGTGCTGGCTCCAGAAACCATTCGGTGCTGTGGGAAAGAGAGACAGCGGTAGAGGCAGGTGGGAGACCCAGCGGACACACAGCTGGGAAAAGACAGGGCAAAGGAATCCGTAAATATCAGCTGCCTGGTTCTTGCTTGGCCCCCTTGGAAAACCACACTGCGGATGCACAACTGGAGAGAGAAAGCTGAAGAAAGGAACTGGGTGGGCAGACTGACAAGCACGCACACGCACGCACACACAAGCACCCTTAAAAAAATCATCAAGGCAGCATGTGGGAGGGGCGGAAGGACTGATGAGGTTGGAGTGCACATTTGCATTGGGCGAGGAACGGCGTAGGAAAAAAAAAAACGTAATATATCCGACCCCGTCGAAGAAGCTGCCTTCCTCCCGAGCCAGCATTTCAAGGCTGGATGTCAATTCCCACCCTCCCCTGCCCGCCCCGAGATAGCAGGGTGTACCAATGGTGGCACGGAAGGACATTTGGAAGCGTGGGGGAGGGGGGGGAGAGGGGGAACGACGCAGTGCATGATGGGAGGAATATGCATTTCCCCAGCTTTGTAAAGCGACAAGGCTACCTCGGACCCCACTTACTCCCCGGCTGTCCAGGAACAAGTGGATTGAGCAGAAGGCCACCTGGCCCTCAGCAGGCCAGGCCTGGGGAAGGGGGAACGACACCCCCTCCTCCCCGGCACTCTCTTTGCTGCACAAGTAAGGGGGTGGAGATGCCACTCCGGTTCAGTGCATGGCTTTAAGTAAAAAGGTTCTCTCAGAGTCCGTTTCTGACGGTCGGATTAGTGAAGCTGAGTCTTTCTGCGCCTCCACCCCAGAGCGAGTATTAGCTGTCCTTCAGCAGCAATTTCTCCTCAGGGCAACGAAAAGGAGGTGAGGATGTGCCGGGGGCGGGGGGCACGGCGCCACTGTTGGAGACCGAGTCCTCGGCGAATCGGGCACAGGCCTCTGTCGTGATGTGGTGACAGGAACGCAGGTCGATACGGGAGAGGCGTGGACAGCGGCGGAAAAGGGGCAGACACTGATCCGTCAGCCGGTTACATCCTATCAGGGAAGGAAGAAGAAATAGCTGTAGCACTTAAGACTTATATACCGCCCCGCGCTACTTTACAGCAGGGGGTCCCCAACCCCTGGTCTGGCAGCATGCCAGAAACATGTTCGCGCAAATAAGTGGAGCGGGATGCAGGAAGCATGTGAAACCATGCCCCTTCCGGTCCACAGAGAAACCTCTCTTCACGGAACTGGTCCCTGGTGCCCATAAGGTTGGGGGCCACTGCTTTAGAGCACTCACTTGATGTCAGCGTATTGCCACCAACAATCTGGGTCCTCATTTTACCGACCTCGGAAGGATTTAAGGCTGAGACAACCATCAGGATCGAACTCCAGGCTGTGGGCAGAGTTTGCCTGCAATACTGCATTCTAACCTCTGCGACACCAAGGGTCCTCCAGAACAGGAAGCCATGAAGTAACATTGGTTTGAGACCATTTTCTGAGATCACAAGATAGCACTGGTTTGTTCAGATCCTACTGTGGGGAGATGGGGACTGGCTCAGGAAACTGGGCAGGAATTGGGGCTGCTTTTATAGGGGGAAAGACAATTCGCCCCTACAAATTAGCAACAGCCACATTCTTAGGAATGTAGACAGGGGGAAGGGTGGCGATGGAACAGTGGGATAATGTCATGGCCACTACAAGTAGCTCTCAACCTACAATCATAATTCTGCCTGGAATTACGGTTGTAAGTCATGATGGTTGTTAAGCAGATTTGTTTAATAATCATGCGGTTTGCTTAACAACTGCCATAAAAAGTGCTGTAAAATCGGGTCTGGCTTGATTTATGACTGCAACAGAAGCTCCAGTCCCAATAGTGAACCTAAATCAAGGACTATCAATACTGTCCAAAGTCCCTACCTGGTAATGGGACCTGGAGAAGAGGCAACAGGGAGAAAAACAGGGGTTGTAAAGGTGCCATGGAAGAAAAAAAAAATGATGGAGAATCATTGGGACAGATGTTCAACTCCTTAACCACTGCGTTGTTCTTCTCTTAGGAGGCTGCATCATTTCGATGCCCACTCAAGCAGAAGAGATGGAATTGCTAGTACCATGTTTCCCTGAAAATAAGATTCTGTCTTATAAAAAATTTTTGCCACTAAAAAAGGCAGCAAGCCTTATTTTGGGGGGATATCATCCACTGACTAACCTCACTTTTGCATGTCGCCCCCAGCCTCCTTTTCGCTGTCAGAGGCCTTCAGGAACTTCTTTTTCTGCGACTGGCAAGGCTTTTCTGAAGGCCTCTGCAGCCAATAACGGAGCTCTGTTATCGGCTGCAGAGGCCTTCAGGAAAGCCTTGCCAGCCTTGAAGAAGAAATGGGCCAGAAAGGCAGGTGTTGGGGTGTGCAAGGCCTGGCTGCAACTGTCTGAAGGTATTAGGGTAGCGCCATCCCCCACATCCCCATCCTAGCTTACTTTTTACCTGTGCACCTTGGAGTGGGCGGGGTATTAATTAGGGCTTATTTTGGGGGTAAGGCTTACATTGGGTACACATGTAAAAATCAAGATAGGACTTACTTTCAGGGTAGGTCATATTTTTGGGGAAACATGGTAGGGATTCGACTCACCGGTGAGGTTGAGTTCAGCGAGTGTCTCTCGGAGTGGAGAATTAGCAGCGGTCAGCAGGTTAACAGACTGGTCACCTACATGGTTGCAGTGGCTCAGGTCCAGTTTGGCAAGCTGAGGGGTGTGCCGGATTACCAAGCGTAGAGATGAATCTGTGATGTCCAGACCAGAGAGCCGTAGTTCAGAGACATTCTGGAGCCGGCCCCGGCTGTCTGTGTGGCCTAGCAGGGTGAGAATAGAGAAGGGAATGAGCCTCATGGGACCTCTGCCCTAAATGGCAGATGCATGACTTGGAAAGCATGTTTTAACAGGCTTGGGCAAAACAGCACACGTTTGTTTCACTGGAGTCGATCAGATTTTTCCCCCTGAAACAAAGAAGCCATCCAGCTCTCTGAAATCAAGTGAATTAAATCAAACTGGCTTTTGGCAGAATTGCTTTGGGATCATTCACACTGTCCGTGAGGTTTGCCATGCTCCGACAGGGCTCCAGGTGAAGGACCTCCAGTGCACAATGCATTCCCAGCCTGGAAGCACTCAACCAGCGGTGCAGGGAAGGATCCTCTTAGCCTTCTCCCATACCTTTAAGCCCTTGCTCATCTCTTCCCTACAGGAGGGCCATGAAAGGAGATGTTCCGCCCTGCTGCCTCTCCCAGCCACATGCCTTTAAAAGCAGCTTCAGGGTGAGTGATATCCCACATGTGCTGAGGAAGCTGCAGGCTAACCACCCCTAGCAATTTTAGTAGCCCAAACTTGAAGGCTCCTCGGGGCATGGGAAGGACACTGGGCTTGGTGCCTCAAGCAAGCAAGCATGCAGCAGCAGCATCTGTGGCTGTTCAGGTCTGGGACACCCGAGTTCACAGTTCAAGAATTCGGACTCGGCTACTCCAGCCTGCAGTGGCCCCAAAGGCCCTGACATGAGCTGAGAGATTTCTGAGACACAATAGCTGGGTTGGAGATAGCAGGCAATCCTATGCCAGAAGGGATCAGCATCAAGATTTAGTGTGCAGAGAGAAGCCTCTGAGGCTGGGCTCTATCGCCAGATAAAGAAGGCTTGGAGCTTAGCACTACTGACCCCACGGAGCAGAGTAGCCCAGCAGCTGTGCCAGGGCCCCCACAAAGGGGTAGACCAGAAGGTTTGCAGAATAATCGACCTACGTTTTGTCCAAATATGAGGAAAAACTTCTTGGTGGACAGATCTGTATGCCTGTGGATTTTCCATTTCTAGAGTTTTTGAAGAAGAGGCTGGACAAGCCGCTTCCCAGGGATGGTTTAACAGGTTCACCTGGGTGTCGTGGAGGACTTTGCCGGAGGATCCCAGTCATTCCTTCTGATTTTACCATATCTGTAGGAGATGACCAGGCTGACCCCAAGGGAGGCGTCAAATGTGTCATGAATCCCTTTGCACCCATGAGATATCTAAGTCCAGACCCTTGAGAATTCCTTATTTACCACCAAATTGCTTTCAACGTTAATAGTTTATTAATAGATTCTTGTAGAGAGCTTAAAACTGATAATAAATCTTTATTTCCATTTACCCGGATGTCCTGACTTCTCTGGTGCTTGACAGTACCCAACATCTTTAACACAAAGGCCCACATAACACTCTGAATCATAAACTGCCCCTATTATGGGCTGCGTTGTGCAATACGAGAGGTGAAAATGGGAATGGCTAGTTTGCAACTCAGTGTGCTATCTGAGTACAGCCGATGTTGGTTCAACTCAGAGCAGGGGCTGATAGTTTTTCTAGAGGCTTATAATCGGCCTGCTACCAGAACCGCTTTTGAAGACTGGCAAAGCCTTGAGAGATTTCATGCGGCAATGTCAACATCCCACAAGATTTCAGCTGTTCTTACATGCGGGTATTTTACAAAAAAATCTGTGGAAAGGAAAGGAAAAGAAAGAGGGTGCCGGAGGGTATGTTTGGATTGCCTTGCAGGTTTTCCCACTTCCTTGGGATGTGAAGAAAAGGTGGTAAAACAGCTGCCTAGGTATCCCAGACCCCGCTCTGTCCTAGAGACTAATTTCCCTCCAGTTCAGGTAGCTTTACCAGGCTTGGAATCTGTGGCAGGCAAGAGCAGCTCACGGAGGTGAGAATCCTTGACATCCTCAATCCAACGCAAATCTAGGAGCTGTAGGGAGGGGAAGTTGGCTGTGCTGAGGGCCGACACAGAGCACCAAGAGCAGCCTGTTAGGATGAGCTCCTTAAGGCCTGTTGGGAGAAGAGAACATTGAGTGGGGGAAAGAGAACCTCACAAACCAACTGTTCCTCTCTGCTTCGAAAGAAACCCACGGCTCCTTCCCCTGTATTCACACCATGAACTCATCTTTCTACCCCAAAATTCTGATTTATGGCTCCCAGCTCACATCCTGTCCTACACGACAGAATTCCCCAACATTTCTGGCTTTGCAGACCGGGTGGGAGGGGATAGTTTATGCAAACGGCCAGCAAGCGCAAGCCTGCGCAGCTCCATTTACATGAGCAAGTGCATGCTCGCCTGCCACTCATGCAAATGGAGCACGCAAACGCATCCCAGTCCAGTAGTGGGCTGTGGCCCATAGGTTGGGGATCCCAGCTCTACGAGGTTTCTGGGAATGCTCCTACTCTTTCTTATGGGCCAATTTTTTTTCTTTATCCCACAGACCACGGTGGGTGTCCTGATTTTGCTCTTGTCCTCATATTCCACCCCTTTCCCATAACTGAGCTGCGCAACCTGCGTCAAGAACAAGTTCTCAGCCACATGCCACATCCCTGCCGCCACTTGAGACAATGCAAGTGAAAAGAAAATAATCACAGGATTCAGAGCTATTAAACCTCATCAAACCTTCCCAGTCCACACAGACAGCTTGAGATTGTGGCTCTGGCCACACGCAGAAAAGCAGCAGCGTTCTCAACCAATCAAACAAAACAGAGCTGGAAGGGACCTTCAAGGTCTTCTAGTCCAACCCCCCTGCACAAACAGGAGACCCTATGCTATTTCAGACAAGGGACTATCCAGTCTCTCCAGTCATTATGCCGTCTTGTAAATTTGCAGGATTTTTTTTTTTTTTTGCTGTGTATAGATATATCCTTGAACTAGACTGTGATATTTCTCTGTGTCATATATATGTGTGTCTGAGGGTTTATGCTTAATGCTTATCTTTTGAGAGATGAATGCAACGAAATTTCATTTTAATGTATGTTGATTATTTTATATTTAAAGTGACAATAAAGTTTTGTTTTATTCCATTCCATTGCATTCGATTCTTAAAAGCCTCCAGTGAAGAAGCACCCACGACGTCTGAAGACAAGTTGTCTTCTCTGGTAGGAAGTTTCTCCTTAATTCCAGGTTGTTCCTCTCTTTGATTAGTTTCCACCCCACCACCAGCACCACCTGTCGTTTGAATTAGGGCACCCAGGGTCATCACTGCAGTGGAAATTAGCCTGGCACAGGTTCTTTGCTTCTTGAATTTGTTTCAAATTAAGAATTTTCTGTGCCCAGAAATTCTGCCTATCTGTCCCTTGTCCTTTGCCTAGACCGTTCAATTACCTTTTGGTATATCCAGATTAACACAAAGTGCGGGACCTTCAGACCACGAAAAACCTCACTCCACAATGCCCCCCAATCCTAAGGGGTTTAGCCAACCTAGATAGAGGAAGCCTCAAGGACTTTGTTCAGGTTTAAACAAAGCCACCTGGTTCACTTTTCCTCAATTAAATATGCTGAGTTGAATAACCTCTGAAATTTACATTTCTTGATTCAAACACATCCTTGTTCCAAATGGAATTCAAATCTGGTGAGATTTGTCTTCACTAGAACTAGTCCTTGACTTATGACCACAATAGAACCCAAAATTTGTTGCTATGTGAGACATTTGTTAAAGGGAATTTTGCCTTTCTTGCCACAGTTGTTAAGTGAATCATTGCAGCTGTTAAGCGGGTAATAGTTTGTAAGTGAATCTGGCTTCCCCACTGACTTTGCTTGTCAGAAGGTCGCTAAAGGGAACCACAGAACCTCGGGACCCTGCAACCGTCATAACCATGAGACGGTTGCCAAGCATCCAAATTTTGATCATGCGACCATGGGGGATGCTGCAACGGTTGTGAGAAAAACCATCACAAGTCACTTTTTTCAGTGCTGTTGTAACTTGAAACAGCCACTAAACGAATGGTTCTAAGTCAAGGACTATCTGTAGTGATTTTGGCCAGGTTTTTGTTTTTTGTTTTAAACGTGTGGGTTCTCCTCTCTGGATGGCATCTGGGAGTTTTGCAGGATTGTCAACCCACTGAAACAACCGGATTTGGAAATGTAAGTGCTGCAAATGGGGGGCTTAGCCAATAAGGAAGCGCTGGCTACCAACCTTCCTCTCTCTCTCTCTCTCCCTTAAGCCTCTCCCCCGCACCTCCCAATTCGTCCCCCAAATACCTTGCAACCTGTTCAGAAGCCACATTAGCTGCTTCTTAGAAATGTTGGTCCAGCTCAGATCAAGACTGGCTGGCTGTCGTCGGATGATTCCGCTCAGCATGGAGGGAGTGATAGATTTCCGATGGCTCAAGTCAATGTATGTCCAAAGCCGCTTGTCACAGCACCTGGGAGGAAGGAAGCATAGCCAAAAGGAGGCAATGATTCATTGAGCTCCAGAATCATTAGAGTTGGGAAGAATTACAGGTAGTTCTCGGTTTATGGCCGCAAAAGAGCCCAAAATATCTTACTGTTAAGAGAGACATTTATTGTTCTTCTTCCGTCATCGGACGCTGGCGATCATGTTGGCGATCCTATTTGTTAAGTGTCTTTCCCACCCCCATTTTACGACTTTTCTTGTCACAGTTGTTAAGTGACTCACAGCAGCTGATAAGTTAGCAGCCCGGTTGTTAAGTGAATCTGGCTTCCCCATTGACTTTGCTCATCAGAAGGTCGCAAAAATTGATCACGTGACCTTTGGGACATAGCCATAAGTATGAACTGGCTGCCAAGCATCTGAATTTTGATCACAGGATTATGGGGATGCTTGCAAAGCTCGTAACGGTTGTTAAGTCCTTTTTTTTCAGTGCCGTTGTAACTTTGAATTGTCACAGAACGAACTGCTGTTAAATCAAGGACTACCTGCATTTCTGATTCCTCAGCGGCGGAATCCAAATGAAAGCATCCCAGAGAGATGGCTGTCCAGCTTCCATTTGAGTGCGCGCATTAAAAGTCTCCCACCACTTCTGCAGGTGGCTGCTTCCATTGCTTTAACTGCTTTTATAGTTAGGAACTTTTATCCTAGCAATTGAATTGAAATCTGCCACCTTATAAGTTAAATCCAATATTTTGGCCCTGGACTCTAGAATGTTTTGGTTCTTAAGTGTTATCTTTTCAAGTACTTGAATGCTACAATATCCCCTACCCAGATTAATCAGCCTCTCTCTTATTTTCAAATTCCCTAATTTTTTTTTGCTATTCTTTGTAGTTATAGTGTGGTTCCCCAAACGAAACAGGGTGTTCAAAACAGTCCTGAACAAAGCAGGATAAAAGAAAACAATTCCTTCCCATGATTTGAAAATTACGCCTCTACTAATAGCACTCCAAACCTGCACTTTTACATCTAATTGTTCGTCATAGAAAATCTTTTTCAGAAGTTGTTTTTACCAAGCCAGATATTCTCCTTTCCACCCTTGTACATTTGACCTTTTTGAACAAAATTTAACTTGTTTGGGTTAAAATTCATTCTTAAAGTTTTCGGTAGATTTGTTCTACTTTATCAAGGCTGAATTTTGTTTCTCAAGGATATATATGACAGAGTCTGTTTCTTGGCTGTGCTAACTGCATTTTTGTGTGATTTTTTTTTTTGCCAGCTGCTGTATACATATGTTTTTTGTAACCCTTTTTTACCTACTTTTAATATACTTAAGTCTTCCATGCATTTGAAATGGTCCTATCAATCTAATAAAATATACAAAATAAATACATTACTCATAAAAAATAAAAAAGTAACTTTTGCCCTGGCCCCGTCTGTTACTGGGGTGCCTGATGTCTGACATGCTATTTAAAATGCAAACAATCTGCATAAAAGTTATATATCCCTCAATTAAAGCTTTGATTCATTAATAACCATATTATATTCAGAGGGAACACAAAGTTATTCAGAAGCAGGTACATAAAAGATTGCCTTTATCTATTGGTACGATGCTGTTGAGGTCAGCTGGAGCAGAAGCATTTATATTTTATGACATATTATTACAGAAATAAGTCTTCAACTTTGACACGCTGTCTGAGCCAGGTAGTTGGTCACCGGGAACAAAGGTTTAGCCTTCTGAGCTTTCGGACTTGTGCTGGACATCCACAGGGAACTTCTCCCTCATCTTTCTGTTCACCTGAGGATGAACTCCAAGATGAGCCCAAAAGTTCAGAAGACTAAACCTCTGCTCCCAGTGACTGACCCCCAACATTATCCTGGGACACATGTATTTGCCTTCATTTGTCAGTTTTTAATGTCGTTAAAGGTTGGCTTCATCATGGGTTCCTGGGTATATGAGCTGTGGTGGTACAGTGGTTAGAATGCAGTACTGCAAGCTAATTCTGCTGCCTGCAGATCGAATCCCAACAGGCTCAAGGTTGACTCAGCCTTTCATCCTTCCGAGATCAGTAAAATGACGACCCAGATTGTAGGGGGAAGACATCCTGACTCTGTCAACAGCTTAGAAAAGGTTATAAAGCAGGGTGAAGTGGTATATAAGTCTAAGCGCTATTGCTAACTCTGCCCACTGCCAGGAGTTTGATTCTGACCGGCTCAACGTTGACTCAGCCTTCCATGGTTGGTAAAATGAGGATCAAAACTGTTGGGGGCAGTATGCTGACTCTGTAAACTGCTTAGAGAGGGCCGTAAAGCATGGTGAAGCGGTATATAAGCCCAAGTGCTTTTGCTATACACACTTGCCATTTTTCTCCCTCCCTTCCTCTCTGTTCAAAGAATGTGCTTGTTGAACCCGAGGCCCCTATGCCGCTGGAAGGAAGGCTGGCCAAACAAACTGGAACAAGACAACCCTGAGATCTGATGCTCATTGCAAGGAAATGGGCCAGGTGTCAGCTTTGAAATTCAGCTGCCACATAAGGGGGGGGGGGGGTAGAGGAGTTGAAAAGTTCAAGGTCATTCTGTATATCATACTAGGAAATTCCAGTTGCAGTTAATTGGTTCCCGTGATTTATGAAGTGCAGAAGTGGGAGGAGAGAAGGTGGATTCTGTGTAACTCACGAAAATACTTTCACTTTGGGAAATTGCCTTAGATGTACCAGATATGTTTCTAAATAAATCATTTTGAGAGAATATGTCTCGGAGTGATTGATATCATGGATACTTTCTGGATGGCTTATACCAGGAGGCAGCTGTCAAATTTGATCCCACGGCCTCTTCTCTCAGAGCCACACAGAGCCTGCTGTGTTGTTCCCTCCATTACTTCTCTTAACTTGCCAGGTCAACCTCTCCCACCGGCCCACCCACCCACTTGCTCGCTCGCTCACTCACTCACCAACGGCTCCATGTCCGGCATACCCTCATGCAAATGCAGAGCTCCCGATAGCTGAGGTACTGGAAGACGGCCAACCAAATGTCCCTCTGCATGATATGGTCAGAACCGCTGTCCAAGGGCAGGGAGTCGGGTTCAGGGCTGTCTGGGGGAGGCCGGATCACGTGCCTCTCCAGCTGCAGCAGGGGTTTGGGAGGGGACGGCACCAAAGGCCAGTTCAGAAACTGAGTCCGGGCCACCATGCGGAGCCCTGTCTGTCCAGCAGGCCGGCTGGCTTTCCGGCCTCCCGCCTGCTGCTTGGCCCGTTCGCTCCCCCTGCTGGACGGGCGATGATTGTTCTCCTTCTCCTGAGAGTTCCCCCGAGCTTTGGGCTGCTTCCCGTTACGTGTTGTCTCCGAGCCACCATTGCGCCGCCCACCCTCCTCTTCGTCCTCCTCCTCGTCCTCCTCGTCCTCACTGGCGCTGAAGCCCAGGGCAGCCAAGCGCTGCGAACGGGTGGTTGGGGAGTTGGCTCGGCTCGACACCCCTCCGCTAGAACCGTCGGAGCCCCGTGAATCTGTGTCCGAATCCGAGTCTGAACTGGAACTGGAACTGCTGCTGTTCTTCACCCGCTCCAACATCTGGCACATCTGCTTGAAGCGCTCCAACTTCTCCCGCTGATGGGACTTGTCTGTCTGGGCAGAGGGCTCCAAAGGCCCGGGTGGTCCCTTTGGTTTCTGGCAGGAAAGGAAAGAGCGGGGAGAAAAACTTCACAACCTTATTCAATACAGGTCATCCTCGACTTACAACTGTTCTTATCATGACTGTCAAAAGTTACAAAGGCACTGCAGTGACTTATGACCGTTTTTCACACTTATGACCGTTGCAGCATTCCCCAGGATCATGTGATCAAAATTCAGGTGCTTGGGCACTGACTCATATTTATGACGGCTGCAGTGTCCCCCGGGGTCATGTGATCAGTTTTTTTGTGACTTTCTGACAAGCAAATTCAATGGGGAAGCCAGATTCTAACCATGTTACTAACTAAACAAATGTTGCAGCTCATTTAACTATGGTGAGAAAAAGTCATAAAATGGGGCAAGACTCATTTTACAATTAGATATGGCAGCATCAGAAATTTTGGGTTCAATTGTAGTCGTAAGTCAAGGACTACTACTTAATTTGGCTTTTTGTAACCTTATCTCCTCCTTGTAGCTGACAGCATTTGTCTCTCTCCTCAACTACTACAGCTACAGCCGTATTGGAAGGAGGGGGAGAGGAAAATCCCAGGATAGGGAAACAACTTTTAATGTCTTAAATTTTCTTTCTGAATGTTTTTTCCCTTAAATTAGTCAGCAAAATTAAAACTAGACATTTGGACTTTTAATAGGAGGTATCTTTAGGGTCCCTTCACTTTTACTTGTTCATATAAACCAAATGCCCTTCCCAGAAAAACACAAAAAAAGATAATGACCACTGCACTTCAGCCAAGCCTTATCCACACTCCTTTTGATTTTTATGTCGGATATCAACCCACTTTATAAATAAAATTTTCCAGGATGAGAAAAAGGTGTCTTTTAGTCAGTTCTCTAAATGTGCTAACCATAATTCATGGCTAGATTGTCAAGGTTACTAAGAATGTGTTATCTGCCAACAAAAAGCATTCTGTAATTCTGATTGGTCAGATCTGTAAGAGGAACATATGGTAAAAAAGTAAAATAAAGTAACTTTGAAATAAACAAAACTGCCTGCAATTCCCTGGAGCTCAGCTTTTAGAAGCAGTCGGCAACTGTTGAAGCCAACAGCAGATGGGAACAGCATGAAGGCCAAGAACTGGGCTTCTTAAAAATGGGGTTTTTTAATGTACGTTATGGCCTGCCTGAAGGGTTTATTATGGTAGAGAAATTATAAATCAAAAGTACGTGAAATCATGCTGTTCTCCTACTGGCTAAAAAAATATTTTGCTGTTTTAGTGGATTTGTTGTATGCTACCTGGAGACACTTTCTGCAAGATCGCCAGCCATATAAATTTGATTAAAAAAATCAAAATAAAGATGCTTCTATCCTTGATGGCCTTCAAAAAGGAGAGCATTTCTTTCCTATCTGTTACATCTATGCCCAGATTGAGATTGTTCAGCGGGATGCTGGGCAGTTCCTGAGTAATACACTTAGAATAGTGCATCCAGTTTTGGTCACCAACCATAAAACAGATGTTGAGACTTTAGAAAGAGCGCAGAGAAGAGCAACAAAGATGATTAGGGGACTGGAGACTAAAACAAAAAGTTGAAGAAAGGTTGCAGGAACTGGGCTTGGCTAGTCTAGTGAAGAGAAGGACCAGGGGAGACATGATAGAGGTCTTCCAATATTAGAAGGGCTGCCACAGGGAGGAGGAAGGGGTCAAGCTATTTTCTAAAGCGCCTGTAGGGCAGACAAGGAATAATGGATGGAAACTAATCAAGGAGAGATTCAAACTAGAAATAAGGGGAAAATGTTTGAAAGTTAAAACAATCAACCAATAGAACAAGTTGTCTTCAGAAGTTGTGGGAGCTTCATCACTGGAAGCTTCAAGAAGAGACTGGACTGCCATCTGGCATAAATGGTGTGGGGTCTCCTGCTTGGGCAAGGGAGTTGGTCTAGATCAGGGGTCACCAACCTTTTAGATCTCCGGGACCACCAAACTCATAATTTTAAATCCTGAAGACCAGAGACCCTGGGAAAATTTCAAAAAAAAAAAGTCGCAGGGAAATTCCCCACCCCGTTTTCCTACCAATTGATCATTCTTTATTTTGGATTGCAGGATACTGTCTCCAGCTCTGTTCTCGGGGGGTGGGGTGGGGGGGAGACTTTTGACTTCATGCAAGGAAAGCAACAGAAGCAGCAGAAATCTTTCTTTCTCTCCCCCAAACTCCACCAGAAATGAGACTTTGCTGGCGCAGCCTCTTAGAGCAGGATGACTTGTAGGGTCCCAAAGACTCATTTCTGGTGGAGGAGAAAGACTTTTGCTGTTTTCCTTGCGTGCAGCCAAAAGCAGAAGAAAGAAGCGGAAAGAAGCACCGGGTCAAGCGAGGTGCATGGGGCACATGGGGCAAGTTCCCCCCTCCGCCCTTTCCCCCTCCCCACTTTGTGATGTTCACAATGCAACCAACACAAGTCTTGTGTTCCCACGGACCATGTGGGCGGCGCAGCCTTGTGTTCCCATGCAACCTGGATTAATTGCTTTGGGGGGGAGCTTTGGGGGGGACATTTCCCTGCAGACCACCAAAATTTTCTCGCGGACCACCAGCGGTCCCTGGCCCACTGGTTGGGAACCACTGGTCTAGATGACCTACAAAATCCTTTCCAACTCTGTTATTCTGTTTAGCATTCATTCTTCTTACTTCCAGAATGGCTACAAATGGCTCATCTTACATTATTACAGCTACTTCTAGAAGCCCCAAGAAGTGCACAGCACGAAAAACCAACACCCATTGAAAGCTATCTAAGCCACAGATATACACACCTAAACTCCCCATTCTAGTTTCTTGCTCAGAATGCAGTGTGCGACAGCATAGTGGAAGGATATGAATTTTGCATAGCTACCTGCATTCTTAACAGATTAGTTAAACAAACCACAGCTGGATGGGTTCATACAACATATTCAGTCACAAACCAGAAGTGAGCAGCCATTGCCTTCAAATCCACATACCCATGTGGGAAAGACAGACGGTACTGCGATGCCTCAAAAGACCCCCGCCAGTTAAAAAAAAAAAGACAAATAAAATCTCCTTCCCAAATCATGTGAGATGAATAATGTGGATTTGCCCACTTTGTTTTGATTGCACGCATGCATGCATACACACACACACACACACACACACATACAAAACATTCATGCACATACATGAATACTAAGCACAGCCTTTGGTCACCAAAAGATTGCTTGCCACAACTGTAATTGGCAAAACAGAACAGCTGGGTTCTCTAAGAGGCTAAGTCAAACCCAAGCAACCGATCTCAACAGAGCTAAGCAGAATCACACCCCTGCAAAGCCAGGGCTGTCTTAATGCATGGGCCTGATGGGCACTTGCCCGTGGGCCCCACGAGCATAGGGGCCCCATACTAATCTGTGTATGTTAATCCTTCAGTGCACCTTGTATCATATAAATACAACAGCTGTATGGCTTAGTTGTTGTAGGGGCACCTGTATGCTGCTTTGCCCGGAGTCCATAATGCTGTTAAGACAGCCCTGTGCAAAGCAGGCCTGAAAAGGAAATTGCTCCTCCTGCCAGGCCAACCCAAGGCAAGGAAGAATAATAAACAGAGAGCAACTGTGAGCGGAGACCACCAACCCCTCTTTTTTAGGCAGTATTGAAAGCAAACCTTTGGGTGCCAAACGCACACTCTGACACGGTGCGGGACAAAGAATGACCACAGGTGGACCAAGGTCACAAGAACACATGTGCCTGAACACTGAAGGCTGCCCAGCCTGGTAGACAAGTGGTCATTTTGCAAAGGGGAAAAGGGGGCAGTGTGGAAGAATACGAATGGCCCACATCGGCTCTTCCTACTGTTCCCCTGCCACCCATGAGCCAAAACATTTCCTTTCTGTGGACACGCTCAAGCAGCTGAGCTCTATCCGCACTTTTTCAGAAGCCGTTCAGGCTAAAACCCACTTTCAAAGTTATGAATCGTTGCAATTAATTGACTAGAGTTTGGTTTTATACATTTTGCCTGGTTAGGTTTGCCCGACTTTCTATGCCAATGTAAAATGAGCTGGATTGTGACTCAGAGCAAGGGTTCCCAACCTCTGGGCTGCGGAGCAGCACCGGCCCCAGCGTGCCAAAAACTGGGCCGTGCAAACAAGTGAATCCCTATCCGTACATGCATGCTCAAAACCACGCACCAATGTGAGAACCTATACAACCTATGAGTAAGGACTATGAAAGGATAGCAAAAGATTTGTAACCAACTGACACACTCTATGTATATAACTGGAAGATGGTTTTATGTTTTTATGTTTTTTCTGTATATGTTTGTTTTAAAAAATAAAAAATCTTTAGAAAAAAAAAACCACTCACCCTCCAATCCGTGGGAAAACCTCTCTTCACAGAACCAGTGCCTGGCACCCAAAATATTGGGAGCCGCTGGCTTAGAGCACTGTAAGGGCACAGTTTGTCCCTGGGGGTCTCACCTGATTCCCTCTCTCTCTCTCCCTCCCAGCTCACCTCTAAGTCACTGGCTGTGATCTGGCTGAGGTGAATAGATGGGTGGGAGATGGCCCCCTTCACCTCAAAGTCACCACCGCCCATGCGGCTCCAGGTCTGCATGGAATCCAATTTGTTTCCATCAAGTGGTTGCTCAGCACCCTGAGAACACAAAAAAAAAACACACAAAAAAAATGCTCAAATGGGTTGCGGGAAGGAGAAGGGGAAAAAAAAAAAGGGCAGGTGGAAAGATGAGCGAGAGGCACCAGTCAGTTTCTTACACGCAGCTGCCTTAAAAAAAAAAAAAAAAAAGCACTGCGTCCCATGAGCCACTTAGCAAAGCTTGACGTAGCAGCTGCCCTGCAATGGTGCCCAGGATGGAGTCTGGGGACCCCTGATGGCCCTCAAGGGTTCTGCAGATCGCTTCTGACTTCCAGAGCCCAAATAAAAGGACATCTTTGATGACTCAGTTCTTGGGAAAAGGGCCAAAAATTTTTTTTTTTAAAAAGAAAAAAAGATCTGGCAACAAGATGCCAGCCATTACTTAATAAATAAAAAAAATAAGTAAATAGGATAGGAGGGCCTCATGGATGCCATGGGGATAAATATCACTCTGGCAATGATCTGCTTGGAGGAGAATCATAACATACTGCAGTCTTCTTCAGCTTCCAGGCATGCAGGTAGTCCTCAACTTACGACCACAATTCATCACCCTCTTTTAATAACCCCATAATCCCTTGTGGGGCGGAGTCTGGGCAACTGAATGGAGCTGAGTGTTTACTGGCCAGATGCATTTCCTGTCACCAATGCGGAGTTTTGTTCAGCAGATATATTCTCAGCGTGCCCAGAGAGAGAAATATCTGCCTCTACCTAGGATCAAACTCATAGCCTTCTAATTGTGAGGCCAGAGATCCACTTCTAGGCCAGCACACCACTCTAGTTTACAATCACTACTGAGCCCAAAATTTATGTTGCTGAGTGAGAAATTTGTTAAGTCAACTTTGCCATATTTTACGACTTCTCTTGCCACGTTTGGTTAAGTGAATCGTTCAGTTCTTAAATTAGTAACACCGTTGTTAAGTCAACCTGGTTCACGCATTGCCTTAGCTTGTCAAAAGGTTGAAACTGGTGATGACCCAATCCCGGGACACTGTGACCATCATAAATGTGAGTCAGTTGTCAAACTTCCGAATTGTAAATCACGTGACCATGGGGATGTGAAAAACGGTCGTAAGTCACTTTTTTCAGCGTTGCTGTAATTTTGAATGGTCACTAAGCAAACTGTACTACCTGTACTTATTTCCTGCTTTGATTAGTCCCAGCAAGATCAGGCACTGTGCAATATCTAAGTGCAAAGCTGATGAACGTCATCTAAGCACATCCAGTACATGTAGTCCTCAATTTCCAACCAATTGTTTCATGACCGAACTTACAACAGCACTGAAAAAAAAGGGACTTTTCACACTTATGACTGTTGCAGCATCCCTGTGGTCACATGATCACTCTTCGAATGCTTGGCAACTGACATGTATTTATGCCTGTCGCTGTGTCCCAAGGTTATGTGATCACTTTTTGCCACCTTCTGACGAGCAAAGTCAACGGGGAAGCCAGATTCACTTAACAAGAGCGGTGATTCACTTAACAACTATGGTAAGAAAGGTTGCAAAATGGAGCAAAACTCACTTAACAACTGTCCAGCTTAGCAACAGAAAGTTGTGGTCATATTGTAGAGACAGTCTTCTGAGCCACACTGGTGGACGATAGAGGATCCTCAGATGGATAAATGACCTGTCTGCCTCTCGTATCAGGGAAATTCTTCCTCCACTTCTTTCTTTCTTTCTTTCTTTTTAATGGTAGCTCCTCCTTGGCATCTTATCCACGGGCCCTTCTTGCATAATGAAATCCACTCACCTTTTTCAAATGTTTCTCCCTGGTACCTTTCAACTGGAAAGAGAAAGAAAGAAGACAGTGGGAATTCTAGACTAGAGCGTGTTGCTTAAAGTAACTTCTTCCGATATAAAAAATAAGGAGTTTGCTTAATGAGAATATTGGAAAAAACTGGACAGCCAAATTAAGCACTTTAAAAAAGTCCAGAGATCTAGAATGTCTTTCCAATGGCTGGGGAATTCTGAGAGTTTAAAAGTCCACAGATCTTAAAGTTGCCACGTTGGGACAGCTGATTTAGTGCACAGGCAAAAAAAAAAAAAAAAGGAATATGACTTGCTAATACATCTTTTCCGGAGTTGCCAGATCTTTCCCAGAATGGAAGTCAGCAAAACAATCTGGAAAACCAGAATCCTTGTCTCACCATTTTTGTTGTGACTGTGACCCCTCAGCATGCTGCACAAAGCCCAGGAAGGCTCTCAAATCCACAGCATTTAACACACCCTTAATCCAGAGATTCCTACCTTTAAAACTGGAGCGGAAAGAGGTGTAGTTTGTACAAGAAATACAAACTGGAATAGTGCATTGTGGCTAGAGGCAAAAAATCACAAGGCAGGACTAAGTGTAGTTAGCATGGTTCCTTCAGAGAATCATAAAGTTTTACTTGATCATCAACTTTGATAGTAGTAGTTCAAAGTAGCTAGTTCTATGGGTATGGATCTATCACCACATAGAGGAACATCCGTGTTCCCTAACAGCATCACGTGGCTCTCTGAGGTACAACAGGTGAGGTCAGAAAAACTGAGTAATAGCCAAGATGCCCACATGTTACTTATTAAGAGTTATTTGTATGCTGCCTATTCAGTTTGCAATAAAACGGGAGTGTTGCTAAAACCAGCTAACAACCAACACCATAACAACATTTGTTGCCCAAGCTAACAGCTCCCCCAACAAAAATGCTATCCCTTCCTCCCTCAAAAGCTTTTCAGAAAAGCATAGCCTGAACTGCTTTGCTAATGAACAGACTCAGTTGGAACAGGGAAGGGAAAATAATTTAATTGGGATCAAGTAACAGATGTCAAGAACTTTTGGAAGGGGAGTAGGATAGACACCTCCTGACATCATCAGGAGGCATAGGAGTGTGGGAGACAAAGGGACAAGAACAAAGCTTTAATACTTCAAAGCCTCCTTGCGATGGCCCTGGAGCCTATATGATGGGTAAAAATAGTGGGGGAATTTTGGACTACATGGGAAAAAAGAGACAGAGTTGAAGGAGAGGTAAACAGGTCAAACAAAATTATTTTGCTGTAACAAAGAATGATGCGATTGGAACAGACCACCACAAAATGCAATGGAGGTGAAGTGATGGGACATATGTGCTGAAGGTTGGGCCTATCACACACATTCCTTTTTTTTTTTTTTGTAAAATTTTTTTGAGTTTTCACAAAAAAAATACAAATAAAACATCTTTTTTGAAAGTAGCTTAATCCTGGGTTACATTTCTTCGTACAGACACAAATTCAGGTTCATGCTCATTTTTATGTTCTATTCCATATCTTATTACTGTTTTACATTTTCTGCATAGCTTCTCCCCTCTTTTAATTTTCTCAATTTTATTTTAATTATCTCATCTCAATTCAAATCATTATATTTATATTTTTTGTCTGTCCTGTTTCAATTATCTATTATCTTTTCTCATTAAACAAAGTTTCTCCTGTAGTTACTGATTGGAGTGTGACGCCTTTATATCTTTTAAGTTTATCCATTTAACTCTTATTTAGGCTTCAATATATACCTTAAAGTTATAACATTCAATATAATACATAACTTCCATTCGGATTCTGCCTGGTACATTCTTAAAATACACACTATATTCTTAAAAAAAGAAAAAAATATAAATATATATAATTAAAACAACACATTCCATTCCAATTCAATTCTATCATTAATGTTAATATTCATTAAAATATTAACTTCTTTAACATTACTTTCAATTAAATATCATACTTCTATTGGAACAATTATAAGCTTTCCATAATTAATTCCCCCCTTCACTTATATTTTATAAAACATTAACTAATTAAAATGTTCCCATCCCTTCCAAATTCAATTTTCTCATTTATTTTATTTCACTTATTTTATTAACAAACATTTCATTAAATTACACTATTTTATCCCTCATTTTAATCATACATTGTTTCCAATTTTCTAAAGTTATTTCTATTACTAATATAACAATACAATCTTATGTACCTTTACAGAATCCCCTTTTCAGTTAAATTTTTACCCATTATCTCTAAATAGGTCCTGTTTCTCTATATCTTGTTCCGGTCCTTTGTAACTTCTTTTCCTTTCCTTCTTCCCTCTCTTTTTCTCTCTCCCCTTTTTACCCTCTTGTCTCTCTACCTCTATTTCTCTCTTCTGTATTCCTCTCTTCTGTTGCTTTCCAGTATTATACTTATTTTTCGAATTATTTTTCTTTTCTTTGGTTGTTTTTTTAAGTCTTAAATTCTCCGTTCTCTTTCCCCCCCTTTCCTTTTTCTTCCCCACATAGAATTACTTGTTCATTAAAGATGGCTTCTTCTTTGTCCCAGTCTTCTAGTTTTGCAGATGTTTCTTGTTGTTTCTCATAGTTCCAAATCTCCATTTCTAAGAATTGGAAAACGAAGCCAAAAGAACTCCTCCCTTCTTGTGCATCTTCTTTATACTTTTTAAGTTCCATTTTCAATTCATCCAAAAGTGATGCCAGAAATTTTTAAACAACCACCCGATTAATTTTAGTCATTCAAATGCAATAACCAAGAATCCAAAGATCACCAAGTAATCCAAATACACGCAAGCTGTTTCTTTTTGCTCTTTTTTTCCACTTTCTCTTCCTGGGGTTCTACTGTTTAGTTGCAAAGTTTCAGTTAAAATGTATCTTTTAGAAGTCTTGTTGAAGTTTTATTGTAGATTCTTTTTAATTCCAGGCAGTCTCCTCCCTCTTTCCAGATCCTGCCCTTTTATTCTTTTTCTCTCCCTTCCTGCTTATGAAAAAAATTTTTAGTGTCCAGAAATCTTTATTATCCCTTTGACATTTTGTTTTATTTTCAGCTTAATTGCCTGTTGATGTCAAAGCGGATTTTTCCGATTTCTTATTTAAGTCTCTTAGTTGTCAGTATAGGAAAGGGAGAGAAGAAAAAAACCCAAACCTTTCCCTTTTCACTTTCCTTCGCTGCTTCCGACTCTTCTTTGGGAGCGATGTTATTTTTTGTAAATTTAAATTCCAGGGTACCTTAGTTGTTGCTTTTGCAATTTAACCCGGTCAGCCAAAACTTTCACTTCTTATCTTCCTCCTGCACATTCTTTTCCGGTCGAGTTCTTCTTTGTGGTGGCCATTTCTGACCACCGCTGCAACCGCCGGAAAGGGAGTAATGGCCAGCTGAGGAGGAGAGATGCGGCTCTCCTCAACCCTGCTGGCAGTCTCCCCCGTCTTCACCACCTCTACGGGGTGGCTTAGCCCCGAAACCAGCCGGCTCAGGGCGCTCCAGTGACGAGCCCAGACCGAAACCGCGCACGATCGCGGATTTCTGTCTGTCGCCAAAGGAACTCAAACCGGAAGGCACACATTCCTGATGGCTGCTTTTACTGTATATCCCTCTTGTAAGTCTACTAAGATCATCTGGCTGACCAGCATGAGAAATAAAATTCTTTTAGATAGTCTATGAAGAATCTTCCTGGCAGCTTCCCTGCTCCACTGCCCGTCCCCTCTAAGCCAACATACCCAGGCTGAGGAAATGGCTAGTCTCACACATCAAGAGGACACTGCCCGTCCTCTCTAAGCCAACATACCCAGGCTGAGGAAATGGCTAGTCTTGCACATCAAGAGGGTTTTAAGCTTGCCCAACCAAAGGGCAGATTGAGTTGGCTAAAACGTGAGAAGGATCCCAGCCTTGCAGACACATGGGGCCTGGCAGTCATAGGCTGAGCCCATGGCCACTTACCTTCTTCTTGGGTCCCGTCTCGGGGGCTGGGAGTTCCTTTTTGCGCTTGTGAGCACCCGCCTGGACCGGACTCTCCTCAGAGGGTGGCGGGGGCAAAGGTGGTGCTGGTGGCAACTTTTTCTTGTTCTGAGCAGGCTCATCAGTCAGCTTCCACCGGACCCCTTCCTCACCATTGTCCGAACGCCGCTTCCCTGTGCCATCCCCTGAATCCTGAGAGGTGGACAGAAGAGAGGCAGAAACGGGCTCAGACGTTGTGCGTAGCTTGTCCTTTTTACACCACCTTTTGCTGCGTAAGCCACAAGAAGGATGCCTTCACCGGCATGCTCAGTCAAAACCAAACAACCATATTATGGCTTAACCTCTGTGGACTGGCACCGGTCCGTGGCATGCCATAAACTGATCCGTGCAAACAAACAAAGCCCCATTTGAGGGATGCAGGAAGCACACAAAATCACACCTCCTCCAGTCTGCAGAAAAACCTCTCTCCACAGAACTGGCCCCTGGTGCCCAAAAGGTTGGGGGACACTGGCTTAACCCAACCTACCCCATCCTCACCAATGCTTTCAAGGACACGAAAACACTGCTTGGAGGCTGGGCTGAGGAAAGCAGACCAGATAGGGATTTTCTAGACAGCACATCAAGTGGAGCCAACCAGATTGTTCGGCCCTAAGCAGAGGGGTCTATCTGAGAGACTGTCCTCACTCTTACTACAGGTAGTCCTTGACTTATGACCGTAATTGAGCCTGGGATCACAGTTGTACATTGTGCCAGTCATTAAGCAGATTGCCGCATAACTGACCCCCATTTGACAGTATTTTTTTGTTGGGATCGTTAAGCGACTGTGATCGTTAAGTGGATTCATTGTCCGCAATGGCATGGTTTTTTTTTGGACAGTATAACATGAAATAAACACCGGCTTCCAGCAAAATAAATAAATAAATGCCATAAATTGTGGTCACGTGACTGCAGGATGCTGCAAATGGCCACAGCGGGTAGAGGCAGGAAGCGTCCAAAATGCAAGCACAGAACTGTGGAGAGGAAGGGTGATAACTATAAGAACTTTTTTCTTGGGGGGGGCGGGGTTGTCCTTCGTAACTTTGAACAAGTTGTTAAAGCAGCCAGTCATAAGTAGAGGACTACTTGTCTTAGCTACGAAGGATTATCCTTCAATGAGGGGTGGGGTGGGGGGAAACTATAGAAAAAGGATGTCAATCCAAGGTGTGGGGTGTGAATAATTAGGGCCTGAAATAAGAAAAAAAAAAAACCACTCCAAGAGACCCAAATGGGTCCTCTTATGTCTCCCCCTCCCACTTTGTCCTGGCTTCACAGCAAATGACCCTGGGGGGCTTCTACCCCACCCTTTTGATTCTCCCTTCTCTAGGATGTCCCCCACCCCCAATACACACACACACACACCAAACCACATACTTTCATTGATTTGCCTTCTCTCTTGCACTTGGGGCATTCCCAGCAGTTTGGAATTTCGTTGTTGATGACCCCTTCAGCGATTCCCATCTGCAAAGAGAAAAGACAGGTGCAGGTGAAGGGAGTGGGTTGAGATATTCCTCAGCCGGGATGGCGACTGTGCAGTGGTTCTTCTCTCTCACCTTCAAGCAGCCTGGATGCACAATCTCGTTGCAAATGGTACACTCCATGAGTGACAGGTTGAACTTCTCCTCTTCACCCTCTACTGTGTCCTCTTTCCCGGCCTCCCCACAGACCAGGCACACGGCTGTGTGAGGTAGAACTGGCTGCGAGGAGACAGTGGACGGAAGTCAGACGTAAGAAATGCAAAACAGCAAGAGCACTTAGACTTATATTCCGCTTCAGTTTCTGGGCCCCACTATGTCAGGGAAGAGAAGTTGTGTATGGGAATGTTCAAGAAACAAATGGCTGCATGCTGAAAACAAATATATGAAATGGGCAACCATTAACTTTCCAGCATTTTTGACACAATATGGGTTTTTTTTTATTTGCTTTGTGCAGGACATCTCTGCCTTTACTTGCAGCTCTCAGCAGATGTGAAAGATGCAGAAAAAGCTAAGGATACGCAGTGTTAAACCACATCAGTCCCCCGACAAGAACTACATGGAAAAATTATTCATGTCAAGAAATATGTGTCTCTCTTTCTTTTCTATCCCAATTGAGATTTGGGAATATTTAGCTGAGACAGAGCAGATCTGGAGTGCATTTTTTTGTTGAGGATGAAGAACCGGGGCCCTTTAAGACGAGAGGGTCTCCACAACTCACCATGGCCAACCCGCCAACTAACCGTGGGACAACTCGCTATGGCCAGCTTGCCGTGGGGCAAGAGTTACACTAATATTGAAGAAATAGAGGAATAGAATCATTAAAGAAACAATGCCAAAGGAAGGGAAGAATGAAATGCAAATGAAAAAAATTAAAATTATTTCTAAAATTATTTTAAATAATTAAATTGAATTGTTGAATTGTCCCACAGAGCGCTGTCCTGTGGCAAGTTGGCCATGTTGAATTACCCCACAGTGAGCTGGTTGTGGTGGGTTGACCGTGGTAAATTGGCCATGACCAATTGGCCACGGTGAATTGTCCCATTCCAAAGACGAGACACCCCTCCTATTAAGTCGGCTGATCTGAAGAGCTGTGGTGGTGCAGTGGTTATAATGCAGTATTACAGGCTGACCCTGCCCTCAGTCAGGAGTTTGATTCTCACTGGCTCAAGGTTGATTCAGCTTTCCATCCTTCTGAGGTCGGTAAAATAAGGACCCAGACTGTTGGGGGCAATAGGCTGTCTCTGTAAACCACATAGAAAGGGGAAGTGGTGTATAAGTCTAAATCAGTGGTAGTCAACCTGGTCCATACCGCCCACTAATGGGCATTCCAGCTTTCATGGTGGGCGGTACGGTTTTTGTCCCCTACTTTATAAATCACCATTACTGTGGAACCAGTGGGTGGTTAGAGAAAATTTTACTACTAACAGAGATACAAAAGTGGGCGGTAGGTATAAAAAGGTTGACTACCCCTGGTCTAAATGCTATTGCTATGCAGGAAACATTGCATGCAAATAGAAATCCACGCCACGGATCACCATCGGCGTTGGCTGCCCCACCTCTCTCACTTACCGCTGTGCACTGCCTCTGCAGGCAGGACTGCTTCATGCGTCCAGGACCCCCAAATTTCTTCATGTCCTTACAGAAATGGCACTCCCCACACTCTGATCTCAGGCACGCTTTACACTTCCGGCACCGCGTCCGCCGCCGGCGAGCTCCAGCCCCTGCCCCTTTGCTGGACGACATTGGCTATGTCCCGCTTCAGCTACTCTCTGGGCTGCAAAAGGAGGAAAGGCAAAAGAGGCCAACCAGGCAGGTAAATATGGCGCTCCAGATCAGTAAGATGACCGACAATGAAGATTGGGGGGTGGGTGGAAAGAAGGATATGCAGCACAAAGGAATTGAGATTCTCATATAAAGGTAGTCCTTGACTTACAACAGTTCATTTAGTAATCGTTCAAAGTTACGATGGCACTGAAAAAAGTGACTTCACACTTATGACCATGGCAGCCTCTCCTTGGTCATGTGATTAAAACTGCGATGCTTGGCAACTGATTCATATTTATGACGGTTGCACTGTCCTAGGTACACCTGATCAATGGGGAAGCCAGATCCACTTAATAATCATGTTAGTAACTTAACAACTACAGTATTTCTCTTAACAACTGCGGCAAGAATCCAAACTCTGTCAAGGATCTTGGAGTTCTCATCTCAAATGACCCAAGTGCCAGAGCCCACTGTAACTACATAGCCAAAAAGGTGTTAAGAGTTGTTAACCTAATCCTACGTAGCTTTTTCTCTGGTAATATAACGCTACTAACTAGAGCATACAAAACATTTGCTAGATCAATACGCGAATACAGCTCATCAGTCTGGAACCCACATTATGTATCTGATATTAACACAGTTGAGAAAGTCCAGAAATATTTCAGAAGAGTTCTCCACTCCTCTACTTGTTGCAGAATACCTTATGCCACCAGACTCGAAATTCTAGACCTAGAAAACCTAGAACTACGCCGCCTTCGGTCCGATCTTAGTATATAAAATCATACATTGCAATGTCCTACCTGTCAATGAATACTTCAGCTTCAACCATAACAACACTAGAGCAAACAATAGATACAAACTCAAGGTTAATCGCAACAAACTTGATTGCAGGAAATACGACTTCAGCAACAGAGTGGTCAATGTCTGGAATACTCTACCTGACTCTGTGGTTTCTTCCCCAAACCCCAAAAATTTTAACCTTAGACTGTCTACTATTGACCTCACTCCTTTCCTAAGAGGTCTGTAGGGGGCGTGCATAAGCGCACCAACGTGCCTACCGTCCCTGTCCTATTGTTTCTTTTATTTTTCTTATATGTATCCATGTATTCATAACTATGTTTTCACTTATACTTATTATTTTGTAAGCAATTGACAAAAATAAATAAATAAAATAAAATAAAGTAAAGAAAGGTTATAAAATGGGGCAAAATTCACCTAACAAATGTTTTGCTTAGCAATAGAAATTTTGGGCTCAATTTTAAGTGAAGGACTACTTGTATACGCATTAGGGAGAAAAAGAAAACACATTGCAAGAAGAAAAATGTCCCGCATGCAAAGGCACACATGGTCCATCACCAGCACTGGGCAGGAGTGTGGGGGGAATCAAAATTAAACACAGCAAACTGAATTTGAGCTAAAAAATATTGCATCACTTTTGGATTTAAAAGGATGGTTTAAAATCAGCAGTATAGGTAGAACTCAACTTACAACCATGACTGAGCCCAAAATTTATGTTGCTAAGTGAGAATTTGTTAAGCAAGTTATGCCTTCCATTATGACATTTTTTTGGCCACAGTTGTTAAGTGAATCATTGCAGTAGACAAGTTAGTAACCTGGTTGTTAAGTGAATCTGGCTTCCCCACTGACGTTACTTGTCAGGTCGTAAAAGCGATCACATGACCCCAGGACACTGCAATGGTTGTAAGTATGAACCAATTGCCAAGCATCTGAATTTTGATCATGTGACCATGGGGATGCTTGCAAAGGTTATAACTACGAAAAACGGTTGTTAAGTCACTTTTTCAGTGCTGTTGTAATTTTGTACAGTCACGAAATGAACTGTTGTAAGTCGAGGACTAGCTGAATATTCCCACAGAAAATAGGTGAGATGATATTAACTAGCACACTAATCCAAGAAAATCAATTCTATTAAAAAAGAGAGCCAAATCTAGGGGGATAGAGAACTGGATGGCTAGCACGGCCATTCAGCAGAACTTTCAAGGGTCATTCTCAAATTTTCAGTTGATCACAGATCATGAATTGTCCACTGTATCTGTGAACAGTGAAGGTTATGCCAAGAGCTCAAAGGCAGGAACTCCTGAAAAGCTAAGTGGAATTTCTTTGGTGCCTCAACCATGGATAAGTTAGGACAATGTTCCTCAACCTTGGCAGCTTGAAAATATCCGGCTGGGGAATTCTAGGAAGCTGGAACTCTACATGTCTACCAATGGCCAATTTTGAAAAACACTGATTTAGGAGATAGTTAGGTGAAAACTCCTGCCTCTTTAAAGAACTCTGGGACTGCCTAAGAGTTATTTAAAAGGACACAAATTTAATCCAGTGTTTTTCAACCTTGGCAATTTAAAGATGTTTGGAGGTCAGCTCCCAGAATTCCCCAGTCTGAAGGCTATACATCTTAAAGTTGCCAAGTTTGAAAAACACCAGATTAATTTAAGAGCAGAACAGGCTACTGGTACATACAACAATACTTATTCAGCTCTGTAACAGGAGAAAATTATTCAAACTCACTGGAAGAAACTCTCAACATGCACAGAGAAACACTTTTCCGCTCAAGAATAACATCAACATTTTTGTGTGTGGCTAGTTTTTTAACTATGCTCCTCAAAACTTTATTTGGGTCTCAGGGACAAACCATTTTGCTAGAGCAGGAAAAAAAAAGAGTGATTTGTTTATAGCTTCCTAATTTCCAAGATATTTTCTCTACTAGAGTACAGCTACAATCAGAGGCAAATCTTAACCACATCATGATGGTTACAAATACAGCAAAAGTAAAAATAGATTTTTGACAGGTATTTAAAGGTCTGTTCTCCAAAGATGAACCTATCAAGGCAACTCTGTTGTCAGGTGAGGTGAATAAAATCCAACCATGTTTTTCCAGATACACAGGTAACCCTCGACTTATAACTGCAGTTGAGCCCAAAATTTCTGACTGCAGTTGAGCCCAAAATTTCTGTTGTTAAGCAAGATAGTTGTTAAAGTGAATTTTGCCCCATTTTATAACCTTTCTTGCCACAGTTGTTAAGTTGATCCCAGCAGTTAAATTATGAATGCGGTTGTTAAGTTGAATCTGGCTCTCCCCTTGACTTTGCTCGTCAGAAGGTCACAAAAAGTAAGCACATGATCCCAGGACATTGCAACCTTCACAAATATGAGCCAGTCTTAAGGGCATATGATGCACACAACCATTTGTATTTGGTTCTGACAGCCCCTTAGGTATAGCATCCTTGACACCACTGGAGGCAAAATATTTGGTGCACTGTATTACATAACAATCAATATAATATATAGCCATTGTGATTAGCAGCAGCTGACCACAAACTGGGTCTTGCCACCTTCATTAAGGGGATTATGCAAATAATGTACAGGTAGTCCTCGACTTACGATCACAATTGAGCCCAATATTTACATTGTTAAGTGAGACATTTCATAAGTGAGGTTTGCCCCACACTGAATAACTTTTCTTGCCACATTTCTTAAGTGAATCACTGCGGTTGTTAAATTGCTAACACCGTTGTTAAGTGAACCTGGCTTCCCCTTTGACTTTGCTTGTCAGAAGGTCACCAAAGGTCACATGATATCCGGGGACACTGCAACCCTCATAAATATAGGTCAAGCATCTGAATTTTGATCAGATTTTTAATCAGATTTCACAGTCATAACTGATAGGTCATAACCGTATCAGATTTCACAGTCATAACAGATTTCACTGTCATAACAGCAAAAAATGGTCATAGGTCACTTTTTGCATACCCATTGCAACTTCGAACAGTCACTAAATGAACTGTTGTTAAGTCGAGAACTACTTGCAGACGATAAGATGAAAAAGAAAGGCCTTTAAAAAAATAGAGGTACTTACAGTATAAGGGAGAAAACAATTACCACAGAGTTATAAAAAATGGCAGCACATCATTGTGAAATTACAGGACAGAAGTCCCACACCTCCAGATTGTGGAAGACTGATATAAAACAGCTTTCTGAGAGAGATCCTGAAATAGCTAGAGAGTTGGATCTGGTTTCACATTTATGGCTGCCAAGCGACTTAGGACATAGGTGCAGTCACACCAGCACTTGTAGCCATGTACATAAAGCAGTTAATGCCATAATTTCTCATCTTGTTAGGGAGTTCAAAGAGATAAACCAATATGAATTACAGGCAATGCATATTAATGCTGTAAGTTTTAAAAGAAATTGGACTTAATTAAGACTTTTTGAGGGAGATGGGCAGCTCAGAAATGTGGTGATAGATAGATAGATAGATAGATAGATAGATAGATAGATAGATAGATAGATAGATATAGAATGCAATGGATCTATTATGTTAAATCAAATGATAGAGCTCTTTTACTTTTCTGTCTTTTCCTCTCACTATAACAAAAATCACCATGGTAGATAGATATTCTCACAGACACATTGTTTTTATGAGAAGCCAAAAAGAAAACAGGCCAATTTCCCCCAAGATACAAAAAACTAGAAGGAAGTAAAAGAGGAGACAAGAATTTATAAATTAAATAAAAAGAGCTGCTTTCTGTATTGTTTTAGAATGATTTAGAGACATACAGATCCTGTTTTGATGTGATTATCCAAAATAGGACTCTTTCAGAAAAAAAGCCATTGAACAGCAATTATTTCAATCTTATGAGAGCCAATATAAAGGAAATAAAAAAGGATAAATTTGTTGTGTGAATTGAGAAGAGTAAGTGATGCCCCCCCAAATCCCTAGAGCCTATTTTTCTTTTATAAAAAAAACAGTTTTTCAGGGATATAAACCTGCCAAATTAGAGGCTTAATAGTGAAACACAAATCAAAATCAAACCCAAAGCTGAGATTTATTCTAGCTCACCCAGCAAGGTTAAATGTGTGGACTTCCACTCCCAGAATTCCCCAGTTAGCATACTGGGAATTGAAGTCCACATATCTTAACATATCTGAGATTGAAAAACATTGGTCCAGATTGATTCCAAAGACACAAGAGCTTGAGTTCTACCTTCAGAAGAAGAAAGTGTAAGTGAAAAGGTGAAAGTGGAATATGAGGAAAGTGTCAGGAAATTGAGATAGCGTGGGCTGGCAAGGATAACAATGGAAAGAAAAAAACAAAGTGGAAATTTTGCAGATCAATCCTTAGTTAGACCCCCTGTAGACCTGTCAACCAGAAAATCTGTCAATTATGAAATCCGAAGGCAAGACATCTAGAAGGCAAAAGCGTTCTCTCTGTTTTTCTTTTTTTTAAATGGCAGCATAACAGAAAAGCAATATACAGTATTTCTCAGGCCCTTTTTCTGTTGTTCAGAAAGATAAGAGAAGGGTGGAATAATGGAAAAACAGAAATTCAGAAGGAAGCGGGCAAAGCAACTTTCTTATTATCAACTGCAAATACTACAAAAGGCATGCTTACATATAAAACTTCCACTGATCTTAACCATGCAAGAAAAAAGACATAATAATTCAGAAGGGTCTCTACCACTATAACTTAGGCCCATCAATCATCAAATTAATGACTCCTATTATGATTTTTTAAATTTTATTTTTCACACAAATAACCAATAACATTTAGTTCCTATCATTGCCAACCAATGCTATGAGGGGGATAGGAGAATACAGAATGCGACAGGTCAGGACAAAATTATTTCAGACTTTATGAGAGAGGGGAAAAAAACAGTTGCCAGCACCAAGCTGGTTTTTTGGTTTCTATTTTAAAAAGAAATCATGCAATGTGGCCCTTAAAAATTATTTTTTTATTTAGCATATGGCATGGCCTTTAAAGATATTTGACTATGAGAGGACAGGGGAGAAGGGACACAGCAGAAGAATTAACTATATTGGGGATTCATCTCATCTGAGGGTCAAAAATGAAACAAACCAATTCCAGACTGAAAGGGAAAACAGTGAACTGCTAAAATAAAAAGAAAATATTGTGAAGAGGAGATGCTTTTATAAGCTGCACAGGGTCTGCTGCGTGTTCAATTTATCAGTATCCCAACAGAACTGGGAAAACTTATTAATTTCTTATAAGGAAGAAGGGGAGAGAATCAGACTCAACAATATCTACAATGAATAAATAGTTTTCTATTTCTAAAAAAACGAAAACAAAAAATCTAAGTGTGTGTTATTCTGAGGATTAACCCAGGAGAGAGCAAGAGACAGTTAGGTAGAAGAAGGCACGTAAAAGAGAATCAATGAGGATGAGTGACTCCCTCCTCTCTTCTGCTTGAACAGCCTGTACTGATCTTACCTAACATAGATACACACATTCTGTTGATGGAACATTTTGTCTCCTGCCATTATTTCACCCCACCCCTACCTCTTTCTTCCAAGCATTTAAGAGCAGGCAAAGCACTGAAAGGGAAAACAAATGCATGTATAAAGGAACTTGGCTCCGATACCTCATCACGCCCAGCCTGGCTTCAGAGCTGACAGGCCCGATCTTGGCAAGGGTTCCCACACACCTCAACCTGGCCTTCCATGATGCCGGTTGCTGGGTTCCCCCTCAATTCTCTCCGCCAGCTGCAATCTGCTTGACACATCTTTTCTGCTTTCTCTTCCTTTGAAAAGCCTTTAAGTCAAGCGGTTTGGTGGCGGCAATTCACCTCCGCTCAATCCTTCTGGATTACGCCGCTTCTTGATGGACATAACCAGAGCCATCCTCTATAGAGGGGCCCCTGAAATCGGTGTGAAACGGCACCTCCCCTCTCTTCCCTTCCTTTCCTCCCCCCTCCCCGGGTAAAACATGAGAAATACACAGAGGCAAGAGCGTTTTTACGGCTGGTAATTCCTTCCCCTGGAAATCACAGAAGAGAAACTTTGGTTCCATGTTTGCCCCTGTGTACCCCAAAGCCACACTGCTCGTCCCCTCTCCTTGCTATCTCTCAGCTTGAGTCTACCTAGGGGTGACCAGATCCCTTGAAAAAACACCTGACCAAAATGATACAGCCAAATCTTGGATTTCTTTATTTTTCCTTTCACGGAAGAACAACAAAAATCTGAACACTCCAGCCCAAGGTGACAGAACAGAAGCTGGAAAGGAAAGAATATCCAAGAAAACAAAACAACAAAGGAGATCAAAATGAATAAGAAAAGGAGGAAAACACAATAGTAGATCAGGAATGGGGTGGGGGGAAGAGGAAGGAGAGGCAACCGAAGCTATAGATTCCACCCTCAGCAAAATATATTTGTGCAACCAGCCTGATAGCTTAACATTCCTCCCTGGTTTCTGCATCTGAGTTGTTGTGATGCTTTCACATGCTATGTGCGTCCCCCACAATCTACCCGTGTACAAATCTTTATTTTGGGAAGTGGGTTTGCAAAGCATGGGCAGTCCTGCTCAAAACACTGAGCTCCACAGGGTTGGAAGGAGAAGGGCGAATTAATTTGGAATGGGGAGATTAAGGTGGGAGGAGGGGAAAGGAGAAAGAATGTGCCCCTAAAAAAAAAAAGAGACGGGTTTTATTCCTTGAAAAAAAGAAAAAACATTCTCTGGCAAAGCCAAAAGGGAGGGAGGGAGGGAGGGAGGGAGGGAGGGGAGGGGGAAGTAGGTAGAGGAAGGATACAGACTTACCTTTGGGAAGCGCATCTAGGCACCAAAGACTCTTCCCCGTCCATCAGCAGCCTCCAAAACAGAAAAGATGCAGCACATCTTAGAATTGTTACACATATCTACACGCACAACCCAGGCAGACACTGGCAAAAAGGTGTCCGAGGATGGGAGGAGAATGGAGGCGGGGAGCCCCCCTTCTCCTAAAACCTAAGAAAAGGCTTGGAAGTAAGGTAGGGGAGATGGGTTACTCACCTGCTGTGTGGCCATGGGGTGGATGGCGGTTCTAATGCTGGATTTGTTGTCATGGTGGGAAGTGAGGGAGGGGAGGGAGAAGAGAGAGAGGAGATCCAGCCAGTTGCTGAAGGATCTGTGTGTGCGTGCAGCTCCGAGTCAAACCCCCCCAACAAAAATGAGGAGTGGGGAGGAAAAAGGGGAAGAGGGGCGGGCCAATCTCCCCAAAAAGGCTATTACAAATTCATAGCAGCGGTGGCCCCCACCCCCCACGCGCGCACACACACACACACACACACACCCCTCTCCCCTTCTCCAGTTCTATCCTCCACTATTTCCTGCTTTGCCCTTGGGAGAAAACAAGGGAATGATATGTGAGAAGAGTTCTCCCACCCACCCCCTCTCCCCACCGTGCAGTAATCAGAGAGGAAGCTCTCACGCTGTGCCACACACACACACCTACTGGGGAGGGGGGACACCTCCTGCACCCCTAATTTGGGATAGAGCTTTGGCATTCCCTAGGCGGGTGCACCCTCCAGTCCCCCCCCCAAAGCCCTCTTGGCTTCCTCTTGACTCCTCCTCCTCTTCTGCCCACCACTGAGATTTTCCTCAGTTGCCTGAACACCCACCCTCCCCTTTTCAAATGCAGGCAAGACCACTCCCCTCGCTCTTGCTGGAGGTGGAAGAAGAGGAGGAGGAGGAGGAGGGGGCTTTGCCCTTTCTGGCTTCTTCCTCCAACTACATCTCCCTTCACTTTGCAGCAGGAAGGGGAGGGGGGTGGTCTGAAGCTGCGCCCCCTCCCCAATGATCAGCTCACAGCCCGTCTTCCCTTTCAATTTAAGGGCTCATCTAGGGCATGGCTGGTCCTTCTCCTCCGCAGAAAGAGACCCGTCCCCCAACCCTGCACCGCGGGTCTCCCCCCACCCGTCCAAAGCAATGCCAAGGGGTTTTTTCGGGGGAGGGGTCTGTTCACCTTGCGAGACCCTGCGGGATTGGACGGGATGGGGGCTCTCTCTGCCCCTCCCCGTCCCTGCTAAGAGAGAGACTCTGGTGTCCCCCCCCGGTTGCTCCTTCCCCCAAGGGGGCTCTGCGCTGCCCTGCTGTCCCTCCCCCCACATAAGGGAGGGTTTTAAACCCACCCACCCCCGTCCAGGTTGGCAAATCGGGGAGTGGGCTTCAGACCCCGCCACAACTCCTCCAAGAGGAGAGAGCGGGGCTCCACGGTCCTGGCGGGGCCCCCTTCTCCCGTCTCTCTCATTCTCTCCCCTTCCTCCCTCTTCTCCTTTCGCATTCACTCACTCACTCGCGCATACTGACACACACATCTCACATACATCTTCGCGTACACACACACATACACACAAAACCATCATGGCGGCCCCAGGAAGCCCAAAAGGGAACACTCGCCGCGAGAGGGCGGATGGGAAAGGTAGTTTTTTCGACCCGGCCTGACACATCCGGCTCTATGAGCGCTGGGGAGAAAAAGGAACTACAGTTAATATGGCAGGCAAAGATTCCGCGCAAAGCAGTATGGGGAATGTGGTTTCATTTTCCGGCTTGGCGCTTTGGGTGCCTTAGTTGCTAGGGCCAAGAGAGGCGTTTTGGACTACAGCGGCGATGGGAGGCGTCCGCTGGACCCGCACTGCTTCACGGGAAGGGTAGTTTTGCTTAAGCCATCGTATCGTATTGCGTCTTGCTTTCGAAGCGAAATATTTGGACTCCATGTAAGATGACCACTAAGCATTATGGGAATGTATGTTCCTTCATATCTTTATACCATTGGCTCTTAAAACCTCAAGGAGAGCACTTGGACTACAATTAATATGGTGGGCCAAGGGGGGAGAGAGAAGAAATTCAGTCGAATGGAATTGTGGGAAATGGTTTTAGCGTTTTCAAGACTGGCTAGATTCTCACTTTCAATTGAAATTAATAATTAACTGTTATTTGTGTTAATTAACAATTTACACCCTACACCAATCCACATGTGTAGAACCACCTCTTTCTGTTTTGGTCTTAAGTATGTCTGAGCATGTGTAGGCTTTTTTTTTTTTTTACGAAGGGGAAGATGTTTGCATTTTTTCTTAAATAGGGAAGAACTTGCAAGTAAAAATGGACGGGTAACCAAAGTGAATTTAGAAAAATAAAAGTCTAAGGAAAAATAATGGTTTTTAATACCATTATAGCATTCCATGTTCTACAATAGAAAGCACAGTTCCATTCCAAATTTATAATGGCCATTTTAATTTGGACTAAGTAATTAATCAATTTAAAATCATTGAATTATGTTCCAATGGCTTTAAACAAGATACAATAAAATTCATGAGCAATATTTCAAATGCTAAGATAAACATTTCTACACTGCTCAAAAAAATAAAGGGAACACAAAAATAAGACATCCTAGATCTGAATGAATGAAATATTCTTATTAAATACTTTGTTCATTACATAGTTGAATGTGCTGACAACAAAATCACACAAAAATTATCAATGGAAATCAAATTTAGCAACCCATGGTGGTCTGGATTTGGAGTTACACTCAAAATTAAAGTGGAAAAAATCACTACAGGCTGATCCAACTTTGATGTAATGTCCCTAAAACAAGTCAAAATGAGGCTCAGTAGTGTGTGTGGCCTCCATGTGCCTGTATGACCTCCCTACAATGCCTGGGCATACTCCTGATGAGGTGGTGGATGGTCTCCTGAGGGATCTCCCACACCTGGACTAAAGCATCCCCCAACTCCTGGACAGTCTGGTGAAACGTGGCGTTGGTGGATGGAGTGAGACATGATGTCCCAGATGTGCTCAGTTGGATTCAGGTCTGGGAACGGGCAGGCCAGTCCATAGCATCAATGCCTTCGTCCTGCAGGAACTGCTGACACACTCCAGCCACATGAGGTCTAGCATTGTCTTGCATTAGGAGGAACCCAGGGCCAACCGCATCAGCATATGGTCTCACAAGGGGTCTGAGGATCTCATCTCGGTACCTAATGGCAGTCAGGCTACCTCTGGCGAGCACATGGAGGGCTGTGCGGCCCCCTAAAGAAATGCCACCCCACACCATTACTGACCCACTGCCAAACCGGTCATGCTGGAGGATGTTGCAGGCAGCAGAAACGTTCTCCACGGCGTCTCCAGACCCTGTCACGTCTGTCACATGTGCTCAGTGTGAACCTGCTTTCATCTGTGAAGAACACAGGGTGCCAGTGGCAAATTTGCCATTCTTGGTGTTCTCTTGAAAATGCCAAACATCCTGCATGGTGTTGGGCTGTAAGCACAACCCCCACCTGTGGACGTCAGGCCCTCATACCACCCTCATGGAGTCTGTTTCTGACCATTTGAGCAGCCACATGAACATTTGTGGCCCGCTGGAGGTCATTTTGCAGGGCTCTGGCAGTGCTCCTCCTGTCCCTCCTTGCACAAAGGCAGAGGCAGCGGTCCTGATCCTGGGTTGTTGCCCTCCTACAGCCTTCTCCACATCTCCTGATGTACTGGTCTGTCCTGGTAGCGCCTCCATGCTCTGGACACTACACTGACAGACACAGCAAACCTTCTTGCCACAGCTTGCATTGATGTGCCATCCTGGATGAGCTGCACTACCTGAGCCACTTGTGTGGGTTGTAGACTTTGTCTCATGCTACCACTAGCACTGCCAGCATTCAAAAGTGACCAAACCATCAGCCAGAAAGCATAGGAACTGAGAAGTGGTCTGTGGTCACCACCTGCAGAACTACTCCTTATTTGGGGATGTCTTGCTATGCTTTCCACCTGTTGTTTATTCCATTTGCACAACAGCATGTGAAATTGATTGTCAGTCAATGTTGCTACCTAAGTGGACAGTTTGATTTCACAGAAGTGTGATTGACTTGGAGTTACATTGTGTTGTTTAAGTGTTCTCTTTATTTTTTTGAGCAGTGTATTATGAATGTATATTTTAATTGCAACTGAATAGCAGCATACCCAGAGCTAAAGCCTGAATCTGGCAATTTAAGCTTGCCTGTGACTTCACTACAGGTAGTACTCGAGTTAAGATCACAATTGAGCCCAAAATTTATGTTGCTAAGTGAAACATTTGGTGAGTTTGCCCCATTTTACAACTTTTCTTGCCACAGTTGTTAAGTGAATCATTGGAATTGTTAAGTTAGTAACATGATTGTTAAGTTAATCTGGATTTCCCATTGACTTTGCTTGTCAGAAGATTGAAAAAGGTGACCACATGACCATGGGACACTGCAACTATCATAAATATGAATCACTTGCCAAGCATCTGAATTTTGATCATGTGACCATGGGGATGGTTGCAAAGCTGTAAGTATGAAAAATGATCATATGTCATTTTTTTCCATGCCGTTGTAACTTTGAATGTCAGTGAACAGTCATAAGTCGAGGACTACCTGCATTTCTAAATAGAAGTGTTATTTGTATATCTCAGAATCAGCTGGGAAGGGCAACATTATGAAATAATGAAAAATGTCAGCCTAACATGTTTGTGCGAACATCTGTGTGCACATGTGTGGATTTGACATCAAAATGAAACCAATTACTAAATATACGTAAAATGATCTCAAGAAAAGTGATAACTATTGTAAGCATAGAGAAGTTACAGACTATTCTCTTTTAGGTAGAAATATATTTGAATATGTTTTGTAGATGTTTGTTGTGGTTGGTTGCAGTGAACCTGATGTCTGGATTTCTCACTTTTATTCACATATCAAGTTCCCCCAAGGAACTGAGATAGGCATATGTTCTTGTTTAATGGTGTTAAGAGTATCATAGCTGGATGTAAGTTGTTGCAAGTAAAGTTGTGTTTTGCAATTGACTTGATGGTGATTTTGTCAATCTGATGGGTACCCAGCTGATGCTCCAGATGTTTTGGGATAGCACCTTTGGTATTATCTTTGCTTTCTTTTGCCATAATCATCCTGCCTGTGTTTGTAGGTCTTTATACTTTGAATTCTTTTTCTGCTATCCCCAAATACATCTACTATCCATACTTTTCTATCTTTCTTATCCACAATTATTGAATCTGGGGTGCTTTGTGGTATTAACTCTTCACAACAATGTCACTGTTGACAATTCTTTATTTGGTGATTGGTGTTTCTATGCATTAATTTCTTCCCAAAAACCCAGGTCATAATAATTTATCAGTGTAGTATATCTCTGGATCCAAGTAGTGTGTGGCCTTTTGCAATTGACGGATGGAAATTTTGTCAATGCAGATTTTTTAAGTGTCATCCAATGTGCCAATCACCCTGGAACTACCACACCCTATTTATGCCATACTGTAATCTTTCACTTTCAATTTTCAGATCTTGATACTTTGTGATCTTCACCAATTCTTTGTCTTTGATGTTACTGTCCCCTGGTGTTACCACATCAATTATTCACACTTTCTTTTCAATCAGGTGTATCTGATGTATTTATCAGTATTATTTAACCTGCTCACCTGAGCAAACCTAGTCCAGTAACTTGAATTTTCTCCCTTAAATCTTATAGAAATAAACCCTAACTAAATGTTGCCTCCTAGTGGTTAAATGTGATGACTTCCAATGTGAAATGTTTTGAAGGAGCTGTTGCAACCAGATTGCAAGACTGAAGTGCCTGCTTTGAATGTGGAACCGAGCTGTTTTGTTGAGACCCCATAAGGACAAAAAACCCAAGAATATCTTGCATGCAACCAATGCCCCCTTTCAATATTGGCTGGTTCTGTGGCCTTCAGTATTTCTGCATTCCTGTCCTTGCCATCTGAGATGCAGTCTGAAAATGTTTTGGTGCTGATCTTGGTTGTTCATTTGCAGACATTTTGTTAGCCAACTGGGGCACATTATCACTGTTATCAGCCACAAACCTCACATTTGTATTGATGATGTTCCTTAGTTGGGTACTGAAATGTTTGCAGTGAACAATCAAGCTCAGATAGCACCAGAAACTCTACAGTTCCTCTGAGCTATAAATAGTCTACTGACAAAGGTTTAGAAGATGCTTCCTTGTGATCAGGAAAGTGGATAATTGACTCTTTCAACAGGGAGAAAAAGATCAGGAGTCTGGTGACATCTTTTCCAATGAACACATTTTATTAAAAGGCATAAGTTGAGCCCACTAAAACTTCTGTCCATTAATAAAATATCAGAAAAGGTACTATTCCCATGAAAGGCTAACATAGCTATTTTCTTTCAAAGTCTACAATAGTGAACACTGGGAGTTGAAGTCTAAATATCTTAAAGTTGCCAAGGTTGAGAAACACTGGTTTATGTGGATACCTTGGTTAATGAAGATCATCCAAATTTGAAACCTGGGTACTATTAATGGCAGATTTCTAATTCATTGACCATTACTAATCTCCCTTCTCTCTTGTTGCATTCATATGGTTTGTTGATAGCTCTGTTCTCTTAATTTTCTAGGGCTTCACCTTATAATCATGGGCAAAGTATTTCTTGGACAGGCAGGAAAGATTCTAAAGCATACTAAAAATGGAAAGTTCTCAAGTGTTCCATTCATTAAATGAGAAAGTGTGTCTTGCATGGAGCAGCCTATTGCTCCAAGCAATAGTAGAAGAAGCTATGCTTCAGCCATTTCTACATCCTGCTCCAGAATAAACAATAGGCCTGGGAGATAAACGAAGGCAGAAACTGTTGCTGTCATGTGTCTTGATTTTCCATAATGCCCTGGAAGTGATACAGTACTACACTACAGTAGTAGAACAGAAATATTACAGCACTTCTGTAGCATTGTGAGAAATTGATATGATTGCTTACTAGTGAATCCACACGGAGTGATGCTGGTTAATATTAATCTTTCTGGAGACCTGTCAGGCAGCGCCCTGGAAAATAATCTAGTTCTGACTATCAGTGTTACAATCACAATGTTCTACATAGTGGGTCCCATCTTAATTGAGAATGTTAAACTGAGATGGGAAAATTGCTGACATGTCATTCAAATTCTCACTCAACCATGAAATGTAAGGAGGATCTAGACCAGTCACTTTGTCTTAGCCTGAGCACTCCAGGAAAAAATAAATAAATCAACTATTCTCTATACCCTAACTAATTTAACTTGATTGCTATAACCTAACTAACTTGCCCCCTAACCACTTTTTGCAACTTAAAGTTCTATCTTTAAGGAAGAAATTGTAGAGAGGATGCATTATTATCATGAAAAGCAAATAAGCAATTATTGTGAAAAGCAAATAAGCAATTATTGTGAAAAGCAAATAAGGAGGAAACAAGGACATATGTATTGGGAACATTTTTGACAAAGGGAAATAAAGCTTTTTAAGTAGGCATGATGCTCCCGCAGAAAGGATATTATTTTTAAAATAGTTTTCCACAAAGAGGTGGGTTTGGTTGGACAAATGCCGTGATGAGGATTGTCTTTAAACATGTAAACCTAAAAAGAGATCAAGATAAGCTGATACTCTCTGTACATGCACCATCATCTAAACCAGTTGATGAAGCTTCCAAAGGAATAGTGGAAAATATTCTTTACCATGAATGGAATTGAAGGATACTCGCTGGTGATGGCTGATTTAGGCCAGTGTCTCTCAACAGTGGCAACTTTAAGATGTTATTACTTTAAGTTTAAGTAATGGCTGGCTGGGGAATTCTGGGAGTTGAAGTCCACAAAACATAAAGTTGTTAAGGTTGAAAAACACTGATCTACGAGAAGAGCTGCGGTGGCAGTTAGAGTGCAGTACTGCAGACTACTTCTGCTGGCAAACGGCTGCCAGCAGTTCGGCAGTTTGATCCTGACCAGCTGAAGGTGGACTCAGCCTTCCATCCTTCCGAGGTGGGTAAAATGAGGACCCAGATCACTGGGGACAATATGCTGACTCTGTAAACCGCTTAGAGAGAGCTATGAAGCACTATGAAGCAGTTTAAGTGCTATTGCTATTCCTAGAAACTTGAGTTCAACTCAATGGAAAACTTACTTTTAAATGACAGCCTTTTAGTAGGGATGAATAGCAATTAAGTAAGCTTCATAGGCAGGGTACCACCAATCAAGCATATACCTTTGCATGCACACCACAGAACTGCAAAGTAAGATTTGGAGGCACACAACACCCACAGGCCAAACCCCAAAATGTACCAATGTGGAAGTGCAAGACTTTCCCACCTCTGTTCAGGTTCACATTCCATATTAAGGCAAAGTGTGGTTTTGCTTCTTTGGTTGGGCAGGTTGTGTGAATTCTGGCTCAAGCGTTGTCCCAAAGCCCCAAAGGATGCATCCAAAACAACAAGAGTCCAAATCCTAAACAGAACTGTTTCTTCCCAAACCTGGAATGCGCATCATGGAAATTCTGCAGGCAGGATTAAATAACAGAATAACAGAGTTGGGAGGGACCTTGGAGGTCTTCTAGCCCACCCCCTGCTCAAGCAGAAAAACCTTATACCATTTCTTCTTTTTCTTTTTGCATCCTTTCCCCCCAAAATCTGGAGCTGTAATGCGTTCCCTCCCCTCTCCCACGCTGTCAGGGATCCTCTGACCCAAACCATCAGATCTAAAAAAAGCCAACCTGGGTCAGAAGGAGGAGTTAAAATGATAGAGCTGAGGTCTCTTCTACGTCCTAGACAGAAAGAAGGCAGCAGACGAAGCTTTGGAGGGACATTGAATTGGGATGGGAACTTCCTGTCGACGGAGTGGGTGGGAGGGCTGGAACGTGCGCATGCGCGAGCGGGCACATAGGTGATGCGGCTTACCTGTCTTTCCAGCTGCTGGAAGATTGGGGGGGTGGGGGTGGAGAAAGGGGCAGGGTCTCTGAGAGCCCCGCCTCCCCAGAGCTCCCTGCCCAAGAAAAAAGCGGGCTGGGGGGACAGGAGAGCTGCATCCCACCCCGCATCGCAAAGAAAGACTTTTTGTGCGTGAGTATTTGCTTTTCCTAGCAAAATTGTCCTGCAGAAGATAGGGTGGGTAGAGTTTGGGCATCTGCTGGAAAATTGGGGTGGGCGAGGGGGAAATCTTTGCTCCCACCCCCAGGTGGATGGGTGGGATCTGGGAAGGTAGGTTGCAAATGGGGATATCTCTCTCTTTCTTTCTTTTTCTCTCTCTCCTTTCTCTCTCTCCCTCCCTCCCTCCTTCCCTTACCTCTCTTTCTCTCTTTCTTTTTCTCTCTTCCTCCCTCCCCCTCTTTCTCTCTCTCTCTTTTTCTTTCCCTCTTTCCCTCCCTCTCTTTTTCTCTCTCTCTCCCTTCTCCCTTTCCCCCCTCTCTCTTTCTCTTTTTCTCTCGCCTCTCTCTCTCCCCTTGTACCTCCCCCTTTCCCCTATATTTCTTTCTCTCTTTCTTTTTCTCTCTTCCTCCCTCCCTCCCTCTCTTTCTTTTTCTCTCCCCTCCCCTATCCCTCCCTCATTCTCTTTAAGAAGAGACTGGACAGTCACTTGTCTGAAATGTTATACAGGTAGTCCCCAACTTACGATCACAACTCAGCCCAGATGTTGCTAAGGGAGACATTTGTTCATTTGGCCCATTTTGCGACTTTCCTTGCCACGTTTGTTAAACAAATTCATGGCAGTTGTGAAAATGGTAACACTAATTAGTAACAATTAGTTCAGTGAACCTGGCTCCCCCACTGACTTTGCTTGTCAGAAGGTCGCCAAAGAGGATTGGGTGATCCCCCCCTCGGGACGTTGCAACCGTCATAAATATGAACTTGTTGCCAAGCATGAGAAGTTTGATCATGGAGCCACAAGGATACTGCAATGGTTGTAACTGTGAAAAATAGTCATAAGGCACTTTTTTCAGTGCCGTTGTAACTTTGAATGGTCACTAAAAGTTGCAAGTCAAGGGCTGCCTGTATAGCACCTCCTGCTTGAGCAGGGGGTTGGACTTGAAGACCTCCAAAGTCCCTTCCAATTCTATTATTCTGCATTCTGTGTTCTCTCTCTCTATCTCTCCCTCCCTCCCTCTCTCTCTCTCTCTCTCTCTCTCTCTCTCTCTCTCTCTCTCTTTCTCAACAGGGGTGATGGGATAGGACAGAACCAGTTTTGGAACCCTGGGAATTTCCATGGCTTGTTACCAGGAAGGAGGGGGAGGAAGCTTATCAAACCCCCCATGGTGGGATGGAAGGGTTGCCTCATCTGATGCCTGTCAATATAAATCACTTTTTTGTTTAGTTGCCCCAAGGAGGAGAGTGGCCCGCTCTTGGGTAATTGGCATGCACTATTTTGGTGTTATGAATCTTGGAGATAGGCAGTGGTGGTATTCAATTTTTTTTTACTGCCAGTTCTATGGGTGTGGCTTGGTGGGCATGGTATGGCTTAGTGGTTGTGGCTTGATGGGTGTGGCAGGGGAAGGATACTGCAAAATCTCCATTCCCTCCCCACCCTACTAACCTGCTTTCCAGCTCCGTTCTCCTGTGCAAGGCAACCAAAGAAGACCCAGCCGATTAGCTGTGACTCAGTGGGAGGCAGAGAATAGATGGGGGTGGGGCTAGTCAGAGATGGTATTTGCTGGTTCTCCAAACTACTCAAAATTTCCGCTACCGGTTCTCCAGAACTGGTCAAAACCTGCTGAATGCCACCTCTGGAGATAGGAATAGTAGAAGTGGCACTGTAGCAATTGGTGTGGCTGGATGAGCTTGAGAAAAGATGCACCAAGAGATCTTTTGAGAAATGGGCAAGGGGATTGGAGAGACTCTAGTGAAAGTGCCCTACTGCACAAGCCTGAAAGAGACCACGACTGTTGCCAACCCTCTGAAGTTATTGTGTGGTTAATGTGAGGGCAGAAGTCTTCAGGCTCCTCGAGGAAGGATGGACATCAATTAATCAAACATTATCCATCCATCCATCCATCCATCCATCCATCCATCTATCTAATATCAGGGAGTGGTGCTGTGGCCTAGAGGTGGAGCTCTTGCATCATAATCAGGAGGCTGTGAGTTTGATCCTAGGTAGAGAATATGTCTGCTAAACAAAACTCTGCATTGATGTCAGAAAGGGCATCCGGCCATTAAAATATGCTGCTAGCTCCATTTAGTTGCCCAGACTCCACCTCACAAGGGATTATGGGATCATTAAATGCAGGTGATGATATATCAATTGAAGAGAATATGTGTAGCTCAGGATTGAACGCTGGAATCCATGGTGCTTTTCGTTTTGTTGCAAAATTTCATTACCGAACTAGGTAATATCTTCGGTGCTTTTCCCCCTCTATTTATATACAGAGTGTTCTCAACTTATAGCCATTCATTTAGTGACTATTTGAAGTTACATGGGCACTGAAACCACCATAAATGAGTCAGTTGCCAAGTGTCCAGTAGAAAGTTTGCTCTAAATTCAACTTTGAGATTGGAAGCAAATTTTCTGTGCTGGTCAGAGATGGCTTGACAGCTGAGGAATATATTTACCTTTTATGAAGCTTGGATATATTTACCTTTTATGAACCTTGATGATACAGATTAACAGAGTTGGAATGGATCTTGTAGGTCAACCTCCACCCCCCAAAGCAGGAGACCCTACACCATTTCTGACAGATGGCAGTCCAGTCTCTTCTTGAAAGCTTCCAGCGATGAAGCTCCCACAACTTCTGAAGACAACTTCTGTTCCATTGGTTGATTGTTCTTACTGTCAGAAAATTTCTCCTTATTTCTAGGTTGAATCTCTCCTTGATCAGTTCAATCCATTATTCCTTGTCTGGCCTTCAGGTGCCTTGGAAATAGCTTGACCCCCTCCTCTCTATGGCAGCCCCTCAAATATTGGAAGACTGCTATCCTGTCTCCCCTGGTCCTTCTCTTGCTGGACTAGCCATGCTCAGTTCGTGCAACTGTTCATCATATGTTTTAGCCTCCAGTCCATGACCAAGTGAGGATTTGAATTTGGGTGTCTCTAGTCTATCTTCCATTCTCTCCATTACTGTTACCCTGGGTTGGACAGTGGTCAATCCATTCCTGCATCCCAGTAGATGGTCCACTAGAGATTCTTGTGGAGGGGAAAGAAGATGAGGTTGATCAATAGATCAGGGAGAAGAGCAGATTTCACAGCCTATTTCTTTCTTTGTCTTGGGCAGGATTTCCTGGAAGGAGAGCCAGCATGATTTCTTTGATGGAGCAAAGGGAAAAACTACAGGCTGTGAATAAAAATCTGTACCAAGAACCAGAAGAAAAGGAAACCAAGCAAGATGCTCACACAGGTGAGGGGACAGCAAAACTCTGAATTGAATGAATGGGTGGATGGATGATATCTACTACAGTACATGCTGTTGGTAGTAGCAATGGCCATAATACTTAGACTTTACAGCCCTCTCTCTGTGATTTACAGAGTCAGCATGTTGCCCCCAACAATTTGGGTCCTCATTTTACCCACCTCCGAAAGATGGAAGGCTGAGTCAACCTTGAGCCTGGTTGAATTGCCAAATTACAGGCAGCCAGCAGCAGAAGTAGCCTGCAGTACCGTACTCTAACCACTGTGCCACCATTGCTCATAGTAGAAACATAAAATGGAGTTTAAAAAATCTATTGAATCATTTGTTTATAGGTCAGGTTTAGTGCCCGTCTCTCGGTAATTGAAAATATAAACATTTCACTAAAAAAAACCACATTTATATTTATTCTTTTATAATCTTTTTGGATCTTGCTAGAGGATGGAAGGACCATGGTGATTGACGACTGGGAAGAAGAAGAGCCAGAGGAAGAGGAAGAATCTCCAGTTGCCCATGAAGGCCAGGATGTCGAGGGTGCGCTTGAGGTCCCCCCACAAGTCCTGGACTGGGAGGAAGCATGTGAGGCTCTACATAGCAGGACTATCCAGAATGGGGACAGGAAAGCCAGGCCACAGAGAGAAAAAACCGCCAGGGGGAGATGTTTCTGGGGTAACCAACATTGTCGTCTCAGCTACCGCCGTATGGGTACCTTCTCCCCCCATTCTTTAACTGCCCCGATTGCGGGAAGTGGTTTACTCTGAGTTCCCACCTGATCCGGCACCAGCGGGTACACACGGGGGAGAGGCCGTTTGGGTGCCGATCCTGCACCAAGAGCTTCTCTCACAGGTCGGATTTGGTGCGCCACGAGCGCATGCACACCGGGGTCAAGCTGTACCGGTGCAGCCAGTGTGAGAAATCCTTCTCGGAGAGTTCCCATCTCATCCGCCACCAGATGATCCATTCCGGGGAGAAACCTTTTCAGTGCAATGTGTGCGGCAAGTGTTATGGGGACAGGTCCTACCTCACGGTGCACCAGCGAGCCCACACAGGGGCTCGGCCTTACCACTGTGCTCGCTGTGGGAAGAGTTTTGGCCGATCCTCAACTCTCATTCGTCACCAGCGGGTCCACGGGGAGCCAGCGCCTTTCCATGGGGACATATCTCGTCCCCGAGGCATTTGGACAGCATTCGCCTACCTGTTGGGGGATGGGGTCGCAGAGCCCATTCTCTCTCCTCAGAGGACATCCACAGCACCGGCCCCATCCCTTGCGTCATCCATGCTGTCCCTGCCAGCCCCTCCACAGATGGACCCCCGTTCCATGAGGGTTATGGGATAGCAATGGGGGATAGAATAGGAAGAAGGTTGGTCAAATGGCAGAGAATCATCATAGAGCTGAGCCTGCTGGAATAAGAGGACCAAGGATTGGATGGAGAGCAGAGATCACCTTGGTTGCTAGGGTTATCTAAGGCAATCCAATGGAGGAATAACTCCTAATTTTGTGAGAGCTGATGGATCACGTCAAAAAGGTTGATGGAGGGTGGAAGAAGCTCTTGGCTGAGAATTATTTCGTAGTTGGGAATGATAAGAGTTGGATAACTGGAGTGTCTTTTGGTTGTTAAAGATAATTCAATATTGGGGATTATCAGAAAGGCACAACAGGAAGAGCCCAAAGGTGCTTTTTCAGGAAGTAACTGGACTTTCTTGTTTTTTCTTTTGAGGATGTTTCACTTCTCATCCAGGAAGCTTCTTCGTCTTTGACTGGATAGTGGGGAATGGAAGGATTTATATTCCTTGCAGACAGCTGGTATAAATCCCTCCATTCCCCACCACCCTGTCAGAGCTGAAGAAGCGCCTTGCATGAGAAGCAAAATGTCCTCAAAAGAAAAAAACCCAGAAAATCCAGTTGCTTTCTGAAAAAGCACCTTTGGGACAACCATGAGCTGGATGGCTGAGAATCTCTACAGACTTTTAGCACAACAGGAAAGTACTCCAAAGCAAAAGATCAATTGTCTGAGTTACAAAATTGAGTCCCTTGGTTTGGCTGGGATAATTAACTTCCAGGGGAAGGATCTGTTGATTGCCAAGGTAATCTGTGGGGTGATAATTTGGTTTCTGAAGCAGCACTGAAAACGAAGAATGTTGTTGGCTTATCAGTTGCATGGATACTTACATCCTATAGCTATAATAGGTTTTTTTAGGCAACTGGTAGCTGAGAAAAGAATGTTGCCTTGGTATCCAGGTAACTAAAATAGTGGGGTTTTTAGTAAATCTTTTTGGGAAAAGAGGAGGATTAAAAAAAATAGGCCATGTCATTGTACGTGGTTGGTTGTCATGGCAATAGAAAAACATTAAATGGGTTGATGGCTGAAAGAGTGGAGATCGAGGGACTTGATAAGCTTTTTTTGGCTGCTTCACCAAAGGTGGGGGAGGACAGCTGACTGAGATGAAATGTTCAGCAGTTGTGTGGTTGTGTTTACAGAAACGTCAGCATATGCTTACACAAGACCTGGTGTTTGCTGGATTCAGAATCCAAATGCATCTTGGAAATTATCTGCTTGACCACTTTATTATAACCATCTAACCCAGATCCTGAAGATGAAACTCAAATACTTTTGGCCATCTAATGAGAAGAAAGGATTCACTGGAGAAGAGCCCAATGCTGGGAACGATTGAGGGCAAAAGAAGAAGAAGGGGACGGCAGAGAATGAGGTGGATGGATGGAGTCACTGAAGCAGTCGGCGTGAGCTTAAATGGATTCCAGAAGATGGTAGAGGACACAGGAAGGCCTGGAGGAACATTGCCCATGGGGTCATGATCAGTCGGACATGACTTTGCGACTAACAACAACCCCAATCTGGTGCCTTCCAGGTGCATAGGACTAGAACTCCATCACTACGTCAGCCTAGGGCGTTGCTGCATTGCCCGAATAAAATGGAAAGTTGAGGGAAAGCCATACTACATAATTGGGGTTTTTTTGCAAAAAAAATTATTCAATTTTCACATATTAGAGAAAGAAAAAAAATCTTTTTTTAGTGAACAGCATGATTCCAGGTTAACACATTTCCATTACAAACTTGACTTATATTTCATATTCATCTTTCACATTTGATATCTTTTCTTAAACTTACTTTATATATTTTCTTTAATTTTAATCTTCAAGCTTTTCCCATCTTATTTTATAAATCTTCTAATACATTGCTTGATCTATTTCTTTAAATCCTTAATACATCATTATCTATCTTCATATTCATTCTATTTTATCTTCTTATTGTGTCAGATCTGCACTCATCTATTCATCATTCCAGCAATTCACACATTTTCAACATAATAATAATGATGATAATAATAATAATAATAACAACAACAACAACAACAATAATACACCCCTATTGGCCAATTCCAAGGTGCCATCCCTGTGGTTAGACATATCACATAATTAATCCCCCCCTAAGATTCCCATAATTTAACTTTTAAAGTTAACACTTTATAAAAGAAGAAAAAGACACAATAATGATTTTCTAGTAATTACTACATTACATATATCTCTTTTGAATCTGGGTCTGCAAGTTCCCTTTCTCATTACCTTAAGAATATATCTAGATTAAAAAAATTATAGATAAAACAAACATAATTAATCCCATCATTTCATAAGAACTAATATTGTTTCCCCTTTGACATTACTCCTACTTTGTTTGCCACAACTTATTAATTCACTTGTATTATTGATATCTTTATTCTGATTACCTCTCTTAATTTCACAACATAAAGGGAGAAGAAGCAAACAATCACTACAATAGCAAACAATATCAATCCCATCTCCCATCTTGGTACTCTATATTCCACTGTTTTATCATTTCTTATGTTATTGCTTATTAATTCATTTAATATTATTAATATCTTTCTTTGAGTTATCTCTCTTAATGTCATATAAATGGAAAAAAATCACAGCAATACCAAAACAATATCAGTCGATATCTCTCCTTTTAATAATCTATATTTCACAAATTTTCTAAATCTTATCATTTCTTACTTGTTTAAACTAGTCCTTATACTCTTGCGGAACCCTCTTCTTTATAATTCTCAATCAGCCATTATCTCTGTGCCTTTTAATTAAGCAATTCCATTTCATTGTTATGTGCTTGCCATATTCCTTTCTTTCTTTCCAAATCCCATTTCATTCTTGCCCTTTTTTTATCACTTCAATTTCTATCTCCCTTCTTTTCCTTTACCCTGAAGTTTCCTGCTGTTTCCTTTTCTTTTGTACGGTTTTTAGAATAAACCCTCTTTTAATTACAGTGTTGAATCTCCTATTATTCTCTTTCTATTCCTCCTTTGCTTAAATTTCTGTTGAGTCAAGTGTTTATTTAAGATGGCTACTTCTTGCATTGATTTCTTCTTGTTTTTGGTATTTCGAAACCTCCATTTCCAGAAATTGCAATGCGAAACCAAATGATTTGCCTTCTTTTTGTAGCATGTCTTTCATGTTTTTAAGTTTAAGGTCCAATAACGTTACTGCCATCTTTAGACAATGTTTATAAAAGTTTTCCAATGTTTTACTCCTCTTCCAAAGATTTCCAGATTAGCTCCGCTTTTCAATATCCATTGATTAAAGTTGTAATTCAAAAACACCAAACACTTCCACAATTTCCCTTTATTTTCACTTTCACTTTCCAAGGTCCCTATTTTGTAGCATCCTAATTCCAGTTATCAAGTAGATCTAACGATCCAAATTTTAGAATAGAAAGGGATATTTATAAACAATTCCCTTCTCCACTAGATGGCACTCTTCGCTGTGTTTATAGTCAATTCTTTTCCTTTTCTCCAATTTTTCACTCATTCAGAGATTTTAAAGTTCAAATATCAGTAAATCCAAACATTAATTTTCAAATTTTATTTTCCACTTTGACACATCCCAGTCCAGCTTTAATAAATCTTATTCTGTCCTTTGATTCAATTGTTGAATATAAAGACAGATAGATAACTCTACAAATTCTTCCATACAAAATTTCTTTTATTGGATTATATTAGGTATCCTCAAGGTAACTCACAGTTATATCGAGATGCATCTAATGTCCAATTCTTTGCATAGTTGAAATCATAGTGTAAAATGATAGTAATCTTTCTCCTATTTCATCCCATAGTAGTAGAGCCAAAGGAGAGACCCTAGCACGATGCTAGGGTCCGAGCTTCTTAGTGAAAGTTTGTTGGTCGCTGGTGGCCTTTTAGGGTGGACCAGTATTCTTTCTTCCAATGGTGCCAAAGGGCGTCGGAAGGCTGTTGGAATGGATGGTGTGAAGGCATCTGCCTGGGCTGGGGCCTGTATCCAATTGACACACACTATTCCTGAGATTCCCTACCCCAGTTCTGTCTTGAAGGCAAAGGGGGAGCCTCTCGGGCCTCTGACTACTTCAATGCAAGCTAAAGCATCAGGGGCATCTACTCCCAGCAAGAGCAAAATCAGGATCTAAAGCGGGAAAGTGACGAGCCACGTGCTGCAGGTGCGGCATGTTGCTTGCTACCTCTGGCATTGCAATCTTGCGGTCATCTGGTATCCCATCCCATTCTAACACAGGCGGCAGTGGGAATCAGAACTCCCATCTAATGACTCTATGCAGAGTCCAGTAGCTCTCCTCCCCGCCGTGTTTCGTGATGCATTGAACGTTGATATAGTGAAGTGCACCTCTTCCTTCTGAACATCAAAGAGGTCGAAGAATGCAGACCTGGCCAGCGAGCGATTGCTCTGAGGATCCAGTATTACGTACATCTTCACTGCTTCTTCTGGGCGTCCCTCGGGGTAGACGTTGGCCAAGCAGATCTGATGACACGAGCGTGGGGCTGGTGTGTTATCGCACACTGGCGTGCAATTGACACTCACCACTGGCTCCGGGTGTGCTTCTGTAGTATCCTGAGACTCCTTGTGTGCCTCTGTAGCACATTGAGGTTCCTGGTTCGAGGGAGGGTTACGAGATGTTTGCTGTGGTGGCTCAGAGTCTGGATGAAGAGTGGCTGGGTGCTTGTTACTGTTGCATAAGTAATATTGCACCTTGGCTGTGCAGCATTTGGACGGGTGTTTGGATTTGCAACATTGGTAGCAAAATCTGTACGCCCTTGTTAAATCTTTCCTATGGTCCAGGGATTTCTGTGCAAACGCCTGGCACCTGTTCAGCGAGTGTCGAGAGTTGTGTAACGGACAAAACTGGACTCCCTTTGGTCTCGGAAGTCCATTTTGGTTTGTCTCTGACGTTTCTTCGGTCACACTCTGAATGGGTGAGGTAGCAATCTCCGTTTTGTGTACAGACATGAAGGGTTTTCCCCTTGCAGTGTGTGTAGGGCCTGTGGATGGCACATAGTTGCTGGTGGATCTTTTTTCAGTTGGAGGACTAACAGCTCTGAGTCTGCGGGCACAGGGTTGTTGCACGATGTTGCCTGGTGGGCCACGAATTCTTTGAGAAGGGTAAAGGGAGTACCTTTGTGGCGACCTTTGGCCATGAAGGCCTCAGACAACTGGATCCACTGTTCAATTAGCACCTGTGGTAGTTTTCCAATGATTTTGCTTTGCATTTCAAAGTGGTGAAGACGAGCGAGTCCCGGTAACTCGGGATCCCGTTGTGCCGTTCTCAGCTGTATAAGTATATTAGAGAGGTCCCTGAGATGATGAGGCTTATCGATAGGAATTTTCGGAAAGCTATTGAGGCGATCCAAGAGTGATGATTCTACTTCTGTGAGAGCGCCGTACTCTTCATCAAGTCTTTTCCACATCAACCTTTGACTTGGGAAATATACTTTTGCTTTATCACACAAATTCAAATAGCTTTTACTTTTTGGGAGTCCAGATTCAAATTTCCATCATCCTTTTACTGAGCAATCGCAGGAATTCAGATCTACTTACCATTTTACTATTCTGTCCTTTGATTCAATTGTTAAATATAAAGACAGATAGATAACTCTACAAATTCTTCCATACAAAGTTCCTTTTATTGGATTATATTAGGTATCCTCAAGGTAACTCACAGTTATATCGAGATGCATCTAATGTCCAATTCTTTGCATAGTTGAAATCATAGTGTAAAATGATAGTAATCTTTCCCCTATTTCATCCCATAGTAATAGAGCCAAAGGAGAGACCCTAGCACGATGCTAGGGTCCGAGCAAGAGTGAAGAAATCTCACCCAACCCACCAAGGGTCAATTCAGTAACCAATCAGGATTACAGATGTGGCCACATGACATGAACTACATTTCCCAGGATACCTTAACTACATTTACCAGGATGTCCCTTATCGGGACAGCTCCCAATTACTAACTAACTATCCCAAATCCCATTAACTATAACTGCCTGGACAGCACAAACTTTTTTGGTGTCAGGGTTGTATGCTTAATTATTTCAAAGACAAGTTTCTTCTTCTGGCTTCTTCCTTTTTTTAGTACAAAGCCACTTCATCTGTCAGAATTTTTCTGTCTTAATTTCTTTGTCATTTAAATCCACTTTCATAACAATTTTAAAAGATTTCAAAACTGGGGTACCTTATGTCAAAATTCTCCTGGTTTCTATGCTGTCCTCTTTTTCATCTCTCCTCCTGCACAAACTTATTCCAACAGTCTCTTCCTCTTCAAGGTGGCCATGTTGGACCACCGCTTCAGACGTCTTCGGGAGGAAGTGTTTGCCAAGTCAGGGAGGGGATATGCGGTTCCCCTCTACCCGGCTGATAGTCTCCCCTTCCTCCACTGCCCCTATGAGGCGGCTTCTGCCTCAAATCTGGACAATCGAGGCTCTCCGGCGAAGAAGCATGGACCAAAGCCATGGATGATTGCGGCAAAGGTCTGCTTCGGGGAAGTTTAACCGGAAGTTTTCCATACTACATAATTGTTGTTAGGCAAGTTAAATTTGCATCTGAGCTTTGCCGCTTTTAACTGTCCTTTTGAAGAGGGTTAGGCTCATGAGAAGGGAGCAGACCATTGATCATTCAACTGGTAGTGTCTATATTGCTTGGTGGTGGGTCTTTCAGGGAAGTCTTTTCTTGACTGCAGAGTCCTTGACGCTCTCTGAGCTTGGTTGTTTGTTTGCAGGTGTTTTCTTATGCAACTGGACAACAACATCGTCTCTGTAGTTCAACCTACGCTGCACATACACTCTTCTATTAGAACTTCCTCCTGGACGTCAAATATTGCATGGAGGAGGACCTTCTACCCTGCCCTGCAGGATTTCAATGTTCATGATCAGACTGTATGTGCAGAGTTCTGTAGAGCAGGGGTCTCCAACCTTGGAAACTTTAAGACTTGTGGACTTCAATTCCCAGAATTCCTCAGCCAGAGTTGAAGTCCACAAGTCTTAAAGTTGCCAAGGTTGGAGACCCCCTGGTGTAGAGCTACAGAGAAGGGGAGGAGGGCACCATTTTACGGGTAGTCCTCGACTTGCGACCACAATTGACCCCCAAATTTCTGTTGCTAAGCGAGACATTTGTTAAATAAGTTTTGCCCCATTGTACGACCTTTTTTGATGCAGTTGTTAAGTGAATCACTGCAATTATTAAGTGAGTAACATGGTTGTTAAGTGAGTCTGGCTTTTCCATGGACTTTGCTTGTCAGAAGGTCACAGAAGGAGATCGTGTGACTCCGGGACACTGCAGCTGTCATAAAATAAGAGCCAATTGCCAAGATTCTGAATTTTGATCATATCACCATGGGGAATGCTGCAAGGGTCATTAAGTATGAAAAACGGTCACAAGTCTGTCTTCAGTGCCATTGTGACTTCAAACGGTCACTAAATGAAATGTTGTAAGTTGAGACTGCCTTTCTGTGCCCATGATAATTCTTAATTGCAGTAATTCACTTAACAACTGTGGCAAGGTAGGTCATAAAATGGGGGAAAAATTGCCTTAATTGTCTTGCTTAGTGACAGGAATTTTGGGCTCAATTGTGGTCGTAAGTCGAGGACTACCTGTATCTTCCTACAAACACTTGGAAGCATAATGGTCTTCAAGCTGCCACAGTTAAAAAATACTGCCCTAAGGGCAGAGGAAAGAATTGGATTTGATTGTCATCTTTATCATGGACTACAGGCAGGGGTGGGCTTCAAAATTTTTAGCAACGGGTTCTCTGTCCAGTTGCTGGGTGGGCGTGGCCATGGTGGGTGTGGCCTAGTTGGCCTCCTGCACCAAGGCAGGGAGGGGGGCATTTTTGCTGTCCCTGGGCTCCGGAGGCTTTACTCAAGTCTCCAGGAGGGTGAAAACGGTCTCCCCAGGCTCCGGAGGCTCTCTGGAAGCCAGAAACAGGCCCATTTCCGGCCTTCCCAAACTTCTGGGAGGCCCATTTCCCCCCCCTCCCTGAGCCTCTGGGAGTGCCCTGCACTTATCTGCATCCAAAACGGGGGGACTCCTGGGAAGGGAGGGTGGGTGGGGCCAGCCAGGAGTGGGATTTGGGGGTTCTCCAAACTGCACAGAATCTTAGCTAGGGGATCTCCCGAAACCCTGCGAACCCCCAACAGCCCATCCCTGACTACAGCGTAGTCTTTGAATTACGACTATTATTGAGCCCTGCAATTACAGTCTTGATGGCCCCAAAGCAGGTTATTGCGTAACCAGATCCAATTTTATGCCCCCTTTTTTGCTGCTTTCATTAAATCAGGGGTCTCCAACCTTGGCAACTTTAAGACTTGTGCACTTCAACTCCCAGAATTCCTCAGCCAGCTTTGGCAGCTGAGGAATTCTGGGAGTTGAAGTCCATAAGTCTTAAAGTTGCCAAGGTTGGAGACCCCTGCATTAAATGAACCTATTGTTCTCTATGGGGCATTTTTTTTTTGCCAAAAAACAGAAGTTAAACACTGATTTTCCTCTCCCCAAAATGTCAATCACAGTCAAATGACTGGTGGTCACTGCAAATGCCTACAAAGTGCCTGAAATGTGGTTACATGAATGCCTGGGATGTGTGTGGAAGTGAGCAGATGTCAGATTTTCAAAACTGGGTCTTAAGTAGCTTTTTTCAGGCCGGTCATAACTTAAGGTGAGGACTATATATGACTAATTCCCCCCCCCCATCTAATTTAGGCTCCCCCTCCTACAGTTGTTAAATTTCCACTGTTCTCCATTCTCCAAAGCAAATGACTTTTTCCTGAATTCTTCTAGAGTTCCCTTCTCCAATAGAAAATAATTCAAATTGTTTCTTCAGTTTTGGGAGCTGTAATCCAACACACCTGGAAATTGCCAATTTTCATTTACCTTCTGGGAAAAGGAGAAGGATAAAAATTAGTAAGGGTTATTGTTGGGGCTGGTATCCATCTTGGGAATAAATCCTTTTACATGAAAACGGGCAAGCTTTGGACTTTCTCAGTTCTAGAAGACAACAAATGTATTTATGACTGTTTGGGTATTCTTTACCCTTCTTGTTTTCCTATACAGTAAATACATAATTTAAAAGACATCAGACTTGTCATTTAATAGACTTAGGTGACAAACAAAATCTGTTTTTGCTCAAAATGTGTTTGCCTGTGTGTAAAATCCCGTTTGTAAAGCACACACACATAAAACTCCCATTTGTATTTAGCGGACATTCTGCTTTAACGGATACTCCTCTGCTCCCATCAGCTTATTAAATTGAAGGTTTGCTCCATTTGTGTCCTAGTTATTAATTTGTACTTAACAGTCTGTTTAGAAGAGGAACTCTTCATTGAACAAGTTATAATAACTGAGTAATACAAAGACAGGATCTGAAAAAGCCACTTGAGGTTTATAGTGCAAAAAACCTGACTTTATGGTAATACATAAAAATAATGGTGTTTTTTTTTAAATCACCACTTTTATCCTTAAAACTAATTTTAGTTGGGTGTTCCCATTGCCTTCCGCAGCAGATAGAAAGATTCCATATCATACCTTTATGATTTTTACAAATAACTCAGATGGTGAACATATCCAGCAGACCTTCCTCCTCTCATTTTCCCCACAACAACCCTGGAAGTGACTTGGGCCGAGAGAAAATGACTGGCTCAAGGTTACCCAGCTGGTTTTCTTGGCTAAGGCGGAACTAGAACTCAGGGCCTTCTTGCCTGGTGCCTTAACCACTGGACCAAACTGGCTCTCATAAGTTTTATTCATTTGTAATACAAGCCACTTTGAAAGATCTAAGAACATTTACATAAAAACTCCAGATACCAAATTGCCAAGGATCTTTGAGTGCTAAATTTTCCATGCAGTATTTTTAAGCACTGAATGCCAGGGATCACAAATTGTGCTTCTCCCTTATTCATCTCGCAGTTCGCAATTCAATCTCCTCCAGATGTCTTAGAATTAAAGTCCCATTGTCCAGTTAAGAAAATCAGTCTGCCTGAGAATTAAGATGGTGTAATCCACATCTCTAAACATCCAGTATGGTGGAGGACTGCTGTTTTCCTTGAATCTCTTCATAACTTTGGGCTCTGATGCTAAGAGGACTCCTGTTTGTTGAAGACTTGGATGAGAGACCACCAGGTGTTTTTTCCCCCCTGGTCTCCACTTCTACTTTTTTTTTTTTTTTTTACTGCTCGTTGCTTTGCTCCTTTGTTCACAGAGATATCCCAATGAGAGAAAAGGAAGTCAAAATTTCTAATCTTTCAGAATTCTCTCTTTGTCACGGTTACACTAAGCAAGTGAAGTTCTTCTGCTTGCACCAGTCAGTTGATGGATTGTTAGCTCTTTTTCTCAGTTAATACAACACAGTATTTTGTAAATCTGCTAGAGAAAGCTGGCAATTCGTCATGGCTATCCTGAAGACCGGTGTGATTGAGGTAAGAAGGCTCAATTGGCTTAGGTACTGTAGCAAGTTAGCACCCACCCTTCTCCTAGAAAAATGAAATATTCTAGGAAATATTAAAAAGGCAGAATATTTCCCCTAAAACAGAAATAGAAATTGTAAGGGACACAGAAACTCCACCCCAGCAGATATTTGGTGCCAGCTTATTTACAACACAAATGACCCTCACCCTGAGGACACGATAGGATTAGCCCTCACTCAGATCCAAACAAGGACAAAGTCATTAAGCCATAATAGGAGTTGCCCAAAGCCTCTTCATTACATTACCCAGCAAGATTCAACCAAGCCTGGGACTCAAGACAACCTACAAAGTTACCCCTGCATGGCCCCATGGGAGTCTGACAATCAGGATACATTTCTTTCACAGGAACAGGAAGCAAGTTCAAAGTCCAAAAAGAGTTTATAAATCTCTCTCCCTCTCTCATCCATGTGCTCTTTTTTGTCCAGGAGTTCAAATCATGTGATCTTCCACCAATAAACCATCCTTCCAAGCAGTCTCCATGTTTCCAGTGTCTTCCCGTTTGGAACTGAACCCAGATGGACATTTCTTCCAACAGGACTTTATTGCATCCTCAGCATTGCAGTGATTTGGGGTGAATTCCCACAAGACAGTCAAAATTTTACTAGATATTCCTTCTGGCCCCCAATAGGTTGGAAATTCAGGCTTAAACACAGCTAGATTCAGTTTCCATATTGGTTCAACTTATTGTGGTTGGTTGCCCAAAAAACCCTTGTTCCCAAAAAAATAATCGTTAACATGGTTTTCTCTTGTGGAATTTTATGGGCACCAACAGCTCATCCATCTGGAAGTCTCCAGCACAGAGAAAATTTATTTGAATGACTGTCTAGCTCTAGCAGATGGGAGATCATGAGCTAGATGTTGTGCAACTAGTCCACAAGGGGGCAGCACTCGGATACAGTATCAAAACTAGAAGATGTTTCATACAATCTGTATAATCTGCAATAGCAAAAAAAAAGCAAAAAAAAAAAAAAAAAGCATTGTTACTGAATGGAAGTCTTTATGAATGATAATTGTGCATTTCTTTCCATTGAAGTCATAGAGGGTGGGTGGAAATTGTTTGGATGAGCTTCAGTTATGAAATCAGTGGGAACACCGTGGCTATCTCAGTTCCCACGAATTAGAATCACTTGTTTTACGAGTTGAGAGGCTCTATAAAACCAATAAATAAATAAAGAAGGGAGTGGCCCATCCAGCAACAGGATTGATTTTGCTTAGCAACTTCTTTAGCAACAATTATTGTAGGCCTGTAATTTAGCCCAGTTTTTTTAAAAAAAACATCAATTTTAAGATGAATGCACTTCAACTTCCAGAATTCCTCAGCAGTGTACTGGCTGCAGAATTCTGGGACTTGAAGTCCACCCATCTTAAAATTGATATGCTTGAAAAACTAGTTTAGCCTATTGGGGACCAGGATTCAAATCAAACTATGATTAAGTATGCTAGGATGCAATGTGGGAGCACAGCAAAAGTGTGGAGTACTCATTTAAAAAATGTATGGCATGATCTACAAATGAAGAAGAAGGTAAGAAAAAAGCTGCTGGAACAGATAAAAAAGCATTCAGAGAATCATAATTCTGAAAATCTACCTAGAATATGGTTAAATGTTGGTTAAGCAATGGGAGACCCAGTTTCTAATCACCCTACAGTCACAGAAGCTCCTGGAGAACTTTGGATCAATCTTAGCTCAACCTACATCCCAGATTATTGCAAATAATTGCATGTGACCAAAACGAATAGGAGCACTTAGCACTTAGACTTATACACCACTTCACAGTGCTTTACAGCCCTCTCCAAGTGGTTTACAGCAGTGGTCGCCAACCGGTGGGCCGTGAGAAAATTTTGGTGGGCCGCAGAGAAATCTCACCCCCAGAGCACCTCCCCAAAGCAATTAATCCAGACTGAGCAGAAACACAAGGCTGCGCTGCTCACATGGCCCGCGGGAACCCTTCCCGCCCACTCACTCCTTACCTGGTAAACTTGCCTGCTAAATTGCTATTTTTCCTTTTTCCGACCATCATCTGTTCTGCTGTGCCGGGAGATTTAGATTAGCTAGGAAGCAGGAAATGGTTGGATGAAAACTTTAAATATATTGAGGGTGTGAATAAGGTTCTAGAAGGAAGTGTTTTCAATTCCAACCAAAAACCAAGGACATGGGGACATGACCTCAAACTGACAGGAGGGAAGTTCAAAGTCATGTTAGGAAGAATTCTTTCGTGGAAAGAGTAGTTGAAGTTTTGAAACAACTTCCAGCGGAGGGAGCGCTGGAATCATCAGTAATTAAGTTTTTCTGTTTTTCTGTTTCTGAGTTTGAACAAATTAAAGCAAGCAAGCCAGTCTGCTTCGAGCTGCAGAAATGCCCCAAAATTCCACAAAATCCCTTAGAATAAAATAGAAAACAGCCAGTGGCTGCAGCACTGACCCATCAGGGAGTGTGTGTGTGAGATAGAGAGAGAGACAGACAGACACAGAGAGAGACAGACAGAGAGAGACAGAGAGTCAGACAGACAGAGACAGAGACAGAAAAAGAAGCTGTGATTTGCTACCTGAAAAATAGGTATTTTCTTATTGTACACATGACCTTTAGTTTCCCTCACCAGTTATAGTAATTACCGTAATTCTTTGGTTACTATATTAACTTGCTAGGATTGGGGATTGGTTTTTTTAGCCACAAATGATGGTTGACAAGCCACATTATCTGAATTAGCAAAACATGTTGAGCTCAAAGGAAATAAAGGCAGGCTTTAGGTTTTTCAACCAGGCCGGGTCAAGTCAGTGTCTGATCACTACTCACCTCAGTTATCTTCTGTACCTCAGAAGACTCTGAAATTTGTTGTATCTAAACCAAAGTAATGGAAAACAAGGTAAATCCAAGGTGATGATGCAAATGAATCATTTTATAACCCAAAGGTGCTTTCTTTCAATGGACAACTGGACTTTCTTGTTTTGCTAGAAGATGTTTTACTTCCCATCCAAGGAGCTTCTTTAGTTCTGACTGAATGGTGGAGAATGGAAGGAATTTTACTCCTTGTAGTCATGTGGTTGTTAGCCCTCTTTCCAAGAGTCGTTGAGGCAACTCAAAGGTAAACCTGTGCCCTCAAGGTCACCTGAATCCTGTAGCCTGCAATGTTTTCCTGAAAACCCTTTCATGCTTCTGTGCACTCCTGTATGAAAGGATTTCCAGAAATAAAAATTGAAGATTACAGGATTCAGGTGACACTGAGGGTATAGACAAACCTCCAAATGGCCTCAATGACTCTCAGAAAGAGGGATAGCGAGCACATGCCTGCAAGGAGTAAAAATCCTTCCCTTCTCCACCATTTGGTCAGAACTGAAGAAGCTTCTTGGGTAAGAAGCAAAACGTCTTACAGTGGTGTAGAGTTGTAATTGCAGGAATGTTCTAATCTCGGAGGGCAAACCTCAGATAAAGAACATTTCCAAGCAAATACAACTCAGGCAAACAAAGTCACTGATCTAAAGGAGGATTAGAGAGAGGAAGTAAACATAACTAGAGATAACTTTAACTAGAGATAAATTAATTGTATTGGTTGCTATGCTAAACAGTAACGAAAGTGAAGCAGAAACCAAAGTTAACCAATGTTGGAGAATAACTAAAAATGTGTATAAATGCAAGACTAGATTCCAATAAAGATCATCATGATTCAGTTGATCATGATCAAACAACTCAACTGCCTCGTTATTACAACACAGTGGTAGGATTCCAAATTTTTTACTACCGGTTCTGTGGGCATGGCTTCATGGGCGTGGTGTGCTTGGTGGGCATGCAGGGGAAGGATACTGTAAAATCTCCAGTCAGAGGTGGTATTTGCCGGTTCTCCAAACTACTCAATATTTCCGCTACCGGTTCTCCAGAACTGGTCAGAACCTGCTGAATACCACCTCTGATTCCCACCCCACTCCATGAGAAGGATACTGCAAAATCTCCATTCCCTCCCCATCCCACTAACTGCTTTCCAGCTCTGTTCTCCTGTGCAGGGCAACCAAAGAAGAGCCAGCCGATCAGCTGGGACTCGGGAGGCAGAGAATAGATGGGGGCAGGGCCAGTCAGAGGTGGTATTTGCCGGTTCTCCAAACTATTCAATATTTCCGCTACCAGCTCTCCAAAACTGGTCAGAACCTGCTGAATACCATCTCTGAAGCCTTCCCAAGAAAACTATATGAATGTATCTATGCAATCATTAAGACCCAAGCAGAATCTGAGGCAATTTTGGCCTTTTTATTAGATGTTATTTATAGTCAGTGTTTTCAGCATGCTGGCTGGGGAATTCTGGGAGTTGAAGTCCACACATTTTAACCTTGCCAACTTTTTTTAAAAAAAACACGTTAAACTGTTGCTTTAGGAGTACAGCCAGTCCTATCTAGAAATCAAAACTACCTGCTAGTTTACCAGGTAAATCCTTTCTGAAGAGTTTCATTTGTATTCCTTTTTTTAAAGTCATTTTTTCCCCTTAAAGGTATAATGATGACTCATTCTACTAAAAGGAAAAAGAAATCTATTTTTAGCCATCTAGCATTCCATCACGGAGCTGAGGGACACTCAGTTGGGTTTATTTGTCCGTTAAATCATTAAAGCATTTCCTGCTTTGGGCAGTAAAGAATGATTTGAAAAATCCACAGCTCTTGCTGCAGCTGTTTATCAGACATGTTCTGTTGATTGATGATTAAAGTTTAGGGGATTCTTGCTTCAGCTGTTCTAATCATTTTAAGGGTTCTTTTTTAAAGGGAGAGGAATGGGAAATTTGTTCATTTTTTGAGATAAGGTAAAGAGGATGTCCTGGCCTTATTTCAATTTTTCACATTTTAAAAGTGTCTCTTTTTAGTTAACAGCATGATTACAGGTTTCCACATTTACATACAAATATGACCATAGTTACATACTCAACTTTTACATTCAACTTCTTATCTTAGCAATGCTTTTATACATTTTCTATTTTATTATTATTCAAAATGATTTCCTCTTATTTAAATCACCAGTATTTCTCATATCTTCACAATTATTACACTTTTGTCTGTCATATTTGCCTATTTCATCGCTTATCCGTATTGCCTCCTTTCATAGATTCTAATTTAATACAACCATTTAAAAAATAGTTTCCCCCCTAAATTACTAATTTAAGTGTGCCATCTTTATAGTTTACATATTCATTAATTATTTCCCCTTTAAATCCCATTAATCATTTAACTTTTATTACCTAGAAAGTTGAAATTAATAATCCCTTTAAAACTACATAACATATATGCCTTTTAAATCAGATTCTGCATGGTTTTCCCCCTTCTTAATTCCATAAAACTTTGTTGAAAAGCTGTCAAAATGCCTTTCTTCTGAGGATTCAATTTTCCCACTGGGAGAGCTCCGGTGCAAGGATACGGACAACTGCTTGAAAGCTGGATCTTTTTATTTTTCAGAAAGGCGAGAGATAGCAAGAAGTCTGCGTTCCTGGGCTAGCTAGCTTCGTATGGTAAGTCCCTGATTTTTATACCCTTTTTCTCCTTCTTCTCCTTTTGTGTGTGAGTACTTGTGTTTGTATTTCTTAATGTTTTAAATCCTGTCAGGGGTTGTCTTGATTTCCGCCGGAGGGTAAACTCCGTGGGGTCCGGAAGGCAAACTTTGCGGGGTGGTTTGATTGTATTATCGGTTTCGTCCTAATCTCTTTTAGCTTAATGGTTTCTTATATTTGTTTTATAGCAATCTCCTGTCTGTCTCCTTTGTGATATATTTTGTGTCTTTTGTCTGTTTGTTTTGCTGATTTGGCATGGCTTGTGTTTGTAAGGGTTTTCTTTTCTTGTTTCCCTAGTTTTCTTAATTATTTGGGCTTTTGTCTAAGGGGCTTCTTTAATACATTTTATTTTGATTCCTTTTCCTATGCAAGTTTGTTTTATGGCTGGCCTGATGTTCCCTTTGGGTTTTTCCTGCTTGGGTGACACCCGTGTCCTCATGAAGGTTCCTTTCCACAACTTATTTACAATTTCAGAAAAAAAACATTCCTCTGTTCACTTAATCCTGAGCCCTAATATTAATTCCATTTCAGCCCTCCTCATCTTTCATTTCAGTTATTTCAATATATTTAATAAATATGTTCCATTAATTATTCCATTCATCTTTATACATTTAAAAAAGAGAGCCTGCATTCCAATATTAGAAACTATCAACTCCATTACCGCCCTCCTCATATTCCATTTCAATTATTTCAGTATATGTAATAAGCATATTCCATTAATTATTCCATTCATCTTTGTACATATGAGAAAAGAGCATACATTCCAATACCAAAGAGTATCAGTTCAATTTTTCATCTTAATAATCTATATGTCAGCTGGTGCTCCATTCAAAATCCAAGAAAGAAATACTTAGACTCCTTTAATCAGAGAAAAGATATCTTTTACTGGAAATCAAGTGGTAGCAACAAAAGAATTCTGAATCTGAGAAAATGGGCACGTAAATCACATATACAAAGTAATGGCAACATTCCCACTCCCAATAGTTCAATTGGTTCATCCAATTAAAAGTTGTGTATATTATCATGTGGGCATCTCCAGGTGGTGATGAGGCTTCTGTCCGTTGACCTTGACATAGTTTGATAAAGAGTTGCAGCTGCGCATAGCATAGAATAGAAACCTAAGCAAGAATGTACCCACCCCAGTTTATACAGTTCTGGTTTGTAACACCTCCAGCTCACTTCCCATAACCATTCTCCCCCTCCTCCCCCTGTTACTTATGACAGCCGAAAGATGCAAAGCAAAGGGAGAAAATCTTGAAGGCTGACACTATATGTACCTATTTTCTACAATATTTATAGCTTTAAGTATGTTTATGCTACCCCCCTATCACCTTGCAGAATCCCCTTTTTAATCCTTAAAAGCCATTGTCACTGTGTCTTCTAAATAAGCAATTTCTTTTCATTTTTTTACAATTCCCATATTTCTTTGTTCACAGATCCTGTTTCTTATCCCTTATTTTCCCCTTTCCCCGCTTTGTTCTTCCACTCCAATTTTTATCCCCCTCGATATTTATTACTTACTTCCACCCATTAATTTTCTGCTGTTTCTTTTTGCCTTTTTTAATTTTACAGATATTCCCCCTTTTATTTACTTTCTTACATCTCACATTTTCCCTTTTCTTTTCCCTCTTCTTTTCACATTTCTTTGTTCCAGATGATATTTAAAAATGGCCTCTTCTGTGATCAACTCCACCTCCTCCTCTGACATTTGTCTTTGTTGTTGTTCATGTTCTAAAATTTCATTTTCCAAGAATTTTAAAGCAAAGCCCAATGATTCACCTCTTTCTTGTAGTTTCTTTCATGCTTCTAAGTTCCATTTTTAATTCCAGTAGAGATACCGCCATTTTACACATTTCTGTCTATTAATTTAATAAAAATAATGCCTATGATGTTAGTTTCCAGCAATCTGCTTTTGTTTTATTCCTCTCAGACTTTTAATTCACAAGTAATCCAATACCAAGTCCATGTCAAAACCAGCAAATAATCCCAAGGCAGAGTCTTCATGTTTCTTTCTTTGTTTCAATGTTTCAATTTTTCAAAGTTCTTGTTTTATTGTATCAATATTCCTTAAAGTTTTTAAGAAACAGCATCTTTTTTAAAAAAAGAACAACTTGAATTTGACCACTAGTTGGCACTCTTTGTTATAGTAAATCTTCACCTTTTTTTTATTATTCATCTATTGAAGGCTTTTCAGACCACAATCTTCCAAGAAAAAAAAATCAAATCTCCAATTAGTATTTAAATTTTCCCTTTGACACTCTCAAGTCCAGCCTTATTAGTGCCTATATAACGTCAAAGTATATTTATCCAAATTAGTTAAATGGCTTCTTCTTCCAGCTTCTACCTTTCTCAGTTCAAAGCCCCACAGCTGTCAAAAACAATTTCCCCCTTTTTCCCCTTTATCTTTGCCGCTTTAATTCCTTTCTTAAAATTTCGTAAAGATTAATCCCGGGGTATCTTTCATTTAATTGTAGCGTCTAATCGTCCCATGTCTCATGCTGTCTGCTTCTTTCTCTCTCTTGCACAATCTTATTCCAGCTGACTCTCCCCCTTCAGGGTGTCTATTTTAAGACCACTGCATCAGACGTCTTTGGAGAGGGGGAGTATTTGCCAAACCAGGGAGGGGGTTTGTGGCTCCCCTCTACCCGGCTGGTGGTCCCCCCCTTCTTTTGTCACCTCTATGAGGTGGCTTCTGCCCCAAATCTTGATGATCGGGGCTCTCTGACGACAAAGCATGGACCGAAGCTGCAGACGATCACAGTCTGCGGTCCGTCTTCGGGGAGGTTCAACCAGAAGTCCAAGAATGAAATATTTTGAGGAATATTAAAAAGGGCAGATTATTATATTTTCCCAAAGGGAAAAATTAAGAAACATGTTTTTTTTTAATGCAGGCCTTACCTTTCTTAATAGCTCTCAGTAGATGTCAGCACTTAAGAGATAAAGAGATCATTGAAAGAAGTCAAGTATTTAGATAGCTCTATTCATAGGCAAAAATTATCAGCAGCAAGGTTAGAAGAAAGGTAGGATTAGCCCTCAGCCACAGTAGGAATTGCCCAATGCCCCTTCACTGCATCAGCAGTCCAAAATTAAACCAAATCTGGGAGCTCAGATAACCCACAGAGCCAGCTATGACCCCTACAATAGCCAATAGAATAGAATTGTCAGCTTTAAAATTCAGCTGCCAGAATTGAAAACGGCCCTATTGACTGACCCTTGGTTCCTGGACCATCAAACCAAGTTGACAATGAATGATGGACTAGCTTGGAAAGGGACTAAGCTTTATGTACCCACAATCCTAAGACTACTGGTACTAAAGCGTAGCCATGACTCCCGACTGGGAGGCCACTTCAGATTCCTAAAAACCCTACATTTACTGAGAAGACAGTTCTGGTGGCCAAAAATGAAACCTGATGTTGAGGACTATGTAAAAAGTTGCTCAATTTGTGCCACAATGAAACACAGAACTAAAAAACCCCCTGGCCTCCTGCAACAAGTTGCTGAACCAACCCAACCTTGGGAAGGGATCGCAATGGACTTTATTGTTGAATTACCTAAGAGCGAAGGGAGTACAATCATTTGGACTATAATTGACTTATTCTCTAAACAGGCCCATTTTATAGCCTGCAAAGGACTTCCTTCTGTGAAAAAACTTGCAAAGCTGTTTATGAAACATATCTATAGTTTACATGGAGTACCACATAGAATAATATCAGACAGAGGGGTACAATTTACCACAAAATTTTGGAGGGAATTTCTGAGATCCATTGGTTCCTCTCAAGGGTTATCCTCAGCTTTCCATCCTGCTTGTAACGGAGCAGCAGAGAGGGCTAACACCATGACTGAAAAATACATTAGATGCTATGTAAATTATCAACAAGAAAATTGGGCTGAGTTATTACCTTTTGCAGAGGTTGCTTACAATAATGCAGTACATAGCAGCACGGGATTAACTCCATTCCAAATCAACACTGGAATGGATTTTGTCCCGGTGCCAGAGTTACCTTGACAACCTCCCTCATCCATATCCCTAACAGAATGGATGAACTCATTAAAGTTGGGAAGATACAACAAAAGCTTTGACCGAAGCTGCAAAAAATTATAAAAAACAGGTGGATAAACACAAATCACTTCAAACACCTTTTAAAGTAGGGGACAAAGTATATTTGTTGACCAAGTATCTTAGATTGAAACTGCCCAGTAAGAAGCTGGGTCCAAAATTCTTGGGTCCATTCCCAATTTCAAAGATAATCAATCCGATCACTGTCCAATTAAGTCTTCCTCAAATATTGGGGAAAATTCATCCAGTATTCCATTGTAGTTTACTAAAACCAGCTACTACATCAATGATAAGACCACCCCCAATAATTCCCCCTAAACCGTTAATGGTACAGGGGGAAACACATTATGAAATTCAAAAAATTCTCGATTCTAGATTACACCATGGCCGATTGCAATATTTGGTCTTATGGAAAGGATACCCTCTCTCGGATACTAGTTGGGTAAAGAGTTGGAATGTTCATGCTGATCAATTGGTTAACCAATTCCATGAGGATTTTCCCCACAAACTGAAGGGTCCTTGTGGGGGAGAGGGGATTAAGGAAAATGTGTTAACCCCTGTATCTGGTTTCCCCCCTTTCTTTTAGGAGGAGGAGTTTTCAAGGGGGGGACGCCTGTCAGCTTTAAAATTCAGCTGCCACATTTTTAAAGAGAGTTGGAGGAGTTGAAAAGTTCAAGGTTATTCTGTATGTCGTATAAAGAAATTCCAGTAGCAGTTAATTGGTTCTCGTGATTTATGAAGTGTAGAAGTGGGAGGAGAGAAGGGAAGAGAGAAGGTGGATTCTGTGTAACGCATGAAAATAATTTCACTTAGGAAATTGCCTTTGACATGCCAGTTCTGTTTCTAAATAAATCAATTGGAGAGAAATGTCTCGGAGTGATTGATATCATGGATACTTTCTGGATGCCTTACAAGAATGTTCTTGCACAGGAACAGGAAGCTTAAGTTCAAAACTGAAGAGAAGGTATAAAAAAAACTCTACTCTCAACTCCATGTGGTTAGCTGTACCAGAACCACCCATGTGGTTCTGCTTCATCATTAAACCATCTTTCCAATCAGCTTCCATGTTTCCAGTGTCTTTCTCCTGATTTGGAACCGAACCAGATGGATATTTCTTTCAACACTGATCTTGGCAAAATTGGCCCTCTGCTGTCTCCAATCTTACCAAGATTGGGTTCAGATTGCAAAGTAGGTAAGCAGCCACTAAGTCTCTGAGACCATTGCTGCCACCTCTGAGTAGACCACCAGACAGTGAAGAGTTGAAGAAATGTCAGATTGTTTGGAAGAATGACTTGATCTTCTCAGAAATTATGGCACCTGAGGAACTCAGGAATTGCAGTTCCTGAATCTTTGGGTGGATACTAGGAGCTTCTGGGGTGAATATGTTATCCTGGCATTATTCAAAGAGTAGAATGACATCTATGGTAGCTTGCTTAGGAATACTCTGCGCCTTGAAGTTTGAGTTGACCCATCTTGAGCAGTGCTTCTCAACCTTGACAACTTTTAAGATGTATGGACTTCAACTCCCAGAATTCGCCAGGCTGACATTGATCTGGCCTAGTGATACACAACTTAGAACTGGTTGCCCTGGAGATGGGGAGAAATTAACAGCAGTTAAGCCTGCTGTTAATTCCCCAGGAAGCTATCTGGAGAATTCTGGGAGTTGAAGTCCAAACATCTAAAAATTGACAAGACTAAGAAACACTGACTTAGATATATTTTGACCTGCCAGTTCCTTCCTTCCTTCCTTCCTTCCTTCCTTCCTTCCTTCCTTCCTTCCTTCCTTCCTTCCTTCCTTCCTTCCTTCCTTCCTTCCTTCCTTCCTTCCTTCCTTCCTTCCTTCCCCCAGGCATTTAGGCCAGGAGGTTGAGTCAAATTTGCTTGATTGCCCCCCCCATTCTTCCTGTTATCTCAGTCATTTGGGGGGGGGGGGGGCTTTACCAACAATAAAAATTCTTTTTGAAATTTTTTGAAATGAGATGGCGTCAGCTGTAGCAGCAGTGTGAGGAGCTCTGGTGGCACAGGCAGCACCAGGTGACAAGTCCTCAAATCCCTGCGGGTCCAGCTGGCGAGGTGGAAAGCCTAACGCCCGAGACTTGCCAGCAAGCCAGAAAAGAGCTCCATTCCTCAGTAAACGCTCAATTCAAAAGTACTCGGAGATTTCCAATTCCTCCCATCATTGACCAGCACGCCAGAAAAAAGCTCATTCCTCGGTAAAGCACTCTATTCAAAAGCGCTCAACGATCTGCGACTCAACCCATCCTTACTAGAAGGTAAGGCAGTGAGACGGAGAGATTCATCCCATCCTTGCAGGGCGGTGAGCACCGGGAGCTGTGAGTTGGTTTTCAGACATTTGCAGCCAGGGTGTGAAGCAGACTGCTTCCCCCCTGCCGCCCCTCCTTCCCTCTTCCCTCTTCACCAAATTGCTAATCTGGACTCCCTCTTTAAAAGGACATTAACTTAGTTTTGTTATAACTGAACTCCTGTGAAGATTGGAAGCAATTTTATTTCCTGTGCAGAAGCAGAAGTATATTGAAGCCAGGAGTGAATGCTCAATACAAATCTGTCTACATAATACAAATATAAACTGTTTGAATTGCCAGTGCAAGACTATCTATGTGCCTCTTTCTCTTAAAGCAATAAACTTTGAAAGTGTATTTAATTAACTAGGAGGGGGCCTGAAATCCCATTCATCAAGGAAAACAAAAACAAAAAGTTTCCTGTTGCCTCCCTGTGAATTGTTCTGTTTATCTCTGCTGAAGAAGGGGCCAGAGATCCCCCCCCCCCGTTCAGCATCTTTGCATCTTTACTATCTCAAAAACTCAATCTACAAAACAAGAGAGTGCAAACCCTTGCTCACTGATTGTTTTCAAGAGGAAAGAGTGTTTGACACAAAGAAACTGTGTTTTTCCAGCCCAGGAAAAGAGGCCTCCTGCCAGTTTATTAGAGGTTATAAACCTATTCTCAGATATCAGCAACAGCTAAGCAAAACAAACTTACTGACTCTCAATAATACTTCATTACTTTCAGTATCTCAAAACTTATAACTTTCTATCTCAAGACCTATATGTCATGTCTCCAGGGCATGCTGGAGCCATGACACCACGCATTGTGCCATGTCAGACTATGCTATCGAGGGGGGAAGTGCTGTTAACCACCCAACATGGGGCTTCGACTGTTCGACGGAGATAACAAGCCTTGCTGACGTCACACACTGAGCTGTTACAGCCTGCGGGTGGTTGTAGACAAAGTGATTAGGATGCTTCCTGTTAAACTAATGATCTTGAGAGGGATGGAGGGTCACTTAATAGGCATAAATACAATGATGAAATATGATATTTGTACAAGTATAGTAAATAGGGGTAAATAATTAATGGATAAAAGCACACTGTATAGGGTGTTACAAGGTGATCGGATGTGAGGCAGTAATGCATACCGGATGGTGGATAACCTCATTAAGTTGTTAACTGGTGTATAAATACAGCTCTGGCTGCGAGGTGCGCCAGAGCTGATTTTAATTCCTTTTGGTTACTCGTTGTTGCCTGAATCCGGAGCATTGTATGGACGAATAAAGACTCATTTAATCATTACCTTGAGACCTTTGTTTCCCTTCCTGCCTGGAGCTCGGTGAAGCAGCTGAGAAGAAAGTCAGCTCTCTTCAAATCCTCTTGTGCTCCTGTCATCCCTCCCAACCTCCGTGAACTGTTTGGTGTGCTGCGTTGGGGAGCGATGGCGGAAGGCATAAACATGGATTCAGTTTTGCCATTTGCATCGGAGGTGGACGAGGAAGAGATTTCTCTGCGGGATGACGGAGTGCGTGAGTCTACAGAGGAGTTTATATGTGGAGACACACCATCTGCTGGTGATACTGGGGATATTCCCAAAGATGTACAAAGAGTTACTAGACCTAAACTATGTAAGATGAGGGGAGATTGTAGGAGTGATTTGGAGTTCCAGGAGGAGTGTGGGAGATGAGGCGTTTGTGGAAAAACCCCTGCTTTTGCACCTCTCAATACTGGAGGGTTTGAGAAATGGAGAGAAAGGAAAATAGTTAAGGAAGATGCCTGGAGTACCTTCACCTCCAGTTTGGGGGCCAGTACTATAGAACTATTAAAAATAAAGTATGGAGATCTGAGTATACAGGATTCCAGCCCAAAAGGAAGATGGGAGGGGTCAGGAGCTCGTATTGATGATACTTCATATTTCAGTTCTATCCCTAGGGAGGGGAGAGAACGTAATAGTAAGAGGACTGGAAGTGACTTGAAACCTAGGTTCGATGCATCATTGGCTGATGTTGCCGGGCCATCAGAACCCAGGACAGGTGGGACAAGGCCGATATCCTCTAGTTTTGCTCGAAGGGAGTCACCACATCGACGTAGGCAACAGGAGGGTTCTTGGGATCATCAGGGAATGTCTCGACAGTGGCCACAGCATATGGTGTGGGGACCACCACCCTTGCAAACTACGTTTGATGGTAACCCAGACCATATCGCACTGTTCCTAAGCCAAGTGGTTAATCACCTGGAACTATATGCATCTTGCTATCTGTCTCAGTGGTCCATAGTGGTGGCTATTACAGGAGTTTTAACAGGGGATGCAGCAGACTGGATTGCGGAGTTATATAACGAACGGGCACGAGAGTTGGTAGATGTCAGTCTGTTTCTGGATTCACTCCGTAATCATTTTGAAGATAGATCCCGCATCCACCAAACTGAGGAAGCTATAATGGTGTTGAGGCAAGATGGGAGACCGGCAACTGAATATGTACGGGATTTCCAACATTTGGCTGGGAAGTTAAGGTCTTGGCCTGAGCATCTGTTGGTCTGAGAATTTCGTTCCGTCTTAGATCGTGGTTTAAGACAGGCTTGTCTATATAGAGAAGTCCCTCAACGTTTGACAGAATGGTACAGAACGATGGTTGAACTAGATGTCGGGCTAAAGGAGTTCAGAACCAGGCCTAATTCCTTCCAAAAGGTACCCAAAGCGGATCTCAATGTCATGGGAGATCGGAGCAGACAAGGAGATGGTCCATCGAGTGGCAGGGGCCACCCAGCTATTCGGTGTTTCAGATGTAATCTAGTAGGGCATAGGGCATTGGAATGCCCGAACTTGCCAATGAAGGTATGAAACAAACAGCAAAGGCACCTCTGGGAGCAGTGACAAAATTTGGTTTTAGGAAACAAGGAAGTACTACCGAAAGATCACAAGGACAGGTTCAGAAAATGAAGGGGGAAGCATCACCATCAAGACAACGTCAATCAGATGAACGTAGTCAACCCAGAGTGGTGTCAGGGTTGGATGATAGTGGTGAGGAAAGCCACGATGAGTGCCCCAGTTTGCCATTTTGTGATACCAGTGATATTGGATGGTGGAAACACAGGACAAAGGGGTAGATATGGAGCCCTGATAGACACGGGATGTACCAGGTGTCTTATTAGCCAACAAGTAGTGGATGAACTGAAATTACAGGTGGAACAATTGCCCACACCAATGAGTTTCAAACAGGTAGATGGGTCCCTGCTTGGGGAGTCCCCAGCTACGACAATGATTACTTCTATTAAACTTGAAATTGGAGCTCATTGGGAACAGCTACGATTTATTGTTGTCCCGCATATGCACGAGGCACTAATACTAGGCCTTGTGTGATTGGATAGGTGGGAGCCCGTTATATGGTGGGAGGGTGGTTGTCGTCATTTATGACTGGTGGTAGGACCGGATCCCCCTCAGACAAATCCAGGGGAGTTCACGCAGAATTCATGAAAGGAATTAGCAACCACCATAGGTGGACATCAAAAACTCCTCTACCCAGTTGAGTATCTGGATCCCGCAAAGGTGTTCAGTGAGGAGGAATGTGAACACTTACCCCCCCACACACTGTAAAACCGACTGTGAAATAGAATTGATCCCAGGGGTGCAGTTACCTAAACCTCGTATGTATGCAATGACTCCCAAGGAGATGGAAGAGATGAGGAATTATTTAGATAAAAACTTAGCCCGTGGCTTCATACAGCCTGGACGATCGTATACAGCTGCCCCAATCTTGTTTAGGGAGAAGAAGGATGGAACCTTGCATTTGTGTGTGGATTTTAGAGGGCTGAACGCTGTATGCATAGATAATGTATATCCTCTGCCTTTGATCAGTGACTTATTGGCCACCTTGACCGACGGAAAAATCTTCACAAAGTTAGATTTGCGTGAAGCATATTACAGGATACGTATTAAACAAGGAGATGAGTGGAAAACTACCTTCAATTGTCCCCTTGGTAGTTTTCAATTTAAAGTGGTGCCTTTTGGGCTGCAAGGTGCCTCCACAATATTCATACAGTTGATAAATGAGGTGCTGCATGAACATTTATATCGTGGAGTACTAGTGTATTTAGATGACATCCTAATTTACACACAGATCTTGGATGAACATGTAAAATTAGTACGAAGTGTATTGAGAAAATTGTTAGATGCTAAATTGTACGTGAAATTGTCAAAATGTGAATTTCATTGCAGTAAATTGGACTATCTAGGATATAGAATTTCCCATGATGGTTTGGAAAGGGATCCCAATAAAGTCACCACTGTCTTGGAATGGGAAACCCCACAAACCCATAAACAATTGCAGAGTTTTCTTGCTTTCGCAAACTTTTATAGGCAATTTGTACCACAGTTTGCTAGTATTGTGTTACCATTAACTGAACTACTAAAAACAAAGAATCTGAAAACAAAGCCATTGCCAGGTCAAAAACTGAAGTGGTCCACTGTATGTCAAAAGGCGTTTGATAATTTGAAGACATTGTTTTCCCAGGCACCAATTCTAAAACATTCTGACCCCATGAAAAAATATATGGTTCAAGTTGATGCCAGCAATGTGGTTGTTGGTGCTGTCCTTTTGCAAATAAATGAACAAGGACTGTTACAACCTTGTGCTTATACATCCCAGAAATTTACCCCAACAGAGAGAGGATGGGTGATTTGGTAAAAGGAAGCATTTGCAGTTAAATGGGCATTAAGTACATGGAGACATTTATTAGAGGGCACCAAAGAAGTTTTTGAAGTCTGGACAGACCACAAGAATTTGGAGGCTTTATAAACACCCCACCGTTTATCTCCCAAACAGGTTAAGTGGGCTATGTATTTTAAGTGGTTTAATTTCCATCTGCGCTATGTACCAGGCGGTCAAAATTTTATGGCGGATGCTCTGTCCCAACTACCGCAATACAATGAACCTCGAGATGTGATTGTTCAGCCTCTGATCCCAGAAATCACACCCAGGAATACAGGACAGGCTACACGGTTAAAGGAAATAAAGGAGGATATGTTGTAAAAGGCAACTCGGACAGATACATGGCTTACCAGTAATGCTGACTCAGTTTCCTATAGAGATAATTTGGCTTGGGAAGGAAACAGAATTTATGTACCGGAAAATTGTAGGAATTACATTTTGGAAAAATGTCACGACAAACAAGCCGGGCATTTTGGGTTTTTAAAAACCTTACAGTTAGTTCAATGCCAATTTTGGTAGCCGAAAATGAGGTCCAATATAGAACAATATATTAAAAATGTCATGTCTGTGAAATGTCAAAACCAAGACTGGGAAAGCCACTAGGATTGTTATGAACAGTGTCTGAACCTCAACACCCATGGCAGGATATTGCCATGGATTTTATAGTGGAACTGCCAACCAGTTCTCGAAACTTGTTCTCGAAACAGGCACATTTCGTACCTTGTAAAGGGTTGCCATCAGCTAAACCTCTAGCCAATATGTTCATACAACATGTGTATAGATTACATGGAATCCCTCGACGAATAATCTCTGATAGAGGAGTACAGTTTACTGCTCAATTCTGGAGAGCATTCCTCCGCTTGTTGGGATCATCTCAGGGATTAAGTTCAGCCTATCATCCAAGCACGAACCGTGCTACAGAAAAAGCGAATGCCATGTTGGAGAGATATTTAAGATCTTACATATCCTGTCAACAACAAGAATGGGCAGAGCTGTTGCTGTTTGCAGAAGTTGCTACAATAATGCAGTACACAGTAGTATGAGATATAGTCCGTTCTACGTAGCTAATGGCATGGAGTTTAGTCCATTACCAGATTTGAATAGCTATCCCAATGAACCAAACAGTGTCCAACAGTGGGCACAATGAGTACAAGCTAGTTGGATATATGTGAGAAAAGCCCTGGACAAAACAGCAATGGATTATAAAGTATATGCAGACAAGAAGCGGCAGGATCATAAACCTTTCCAGGTTGGGGATAGAGTATACCTGCCAACAAAATATATTGTTGAAATTGAACGGTAAGAAATTAGGGCCCAAATATCTGGGTCCATTCCTGATAACAAAATTCATCAATCACAGTAGAGTTAAAATTACGATCATTGTTGGGCCGTATACACCCAGTGTTTCATGTTAGTTTATTAAAACCCGTTGACTCCCAGGTCGAAGTACCTGAAATAAAAAGGGGTTATCAACACAATACAGATTACATTGATAGCTGGGATCCTCGACTCTTGAAAAAGAAGGAATAATATCCAATATTTAGTACATTGGAAGGGCTACCCTTTATCAGAAGGATCCTGAGTGAAGGCATCAGATGTATGTGCAGATCGTTTAGTGCATCGTTTCCATAATACATACCCCGACAAACCTGGGCCCACGTTGCAATTAGAGTAACTGCCATGACTGTGATTAATAATAATGTTTTTCCTATATTGCAGACAGAGTCCTGGTAAGAGGGGCTGCCTGTCATGTCTCCAGGGCATGCTGGAGCCATGACACCATGCGTTGTGCCATGTCAGACTATGCTATCGAGGGGGGAAGTGCTGTTAACCACCCAACGTGGGGCTTTGACTGTTCGACGGAGATAACAAGCCTTGCTGATGTCACATGCTGAGCTGTTACAGCCTGCGGGTGGTTGTAGACAAAGTGATTAGGATGCTGCCTGTTAAACTAACAATCTTGAGAGGGGTGGAGGGTCACTTAATAGGTGTAAATACAATGATGAAATATGATATTTGTACAAGTATGGTAAATAGGGGTAAATAATTAATGGATAAAAGCACAGTGTATAGGGTGTTACATGGTGATTGGATGTGAGGCAGTAATGCTCACTGGAGGGTGGATAACCTCATTAAGTTGTTAACTAGTGTATAAATACAGCTCTGGCTGTGAGGTGCGCCAGAGCTGATTTTAATTCCTTTTGGTTACTCGTTGTTGCCTGAATCCGGAGCATTGTATGGACGAATAAAGACTCATTTGATCATTACCTTGAGACCTTTGTTTCCCTTCCTGTTTGGAATTCAGTGAAGCAGCTGAGACTATATTAAAGATTAGATAATGATATTTCCAAATCAATTTCTTTAAAATAATTAATTTTTATCAAATGATTAATTGATTTATTGTTTTTACTGATTAGTATGATTGAGTGTTTAGTGCATATTGTGTAATTACTGAATATCTGATTAGTAAAATCAGAGATTTAGTGAATTTAATTGATCAATGTGTTTAGTAATTATTGTAATAAATTAGGCTGTTTGTTGCTTAGCAAAATTATTTGATTAGAGTGATTTGAATAACCAGTTGATTGATTGATTGATTTTTAGTAATAAGTAACCTTACTTTTGATTTGTTCTCTAACATATTAATTAACACTTATTAATTACCAACATTCATTAAGTAACTGTCTACCTATCTCATTGAGAAGCTATTGTAATTGTTTAGTGTACTATTGCCATTGACTATGCCAGCCAAAAACTCCAAACCAACACAAAAGAAAAATATCTCTATCATTGACCTCCCAGACTCCTGCACATGTTTCAGATGTCTTCAAACCATCAATGAAAGTGAAATTTACATTAAATGCCGCCTATGCGACAATCTAGCCCACCCTGCCTGCTTAAACACAAACAAAGGCCTAGCTGATATGGTTAAAAATTCAGATACATTCTTTTATCTATGTCCATCATGTTCTCCTAAGCTAAAAAAACTGAGTACCCTACCTGACAGAGTTGAAAGCATAGAATCACTCATTCACTCAATAGAAGGCTTAGCAACATGTTTTGAAACAACTATACAAGCAAGCCTAATCTCTCTTGAAAAAAAAAATACAGCATAGATAAGTGAGTACCTATCAAAATCAAATCCCACAATAACCACAACCACTACCTCAACTACAATCACACCTACAACCAAAAATAACCACCAAACCACAGCCACAAACAATTACTATCTCTTCAAATAATTCCACAAATAATATCTCCTTACTCATCAGAGACACCATGGAACGTGAACAGAAACGTCCAAATGCCATCTTATCTGGTCTCGAAGACACCAACGAATCAGACGATATCACCAAAGTTCGTGATATCAAATACAACAAACATCTCTCCTGAAGATATCATTGAAATAATCAGAGATGGCTCTGCGTACAAATACAATGACGGCTCTATCGCCCCAAGATTTTGTAGAGTTGTATGCAAAAATGATTCCAGCAAGTGCATATTCATTCATACAATAAACACCATTACAAAAACCAATCCCAACCACAAAAAACTTCTCTCAAGACCAGACTTATCCATATTGCAAAGAATCCGCTCCCGTGAACTCCGCGAAGAACTCAAAAACCATCTAGACAATGGAGAAAAAGACCTATACATTGACTACCGAGCTGATGCATCAAAAGAAAGTCACACAACCCACAACTCCACATCCAACCCCACCCCATCCAATCCAACATCACTCAAAACTAGGCACGCACACCCCTAACTACCTCTATTCCAACCACAACTGGCCTTAAATGCAAGCTACTCAATGCAAGAAGCCTTGTAACTAAAATACCTGAATTTCTCCTCTTACTAAATACGGCTAAATTCGACATTATATTTGTCTGTGAAACATGGCTCAATGCTTCTTTCCCTGACTCCATTACCACAGTAAGAGACGGTCATGTTTACCGATCAGATCGTGAAATCCGTAGAGGAGGTGGTGTTGCTATCTTCTATAAAAAGTTCCTACATCTAAAAAACATCCAAGTTACCCAGGAGCTTGCTATTCCTGAGACCATCATCTGTGAACTGTCCTTAAATATCACATTTCGGTTCTTACTGTTACAGAGCCCCTGATTATGACATCGAGCATGCAAACAAGCTGAATACACTACTGACATGGGCAGCATCCTGCCCACACACTTTTATCTTTCTTGGTGACTTCAATTTACCTCATATTAACTGGACCCTTAACGAATGTACAACTGAACCCGCACATGCAACCTTATACAATACAGTAACAAATCTGGGACTAGAACAACTAGTAACAACAACACTAGACTTAACAACTTCCTCAATCTCATCTTCTGCAATAGTTTGAATTCAATTTATGGAATACAAATTAAAGAACCCTTTTCCAACAGTGACCAGAACATGATAGATTTTTGTCTCAACATACATCTACAGAAAAATCATCACAACGATGGAATCCCCAATTATAACTTCAAAAAAGGCAACCATAATCTTATAAACAATGATCATTCATCCCTTGATTTGCAATTTCTATTCACTGGATGCAATATTGGATGCAAGACCATTACAACATATTTTTACTTGAAGTCAAAAGAGTCATCAAACTATATGTACCATTAACAACTCCCAAAACCAGAAAAAAACAAATTACCCATAAGGAAGCTTCAATCCAAAAAGAAATCACTTTGGCGGAAAAACAAATCTAGTAATGTTGCCAACTTCAAAAGCCGATACAAAAATGTATGCCACCAGATAAAAACTAAATGCACCAATTATCACATTAAACAAGAAGTAAACCTTCTATGCACCAATTCCACCCACGCTTTCTACAATTTTGTAAAGAACAAACTAAAGGTCCATCCCATCTCTGAAAGGACTTAATGGTAAAGACTGCAACGATGATACTGTTAAAGCCAACCTCTTTAACACATTCTTTGGCTCAGTATTTGTAAGCAGCAATGGATCATGCCCAGTATTTCCTAGTTGAACCACAGACAACTACAATGATCTAATACATATCGATTTTACAGAAGACAATGTTGAAAAAGCACTATGCAATCTAAAACCATCTCTATCTATTGGACCGGACGGAATATGTGCCTACTTCTTAAAAAAGCTATCCACTGCCATAGCCGAACCTCTAAACATAATCTTTGAAAAATCTTTCAGGACCAGCTCCTTGCCAAAACTATGGTCACAAGCCACGGTCATTCCCATTTTCAAGAAGGGAGACCCCAGCCTAGTTGAAAATTACAGACCAATCTCTTTATGCTGCATCACCTGTAAAGTCATGGAATTAATTATTAACCAATCCATCATCCTCCATTTGGAAACAAACAACCTACTCTCTAATAAACAATTTGGTTTCAGGAAAAAACTATCATGTAATCTGCAACTCTTACACTGCAAAAACATAGGGACTACACAACTCAATCAGGGCAAAGCAATAAATGCAATCTACATAGACTTCTGTAAAGCCTTTGATTCAGTGGTACATGACAAACTACTCCTAAAACTAAAATCTTACGGTATCTGGTAAAATCTTATGGTATCTCTTACGTATTACCTGCATAACTGGATAGAAGCATTCCTGTCAAACAGACAACAAATGGTCAAAATTGGGAGTGTCCTATCAAATTCTGTACCTGTCAACAGTGGTGTCCCCCAAGGCAGTGTTCTAGGACCAACTCTTCATACTCTACATAAATGACTTCTGTGATCATATCAAGAGCAACTGCGTTCTCTTCGCTGATGATGTAAAGCTATTCAACACCATAGACAATACTGCTACCCTTCAAAAAGACCTTGACTATGTATCAGAATGGTCAAGCAAATGGCAACTTCAAATCTCAACAAATAAATGCTCTGTCCTACATATTGGCAAAAAAAATAAATCAGAAAATAAAATACAAGCTGAATAGTCAACACCTTGTTGAAGATCCCAACTCTGTCAAGGATCTTGGAGTACTCATCTCTAATGACCTAAGTGCTAGAGCCCACTGTAACTACATAGCCAAAAAGGCATTAAGAGTTGTTAACCTAATCTTGTGTAGCTTTTTCTCTGGTAATATTACACTAATAACTAGAGCATACAAAACATTTGCTAGACCAATACTCGAATACAGCTCATCAGTCTGGAACCCACATTATGTATCTGATATTAACACAGTTGAGAAAGTCCAGAAATATTTCACAAGAAGAGTTCTCCACTCCTCTACTCATTGCAGAATACCTTATGCCACCAGACTCGAAATTCTAGACCTAGAAAACCTACAACTACTCTGCCTTCCGTCTGATCTAAGTATAGTATATAAAATCATTCATTGCAATGCCCTACATGTCAATGAATTCTTCAGCTTCAACCATAACAACACAAGAGCAAACAATAGATACAAACTCAAGGTTAATCGCACCAAACTTGATTGCAGGAAATACGACTTCAGCAACAGAGTGGTCAATGTCTGGAATACTCTACCTAACTCTGTGGTTTCTTCCCCAAATCCCAAAAATTTTAACCTTAGACTGTCTACTATTTTTTTTTTTGAAAATTTTATTTGGGTTTTCACAAAAAAACCATAATACAAATAAAACGTCTTTTTTTGAAAATAGCATGGTCCCGGGTTACACTTCTTCATACAGACACAAACTCAATTTCATGCTCATTTTTGTTTTCTATTCCATATCTTATTACCGTTTTACATTTTCTACATAGTTTTTCCCCTCTTTTAATTTTCTCAACTTTATTTTGATTATCTCATCTCAATTCAAATCATTATATTTATACTTTTTTCTGTCCTGTTTCAATTTCATATTATTTTTTCTCATTAAACAAATTTTCTCTTGTAGTTACTAAATGGAGTATGACACCTTTATATCTTTTAATTTTATCCATTCAACTCTTATTTAAGCTTCAATGTATACCTTTAAGATTATAACATTCAATATAATACATAACTTCTAATCGAATTCTGCTTGGTACATTCTTAAAATACACACCATATTCTTAAAAAAAGATATATATATATTCTGAGGTTCTCGCGGGTATTTGTATGTGGATCTTTGGTTATTCGGGTTTTTTCCCGCGTAAGATTGGAAGTATCTAGGCAACGTTTCGATGAAGTCTCATTCATCATCTTCAGGCTTCTGTCTTCAGCTCTGTGCTTCTCAGAGTGAGCTTGCAGCTGCTTCTTCCTTTTAACTGCTAGTGGGGGTGTGACTTGATTGGGTGGGGGCTTGGCTGTGTTCTGATTGGGTGGGGGTGTGTTCTCATTGGTTGGGGGTTTGGCTGTGTTCTGATTGGTTGGGGGTTGGCCATGTTCTGATTGGCTGGAGGTGTGTTCTGTTCAGGTGGGGGCTTGGTTGTGCTCAGGTTGGTCTTAGTTACTGGGGGATTTGAGCTGGTGAGCTGTGATCTTGCTGTTTGGCTTCGAGTTCGTGGTCGTGCTGCATCTTCATGGTGGGGGTCAGTTCGCTTCATGTATGGCTCAGAGGGGTTTGAAGTGGGTAGTGATGCAGCTGCAGTGCGGCTTCTGGTCTGTGGTCGTGTCTCATCTTCTGTGTGGGTGTGAGTCTGCTTTTTACGTGGAAGTGTGGTGGTGGCATCTTGTGTGGCCCTCGTGGGTGTGGGTCTGGTGTCATTCATCATGTTATCTTGTCCCAAAGTAGAGGGTGGATTTTGCTGCTCAGTTCCAGGTGTAGTGCTAGCAAATTTTTGTTTAACTGATCTAATTGGAATCTCTTACTGTGGAGCTCATTCCTTAGTAGAGCCATTTCAGTTCTTTTCAGGATACGTTTAGTGGCTGCTGTGCTTTGATGAAATGTTAATTTGAAGCAGGTTGGTGTAGTATTGTTGTCTCTGCAGCTGCGTAGGAATTGGAGGTCACATAGTATTCCTGCTCTTTTAATTTCCAGTTTCTCATAGGTTTTGATCTGGCTGTTTATTTCCTCCCCGTAGAGGTTTGATATTTGTTTTCTTAAGTTTTCGCGGGTACTTACATGTATGGCATTCGGCTTTGTTCGGGTATTTTCCCACGTCATTGTAGTTGTTCTTTTAAAGTTGTAGCAACGTTTCAGCAGAATCTCATCTGCCATCATCAGGCTTCTGTATAGTGTTCGTCTGTGAGTCAGACTTTTACAGTGGTTTCAGATTTAAATTTGGGGCAACCTATTGCTGTGCCAGAATGGTTTTTTCTTCATCCTGATTGGTTGGGAGTCTTGGTCTGTGTTTATTGGTCTCGGAGTTTGCTGTGTTCTGCTTGATTGATGTCTCTAATATCTTCTGTCTGTTTTTTGGCTCTTTTTGTATCTTGATTGGCTGGCAGCATTATGTTACTTTATTGGAGGCCTTTAGTGCAGCTTGGCTTCGGGTAAATGGACGACTATCATTAGTGTTAAGTTTGGGAAATAATGGAGACCAGACATCTGACCAGTGACTTCAACTCTTTAATAATTGTAAATAGAATAGAACAGAGCAAGGCTATGGGCAACAGCAACCCTTTTATAGGGTTATCTGCTACCTTGTTAACCAATGATATGTGCAATGTTCAAACTTATAACCAATGAGAAGTGTCCAAATAGTGGCCAATCAGGGACTACTTATGGACCAATCCCTAGTTGTTGTATAAGGGCCAATCAGGTATGCAGGTTCCCAAACCCTGATTTGCATTTATGCTAGTAACTTTTATTGATTCACAACACCCCTCCCCCTTGGGTTCCGTTTGAGGGGGGCTGTAACAAAATCCTCAAGATAGACAGGTCGTTTGGTCTGTCTGTCTGATTTCCGTGGTTCCACCTGGTTTGGTCTAAGGTCCGGTTCCGGTGGAACGTTTGGATGATCTTTATTAACTACAGTTTCGCTGCATGGTGATTCCGTGCTGCTTCCACTTTGGTTGTCTCTGCTACTCCGTGTTTCTTCGGGGTTTTGCAGTTCGGTTTCCCCCGTATTAAAGTTCCCTGAAAAATTCAACTCCCTCCCCGCTTCATGTTCCGGTGTTTCTCTGGGCCGTAGGGTTTCCGTTGGCCTGCTATTTGTCATATCAAAGTCAATTTCCTCGATATTTCCTCCCCCTTGAGTTGGTGAACCCGGGGAGTCATGGGTGCTGGGTGGTAATCTCGAGCGGAGTTGGTCTATGTGGCGTTTCCACACCCTCCCATCGTCCGTTAGCAGGCGGTAAGATCTAGGCCCGGTAAGGTGAGTAACGGTTGCGGGTATCCATAACGGGTCGCCGGAAAAGTTTTTGGCAAAGATTAAATCGCCTTCCTTAAATTCCCGGCATTTGCTGCTGGAGCCGAAGGGCTTTTCCGGTGCGAATGCGGGGTGGAGCCGGTCAAGGTGCGATCGTAGTTTCCGCCCCATAAGAAGTTCAGCGATGCGTTTTGTTGGTCACGCTGTGGGCGTGATGTGCTGCAACAAGAGAATTCGATTGATTTTCTCGTTGATGTTGCCAAATTCCATTTTGTGGAGGGTCTTTTTTACAAATTGTACCATGCGCTTTGCACGTCCATTTGCCGCAGGGTGCGCGGGCGAGGTTAGCGCATGGCGGATGCCCCGATCAGCAAGATATTGTTCAAAGGGTAATGCAGTAAACTGTGGCCCGTTGTCCGAGACCAACACGTCCGGAAATCCGTGTGTGGCAAATAGTCTGTTTAATTTATTGATGACTGAGTCCGTTGTAGTTGTATTCATTCGATGAATCTCGAGCCAGTTTGAATAGGCGTCGACAGTAATAAGGAAAGTGTGTCCTTTGGTAGGCCCCGCAAAGTCAATATGAATACGGGACCAAGGTTCCCTCGGAGTTTCCCATTCGGTTGGGCTTGCTTTAGGTGGGGCGTTGCTGACGTCCTGGAAACGTTGACAAGTAGTGACCCAGGCCTCGATTCTTTTGTCGATTCCCGGCCACCAAGCGTAGCTGTGTGCGAGTGCTTTCATCCGCACGATAGCCGGATGTCCCTCATGCAATACCGCCAAAACAGTTTGTTGCAATTTGCCAGGGATTACGACTCGATCGCCCCACAAGATACAGCCTTTTTGGGAAAACAGTTCGGTTTGGCGGGCTTTGAAAGGTGCCCATTCCAGTGCTATTTGGTCCGTCGGCCACCCCTGTTCAACCCATCACAGGATGTGTTGCAGAACTGGGTCACGTTTCGTTTCAAAAGCAATGTCTCTAGCCGTCAAGGGTGGTGCATGTAGAGCTTTGATCTGTAGTGTTGAGATGGTTGGGGCTGGATCTACAACAGAGTCTGGGAGCGGTGTTCTGCTCAATGCATCAGCGTGAGAATTGATTTCCCGGGCGATGTTGCAAGGTGTAGTTGTAGGCCGCCAAGAATTCAGACCAACGGGTCATTCTGGGGGACAATATATACGGGGTTGGTTTATTACCCGCAATGATCCCCAGTAGCGGTTTATGATCGGTAATTATCGTAAACGCACGGCCATAAACATATTCATGAAATCTTTTAACTGCAGCCACAATAGCTAAAGCTTCCTTGTCCAGCTGATTATAATTTCTTTCAGCTTTAGCTAGGGTTCGCGAAAAAACGCGATGGGGGCTTCCGCCCATTTGGTAATACGTGGGCCAGAATTGCCCCAACCCCAAAAGGTGATGCGTCACACGTGATAGTGAGCGGAAGAGTCTCGTTGTACTGCATAAGTACAGAATCAGAAGTTAGCAATTTCTTTACTTGTTGGAAAGCACATTGTTCCCGTTGTCCCCAAACCCACGTTGCTTTTTTGTCTAATAGTCTATGCAATGGTTCTGCTACCGTTGCTTTGTGTGGTAAAAAGACATTATAGAAATTGATAAGTCCAAGGAACGCCTGTAAGTCTGCCTTGTTCCTTGGAGTGGGGCCTTTTAATCGCCCTTAATTTGTCTTCGGTGGGATGGATTCCTTGGCTGTCCAGGAGGTATCCCAAAAATTCTACTTTTTCGGTACATAACTGGCATTTATCTTTTTAACTCTGAGGCCTGCGTTTTGGAATCTTCGTAAAACCTCTCTGAGTCGCTTTTTCTAGGATGTCTTTGTTAGGGCGCGATGAGTACATCGTCAAAATATGGTACGACCCCTCTGATCCCTTGTAACAACCTTTCCATTAAACTCTGAAAGATTCCGGGGCAACGCTTACCCCGAACTGGAGCCGGTTGCATTTAAATGCGCCCTATGCATTACGATAGTTTGCGCTTCTGCCGTGGTAGGGTCTACAGGCAATTGCTGATACGCCTGGGCTAGATCTAGTTTAGCGAAAACTTTCCCGCCACCCAGGGAATGGAGCAAGTGTTGCACTACCGGCACTGGATATGCACTTTGCTGTAGTGCGTGGTTTAAGGTGGCCCGGTAGTCTCCGCAAAATTCTCAGTGACCCATCAGGCTTGATAGGCGTCACTATAGGGGTTTCCCAGCGGGCGTGGTCGGTGGGTTCCAGCACGCCCTGCGCTATTAGCTTATCGAGTTGTTCGTCGATTTTAGGCTTCAAGGCGAATGGCACCCGACGTGGCTTAAGGCGGATGGGTGCTATCTCCGGGTTCAAGTTAAACGAAATCGGGGTCCCCTTGTACTTGCCTAGTCCGTTCGCAAAACGTCTTGGAATTCTTGCACAAGTGCCTCCTCCCAATCGTTGCTCTCGGCCCGGTGGACTCGGCCACAGTAATTCCGAGTGGCCTGAACCATTGAAGGCCTAAAGACTAGGCCTGTCGCGGTCCACGACAGTCAGTGGCAGAGCGACGGCACGGTCCTTGAAAGAGATCTGAATCTGCGGGACCCGACGACGGGAATTCGGTTGCCCTGATAGTCTTTGAGTATAACCCTTTGAGGGTTAAGGTCTTGGCGGCGAATCGTTGGAATGAGCTGTTGGAGCGTTTTCCACGACACCATCGAGAGGGAAGATCCCGAGTCTACCTCCATCACGCAAGGTTTGTTTTCGATGGCGACCTTTACTCGGATTTTTCCGGCATCAAGGGATGTAGCGTGGCCAATGGTGATTGTTTGGTGGGCCTCTTCCCGCCTGGGTTCTTCACGCCTGGTGGAAATGGTGGACGGCTTGTTTCTGTAGGAGTGGTTTCCCCATTGGTGGTTCAGTTTTTCTCAGTGTGTGCTGAAGAATCCTGAAGATTGGCATTCGGCCTGTCGGGTTTGGAGTTTTGTTTGCTTCTGCAAACCTTTGCGATGTGACCTCGTCTCCCGCAATTTCAGCAGAGTGCGTCGAGGAATTTGCAGCTGGATCGTGGGTGATTCGCCCCACATCCTGCACACGGTCGGAATGAGGGTTGTGTGAACTGGTCTCGTTCCGTCGAGTCGGTTGACCTCTTCCTCATCGCTTTCTGATGGGGATTCTAGGTCTTCGTGGTGAGTCGATACCGGTGTCTCTCTGAGCAAGGCGAGGTATCATTGGCGAGTTTACGTAGCGGTGCGTTGGTGCGGCGCATTCGGGCTGCCGACTTCTTGGTCGCCTCCGCTGCCGAGGCTTCTTTAAGGGCATCGTTGAGGCTGATGTCCCCCTTAGCCATAATTTTGCTCTGGATCGTGCCGTCTTCTAGGCCTAGAACCAGGCGGTCCCAGAGGGCTTCTTCTAAGTCGGCGAATCCGCAGAGGCCTCCAAGGTTTCGGAGGTCCGCGATATAATTGGCAAGGCTTTCGCCCTTCCGTTGGTCCCTCTGGTAATATTCGTGTCTTCTGACTAAGGTTGGCACGGTGGGCGCGTAGTGAGCCCGTAGTAAGGGCTCGAGGACGTCCCAGTCCATTTCTTTTACCTCTGCTGGCTTGGCAAGTGATTTTGCCATTTTAAACACGGTAGGCCCGCAGTGAGTTAGAAAGATAGCTCTTTTTTTGCCGGTTGTTGCATCTTTTAAATTGTTGGTCTCCAGAAACATCTGGAACCGGTCCATGTATGCCTCCCAGTCTTCGGTCTCTGGGTTGAATGGAGCGGGTGGTACGGCACTGCTGGCCATGTTGCCATTGATGGTGCGTGTTTGACCACGTGCTCTGTTGGTTGCTCTGTAACTCAGTCAGCTCTTCGGTCTCCGTATCCCACCTTCGTCGCCAGTGTTAAGTTTGGGAAATAATGGAGACCAGACATCTGACCAGTGACTTCAACTCTTTAATAATTGTAAATAGAATAGAACAGAGCAAGGCTATGGGCAACAGCAACCCTTTTATAGGGTTATCTGCTACCTTGTTAACCAATGATATGTGCAATAAGTTCAAACTTATAACCAATGAGAAGTGTCCAAATAGTGGCCAATCAGGGACTACTTATGGACCAATCCCTAGTTGTTGTATAAGGGCCAATCAGGTATGCAGGTTCCCAAACCCTGATTTGCATTTATGCTAGTAACTTTTATTGATTCACAACAATTAGTTAGGAAGCTGGGTTTCATCTGGGTGCCTGGTTGGGGTGTGTTTGAGCTGGAGGTATCAGGGGGGATCTGTTTGTGCCCAGGTGTTTGCCTGGCTTGTGGTGTGGAGATTTTTTTGTTTGTGAATGCAGGCTTCCAAATGATTGACAGCCTGGTGGAATCATCTCTTCTATTCATGCTTTCTGGTCTTTTTTCAATCTCTATGGCTTCTCTGATGATTCTGTGGCTAGGGTTTTCTATAGTGGCTAGGGTTTTGGTGCCATTGAAGTTGATGCTATGACCTGTGGCTTCCATGTGTTGGACTAGTGAGGAAGTGTGTTCCAGCTTTTTGACTGCATTTTTGTGTTCATCCAGGTGGGTACTTATTCTTCTATTGGTCTGTCCAATGTATGTGGCCGGGCATGATGCACAGGGGACTTCGTATATGCCTTGGTTTTCCAGGTCAATTTTATCTTTGGGGTTGCTAAGGATGGCTGCTATTTTTCTGTCTGTTTTGAAGGCAGTCTTGATGTGATGTCTGTGTAGTACCTTACTAATTTTGTCTGTAGTACCTCTTATGTAGGGCAGGACAGCTGTTCCATAGGTCTGTTCATCTTGTGGGTCTCTATTATGTTTCAGTGTGTTTTTGTGGATCAAGCTGGTGATTTTGCTTTTGTGGAAGCCGTTGGCTGTCAGTACTTTAGTCCGGGTGCATAGTTCAGTCTTAATGTGTGTCTTGTCTGCCAGGCGTTTGGTTCTGGTAATTAGTGTTTTAGCCACGGAGTTTATCTGTGCTGGGTGGTGGTGGGATTGGGCGTTGAGGTAGCGGTTAGTGTGTGTTTTCTTCTGGTATACGGTGTGTCCTAGTGTGCCATCTGTTTTTTTGTAGATTAGTACATCTAGGAATGGTAGTTGTTTGTTTGTTTCTGTTTCCATGGTGAACTCAATTTCTTCTTAAAAATTCCAGTGTTGGAAAAACACATAACCCACAATTGGATATAAATCAAGAATTGTCTCATTTTATGACTACCTGCTCCAGGTTTAACTGCTATTAAATGCAATAAGATTTGAGCTGTGAATGATTATACCACATCAATGTATAGACCAGCTTGGGGAAATCTGGGGGTTTAAGCCCAGACATCTTAAAGTTGCCAAGGTTGGGAAAAACTGAATTGCCAAAAAAATGATGAACACAAGTTAGAGTTCTATAGCTTTTGTTCCCATCTAGTATCAGCCAGGTTTTTTCAGGCCAAATATGGTTGCCCTTTCTTGTTATCAACAGAGTTGCCTTTGTCACCAACATCAAAGGGACTATCTTATTCATTAGATGTGCAGTCTGCAACCCCATCCCACCTCTAGCAGCAAATGTGGAGAAAGTGAAACCGATAAGGAATATAAATAATAATTTGGCAATGTAACATTAAAGGGATGATGTGTGACAGATTGTTTGTTTTACAAGCTGTAAAAAAACAACCGTTTCTTTCCTCCTTGATTCAGATATAATTTGTTAGCTTCCTTTTGATCTAACGATGTAATTAAGGAAGAACGGAGGGGGAAACTTTTTGTAAAAAGTCCCTTTTGCTTTGCTTAGTTAGCTCAGCACCTTGGGACCCCCAGGATTTCCAGACAATGGAGATTAATTCCTTGCTCCCTCTGGGCTTTCCAGTTTCTCTAAGATCTATTTGGGTCCCTTATATTTCGCATTTGCGAAGTGATTGCATGCATGGAATTTCATCTTATTTCTACTGCATTTGGTTTGGGGTTATTCTCAATATAAGTGTGGGAAATGAACTGTATGTATCTCTGAATATTGGATAACAACTCCCATCCTCCCCAACACTTCCTAGAGATACTGGGCCAATGAGGGTCCCACCCATTCTCTGCCTTTTGTAAAGCAACTTGTACCAGTGGTGGGATTCAGAATTTTTTATTTCCAGTTCTGTGGGCATGGCTTGGTGGGCGTGGCTTGGTGGGCATGGCGGGGAAGGATACTGCAAAATCTCCATTCCCTCCCCACTCCAGGAGAAGGATACTGTAGAATCACCATTCCTTCCCCATTCCTGAGGGAAAGTTAATGCAAAACCCCATTCCCTCCCCATCCCACTAACCTGCTTTCCAGCTCTGTTCTCCTGTGCAGGGCAACAAAAGAAGATCCAGCCAGTGGTGGGATTCAATTTTTTTTACTACCAATTATGTGGGTATGGCTTGGTGGGCATAGCAGCAGAAGGATACTGCAAAACCTCCATTCCCTCCCCACTCCTGGGTTAAGGTTACCACCAGTTCTCCGAACTACTCGAAATTTCTGCTACCGATTCTCCAGAATTGATCAGAACCTGCTGAATACCATCTGTGATTTGTACCCTTCAGTAAATATATCCAAGAGAGTTGCTACTGTTTTTATGCTTATGAAACTCTCTAGTTAATATTATAATTTCATTTGGTCTCAGCACACTGAGTGAAGCTGCGGATATAGTTTATGACCCATGTTTCACAGATCTGCACAATCTATGGCTTGTTCAACAAACTATGGTTAAAACAAAAATGGCTTAATATATTTGATTGCAAGATCTTTCTATATGTAGGCTATTATACATTTATATGATGCTGTATATACATCGTTGAGTTAAATAAGAAGAAATAAAACACACAAGGATATTTGTTTAAGAAAGTTCAAAGCCAGGATGATAGAGCAAACATAATACAGAATTAGTTTGCTAGCATTTAAGGCGCAACCAACCAATTTGTTTTCCAGAAGTCATTAGTACAATGTCTATAATTTAATAATATTTTACTATCATCATTATCTGGACTGCAGATATATCTAATTGCAGTACAAGACCAATGCTCACTACTAATTGATAATCATGAGTTATAAAGAATTCAAGGCTGTTTGTCTTTTATCTTCCATTTTTTATGTTCCAAATAGAGTCAGTGAGGTTGAGGGAAGATGGTTGAGAAATGGAGGTGGCTGACACATATATCTCCTGATACTAGATCAGTTCTCTTAACTCAATGTTTCTTAACCGTGGCAACTTTAAGATGTGGGGACTTCAACTCCCAGAATTCCTCAGCAGATAGGGAATTCTGGGAGTCGGAGTCCACACATCTTAATGTTGTCAAGTTAAGAAAGACTGCTTTGGCTCTTCATCACCCAATCTTGCTGTATGTTTGGGCATGTTTGGGCCGCAACATCGTTGACTTTCTGGAGATGTATACCTCTACTTCCTACTTATCTGCACTACCTGGTGGCACAACCTAATTGAGTACTATACAGGTGCAAAAAAAAAAAAAACCTGCTGTCTCAAATATGCTGCCCTTTCCTGACATTTGATAGCAGCTAAGTCCCTCTGAGAATAGAGAATCAAATATTCAACAATTTTACTTTGTTTCCAGATTATCTGGTGGAACCTACTTGCAATGGGATGGGGAAACTGAGGCTGAGAATCCTGAGGGACAAAGTGGGATATTTCTATTAGCAGACCTGGTTTTTTTTTTTTTTTGTTTGACCAAAGAAAGACACCGCACACTGAGGCTGAGACATCCACCCACACATATGCAGGAGGAGATGGAGGTCAGAGACAGGACAATGACATAATTCATCTAAGATTTTCTGCCAAATCTGATTAATCTCCTGGGCAGATGAATCTCCCTCCAGGAGTTGCTGTAAATAACCCAGAAGGTGGAAATTCCATTCGGCTGATTTTTGATTGCCTGAAATCCAGGAAGTCAATGAAGTGATATCACTTGCTGTCCTCCTGGGTTAAGGGATAAGCCCTGGCGTGTAAGAAAGTTTCTTGCAGTTGGTTTCTGTTGACATACAATGGCAAATGTGGCAAAGGCAATCTGAAGACCTTTGCCCAGGAAGGGAATACTATAGAAGGCCAGAAGGAAAAGCCAGTCGCACCACTAAACCACACCTGTTAGATTTTGGTCTGCCATGCAAGCATAGGAGCTTGGCTGGGAAGGGGTGTGTGTGTGTGTGTGTGTTGTGTTGTGTTGGGAGTGGTGAGGAATGGCAACCGAACCTTCTATTTTTGTCGTATTCATGAGGTGCCAAGTCTGTTCCTCCCACCTGCAGGATTTAGTTGTTCTCACCTGGACGCCCTTGTGGCACCAGGAACCTCGGCATCACCTGCTGGTATTTGCATCTCCTCCTTCTTTGGGGCCAGGCCAAGAAGGGTACAGTGTTTGCTCTCCCCACCCCACCCCCGTTCCCCCCTCCCCAGTGCCTCCTGTATACCCCCATGAAGCTGGAATAAAGCTCAGGAGTGGCAACCTGCCCAGCTCCGTCAGCAGAGCTCCTCTTTCTTCGTCTTCTGCAATTTCTATGCAAATAGTAATCTGATGCCAGGACGTGCGGAGAGGCTTGTAACTGGCAGCTGGTATGGCCCAACCCGGTCCAGAGTTATTTGCCTGCTTGCCATCTCACTTCCCCAGCTCTGTGGATTCTTTCCTGCTGAGAGGGTATTTTCCCCCCATTTGTTACTAAAAGTGGCATTTAGACTTTCCTTCATTTCGCCATCGTCCAGGAAGCCCCAGGTATACAGAGAGATGTGTGACAGCAACATTCCTGTCCCACTCGCATGGGGGGAGGAAGTGACTGTATCTGAGTCTTGACACCGTCCATGGTAATAGCATTCCTTCCTTGGAAACACCTGGACCAAAACAGTGATAGGGTTTCAGTTGAAGGCTTGGATCTGAAACAGTTCAAAATTCAAGGATCTGGAAGATCTAGTGGGTTGGGTGGCTTTAGCAGTGGGCAGAAATTCAACAGGGCATTAACTGGCTGCAACAGGGAAAGTTTTTTTTCCCTGTGGGGTCCTTGCTGCTTGGTTGTTGTTGTTTTTTGCAGACGTTTCATTACCAAACTAGGTAACATAATCAGTGCTAGTTGGGACTGGGGTTTGCTCTCTCTCTGCCTCTTCCTATTAGTACTGATGATGTTACGTAGTTTGGTGATGAAATGTCTGCAAGAAAACAACGAAGCTCAGAGAAGACCAAGGACCCTACAGTTCAACTCTGAGTTGCAAATATCCTCTTCTAAAGCAAGGGTTCCCCAAACTTGGCCACTTTAAGACTTGTGGACTTCAACTCCCAGAATTCTCCAGGCAGTCATGCTGGTTGGGGAATTCTGGGAATTGAAGTCCACAAGTCTTAAAGTAGTCAAGTTTGGAGACCTAAAGCTTTGCCTGTTGAAATTCTGCCTGTCGGGTGCCACTCGCTATGTGGAAGCTTTTTGGTGTGGATTGCAGCTAGAAATTAAATGTATTTTTATTTATTTATTGAATTTATTTACTGCCTGCATCGTAGCAAACGACTCTGGGTGGAGAGTTGCTCCCACTGTGGGGTTAACACTGGAGGCTGATCTTTCACCCAGGACCCAATTTTGAGAAAGAATCAGCTGCTTTGATAGTTAGCGAGTAATCTGCCCATCCAAGATGAACAGGCTTGGCTCCCTGCCACTTTCACACCCTTCCGAGGCAGCCACCTACTTCCTTTCTGCTTCCTCTTCTTATCCTTTCTCCAGTCTGCCCCATCTGTTGGCAGTGGTGGCTGAGGAGGCTTGGCTAAAGCGATGCCTGCCATGAACTTTGGAAACCTGGAAAGGGTGTCAGAAGCCTTGACAGAGTGGGAATGGGTAGCAATTTCTTCTCCCAGGCTATGCGTCTAGTCCATTGTTTCTCAAACCTGGCTAAATTCTGGGAGTTGAAGTCCACACATCTTAAAGTGGCCAACTTTGAGATATGCTGGACTAGAGACATAGGATAAGAAAAAAGGCAATGCATAGAAGGACACTTCGCCACCTACCATGGATGAATGGTTGCAGAAGCTGATGGAGTTGGCGGAAATGGCAAAACTGACTACCTTGATCAAAGAAAAGGACATAAGTACTTTTGTTTCCACATGGAAACCATTTGTGAACTTCATGCTTGATGTGGAAAAGAATGTAACTCTAACTTTAGGTTTTACAGATTAGACTGATCTTTATAGAAACGACTTGTTCCTACTATTATAGAAAAACAAAAAGCTGTGATTTGATGTTAATGCCTTACTTTACTGCAACAGAGTCAGAAGTCAATGCTTCTTTTTCTCCCCACCCCTCTATCTTTCCTCACTTCTCTTCCCCCTTTACCCCCACCCCCCACTGTTCTTCTATTTACTTTTGCACTTTGCATTTTATTATACTCTATAATGTAATTTTAAAAAAGTAAAGAAGAAAAAGAAAGGAAAAAGGCAATGCAAAAGGCTAGGATTGGTTGTCCTGAGCATTTAGGTCTCAGCACCTGCCTGGAGCATCCAAAGCCTAAGAGGACCCAATCTTGCTAAAGCAACCTGCAGCATCCCATCTGTTTGACAGCTCCTAGCTACCTGGAGGTGAAATAATCTGCCCTTCCAAACATCTTCGTGTGTGCCTTTCCTTTCTTTCTCACCTGTCCAGGAAATTCAACAGCTTTCACTAGCGGCCCCACCCTTTCTCACACACCTTCGCATCTCTGCCGGCACCCCCCGCTCTCCTGTTTTAGGAGCTAGAAGGAAGAATGAGGCTATTTTCCCCCACCCCCGGTTTTTTTTTTTTTTTTGAAGTGGGAGTGTTTGCTACCGAGGGGAGGGACCAAGGGCTGGGAAATTTCAGAGGGGATAACACCTTGGGGACTGTTTATAAAGAGCTGACTCTTGGAAACTCATGTCCCAATCACGAGCTGCCATCTCCTCCAGCAGCTCCGAGTCCAAAGAGAAGAGGTGGGGGGAGAGGACAAAGAGGAGGAAAAAAGGCACCTGAGCATCTTTCACTCAGAAAGTTTTTTTTTCCTTTTGGAAGAAGATATACCTTCATCGACCATTAGGGGGTGACAGATAGGAACTGGTCTTTGTCAGGGACTCAAGACGTTGGCCAACTTTTCTTGAAAGCTAGTCATGAGTCCGTGCTTGGGTAAGTCTTCAGGATGGTCGGTTTGAGACTGACAAATCTGGGGGTGGGGGGAAATTGAGAATTCTTTGGGGAGCAGGTGGAAAACTCTGAAGAATGTTGTGACCCTGCTGTTTGGGATAGAGTTGGTATCTTTAAGATGAGGGGTGTCTATTGTTATTTTCTTTTCTTTGATGAAGAAGGTGAAAAACCCAGTTTTTAATTGAATCTTTGTTACTTGAGATGTAAATGCTGAAACATTTGGAAGTGACCCTCCCAGGTGATTCCCTGTGAGGATAAGCCTAAAATATAAGCAAAAGCATTGACAATTTGTTGCTGCACGTTAACTGTATTCACCAACTTGTGGTCTCACATTTCCTAGGGAACGAGGTTGTTCCTCATGAGGCAACATGGTTGGAGTGGAGTAGCGAGGGTGGGTTTGCAACCATGTCAGTCTGGCCCCATATCAGGTCTTCCTGTTGTTGGGGGGAGGTTTATCTCATTGCAATCCCAAGAAGAAGATATAGGAGAAAGAAGATCAGGAGGGGATGCATTTGGGTGGGAAGAGGAGGCTGAATTTTGAACAAGACTTGTGTTTCTGAAATCAGCATCACTGGAGCTTGGCTAAGGCTCAAGTTCCTTCAAAAGGATGGCTCTCTTGTGGACCCTTTATGGCTCTTCCATCCTTAAAGCATATGAAGAATGGTTGCTAAAACTTAGGAAGAATGGTTGCAGGTATGTCTAATTTAATGAAAAGAAGGACTAAGGGGAGACATGATAGCAGTCTTCCAATATCTCAGGGGTTGCCCCAAAGAAGAAGGAGTCAAGCTATTCTCCAAAGCACCTGAGGGCAGGACAAGAAGCGATGGGTGGAAACTAATCAAGGAGAGAAGCAACCGAGAACTAAGGAGGAATTTCCTGACAGTTAGAACAATTAGTCAGTGGAACGACTTGCCTTCAGAAGTTGTGGGTGCTCTATCATGGGAGTTTTTAAAGAAGAGATTGGACATCTATATGTCTGAAATTGTATAAGGTTTCCTGATTGAGCAGAGGGTTGGACTAGAAGATCTCCAAGGTCCTTTTGAACTCTGTTATTCTGTTATTCCTTCTTTCAATTGTCACTGGTTCATTGGCCTTCTCTGAGTACCTTCCTTTGTCCTTTGATGATCTGGGAAATCATAAAGATAAGCCTTATTGAAGAGGGCAAACACATGGGTTGGCAATGGTTCATCCAAGAAAGGGAAGCCTTCGAAGGTCCACCAAGTCTGATGCAAATTCAGAAGGTTTTCTTCCTTTTTCTTTTTCCAGTTACAAGCCTCTGCCTAATTTGTGCAAGCCTGGTCCACGTTGTCTCTCCTGAAAGGGACGGTTCTGTTAACACTGCCATCCACCAAACCTTCAACCTGGCTTCTCACCTGAAAGGCAATAGTTCCATCCTCCTTGAGACCTACGTAAGTCATTTTATCCTGAAAGATCGGGAGACCTTAAGCAGGTTGCATAGGTTTTTGCATCGGGGGAGGGGTCCATAAATGTTTTTGGGGAAACCCAAACTTTTCTTGGAAATGGATTCTGTTCTCAAGAAAGATCGCCCACTGGAACAAAGGAGCCTTGCTTGGTGTTTAATAGGTGACATCCTCAATTGATGCTAAGTCCGAGAGAACAGAACAGCCGCCCTACCTGTTTGTACAGGCAGTCCTCGACTTACAACAGTTCACTTAGTGACCATTCAAAGTTACAATGGCAATGAAAAAAGTGACTTATGACCGTTTTTCATAGTTATAACCTTTGCAGCATCCCCATGGTCATGTGAACAAAATTCAGATGCTAGGCAATTGGTGACCTTCTGACAAGCAAAGTCAATGGGGAAGCCAGATTCACTTAACAGCCGGGTTACTAATTTAACAACTGCAATGATTCACTTAACAAATGTGGCAAGAAAAGTCATAAAGTGGGGCAAAACTCACTTAACAAATTTCTCCCTTAGCAACATAAATGTTGGTCTCAATTGTGGTCGTAGGTTGAGGACTGCCTATATTAAGTGTGCCCACCATAAATTTTATGATGAATTCCCTGATTTATATCCTGCAAAATTCCTTAATATGAAAGATGAGACCATTTGAAAAAAATCACTGCTCAGCAGTGATGGTTAAATACATGTTTTTAAAAAGCCTATTCTCTGCCAGACCCATTCTGCTGCAATTTATAAACTGCTTCAATCAAAGCAATTGTAATGAGTGTTCAAAAGCAATAACTCTCTGTAGCCAATACAATTGTAATAACAATAAAATGCAATAATATGCTTTTTTTAAAAAAAATGCAGTGCATAATTTAATAAGATTAGTAAGTGCATATTCCTGGCATCAGCATCCAAGTCCCAAAGGCCATCCAGAGGAACAAAATTGGAGTTTCTTTGTCATAGGGGCAAGATATCTCTCTAAAGAATGCCTGCTTTTGGACTCTTCTCACTGAAACTCTTGCTGGCAAGGGATCTCCAATTGGCATTCTGTAGACTGAATGGACAGAATTCTAGAGGATGGTCTGGAAGGTACCAAGATCTTGAACCAGATGTAGCTTTATGGAAGATAATCAGGATCTTGACTTAAACTTGGAAGCATCTTAGTAATTGCCTAGTTCTTGTTGTATGACATAACAAGAGTGTTTGGCATGCATCTGGATCATTGCATTTTGCATCTATTGGTTGCTAGATAGTCTTCAAGGGCAGCCCCATATAGAGCAAATTGTGGTAATCTATATAGGAGATGATAACTACGTCTCATCCCAGATGCGGCCATAATCAATGCATTAGCCTCAGCTGAGCAAAGGGTCTTCAGCAGTGGTGCTGAGGCCATTAGGACCTCAGGTGTCTTCTCCATGGGGTGAGCACCATCCTGTTGAGAGTCCAGGATAGTATAATCCCAGATTTAGAGGGTTTCTAAATAAATATCCACCTCCGCTTCCTTGGAATGAATCAAAGCCTGCCTTTCAGAACCTCATAGTCTCCAAATGTTGGGTCAAGACTTATTCCACACCCTTCTTTTGATCCAGAGTGGAGATTTATTATTGGATATAATTTGAAGACAGATTGGTGACACTTCACTCAGTGGTGGGATTCAATTTTTTTTTACTACTGGTCCTGTGGGTGTGGCTTAATGGGCATGGTGCAGCTTGGTGGGTGTGGAAAGATACTGCAAAATCCCCATTCCTTGTCCTAGCCCGCTAACCTGCTTTCCAGCTCCATTCTCCTGTGCAGGGCAACCAAAGAAGACCCAGCCGATCAGCTGGGACTCAGGAGGCAGAGAATAGATGGGGCCAGGGCCAGGCAGAGGTGGTATTTGTCGGTTCTCTGAACTACTCAAAATTTCCACTACCGGTTCTCCAGAACTGGTCAGAACTGGCTGAATATCACCTCTGACCTCACTCCATATTGGTGGGTGATGCTTCCCAGTGGCTGTTAAAGAGGAGCAAGAAGATGAATGAACCCTGAGGAGCATTTAAGTGGGTTCTTCTCTTGCTGATAACCAACTTGAACATTTCACTCAGGAAGGTTGTAAAATGGCAACTTCAAGCCCCAACCTTCATAGGTGGTACAGGAGCATACTGTACTGTCATCAACAGTACCAAAAACCACTGAGAGGTCCACAAGACAAGCAGGGGTGGGATTCAAATTTCTTAACAACCAGTTCTGTGGGTGTGGCCTAATTTGTGGGTGTGGCTTGGTGGTCATATGACTGGGTGGGCATGGCTTGTATGTAAATATTTATTTATTTTTATAAAAAAGAGAAACTTTTACCCAAAAGCAGGCAAAGCAGGCAGGCAGATTCAGTTGCTCACAGAATTACAGACTCACTTAGAGATCTATCTATCTGCAATCGGCTACCTGAGTCTGCACTGGAAAGCTTCAGCCCTAAGGAAAGGTTCAGCTCTGCTTTTAGATTAGCTAGAAAGCAAGAAATCCAAGGATTTCCTGCTTTCTAGCTAATCTAAATCTCCCGGTCCGGAAAAAAAAAAAAAAGGAAAAATAGCAACTTATCAAACCAGGCAAGTTGGATGGCTCGCATGCCAGGTAAGGAGTGAGTGGGCAGGGAGGGGCGGGGCCAGCCAGTGGAGCAATTTGCTGGTTTTCTGAACTGCGGATAATCATAACATGCGTGTGTGCAGCGTTTGCAAGAAATCATCAGCTGTGCCGCCTGGACAGCTGACAAGCGGTGTGCGTGGGTGCGCAGCGTTTGAAAATCCTTTTGTTTCCAGCTTTTTCAACCTCAGCTATGCTGCACAAAGCAGCTGAGAAGGGAGAAGCAGGGAATAAAGGATAGCCTAGAGCCCGGGCAGGCAGGTGGCATCCCACGCCTGAAGACAAGGATGGTCAGGAGCCTATCATCTAAGTTAGTATTTCTCAATCTTAGCAATTATGGTATCTGGACTTCAGTTTCCAGCATTCCCCAACCAGTGTGTTCTCCAGGCATCTTAAAGTTGCTAAGGTTGAGAAACGCAGATTTTAAGCTTTGTCACAAGTCACCCATGAGGATAAGCAATATAGTTTCAGTCCTGTGTCCAGACTGAGTATTATGTGCTGCCATATGTCTAGATACCAAGGGACACGGTGGCTCAGTGGCTAAGATGCTAGGCTTGTCGATCAGAAAGTTCGGCAGTTTGGTGGTTCAAATCCCACTGTGTAACGGAGTGAGCTCCCTTTACTTGTCTCAGCTTCTGCCAACCTAGAAGTTCAAAAGCATGTAAAAATGTAAGTAGAAAAATAGGGACCCCTTTGGTGGGAAGGTAACAGCGTTCCATGCGTCTTCAGCGTTTAGTCATGCCGGCTACATGGCCACGGAGACGTCGTCGGACAGCGCTGGCTATTCACCTTTGTAACAGAGATAAGCACTGCCCCCTAGAGCCAGAAACAACTAGCACGTATATGCGAGGGGAACCTTTACCTTTACGTCTAGATAATCCATGTGTTTCTCGACTCACTCTACCAACTTCCACACTAAGTAGAGGTTGGGTGCAAGATAGCAAAATGTTTTCTCACTGTTTCTTCCATCTTTCTTTTTATCAGAAGAAAAAGAGGAGAAACTAGCTCTAGCATGAATTTTGAGTGACAGCACAAGGAACTGTTGGGTCAAGTGCTCCCTACTTGAATTATAAAAAGCAACAATTCTTCTGTGATTGCACAATACACACAGTACATTTTTGTCAGGAAATAACTCTAAGAAAGGGATTGACCCAGTAGTGGTGGAGATCACGCAACTATTCTTATGTTGTTAAACTGTAATTTACACTGCAATCCAGTGGGAAGCTAGAGATTACAGTTTGGCAAGCTCTGAAGTGGACTTCTGTAATCTTGCATTCTCCAGCCTTGGGTGTGAACACCAGTTCCTGAGAATTCTGGAAATTGAAATCACACCTCTGGAGTGTTTGTGCTTGACCGCAGTGATACTGAAATCATGAAATGCGTCTTGTGACATCAGAAAGCAGGCAGCATTCTTTTGTTGTGGTGCCCAAATATCACACAAAGAGATCTGAGAGATAGAGGTTGTGTTGGAAAGCATGTTTCATGCTCACCTTTGGAGAAGGCTGCTCTGAAGGGACATGAGGACCTCAAGCAGCTTAAAAGCTGGTCTCCAGCCAACGTCTACCTCCTTCCAGAATGTCAGTAGGACCAATCTTGCGTTATGTCAGAAATAATAGGGCTGCGGGCAAAGTTTAGACCTCTGGTTGATTGAATCAAGCGAAGGAATACAGGTAGTTCTTGACTGACAACTGCAATTGAGCCTGAAATATAGGTTGCTACGTGAGACAGTGGTTAAATGAATTTTGCCCCATTGTACGACCTTTCTTGCCACAGTTGTTAACTGAATCACTATGGTTGTTAAGTTAATAACATGGTTGTTAAGGGAATCTGGCTTCCCCATTGAATTTGCTTGTCAGAAGGTCACCAAAGGTGGTGTATATTGAAGGGGGTGACCCTTTGAGACCTCTATGCAACGAAATTTCACATTAATGCATGCAGATTAGTGTACATTCAAAGTGATAATAAAGTTATTCTATTCTATTCTATTCTATTCTATTCTATTCTATTCTATTCTATTCTATTCTATTCTATTCTATTCTATTCTATTCTATTATTGGTGATTGCATGGTGCCGGGACCCTGCAACTGTCATAAATATGAGTCAGTTGCCAAGCATCTTGATTTTGACCCAAATGACCATGGGGTAGCTACCAATTATCATAAGTGTGAAAAATTGCTCAAGTCGCTTTTTCCCAGTGCTGTTATAACTCTGAACGGTCCCTAAACCAGAGGTCTCGAAACTTGACAACTTTAAGACTTGTGGACTTCAACCCCCAGAATTCTCCAGCCACCATAGCTGCCTAAGGAATTCTGGGAGTCGAAGTCCACAAGTTTTAAAGTTGCTAAGTTTGGGGACCCCTGCCCTAAACGAATGGTTGTATGTCAAGGGTTACCCGCAGGAGTAAAATCCTGGATAGGTTTCAGAGAAGGCAGAAACTCCTATACCCTCATGCCTTGGCCGAATCCAGAGCCAATGTGTTATTGCCACCATCAGAGCCAGCCAAGAAAGGCTGGTTGTCACCAGCCTATTGTTCTTGTTAAGGGTGCCTTGGCTTTGCAACACGATCGGAAGGAGGGGGAGAGAAACCTGTTCCACCCCCCCCACCCACCCCATTCAATTGGCATTATTTTCATCCCGCAGAGAGTGGCTGGGTGCCCAGCTATTTCCCATGCCTCACTTCTTCAAGTTGCCCAGGCTTCACATGCCAGACAGAGTGAGGTCATTACAACCTTACAACCTGGGCCTAGGCAGCCAGCCAAGATGCCTGCAGTATCCATGTAATTGCTCAAGGTGGAACTGTGGTTGAGTGGTCTGGGAAACAACCAGAGATCTGTTTTCTGGGTCCTTCAGCCTCCCCTACGAGGAATTCCTAAGGGATGAAGAGGCTGGGATGGATGGATAACCTCTCCCCAACATTACTGAGAGGTGACAAAGCAGGCATCCACATCCTGATAGTTTGCTCGCAATAAATAAAAAATTAAACTTTTGGAAATCCCATCTTGAAGTAGACCTCTCTCTCTCTCTCTCTCTGTGTGTGTGTGTGTGTGTGTGTGTAGGGGGAATAGACTCTGTAGATTTTCCTGGACATTTTCCTGGTAGCTTTTGCAGACCTTCAGTACAGGAAGTCACTTACTAACTGTTCAAAGTTACAATGGCACTGAAAAAAGTGACTGACGATCATTTTTCACAGTTATGACCTTTGAAGCATCCTCAATGATCATGTGATCAAAATTCAGATGCTTGGCAACTGGTTCACACTTATGACCATTGCTGTGTACCAGTAGAATAGATAGAATAGAATTCTTTATTGGCCAAATGTGATTGAACGTACAAGGAATTTGTCTTTGGTGCATATGGTCTCAGTGTACATAAAGAAAAAATAAAATATATTCATCAAGAATCATAAGATACAATACTTAGTGATATTCATAGGATACTAATAAGCAATCAAATCATACTAGGAAACAATAAAACAATATAAGTTGTAAAAATACAAGCAACATGGATATAGCCATAAGTGAGAAGAGATAGGTACTAGTAAGGATGAGAAGAAGAATAGTAATACATCTTAGTAATTAATTTGACAGTGTTGTGGGAGTTAGTTTTTTAGTAGAGTGATGGCATTCGGGAAAAACTGTCCTTGTGTCTAGTTGTTCTGTTGTATAGTGCCCTATAGCATCATTTTGAGGGTAGAAGTTGAAACAGTTTGTGTCCAGGATGTGAGGGGTCTGTAGATATTTTCACAGCCCACTTTTTGACTCGTGCAGTATACAGGTCCTCAATGGAAGGCAGGTTGGTAGCAATTGTTTTTTCTGCAGTTCTAACTATCCATTGAAGTTTGTGTCTGTCTTGTTGGGTTGCAGAGCCAAACCAGATAGTTATAGAAGTGCAGATGACAGTCACAAGGTCATGTGAATCGCTTTTGCGATCTTTTGACAAGAAAAGTCAGTAGGGAAGCCAGATTCACTTAACAACAAGGTTACTAGCTTATCAGCTGCAATGGCTCACTTAACAGCTGTGGCAGTAGCGAGGGTAGGTTTGCAACCATGTCAGTTTGGCCCCATCTCAGATCTTCATGTTGATAGTAGGGGGTGGGTGTCTCTCGTTGCAATCCCAAGAAGAAGATATAGGAAAAGTAAGGTAAGGAGATCTGCAAAGGTCATCAGGGCATTTGGGTGGGAAGAGGAGACTGAATTTTGAATAAGACTTGGGTTTCTGAAATCAACATCACTGGGGTTTGGCTAAGGCCCTGGTTCAGAGGTGGTATTCAGCAGGTTCTGACCAGTTCTGGAGAACCGGTAGCAGAAATTTTGGGTAGTTCAGAGAACCGGCAAATGCCACCTCTGATTGACCCCGCCCCCGTCTCTTCTCTGCTCCAGAGTCCCAGCTGATTGGCTAGGTCTTCTTTTGTTGCCCTGCACAGGAGAACGGAGCTGGAAAGCAGGGTAGTGGGGTGGGGAGGGAATGGGGATTTTGCAGTAACCTTCCTTCCCCCAGGAGTGGAGTGGGAATGGAGATTTCACAGTGTCCTTTTCCTGCCATACCCACCAAGCCGCACCCACCAAGCCACCCCACGCCCACCAAGCCACGCCCACAGAACCGGTAGTAAAAAAATTTGAATCCCACCACTGCCCCAGTTCCTTCAAAAGGATGACTCTTGCCTTGATGGCTCCTCCCTCCTTAACACATATGAAGAACGGTTGCAGGGATTGAGCATGTCTCATTCAGAAATGTCAAACTGAAGGCCTGCTGGCTGGATCCGGCTCGCAGGGTGCTTAGATCTGGCCTGTGGGGCCGCTTTGGAGAGAGCAAAGGACCAGCCTGTGGTGCCTCTGCCAGCAAAAATTGAGCTCGAAAGGGCCGCATGTAGCCCTTCCAAACTCGGTTTTCGCTGGCAGAGGGTTACAGGGGGCCGTCACAGCCGAAAAACAAAGCTTGCCCCTGAAACACAGCCCCCCCACCCGATACGAGTGATATCAAGCTGGGCCTCCTCCCTGGGCCCCCCTGAGGTCAAACATAACCTTGATGAGGCCCTCAGTGAAATTCAGTTTGACACCCTGGGTCTGGTTTAGTGAAAAGAAGGACTAGGGGTGATAAGAAGCAGCTCTCCAGTATCTGCTTAGATATTGGAGAGATATTCACTTGACAACTGTGTTCAAGAAAGCTCGTAAAATGTGGCAAAACACACTTAATAAATGAAATTTTGGGCTCAATTGTGTTGTAAGCTGAGGACTACTTGTATATTAAGTTTTTCAGTCAGTACAAAGTGAGCTTAAGAGTTCTTGGGGGCCTTTGACTGAGCATCCAGCCAGCTTGTATTGGCTTATCTTCAACAAAGTGGCTGCATTGTACATCCTAGAAACTGACAGAGGACACATACACACACACTTGCCAAGAACACATGGAAAACCAAGTGCCCTGCATTTCGGGCCCATTGATGTTGTTTATTTTTAAAATTAGATTTTTACTCTGCATTTTGGTTAGGTGCTCAAAAGTCAATGGCCCTAGCTCTGTCTCAAGAGCATCTCTTTTGCTCTACAGCCACAACAGAGTGAATGGGCTGGACATAGAGAAGGAGAACAGTTCAAAGTTGCCCCATGAGCACTCATAACTGAGAATTGATTAAAATCACTGTCTCTCCAATGACAGTTTAATACTTTAACCAGCACACCAAAGGAGATGGTTTTCCTTGGAGGCTTATTTTTTGGAAGATTTCTGCTCAATTTTTAGAAAACTTTGCGTTTTCTAATAATTTCTGCCAATATTCCCTTTAGAGGCACGGAGTAAATCACATGGGCCAGAGAATAGAGTAGAGTAGAGTAGAGTAGAGTAGAGTAGAGTAGAGTAGAGTAGAGTAGAGTAGAACAGAACAGAACAGAATAGAATAGAATACCATATTTACCGGACTATAAGCCGCTGCTTTTTTCCCACGCTTTGAACACTGCGGCTTGTACAACAATGAGTCTTATCTATAGATTTTTCTTCGCTAACTGCCATCAGGGGGTGCAAAAATGTGACAGATGCAAGAGGTCAATGCAAAGAAGAAGATGCTACCGGTAGTTTTTGGTGCACTCGATGCAAGCAGCATGACACGCACGAACACAAAATATTTTTCACACCCTCATCATGGAAAGTACACGAAGAAAAGCATATGATGCAGCTTTTAAGTTGAAAGCAATCGATCTGTCTATCCCGGAAGGAAATAGAGCTGCTGCACGTAAGCTTGGTGTTAATGAATCAATGGTGAGACGTTGGAGACGTCTGGCCGCATGTGAAGAGCATTATTCTCTTTCTGTGTAAATATCTCATTTCACAACGTATATATCTGCGGCTTATAGTCTGGTGCGGCTAATATATGTAAAAATATTTTTTTCTTTTAAAATTTAGTGGGTGTGGCTTGTATTCCGATGCGCTCTATACTCCGGTAAATACGGTAGAATAGAATAGAATAGAATAGAGTAGAGTAGAATAGAATAGAATAGAATAGAATAGAATAGAATAGAATAGAATAGAATAGAATTCTTTATTGGCCAAGCGTGATTAGATACATAAGGAATTTGTCTTGGTGCATATTACGGTCTCCAAACTTGGTGCATATGGTCTCCAAACTTGGCAACTTTAAGACTTGTGGACTTCAACTTTGATCTCTCTGTAGACATAAAGTCCTCGACTTACAACAGTTCATTTGGTGACTGTTTGAAGTTACAACTGCACTGAAAAAATGACTTTTTCACACTTACAACCATTGCAGAATCCCCACTGTTATGTGATCAAAATTCAGATGCTTGGCAGCTGGTTCATATTTATAATGGTTGCAGTGTCTTGGGATCATGTGATCACCTCCAGAGACCTTCTGAAAAGCAAAGTCAACAGGGAAAGCCAAATTCATTCAACAACCATGATACTAACTTGATTCATTTAACAACGGTGGTAAGAAAGGTCATAAATGGGGCAAAATTCACTTCGTTCAGCTTAGCAACAGAAATTTTGGAGTCAATAGTGTCACCAGTTTAGGACTACCTGTATGTTTTTATCTCACTGGGTCTCCATGCACAAACACTATTGTTCTGATGTCCATTTGATACTACGTCTACATCAAAAGGGAAATCTTCTGGATGGAATTAGGACTAGCATCAAGGTTAAATTGTGGAGATATGTTCTCAGGGGAGCCCAAACCATAACCAAGAAAATAATCTCTTCTGGTGGCAGCAGTGAGAAGGATGTGAGAAAGACCTCACCCCTATAGTTGCTTTAAAACAAGGGTTTCCAAACACTTTAAGACTTGTGGACTTCAACTTGCAGAATTCCTTAGCCAGCCATGCTGGCTAGGGAATTCTGGGAATTGAAGTCCACAAGTCTTAAAGTTGCCAAGTTTGGAGACTCCTACTTTAAAAGTTCTTGTTTTGAAGATCTGGTTACCTGCATCTCCATTTCTGGAGCCAAGATGGACAATCTGATGCCCTAAAGCAGTGTTCCCTAACCTTTGCGGCTTGGCTGGGGCGGGGGCAGAGGGAATTGGGCTGAGCAAAATGGGCTGGTGCCTGCACGAATGTGTGTATCTCAATTTATTCAAGTGGTGAGCTGACGTGGGTGCATCACTCATGCGAATTGAACTGTGCATTCGCACATGCATCAGCCTGCCACTTGTGAGGCCCGGATTTGAATAGGCCAGTGGTGAGCTATGGCCCAGGGGGTTAGGGACCTCTGCTCTAAAGTTCTCATTTCAAATGCTGTCTGCAAAAGTTCTTGAGACCTTAAATAAAACCATCTGTCCTGCTCCTTGCCTGCTGGTCAGGCGAGAGTAAGAGAAAGACCATAAGGTGCTCTACTCAATGCTTTCCCCAGCTCTGCCCACCATGTAGACCTTGAACGGAAGATAGTTTCCCTGTTGATTTGACAACGGAGTTAATATGCGATGCTGTCAACTCAATCTTAGACTTAGACTTAGAATAACTTTATTGTCACTTTGAACGTACACTACTCAGCATACATTAAGCAGCATTACATTGCCTACAGCTCTCAAAGGGTCTCCCCCCCTAATATAAACATTAATATGACAAGATAAATAAATAAATAAATGTGCATGTACCCACAATATGCATGATGTCACGGAGAAACAACACAGTCTAGTTCGGATGTATATATGTACATGGCGAGTGAAACAAATCTTGCAAGTTTACCAGACGAATGGCATAAACAAAGCCCTTAAAGAATCTGGAAGTCCTGCTAGAAACACTTCGAAACCTTCTCCCAGAGGGGAGCAACAGAAACAGATCGTGAAGTGGGTATGTGTGAGTCCCTGACAATGCTTTGAGCTCTAAGCACATAGCACTTATAAGCAGTATCCTGAATGAGGGAAAGTGAGCTTTCTATGATCTTCTTGGTTGTCCTTACCACTCTCTGTAGGGACTTTTTATCTGAGGTATTGCTGCCACCAAACCAAACAGTGATGCAATTTGTTAAAATGGTCTCAATTGTGTCTCTGTAAAAAGTGGCCAGGATAGAAGAAAAAAGATGTGCTCTCCTCATCCGATGCAGGAAATGCAGATGCTGGTTTGCACATGTTTCATGCTCACTTTATGTTTTCTCCTGATATCTGTATCGTTCTTTTTCTTCCCAGCTCAGACACCAAGGTAGTCCATTTACGGATAAAGATTTCCACATCCAGGGACTAAATTATGATGGAGTGCCAGTGGCTGCCATTTCTTTCCTGGAATGGCGAATCCTCAGTGACCTTGACCGTCTGGACAAGAACTACAAGGCTTATAGCATTATCTCAGAATTTTTGCAACTGGTCTGGGATGATCAGTTTGAACTCAACCCCACCAAAGATGGCCTTCTAAACATGCTGAAATATACCCAGATGCAGGTCCAGGGCCTTGTTAACAACTTAACCATCATCATATCTGCCTTGAGGGCCCCACCCTCACCTGTTACTGATCCTCTCACATTGGAGCTGGTTAAAACAAACACCTTTGAGAAAAAAGTTCGGGGATACGTAGTGTGCTCCACATACAAGCAATGGATTGATCGGACTGTACGAGATTTTAATCTTCTTGTGAAGAAATACCCTCTTTAAGACTTACTCGAAGTGTTTTGGGAGAGGAAGATAATTCTTACACCCTGCTGCTTCTTATACCCCACTGCAGATTACTCAGGGAATTTAGGTACAAGCAGAAGAAAAGCCCATCATAATGGGATTAATCTGGGAATGTTCTTGCTAGATTAACTCAGACTTCTGCTCTGGAAAAATCCCAGTTTTCAAGTCTTCAGAAGAAACCAAGAATGCTCTGAGCTGATTGGTTGCCTCTCTTGGCTGTGCATGGTGCTGATTGGCTCTCTTGTCATGTTACTAACAGTCAATTCCGGAGCATGGGGAGGTGTAATAATTGAAGGAAGGAAGCTAGTTGTGACCTTGGAATTCTTCTCTTACATGCATCTTTTGATTTGATAAGGCTTAGGAGAGGTCACTTGCGTTGGTAGAGTGGAGCTTGACTGAAACCCTGAATTTTTCAGTGGCAAACACATATTTTAATTTACCAGAGATCAGGGATTTCTAAGGGCTTTCATTTTAAGCACTGCCAGCCTCCTGTAGGGCAAGATTGTTCAAAACTGTTGGGATTCTACTTCCTAATGGTGGCATTATGGACCCATTTGAGCAGCTGTCTGGATTTACCAATATAGTTAATCCTCGAATTACGACCACAATTGAGCCCAAAATTTATGTTGCTAAGTGAAACATTTATTTAGTGAGTTCCCCTCCCCCCATTTTACGACCTTTCTTGTCACATTTCTAAAGTGTATTACTGTAGTTGTTAAGTTAGTAACACCATTGAGAGGCCTTGGTGCTCTCTGAGCTTTCATTGGCCTAACTAGGTAACATCATCAGTGCTAAATAGATAGATAAACAGCACTCCTTACTAGTACTGATGATAGTTCTAATTTTGAATGGTCAGTAAATGAATAGTCGTAAGTTCACGACTTAAGACCATAATGCAACATGCCCATTACGGTTGGAAGGTGTGACTCACATGATTGTCTTGACTTTGTGACCTATTTTGAGGAAGTCATTAAATGAATGCTATGGTTGTTAAGCAGAGGTGGTATTCAGCAGATTCTGACCAGTTCTGGAGAACCGGTATCGGGAATTTTGAGTAGTTCAAAGAACTGGCAAATACCACCTCTGACTGGCCTGCCCACATCTATTCTCTGCCTCCCAAGTCCCAGCAGATCAGCTGAGTCTTCTTTGGTTACCCTGCACAGAGAATGGAGCTGGAAAGCAGGTTAGTGGTGTGGGGAGGGAATGGAGATTTTGAAGTATCCTTCCCCTGCCACGCCCACCAAGCCACACTACGCCCACCAAGCCACGCCCACAGAATCGGTAGTAAAAAATTTTGAATTCCACTACTGTTGCTAAGCAATCCAATTGTTCAGTATGAGCCAGTTTTGGAGAAAATGTTATAAAACTTGATCATACGATTCTGCAAATGGCTATAAATATGGGCTGATTGTTGAACACTTCAAATGTGGCCATAAGGAAGGACCTGACCATTGGAACTTCAGAACCAGGTTGTAAGTATTTTGGGGGAGATCTGACATAACTTTGAATGGTTGCTAAGCAATTGGTCACAAATCGAGGTTTGAGGCAAACATGTAACAAAGTCTTTCGGACCTCTCTTATGAGCAGAAAGCTCATACTGACATTTTAAGAGGTTGTTTTCAAACTCTTCGGATGGATAGCAGGGAGAAGGCTGAGTTTTATTGCTAGCCAAATGGCATCTGAGGTTATGCCCACATGGACAGGGATGAAGAATTTAGCATTTACACAAATGCACAGGGCAGGCCATATGTTGACAGACTAAATGGAAGATTAATTCCATTTGCTAAATCCCAAGATCAGCAATTCTTGGCTTCTAGAAGACTTTTTATTTCAGTGGGTTGTAGAAGAAGTTGACCACATTATGTGAATTTCCTTTGCGTTCTCTTTCTCTACTTCAATTTCTTTTGTGTAGAGGTGCGACAAGCGGAGAGGTCCCAAAAGCCAAATTAGTGGCCTCTACCATGCGATCAGAGTCCTACCCTGCCCTTTTGCATGTAAAAAATATTTTTAAAAAGGGGGTGGGACTTAAATCATATCATTGTGGCTGCCATCTTGACTTTTTTGACTTATGGTCTATGATATTCTTTAACCATTCTGTTTCAGGTAAATGCAATGATGCTACACTAATAACAATAATAATAATAACAATAACAACAACAACAATAACAACAACAACAACAACAACAACAATAATAATAATAATAATAATAATAATAATAATAATAATAATAATAATAATAATAATAATAATAATAATAATAATAATAATAATAATAATAATAATAATAATAATAATTTATATTAAAGAGATATTTAGATGTATTATTTATATAGTATTTAATGTAAGATGATAGAAGGGGATTTTGAATTAGTGATACTGGGTAAACCTCTCTCTTATTTCAGAGTTGATATGGATTTTATACAAATGTGCAGGATTGAATTCTCCAGAGAAATTCATGCACAGATTTGCTATCTATCTTAAGTCTTACTCAAGTCTTTACTTACTCAAAGATGTTTTGGTGTTTTGGAGCATAGTTACCACGAGCTAAAACTGTTCCAAAAATGATGTGTGATGTTAAAAAAGGATGAAAAATAATGGCAAATGAAGATGGTACAAAAAAACATGCTTTACATGATAATGGAGTTCAATCATTCGATGTTTGCAGCTATAGTTACTGATACCAGATAAACCTCTTTCCTGATTCAGAGATTATATGCATTTTATACCAATGCGCAGGACTGAATTCTCCAGAGAAATTCATGCACAGATTTGCTCTCTGGGTTTTTTTTTCTTTACATTTTAAGACTTTCACATTTGTAGAGATGAATTGACTTCATGAAACAGCATTTTTAAGTAACTTAAACAAATAAAATGTTCTATTTTTGATACCTATGTCTTCTGTGAAATCTCCCAGTGTTTGTTTTCTACATTTGTACACAAAAATTTATTTTGTATAATAAAAATTCACATCTTAAAATGCATGCTGTGTCTTTCTTGGGGGAAGGTTTGGGCCTTTGGTTAAAGAGAAATAATACTGTGCTGTACGTATCTGGATTACCACTAGGTGGCAATCAAAAGTTGGTTTTTTAAAAAGTCATAACTCTAGATGCTGCCATCTAGAGTTAGCTGGATTTTTGCATCTTATTTTTCTCTCTCTAATGTAATTGAAGGATCTGCTTGTTTTGGATCAACCAAGATCCATTTGGTTGCTGCAGGAATTGACCAACCAGCTTGTCGTCTGAGTTTTACATCATGGGCTGAGAGAGGCTGGCCCAAAATCACCCAGTCATGACTAAGGCAAGACTAGAATTCACTTATTTATTTAGCGTATGGCACATGTTAGCCAGGGATCACTGAAGTGGCTGGCTGGCTGGCTGTCTCTGTGAAAGGAATTTTTTTAGGCAGTGTTATCTTTATGTGCGGGACGCTTGAATGCCAGTAGGCACTTGGGGGAAGCTCCTTGCTTGTCCCTTCGCTCATGGGAATCGAACTGCTGAGCTGCTGAGTGCGCAAACCCAGCATCTTACCACACGAGCCACCGCAGCCCCCTATAATTCACTGACTCCCGGTGATTGGCCCAAAGTCACCCAGCCAGCTTTCATACCTAAGGTGGAACTAGAACTCATACTCTCCTGGTTTCTAGTGTTGTACCAAAGAATCTGCCTTTTGTATCCTAATTCAGGTATCTAAAATCTCAACAAAAGAGGGAGCCGAATTGATCTTGCAAAATCAACTCTACAGAGAATATGAGTATTTAAATCTGGGCATATACATGTCACACTGTGACATGTATGTTTTATGTCGTCTGAATTTCATGCAGTCCAATGATGTATGTTTGTAAATATTCGTTTATGTTTTTATATTATGTACCAACCAGGCCAGTATCACTGGTTAAACAAGACTTAAAAGGAACTAAGAGTCAGTGCAATTGTTCTATCCTGTTTGAATATCACAAGTTTCTTAAGGACTGAATTTCTTAAGGACTTAGCATAACTGGAGTAAAATGCAGTGTTGGCCAGCTAGCAGATAAATTGTGGATTAATTTTTCTGTGAAAGGGGCCTTAATTGCTAATAAAGCTTATACATTATTAATTTATTTACTTTTCACATTACTACAACAGTGTGTGCTGTGTTGTCCTAGAAATGTGGTGTAAAATGTAAGGGGCAAATGAATGGATTAAATCTTTGGCCAGAATTCTGTTTATTTTTGGCCAGGAATCAAAACTCAGCCAAAACTGGAAGCAATATTCTTGCAGTTTTCATGTAGGTCTTTGCTGCTGCCTCATATGAAACCTATTCTCTTTCATGTTCCAACATTGCCTGAAAAAAGGATCTCCATGAAGTTGTCCCAGGATATGAATTGCTGCCTAAGAGGATCTAGAATCATACTTTTGTGGAGTCCGAAGGAATCAGAAAGGTCATCTAGTCTAGTTCTCTGCAATACTCAAGAACACATGTTTCTGATCCCTTTGCTGCTTGCTTTTAAATGGGAGAGAAATTAATCTGCCCCTTTGATTGATCACTTATCAATCAAAAAAGCAGGGTAATTCTCTCCTCTCAAAATATTATCCAGCATTGTCAAAACGGCATGCTGTTTTAAATTAGTCTTGGTTATGCCGGCTAATTTAATTTTAGCTTTGGCTCTACTTGTTTTGTCAAGGCCTTTTCAATTTAGCAAGGCTTTTGTGTTTGTTCTTAAAACTGGCAGAATGGAAATACGTCTGCCAAGTCTTGCTTGCTTTCTTGTTTGCTTTCTCATTTGCTTGCTTGCTTATCTCATGGCTTTTTTCTTCTTTTTTTTCCTCCAACACTACCTAAAGGGCACTTCCTCTACCAGAGGCCAAAAGCTCATTATCCTTGAAACGAGCTGCCTCTCGTGCAGACAGCTCTGCGTCACTTCTCAGGAAGGGAAAGGGATGCCAATGCCCTGGCAGGCCTTTGAAATAATTTCCCCAGCCTTGGAAATAAGAATCTTTTGTTCCTGGTGGGCGTGGGAGGAGAGGGAGGGCACAAGCTACGTCGTCGTTTGCTTTTCCTTAGAAATGAATAACTGGCTCTTGAAATAACAAATAACAGTGGATCTGATTGGGATGTTTTGCATCCCCGATGAATGGAAATAACAGAGCGAGGAGTGGAAGTCAAGAAAGCTGACGGTGGTCTTTGAAATTCGGACCCCTAAGTGGTGACATGTGGCTTCTCCAAATGGCTTGCCGCTTTTGATTTCTCTTGCTTGCCCTCTTCACAACTGTTCCTCCATACCATTCCCCACTGAAAGACTTGGCCGTTGCTGCCCCCTGATGGGTGAGCCTTGACACGTTTTATCCCCAGTCTTCTGGCCTCTGTGGCATGGAGCTAAATTGGAAGAGAGGGGTCCCAACTCTGCCTTTGTGGGCAGAAATTCAACAGGGGCAGCTTTTCGTATCACTGCCTCTCTTTGATGGGGGAAAGGAAGGCAGTTTTGTGAGGCATATCAGGTAGCAAGGCTGAAGGTGATGAAGAGTCATGGTCCTTCTATTGAGGTCCTTCTAGTATTATTCCTATTAGCCCTCCATGTAGGGGTGGGATATGACAGGGTTAACTACCGGTTTGGGATTTATGAGCTTCCCTACACGCTGGGAGCCGTGCGCCTGTAAATCGTCATCAGCACACTGCTGTGCAGAGAAGCAGCCTTTGAAACAGCCCTCTTTTCCTGCTTTTTTAACTGCAGCTGTGCCTCGTTTGGCAGCTGAAGTTGAAAAATCAGGAAAAAAAGATCAGGTAAGAGCCCAGATGGGCTGGTGGGCAAAAACATCAGCAGACATAGAACCGGTTCTATGTCTGCTGCTCTTCAGAGCTACTGGTTCTACAGAGGAGGACAAAACCGGTAGAAACCCACCCCTGCCTCCATGTGAGACTACTTGGAAACTGAAGCATAGAAGCTAATAGTAATAGCCAGGATTGGGATTAAAAAATCCTAGCAACCAGTTTGCTGGGTGGGCATGGCCATGGTGGGCGTGGCCTACTGGTACTTCTGGTAGGGCCGTTTTTCACATTCCCAAGGGTCCAGAGGCTTCCCTCGGGCTTCTAGGAGGGAAAAAAGGCCTCCCCTGGGCTCTGGAGGCCCTCTGGAAGTTGGAAACAGGCCTGTTTCCAGACTTCCGGTACTTCCAGAAGGCCCGTTTTCCCCCCTCCCAGAGCCTCCGCGCGAACCCTGCACTTACCTGCATTGAAAATGGGCCGCGTGAAGACTCCTGGTAGGGAAGGGTAAGGTGGGCAGGGCCAGCTGGTCAGTTCAAATACCTGGTTCACCTGAACTGATCGAATGCCACCCCTGGTAATAGCACTTAAACTTTTATACCACTTCATAGTGCTTTACAGCCCTCTCTAAGCAGTTTTACAGAGTCATAGTATTGCTCCCAACAATCTGGGTCCACACTTTACCAACCTTGGAAGGCTGAAATCAACCCTGTGGCAGTCAGAATCAAACTCCTGGCAGTGGGCAGAATTAGCCTGTAATACTGCTTTCTAACCAGCATGCCACCACAACACTATTACTCTTGTTATAAGGATATAGCAACAGAACATTGCCAGCTTGAATGTATTTTTATCTCCCCACTTTTTGTCATCATTACAAACTAGGGAGGATTCATGGATGAGGTGTTTTTTTCATATTACAGTTCTGGCCCAGACTCAGATTTCTTTTATCTGACCATTGTATTGATTGCATGTCTTCCTCCAGTTCCTCAAAGTTATTGCTTTATGCCCATAACAGTCCTGGTCTGTGGGAGGTATTCTTCCTGTATATTTCCCATAATTATCCAGATAGATGTTTTGGCTGAAGCATTGTGGGAAATGAAAATGGCAGTTAGATTCAACTGTCCAGTGGCCAAATTAGGAAGTAATCCTCTATTTGAAATGTTTTGAACTTCTCGATTTTCTCTATTTGCTCTTCTGCTTAGGGTATTTTCCTTTCATATGTATTAATTAGTATACAGTATATAAGCAAAACTTTTTGTGACCACTAGGTGAAAGCAAAAAAAACAGGGTAGATTTTTCCCTGTGTCCATTTGCTGCCATCTAGTGGCCATCTGGGTGCCTGCAGGCAAGGTTTCATGCTACCATGTCTAAAGATATAATCAAACTCACCACTCTTAACAATTCCTTTTTTAATTGTTTTAAAATGGAGTTTGAATAATTCTGGGAAATGGGCTTTGGGCAAGTAATTGGAGTTAGCAGCAACAGGGAAGAAGCCAGAAAATATCAAATAGAGAGAGTCAGGTCACTTCTATTGGGCAATTTTATTTGGTTTTTATGTATATAAATATCTCACCATTGTAATTCTAGATAATTCAAACAAAGATGCAAGATAGTAAAAACAAAACAAAACAAAAAGTAGCTGAAAACAAACTGTCAGCCTTATAAAGGCAAGATAAGAAATATGGACAGATAAGTTAATTCTATTTTATTGTAAAGTTAAATTAACAGAATCTTCTGTTAATGCCTGAAAGTACAATATTCCTGCTGTCTCCTTTATAGCCCAAGAATAGGGAGGGTCCCTCAACACGCTCTTGCTTCACCCATTATGCAGCTGTGGGCTATGCACCCTCTTATCTGATCTTTCCCTGGGCAACATTTCTTTGCCAGGTCTCCCAATGTCATTCCTACATACCATTAAATAAACCCAGCTCTAATCATAAGTATGAGAAATAGTGTCAGGGGTCACCTAACCTCCAAATCCCATCATTTGAGGGGACTTCCAACGTCTTCAAGGACTTCTGAAAAAAAATTTCCAGGAAGAATGATGACCTAGAACAGGGATCTCCAAACTTTGTAACTTGAAGACATTCAGTTCCCAGAATTTCTCCAATGGCTGGTTGAGGAATTCTGGGAGTTGAAGTTTTATAAGTCTTAAAATTGCTCGGTTTGAAAACTCATGATCTTGAGGAAAAGAAACTAAGACAGCCTGCTTCTTGGATCCTGCCTGATCCACAGATCGCAGAGCATGCTCACCCTGTCTCCAGAAGTTGTGAATGCTCCAACACTGGAAGTTTTAAAAAAGATATTGGATAATTATTTGTCTGAAGTGGTGTAGGGTTTCCTGCCTAAGCAGGGGGATGGACTAGAAGACCTCCAAGGTCTCTTCCAACTCTGTTATTCTATTCTGTTCTGTTCTATTCTAATTTCTATTCTGTGGATCTAATAGGGTGGGCAGAAAGAAAAGTCATCTATTTTGACCCCATATCAGGCAGGGCTTCAGAGGTGACAACCGATATTGTGAAAGTGTATCCGGAAATCTACAGGGAACCAGGACAGCACATGGGGCAGTGGTGTTACCTCAATGTACTGAGGTATACCCATAACTCATATAAATATATTTTAATAATCAGCTGGATTACTCCTATTACATTACATAGCTTTTGAAAATAAAACTAAAAATGTTCTGTCATTTGTTTTTTTGACAATCTACCACAAAATAACAGCAACAATGCAGATTCTGGTACCTGAGCTGTTTGGAATCCTACTTATATTAGGTTGAGTTGAACTGTGTTAAAGTGAAGAAACCACAGATGAAGAAAACCAAAGTCTGCAGGAAGTCTGGAAATGTATTTCATTTCCTCAAAATCACTTTGAGTGGTTTTTTTAACCTTTTAATCTGGATTGTTTTCAACGAATAGGTGCAACCATGAAATAGATGAATTGAACGAATCATGAATTCCCATTTAAAGTTTAACAATCGTTTCTATCTATTGGGCTTTCCTGGGTCTGGTATATTATCTCCCAGAGGAAATATATTTGTCAGATAAGGGAGAGTTATACCAAATGTATCTTGTAAATTAGCCAAAATTCATTGTTTATCTTTGGGAAGGTTTCAAAAAATCGTGTCAGAATTGTGCTGTAGCATGCACTTCTCAAAAGGATGCTACAACCAGAAGAATAGTTACATTTATTTTTATGTTCCTTTTGTCGGAATATGATTCCTCTCTAGTTTTCCATGTAAGCCCTTTGACCTTCAAGCAGAATGCAGGTAGTCGACTTATGACCACAATTGAGCCCAAATTTTCCATTGCTAAGAAGACAATTGAGTTCTGCCCCATTTTACGACTTTTCTTGTCACCGTTGTTAAGTGAATCACCGCAGTTAAGTTAGTAACACGGTTGTTAAGTGAATCTGGCTTTCCCATTGACTTTGCTTGTCAGAAGGTCGCAAAAGGGGATCATGTGATCCTGCAACACTGCAACCATGGTAAATACAGGTAGTCCTCGACTTACAGCCGTTCATTTCGTAACTGTTCAAAGTCACAATTGTTCTGAAAAAAGTGACTTACGACCGTTTTTCACACTTACGACCGTTGCAGCATCCCTATAGTTATGTGATCAAAATTCAGATGCTTGGCAACTGCTTCATATTTAGGACAGCTGTGGTGTCCCCTTTTGCGTCCTTCCGGTAAGCAAAATCAATGGGGAAGCCAGATTCATTTAACAACCATATCACTAACTTAACAAAAAGTAATTACAACAGTAGCAAGAAAAGTCGTAAAATGGGGAAAACTCTCTTAACAAATGTTTTACTTAAGCATAACATAAATTTAGGGCTCAATTGTGGTCGAGGACTATCTGTATTTATGACGGTTGCCAAGCCTCCAAATTTTGATCACGTGACCATGGGGATGCTGCAACAGTTGTAAGTGTGAAAAATGGTCATAAAGGACTTTTTTCTGTGCTGTTGTAACGTTGGTCACTAAACAAATAGTTATACGTCAAGGATTATTTGTAGACATTAGACTCAGATAAAACTTTTTTTATTTTAATTAAAGTTTTATTTGGGTTTTCACACACATAAAATACAAGTAAAACATCTTTTTTGAAAATAATCCCGGGTTACACTTCTTTATACAGACACAAACTGTTTCATGCTCATTTTTGTGTTCTATTCATATCTTATTACTATTTTGCATTTTCTATATAGTTTTTCCCCTCTTTTAATTTTCTCAATTTAATTTGATTATCTCCTCTCAATTCAAATCATTATATTTATACTTTTGTCTGTTCTGTTTCAATTTTATATTATCTTTTCTCATTAAACAAATTTTCTCCTGTAGTTACTAATTGGAGTATAACACCTTTATATCTTTTAATTTTATCCATTCAACTCTTATTTAAACTTTGATATATACTTTAAGGTTGTGACATTCAATATAATACATAATGCATAACTTCCAATCAAATTCTGCTTGGTACATTCTTATAATACACGCTATATTCTTAAAAAAAAGAATTATAAATATATGTAATTAAAACCCTCATTCCATTCCAATTCAGTTCTATCATTAATATTCATTAAAGTTCATTAAATGTTAATATTCATTAACATTTCTTTTCAATTAAATATCATACTTCCTTAAAGACACGTATAATCTCCATAATGAATTTTTCCCTTATTTCTCTTCACATATGTTTTATAAATCATTAAATATTCATTTTGTTACATTTATTTATTGACAGACATTCCACTAAATTACGATAACTATTTTATCAAACATTTTAATCATACATTGTTTCATATTTTCTGAAATTATTTCTATTTCTAATATAACAATACTATCTTATGTACCTTTGCAGAATCCCTTTTTCAATTAGATTTTCACCCATTATCTCTAAATAGGCCCTGTTTCTCTATATTTTGTTTCTGTCCTTTATAACTTCTTTTCCTTTCTTTCTTCCCTCTCTTCTTCTCCCTCCCCTTTTTACCCCTTGTCTCTCTACTTCTAATTCTCTCTTCTGCATTTCCTCTTCTGTTGCTTTCTGATTTTATACTTATTTTTCAATCTATTCTTTTTTGAGTTGTTTTTCTCAGTCTTAAACTTTCCATTCTCTTTCCCCCTTTCCTTCCTCCCCCACCTAAGATTACTTGTTCATTAAAGATGGCTTTTCTTTGTCCCAATCTTCTTGTTCTGCAGGCATTTCTTGTTGTTTCTCATAGTTCCAAATCTCCATTTCTAAGAAATGAAATACGAAGCCAAAAGAACCTCTCCCTTCTTGTGCATCTTCTTTGTACTTTTTAAGTTCCATATTCAGTTCTTCTAAGAGTGGAGCCATTTTAAACACTTTTAAACAACCACCCGATTGATTTTAGTCATTCAAATGCAGTAACCAAGAATCCAGAGATCACCAAGTAATCCAAATACTCCCAAGCTGTTTCTTCTTATTTCTTTTTTCACTTTCTCTTCCTGGGGTTTTACTATTTTGTTGCAATGTTTCAGTTAAGATGTATCTTTTAGAAGTCTTGTTGAGATTTTACTGTAAGTTTTTTTTAATTCCAGGCAGTCTCTTCCGTTCCAGATCCCGCCCTTTTATTCTTTTTCTCTCCTCTCCTGTTTTCAAAAGCTTTTAATTATCCAGAAATCTTTATTATCCCTTTGACTTTTTATTTTCAGCATTAAATGCCTATAAATGTCAAAGTGGATTTTTTTTCCAATTTCTTGCTTAAGTCTCTTAGCTGTCAGTATAGGAAGAGGAAAAAAGAAAACCAAATCCTTTCCCTTTTCTCTCTCCTTCGCTGCTTAGAAATCTTCTTTGGGAACAGTGTTATTTTTTAAAATAGTTTAAATTCCAGGGTACCTTATTTGTTGATTTGCTGTTTGACCCGGTCAACCAAAACTTTCTCTTATCTTCCTCCTGCACATTCTTTTCCGGTTGAGTTCTTCTTTATGGTGGCCATTTCTGACCACCGCTACAACCGCCTTCGGGAAAGGGAGTAATGGCCAGCTGAGGAGGAGAGATGCAGCTCTCCTCAACCCTGCAGGCAGTCTCCCCCTTCTTCACCACCTCTACAGGGTGGCTTAGCCCCAAAACCAGCCGGCTCGGGGTGCTCCAATGGCGAGCATGGATCGAAACCGCACAGAGTTGCGGTTTCGGTCTGTCGCCAAAGAAGCTCAAACCGGAAGCCCCAACTCAGATAAAACTCAGAGCTCCATCTAGATATTTGGGGGACCATTTTCTGTCCTGCGCTGGGTACACCTCTCTTTGACACAGCTTGTAGTAGCTTACACTCAGTAAGACAGATACACTGTGCAAGTTAAATAGTTTTTATTCCAGCAAGAGTTATAGCATAGTCAAACGGTCCATATGTCATACACTAAGTTCAGTCAGTCCGGGGGTTATTCAGTTTGCAAAGTCCAGTGTCTACCCATGTCTCCCCTGCACGCCCCGCCCCCCCAGTCACTCCTTAGGGTATTGCTTTCTTTTTTCCCCTCCCAACGATCAGCTGTTCCGATGATCAGCTGTGCCAGGATCCCCCTCGCTGTCCTACTGCTTCACCCAGGAGGCTTCCCTGAGGCCCAGGAGGCTAAAAAACGGAGTGCAGGGTGGTGGTGCAGCATGGTCTCCCCATTCCCCCCGTGCTCTGTATTTGGCCTCCTGGGCCTCAGGGAAGCCTCCTGGGAGCAAAAATGGCCTTCTAGGAGGCCAAAAAAAAAAAAAAAAAAGGAGCAAGGGGGAGGGGTGCTGAAAAAAAGAAAAGAAAGAAGAAGCCATGCCCACAGTTATATGGCCACGCCCACATAGCTATACACACAGAACCGGTAGTAAAAATATTTGCATCCCACCCTTGGGTTGATCATTTTACCCACAAACTAGAAGCCCCCTAATTCTGCAGGTTGGCATTAGAACTGGGAAAAGGCACTTGCACACCACAAATTAGCTTGTGCTGTAAACAGATGTGCATCTTGGGTGGAAAGCAATAAATATATGAAATAAGGATCGAAGGAGCTGTAGTTGATTGTTGAAATGATCATTCAGGAACACCATCAATCATGCTTTTGACTTCAAGGGTATTCAGGCAATGGTAGCAACAACCATTCTTAATTGTTTTTAATTGTCTTTATATTTAATGATCAATGCTGCCCACAGTCACCTGTTGATATGGGTGGCTATGAAATCCAATTAAAATGAATCACACTTAATTATGGCTTAATAAGATGTGTGAATTAGAGAATTATTAACTCTGGATAAAATATATTTTTAAAACTCTAATTTCAAGTCCAGCTCCCAATGACTAATACAGCCCTATCATTCATAGTGCAGATATGTTGTTTTGCCTGCCCAATTGACATGAGATTTCTTAGTGGTCTCCCATCCATGTAATAATAAGACCCAACTTTATGTAGCTTTTGGAGAGCAGACAGGAGTATTCAGGTACTCCCACTGAGATGAACTTTTAAACTTAAGATACTCTGAAACTAATTTCTGGTGATTTCATTCATACAACTATGAAGTTTTCTTGGCAACAGAAGAGATTGCATTGACTACTTAAAAGCAAATCAGTCTAGTAAATTATTTGTAAATTGCACCAGAAGAAGAAAAAAGGCAACTACACATTCTACTAAAATACTTTTATTACGATTATAAATTTAAGTTTTGCTCCATATACAATACATATATATATATATAATTAGAAAACCATATAGAAATAAATATTTCTTTAGCTAGGAACATACATCCTAGAGAAAAGAAACTCCACAACTGGAATTTTAGCTAGAAAAGAGAAAAGACAAAAATTCATAATGCTAATAGTCTTGGAGGAATTTATAAAGAACATAGCAAATATTAAAAGTAATGCAAAAAAGCACTTTAAAAAAAATCTCCCAACAGATGGTACAACCCTATGTAAGAACTCATCATTAAAACAGGATGATTTATTGAGTTAGAAACAATATCAGTGAATGGACAATAAACTGTCCACGTATTTCAACGCTGAGGACTAGTTTCTTAATATTCAGTATTATTTAGAGCAACATTTCTCAACCTCAACCAATTTAAGGTGGGTAAGACTTGGAATTTCCCAGCCAGCATGCTGGGAAATTTCCTATGCTGGCTGAGGAATTCTGGGAATTGAAGTCCACATATTTTTAAGTGGCTGACGATGAAAAACACCAATTCAGAGGGGAGAATGGACTCGTTTCAGAAAATCCAAACTTAAGCAAACTACTAAAAATCACTTTAGCAGGCTGGGTTTGCTCTGTATTTTAAAAGTCAACTGAACTGTATTTCCCCATTGGAGCCTAAAACCGAACACACAGTCGCACTTCTCATTTCCACATTCAGGAGGGATTGTGCATCAAAGTGACTATTGGGCTGCGTGTTTGCAACTCCACTTTCCAAATGGCCATCGCATCTCTCTTTGCTTTCCTGGACTCGCCAAGGAGAAAGATGTGCTTAGAATCAGCTGTCCAGCCTACAATCCAATCCTCTCCATGTTCCCTATGTGATTATGGGCGGGTTAGTTCCAGAGAAAGCCAAAATTTGAAGAAGTTCATTTAAAGAAATTGGCCAGTTTTACAGCCATGAAGGGTGCAATGGAAAACCTCGTGCTTTGAAAACACACCGTGCCATCTCTTTAGGGTTCTCATTAAATGGAAAAGAGATAGCTTATTAATATGTTCCAGGTGGGGAGAAGTTAAGTTGTCTACCACACAAGATTCATTTGTGATTTCAGAGCTTTTACATAGCTCTAAGATGTATGCAGGTAGTCCTTGACTTATGACTACTACTGGGACCAGAATATCCAAAGCTAAGCAAGGCAGTTATTAAATGCATTTGATCGCCTGCCAAATGCCTGAATTTTGATCACATGACTGTAGGGATGCTGCAAGAATTATAAAGTGAGGACCAGCCATAAATCACGTTTTTTCAGGACTATTTTAACTTTGAATAGTCATTAAACGAAATGGTTGTAAATGGATTGCCAGTAATTGATTCAATGGCCAGTAATTGATTCAATATATATATTCTTAATTGAAAGCCCATGTTTCCTAATCTTACTGATTTGAAGAGAGGCTTTTTTGGGGTTGTTAACTTTAAGCCTGGTTGGCTGTTAAGACACATTAACAGTTGGACAAAACACAGCCATGCACTGTGCTTATGGTTCAACAGCTAGAACCCCCTTTTAACCTGGTTACTAAATAAACCCATTTTCTCGGGCAGAACATACATGTAATAAGCTGACCCAAGCAAGCCAAATTTGCACAACAGGGTAAGATGCAAATGAACTAGCTAAAACTAAGCAAGTTTGAGTACATTGTCGAATGGTAAGCATTGGATTTGCAACTGACTAAGTAGCTAAAGATGCTGCGTGTTCATATCTGATATTTTGTGTGAACTCAGGAAAATGGATGGATTGATCCGAGCCATACTTCAGTCAAATATGGGGAGGGATATTGTGCGCCCTCCACATTTCCAGCCCTGCCACTGGTCAATGTGGAAAGAGAACCATTTTTCAGACGGGATATTTCTTAGTTAATAAGGCAATGTCCTTTTCACATCTGTTGACCCAGTCTTGGAAGAGATGGCAAATGTAGTAACCTGTGAGTTTCATAAAGAAGGTGTTGTCGGGTTCCAGAGGCTGAGCAGATACAACCGGACCTGGCACGATGCCCAGGGAAGACATAATTAATTTAAGGTTATTCTCCAGGCCCAGACAGTGCAGACGTGAAGAATCGAGCTGACGGTGTAATTCATCTTCCAGTGGATTCAGATCCATTTGCTGGCATTTCACACTGGCTAAGTACACCGGCAGGTTGGAGAAGGCACAGGTGTTCTGCTGAAGCCGCTCCTTGTCAGTGAGACCCAGCCAGTCTGAGGTAGACAGCGTTGGCAACGGGAGTCCTGGAAAGGGCTGAATGGGTGGGTTGAAATCCGGCTCACCAAAAGGTATCCCTTGATGATGCACCTAACACAGAGAGAAGCCACAGCATCAGTTCTTTGAAAAGTGGATCCCTGGATCTTCAGAAAATGATAGAATGCCTTCTCATGATGACTAAATTGCAAGTAGCCCTTGATTTACGACTGCAAGGAAGCCCAAAATTTATGTTACTAAGCGAGACAGTTGTTAAGTGAGTTTTGCTCCATTTTACGACCTTTCTTGTGTCAGAGCATATTCATGAACTGGAATAGAGCTTAGTAACAAGGTCAGCCAATGAGAGCTGAGTTGAGGGCTGAAACTTAAAGAGAGAATCTGGGCGTGTTTTATCTCTGTTCTGTGCTGAGCTCTAAAGTGAAAGAGAAACTAACTTGCTTGCTTGCTGAAAACCAGAGCTCTGCTCTGAACCTGTAACAAGTCTGCTTCTGTTTGAGTTTGCTTCATGTTGGAGAAACCTACAACTGATTTGTAAAATTTACTTTATGTGTTTATAAAGAAGTTAAATGAAGCCTCAGCCATCTGTGTTTACTTTTCTGGTGCTGAATTTACCCTGCAATACTCTGAACATCTTGCCACAGCTGTGAATCACTGCCGTTGATAAATTAGGAACCCGGTTGTTAAGTGAATCTGGCCTCCCTGTTAACTTTGCTAGTTAGAAGTTTGCAAAAAGTGATCACATGACCCCAAGGAAATCATTATAAAAACACGCCAATTTCAAAGTGTCCTAATTTTGATCATGTGACCATGGGGATGCTGTGACATTCCTAAGTGTGGAAACAGTCATAATGTCACTTTTTTCAGAGCCATTGTAGAAGAAAATACAGTTCATTATATTACACATTTTGAGATGCTGAAAACCTAAGAATCATTAATAAGCTGTCTTCATGCACCTGCTATGGTATTACAGCTTTTACTTGGCTTTGTTTAAGTAAAGCATTTGTTTTGAGAAAAATGCCCAAGTCCTTCATTCAGCAGATTCAAATAATTATTGGCTGCTAGCCCCTCCAGCAGCCAAATCAGAGGCAGAGGCGGTGTGGGAGGTGGCGGCGTGGGCATCAGCATCAGGGCAACCTGAGAGCTCGGAGAGGGAAGAGGGAATGGACCTGCCAGAGAGACAGAGGCAGAGCCTGGGCTGTCCATCAGCCGTCAGGTGGAGAGTCAACAGCCCCCAGGTCTGGAGGTGACTGATGAGGAAGTGGAGAAACAGCTGGGTCCAGTGCCTGATGCGCAGATGCACAGAAGGGAGGGGAGAGGAGAGGAGAGCAATGGAAATATTTGGCCCGATCCTTGGGATGTAAGAGCCAACACTGCTAGTGAAGCCCCACCCTAGCTCTGGAGATAAAAGGCAGGGGACGGAGATGAATAAATGTGGCAGACAACCACAGGCAGACCTGTTAGCCTGTGGTGAGAGAGGAACTTTTTGCTGGCGCTTCTAATAAAGGAATCACTGATTTAACTACAGAGGGTTTGTTGTGTTCGGGGAGCTGGGTCCAAACAATTATCAATTTGCATTGATTAAAGTCCCTTCTTCTTTTCTATCCTGGATGTTTTGTAAATAAAATAAAATAAAATAAACACACACACACACACACACACACACCCCATAGACAGAGCCCCACACCTTCCATTAATTTCTTCCACTTATATTTAGGACTTACATAGTTTGACAGCAGCTGTCCTGAGCTAATTTGCATGCTGAGGATGAGATTGTGTGTCCTTTCAATCTCTATGGCTATTTCTTGCTGGGTGCGAGAGCATCCAGAGCACATTGGCAAATCCACTGTAGAAAGAAGCAAGAAAAATGTTAGACCCAACAACTAGTAACTAAAGATTCAAATACCTGTATTAATAATACTATCCATGTTGTCCTTTTTTTTTTTTGCAAGCCACAGAACCTAAACGACAACCATGGTGGGTGGAGAGAGTTAAGAGAGAGAAAAAGGAAATCAATTCATCTTAACTAATAATTCAAATTTTAGGATACAGCATCAGAAGTGAGCAAGAATGGAAAGTACTATACAGCAGTGTTTCTCAAGCTTAGCCATTCTTAGATGTATGAACTTCAAATCCCACCTAGCACACCGGCTGGGGAATTCTGGGAATTGAAGTCCAGACATACTAAAGTTGCCAAGGTTGATAAGCATTTCTATTCAGGACAGGTAGTCCTCCACTTACAACAGTTCATTTAGTGACTGTTCAAAATTACGGCACTGAAAAAAGTGAATTATCGTTTTTCACACTTACAACTGTTGTACCATCCTTGTGGTCACATGATCAGAATTCAGACGTTTGGCAACTGACTCCTATTTATGACAGTTGCAGTGTCCTGGGGTCATGTGGTCCCCTTTTGCGACCTTCTGACAATCAAAGTCAATGCGGCCACTGTGTCACCAACTTAGTTGCAGTGATTCATTTAAAAACTCTGGCATGAAAGTTCATAAAATGGGGCAAAATTCACTTAACAAATGTTTCACTTAGCAACAAAAATGGGCTCCATTGTAGTCATAAGTCAAGGACTACCTGTATCTACCTATAAGATCAATGGCACTTATCCTTCAATGGCACCTATCCTGTGGAAGCTCATCTTAGGTTGTTTCAAAAACAGACACAGTTGGATGCCTACTATTCACAGTTCCAAAAAACCAACAACCTTACAAGTCCCTTAAAAAAAGAAGACAAAAAGGACAGTAATTATTGAAGATGCCTGAAATTAGTTTGAGGTTTGAAGGATTTTCCAGAGATAGCATATATGGAATTGTGAAGTAATGCAATTATGCTGAAGCTGTCAGTCCCAAAAATCACTGAGGCGGATTTCTGGGGAACCGCAGCTGTCATTAAATCAAGATCTCTATCACCCGTTCTCAGGGCAGCATTCAAAAATAAAATGTAAAAATAAAATGCAGCCAAGTAGAAAATTCCTGGCCTTTTGCATGGCTGTGTTTTCAAAAGAAACTCTAAAAGCTTTTTGTTTTGTTTTCTTGCTAAGAGATTTGTTATTCTGTGCCACATAGACGTAGCTGTCCAATAAACTCTTTAAAAAACAGAGTTTGTTCTTCTGGCTTGGAATGTACCCTCCTTCCCATGACCTGTGCACATCTTAGACACACCTGTAGATTTCAACACATTTTTTTGTCTTTTAACTTCTGTATATGTGTTCAAGGAAAAGGCCTTTGAAACTGCAGGGTTATTAGGAAGACCAGGAATGATTGTCAAAGCATGTTGAAGTTTCTGACACTTGCTAAATACAGAATGGAGGGAACTCCTTAATTGACTCCCGGATATCCTATAGCTGCTATCATCTGGTCCAGAAGCTTCTACAATAGTATGGAGAAGGAACTTCTGTTGATAGCATGCTGAGGACCAACCTTTGAATGCGTGCAAAAACCAAATCCCAGCTCATTCATCGCTTTGTGTGCAGAACATGGGAAAAAACTCTGAAGCTATGCTATGAAGTTTCATCATTTTCTTTTATCTCTCAGTGGGAAAACAGAAGAGGTTGAAAGAGTATCACATGGATCCTATTAATGCATGGCCATTGGCTATTTTTGAGCTTTGGATGGATGGACAAGAACATTCATTGTTCCAGACAGCAAGGCCATTACATTATCTGGAGGACCAAGTTGGAAAAAGCTGACGTGTACAAACAGCAAAAACCACGATACTTCCTTCTTAATCTAAGTCTCCCACTGAGATAATTTCTATGCAAATTATTTTATCTAACAAAGGCAAAATTGTGCCAAGATCCTAATCTTTCCTAGAATGTCTTCCTTTTAAGTTCCTTCAACTTAATTCAACTAGATTGCCAACTTCAAGACAGCCTTATGCAGTTTGGAAAAGGGTCAGGATCATCAATTACTGATGGTAACTTCAAAGCTGAACGAACCTGGTGACAACTTTTCAAATTAACACATTTTATTAAGGTCATAAGCTGTTGGGAGCCACAGGTCTTTTCATCAGCCAGCAATATAATGGCTGCATATGTTTTTCCTAGTTACCTCGGGGAAGACATTTGTGGGATTGAATGGTAAAACTTTTTCTATAACTTTGTAAAAATGTTGTCCATTCTATCTACCCTAATCCTTTCCTATGATCTCTGGTTTCTCTGTTAGAAAAAGACACCTCAGACCAGAGTTTCTCAATCTTGGCAGCTTTAAGATGGGTGAAATTCAACTCCCAGAATTCCCCATCCATGTGGCTGGAGAATTGTGAGAGTTGAAGTCTACCAATCTTAAAACTTGCAAGGTTGAGAAACACTGCCTAAGACAATCAAGACACAGAAGGCTTAAAAGTTGGGAATCATGAACTTTTTAGAAGAGTTAGAACTGCAATTCCAGAATTCCTGGCAGGTGTGGAATTCTGGGAATTATAGTGCCAGTATATTTGGAAAGTGCCTGGTTGAAGAAAGCTGAGACAACAGGTTATAAAAGCAGAGAATGGAATGAAGACTAAAGAAAAAATGAGGATGGTTGCCAAAGGTTTCAAATCAGGACAGAGAAGAAAAATCTATCCATAGTTTTTAACTGTTACTAAATGGAGCTTCTATACTTAAAAGCACTGTATCTGACTGGCAGACTGCACGAAGACATAGAAAACAAGACCAGGGAGGTATATTTGGTTGGATGAAGGAAAAACCTACATTTGCTCAATTGCTCTGGTGTTTTATCTGGAAATACCAAATTTTCTCCCTGACTATTCTAAATGCAAATTATATATTTTAGTGCCAGGCATTCTAACTGCCAAGCAGTAAATGTCTTTTAAAATTACCATCCAAGATCAATAATTAACTGCACCTTCAAGTTCAAGGTGTGAGGTCATCAGAGTCTTTACATCTCTTGATCTGCAGGATGGGGGTGGCGGAGGCAGAAAGGAAGAAGGAAAGAGAGCAGAACATTCCAGAGGTTTTACAATGAAGGAAATAAATTAGACAGAGAACATGAAGAACCAAAGGGGGTGGAGCAAACTATATATGCTTAACATGCAGATAGGAAAAAAAATCTGTCCAAAAGAATAAAACTAAACCGAAGATTTTCCCACATCAAATGTATTGGCCCAGGAGTCCATCATCCCCAGCTGGCTTTGGACACACTGACCAAATGTTGTGAGGTTGCAGTTCAGTACTAATCAGAGGCAACATGTTAGGAAAACTGCTACTGAGGGAGAAGAATTTTCAAAGGCTGAGCTTATACAAATCTATCTTCATTGGTTGTGTGAACCAGGCAATGGGAATTAACATGTCATGTGAATTCATAGAAGTTGGGTCGTTCAGTCTTAATTTACTCAGCTGATCCTGAGGAAACCTGAAACAGTACTAGTCCATATATAAAAGTCTAGTGGAAAGAATAAGAGAGATACTTTGTTCACCCAACTTCTTAAACCATGGTCTGCTTCACAGGTCTTCCTGAACCAGCTGCCACCAACTGGGTTTGGACCTCACTTGAAAACATAAGCGCAAATTTACAGAAACTAAGCAAGTAAACCTATCATTTGGATCAATGATGCTGTGTGCATCCAGATGATTATGACTATTTCTCATTTCATAGTCATGCAACACTATCAAAGTTCAGAATTCTTAGGAGATTCTGGTTCCCAAGAATGATGCAAATTTTACCATTAGCAAAAAGTTATAAATCATTTGCAGAGAAAGTTTTCTTTTTTTAAGCTATGAGTTATAAAATTTTCCAGCAACAGTTCTAGGATTTGAATGCCATTGCCTAGAGCCCTGCAAATTAGCAAATCTTAAACTTTTATTACAGCTGGGAAATGTAAGTAATAGGTCCCCTAAGGTAATTCATTAATAATCATGACATTAGGGAGATAATTGAACCTTGAGACTCTTGTCACACTATTGATCTGCTTCACAGCTGCTAAATTATAGTTTGTTTGAGTAAACCATAAATGGTGTGGGTCTCCTCTAAATAAACTCTTGCTCCTGGTTAACAAAATGTTAAGCACAAATTTAACAAGAAGGCTTTGCAGCTTAGTAATATGTGTGAATGCAGCCTTGGCGTTACATGAGCAGTTCTGAGTGATGCATATGCCAAACATGATAATCTTACATGCATGAAATATATTTCAACCAAAAAGCAGCCTGGCCATCTTCCTGTGGACACTTGTGTCTCACTGACCTTAGATTCATCCCACCAGCAAAAGATCATTTATAACAGCCATAATCCTTAACAGTATTTGGAGCTTTGCTATTTTCAAGAAGTGACTGCATGCACTGACCTGCTTGCAGGAAAGGTAGTGGTTTAACCAATGAAGTCCCTCCCTCTGCTTCCTAAATAACTTTCAGAGAGAATCCAAAGCACAGGTCTCTTGCCTTTTACAAAAAGCAAATCTAATACCTCCCCCCCACCCCCAACAATTGGTAATTGTGAAACGGGAGAGGGAGAGGAAAGGAAATGGCTCAATTACCACGACTTTGTAAAGAGAAATGTGGATGGCTACTTGCTGCCTCTACCATGCAAACTAGGCTGTGTGGCTTTGTTGACAGTCCAATAAGTGGAAAATGCAAGCAATAGGGTCAGCTGGGAACGCACGCTTCATTTGTGAATTCGGCCACCGAGGTGACAGAAGGGTCCAATGCAGTCTCCAGTTATATACCCCAAGAATCTCCTTTTCGGTGAGATGGGAGGCATGATCAGCCAATCAATCACTCCCCGCTAGCCTGCCAATCACTCCCTTCAGCCTGCCAGCTGAACAGGGAACTAAACCGGCCGATAGGGAAAACTTCGCCTGAGAAGGACCCAGCTGCCCCTCCGCTGCTGCCCGTCCTGCTCCGCTTTCAGCCGCTTCGCTGCCTGGGATCCGATTCGACCTTCGCTGCTCAACCCGAGCCTTTGGGATCGCGCCAAGCCGGCGTCGGTGGCAGTGGCTGGGACACGCACGATGTCTCCTCCCCCCCCACCACCACACACACCTTGGAGAGGTTGTTTCTTCTGACTTTGTTAGGCGAGCTGCCTACCGCCGGTAAGGCACGAAATGGAAGCGCTCCTGAATCGCGCTGAAACAGCGGTGGATAAACACGAGGTGGTTTTCAAATCCTTTTTAACCGAACCCCTCCCCCGTCCCGCTTTGTGGGGGAAACTTGGGAGACTCTGAGGAAACTTTGGGAAAGCGCTTGCTTCCTCTCGCTCTCCCCGCCCCACACCCCGGTTTTTGAGGACTTTTGCCGTACCTGGCAGCACTTCCATCCTGCGACCCTCCCCGGCGCCGATTCCCGCCACTTTGTGGCTCGCCCCGTCCCTCACCGGACCTTTTATAGCCGCTGACCACGCCCCCTGTCCTCACGCCGGCCCGGGACTTGAGGATTCCAACAGGCTGAGGTCACCTACAGCCTGCCTCCTGCTGGGTCCGGAATCTGCACCGGCGGCTGCCCTTTCATCTCTCCCCACCCTCACCCTCACCCACCCACACACCTGCTTTGGGCAGGAATGTGCGGCTTGCTTAGCCGATGGAGAAGGGGCGCCCTGGATAGATCTAGGAAGGAAGAGGAAGGCGGGTGGGGCAGCTTTCCCAGGAGAGAAAGGAAGTAGTTGGTTTTATGGAGTGGTTAAAAATTTAACACATAACGCCCAGTCGTTTGCGCTGTTTCCAGGAACGCACTCTCTAAAAAAAAAGAGAGAGAAAAAACCGTATAGGGTGCAATCGAATAAAAAGCACCGCATAAACGAGAAAGCAACGCAGCCGCCTTTGAAAAACGGGGACAGCCTGATTCAAATATAATGAAAAGCCCATTTAGAAAACCGAGGGAAATACAGAAAGGTCTTTGATTCGGGGGGGAATCAGCCTCTTTGGAGGGGAAGATGTTCCCTAAATAGGATCTCACACACACACACCCCCGAAAAAGCTTTGAGGGGCTCCAAAATTGTGGGACTACACGGAAGAGACTGTATTTCGTTAGTGAACTGAAAATGACTGTGGATTTAAGATAATTCAGAGAGAAAGAGAAAAAGGAGAGGAGGAGGAGGAGAAGTAGTAGAAGAAAATGAGATAGAAGAAAACATAGAAGAAGACATAGAAGAGGAACAAGATGTAGAAGAGGAGGAAGAAGAAGGAGAAGACATAGAAGGAGAAGAAAAGGAAGAAGAAGAGGAAGAAGAGGAAGAGGAAGAGGAAGAGGAAGAGGAAGAGGAAGAAGAAGAAGAAGAAGAAGAAGAAGAAGAAGAAGAAGAAGAAGAAGAAGAAGAAGAAGAAGAAGAAGAAGAAGAAGAAGAAGAATTACAGTATATTATTGCAAAACTATGACAACAAATGTATTTCATCATTTTCTTAGGGAGAAAAAGTTAGTCTTTTAGGTAAATTGAATTGTTCTGGGTTGGTGAGAATAAAAAAAGAAAGATGGTAATATATTTTTGTCTCTTGTGATAGTATTCTTTTATCTGTTTTTCCAATGCTAAAATTAGAAACGGAAACTGCAGGGAAAAAAAGATAAGCTGGGTGGTTTAAACTTGGATGGGAAAACACCAAGAAGTCATGAGATACCGGGAAGTCATAAAAAAATAAATTCTTGTTCAGAACTTTATCTAAATGTGTCTATGCTGTCACCTTAACTGAACTCAGAAGCCTTGATAATAAAATTTTCTTTTTATATTGTACTCACATCCTGCCTTTCAGCCACATTGCAAAAGGGATGTGGGACCAATGAATCACTGTATGAAAACAAGATAAAATTGCTAATTCTAATCAATAACTCTTTACTGTGAAGGGAAAGGGGACCACAAAAAGCCATTCAAGGTTTTAAAAACAGCATATTTTAACGGCAGGAGGTTTTCCTAGATTGCAGCCCATTTCATTAGATGCAGGAATGTAGAATGTTATGCCCCAATAAATTCAAATGCCTTTGAAATGCCACAATATGTTTTTATGTGGTTCACCTGTCATGCCAATGCCTTAGTCATGCCAAATTGCATTAAATTGGGTTTCACATAGCAAACTAGATAAAGCCAAAATAAATAAATCATCTACTTGCTTATGCCTGATGTCATCCGTGAATCTGTTCAATGATGGAGTGTGAGCCTAGCCATTATGGTCACCCCATATTTCTCTTACTGTATAGACCCATATTTCTCAACCTAGGCAACTTGAAGACATGTAGACTTCAACTCCCAGAATTCCCCAAGTTGGAGAATTCTGGGCGTTGAAGTCTACGTATTTTCAAATTCCCACTGTTGAGATCAGTATGGACACTCAATGAGAGCTGCAAACGTTATGCTATATAAAAGAGCAAACAGACTAACCCCAGGGAAACAGTTCTAAGAAATGAATTCTTTCATTTAATTTAAATTTAATTTACTTGCATTAAAACATGAAGAATTTAGCCATGCTACTGGGCACACTTCAGATTTGAGGGTCAAAATATGCATGAAGGCACAGAAGGAGTACACCCATCTGCAAGTCTTTGTATCACATGCTTCTTTCCCTTGGGCAACTGTTCACCCTCCAAAGTTGGACTATATCATAAACTAGCTTGATACCCATGCTTAGCTACAAAACTATGTGGTTGGGCTTAGTTTTTGGGGATGAAAATAAGGGGGGAAAATTATGCCTCTGCCTTCCAGGGTCCATCGGTATTCATCTGGCTAGCATCCTGTCAGTGTGTGAGAGAGTTGAGGGCTGTTTGGAAACTGAAACAGTATTTGCTGTGTGAGTAAGAAGGAGACAGCAAGGAGACTGAACGTGGCTTAGCTTAACTGTTCTGTACTAAAGCTGGTTGCTGCTGTGAAAATAGAACTGAAACTCCTCTCCTCTGCTTGTGTTTTACATTTGGAACAGATTTCTTTTCAGGTGGGGAGGGGGAATAGAACTCCTTAGCATCAGGTCATGTTAATAATAATATATGAAATACTAATGCTCTGGTGGTCATTTCAAAAAATCCTTTCTTAGTGAGCATCTAGAAGCCAAGAGGAACATATGTACCAAATTTCAAGTTTGTAGGCTTTACAGTTCTGGAGATTTTGTGATGATGCATGAGTAGTATTTCACTTTTATATATAGAGAAGATACCGGTAGTTGTTGACTTATGACCACAATTTATGTTGCTAACTGAGAAATTTATTAAGTGAGTTTTGCTCCATTTGACCTCAGGACACTGCAATGGTCATAAGTATGAAACAGTTGTCATGGGAGTGCTGCAAAGGTTGTAACTGTGAAGAATGGTCACGAGTCACTTTTTCAGTGCCATTGTAACTTCTAATGGTCACTAAATGGATTGTTGTAAATTGAGGACTATCTGAACAAGCAAATAAATGAACACATATACAAATCTCAGGCTGCCTTAAGGAGCTGCAGACGGGCAGGTAAAGATGGAAGCATCTTCCTTCCTCTGAATCTTTAGCTGATTGGTTTCTATTGAAGCATCATTTGGAAGTTCGTAATTTACCTTTTCCCCCAGCACAGCTCCGGATCAGCCTTTCAAGAGATATCTTGTGCTGATAGCATGAGTGATGGTACTTTGGAAGAAGGTCAAGGACAATCAAGACACCTACTTGGGAGATTTTTATGTGTCATATCTTGCATAATCCTAAAATGGTCTGACTGAGATTGGCATATGTGGACCTGATTGGGGTAGATTGCAAGGGTGATACAGAAATATAATTTTATGTCATTTTATTCTATTTTACATATTTATGTATTAAATTATTGTATTTAATCCTATAACTATTCTATTTTACCCTACTCTCATTTTAAATTGTTTGTTTAGAACAGGGGTCGCAAACCTTTTGGACCTCAGGGACCACTAAATTCATAATTTTAGATCCCAGGGACCACTAACTGGTTCTGTGGGCGTGGCCTAATTTGTGGGTGTGGCTTGGTGGTCATGTGACTGGCTGGGCATGGCTTGTATGTAAATATTATAAATATTTATATAAATATTGATTTTTTTTAAATAAAAAAGAGCAACTTTTACCCAAAATCAGACAGAGCAGGCAGATTGAGTTGCTCACAGAATCACAGATTCATTCAGTGATCTATCTATCTGCCATCGGCTAGCTCAGTCTCTCAAATTTGCTTGTGGTGAGTCTGCACTGAATTTGCTTGCAAGCAAACCTTCAGTCCTAAGGGAGATTCGGCTGTGCTTAGCTAGAAAGCAAGAAATCCAACCATTTCCTGCTTCCTAGCTAATCTAAATCTCCTGGCACAGCAGAACAGATGATGGTTGGAAAAAGGAAAAATAGCAACTTAGCAGACAAATTTGCCAGGTAAGGAGTAAGTGGGCATGGAGGGTTCCCGCGGGCCATGTGGGCTGAGCAGCCTTGTGTTTCTGCACAGCCTGGATTAATTGCTTTGTGGGGGTGTTCTGGGGGTGAGATTTCTCTGCCGCCCACCAAAATTTTCTCAAGGCCCACCGGTTGGCGACCGCTGGTTTAGAATGTTATTGGTAATGTGTGTTTGAACCTGTAGCCTATAGGCTAATCAATCCAATAAAAATGTGATCACCCAATGATCTTCTTGAGGACCTAGCACAGTCTCAGTGGGGCTTCAGAGCTGAATCGAAAGATGCCAATGTCACCCCACAAGAAGGGAACACATGCTGTGGATTCACTTTTGATCTCATTGTCCAGGAAACATTCTAAATCCCTATTTCTCTGTTATTTCCAAGAGAACTATCTGAGTGATGTATTTCAAAGCAATTAAGTTTGAATGGCCTGGATCAGATAACTGGATCATGGTAATATTGTATTCAGCCAGTTGGTTTTTTAAGGCTTATCCCCAAATGGGGGATTAGATATAGAAGTAGACATTCACTTACAACCAAAATTGACCCCAAAATTTCTGTTGCAAAGCAAGGAAGTTATTAAATGAGTTGTGCCTCATTTTACGACCTTTTTTGCTACGGTTATGTGAATCACTGCAGTTGTTAAATGAATCGTGCAGTTAGTAAATGGACCTGGTTTCGCCCATTGACGTTGCTTGTCAGAAGCCAGCTATAAAGGTTACAAATGATGAGCACATGAGCCTGGTATAGCGCAACTGTCATAAGTACATGCCAGTTGCCAAGCACCTGAATTTTGATCATGTGAATAGGGGAGTGTTGTAACAGTTGTGTGAAAAATGGTCTTAAGTCACTTTTTTCAGGACCATTGTAATTTCAAATGGTCACTAAAGTAATGGATGCAAGTGGAGGATTACCTTTATCTTTGGTTTCTTGGTGAAAATTGTTTTATTATATTGTTACATTGAAAAAAGTTCTGAGAAGATGTTTAATCAGGAAACAAAAGTGAAATACTGAAACTATTTCTATTGTTTCTTTACTGAGCAATATGTTTGTTTTAGATAAGGCCACCATTCTTCTTATAAAAGAGTAACACAGCTATCAAATTTGTACAGTGTTGTATGCATTCAATTTATACGTAATAAAAGCATAAAAAAATATTCAAGCTTCTAGTCCAAGTCATTTCCCTTTATGGAAATATCACCTCTTAGCATTTGAGAATCTCTCAACAATAATAGGGATACTTTTATCATGAACTCTCCAGATCTTCTAGGCTGAAGAAATAGGGATAGTCATTCAGATGGATGTCCTTGGGAAGGTAAAAAAATAAAAGATTGCAACCACAGCTTTGTGATCTAAGCCCCATCCCCCCTTTAAAAATATGTGTGAGATTCCCATAGGTGGTTTACAATATGCTGTAGAGATGTTAATTCTATGGCACAAGATAAGAAGGATCAAGCCCAAATGGAAGCAGTGATAAATGACATGCTGTAGATGTGATTGTTATTTTTGTTCAGTCACTAAGTCATGTCTGACTCTTTGTGACCCAATGGACCATAGCAGGCCAGGGCTCCCTCTCCTCCATGGTCTCCCAGATTTTGACCAAATTCACGTTCATCGCATGGATGACACTATTTAACCATCTCATCTTTTGCCCTTCCCTTCTTTTGCCTTCTGTCTTTCCCAAAAGCAGGGTCTTTTCCAAGAAGTCCTCTCTCTTCTCATTTAGGTAGCCAAACTATTTGAGCTTCAGCTTCAGTATCTGTCCTTCCAAAGAACAGTCTGAGTTGGATTTCCTTTAGGATTGACTGATTTGGTATCATTGCAGTCCAAGAGACTTTCAAGAATCTTCTTCAGGACCACAATTTGAATGCATCAATCAATTTGAGGGGCTGCCACAGAGAGAAGGAGATCAAGCTATTTTCCAAAGCACCTGAAGGCCAGACAAGGAATAATGGATGGAAGCTGATCAAGGAGAGATTCAACCTGGAAATAAGGAGAAATTTTCTGTCAGTGAGGCCATTCAACCAGTGGAAAGGCTTGCCTTCAGAAGTTGTGGGAGCTTCATCACTCGAAGCTTTCAAGAAGAAACTAGACTGCCATCTGTCAAAAATGGTTTGGGTTTGCTTGGGCAGGGAGTTGGACTAGTCACTACATGACCTTCAAGGACCCTTCCAACTCTGTTAATCTGTATCTGTAATTCTTCGGTGCTCAACCTTCCTTATGGTCCAACTCTCATAGCCGTGTATTACTGTTGGGAAAACCGTAGCTTTGACAATATGGACCTTTGTCAGCAAGGTGATGTTTTTAGTGTGGTTAGCTGGCAGCAGGTGCGGATGGCTGAGGAGAGCAAGGACTCAGATGAGGGACCAGGACCATTAGGGGGTGGACTGCTGCCTTCAGAGATTGTGGGGGCTGGCAGCAGTGATGAGGAGGTTCCTGAGGAGCCTGTGCCAAGTGCGCGTGCGCACAGGATTGCTCATAGGAAAGAGCAGTTACAACAGCACAGGCGACTTGAGAGTAAGGCTGCAAAGTAAGGCTGCAAGAGGATAAAAGCCAGCTGTATAATGAACGTTCTTTGCAGAAGGCAAAGATGTTTTGAAACTCCAGTGGATGTTCCAGTATCCCGAGCTTGTATTTGAAGATTCTTGTATTGCAAATTATTTGTTGTCTGTTATCTTTTGGCAAGTCTTGCACAGTTTGGCAAGGCTTGTGCTTATCCCAGTTAATTATTTGTAAAAGCATTACAAGGTTTCTGTTCCTTTTGGATTGTGTTTGATTTGTTGGAAAAGGATGTGGGTCAGAACAAGTATGCTGTCTAGTTATATGTGATAGTTTTGCTATTTCAACATTTACATTATGTTGATCTTTTCTTTGCTTTCTTGTCTATGACTGTAGTCAAGTTTTGTGACCGTGGTTTTCTTTAGAAAGTTCACCCAAACCTACCCTGATTATTCCAGTGAAGGAATTATCAGGTTGTGTTTTTGGGTATGTCTTAAAGAATACCTTCCTGTCAGTGGTGGGATTCAAATTTTTTTTACTACCGGTCCTGTGGGCATGGCTTGGTGGGTGTGGCATGGTTGGTGAGCGTGGCTTGGTGGCTGTGGCAGGGGAAGGACATTGCAAAATTTCCATTCCCTCCCCACCCCACTAGCCTGCTTTCCAGCTCCGTTCTCCTGTGCAAGGCAACCAAAGAAGACCCAGCCAATCAGCAGGGACTTGGGAAGCAGAGAATAGATGGGGATGGGACCAGTCAGAGGTGGTATTTGCCGGTTCTCTGAACTGCTCAAAATTTCTGCTACCGGTTCTCCAGAACTGGTCAGAAGCTGCTGAATACCACCTCTGCTTCCTATGCCAACTAGGGAAGATCTAAAATTTAAATTTCTAACTTCTAACACTTAATAATGAATTCAACTTTGTGACAATTCTGCTGGCTAATTAACACTATTCCAATTGGTTTCTAATTTGGTAATACAAAGAAGATTGTGTTTCCTTCAGTTTCCGCTCCTTCTTTGATAAGGAGACTCATTTATTCTTATCAGGGCCAGAGACAGCTTTGATTGCAATTGTATTTTCAAAACACGCAGAAACCCTCAGGGCACAACCATAATGATGCCTTTGTCCCCGCCAGTAATCTCTTTTCCGTTTAGCAAAATAACTGGATGACCAGTGCCATCTCCTGCCAATTAATCCAGAAAAGTTTTGTTCTGAGTGAAAAAGGGATGATTCCAAAGGAAGAACACAAGGGAGTGGAGATCAAAGCCAGGCTCCCAAGTCATGTTAAACCCTAAAAACAGTTTTGCAAATGCAGTGGCTACATCATGAATCTGCAAAAAAAAAAAAGGGGGATGAGTTTCAGTGGTGGTATTCTACCGGTTTGGCCCAGTTCTACTGAGCCGGTAGCACCGATGAGCATCGGACCGGCCTGCCTGGGCTCCCATGCTCACCTTTATTCCCTGCTTTTGAAGCACAGCTGCTTTGCACGGCACAGCAGAGTGTCGCACGGCAGCTGCTGAAGCGACAGGAGAGTGCAGGCTTGAAGGAGGTGAGTCAGAAAGCCTCTGTGCCTGTGCAAAGTGCGCATTTGGCATGCGCATGCACGCAAAATGTGTGCATGTGCACAAAGTGCGCCCACCAAGCTATGCCCACCGAGCTGATGGTAAAAATCTTTGAAATCCCACCACTGATGAGTTCACACACTATGCTGATCCACAAACTACCCAACTTGGCCAAGCCTAACATATTGTCAGAACCCAGTTTAATGTAATCTTGCATATATCTGCTCTGATGTACCTTTCACACATTCAGAGGGACAAGTAAGAATTGTCTAAGAGTTATCTAAGAGTTTAGCTGTGTTTATTTTGACCCAAAGACTGTCTCAAATTGGGGATTTCAGCATCACATTCAATTTTTCTTTCTCCCTTAGATATATAGGTAGTCCTCAACTTACAACAGTTCTCTTAGCTACAATGGCACTGAAAAAAAGTGACTTGTGACCGCTTTTCACACTTATGATCACTGAAACATCCCCATGGACACGTGATCAAAATTCAGATGCTTGGCTAGTGACTCACATTTATGACAGTGGCAGGGTCCCTGGGTCATGTGATCCCCTTTTGCGACCTTCTGACAAGCAAAGTCAATGGGGAAACCAGATTCACTTTACAACTGTGTTACTAATTTAACAACGGCAGGGATTCACTTAATGAACATGGCAAGAAAAGTTGTAAAGTGGGGCAAAACTCACGTAACAAATTTCTCAGTTAGCAATATAAATGTTGGGCTCAATTGTGGTCATAAGCTGAGGACTACCTGTAGTAAGCAGTTGATCTGAATCTTATAGTAAAAGCCTAGGGCTAGGAAGCAGGGAGAATCCCACAAAAGAAACTACTTAAGTCTGTGGTGCAAAAAGGACCTCATGTATCCATCCTTTGTGGTCCTCAGAGTACTTCAACAGAGAAGGGGGGAAATGGGACCCTATGTCCCATTTTTTTGGAACTTGGAAAGCTTTACAAGACAAAATACTCAATCTCAGGTGAGCAAGGCATCAACTTAGCCGATTAAAAGTCCTCAAGTACAGCTAGTCCAAGTACAACCGTTCATTTATTGAGCATTCATTAAGTGGCATCAGTATTTTGGTGGTGCAATGGTTAGAATGCAGTATTGCAGGCTAACACTGCCCACAGCCAGGAGTTCAATCCTGATCACCTCAAGGTTGACTCATCCTTCTATCCTTCCAAGATTGCTAAAATGAGGACCCAGATTGTTTGGGAAAAGATGCTGACCTTGTAAGCTCAAAAGGCACTGTAAAGCACTATAGAGCAGAATATAAGTCTAAGGGCTATTGCTATTTATTTATTCATTCATTCATTCATTCATTCATTCATTCATTTATTTATTGAATTTATATTGCCGCCTATTTGCCCATGGTGACTCGAGGTGGCTTACAGAATGCAAAACCATTTTTAAAATAAAAAACAATAAAAGCTAACAAAAAGAATCAAACAAATTAATAAAGTATAATAGAACAAAATCAATAAATCAATCACCCCCCAATTCCCACCCCCCCACCCTGAAGACAGCAGATCACACAAGCCGTTTGATCCTGAGAAATGGTGGGAAGTTGGCAAAACAGGAGAACAATCAGGGTAAAATTTTTAAAAAAGCAAAGTGATTATTTTACATTATCATCTTCCTTGGGGATCCAAAGAAATTACAGATTTAAGCTGCATGTTTTATGGGAAAATTAACTATGGGTATTAAATTATATTTATTAGAACAGAATGAGCAACCAGCAATACAGCAAAATCATTTAGTGATTTCTCTATCCAAAGGCAGAGATCTTGTATTGCTACAACAACACTTAAAAAAGAGAGACTTATGACCATTTTTCATACTTATGACCATTGCAGCATCCTCATGGTCACATGGTCAAAATTTGGATGTTTGCTAACTGGCATGTATTTGTGGCTGTTGGTGTTCTGGGATCATGTAATCATCTTTCTGACAAGCAAAGGCAATGGGGAAGCCAAATTTACTTAATAACCATGTTACTAATTTGATAACTGCTGTGATTCATCTAACAACTGTACAAGAAAAGTTGCAAAATGGGGCAACATTTACTTAACAACTGTCTTGCTTAGCGCCGGAGATTTGGGGCTCAATTGTGGTTGTAAGTCAAGAACTACATATAGCTTTCCAGAATAGGCCCTGGACTGACCTAGTATTGGTGTCAACTCATAAAATATTGCTATGGTCTTTTTAGAGTTGTCAACAGAAAGGGAGAGGGGGAAAGGGGTTTGAAAGAGCAGTGAAAGCGAAAGTGCATTCCATAAATAGTTTTTCAAAGATAGTAACTAGGTGACTGAAGTGTCTGCTGTGCAAAATTCTAAGTGGAGAACATGATTGATGACTCTTGGCTATGGATGTGCCTCATTGGAGAATATCAATTATGATATAGGGGGTGGGGAAAAACCAGGGTCAAGGGTGACAATGAATTATGTGTCTCAGAGTTGGCTACACCCAGGCAATGCTGGACATGTTAACTCCCAACAAATCATTTTGAAGTTTTGGAAACTTGCTCGAGACTTATGATTTAATTGGGGTAACTGCCGGAATCCTGACAATTGGTGGGAGATTCTCAAACCAGAGGTAATATTCACCTCAAATCAGAGGTGGTATTCTGGCATTAAAAGTGGTATTAAAATTTTTGACTGGTTCAGAGAACCAGCAAATACCACCTCTGGATGGCCTCACCTACCCTGCTCCCGCTCTTAACCTCTCCTATATTCTGTTGTTTATTACCTCAGCTGATTTGCGTGGCAGAGCGGATTGCCGTGCCTCAGCTGAGGTAAAATACAGCACAGCTCACCATCATTGATAAAGAGGACGGTCTCTGAGCCCTTTTTGCATATGTGTGAAACGCGCATTTGGTGCATGCGTGTGTTAGGCATGCCTGCACAGCTCACCAGCATTGATACAGAGGGCAGTGTTTGAGCCCTGTGCATGCGCGTGCGAAGTGAAGTCTCCAACCTGGTAGGAAATTTTTTGAAACCTACCACTGTCTCAAACTAACAAATGTTTAATATTTTTGAGCAAAGGAGAGTAGGAAATGACTAGAACAGCATCAGATAAGCTTCAAGCCAACTTCCAAGTTATGGGCAAACTTGCCCTGGTTATCCTTTCTTCTTATTTTCTTCTTTCTTGTTTTTCTAAAAAAAATTTTTTCATAGTCAAGAACCGCTGGCTAGATATGTAGTCAATAACAAGCACTGGTTTTATTATTCTGACTTTAAAATAATAATATACATGTTTGCCCCCCAAAAATCTCCACCCTTGGATGGAGAAATCACTAAATGATTTTGCTATATTTCTGATTGCTCATTCTGTTCTAATAAACATAATTTAATACCCATAGTTAATTTTCTCATAAAACTTGAAGATCAAATGTGTCATTTCTTTGGTTCCCCAAGGAAGATGATAATGTAAAATAATCATCTTGCTTTTTTTAAAAATTTTACCCTGATTGTTCTCCTGTTTTGCCAACTTCCCACCATTTCTTAGGATACCAGGCCATTTCTTGAAAGGATGCAAATTTCCTACTGTACACTTTCCAGCTCTCCCAGTCACTAGAGGGCGCTCATGAAGTTTGAAATATCTATTTTTTTTTTTTTTTTTAAAAGCAATCTGAAAGAACTATATTATAGTTCTTCCGTTGGCGAACTGCTTTTTTCCGTTTTTTAAAAACGCCTCCTTTCTTCTCTTCCTTTTTTCGGACAGAACAGCTGAAGAAGCCGAACAGAGAGAGGAAGAATGCTGGAGACCCAACAGAGGGAAGAAGTAGATGAAGGCTGAGATAAGAAAGATAGACATAGAGAGAAGGAAAAAGAAAACACCAGAAAACAAGGGTAGAGGGGGAAAAAAATCACAACTGGAATAAACTGATGCAGGAAGATTGATTGATGGCACGACAGAGACCGGTGGCGGGCAACATTTGATGGACTAATAGCAAAGGGATGTGCATTCAGAATCTTTCCAGCATTCCCATTGTTTCTGTGAGCAAAAGAAGATAGGGGGTGCAGAGAAACCGATCAAAGAAAGAAAGAGGGAGAGAAATGGGATAAAGAGAACAAAAGAGCACAACTCAGAACTAACAGCCCAGAGAGAAAGCTCCCGATTGCCTGCCCTCTCCATCCATCGCAGCTTTCCAACTCTCCAAACTTCTGATCTCATGTCAGGACGTGCCATTCGAGCCGAGACGAGGAGCCGGGCAAAAGATGACATCAAGAAAGTGATGGCTGCTATTGAGCATGTCCGGAGATGGTGAGCACAATTTGGGGAATGGGGGTAACTGGGGAGGGGGAGCAGGGGAGCGGGGGAGGAGGACTTTGGTGAGAAAGCGACAGGTTGCCCCATGCATATCCGACTGTGTTTAGGAAGGTTCCAGGCTGGCGGAGGATGGGTGATCTCAAAACATTTGGAGAGTACCAAGAAGGCCTGTTTTGGTGGGAAGTGACTGATGGGGGGTGTTGATTATGATTCGAGTGCCTGATATTATATTTTGGGTATTTTGTCTTGAGCGATCCTTCCCCTTTCCTCATCAAATCGTCACAGGAGAGGCATTATCTGCAGCCACTTAACGGTTTGAATGCCTGCAGCTTTTCCTGTAGGGGAGAATATAGTCTGGCTGCTGTCTGTTTCTACTGAATCTGAAATGTATGTATTTATTTATTTAGTCCTCCTCTTCGTTAAACTAGACATATTCAGTTCCTGCAATTGGTCTTCATGTTTTAGCCCTCAGTCCCCAGTAAGCTGGCTGGGGAATTCTGGGAGTTGAAATCTTCAAAATGCCAAGGTTGAAAAAAAAGGATACAGACTCAATGTCTTCAAGTTGCCAAGGTTGAAAAACATGGATACACAGAGAATGTTGATCAGGTTCATCTTCTCACTGGAAAGATATCTTCCCAGACTATCCTTGGAATGTCAGAAAGATATTGAAAAATCAAGATAGATGGAAGAGAATTGAATACTGTTAGGAAAGCTACATAACATTAGGATAATATTTTAAAACACCCCAAAGAAACTGCGATACTCTGCGTAAGCCCAGAAGCTAAATATGGTTATACTTAGTGAATGAATAGGCCTCCACTAGAAAACCACAGAAATCTAGGCTAGTCTGGAAGAAGGCAAAAGTACGAGATTGACTTCATTCCGAGAATACTACATGGTTGCATCCACAAAGTTATCAGCAGTTAATGGTTAAGATGCTGGATTAGTTGACGGAAAGTTGGCAATTCAAGACCCAAGCACTGTGTGATGGAATGAGCACCATTCTTAGCAGTTAGCAGTTTTAAACCATGCAAATGCGAGTTGATAAATAGGTACCACTTTGGTGGGAAAGTAACAGTGTTCTGTGCACCTTGGTGTATAGTCATGCTGGCTACATGACCATGAGAGTGTTTTCAGACAACTCTGGCTCCCTTGGCTAGAAACAGAGATGAGCACCACCACCACCCCCAGAATAAAAAACAACTGGACAGGGGAAATCTTTAGGTAAAGGTAAAGGTTCTCCTTGCACATACGTGCTAGTTGTTTCCGGCTCTAGGGGGCTGTGCTCATCTCTGTTACAAAGCCGAAGAGCCAGCGTTGTCCAAAGACATCTCTGTGGTCATGTGGCTGTCATGACTAAGCACCGAAGATACATGGAATGCTGTTACCTTCCCACCAAAGGTGGTCCCTATTTTTCTACTTGCATTTTTACAGGCTTTCGAACTGCTAGGTTGGCAGAAGCTGGGGCAAGTAATGGGAGCTCACTCCATTAGGTGGTGCTAGAGATTCGAACCGCCAAACTGCCAATCTTTCTGATTGACCAGCTCAGCGTCTTAGCCACTGAGCCACCGCGTAAAGGGAAATCTTTACCTTTTCTAAAAGCTCAATTCAGAGAAAATTTTACTTTTTTAGCCCAACACTTCCAAAAGTCAGAAGTGGAGAATTAATGCAAGTGGTTCCATTTTATCCTGCCATTTTTCTTTTTCTAGGGAAAAGCGTTGGGTGACGGTGGGAGACACCTCTTTACGAATTTACAAGTGGGTACCTATTATGGACCCTCAAGACGAGGTGAGAAAGAGGCTGGCTGGTTTCTCATGAGGGCTTTTGCCTTTAGCACTTCTAGTTTCACTTATTTGTTTCCCTCTCTTACGTTGTAGGAAAAAGGATGTTTGGGAAGTAGCAAAGAGCAGCAGCCCACCAAAGAGAGAAAGTTTCCTCGAAGCAATCCTGCTCTGCTCATGTTGGACCTGAATGGTACATTTTGGGACAGTTAGGGCAGCGGTGGGAGTCAATTTTTTTTTTTACTACCGTTTCTGTGGGCGTGGCTTGGTGGGCTTTGTGTGGCTTGATGAGCATGGCAGGGGAAGGATACTGTGAAATAACAGATAACAGATAATCAGAGTTGGAAGGGACCTTGTAAGTCATCTAGCCCAACCCTCTGCCCAAGCAGGAGACCCTACACCATTTCTGACAGATGGCAGTCTCTTCTTGAAAGTCTCAAGTAATGATGCTCCCATAACTTCCAAGGGCAACTTCTGTTCCATTGGTTGATTCTGTTCCATTGGTTGACTGTCAGAAAGTTTCTTCTTATTTTCAGGTTAATCTTCCCTTTTTTTTCAGTTTCCATCCCTTGTTCCTTGTCTGGCCTTCGGGTGCTTTGGAAAATAGCTTGAGCCCCCTCCTCATTGTGGCAGCCCCTCAAATATTAGAAGATTGCTATCATGTCTCCCCTGGTCCTTCTCTTCACTAGACTACCCATGCCCAGTTCCTGTAACCATTCTTCATATGTTTTAGCCTCCAGTCCCCTCATCATCCTGGTTGCTCTACTCAGTACTTTTTGTAGAATCTCAGCATCTTTTTAATAGTGTGGTGACCAAAACTGGATGCAGTAATCTAGGTGTGGTCTTACTAAGGCTTTATAGAATGGTGTTAGTACCTCACTTGATCTTGATTGTATCTCTCTATTAATGCAACTTAGGATTGCATTAGCTTTTTTGGGCTGCTGCTGCATACTGCTGGCTCCTATTTAGCTGGTTGTCCATTAAGACTCCAAGATCCCTCTCACAGTTACTTCTTTAGAGCCTGGTTTCACCCAGTCTGTATGTGTAGTTTTGGTTTTTCTTGCCTAAGTGTAGGACTTTACTTTTCTCTACATTGAATTTCATTTTGTTAAATATGGCCCAGTGTTCTAGTCTGTCAGGATCCATCTGGAACTTGAGCCTATCTTCTTGGTTGTTAGTTAAATCTCCATTCCCTTCCCACTCCAGGGGAAGGTTACTGCAAAATCTCCATTCTCTCCCCACCCCATTAACCTGCTTTCCAGCTCCATTCTCCTGTGCAGGGCAACAAAAGCTGGGACTCGGGAGGCAGAGAATAGATGGGGGCCGGGCCAGTCAGAGGTGGTATTTGCCAGTTCTCTGAACTACTCAAAATTTCCGCCACCCGTTCTCCAGAACTGGTCAGAACCTGCTGAATACCAACTCTGAGGCAGGGGGAGGAAAGGACATTTTATATTTCTTTACAAGGGCCTTGTAAAATTTGGCATCTCGGACCCTCCCTACACATATAGATAGTCCTTGGCTTACAACCACAATAGAGCCCAAAATTTGTGTTGCTAAGTCAGACAATTGTTGAGTGAGTTTTGACGCATTTTATGACCTTTCTTGACATAGTTGTTAAGTGAATCACTGCGGTCATTAAGTTAGCCATATGGTTGTTATGTAAATTTGGCTTCGACTTTGCTTGTTAGAAGATCGCAAAAGAGGATCACGTGGCCTTGGGACACTGCAGCCGTCATAAATATGAACAGTTGCCAAGTGTCTGGATTTTGATCACGTGACTATGGGAAAGCTACAACAGTCCTAAGTGTGAAAAACAGTCATAAATCACTTTTTCAGTGTCGTATCTTTGAACGGCATGCTGTGTACCAGTGCTGGTCCATGGACCGGGGTTAAGGACCCCTGCTCTACAGTATTAGAGATGCTTTAGCCTAGTGTTTCTCAACCACACCTTTAGGAGGTGTGGCTTTCAACTCCCAGAATTTCTTAACCAGCTGGCCTCTATGATATAGGTCAGGGGTCTTCAGACTTTGCAAGTTTAAGACTTGTGGACTTCAACTCCCAGAATTTCTGAGCTAACATAACTGGAGGAGGAATTCCTGGGTTCCTGGCATCAAAGGGGAAGGGAGGAGGGGAGGCATTTGTGGCAGGCCATAGCTGTGTATCTAATAATGGGAAATGGGGAGAGGGAAGTCATAACAGAAGTAGACCATATCACCAAAGCAGCTTATACCAGGATCTTCAAGGCCGTTTACCCTGAGAATGGAATGTTATCAGTTTCCCACCTCAGAGTTTCTCAAAACATCATTCCGGCACCTTCTCAAAACATCATATTGGTATCGCATTGGCTGACTGGGGTAATGGCCAGGGGAAGAGTTGGAAAGAATAGCCTTTATTTATTTTGCACAGAAACACCTGATTTTGCCTGACATTGCTGCAACCAGTTTCTTTCAAGTAAATGAGGTCATGAGTTTTACTTCCCTAAGAGAGCAAACTGGTGCAGGTGTGACATTAACAATAGCATGATCCACTTAACAATGCAGTGATTTGCTTGCCAACGTTGGCTAAAAAGGTAGTAAAATTGGGCACAACTCACTTAGCAACCGTATTCCTTGCAACAGAAATTCTGGCTGTAAGTCAAGGACTACCTGTACACTCCTGCTTTATGGTTCTACTACACCTTGGCTCTTTGAATGTTGCTAAACTACAGTTTGCCTCAGCTGGTCGTCGCTGCTGGGAACAGAGCTTCACCCTTTCTCATTCCACATCTTAGTTCCATCAGTGGATACTCAGGCATTCACAGGACATCAATGGTAGACTGCTGTTGGACCTGGAGTCTCCACGCACCCCTAGTAATTAAAAAAGAACCTTCCCGGTCTCCAGATACAGTCCTTCTTGGCCCTGTTTTGTTTTCCAACAGATGAGAACAGCAACCAGAGTTCTCTTTCGGAGACGTCCCTGCTGAAAGGAGGTGACACCAGCACAAGCCCCACCCCCACCCCAGATCGAAGCCAGACCGTGACTCCCACCCTTATAGGAGAGTTGAAGACAGAAGATTTGCAGCCCCCTTTGTTGGGGCAAGAGGGAGGTAAGTTCATTTGGGGAGAGATCTGTAGATATTAAGCAACAGCCCATGTTGTCTTGTGCCCATGACCTTGCTGGACTTATCGGAGGAGGAGGAGGAGGAGGAAGGAGGGAATGGGAAGGAGAGGAAGAGGAGGTTTCTCAGCCTTTGCAGTTTGAGGCTTTGTTTGACTTCAATTCCCAGAATTCTCAATCTCAGGAATTCTGGAAGTTGACGTCCACACATCTTCAAGTTGCCCAGACTGAGAAACTCGTGAGTTAGAGTGTGTAATGGCATTTGGGAATAGCTTTGGGAGAGAAGAGAAAGAGCCATGCAAAATTTAGATTTCAGACAGCTGAGCCTGCAGAATAAATGGGGACGTGGAAAATGTCTCAGAAGGGACCCTCACTAGTTATTTTCATTGTAAAGGCAAGAGGGGAGAAATGTACTTTCAGACTTGCAAGATTTTGTTAACGTAACTGTCACCTTCAAATCGAACTTGGCAGAAGCCATTTTTCTATTCCTCAGTTACCAAGCAGGGTGAGGAGGTGGGAAGGAGGATGGAATGCTTTGCTAGACACAACACAGATCTTTCTCTTGAGAACCAAGGTCATCTCAACAGACAATGGATAGAGGCAGGGAGGAGTGCCTAGAGAGCCTTCCAATTAACCTAATTGGCCAACATGACTCATTGTACACCTGTACTCTGACAATAAAGGTAGTAGTAGTAGTAGTAGTAGTAGTAGTAGTAGTAGTAGTAGTAATAATAATAATAATACATTTTTCAGAAAATCTGCTGGAATTTGTCTCTTTTTGATTGATTCTTTTTCTGCATACAGATTCTGGGGTGCTCCTTCTTGAGGGAACCGATGACCCTCCCAAGCTTAGCAAAGAAAAACCAGATCTCATGACATCTGGTTTCCAGGTGAATGTGTTGATTGTGGAAAAAAAGCTGAGGATTCGGGGTAGGAGGGGAGGTCAAAAAATTCAAGATGGCCATCACCATGCAATCAAAGCCTCAGCCTTTTTTAAAAATGTGTGAAAATGAGGAAATTATTATGAACAAAATGCTATCAGATGTCTTCCAAATACAGTATTCTTTGTTCTTTCTTAGCCATTTTCTTACTTTCTTTTGTATCCTATTATTGTAACAATTTAAAACTATTTTTTTTAAAGAATGTTTAAAAAATGGTCAGTCAGATATATTACTTTGGAGTTTTGAAACTTTTGATGCCCTCCTGAATGCAGTACAATACTCTTACGTGCTTGTAAATAGTCCTCTGTTTATGACACAATTGAGCCCAACTTTTCTGTTGCTAAGCAAGTCAATTTTGTTCCATTTTATGATCCTTCTTCCCCACGGTTAAGTGAATCACTGCAGTTGTTAAGTTAACAACGTGGTTTTGAAATGAATCTGGCTTCTCCATTGGCTTGTCTGAAGGTCGCAAAAGGGGATCGATCCTATGACTCTGGGACACTGCAACCTTTATAAATACAGGCTGTTTGCCAAGCATTTGAATTTTGATCACATGACCATGGGAAAGGTGCAACAGTTGTTAAGTATGAAAAACAGTCATGTGTCACTTTTTTCAGCGCTGTTGTAACTTTGAATATTAATAGCACTTAGATTTATATACCGCTTCACAGTGCTTTATTGCCCTCTCTAAGCAGTTTACAGAGTCAGCATATTGTCCCCAACAATCCGGGTCCTCATTTTACTGACCTCGGAAGGATGGAAGGCTGAGCCTGGAGTGAGCAGGGAGTTAGCCCTGCAGTACTGCCTTCTAACTACTGCACCATCATGTGAATCTTAGTGAATGGTCCCTAAACAAATGGTTATAAGTTGTTTATATGGTTATAAGTTGGCCCAGAATTACAGGTTCCATTTTTAATCTTCTTTTCTTGTAAAAAAACAAAACAAAACAAGGATCCCTTACCACTGAATTTGCAAAGCAGAATTTCTGAATATTTTGAGATGCACAAATGTGGAATCAGATTTTGAGCACAATATTGTGGTTTTCCCCTTTATCTGAGTGAAAGGTTTAGGCTGGAAAGTCTGAGATAGAAGGTCACTGTCAACTTTGAAACAGATCGGGCTTGTGTGGGCCATTTTCTGTTTCTCAGCTTGATGCACTTCGAGGGAGAGGAGGGAGCTGTGGAATGTCAGACCAGACATCAACAACTTACTATCTCGTAGGAACCAAGGTCATTCCAACAGCTGCTGGCCAGAGACTAGAAGCTTACCAAGGAGACGCCAGAACACCAAGTGGGTCAACATGACCTGTGAAAAGGGAGGCAGGGAGCTGTCTATTTTTTAACTATACTGAAAGTATGGGAAATAGCCAGAGCTGGTTTTGCATTTCAAAAGTGCCGAAATGAGGTGCTCCATAAAGCTGTTCTTTGAGAAAGCCGAAAGTCTTAAAAGTTGCTGGATTCAAATAAAATAAAATAAAATAAAACATTTATTGTCAATGCACAACATGTGTACAATGAAATTGAAAATTGATTGGTTGAGTTCATTACTCGGAACCTTGATAGTGAGTTGAGTGTTAAGATTAGGGTTACTAAACTCTGGTAATATGGATGGGTGACTGAGGAATTCTAGTACATATAGTCTTCAACTTATAACAGTTCATTCAGTGACCGTTCAAAGTTGCAACAGCACTGGAAAAAGTGACTTATGACTGGTTTTCATGCTTATGACCGTTGCAATATCCTTATGGTCACGTGATCAAAATTCAGACACTTGACCTGTTTGACACTTGATATATTTTGACTAAAATTCAAACATTTGACACTCATATTTATGATGCTTGCAATGTCCTGGGGTCATGTGATCACCTTTTATTTTTGTATTGAATGTATTTTTTTCTTTGTATGAACACTGAAAGCATTTGCACCAAAACAAATTCTTTGTGTGTCCAATCACACTTGGCCAATAAAGAATTCTATTCTATTCTATTCTATTCTATTCTATTCTATTCTATTCTATTCTATTCTATTCTATTCTATTCTATTCTTATGCTATGCTATTCTTATTCTTATTCTATGCTATGCTATGCTTATTTTTATTCTATTCTATTCTATTCTATTCTGTTCTGTTCTGTTCTGTTCTGTTCTGTTCTGTTCTATTCCATTCCATTCCATTCCATTCCATTCCTTGACTTTCTGACAAAGAAAGTGAAATTCACATAAATGTATTACTAACTTAACAGCTGCAGCGATTTGCTAAACAACTGGGACAGGAAAGGTCATAAAATGGAGCAAAACCCACTTATCAAATGTTTCACTTAACGACAAAACGTTTGGGCTCAATTGAGGTCATAAATGAACTATGTGGACTGCAGTGGAGTTGAAGTCAGCACTGAGTTGTCAAGCTTGAGAGACGCTGGTTAAGAGCTTCCTTTGCTTGTCTTCCAGGCCACGGACACAGCAGCTTGCTTGGAACCCACCAGAGATGTGGAAGAACGAACATCTGAAGTGGAGGAATCTTCCTTGTCAGAAGCCCCTCCCCGGAAGCGGACCCGTAAAGAGGAACAAGCTTTGCAGGCTACCCCACTGTCTGAGGCTTAACTTCAAGCTTTAGGCCTGTCCTTCCCATTTCTTTAGACAGATGGATCTACGGTATGTAGGGAAATGTGACATAATGTTAGCTAAATATGGTGCGGTCCAAACCATCTGTCTCTGCAACATGTGATTGCTGTAGTATTTCCTGCTGCCCTCTTGTGACAACACTGTTTACCTGAAGCATACATGTTTTATGCATGCATGGAAATGAAATATGGCTGTGGGAAGGGAGGGCTATGACCAAAAGCAATCATGGAGACTTGCAGAAATGAGAAAAGCTGTTTACCTTACTTATGCAGAAATGTGATTTATATATTGGGAATACGAGAGAGTAAAAGTAAAGCACACATTAGGAAGGCCAAAAGCTTCCTAAATTCTTTCTTCTAGCCTAGTTTTTCAGCCTGTAGTTTAAAAGCAAGGCTACAATTTTATATCCATTCCAAATCCAAATTTTGCAGCACGGAAACACATATTCTGGGAAAAGAGCAAGAAGCACAATTTACTTATTTAATAATGCTAATGTTTAAGGTACTGGAGGCTTTTTGAGTGTGTGTGTAAAAACTGAAAAAGGCATGCAAGATGTGATTCTGTTATGGATAGCCATTTGTATGGAATGGTATAGGGTCTTCTACTTGATCAGGGGGTTGGACTAGAACAGGGGTCCTCAACCTTGGCAACTTTAAGACTTGTGGACTTCAACTTCCAGAGTTGAAGTTCACAAGTCTTAAAGTGGCCAAGTTGGAGACCCCTGGACTAGAAGCTTCCAAGGTCTCTTCCAACCCTATTATTGTGTTCTCTGTTTGCAGATGACAAATCCAATGCTGCTTTGCCAGCAGAGAAAACAGATCTAACTTTGATGTCGAGGCTCAAATAAGGCCTGGAATTAAGCCTCCGTTGAAATGATTAACTTTGCTCTAAAGCAGGAATGGGCAAGTATGGCCCCTTTATGACTCTGGGACTTCAACTCCCATAATTCCTGAGCCAGCCATGCAGGAATTCTGGGAGTTGAAGGCTACAGGTCTAGAATGTAAAAAAAACCCCACCAACCCACTTGTAACAGGAAGGTTTCCTGCTTTGATTCAGTTGCCACTTCAAAGATGTCCCATTTATGCCCACTGCAAAGACTAATTGGTAGGGAAAAGCAAACAAGGCAGTAACGGCGGGATTTTGCTCTGGGGTTGAAGGATGCCAGGGGAAATGTAGAAAGTCATAGTTTTCTGGGTAACAGGCAAAACAAAGTTTGCTTTCTCCTAAGGGATGATTCCAGCCAAATGAAATGTGTAGGGCTGAGACATGTTTAGGAGCTGGTTTATAGTGTCAGGCTGTAATTATGTCATTTGCACCAGCTGCATCATTCAAATCATTTGCATCCAGGTAGACCATCAAGGGAAATGACAGAAGTTTCACACTCCAGTATACATAGTCCTTGATTTACAACTATTCATTTAGTGACCATTCAAAGTCACAATAGCACTGAACTGTGACTGTCTTTCACACATACAACTATTGCAACATCCCCATGGTCACATGATCAAAATTCAGGTGCTTGACAACTGGCTTATATTTATGATGATTGTTTCCTGGAGTCATGTGATTACTTTTTACTATCTTTGGATAAACAAAGTCAATGGGATAGCCAGGTTCACTTAACAATTGTGGTGCTGCTAATTTAACAACTGCAGTGATTCACTTAACAGCTGTGGCAAAAAATGTCATAAAATGGGACAAAATTCACTTAACGACTGTCTTGCTTAGCAACAGAAATTTTGGGTTCAATTGTGGAGATAAGTCAAGGACTTCTTGCATAGTCGAGGAGTACCTGTAAAGCATCATGATGTGATGTCATGCAGCCCTCACAGATGCTAGTGGTGCAGAGTTGCAACCAGAGAATAAAAATAATAATGCTTTCTAACATTTTAGGAAGGAAAAAAAAACATTGTAGGCTGCTTACTAAAGATACAAAATTCATTAGAATTTATGGACGGGTGTGAATGCAGTTTTGTCCTTCAGGCTTCCTTTTCTTAAGATCGGCCAAATTTCAAGCGTATTTATTTTCTCCAAGCATGTTTGAAACACTACAATCCAGAAATTGTGACAATCCACATTGACCATCCATATAGATAAGAAACACTTGTCTGCATTATTTGGCAAACGTATATGGCATTAGAAAGTCATTCACCAATTGTGAATTTACCTGAAGGAAGAGATGCTATTGTATCAATTTGACCCATAGGGTATAGTCACACAATTTCTAAAATACATCTGAGTTCTCAATGGAGGTTTTTCATGTGTGAAATCATTCACACATCATGAATGAAGACCTTCATTCATAAAAGATTAAGGCAGTAGTAGCTAGTGAAAATGTAGTATTATTTGATTTAGCAATAACATACTAGCATTTTTATATCTATGGTTTTATAAATGTTAAATTTTACATTGTAATTTTCATAGCTTATAAACTCTTATTCCTCATTCAGAAGTCTGTAGTGTTTTTTTTATCTTAAAGAAAAAGTGGTTATTTCTTAAAATTGACATTTTGTTGCATGCATGGAACATATTTCGTCAATGATAGTTTTTAAATGACCTCTCATTTCTCAAATTCTGGAATAGGTAGGGCACATTTTGCAGGCCCTGAGTGAGCTCAGTCATAAAACTCCATTTTTTGGACCTTTAGGGACAGCTAGAGGGTGATGGCCAAATCTGACCCTAGGTTCTGCCTCGGTTTACCTTTTCAAATAAGTAATCAAGTTGGAAGATTACTTTTCAAATAAGTAATCAAGTTGGAAGATCGTTTAAAAGCAATTTATTATATTCTGATAAAGTGGGATCTCCCTAGGAAAAGGGAAAACTTCAAGACCCATCTTACATTCCCTTTTATAGTTAAGACATCAGAGAAAAGGCAAGAGAAAAGGCAACAAAAGTAACTCCCTTTGCACAGGCAACCAATTATATGCAGTCAAACGTAATACCACAGATAAAATGATGATAGAAGGGGCATAAATTTTAGGATACTAATAAGCAGGGGTGGGATTCTACAGGTTCACACCTATTCGCTAGAACCAGTTGTTAACATTCTAAGCAGTTCGGAGAACCGGTTGTTAGAAGAAATTATTGGCCTAATCCTGTAAGGAAGGCAGGGAGGAAGCATTCTGGTGTTGCTTACAGAAACTGCCTCTCCATTAACCCTTATTACGTTCTTGGCAGGACTAGACTTCCTGTCTCCGGAACTTCTCTGGAGTTTTCCCCCCCTCCTTTGCTGGTACTTTGCTTGTGTGGAGTGACCATTCAAAGTTACAATGGCACTGAAAAAAGTGACTTATGACTGTTTTTCACATTTACGACTGTTGCAGCATCCCCACAGTCATGAGAGGCCAGGTGAGGAGATAGTGCCTCAATGTGAGTGATATTGAGTTGGTCATGCCCAGCCAGTCACATGACCACCAAGCCATGCCCACCACCTAAGCCAGCTCAGTTCACCAAAAAAAAAATCCGGCCGTAGAAAGACTTACTTTAGGCAATTCTGGGCTAATTAGACCTAAAGACCTGTTATTTAGCAGAAAGCAGTTACCTCCAGAATTTCAGCGGATTAATTTATTTCCAATGCTGAATGCACAACAAGCATTCCGAAGCTATAAAAGGTGTACCATGCTGTTCATTTAGACCAGGAGTGCAAAAATTGTAGCTGAGCGTCTTTTCTAGACACCAAATGCTTCCATGAGTACAGCCAGTTTTCTTCCCTACATTGGACAACCTGGTTTCAAAAAGCAAAATGGCTGTAGTAAATATTTGCAACTGCTTCAGCCTTCTTTACTACTTAACACACACCCTCCCATACACTTTTGCTACTTTTAGCATATGAAGAGGCTGGGTATACTATAGCTCTAAAGCTTATGAAAACAGCATTCAATTAATCTATTCAACTAGACTATGGTGTAATATGGGGTTCTTGGAGGTCTCTGAACTTGTTTTCTTGCAGACTTTTTATTAGCCAACTAGGTAACTATATCACTGATGCCAGCACTGATGATGTTACCTAGTTGGGTAATGAAACGTCTGCAAGAAAACAAGCAAACTCAGAGAGCACCAAGGACCCCTCATTTCAACCCTGAACTACAAATATTCTCCTTTATCTGTACAGTATGATGTAATGGCAAAGCACTCCTTAAACCATGGGGGTCATACTCAACCATGTCATATGACATATCATGACGTTTACTGTCTTTGTGGAGCCAGGGTGGGTGAGGCATTTGCTTGACATATCTGGCCCATGGTTTGTTAGTTTCATTCCCCTGCCTTAAACAACGGGCCACTGGGTAGAAAACATCCTGTAGGAAACACAGCTCCATAACACAGTCCTTTAAGCAATTCCAATAAGAGTCCCACACGCATTTGCATCACCCAGGTGACCCTTAACACAGACAACCCTCCAAGCGGCCTCAAGGACTCTCTAAAAATAATGCAAATGTCCATCTGTCTGCAAGGAATATAAATCCTTCCATTTCCCACCATCCAGTCAGAACTGAAGAAGCTTCTTGGATGAGAAGCGAAAAGTCTTCCAAAGAAAAAAACCCAGAAAGCCCAGTTGCCTCCTGAAAAAGTATCTTTGGGACAACCACGACCTGGATGACTGAGAATCTCCATAGGCATTAAACAATATAGTTTCTATCGGGAAAGGCTGACGGTGCCATCTACTGAAGGCGTCTTTCCCTTGCACTTGATTGCATGGTGTATGTGTGTGTTTGTGTGTGCACTTGATATTGTGTGTGTGTGTGTGTGTGTGTGTGTGTGTGATTTCTGGATATTACTTTTGCAACCGGCCAAATTAATCCTCTCGGTTGAACTGAGGATCCCAGAAAGTGCCCGCTTGGAGCGCAATTTAGGAAGCGCTCAAAAATACAATACGATGGGCTGAGGAGCTCACAGAGACAGGGTCCCTTGGCGGATCGTCTCCGATTTCGCAAAGCAAAATAGCCGAGGAATACTTAACCCCTAACACACCGCTCCTCTTAACCCACCCCCGTTCCCACGTGCAGCAAGACGGAAGGGGAGGGCAGGCCGCGTCTTATCCGGAGGGAGCCATTGCGCATTTCCTGGGATAGGAGAGTTCCCTTCCTGCGGCTCGCCCCCCTACCGACGCAGGCAAAGAAGACAGAGCTTCGGGATGGTCTGCTGGTTCCCAAAGAGTCTCCCGTCTTCTAGGGGAGAGGGAAGGTGAGAAACTCCAGTTTTCCTCTGGCCCAGGTACAACCTCATTCCCACGAGAATGCGCGGGAAGGAATGCGCGCGCGGCAGACACCCGGCAAAAGAGACGCTGAGCGCGTGAGCGCGCCAGGCAGGGCTCCCTTTCTCGCGTGCCCGTCCCCTTGGCCGGCTCGTTGCCCACGCGGAATCCCAAGCTTGCGACCGTCCAGCCGTGCCTCCCCTCCTTCCCTGAATCCGAGGGTGGGTGGGAAAGCCAGGAACCGGGACGCTTTTCCCGCCGCCTCGCCTTTCCTCCAATGGAGAAGAAACGGCGGCGCCTGCTCAATTTCCCTGCCCGTCAGTGTCGCGGGCGACGCTCCGCTCTCTCCGTTTTTCCCCGGTTTGGATCGGGAATCCAGCCTCTCCCACACGTCCTACCTTCCTCTCTCCCCCACCCCACTCCCCTTACTTCGCAGGGGGCAACACGAGAATCTGACCCTTCCTCACTGGAGGTTTTTAAAGAAGAGGCTGGACAGCCGCCTGTCTGAAACGGTATACTATAGGGTCTCTGGACCTGGAGCAGGGGGTTGGACTAGAAGACCTCGAAGGTCCCTTCCAGCTCTATTCTGATTGATTGAGACCACATGAAGGGTATATGTGTGTGTGCTTGTGTGTGTATGCGTTTCTCTGTGTCTTTCTTAACTTGGACTCCTTTTCCCGTGAGAGGAATTGCTAAGGTCGGGATATAACATACATACATACATACATACATACATACATATATACATACATACACACACACATACATACACACATACACACCCACCCACACCCACACACCCCGGTGTGGAGCCGATCAGAACTTCATCCCAGAATTTGAGAGGGAGGGAGAGAGACTTTTACCTGTGCAAAGGGGCTTCTTTGCCCATCTCGAAGTAAGAATAAGTAAGCGATGCGGGCAAAGCAAAATGTCGGGCCTGCCACAACTTAAGACCTCTAAATAGAAACGATCTGTCAGGTCTGCTATCTTCAGCTTCTTTCGCTTGGCTGGCATCCTGCCATAAAAAAAGGGTGGGGGGAAGGAAGCAAAGGTGGGGTAGTGGGATGAGTAGACAAATGTGTGTGTGTGTGTGAGAGAGAGAGAGACAGACAGACAGACAGACTCTCTCTGTGTGTGTGTCTGTCTGTCTGTGTGTGGTGGGGGAGACAAGCTGACAAGAACCAGAGGGATAACGAATAAGCCGGTTGCCAGGGACACAGCCTGGGAGCAGAATGGGAAACTGCATCAAGAGGCGTCTAGCATCAGAGTTGTTTCCCAAAACATCGAAAAGGAATACTATTGGACACCGATGAACTGGTTTAGGTGGGAGGGCCAGGGAAAGAGGCAAAACTGGACTGGAATACTCAGATCTAACTTAATGTCAGACCTGCCCTGACCTAGACATTTACGAAAGAAAGATTCTGGATCCGATTAGATTGAATTGTTATGTTCTTTTACTAAAGTTAAGTGCTTGCAACCTGCAACCTAGATCTGAATATTCCCACACAAAAGTTACATAGTCTGACACGATCCTTGGCTCCATTTGTTGAGAAAGATATAGTTTATTAGAGGCCAAGAATATTGCAGTACAGGTAGTCCTTGACCACAATTAATATTAAATGAGAAATTTGTTAAGAGCTTTGCCCCATTTTATGACACTTTTTGCCCCGTTTGTTAAGTGAATCACTGTAGTTGTTAAATGAGTCACACTGTTATTAAGTGAATCTGGCTTTCCCTTTGCTTGTCAGAAGGTCTCAAAAGGTGATCACATAACCCTCAAGCCATGGCAAGCATCATAGATAAGAACCGTTTGTCAAGCATCTGAATGTAAATCACATGACCATGGGGATGCTGTAGTGGTCATAATTGTGAAAAGTGGTCATAAGTTGCTTTTTTTCAATGCTATTACAACTTCGGTCATTAAACAAATGGTTGTAAATCAAGGACTACTGAGAATCATGCACCAAAATTCTTAAGTTCTAGTTTCCCCTCCTTTAACTCTCTCTCATTGTTCACCCCAGTGTAACCAATCAGGATCAGGCAAGATGTTTTCATAATGTTCAATCCAAGGGAAGTTGGGTATGCGGCTCCCCCATTTCTTCCAGCTGGGTGACCATGAGGCAAGAAATTCAGCATTTTCATTTTCAAACCAATCCTTCTCTCCACAATTCGTGGCAGTCTGTCACTGCCGAACAGCATAGCGCAAGCAAGAAAAAGATGGCAGCTGACACAAAAAGCATTGATTTATTATGTGTGTGGTGGGGGAGGTCAAATCTTTTTGTAGGGTACAGAAACAAATGATGCATGTGTTCAGAGAATTTCCCTGGGTTCCTTCCGAGCTGGGAAGCAATCAAGATGCAGAGGCTGGCTGCTTTTGGAAAAAAAGATTTATTACAAAAAAAAATACAGACTGGCACGCCAGTGAGGAGGGTTTTTTTTTTTTTGGCATCATTTGGAGTTCTTTGTGTAAGGCATGAGATCACAAGAGTTGTATAAGTTGTATAAGTTTTATCACCCTTGAGAAACAGGAAACACAGGTGTGAAGTCAGAGGGCCTTAGAAAATATTTAGGCTGTTATCTCCCTCATCAGGAAAAATCTTCAGGGCCAGGCAGAGGTGCTAAATTCCAAAGGCTTTTAAATGTTAATTGGCTCCAGCAACAGATTCCTGCCTGTCAGTGATCTATTGCCTTAAAGGAAGCATATTTGTTTTTGACTGGCGATGGGTTTCTCCGATTCCAGATCAGAGGGCTGTTAAAAAGAGGCAGATTCAAAGACTTTTTAACTTTTATCACATGCGTTCAGTACACGGGATAGTCCGTAAATTAATGATCAGTTAAAATAAATTGATCGCTTGTGAAGTTTGAACAATAGAGAAAAAGGTTTTTACATAATATTCCACAAGTGACCAATGTATGGTTTACGATGATACTCTTTTTCCAGTTAGATTTGTGTCTTTTTTGCACATTGCAAGTGTATTCAGAAGTTGTGGGAGCTTCACCACTGGAAGCTTTCAAGAAGAGATTGCCCTGCCATCTGTCAGAAATGGCGTAGAGCAGGGGTTTCAAACTCAGTTTCATTGAGGGCCACATCAGGGATGTGATTGACCTGGACGGGGCATGGCTGACTGCGGGGCGTGGCCAGCTTGACGCCATTCCTCAAGTGTTGGCATGTTTCCTCTTCGCATTAGGTAGACTGGGCCGAAGCTACACTGGTCTGATCTTTCCTCTTTGTACTGGGTATACTGGGCCAAAGCTATGTTGTTCTGATCTTTCCTCTTTGTACTGGGTAGACTGGGCCAAAGCTACACTGGTCTGATCGTTCCTCTTCGCATTGGGTAAATCAGGATGGCCCCATGGGCCGGATCCAAACACAACGTGGGCTGGGTCAGCCTGCGGCCCTTGAATTTGTCACCTCTGGTGTAGAATCTCCTGCTTGGGCGAGGGAGGGGGGTTGGGGATGGGGTTGGAATAGATGACCTGCATGGTCCCTTCCAATTCTGTTATTCTTTTATTATGAAGTGGAGCTAATTCTGTTATTCAGGACAATAGCTCTCTATTTGTAGTTACTGAAAAAGCCAGCTCCCACACATAATCAAAGAAATAGCCTTGGATAAGAAAGGGGGAAAAGGTTCCGACCGATGCCCTAATTAAATCATGAGCCTCACGCCAAGCTTCAGAAAAAAACCAGTTATTTATTAGGAGTTTCATGCTGGCACGGACCAGGTGGAGCCAACTCTGACTTTACTTAATTCGTGCTTTGGCTCTGACCCTGTTTCCCCCTCCCCCCAAGATATGTCATCAGTCATATTCCCCAACGAAAGCAATTTTGAGGGTAGTAGAAGTCACTCCCTCCATACACTGGGTTTCTGTGGAGATGACCTTGATGTGCCGGCTGGAATGTGCTTTGACTGAAATGCAAGCTTCTTGATGGGGCTGCGAGGTTCGATTCCCCATCCCTCTTACCTAGGGCAACTTGAGAGCAGATCAGGGATGCTTCATGGAGTTGACATATGCTTTCTTAAAGATAAAAAAGTGGGTCAGACTTGGATAGTGTCACCTTTTAAAATGCTAATAATGAAGCCTGAAATTTGAGGCCACACCTTCCTACTTTGGAGACTACCCACATTGAAAAACTAACCGTGATGGAATGTGTAGGGGACGGAAGGTGTGGGATATCAGGAGAATTGGGGGTGGGGGAAGTTGGTAGTACCACTGGAGCTTCCCAGGGAAGAGGTAGCACATTCCAGAGAGGAGCAGGAACAGGTAGTTGCTATAGGGAGTCCTTAACCTACAACCAACTGGTGTGTGTGTGTGGTGTGTGTGTGTGTGTGTGTAGTTCTTGGTGTTCTCTGAGCTTGCTTGTTTTGTACAATCTCTTTGGTTGGGGTGTTTACTGCTGGCTCTTTGGCAGTTCTTAATCAAGAAACTGTCAAAGAGCCATCAGTAAGCAGCTCAACCAAAGAATCTCCCAAGACCGCCTCTATCCACCCACCCAGACAGGCAAGTCACCAGAATATAAGCTGACAGCAAACACCACTCTTTATTAGCACTGATGATGTTACCTAGTTGGGTAATGAAACGTCGGCAAGAAAACAGGCAAGCTCAGAGAGCACCAAGGACCCCTCATTTCAACCCTGAACTACAAATATTCTCCTTTATTACTACAACCAATCGATTAATGACTGTTTGTAGTTACAACCACTCCTGGAAAAAGGTGACTTTGGACCATTTTTTCACACTTATGGCTGTTGCAACATCCCCATTATCACGTGATCAAAATTTGGGCCCTCAGTAACTGGCACGTATTTATGAGTTGCCCTGTCCCAAGGTGTGACATGATCCCTATTTATATCTTTCCCAGCTGGTGTCTGACAAGCCTACTCCATGGGGGAGTGCAGATTGAACTAACAACTGCATGCTTCATTTAACAATTGCAGCTTAAAAACTGTGGCACAACACCCCCCCATAAAACAGGGTGTAACTCACTTAACAACTCTTTTGCTTAGCCACAGGAGATTTGGGCTCAACTGTGGTTGTAAGTCGAGGACTACCTGTATTGCTGATGCTCCCCTCCCCACATGTCCTTCAACTGCACATCCTGTCTCAACCAGCAGAGATATTTGCTCATAGTGTTGAGGGAATGATTTGTTTAGCAGAGTGATGGCGTTCAGGAAAAAAACTGTCCTTGTGTCTAGTTGTTCTGGTGTGCAGTGCTCTATAGCGTTGTTTTGAGGGAAGGAGTTGAAACAGTTTATGTCCGGGATGTGAGGGGTCTGTAAATATTTTCATAGCCTAGTGACAATTAGGTTGTTTCAGGTATTTGGTAGTATCTGGTTCTGTTTTGTTGGACGTCTTGTGGCTTGAAAATGCTCTTCAGCAGTGGTCCCCAATCTTTTGGGTATCAGGAACCAGTTCCATGGAGAGAGGCTTTTCCGTGGATTGGAGGGGCCGTGGTTTTGCACGCTGCCTATATCCCTTGGGTGGGGTTTCACTTGTTTGCAAGGCCTGATGCCAATCCACGGACCAAGGGTCAGGGACCCCTGTTCTATAGGTAGTCCTTGACCCAAGACCATTCAGTAAACTGTTTGAAGTAATACAACAGTGGTGAACGAATGATGGTTATGGCTGGTCTTTGGAGTTCTGTCTGGCCCAGCAACTCTGGTCCTATGACTTTGTTCTGGGTACTGGGAAACTGGTTCATGCTTACAACTAGTTGCAGTTCCTTGCAATTGTATGTTCACAAATTGTAACCTACCACGGAAATCTAATAGGGAAGCTGTCAGGGGAGGTTGCAAGTTGCTGGGATATGTTTCCCCATCTGCACACACTCCCTCAGCCCCTTTGGTATTTACACTGGCACTCCGAGACCTTTGCTAGTTAGAGCAATAGCGCTTAGACTTATATATCACTTCACAGTGCTTTACAACATTCTCTAAGTGGTTTTAGAGTCAGCATATTTCCCCCAACAATCTGGGCCCTCACTTTACCAAACTTGGAAAGATGGAAGGCTGAGTCAATCTTGAACTAGTCAGGATAGAAGGAATCGAACTCCTGGCAATGGGAGCATAATTATCCTGCAGTGCTGCATTCTAATCATTTTGCCACCACAGCTCTTTACAGCTAGTGTAGGAGGTCCCTAACCCCCAGTCTATGGGCTAGCACTGGTCTGTGGCCTACCAGAAACTGGTCTGTGCAAATAAGTGAAACCTCATCTGTGGGATGCAGGCAGCACATGAAATCTTGCCCCCACTGGTCAGAGGAAAAACCTCTCCACAGAACCAATTTCTGGTGCCCGAAAGATTGGGGGCTGCTGAGCCTCTTCCCCACCCCTTGTGTATTCCTCCTGACCCATGCCACTCCTCTCATGTACCTTCCTGATCTGTGCAACCCTGTGTGGCCGACGTACAACCGTCCTGACCAGCACCACAACCTTTTGCACACTTCCTTGTACCTTTCCAGACACATTGCATTTCTCATATATCCTTCCAAACCTCTTGTGCACCCCTCACACTTTTCCTAATCTTTGTCATGCCTCTCATGCACTCCTTCCCAGATCTGGATTGCATATTTTGTGCACCTCCTCCGAACCCTCACACACCCTCCCCAACCTGCACTATGCCTCTCATGCATTCTTTCACACTCTTGCACATTGTCTTGCTCCTTCCCTGGGACTTAAAACTCTTCCCTGTCTTGATCTATGACCACATTGTTTAGCAACAGAAATTTTGATCCAATTGTTGGAAGATGAGGGCTACCTGTATTTTTTTTTCTTTGGTTCACAATTGCCAACATTTTTTTGTTTTTGATTTTAGATGTAGATATTTCTTAAAAAAAAGAATTATTGTACTTTTTTCGTTTTACAAATCTCAATCATCTTTAACAGTACTGAGGCATCTTTGTTACATACACACATTTCCATACATATCTAATTATTCATATACATTTCTATATCTTATTCTAATCTCTACAATTCTTATTCCTATTGTCCATCCATTCATACCAATTTTCCCAAACCGTATAATACTCCGAGTCTTCCTTGCCTTTTAACTCTAGGGTGAGTTTATCCATTTCCACACAATCTAAGACCTTTTGAATTACTAGACCTCCTGATGGTATAGTATCCTTTTTCCAACATTGTGCGAGTGCGATTCTCACTGATGTGCTTATATGCAAGACCGTGTATTTTATCTTTTTATTATATTTCCCCTTAATTATCCCTAAAAGGAACAATTCCGGCTTCAATTCTATTTGACATTTTGTAATTTCGTACAACCATTTTTGTATTTTAATGCAATACTTTTTAACTTCGGGGCATAGCCACCATGAGTGAAAGAAGGTACTTTGTCCCTGTTTGCATTTCCAACAACTTGGGTTCAGATTCGGGTACATTTTTGCCAGCCTTGTTGGGGCCAAATGCCAAAGATAAACATCTTACATTGATTTTCCTTGTATGCAGCAGACTTTGTGATTGTATAGTTTTTATTCCAATTTTTTTCCCAATCTTCAAGCTCAATATTATGTCCAAAATTTTTGACCTATGCTATTATGGGTCCTTTTACTATGTCTTCTTCCATGTCGAATTTTAGTAAATAGTTACATATTCTTGATATTAATTTCTCTTCTGTGCCTAAATTGCCAACATTTTTTGACCAGACACATTTTCTTTCTTTTTTTTCTCTTCAGCAGGCTGGAAGAATCCTCTTCATCTCTTTTCTGGAGGATGTCTGTTCATGGGGAGAACATAAGTTCTGAAAAATAAGCAAGTTAAGTTGCTAAGTTCCGAAAAATTAGCAAGAGGTGACAAGGATGGCTTCTTGAGGAATCTGACTTCCTAGTAGTTTCTAAGCTGGTTGCTTCTTTTTTCCCCATTTCCAAAACCAGAAGTCTAAATTAAAGTGGAAATGGAGAAGTGTCTACCTTCTGTTGGGACAGTGAAGAAATTCCCAAATTGCTCATCCTCCTGGAGGGACCGCATGGATCTAAGTGGAACGGTGGTAAGGCCCCAGTGCTGGGAAGTCTGGCAACAGGTCCTCCTGCCGACTCCACAGCACAAAGAGACAGATGCAACCCCTCCCAAGACAATGCTGGACGATATTCAGATTTGTGTGGTTTCCTCTGAAAATTCTTCTGAATCCTTTAAAGAGAAGGAGGACGACACTGAAGGAGTGGTTGGAATTGATTGTTTGATTACTATTGAAGAAGAAATTGAAGTCCAAGGGAAGTCCTCACCAGAATCTAGGATTGAGCTCAGAGATGATATCAAGATTTGCACCGTGCCTGAATTACAAGACAAGGCCCCATTTATTGCAAGACGAGGTTCCAAAGGTGGAGGGAGGACTAAGGACTTCACAAAAGCTGTTAAAGGTAGAGGCCTCTCCAAGGTTGAAAAGGCCACTCAGACTGAAGTCACCCAGATGGAGATGGCTAAGATCTGTGAGGGCTATATTCAGAAAGCAGAAGGATCCAAGGACATCTTACGGGGCAATTGCCAGGCCAATGTGGTTTCCCAAAACAAACCAAGAGATTCTGAAGAAGGGATGATCCATTTGACAGAACCTGATGGAATAGGAGAACCTGAAGAGGCAGCTTGTGATAATCTCACATCTGGAGACAAGGAAAATGAGGAGGAAGAAGAGAGAGGCGTCTTGAAAGAAGAAGGTATTGCCATGGAGAGTGCCCGCCAGAGTTTCCGCTGGTACTGTTACCCAGAAGCCGAGGGACCTCGAAAAGCTTACGGGCAACTATTGGACCTTTGCCACCATTGGTTGAAACCAGAGAGCCGTAGTAAGGAACAGATTCTAGAACTGCTGGTCCTGGAACAATTTTTGGCTATCTTGCCCAAAGAAATACAGAGTTGGGTATGGCAGCAACACCCGGAAAATTGTGAGCAGGCTGTTGACTTGGTGGAAAACTTTCTGACAGGACTGTCTTTGCTTGAGAGACATGGGAAAAAGGTAGGGGATCTTAAAGGCCATTGGCTGTGAGGCAGAGCATCTTAATATTGATCCACTTGCCTCAATAGTTTAGAGCGTCATGGTGTTAGAATCACTATTTGAGGTTGATAAACAATCTATCCATGAGGAAAGGGATTTCCCAAAGACCGAAGATCACATCTTCAGTTTTTCAGACTGAGGAACTCTGGAGAAGCAGGAATTTATATAGGGAAGCTTGGATTGCTATTGGATCGTTTGGGTCACCTGACTCTTTGGAGTTCTTCAGTGTTCCCCAGTGATGTACCTTTGAGAACTCATTCATCTTTTAACAGAGTTGGAAGGGACCTTGTAAGTCATCTAGTCCAACCTCCTGCCTAAGCCGGAGACAAACCGTTCTGTGGCAAATCATCCTATTTCTAACAATTCATTCTTGAAATAAGGATGAGTAGCTACTCACCTGGCAAGGTTGATGTTGTGGGGAAAATAGGAGGAGGAAGGTGTGTTAGATGCCTTGATGTATTGATGCCTTGAGTTCACTACCTTGAGGTATATGTTAAAAGCAAGGCAGAATACTATACCAATTAGTTGATATAACAAATGGATGAACTGATGCTTGCAGGCGGTTTTGTAAATTCATGAACAAATGATATTGTTTTAAAATTAAGGGTCCCCCCTTTTCATGCTGTAGAAGTATAATAGATTAATATGTATTCTTTGGGATTCTATCAATATTCCTTACTTTTTTGTCATTTAAATGATTTAAGGAAATGTGCATGATTTAGTGATTCTGTCTTAGTATAAATAATATATATGCTATTCCTTAATTTGAATGCAAGATTTAAACCACACCTTTGGCATTTAGAATGCAGTTGCTCCTGCCTTCTCAAAGAATCATATAACATGTCTGTGACTAACTTTGTTTAGCGACTGTTCAAAGTTTCCACAGCACTAAAAAAAAGTGACTTAGCTCAATCCTTACGCTTATGACCGCTGTACAGTCCAAACAGTAACATGTTTAAAGTTTGGGTGCTTGGCAGCCGGCATGAATTCATTATGGTCGCAACAACCTGAGGTTATGTAACCCACCATTTGTGACCTTCCCAGCTGGCTTCTGACAAGCAAAGTCATTGGAGGAAGCCAGATTCACATAATGACTATGTGATTCATTTAACAACTGCAGTGAATTGTTTTAACAACCATGGCAGGAAAAAAACCCCATAAAATTGAGTGCGGCTTGCTTAACAACCCACTTGTCAGGGTTCCAAGTAATAAATCCATTGCAAGCAAAAACTCTGAGGTAGGTGAATTCCTCAAAGAATAGCTTTATTGGAAATTTCATATTGGCACATATCTGGTGAAAACCAACTCTGAAGGGCCCCTTGGTTTTCACCTAATTAAAAGTAAAAGATTTTCCCCCAACCCCAATCAGTCACATACATGGAGCAATCACTGCAGCGTCTGCTAGTCTGGTGACATTACTGCTCCTTCCTCTGGCCAGGTCCTTGGTTCCCAGGAGAAAGTCTTGAGAAAATGTTTTATTTTGACTACACAAGCCCAGCTCTCTCTAATCCCCTCTCCCTATCCCTCGCTCCAGTATGACAGCAAGGAAACTCCAAGATGGCTTCGGCCAGGTCAGCTTCAGAGTTGATACCACATGCTTAGCAACAGAAAATGTGGGTCCCAATTGTCGTAAATCAAGGACAAGCTGCAACAACTGATCGTTTCTACATTCTCAGCAGTTTCCCTTGGTCGTAGTCCTCGACTTACGGCCACAATTGAGCCCAAAATTTGCATTGCTAAATAACGCAGTTGTTAAGTGAGATTTGCCTCACTTTATGACTTTCTAGCCACAATTATTAAGTGAACCATTGCAATTGTTAAGTTAGGAAGCATGGTTCTTAAGTGAATGGCTTCCCCATTGGCTGAAGTTTATCAGAAAGTTGCAAAAAGTGATCCCATGATCCTGGGACACTACAACTATAAATATAAATATGAGTCAGTTGCCAAGCAGCCAAATTTTGACCACATGACCCTGGGGATGCTGCAAAAAATAGTCCTAAGTCATTTTTTTTCAGTGCCATTGTAACTTCAAACGGTCTCCAATTGGTTGTAAGTCAAGGACTATATGTATAGGATGGGGTCTCAATTACTCACCATTTGAATGGTTTCAGGCTCTGGTGACTTTTGAAGAGGTGTCCATGTATTTCTCAGAGGAAGAATGGAGACTCCTAGATGAATCTCAGAGGAAGATTTTCACAAAAGTGATGATGGAGAATTATGAGAATGTCCGAGCATTGGGTGAGAGTTGGACAGGACTGGGGAAGTGTAACGGGCTGGGAGAGTAAACCTGAGGGACAGGAAGGAGGGCTGAAGCCTACACTGGTATTTCTTAACTATGACCACCTGAAGATGTGTGGACTTCAACTCCCAGAATTCCCCAGCCAGAGAAATCCGAGTCCAACGCAGACATGGAAGTGGAGAAAGCCTCTTAGAATTGGCCCTTCCGCATTCTCTGGAATGCAGAGTCAAGGAAGGAAGAGGCGCTTAAAAGATGCTGTTACTCTAACCTTAAAATAAACTTAGAACAGTATTAGTATTGTTTTCCGGATCTGGACTACTTTGAAGCTCTGTCAAAAAGAGACTTGTATCTTATATAATGTGTGTGGCCTAAACCTGGCTCACTTAACGAAATCGCTTAACAACAAATTAAGCGTGCAGATACATTCATCGAATGGTCAGCTCTCTGCAAAGCATTGGCCATTTGTGACCAATCCTGAACAAAAGCAGAACTAGAGCTTATATACCTTTGCCTTGTTATACAGTATTATGAAGACAAGACAAGGGAGAGACTGTGTAAATTAGATTTAGCCAGGCTGGACTTTGGAAGGCTTTTAATAAAGCCTCCCATGTAAACATATTTATCCTTTCCTACTAGGTTAGCATAGCAGCCAAAGACCTCTGAGATATGGTTGGTGAATATATATGACCTGTGTGTTAGGCTATCTTTTACCACCACAGTAATAAGTAAGATCACTGAGCCGCAAACCATAACCAGATGCCTTCTAAAGCAGAATTCTCCAACCTTTATGGTGGGTGGGATGGGGAAGGGATGGCACTGATGTGTGTGCCGCTCCATTTGCACGAACAGTGGGCATGCGTGACTGCTGCTCGCGCAAATGGAACACGTATACAGGTGCTTGCCCACTGCTCGTGCAAGTGGGGATGCCACACGTTCGCCCGCCACTTCCCACGGCCCGGTTCCGAGCAGTCCAAGGCCCGGTAGTGGACTGTGGCCCGGGGGTGGGGACCCCCGTTCTAAGGGAGGAGCTGCTGATTGGTTCCTTCACCATAAGTTTGAGCCTACAGCATGTGTTGCCATTGAAAACCGGAAGTTGGGTTTAACTTGTGCTGTTGAAACATTCTAACGTGACATGCAGGCAGATTTGAGTTTTGTGTAAATTCTCGTGGATTATCGTCTTTAAGATGTTTTGCTTTTTTTTTTTTTTTAAAGAAAAACACACACACATTTCTCCACCCCACCTCCTTTTTTTCCTTTTTTACAGGATTTCCCACCAACGATCCAGATCTCATCTTCAAAATGAGGAGAAATGAGAGCCATGAACTGTACACGGATAAAATTGAGAACGGTGTATCTCCAGAAGGTGTATCTCCAGAAGTCACAGGTGAGGAAAAGGTTGCTCCTGATTTGACTTGATTTGCTTCTGTGGCCAGAAGCAAGAATTGTTGCCATGGGGCTCCTTTGTGAAACAATTTATAATAGAGGTGACTTTCTCAACACTGGAGTACCTACCCCACTGGGATGTGTAGCAGCTACATGAGGGCATGGCACCTCTTCCAGGAGAAAATTTTTCAGAGTGATTGATATTTATTTAGCATATGGCATGTGGAGCATGTGGATATTATTCTCTTCATTTAATGACCCCCTAATCCCTTGCGGGGTGGAGTCTGGGCAACTGAATGGGCTAGCAGAGTGTTTTAATGGCTGGATGCCCTTCCTGTCGCCAATATGGAGTTTTGTTCAGCAGATATATTCTTAGTGCATCCAGAGAGAGAAATATCTGCCTCTACCTAGGATCGAACTCACAACCTCCTGATTGTGAGGTGAGAGGTCCACCTCTAGGCCACCGCACCACTCCTATGGAGCATATGGATAACAGAAATAAAATTATATGGAAGGCACACATAGTGCTATGGTACATGTATGATGGAAATATGTAGCCTGGTAAGATTTGAAGAATTCAAGAAGTTAAATATAAGTTATAGACCACATCGTGCTTGTGTCAGAAGCACAGAGATGCTTCTGAGTTGAAAGGATCATCACCATTGCCTGGGAGATGCACATTTGGGGGCTTCTTTCATGATCCCAGCAGGAGCTGGAGCAAAGGACGAGAACTCATCCTACCCCAGGGCAGCATGCAGCTCTCAAACACAGGCTTGCTCATTTCTATCCAAGCATCTGAACCACGAGTGTCAACGTGCTCCTTTAGTTATAGATTACATTTTAAAATATGTTGATTCATAAGAATAAAATAAGTTTTCTATATATTAATGTCTAGACCATTTATCCAATTAAGAGTAGTATTTGTTAATTGGAGAAAGTCTGCTTTTCCTCTTGTTTAAGCTCTCAAATGGCAGCTAGTCATTAATACAAGGACCTTTAAACTTGGCAAGTTTAAGACTTGTGGACTTCAACTCCCAGAATTCCTGAGCTAACATGACTGGAGGAGGAATTCTGGGAGTTGAAATCCACAAGTCTTAAAGCTGTCAAGTTTGAAGACCCCTGCATTAATAGATTGTGGACCCTATATTATTATTAATGGTCTGCTACAGGTAGAGTTTTGCTGAACAGTATGGTGATTTTCAGCAAAACAGTTGTAAAGAAGGTTACCAACACCTAACAGAACCTGGCAGAAGCCATTTTCCTGGTTCAGTGTTGCTACGCTATATGGGAGAGGGGAGGAAGTTGTAATTTATTACTAGACACAACATAGAGCATTCTTGGGAGAACCAAGGTCATCTCCTGGGTGGTGAAGAAAGGAGGAGAGGAATACAGGTGAAGCCTAATTGGCTAATGTGATTAATGACACTGGGGGGAAGGGATCATCACTGGTTTTAACCCAATACTGTAACCTGGGAAAAAAGTCAGAGTTGGCTTTCCTTCAAAGGGTGCCGATATGGTTTACCCAATAAGGAAGTTTTTTGAGGAAGTCTGGAACCTTTACAAAGGTCACATAACCTCAGGATTCTGTAAACAGTTATAAATGCAGCCTGGTTGCCATGCACCTGGTTCAGTCATGTAACTGCAAGAAGAGGTGACCGTCGGAATTTAGAATAATAGTAGTACTGTGTTTCTCCAAAAAGAAGGCTGGGTCTTATTTTTCTTTTTGACCCCAAAAAAACCAGCTAGGCCTTCTTTTTGGAGGGTTCTAATTATTGACACCTCGCAGCAGTGGCACCGACAGCCCTGCTCAGCAGGAGCTCGCTGCTGACCCACTTCTTCTGTGGCTGCTTGCAGCCAATCGCACGCATCGCCCCGGCCTCCATTTTGCCTTCAGATGCCTTCTGGAAAGCCCTCTGCAGCTGATAATAGAGCTCCGGACCGATCCGGAGCTCTGTTATTGGCTGCAAATGCTTTCCAGAAGGCATTTGTAGAGCTCTGTTGTCGGCTGCAGTGGGCTTTCCAGAAGGCATCTGAAGGCGAAATGGAGGCTGGGGCGATGCGTGCAAGTGGTAGCAAGCGGCCACAGAAGAAGCAGCTGCAGAAGAAGGTGAGGCAGGTGTCGCGGTGTGTGAGGCCTGGTGAGTAGGAAAGCTCCACCCCCACATCCCCACCCTAACTTATTTTTTACCTGTGTGCCTCGCCCCACCCCCTGCATCCCAGGGTGGGTGGGGTCTTAATTAGGGCTAATTTTGTGGGTGGGGCTTAATTTGATCGCAGGCGCTCAAAAACATGATAGGGCTTCTTTTCAAAGTGGGTCGTCTTTTTGGAGAAACACGGTAAGTAGTCCCTTGGTAGGTCCGTCGTAAACTTTGGCCAGTAAGCAACCGGTCATAAGTTGAGGACTACGTGCATGCTAAAGTAGAGGTTTAACAGGATCTAGTTTCGTGTTGACTGGAATTTCAGAGTGTCAACCAATGGGAAAGAACAGTGCTCCAGGATGAATATAATTCCTACTCTTTTCCCTCCCCTCCCCCCTTCCCCTTTAAAGGAGAGTTAGAGTTTTCAAATGAAAAGGAGAGGCTGGCAACCTGGAGACAAAAGGATATGGAGGATGCCCTGCCATCTGGGCCAACGTCTCCGAGACTTCTCAAGAGTTGTGGTGCCACTGTCAAGGGTCGTTCTCCCAGAACGGAGAGGGCGAGATCCTTTTGGCAGCAAACCATGCCAGGTTTTGTATGCCCAGACTGTGGCAAGGCATTCTTAAGCAAATCAGACATGGCTCGACACCAGTGGTACCACTCCAGAAAGAAGCCCTGCCAGAGCTTGAGTTGTCCCAAGAGCCTTGCCAAGCCCTCCCAACCGGCCCAGCAGCAACCTCGTCCACCTGGAGAGTGTCAGTGCTCCAAGTGCGGGAAGCGCTTTACGGATCGCCACGGACTGATGTGCCACCAAGCGGTCCATGCTGCCAAGCAACCTTTCCACCACCGTGCGCATTGCAGGGGCTTCTACTTTAACTACAACCTGCGCCAGCACCAAAACCAGAACCAGCAAGAATCCGCGGCAAAACCCCTCTTTCACTGTCCTCAATGTGGGAGGCAGTTCACTCGCCGCTGTAACCTCATCCAGCATTCGCGGATACATCAGTATCCGTGGCATCCACAAGAGAAGAGATGGACCCTGGAGACCAAATCCAATGAAACAATGGAAGTTCAGGTTGGGCGCTGTGCATAGCAGCACAATTGGGGGTTCTCTGTACTGGGAACCCTGAAAATAAAGAGGTGGTGGGGTTTGGGGGAGGGGACAGTGATGATGCCAGATTTTTTTTTCTCCTTTTCCTAATGATTTCCTGTAAGGACAGACTCTGCTCCCCTCCCCCCCCCCAAAGTGTTGATCTATGTGTTGCGATATAGGAACCCACCAATTGACTGGCTTGTTGCTTGTCAGATTGCAGACGGAGCGAGAGATTTGATGGCGGAGATGATGACTCTCCACTCGTCCAGGATGGAGCGCTGTTCCACTAGATCAATTGGGTAGATGTTCTAATCTAAATCTCCAACCCACTAATGAGACTCTTCCAGATAATCCTCTGCAGACGCTCAGTAGGAATTCCAGCTTTTCTCAAGGCCAGGGAATCCATACTGAGGAGCACTCTGAAACATCTTGGGAATGCTGACATCCTTTTAGTTTGTCCAACTTAGCCAGCCAAGATCAGTTTGCTTGTGTTTTTGGCCAAGTCTTTGCAGGTCTGGATTGTCCGCAAAGTTTTAGGCAGTATTTGAACAACGACCATCGACAACACTAAAGGATCATTGAGTCATTCCTATGGACAAATATCCGTTCTGGTGTAACAAATGTGAATAAAATGTGTAGAGACTATTCTAGCAACCAGTAAGTCCAAGACTAGTTGCAAGTTTTGGCATTTGCTTCTATACAAAATACCTTTGTCCTCTCACCTGAATTCTGTGACGATGATTTTGTAATTCAGTGTTTCTCAAATTGGTGGCTTTAAGATGTGTGGACTTCGACTCCCAGAATTCCCCAGCCAGCCTTTTAAAGCCATCAAGATTGTAACCTATCTTGATGGGTGAAAAAAAAAATTCTGGGCAAGTTGGATTGCAGGAAGTCTTGGTTATAATGGGCTTGGAATACTTGACTTGGATGGTCTAGGGTGACCCAAGCCAGTTTGATTTGTAACAATTTGTGACTTTGACTGGGATGTGGGGTTCATGAATTTTTTTTTAAAAAAAATTGCTGGTGTAGAAATATTTATCTTTGGATTTGAGAAAGCATTACTTCAGTAGAGGTAAATGCAAAAAGGAGATAGTTAGCTAAAAAATATTGATGCCCCCCATTTGTAAATTTGTAATTGTACATAGTTTTCTACTCCAAAGATTTATTCTGGTTCATCCTTAGAAATTCAAGAACCAGGCATTGGTGCCAGATCTTGTTCTGATTTTGTTTGTGGTTCATGCTTTGTTTCACATTCAAATGACAATGGGACACCCCAATTAGGTAACCTGCATTACCTAGATAACTTCCATCAATTATTTTATAGTTATTTTCCTCCATCAGAATTGGAGAAATTGAAGGTTGTTATAAGTTATCTCTAGAACTTGGTTGACAGTCCTGTCAAATGGAGAAAAGAACCAAGAACCTATGACCATGGATGCATTCAATCAGAATATTCCTAATGCCAGAGACTTTTCAGACAGCCAGTATCAAATAAATATAGAACAGCGGCGTCAAACTCAATTTCATCCAGGCCCACATCAGTGTTGTGTTTGACTCCGAAGGGCATGGTGGGTGAGTGTGATGGATGGGTGTTGCCAGCTCAACGTCACTCATCGAGTTTCCGTTTTCAGATGCAACGGTCTCTTGCAAATCTTCCACCAGTGAAAACCAGGCTCGAGAGACCGCGCTCAGTCCTGCCAATGAAAATGGAGCTCAGGGTGGCCTTGAACGGAGCCCAGGCAGTCTCTCCAAGCTTCATTTTCACTGGCAGAGGCACTGTGGGCCTGTACTTTGCTGTTTCCAGGGTGGCCCCATGGGCCAGATTTGGCCGGCGGGCCTTGTGTTTGACACCCTGATATAGACTAAGCTTTACACTAGTGTGTGGTCAGCATTTAAGAACTGGATTGTAACCTCTAGATGACCACTAGGTGTCAGCAAGAGTATCTCCTTGTTGCCTTCTACTGATTATGTAGATTTTTGCAGATTGAATAAGTTAGAGCAGGGATCCCCAACCTTTTCAACGCCACGGCCCGGTTCCGGCATCAGCTGGGCGCCGCGGCCCGGTACCAGCGTCAACTGGGCGCCGCCATCTTTTTTGACGAAAAGGCGCTTCCGGTGACGTCACCGGAAGCGCTGTTTCGTCAAAAAAGATGGTGGTGCCAGCGCTTCCGGTGAGCTTTTTCGGGTAGAAATGGCTTTCTACCTGGAAAAGCTCACCGGAAGCACTGGCGCCGCCATCTTTTATGAAAAGCGCTTCCGGTGAGCTTTCTACCCGGAAAAGCTCACCGGAGCGCTTTTTACCAGCAACCAGCGGCCCGGTAAGGCTTGTTCCGCGGCCCGGTACCGGTCCGCGGACCGGCGGTTGGGGACCCCTGAGTTAGAGGTCCCCAACCCTCTGTCTGTGGCCCAGTGCTACACTGCAGCCAGTTCGGAACTGGGCCGCAGAAGTGGTGGGAGAGTATGCGTGCACGCGCACAAAGCTGCATTTGTGAAAGCAGCATGCATGCATACACAAACTTACCCCTTTCACAACCGCCACCTCCACTGGTCTGCTGAGCCGAAAAGCTTGGAGACCACTGGAATAAGTGATGTGAAACTTTGATAAGTGCCACATACAAAATACTTCCCACGTCAGGAGCCCTGATGCAGAATGCACATTGTGGGAGGCCTTTTTCTTTCCTGTTGTCCATGCTGTTACTGTTGTCTCAAGGATTGAGAAAATCGCAGGTCTTTTTCTGTGTATAGGAACATGGATAAAAAGGGGTCATTTGTCTATGCAGTGCCATCCTTCCCCAACCCCAACTGCCTGCTTTTTATGCAAATGAATAATTTTTGAGAACTATAAAAAGATACTTACTGGAGGAGCAACTTACAGTAATAGTTCTGTTTTGCATACTGTTTCTCTCCAACCTGATTTCTCTCTTAGTGGAGCCAGAGGTCATCAATGAAAAGGCCTCAATTACTCTCAGACTGGGTGTTATGTACTGTAAATTCTCTCCAGTTTTAGCCAAATGGAGAAGAATGCACATTTTGTATCTTTTTTTTCGAACAATGTTGTTTCTGGGCTAGTTAATTATATACAAGAAAAATAATAAAATTTTTTGTTCATTTCCATGACTTTCCTGGAAGAAGCAGGACTGAGGCTGACCTATAACATAAAATGATGAATTGTGTGACACAATGTGTACTGCAGCCTCTAAGTGGAAAGCTTATAGACCTGTGGCCTCTTACAAAACTTTTGGATTCAGTTCTAGTTTAATTTACTTTATTGTCTTTGCACCTTCTACAACAAAATTAAATACCATCTTCAGTGTATATTATGACTATGAAAATAAACACAAACACACATCCTTCACATTCTATACATTGAATTGAAAACCCCTGATATTGCATTAATATTGCACTATACAGCAGAATTCAAAAGAGCTACTGCCCTGGGATAGAAGCTGTTTTTCAGCCTATTTGTCCTTGTTTTTATTATTCTGTACTGTCTGCCAGATGGTAATAGTTTAAAAAAAAAGGTGCTCAGGAAGAGATGGATCTTTGAGAATGTTCTGAGCTTTCTTAAGGCAGTGGGAGCTATAAAGCTCTTCCAAAGAGAAGAGAGGGCAACCAATGATCCTCTGGGCAATGACATTAACCCTCTGGAGTGCTTTCCTATCTGCCACTGGGCAATTGGCAAACTATACAGAGGTGCAGTAAGTTAAGATACTCTCTATGGTGCAGCGGTAGGAGATCACCAGCAGTTTTTCATTCAGTTGTTTTCTGAGAAGTCTCAGGTAGTATAATCTCTGCTGGGCCCCTTTGACCAGTGCTGCAATGTGAGCACCCCAGGTGTGGTCCTCTTTTATGGTAACACCCAGAAACTTAAACTGGCCACTTGCTTCACTCGGTCTCCATTGATAAGTAAGGGCTGGATATCTGATCTGTTCCTTCTATAGTCCACTATAAGCTCCTTGGTCTTATTGGTGTTGAGGACCAAGTTATCACATCACAAAAGCAATCTCCACATCACAAAAGCAATCGGCCCACCTCATCTCAGTAGGCAGACTCATCCCCCCGGAGATAAGTCCCAGCACTACTTAATGACTATACCAGTGGTCCTTCATGATAGCTCCACTCTGGGGAGAAACCATTTCAAAATCTTTGGGGTTGGTTCACTTTATTTTGCAATCTTATTGTGCAGGTGAACATCTCTTTCAACACCTGGATGGCGGGTATTGTTTATCAGGAGGGCACACTTGGTGCTACACCAGGAGATGCACTAAAGCAGGGTGATGTCACGGCCCACTTCACCAACTCCCATTTGCAGTGGCTGTTGGAAGAACGTCAAGCAAAGGTTTCCATCTAGTGATGATTGTCAGGGCGATACAGGAAGTCCTCAACTTACGACCACAACTGAGCCCAAAATTTATGTTGTTAAAGTGAGAAATTTATTGAGTTTGCTCCATTTTACGACTTTTCTTGCCATGTTTGTTAAGTGAATCACTTAAGCAGTTCTTAAATGGGTAAAACAGTTGTTACGTGAATTTAGTTTCCCCCATTCACTTTGCTTAAATCACGTGACGATGGGGATGCTGCAACGATCGTGTGAAACAGGGTCATAAGTCGCTTTTTTTCAGTGCCGTTGCAACTTTGAACAGCCACTAAATGAACTTTTGTAAACCGAGGACTATAAATACTATCCATTCAATTTTCTGTGACCCTTTGGAACGGTTCTCTTCATGCCAGGATTGTAGGCATGGCTTCTCCCAAAATTGTAGACAGATGAAGGAATGGTCTTGATGGACAGAAGGAAGAGCCACTAGGAAGGCAGTGATCAGATAAAAAGGGCTTCGGCTTCGGCCAAGAAAGTAGTTTGAGAAAAACATCTCAGGCAACCCCTATTCTAGTTCACACATAAAGTAAGGGAACGGGAAGCATGTACAGACTTGCAAGATTCTGTTATTATTGCTATCACAATAAAAACCATAGCAAAATTTCAGTGACTGTGCGACCTTAGAGTTTTGCCCCATTTTAGGAGCTTTCTTGCCACTGTTCAGTGAATCACTGCAGTTGTTAGCACAGTTAACAAACACAGTTAACAAACAAAAGTTGTTACCAAATTGACTTTGCTTGCAAGATTGCAAAAGGTGACTACATGAATTACATGGCAGCTGCCAAGCATCCAAATGATGCTGCAATGGTGTGAAAAATGGTCATGTCTATTTTTTCAGTGATGATGTAACTTTGGCCACTAAATGAACTGTTGTAAGTTGAGGACTACCTGCAGTCCTGACCTATTGGGCATTGATTTCTTAAGTCTGGTCTACCTTGCAGGGATGACATGAATCTTGCAATGTACTTTCCCCACCCTTTATCTTTTTGTGCTGACTAGTGGAAGTGTTGTCTGAGATCTTTTAAATCTTTAAGGCACTGCTTTGCCCATAGTTTGGCATTTTTAAAAAGCATCAGCACATTCCTGGTGGTTTATTTATTTATTTATTTTTTTGGCTGTGTCTGTTCCCCATCCCCCACAAATGTCGGGTGGAATCAAACAGGTATTTTTGCGAAATGTTGGAGCTTGGAAATCCTTGGCATTGATGTAAAGCAAACTTTACATCAAGTAAAAATATAATTAAATGTTTATGAGTGTGGTTATAAGGGTGGTTGTGTAATTACAAATTGGTTTCTTCTTATATCTCGCCTGGGGATACATATTCCAAGTACAGCAGTTTTTAACACTCAAAAGAAGAAAAATGTAAGCGGTACTATATCATGATCAAATGATAAAAATAGGTTTTGCCCATGGATAAAGTATAGGAGGAGCAGGCTAAAAGGCTAATCCCAACCATTATGTTTAAATATGGTTTAGTTTGATGTGATTGTTTCTTTCAACAAACCGCAGTTAAATTATGGTTCAACTTGGTGCATGAACCCAGTCAAGATGGATTCAGAAGATCCTGTCTCCAGGAAAACATTCCTGCTTCTCCAACTCCGACATATATGATAACTGCCAGAAATCCAACAGGAATATCTTTTTCCAGCCTGGTGGCATTGATCTGGTTCAAAAAGTCTGCTCTATAAATTGCTTCTGGTAGTTAGGCAACTGTAAAATAACAAGAATAGTCAATTGCAAAAGATATTTTTACTTGGAACAATTTACATCCTGCAGTGGCTCCATTAATATTATTAAGAAATCTCTGCCTATCCTAAGGCATTGGGAAGGACTCAACTGATGAACAAAAATGCCAAGTCCAATCTAAAAATATGGCTGTGTAACCAACCATACAGGCCTACATAAATTGTAACCTTTCGGCACAGAACAGAGTTGCGATGATATCCAGAACTCATTTATCAGTCAATGTATATACACTTGCAAGAATATGGGCCCAAAATCCTTTATGCTTCTGCCAAATAACAATCACATATGTAAACATGATAAATATCATTCCACAAAACAATGACACCAACCTTCCAATTTTATTATATTGTAAACTTGTTTATTTGCTATTTTATTTTTCACCCACTGTCTCTTCACCTTTTCCTCCTCTTTTTGCAACTGTTGATTTTGTTCCTTCAAGTGTTTTTTTTTATAAATAAGATCTGGTTTGTGCTTTATAGAACAGCAGCTGGAAATTCTAGGCCCATACATTGCTCTGTGAATAAAAAATATTCAAAAGAAAATTAGAGCAAATGACATTCATAGAAAATTAGGAGGAATCAAGCTTGACTCGAAGGAGATTTATGTGGTCTAGCACAAAGTTTTTCAAGTTCAGCAACTTTAAGATGTGTAGACTTCCATGACCAGAATTCCACCACTCTAAAGTAGAGTGGAATGGAAGAATGCAAGAATGGAACAGAACAGAATAACACAGTTGAAAAGGATCTTGGAGGTCTTCTAGTCCAGCCCCCTGTTCAGTCAGGAAACCCTATACCATTTCAGACAAATGGTTGTCCAATCTCTTCTGAAAAACCTCCAGTGTTGGAGCATTCATAACTTATGGAGGCAAGTTTTTCCACTGATTAATTGTTCTAACTCTCAGGAAATTTCTTATCAATTCTAGGTTGCTTCTCTCCTTGATTAGTTTCCATTGCTTCTTATCCTGCCCTCAGGTGCTTTAGATAATAGCTTGTATGGTAGGGTCCCAGGGTCTCCTGGTGGTGTTCCATCCTTGATCTGATCTTACTTAGTTTGTGTTGAGAGAAGCCAAGGTCGGTGATAGCATGCCACATGCGGCAGCATCGAATAGAGACAGGTAGAGTGTTCCAAATCTTCGCATTTGGATTTGAGTAGGAATGCCAAAAAGCGTCCGCGTTGAATTTGTGTGGAGTGAAGATCTTGCTCAGTGCCTTCGTCGGCAAAGCCGCACCTCTTCCCACTGATCTGCAATCCGCGAAAGCTTTCGTTCTTTTAACAGAATAACAGAGTTGTACGCAACCTTGTAGGTCATCTAGTTCAACGCCGCTGCTCAAGCAGGATACCCTACACCATTTGTGACAGATGGAGGTCTAGTCTCTTCTTGAAAGCTTCCAGTGATGAAGCTCCCACAAGGGAAACTGTTCCATTCAGGGACAGTCTTAACGTGTGGGCCTGATGGGCACTTGCCCATGAGCCCCACAAGCATAGGGCCCCCATATTAATCTGATTAGTTGTTGCTGCATAACATTTTTTTAATGTTTCAACACCGATTTTGTTGGAAGTGCCAGTAAAATAAATATATGTTTAGTTTTATTGACCATTTACATTTTTATTCCTGTGAGTAGTTGTTGTAGGGGCCCCAGTACACTGCTTTACCCGGGGCCGCAATGCTGTTAAAGACAGCCCTGTTCCATTGGTGGATTGTTCTCACAGCCAGAAAATTTCTCCTTGATCAGTTTCCATCCATTATAGAATAGAATAGAATGACAGAGTTGGAAGGGACCTTGGAGGTCTTCTAGTCCAACCCCCTGCTTGGGCAGGAAACCCTACACCACTTCAGACAAATGGTTATCCAACATCTTTTTAAAAACTTCACAACTTTTGGAGGCAAATTATTCCACTGACTAACTGTTCTGTCAGGAAATTCCTCCTTAGTTCTCGGTTGCTTCTCTCCTTGATTAGTTTCCATCCAGGTTGCTTCTTGTCCTGCCCTCAGGTGCTTTGGAGAATAGCTTGACTCCTTCTTCTTTGTGGCAGCCCCTGAGCTATTGGAAGACTGCTATCATGTCACCCCTGATCCTTCCTTTCATCTAACTAGACATACCCAATTCCAGCAAACCGTTCTTCATATGTTTTAGTCTCCAGTCCCCGATGGTTTTAGCTTCCAGTCCCTTATGATATATCATTATTTATTATGCACCATCCGTTGCGATGCGCGACCCGTGCATCGCGGCAGCCCGAGGGGTGAGTCTTGCACAGCCACCCAAGCGCCTTGGCGAGCACCCCCATCTGGCTTCGGTGGCGCTCGGAGCGGCGCGTCCTGCGGCCCAGTTCGCTGCCTCTTTAAGGGGAAATGGTTAAACACCATAGAGAAGGGCTCCTTCCCCCCTCGCAGTCGGCAGCGGCGGAAGAGGGGAGCTGCGCTGCCAAAAGCACTTCCTCCGCTCTTTCCCAGTCACCCTGAGCCTGCTTGCTGGTGAGCGGAGATCGGCTGCCTGCATCGAGCGGGAGGGCTGGTAGCGAGTAGAGGAAGGAAAGAGGAGAGGCTAGTTTGCAAAAAATGCGGGGAATATCCCCGGGAATGCATCTCTGCAAAGCGGTGCAATTCTGGGCCAGAGCAGCTTCAAGGGTCAGATTAGAGTCTTTTTGCAAGAGCTGCGAAATGGGTACATTATTATTATTTTCAATGGGGTGGAAGGTGGGGGGTTGGCCTAGAAAGCTGTCTCGTCGGGACGGAGCTTCCCTTGGTTAAGTTGCAAAGGAAGCGAAGAAAACAATAAGTCGGTTCCTCGGTTGCGACATTGTAAGAAAAGTTGGCAGGAAGGAGATTAGAAGCGGTTCTCTTTGCACGGATTAAGGATTCTTCTTCTCTTCCCCGGTTGGGTGCCTTGCCGAAGGGATTTATAACCTGTCTATTTGTCCTTGACTTCAGTGCCAGGACATAGTTAAGGGATGGAACGACACATGATCCAACAAACGGACAGAAGAAAATTTGGGGGCAGTTTCTAAAGTTGCTGGAAAGCGCCAGGTTGCGTAGGTGTGAGATGTTTGTACCTAGTGAACAGGGACCAGTAGTGGGGTGGGGTAGGGGGAAGACATTTAAAAGACCAACGCTTTTTGGCACTTTTTTTGGGCAAGTCTTCTCACTATTGCTAAGAGGATTTTGTATTTTCTGTGAAAGTAATTGATAGTATGTCTCTTAAGGCAATTTTATTCCTCTGCATGGATTCTGAAGTTTTGTTAAGTTTTAGAGGGCTTTTGGTGTTTGGTGAAGTATGTGTTGCTTTAATTTTAACTGAAATGAAGCTGTCACACCACAATTGTATAAACTCTTTGGGATTATAAATAAGCATTTGTAAGCATTTGCTTGGCAGTCTCACTAACATTCTTGCTTCCTCCCCCCCCCTTTCTTTGGTGGTTTTCTTTTGCTGTTAAAATTTACACATTTACTTGAAAATAAAATTACAAAATTACAAAAAAAACCTTTAGACCCTTAAAATTTTAGGACAGTAGTTTCTGTAGCACTGCTGGATGATCAATGAAGTTGTTGCAATTAGTGGAAATCCAGCATTTTTTTTTTTTTGACATTTACGTAGCTGTCTTACTTGATTGTTTGGAGAGGCTGAAGGAACCTTGTTTTCTTTCCAGAAAGTCCAGTTGCTGAGCCTTTCCAGTTGCAAAACATTTTGGACACTAGGGCTTGAGAAATCTTCAGTCTGAGGCCCTGTTATCCAGAGTCTTGTCCTCAAGACTCTGTCCCTTTAAGACGTGCTGCATGGGGTTCATAGGTCCAGTAATTCAAAATTCAGGGCAGGACTGACTCTTGGTCTGTTTGCCTTTATTTCTTTATGATTGCTGTTCTTTCCTGAGACAGCTTGATTCATTTTTGTTTCCTCTGCTTGCAAAGTGGGGCTGAAACCTAAGAGCAGGGGTCTTCAAACGTGACAGCTTTAAGACTTATGGACTTCAACTCCTAGAATTCCTCCTCCAGTCATGTTAGCTCAGGAATTCTGGGAGTTGAAGTCCACAAGTTTTAAAGTTTGAAGACCCTTGCCTAGGAGTCCAAAACCTTTGTATTTTAAGTTCCACAGAGGCTGTGTTGGATAATTTTCACCCCTCATCATAGAAAGAGTCCACTTTATCCACTAAAGATAGCTACTTGATTACAGGCATTCTGTTATTTTTAACTTGTTTTAAGGACTTAATTAAACTTTATGTATCTGCCCTTGTGTCCCCTCAAACCTTGTGTTTGTCAACCTTGGTCACATTCCAATGTATACACTTCAACTCCCACAATGTCTTAGCAGCTGTCATTCAAACTGCCTGTCTGCCTTCATACATGCTGGGGAATTCTGGGAGTTGGGTTTGCAGATCTTAAAATAGCCAAAGTTGAGAAAATGTCCCAATCTGCTTGTAACTCCCATTCATGGTACTATTGCCACTTGTGGAGGCCCATTTCTGTACCCTCATAAGGAGGGTATTAATTAAATTTATCATCTGTTACTTCCAGTCATAAAAATTGGGTATGTTATCGGGATTTGGCTCTTCTAGAGAGGAAGTTTCCAGCTGATCTCTGCTGCAGCAGTTCCCTTTTAAGAATAACCTAAACAGATGCTGGAAATAGGACAATCTTGTTAACTGTATATCCTTTGTAGAGTTGACTGACTTGATTTGGTGTATATATTTTGCAGAGGGCTTGTTTTGCTATTTTGGGTTGCTTAAGCTGAGGCAATTGGATTATTTAAGGAAGATTTATTTATTATTATAAGGCCAGTTTGCTCTAGTATTTAAAGCAGCAGGTTAGAAACTTAGGAGACACTGAATTCTAATGCTGTCTCAGGCATGAAAAACCAGCTGGGTGACATTGGGCCTCTCAACCCAACTCACCTCACAGGGTGGTTTTTGTGGAGAAAATAGGCAGAGGAAGAAGTATAGATAGTTTTCGACTTACAACGATTTGTTTAATGACTCTTCTAAGTTACAACAGCACTGAAAAAAACAGACTTATGACTGTTTTTCACACTTATGACTGTTGCAGCATCCCCATGGTCATGTGATCAAAATTTGAATGCTTGGAACTACTTCATATTTATGATGCTTGCAGTGTCCTGAGGTCATATCGCCTTTTGTGACCTTCTCACAAGCAAAGTTAATGGGGAAGCCAGATTCACTTAACAACTGTATTACTAACTTAATAAGTGCAGTGATTCACTTAACAACTGGAACAAAAGGTCACAAAGTGGAACAAAACTGTCTTGCTTAGCAACAAAAATTTGGGGCTCAATTGTGGTCACAAGTTGAGGACTATCTGTATTAGGTATGTTCGCTGCCTTGAGTTACTTATAAAAATAAAAATGGTGGGATTAAAAAAAAGTCTAAAGATGGAATGGAATATGCAGGTATTCCTGGATTAGACTGAATAGATGGAAAATGGCATGTATCTTGGCTCATTTTGAAAAGCTAAACAGAGCTGGATGGGAGACCACTAGGGAAAAAAAAGAACCCAGACTAGACTGGAGAATTAAACACATTTCTGGGAAATAGGCAGTTGAAAAGCAACTTCCAAACTGTTAAGACCTACGTGATTCTGTCTATGAAGTCTCCAGGAGTTGAGTTCAATGCAAAGAAACTATCTTTACTTCCACTAGACACACATATCCTTAAAATAAATTCCTGTTTCCATTTTTTTTTCATATTTAATACTAGAATGTATTGGTCTGTATATTACAGGTAGTCCTCAACTTACAACCACAATTGAGCCCAAAAGTTTTCTTGCTAAGCGAGACAGTTAAGTGAATTTTGCTCCATCTTAGGACCTTTCTTGCCACAGTCGTTACGTGAATCACTGCAGTTGTTAAGTTAGTAACATGGTTGTTAAGTGAATCTAGCTTTCCCATTGGCTTTGTAAGAAGATTGCAAAAAAGTGAACACATGAACCCAGGACACTGCAACCATCATAAATATGAGTCAGTTGCCAAGTGGCTGAGTTGATCACATGACCATGGGGATTCTGCAATGGTCAAGTGTGAAAAATGATCATAAATCAGTGCTGTTGTAACTTTGAACAGTTACTAAATGAACTGTTGTAAGTTGGGGACTATCCCCGAAAATAAAACCCTGTCTTATTTTTTTGGGCCACCAAAAAAAGGCACCAGGTCTTATTTTAGGGGGATTTCATCCACTGACTAACCTCACTTGTGCACGTCGCCCCCGGCCTCCTTTTCGTTGTCAGAGGCCTTCTGGAACTTCTTCTACGGCCAGCAAGGCTTTTCTGAAGGCCTCTGCAGCCGATAACTGAGCTCCAGATCATTCCAGAGCTTTGATATCAGTTACAGAGGCCTTCAGGAAAGCCTTGCTAGCCTTGCCGGCTGCAGAAGAAATGGGCCGGCAAGGCAGATGTCAGGGTGTGCAAGGCCTGGCTACAGCTGTCCAAAGGTAGGTAGTAGGGCAGCTCCACCCCACCCACCCCCACCCTAGCTTAATTTCCCCCCCCTGCACTCTGGAGTGGGAGGGATCTTAATAAGGGCTTATTTGGGGGTAAGGCTTATATTGGGCGCACATGTAAAACCAAGCTAGGATTTACTTTCAGAGTAGGCCATATTTTCAGGGAAGCATGGTACCTGTATTATTTTCATATTTTGAGCTACTCTGAACATATTCTTCATGGTGGAAAAATACTATCTGAAAATGTAAAAAAAAAAACCATCCTAGAGAGGTTTTTTTTTTTAAAACAAAGGATTTGCATTTGGGGAACCAATGTCACCCTAATTGCAATGGCATTCTTTTAATTATTTTCTGATACTTATTGGGATGGGAAATAAAGTGTGGTGCTGATTTCCACCATTGTAGGGAGATAAAACTTCCTATGTCGCTAGAATTTGGCTTCCCACGTGCCCTAGAAAAATGATGCATGATGTTTTCTGGGATTCCTGTGTATTTGTGCATGTATCTACCTCCAGCTTGCAAGAAAGGGAAGGAAAGTACCATGGCCAAGGGGCATAGAGGTAGGATATGTTGGCTTCTGTCAAAAATGTTTAGAAGAGTTTTAGGATGACCATATCTCTCCTGCAAAAATCCAGCTGACCACTGGGGGCAGCAAAGACCAATTCTCCCAAAGGTGCTTTTTCAAAAAGCAACTGGACTTCCTTTTATTTTTCCTCGAAGACATTTCACTTCTCATCCAAGAAGCTTCTTCAGTTCTGAACTGAAGAACCGAACTGAAGGAAAAACAGAGAAAATCCAATTGCCTTTTGAAAAAGCACCATTGGGACAACCGTCGCCTGGATGACTGAGAATCTCCATAGATATTAAGACCTACTGATCATCCAATCTGCAAAATAAAATAAAATAAATAAATAAAAAATTGACCAATGGGATGGTTTCTATTTGTCTTTCAAAAGGTTCTCTATTTATTGGTACGATTTATATCCCGCTCTTTGCAGAGCAACTTCCTCTTGTCTTTTATGCAAATCAGTTCTATAGGGAAGGCTGGGTTGTTAGAGAATAACACATCCAAAGTCGCCCAGATGCTTCTGCGACTAAAGGAGGGAGTCTTACTAGTATTAGTCCAACACTTTATACGTACACCACAATTGTTCTTAGTGTTCAGGCTACAAGATACCGGTAGTCTTTGACTTACGACCACAATTGAGCCCAAAATTTCTGTGGCTAAGCGAGACAGTTGTTAAGTGAGTTTTGCCCCATTTTATGACCTCCTTGCCACAGTTTTTAAGTGAAATCACTGCAGTTGTTAGTTAATAATATGGCTGTTAAGGGAATCTGGTTCCTCATTGACTTCAATCGTCAGAAGGTTGTAGAAGATAATTGCATGACCCTGGGACGCTGCAACCGTCATAAAATATGAGTCAAATATCTAATCTTTGATCAGGTGACTGTAGGGATGCTGCAGTGGTCATAAGTGTGAAAAATGGTTATGAGTCACTTTTTCCAGTACTTTTGTAACTTGGAACGGTCCCTAAATGAATGGTTGTTAAGTCAAGGACTATCTGTTCTTAGTAAGTTCCTTTTATGAAAGAAATATCCAGGTTTAGCCTTCATTCCTGCCTTCTGTTGATACATAGCTTAGCCTTGGAGAGAGTTTTTTTTTTAAATTCTGAGTCAGCACTGTAAAAATGCAGCTGGAGAAGGAATATTGGGCTTCTTTAACTTGGAAGATAGTGTGTAGAAGGGAGGGGAGAAGTTGGGGTAGAGGGAAAGAAGAGAAAAGAATTAGATTAAGAAAATGCAGGTAGCTAAGTGATTCTGCAAGGGTCATTACTATGAAAAATGGTCATAAATCACTTTTTTCAGTGCCATGGTAACTTCGAATGGTCACTAAACCAATGGTTGTAAGTCAAGAACTACCTGTAAATGTACTGCTTCTAACCATTGCATTTTCATCTATGTCGCAGGAGTTTTCCAATTTGCAACCTTACAAAGAGCAAGGTATGTTGTTACTCCCACTTTGCCTTCCCAAACCTTTCAGGTTTTTTTGTTATAGTGTTATTTTTTCTAAATTGCTTCCTACTTGTCGCCCTCTGTGTCTGGACATACCTGTGAGTTTCTGTCTGGAAGGATTCTGTTCCTTTTTTTAAAAAAATGTTTTATTTATATAACATGTAAAAATTCAATTTCAATCAAACAGTGTGTTGTCTGTGTCCAATTATTTTTAGGAAATCATAATCAAAAAGTTTACAATAATATTCATCACAATGATATTAATTCAATAATAATAATAATAATAATAATAATAATAATAATAATAATAATAATAATAATAATAATAATAATAATAATAATAATAATAATAATATTTTACTTATCTACTTTACAAATCTCCTTTATAACATTAGTCCTTTTTGTATCCTCATGGTTCTAACTTCTGTTTTTATTATCTAACTATTGGTAAAGTAGGTTGCATGTCAAGAAATATTCAGATCTTTCTTTTTCCTTAATTGTAAGCGTTAATCTGTACATTTCTGCACATTCTAATATTTTTTTAATTGCACCTTCGCTTTTCTATTGTTGTGCAAATACAATTCTGGCTGCAGTTAGTAAATGTAAAATCAAATATATATTCCTTTTGTCATACTTTTCTGGTAAAATACCCAACAAAAATATTTCTGGTTTCAAATCTATATGCTGCTTTATCATTTTTTTCCCCCAACGAAGTATGTATTTCCGTCCAATACTTTTTTGCCTTTGGGCAAGTCCACCACATATGATAATACGAACCAGGTTTCTGGTTACACATCCAACATTTAGGTCTTCAAAGGTATTTAAACATCTTTACCAATCTTGTTGGTGAAAAATGCCATCTATAAAACATTTTATACAAATTTTCTTTATATGCAGTTGACATAGTTATCCCACAATTTCTGCCATTTATCCAGTTCTATTGTATATCCAATTCTGCAAGGGTCATGGGTGTAAAAAATGGCAATAATTCACTTTTTTCAGTGCCATTGTAACTTCAAATGGTCACTAAACGAATGGTTGTAAGTCAAGAACTACTGTAAACGTACTGCTTACTTCTAACCATTGCAGTTTCATCTGCATGTCGCAGGATTTTTCCAATTTTGCAGCCCCACAAAGAGCAAGGTATGTTGTTACTCCCACTTTACCTTCCCAAACTTGGCAGATTTTTTTGGAATAGTGTCACTTTTTCTAATTTGCTTCCTACTTGTCATCCTCCGTGTCTGGACCCACCTTTGGTGAGTTTCTGTCTGGAAGGGTTTTGTTCTTATGATGTCAAGAGATGCTCCATACAGAGGTCAACAATTGACAACATTTCTGAACTTCCTGTAAACTCTGTGTGTCCCAAAGGTGCTTTTTCAAGAGGCAACTGGACTTTCTGGTTTTTGTTTGAAGACGTTTCGCTTCTCATTGGAGAAGCTTCTTCAGCTTCCTCAGCTCTGAAGAATTCTTCGGAGTTGAAGAAGCTTCTCGGATGAGAAGCAAAATGTCTTCAAAGAAAAAAACAACTAGAAAGTTCAATTGCCTCTTGCAAAAGCACCTTTGGGACAACCATGACCTGGATGACTGAGAATCTCCATAGACATCTGCCTGTGTGGTTTCTTCCACCAAGAAGCCTCTGCAGGAGAACTAAAAGGAATATACCCTTGATGAATGACCCCCATTGAGGATTTGCATGGACCAGAAAGAGGGCTGAGAAAATATGTACAGACCCCTCGCATCCTGGATATAATCTTCAATTTCTCCTTACAGGAGGCTGCTATAGGGTATTGCATGTCAAAACTACAAGATACAAAGAACTGTTTTCCCCTGTGCCATCACTCTGTTGAACACTTAATTCCCCCATCACTCTCTCATTTCTCATCTTTTCTCATCCTCTCCGAAAAAAGTGACATGACTGTTTTTCAGAGTTACGACTTTTGCAACATCCCAACAATCACAGGATGCTTGACAACAGGATGCTTGACAACAATCACAGGATGCTTGACAACAATCACAATTCAGATGCTTGATAACAGGTTCATATTTATGACCTTTGCTGTGTCCCAGGGTCATTTGATCATTTTTTGTGACCTTCTGACAAGCAAAGTTAATGGGGTAGCCAGATTCACTTGACAACCGGGTTAGTAATTTATCAAAGGCAGTGATTCACTTAACAACCGTGGCAAGGAAGGTCATAAAATGTGTGACAAAACTCACTTAACAAATGTGTCATTTAACAAAAAGAAATTCTGAGTTCAATTGTGGTCGTAAGTTGAGGATTATCTGTATATACATTGAGCTTATGCACCAGAGACAAATTTTTGTGTGCCCAATCACACTTGGCCAATAAAAAATTTCTGGGATTCTATGAATACTTTATTCCCCTTGATGAATATTAGATGAATGGTTTTGCCTTTTTAATTGAGAGGTTTTTGTATTGTTTTGGTACAGCATATTTTATTTTTTATTTTGGAAGCTGCTTTGAGATTACAGTTTTCAAGGGAAGTACAGTACTATGGAAATGCATTAAATAAATAGTAAAACCAAGGCCCCCCCCCCCTGCACCTAGCCAGATTTCCTTGCAGCTGTATAGTAGGAAGGAAACCCATAGGGGACTTTAGTTTTCTATTCTTGCTGATGTCTATAGAGAATCTCAGTCATCCACTCCCTACCATGCAGTCAGAGCTGAAGAAGCTTCTTGGATGAGAAGTGAAACGTCTTCAAAGAAAAACCAGAAAGTCCTGTTGCTTCTTGAAAAAGCACCTTTGGGATATTCTTGCTGATCTCCTCTCAGGGAAAGGGCAGCCCTGGCCAACTGTTAAGAATATTGGCCAATCTTCTTATTAAGTTTCAAGTTTACCCTTTTGCTTTTGTGTTTCTGGTTCCTCTAAAAATTGCACAGGATCCCAGAAGGAAGGAACAAGGTAGACTTGACTGAAGTTTGGAAGCAGAAGAATCCTTGAGAATCCCCTATGCAGGTGAGAAAGAAAGAGACAGTGGTGTGTGTGTGTATGTGTGATGGAGAGGGGGAGGGAGGGAGCAGGAGAGAGGAAGTATGGAAGATCTTGGAATGAAGCTGGAAGAGGTTGCACCAGAAGATGAGTAAGAGCCAGTGGTGGGATTCTACTGGTTCAGACCAGCTTGAGTGAACCAGTAGTAAAAAAATGCTACAGTTCGGCCGAACTGGTAGTAAAAAACCAGATATCGTTTTGACTGAACTGGTATTTTTTTCCCCTCACGATGATCAGCTGTTCCGACAATCAGCTGTGCCTGGATCCCACTCACTGTCTTACTGCTTCACCCAGGCTTCCCTGAGACCCAGGAGGCAAAAAAGCAGATCGCAGGGATGTGGGTATGCTGCCCTTCCGGGGGTGCGTTTTGCTCCCAGAAGGCTTCCCTGAGGCCCAGGAGGCCATAAAACGGAGCACGAGGGGTGTGGGGGTTTGCCCTCCCCAGCGCTCTGTTTTTTACCTTCCTGGGCCTCCTGGGAGCAAAAAGCCCCCCCGAGGCTTCTGAGGCCCAGGAGGCAAAAAAAACACCATGGGGTGCTGCACCCCCAAAAAGCCACACCACCCAGTTACATGGCCACATAGCCACTCCCACGTGGCCACACCCACAGAACCAGTAGTAAAAATATTTGCATTCCACCTCTGTACTAAGAGCTAATTCTGAGATGAGAGAGCAGCTTCAGCTATTCAGAATGAGACACGAGCACTGAGTTGAGTGTTTTATATGGCCTTGAAAGCCTGGTCCTTCAAGAACAGTGAATCAAAATACCATTTGATTTCATATGTCTAGTTAGTGGTCACTCTGACACAGGGCTGTCCAACCTTGGCAACTTTAAAATTTATGGACTTCAACTCACAGAATTCCCCAGACAGCCATGTTGGCTGCGGAATTCTGGGAGTTGAAGTCCACAAGTCTTAAAATAGTCCAAGTTGTCTAACACAATCACACAATACAGAGACGGGAGTTAAAGCGCATTTGAAATTTTAAGGGATGGCTACTAAAAGACAACAGTTAACCTGTTCATAAAATGGTTAACCTGTTCATAAAATGGCCACCTTTGTTATCACAGTGACATAAGGTTCCCATTTCCCAGAAGGTGGAATAGTCCTGGATATTTTCTGTCCTATAATGGAGCATTTCTGTAAATGAATCTGAGGGTTTGGGTATCAACTCGCTCTACCTTTGTCCACTCCTGCCTTGTAAGTGTTCAGGCCAATGTTTCTCAAATTGGGCAGCAAGAAGATAATGTGGGCTTCAACTCCCACAACTGCCTGTGGAATTCTGGAAGCTGAAGTCCACATCTTTTCAAGTTGCCAAGGTTGTAAAACACTGATTCAGTAAAATCATTGCATATGTTTAGAACTATGGCCCTTTTATCAGTTTTATGGCTTACGGACTTTTTATGACTTGTGGACTTCAACTCCCAGATCCACTCGTGGTCTAGAACAGGGGTGTCAAACTCGATTTTATTGAGGGCCGCATCAGAATTGTGTTTGATCTTGGGGGGCTGGGGGTGTGTGTGTGTTTGTGTGTGTGGATGGGGGTGGGCATTTGACACAGGGTCAAGATGCATTTTCCCCCTTCTTTCTTTCCACAGTTTTTTTTTTACTATAAACATTTTCCTATCTCTTCTACAAGATATTAATGGCAAACATTCATTACTTATTCTTCATACTCCAGTATGCTTTTATTTCTAAATTTATACCCCATTGTTTAATAGTAAATTGCTTTTCCAGGCAGAAAGACTGTTTATACTATTGTATTTTTTATTATTATTCAACTAGTAATACAAATATAATAGCATAAATAACATGATAATACAAGATCTAACAGCAGAGTTAAATTTCCAGGATAGTAAATAAAAATGGCTGTCAATTTTTGATTGTTGATTGTAGATTAAATGGACCTACAGTATGTAAAATTTGGCGTTAAACTGTAGTATAGGATGTTGCTTGTTTTCTATCCAGATCAGGCCACATAATCTGGTCTAAGCCAGTCTTCCTGCAGCACTCTGCTGGCCAAAAATGGGCCTCGTGGGGCCTCTGTGTGGACTGTTTTCACTTGGCAGAGTGCTGCTGGAGGCTAGGGAGGCTGAAAACGGGCCATGTGGGGGGGGCTACATGCTGCCCCCCATGGCCCATTTTGGCCAGCAGAGGCACTGCGTGCTGGTCCTTTGATATTTCCAGGCTGGTCCCACAGGCCAGATTTAAGCACCCTGTGGGTCTTGAGTTTGACACCCCTGGTCTAGAAGGACCAATATCCAATACTGGGTATCTAGATTACGTGAGCAAATTATGTGTGTCATGATGTCATCTTACAATGGATGCATCTCCTGTATTGGCTTTATCATGACACAATTAAAAATCTATATCCTTTGTGAAAGACACAATGGCACCAGTCATTGTTCTGCTATCATTACAGCTTTTTTCATATACTGCTGAGCCGGTAAGCTGACTGCTCAAGGCAGAATCTTCTGCTCTAGAAAGCCCTTATCCTGATATCATGTTAGTGGGAGAACAGCATCAGCTTTGTCTTCTGGATGATGCACAAATTTGTTGAGACTGCTCTTTTTCTGATTTTTCTCTGGTCTTGTGTTTACATTTCCCCAGGTGGTGGATTATAGGATTGCCCCTGGACAAGGAGGAAGGGGAGATTGTCCTGTGTGTTGAGCCCAGCAGCCACATGGAACAGGACGACGCACCTGCAGTCGATGTAGCCCCTGCGTCCCGAGGGAAGGGAGAACGCCCTCACCCCTGCAGCGAATGTGGGAAGGCATTCAGCCAGTGGTCCAAGCTAGTGCGCCACAGGCGTATCCACACAGGCGAGCGTCCCAATACTTGCACGGACTGTGGAAAGTCCTTTACTCAGAGCTCCCACCTGGTTCAGCACCGGCGGACGCACACCGGCGAAAAGCCATACGTCTGCCAGGACTGTGGCAAGGCCTTTTCCTGGAGCTCCAACCTGGCCCAGCATCAGCGTACCCACACTGGGGAAAAGCCGTATGTCTGCCGGGAGTGCGGCAAGGCCTTCTCGCAGAGCACCAACCTCATCAAGCATCAACGCAGCCACACCGGCGAGAAGCCGTACCGTTGTCCCGAATGCCCCAAAAGCTTCTACCGCTCTTCCGATCTCATTCAACACCAGATCACACACACCGGCGAACGCCCCTTCAAGTGTGAGGAGTGTGGGAAAGGATTTACACAGAGTGCTAACCTGGTAAAACATCGTAAGATCCATGCTGGAGAGAAACCCTTCCGTTGCAACGACTGTGGTAAGACCTTCATCCAGAGCTCAGAGCTCATCCAGCACCAACGGACCCATTCGGGGGAGAAGCCCTACCAGTGCCAGGAATGTGGCAAACGCTTTGGCCATGGTGCTACCCTGGTCAAACACCAGCGGCTCCACATGGGGGTGGAGCCCTATCGCTGTACAGACTGTGGCAAGACTTTTGGACTCAGCTCTGCACTGGAGCGTCACCGGCGGTGCCACAGCGAAAGTCGTCCCTACGCTTGTGGGGAATGCGGTCAGAGTTTCTCCTTAGCCTCTAATCTTACTTTGCACTCTCGCATCCACCGGGGCGAGAAACCGTATCGCTGTGCAGATTGTGGCAAGTGTTTTGGCATGAGCTCCACCCTCATCCGCCACCAGCGCATCCACACAGGTGAGAAGCCATACGCCTGTTTGGACTGCGGGAAAGCCTTTGTCCGAAGCTCACATCTCACCCAGCACCGCCGAACGCACACGGGTGAACGGCCATACCATTGTGAGGAATGTGGTCGGCGTTTCTCCCAAAGCTCCAACCTTATCACCCACCAACGCATCCACATGGAGGAACGGCCCCATGTCTGTCATGGCTGCGGGCAGCGCTTTGCCCTGGAGGAGGAACTGCAGTGCCACCAGCAGGAAGAGAATGGGAAGTGCAAGGAGAAAAGAAAGGCCAAAGAACCAGAGAGCAACGTTTCCCCTGCAGAGGACTTGTATGGCAGCAGCCCTGAGGATGACGCCCACATGCAAGAGCTTTCGGAGGACAGCAGTGCAATGTGTGCTACATGCCGTCTGGACTGCAAAGACGTCGGAGGAGTGGAGCAGCATCAGAGCCGCCATGCTCATCTTTGTAATATTTGTGGCCAGAGCTTTCGAGATGCTGCAACGTTAGTGCAGCACGAAGAGAGCCACACTTCTTACATCTGCACGGAGTGTGGGAGGAGCTTTGATGATGCTGGAACCTTGGCTTGCCATCAGGAGGATCATGAATTTTGGATATGTGGCACCTGTGGACAGGTGTGCAGAGACAGTGTGGCTCTGGTTGAGCATGAAGAAACCCATTCGTTGCCAATTAGTAGGGCGTGTAGGGTGAAATCGATTGACCGCAAGAGAGATCAGCAGCATGAGAGAGGCAGGAAGGGCAAGGAAAATATGAAACGTTCATTGGTCCAAGAGCCCTCCAAGGTCCTGCTATGCACCAATTCCAAGGTCGTGGAGAGAGTCCTCATGGAGCCAGAGGAAACACAGGCAGCTTGGGTCCGTCTTGAATGTGGAAAAAGCTGCAAGGATATCTCAATCCTAGGGAGACATCAGCAGAGTCCCAGGAGATCTCTTGTCTGCTCTGAACATGGGCAAGGTGAGGTCAACTCCAGGCCGGATAAATTGTACCAGTGTTCTGAGTGTGATCAGGAGTTTGGAGATCTGTTAGCCCTGACTTGCCATCAGAGGGAACAGAAGTGTGGGCAGCTGGATCAGTGTATGGAGTGTGGCCAGCTTGTGGTGGACACCTCAGCCCTTATGCTCCACCAGGAGAGGCAGCTGGGGGACAAAGGGCATGAATGTCTTCAACCCAAAGAAGCTTCTAGTCCTGAATTAGATATTGCTGTGCATCAGAAGAATCGGACCGAAGAGCCTTCTGATACAGCTCTTACTGAGCTTCAAGAAGTCTTCGCAGAAGAAGAGACTTCCAAAGAAAGTGTTCTCTGTAGCTTCAGTCAGGGAAAACCACTGGAAGGTCAGCCGTTCTGTGGCTCCTCCTCAGGTCTTTCTGTCCACCAAAGAACCAACCTGGATGACAACAGTTCCAACAACAAACCTCAGAGAATCTCCATGGGACCCTCTGGTGGGCTGCCACAGAGCCATTCATCTCTTTCCTTACAAGAAGATGAGTCCTGCTTGCATCCACAAGATGGCTGTAGAACCAAGAGTCCCTTAGATGTTTCTTCTTTCAAAGAAGCCTCTATCCGTGCTCGGATCTCTCAAAGGACTAGCAACCTAGACAAGTCCTCTCCAGTATCCACAGTAATGACCGCCCTCATCCAGCAGTCGAGCACCAAACCCTACAAGTGTCATGAGTGTGAGCAAAGTTTTGCCACTGCGGCCGGCTTGTCTCATCACCAGATCGGCCACACGAAAGAACGTTTGCTGAAGTGCCCTGAATGTGGACAGGGCTTCCCAGAAAGGTGGGCTCTGATCCAGCACCAGAAGGTCCACACAGTGGAGAAAGACAGAAGGGCCCATAATCCACCATCCCCAAAACAGAATTGTAGCAAAGACAGGGAGAGCCCAGAACTTGGGGAGAACTTCACAGGGTTCTCAGCCATCCTTTTGCAGAGAGGGAATCATATCTCTGAAAGGAGCATGTTGCTGCGGCCCAACGACCATGGAGCTGATGGAAAGCAGACTTTGGCTGAATCCTTGGAGACCACAGAGTCCTATTTCAGTCTTGACTTGGGTAAATCTCCCCGGTCTGGTGGTCTGTTGGCCCAGCACCACATACGGCCAGATAAAGGCAGATATTTTGTGCGTTCTGAGCCCAGGAAGATTTCCAGAAACAGTTCACTTTTGCTGCACCATCTCCAGAATCACACGGTGGAGAAACCTTGATGCCCTGCAATTGCAGGCCATGTCAGTATGACTTGTAGCTTTGACCATGTTGATGCTTTCCCTCCTGACGCATAGGTCTATTGAGCTGTGGGGCCCTTTGATGCAATTGTGGTTTTTTGAAGTCTGCCAATCAGAGGAGAGTTGCCGGCTAGGAACTATGGGTATCATAGCCCCAGAGAGCACCAGATTGGGGAAGGTTGCTTCTGATGGAGATAAGACACAGACATTACTCTATGGATGGGATATGGAGATGAAGCAGAACTGAAAGAGAATGTGTTGTTTGGCAGATGTGCAAGATGAGAAACCCTTACAGTGCTTCTCTATGCACAAAACAGAGCAAATTTCCTTTTCCTTTCCTTTCCTTTCCTTTCCTTTCCTTTCCTTTCTCCCTCCCTCCCTTCCTTTCCACCCACCTCCAAAACAAGGCAAAAAACCTCAAGAATAATGTGAACTCATATTTCTGTCATCTGTAATGGATGAATGGAAGCAGAAATGAATTGGAATTCATGATCAGTTTAGAGCAGTGTTTTTCAAACTTGGCAACGTTAAGATGTGTGGATTTCAATTCCCAGAATTGAATTCTGGGAATTGAAATCCAGAAAACTCTGGTATATAGGTGTGAAAAAAATTGATAGAAAAAGAAAATGAAGTTGTTGTTTTTTCAGAATCCATCTCTTTCTCTGGCATATTTTAGCGCTTCCCAGAAAAACCTACCCCACTGCAAACAGATTTCTTGAAAATCATGAAGAGAGAGACATTTGATCAAGTAGAAATTCTCCTTTCTCCAAATGGAGGCTTTCCTGTCATTGGCGAGCTTCTGAATTTCCCACGGCTGATTCTATATCCTCTATTGATTGGGTTTGTTTTATTGCACATTTGATGGCAATTTGGAGCTTTCAACTTACAGTCTTCCTCCATCCAATAAAGATGGTATCTGTAAATCAGAATGCTCCAGATGCAGGCATCTTCTAGCCAGATGGGCAGCATATAAATTTAATAAATAAATACACCTTCTGCAGCATAGATTTCTGCTCCCTGGAATAAAATTTTACGTAGCAAAGAATTTTGAATGTTTGCTGAAAGGGGTAGGTCTAGGCAACATTTACGATTTATCTCCTTGATGAAGTTCTAAATATTCCAGTCTTTCTATATTGCTAGTCTCATATTGTAGAGATGATAAATAAATGATGGTTGGCTTATTCCAGACAGTGCAGATATGTGATGAGTATCTCTCTTGGATCCAAGTGTACAGCAGTCAGAATTTGTAATTAAAAATTGATGAACATCAATTTAACAATTAATACTAATATTTTCTGATTATAGGAAGCACTGCCAACGTTATGATTTTTTCCCCCCAGAAATGGATGAGTGATCTTGGACGAAAATTGATTTCGGCCCAAGATGACTTGATAATCTGTATATGATTTCAGGCTGCTACAAAGTCAACGGGTTTTTATTTTTTAAAGCAGTGTTATCTTACTCGTGGCAACTTGAAGATGTATGGACTTCAAATCCCAGAATTCTCCAGTCACTTTGCTGCCTGGAGAATTCTGGGAGTTGAGCCCACAAGTTGCCAAGATTGAGAAACACTGTTTTAAAGAAGAAATAAGTCTGGAATTAAAACAGATGGGCTGAAATCTCAGGAAAGATGTCCACTATGCTGGTTTTGTAGGTTTTTTTTTCCTTCTGTAGCTGAGAAAACGTTTTGCTCATGGGATCGGATGGCTAGTTTTTAGCTTTTCAAGTCATGTGTTCATATTTCTTTTTCCATCTTCTTAATTCTCGTAGTTTTTGATTCTTGTTAAACTTATGATAGAATTTTATGGTCTACAAAAACATTTTAGATTAAACAGTCAAGGTTTCTTTAATTTACCAGTCTAAGTTAGATCATATAATACCTGTTGTCACAGGAAGAGCTGTAGAATACAGCAACAACTATAGAACAACTGTAAATCAATCTATTTGTAGAGAAAGCATGAAACAGAATAATTGTAACAACAAGGGCTTACATTGTTCAATTTAGACTAATACAGATTTTCTACCCCAATTAATTTTTTCATAATGGTGAATCCTCTTCATAACATCTGGTCATACATAAATTTTATATTAAACAGTAATGATCTCAAATTATGGGACTACTTCCATTTCATATCCCTTAACAAGACAGCTGGTTTGGCTCTGTATTTTTGAAAAACTGATAAATTGGCTGGTTGCTTCTGAAGGAAGTGATACTCCAAGCCACAGGATTAATGTTTAAACTCAAAGCATAATATCCAGTGCTTCCTTTTGACTATAGCGATTTTTAAAAATGTTATTTATGATTTTGATATGCCACGTTACCTCTAGGAACTCAATTAGCCTACATGAGAATCTTCCTTTATTTTATCTTCACAAAACTCACCCTATGAGATTGGCTGGAACAAAAGAATTATTGGATCAAAATTTCCATGGTTGGGCCTGGATGTGAAACTGGTTTTTCCTAGTCCTATCCAAGGCTGGAGCATGCCAGAAATCCAGAAACATTTCTTTATCCATTAAAGGGAACATTAAATCTAAGCCTGCAGAGGCTTTGCTTGGTTAAGGGTAGATAAAAGTATACAGGCGAACTGAAAAAGTGCACCAAGAAAGTCTCCAAAACTTTGCTGCCTCTACTAAGGAGGTCAAGGGAACCAAAGAGCCAGTGTGCTCTAGTGGTTAAGGCGTAGGCCTAGAAATAGGCGACTGAGTTCTAATTCTGCCTTAGGCACGAAAGCTGGCTGGGTGACTTTAGACCAATCAGCAGGAGACTGAGTTCTAGTCCCACCTTAGGCATGAGACCCAGCTGAGAGACTTTGGGCCAATTGGCAGGAAACTGAATTCTAATCCTGCTTTAGGCATGAAAACTGACTTGGTGAGTGGGCCAATTATTCTCTCTTAGCCCAACCCACCTCACAGGGTTGTTATGGGAAAATGGGAGGAGGAAGGAGTATTAAATACGTTCGACACTGAGTTATTTATAAAGTAATAAAGGCAGGATAAAAATCAAATAAATAAAACCTCAGCCATTCTTGTTTGGAACACAACTCCCCTTCCCCCGGGAAGTCAAACAGCAGATAATGGTGCTCCTATGCGTGCACAAAGACCAGCTGGCTGGCATGCATGTGCATGCTGGAACCCAGAAGAGCAATGGGTGACAGCTGGCGTGCCCAGAGAGATGGCTCTGCATGCCGCTTCCAGCATGTGTGCCATAGGTTTGTCATCACAGATCTATGCAGTTTTATTGAAGCAATAGGAAATCATGACAACTTCTTAGGTGCTTTTTGGGTGTAGGTCCCTGCTTACAGTTCTCGATTTCTGGGTTTGTTCTTCCATCTGTGTTCCAGACGCTTCTATGCAGCCTAGTTTCTCCTGCTCTGCCTGATGCTGCTGTAATGATGTTCTAAAATTCAATTTGAATTTTATCTACCTTTCCCGTTCCTCTTCCTTCCTCTCCCCTTTATTATTATTTTTTCAGGTCTCAACTTCACTGAAAACTGGAATTCTCACCTTAAATTTGAAAAACTCTGTGTTTACTCAGAAGCAAGTTCAGCAAGGTTTCCACTTTATAAGTATGTGCAAAATGATTATTTTTAGCACTTGTCTTTTGTAACTCAGGGCTAACATTTTATTTTCCCCAAATATCAACCTGTCCAATATTGATAAATAAAAACAACATCCGAGTTGTAACAGTTGGAGATTTTCCATATAAATATGATTTTACTTGTTGGAGGAGCTATAATACTGTTTTTCTTTTCACAATCCTCTGGTTTCTGTTTAATGAATTTATTTCCTATCAAATTTTCATTGTAAAACTAAGAATGATCAAACCTGGAACTAATACAAACTGAAAACTGATTTATTTAATTGTTTTGTCTTGGTGTGTTATTATTATACAGACAACAATGTGAAATCATGGCTGTCAGTTCTTTAGCTGGTGTTAGCCTTCACATGCATTGAATTCTTTCCCCATTGGCATAATATATGTTCTCATCCAAGCAGGGTTGCATTTTGCAATTTACAGATGGAAATTTTGTGAATGATCTAAATTTTATCCAAGGTATTTTGGTATGGCACCTGTGTGGCGATAACTATTGGACTGCCACAACTGGTTTATTCCGCAGTCTTTCAACTTTGAACGTACAGGTTCAAACACATATTACCAATAAAATTCTAAACAATTTAAAATGAGAGTAGGGTAAAATACAATATTTATTGGATAAAATACAATAATACATAAATATATGTAAAATAGAATAAAATAACAAAATTATATTTCTGTATCACCCTTGCAATCTGCCCCAATCAGGCCCACATATGCTGATCTCAGTCAGACCATTTTAGTCAGAAATTGTGCTGTATTAAATGTCGCTTTCAGATTCTGGCCACACATGAGATATGTTGTTTGAATGTGGGCCTCCCACTGGGTCATGTGTTTAACATGTGGATCAAGGTACTTATCTTTCACCCCCTTATACAAACAGCAATCAAATAATATGAGTCAGATCTACCTCTTCAATTCATTGTATTGGTATCCTATAGTATTGATGAGGGTGAAGCATCGAAGATCAACATCTTGGTCACCCCAAGTATGAAAAATGGTGTTTGAACTTAACATCAAATTCCTGTCCCTGCAGGACATGAGACTTAAGCTAAATTGTATGTGAAATATATGGACATATACTGATTATATGTAGGTTAGGGCTAGGCACACACATAACTTAAATAAAATCGACTTTATTTTGCTAAAACAATTGAAATAAAAAGAAAAAAACAGCAAAAATAGAAGGATTTTTCCGACGTGCTTTTTGCAAGAGTTTTAATAAAGCCTATTTCATTGAAAACGTCTATTCTTTTATCTGCAAGCAACTCATTCATGAATCACTGCCTATATCTGGTCTTTCATCTGCTGAATAGCTAAGGCTATATATTTATTTCTCTTTCCAACTTCGAAATATTGGGGTGCCGATTCGTTTCGTGAGGCGTTCCCTTCGCAGCAATCCACAACAATAGCGGGCTGAAGAGCAACAGGTGAAACGCCCGCCCTCCGCGTTAAGGATACAGAACGGCTCCACTCGTATTTTAATATTATTTCATTCCCTCTCTCATTGGCCCCCTGGCTTTTTTCTCCGCGCTCTCCGATTGGCTCTTCCTAGCGGGCGAGGTGGGGCGTTTCATTTTGTTTCAAGAAAGGTACCGATGCCGGAGCAATCTCGGGGCGCTTTCGCCCTCGTAGCCACGCCCGCCTGCGTTTTGATTGGCTGAGGAGCAGTCGGAGCCGTAACATCCGGGCACTCTTGACCAGCCGGGCGAGCCATCATCCTCACCAGGGTGTAGCGGACCAGAGAGGGAACCGCCCCTGTTGTCCACCTCCTGAGACCTTCGGCGCTTCATCTCGCATCTTGGCAGGTGGGGACCCTTTTTCTCCCGCGGGTTCCTTCCTATCCTCATTAGGGGTGGACGATTCCAGCTGGAAGGAGATTTGGCCAGCGGCATAATTTTCCCTTTGCGTTGCAGCTCTAATAATTCAGCCCTCTGCCCCTCCCCACGAGATCGGCAGCCCTTTCCCCCTCCTTATTTTCCTCCCCATCCCTGCTTTGCTCCATTGGCAATATTCAGCTCGGCCACTGAACCCCAGCCCCTCCCCCCCAATTACTGCTTTTGTCCGAGAGGTCAACGTGGGTTGGGTCTCCCTCCTTTGTCCTTTTGGACTGAGGGAATGTGGCTGATCCGAAGTCATTCAGAGAGTTTTTAGGGTGGATTTGAACTTGGGAGTTCCCCGGTCTTGAGCAAGTGCCTTAACTACCATACCAAACTGACTCCCTTCTTACAGAGAAACACTTTTCCTTTTCTTGCTCTATAAAATTGGCTACTGACACTTTTCCCTTTTTTTGTCCAAATCCAGCCCAGCTTGCTTCTTAATCTCACTCTGTCCTAAAAACTGATGGGAGTGGGGGGAGAGAAACTATTTTTTCTTCTCTGAAATTTCTGTGAAAACTGTGTTTTTGATTGGTAAGAGAACAACTTTTCCATGCTTCCCTCTGCCCCCCATCCAATCCCATCGTAGATTCTTCTTAATTTCAGGCTGGCAGATTAAACTGTCATGCTGCCCTATTTTATTTTCCCAGTCAGAAGGACTCAAAAGACTACTGCTCTCCTGTTCCTAAATTAAAAAGGAACTTTCTTTCACATTATATCCTCAAGTTTGCATCCATTTTTCTTTTTAAAGTACTTTATAAAAAAGTACTTTATTCCAAGAGGCTCAGTAGGTTGAATTATCTTGCAAGTTCTCTTTCATAAAGTATAAAATTATCTTGTAATTTCAGATTGTCTCAAATAATTTGCACACTCAATTGTGCAAGATTTGATTATCTGTTCTTAATTGTATGCACTCTTCTTTTGTGCTTTTTTTTTTTAAAAAAAATGTGGCTCACTCATCACAATCTGCATAGCTAGCTAATTGAGGTCAGTTACAGAGGGTCAAGGGAGAAACAATTAATGAACTACATTCAATTATATGCTTCATATATTAATATAACACACTTATATTTTGCCTGTCATTATTCCCAAGTTCCCAATTTTAGTTCGTTCAATTTGTTTGGCAAGATCTTTGGAAATGATTTGCCCTTGTCTTCTGCCTAGAACTGGCAGGACATGACTGGCCCAAGGTCATTTATCAGCTTTGGGTGTAAGGTGGGTCTAGAACTAAAAAGTCTTCTGATTTTTGGTCTGCTGCCTTAACCACCTTAACTAAAGGTGCTTTTTTCAGGAGGCAACTGGACTTCCTTGTTTCTTTTGAAGATGTTTTGCTTCTCATCCAAGAAGCTTCTTCAGCTCTGACTGGATGGTGGGGAAAGGAAGGATTTATATTCCTTGCAGACAGCTGGTCATTTGCATTCTTTTAGAGCTGTCAAACTCCCGGCCTGCAGGCTGGATGCATCATGTGCGGGCCATGCCCACGCCTGGTTTAGCGAAGGGGAAAAAGTCCCAATACGTCACATGATGCTGCTGTGACAACGTGCGTTTGACACCCCTGTTTTAGAGAATCGTTAAAACACTTGGAGGTTTAATCTGTGTCCTCAGGGTCTACAAGGAACTATAAATCCTTTGATTCCCCACCATCCAGTCAGAGCTGAAGAAACTTCTTGGATGAGAATTGAAAGTCTTCAAAAGAAAAAAAAAGAAAGTCCAGTTGCTTCCTGAAAAAAAAAACACCTTTAAACAACCATGACTGAGAATCTCCATTCAGTTTCTTAACAAAACTGGTTCTCTGGTAAGGCATATGTTCCTCTGCTTGGCCCTAAATCCATTCATTGTTCATCATCTGCTAAATGCTGTTGCACTCTTGGGTTACTTTCAACAGTCTTGCATCAAGTGTCAAGGCTTGCCTGTGTCCACCTGCTATATTTACTGTAACGAAGATGAGAATAGGAAATTAGGCATTGGGCAGTAACCTCTTGGAACATTTGGCTTGGGCAGCAGGATTTCATAATTCATGTTTGTCTCTTTGTGTGTGTTTGTGTGTGTGAATGTGACAGACCATGGCTGAACCACCAGTGGAAGACGAGGGTGAGGAAGCAGCTCAAAATCAACCCAAGCAGGAGTCCACCCATCAGGCCACGGTGGCTGCAAAGAACTTAGCCATTTTGAAGGCTCGGTCATTTGACGTCACTTTCGAAGTGGGAGATGAGTATGAAGTCATTGAAACAATTGGCACCGGAGCTTATGGTGTGGTGAGCTCAGCACGGCGCAAAGACACAGGTGTGTAAGTCAGATGGCTTCATGCTGCTCTCTGCTGGGTGGCTGTTGAGATCTTGTGTGGTTTATCTCCTGCATAGAGGTGGGGCATAGAGGAATTCTCCTTGACTATATTTCTATGGTGTATGTATCAATAATATATGTCCTGTGGTTCTCTGTGTAGTGTTTTCTGCAAAGTTTGGTTTAGTGGCGGAGTGGTTAGAATGCAGTACTGCAGGCTACCTCTGCTGACTGCTGGCTCCCTGCAATTTGGCAGTTCAAATCTCACCAGGCTCGAGACTGATTCAGCCTTCCAGCCTTCCGAGGTTGGTAAAATGAGGACTCAGATTGTTGGGGGCAATACGCTGACTTTGTAAACTGCTTGAAGAGTGCTGTAAAAGCACTGTGAAACGGAATATAAGTCTAAGTCCTATTGCTATTGCTAGTGCAGTAGAACCTCTGGTCACCACCATAATTCGTTCCATAACTTTGGTGATTTCTTTGCCTTCTAATGTTTCGGCTTCAGGAATTTCTGGGTCAGGGGTCGTGTTTGATCACCACCCGAGTATGTGTGACCAGATTAAAAAAAATTGTGCATTTTTTGGTCAGAACCCGATTTGGTTGTGATCAGAGGTACTACTTTACCCTGAAATATTAATGCATATGGGTAGTCCTCATTTAGCCACTGCCTCATATAGCATTTATGATTGTGATGAAAAAATAACCATGCAGCCATAGTTCTTCATGCTTATGACCTTCGCAGGTTTGTAAAACTCAAGTACGATCATATCGTAAGCACAGTGGCGGTTTCACTTAACTGCTTTGCTTAATGATGAATTGTTCATTCTGGGGCTATGACAATTCTCTGCAAACAACTTGTCATGGTCAACTTGCCCCAGGACAACTCACTGTGGGACAATTCAACCATTTAATTATTTAAAATAATTAAAAAAATATTTTAATTTTTCTCATTCACATTTCATTTTGTCTTTCCTTTGGCATCCTTTCTTTAATGATTCAGTTCTAGCATTTCTTCAATCTGTCAACTCATGAAATATTTCTATGGTTTTTAGAGTTGCCAACAGAAAGGGAGGGGGGAGCAGTGCAGCAGCTTGCAAACCGAAACTGCATTCCATAAATGTTTTCAAAGATAGTAACTAGATGACTGATTGATGACTCTTGGCTATAGATGTGTCCCATTGGAGAATATGAATTACAATACATCCAAGGGATAGGGGAAAACCAAGGTCAAGGGTGACAATGAATTATGTGTCTTAGAGCCGGCTATACTCACGCAGTGCCGGACATGTTAACTCCTAATTAATCCTTTGAAGATTTGGAAGTTTGGCTCAAGACTCATGATTTAAATGGGGGTAACTGCTGCAATCCTGACACGATGTTATTGTAATTCTTGTCCCACACCAAGTTGGCCATGGTGCGTTGGCTGTAATGAGCTGTCCCATCCCGCTGATTAGGATTGTTGTTAAACTAGGACTACCTATAATTTACTAGTAGCAGATATTTTTGTATTAGTATTAAAACAGGTAGCAAACTATGCAGATTAATGAGACACTGTTATTGGACTTGTACTTTTTAAAAATGTATATATTTGAATGACTCAAGACCGTCAATATACCTAATATTTCTTCTTCCTGTTTTCCTCACCACAACAACCCTGTAAGGTGGGTTCATTTACTTAATGACTGTTGCATTCACATAACAGCAGTGGCATTCGCTTAACCATCACACCCCCCAAAAAAAACACCCCACATAAAACAAAAAAATTTCCCACCACAAGAGAGAGTGACTGGCCCAAAGTTACCCAGCTGTCTTTCATTCCTAAAGTAGGACTAGAATTCATAGTCTCCTGGTGATTGGCCCAGTCACCCTGCTGGCTGCCATGCCTAAGGTGGAATTAGAACTCACAGTTTCCTAGTGATTGGCCCAAAGTTACCTAGCCAGCTTTCATGTGTAAGGTGGGACTAGAACTTCTGGCAATTGGCCCTATTTCACTCAGCCTACCTTCATGCCTAAGGCAGAACTAGAACTCACAATCTCCTGGTTCTAGGCTACTCCTCCTTGATGTTTTAAGGTCTATGCTGCTGGGTATGCATCTTATCAGTATATTGATAGTGACACTGCCTTAAAGGAAGGATTTCCTGCCTGGGCTACACATTTTCTGTTAAGACAAAATCCTTCAGAATGCTTTTGCCTGTGCCACGTTCAAACTTGATACCTGGATCGAAGCCAGCCTTTCCTGACTACAGTTTCAAATTTTTTCCGTCATGCTGGCTGGGAATTTTAGGAAATATAATTCCAAAGGAACTGATTGATGCCAGGCCGGGGAAGGCTTGCCAGAGTCTGGGAAATAGGGAGACTTAGTTTTATATATTGCACTGAGATGCAGAGCAGAGCTTTGGCATAAGGGCCCAAAGAAATGCCAAGGTCCCTAATTACATAAAATGCCTTTAGGTTATATTCAGAAACTGTCTCAATTAAGGAATAATGTAATTGCTTATCTTGGCACCTCTTTCCTGTTTTCCACTTACCAGGCCAGCAGGTGGCGATAAAGAAGATCCCGAATGCCTTTGACGTTGTGATGAATGCCAAGCGTACTCTCCGGGAACTTAAAATCTTGAAACATTTCAAGCACGATAACATCATTGCCATCAAGGATATCCTGAAACCTTCCGTGCCTTATGCTGAATTCAAGTCTGTGTAAGTGTCTGTCTTAAAAGTTTGCCAGGCTTGAGAAATACTGTCTGGTCCTAGCCCTGTCTGAAATTCCGGTAGCCTTTATGAGATAATAAATTAAAACAGTTCATCTCTTCTTGTAGAAAGCTGATTAAATCAGTGTGAGCTCAGAAGGTTACACCACCTCTACTTTTTAAAGGATTAATTGACAACTTATATAATTGTTTGTTTTATATAGCTGCCCATCTGCAGGTATATGGCTTCGGTAAGTGTCAGTGGAGATTCTCAGTCACCCAGGTCGTGGTTGTCCCAAAGATGCTTAATGGACTTCCTTGTTTTTCTTTGAAGACATCTCACTTCTCATCCAAGAAGCTTCTTTAGCTCTGAGCTGAAGAAGCTTCTCAGATGAGAAGCAAAACATCTTCAAAGAAAAACAAGAAAGTCCAGTTGCCTCTTAAAAAAAGCACCTTTGGGATACATAATTTTGGGGTTCTCACATTAAACATTAAAAAAAACCCCAATTGTTTGTTTTATATAGCTGCCCATCTTCAAGTATATGACTGGGTGTCTCATATTAAATATTAAAAACAATTAAAACACCAATATTAACCTAAAACAAAAACAATAACCTTGTTCGATCTCTGGCCACAAATTTAATTTTGGCGAATTGACATGAAGGCTTTTTGAAATAGTGAGTGCTTGGGGAATTTGCTGCATGTGGTGGAGGTGATTTTTTTTTTCTGCATCAGATTCCCAGATCCTTTGGGACTATGACAGTTTCCAGTAAAAGGTCTGGTCTGTTTCTTGAATAAGATGAGATAATGTTAGTGGTTGTCAGAAAGTTTGGAAATCCAGGTTCAAATAATGATAGTTTTTTCGTTGTCCTTGGGTGAGTTGGTCTCTCTTGTCCTTATTTTCCAGGCTTATTGTGAATATTTTATTGGTTTGGAAACAGCATGTGTGACTTCTCAATTCAAGGAAGTAGAATCAAAATGTACGAACGCCACTTTTTATTCATTTATTTAAGAAAATGTACATGGCCATCCTATTCACTCTCAGTGACTTTGCAGCTAATAAAAGCTTAATATAAGAACAAGTGGGGACCAGTCTTAGCTCCAGATGGATGATGTTCCTCAGGAAGGGAGACACTACAGATAAGGCCCTTCTTATTGCTCCCCCTCCTTAGGAGAGGGGAGCTGTAATATTCACTGCCTCCCTGCTTTATTATTATTCTCTTATTCTCTATTTCCAAGTGGACAGTCTTCTAGGTAATCACCTCAATATGTGATATACACATCAGCATATGTGCCATGCTACCATTTGGCTCTGGAATAGCTCACAGGGTTATTTTTACAACAACCCCCAACAGGGAAGGTCGTATGCCTGCATACGAGAAGAGGAGAGGTACAAGATTATTCAGCAAGTATTGCATGTGGGCAACACTCCAGATTCACTCTTTTATTGACTTGTGCCCTTTCTTTTCCCCCGCTGGCAGCTATGTGGTGCTAGACTTAATGGAGAGTGACCTTCACCAGATTATCCATTCGTCACAGCCTCTCACTTTGGAGCACGTGCGCTACTTTCTCTACCAGCTTCTCCGAGGCCTTAAGTACATCCACTCGGCCAATGTGATCCACCGAGACCTCAAGCCCAGCAACCTGCTGATCAATGAGAACTGTGAGCTGAAGATTGGTGACTTTGGGATGGCCCGAGGCCTCTGCACCAAGCCAGTTGAATACAAGTACTTCATGACAGAGTATGTGGCCACTCGCTGGTACAGAGCCCCAGAGCTGATGTTGTCTCTGCATGAATATACACAGGCTATAGACATGTGGTCAGTAGGGTGCATTTTTGCAGAGATGCTTGGACGGAAGCAGCTTTTTCCTGGGAAAAACTATATCCACCAACTGCAGCTGATTATCACCGTCCTGGGCACTCCTCCCGCCAAAGTGGTCCACTCCATTGGTGCCGACCGTGTGCGTGCTTACATCCAGAGCTTGCCATCACGCCAGCCAGTGCCGTGGGACAATCTCTACCAGAATGCCGACCGGAAGGCCTTGTCTTTGCTCTCCAAGATGCTCCGCTTCGACCCACGTGAACGCATCTCTGTTGTGGAGGCCTTGAACCACCCGTTTCTGTCTAAGTATCACGATCCGGACGATGAGCCGGATTGCGTCCCGGCTTTTGATTTTGACTTTGACAAACAAGTGCTTACCAAGGAACAAATCAAAGAGACTATCATGGCGGAAATCAAGGACTTCCACGAACGCCGGGAAGGCATCCGGCGGCAGATCAGCTTCAAGCCCTCTCTTAGGCCAGCCGTTGTGGACGGCGGGGTGGATGAGGCCGCTAATCAGGCACTGCTACTGCGTTGCAACGATATTGACATGCCCAGTGCTGGTTCTCCACGCGCCGATGATGATTATGCGATGGCCTCTCCCATGCCTTACCCAACAGAGACCATTGACTTCACCTCTCCTCTGGTTGCTGCCTCTGTCACGCCGCCAGAAGTCAAGGCTGAGGTGGAGGCCCCAGTGGCCCCACCGAAGCGGGAAGGCGCCATCTCGGATGACACTAAAGCTGCTCTCAAAGCCCTCATCTTGCAATCTGCATTCCGGAATAAAAACAAAGGTGAGGTTTCTACAGGTTTTGGCCCTGGGAAGTGATATGACAGGATATCCAGGGGTCTCCAACCTGTGGGCCGTGGCCCATTAATGGGCTGTGAGGGATTTGCAACCAGGCCGGGGAAACGGCCTATGAGCGCATGCACCTACACGCACATCCTCACTTGCGCGAGCAGCAGGAGAAATGAAGTCATTTAAGTGAGCGGCAGGCACGTGTGCATGCTGCTTGTGCAAGGAGAGCTGTGCGTGCACGAGTGCATGCCGCCATTTGCACGCAACCATCCCCTCTCCCCCTCCCTCCCCTCCGCAAAGCTGAAAATGGTAGGGAATTCTGACCTAGTTAGGCAAGACGGTTAATTTCTCCCTTTTTACAATTTTTATTTTGCGGGGGACACAGCTGTGAAGCTAATCGTGTAGTTATTAAGGGAAGCCAGATTTGCTTGCTCATTGACTTTGCTTGTCGGAAGCCAGCTGGTAGTCACATGATCCCAGGACTGTGCAGCTGTCATAAATATATGCCAGTTGCCGAGCGCCTGAATTTTGATCACGTGACCCTGGGGAGGCTGTAATAGTTGTCTGTGTGAAAACTGGTCATAAGTCACTTTCTTCAATGCCATTGTAACTTCAAAGGGTGGCGAAGTGAATGGTTTCATGTTGAGGACTTCCTTTTCAATTTCATCCCAAATCAAAATCAAGTAACCTTTTTAGAAGAAATTTAAGGCTAATTTTTTTTAAAGGAATCAGATAATATTTATTGAATATAATACTGCATCTTGGTAGCATTGCATCTTAGCAATGTCTATGTTGCTCGAAACTACCCTGAAGAGCAAGATATATGTAATTTCAGCAAATAAGTATACAGATGCAAATGTTGAAACGTTTTCACCTGTTTAGCTTTGTATTTGTTCTTCCATCATTTTTACATCTGTTTTGTTTTACATACAAAGCAACCTTGAATGTTCTTTTCAGGCAGAAGCATAGTGTCAGGACTCCAACAAATCCACCCTCATTCAAATCAAAAGTCTCTAGCCGCATCTCGGAGAAAAGTAAATTGGTGTATTAGAAGTCACCATGTTGGTGCAGCCGATACTAAATTACATCATACATTTCCCCCTTGACCCTGGTTTCCCCCCGCAGATGTATATTCTCCAATGGAACACATTCATAGCCAAGAGTCATCAATCATGCTCTCCAGTAACCTTCTTATGCTCCGACAACTTTGGGCTGCTGTTGGGTGATTATCTAGGCATTTCAAGAATGCCTTGTTTTCCCCCACTCCCTTTTTCTGGCAGCTAAAAAGACCCAAGGAGTATCTTTTTAGTTGACACGCAGCATATCATGAAGCTACTAAGCAATGAAATATAGGTAGTCTTCAATTTACGGCCACAATTAAGACCAAAGTTTAGGTTGTTTAATGAGTTTTGCCCCATTTTATGACTTTTCCTTGCCACAGTTGTTAAATGAATCATTTCAGTTGTTAAGTTAGTAATCCGATAGTTAAGTGAATCTGGTCCCCTCCCATTGAGTTTGCTTGTCAGAAGGTTGCAAAGGATGATCACACGACCCAGGGACACTGCAACCGTCATAAATGTGAGTCAGTTGTCAAGCATCCGAATGTAAATTACATGACCACGGGGATCCTGAAACCATCATAAGTGTGAGAAATGGTCATAACTCACTTTTTTCTGTGCTGTTGTAGCTTCAAATGGACACTAAAATGAACTGTTGTAAGTTGAGAATTACATGTATTCTTTCTAGAGCAGGGGTTTTCAAACTTGACAGCTTTAAGACTTGTGGACTTCAACTCCCACAATTCTTCCTCCAGTCATGTTAGCTCAGGAATTCTGGGAGTTGAAGTCCACAAGTCTTAAAGATGCCAAATTTGAAGATCTTTGATTTAGAGTCTAGAAACCTGCTTTGAAAAGGACTTCACAGCAATTGTTAGTTTTCCAAGGTTCAGTAGATACCAAAGAGGTTGAATCCTGGATACTGTAAGATCAAGATAACCTGTAAGACCTGGTTAGAATCCAGGAAAATGCTTAGAAACCTTGGGAGAATCGGAGTGAAAGTATTTGCTGCTTAAATACAGGTAATCCTTGACTTACAACACATTTGAATCCCAGATTTCTGTTGCTAATCAAGGCAGTTGTTAAGTGAATTTTGCACCATTTTACAATCTTTCGTGCCACAATTGTTAGGTGAATCACTGCTGTTGAAATTAGCAACGTGGCTGGTAAGTGAATCTGGCTGAATCTGTAAGTGAATTTGCTTATCAGAAGGTCACAAAAGGTGATCACATATAACCCTGGGACACTGTGACTGTCATAAATATGAACCAGTCCATCCGAATTTTGATTACGTGACTATTTGGATGCTGCAATGGTCGTAAGTATGAAAAATGGTCATGTCACTTTTTTCAGTGCTGTTTTTGTAACTTTGTACGGTCCCTAAACAAAGTTGCAAGTCAAGAAGTATTGGTAGTGATGCTAATCTGTGATGGGTGTGTTTTTTTTAAAAAAGTGTGGCCTTCCTTGATTATGTGTTTGCAGCCGTCATCTTTATTTTTTCGATTCCTTCTTCACAAGCACCACTGGCTCTTTCTGTCTTGCAGATATACCTTCCTCTGTCTCAGAAACTCTTGATATCCGGCGACCGGTAACGGCAAAGGAACGCCAGCGTGAGAGGGAGGAGAAACGGAAGCGGCGCCAGGAACGGGCGAAGGAGCGAGAGAAGCAGAAGAAGGAGAAGGAACGGGAGCACAAGGACATGCTGACCGAGAACGACCGGAACCTTCTGGAAAGGTGGACCAAGATGGTGGATCGCACCCAGAACAAGCCAATCCAAAATGGGTCCACAGCCCCACCTCAGAAAAACACGACCAGTCATGTCCTTCCCTCAGTTCCTGCCACCAAGCCTTTGCCCCCATCGGCCTGCGTCACTCCCGCCCCTTCTCGTAACACACCGGCACCTTCCGAATTCCTTGCTTTCTCTGACAAAGCAGCGCCAAGCCTTGCCCCCAAGCTCACCCTTGTCCCGGTGGGGACCGAGCTAGCCTCGGTCCAGGCTTCCAACACCAACGTTATTCGTTTTTTCCCAGCGCAGACTGCCCCCTTCATGGTGGCTGCCCCAGCTTGCCCCAAAGCCATTCCTGCCAAGTCCGAGTGCCTCTTGAACGTCAAGTATGCCCCAAGCCAGATCTTCCAAGGCCCATATGAAATGACGGCCCTCAATGCTTGGCGTAGCGTCTCTCCGCCTGAGAACTGGGCTGTGTCTGGACAACTGCCTGTTGGCCAGCCTGAGGTGGCACCTGCTGGGCCTCTGCCAGAACCGGTTGTCAATTTTGTGGCAAGAGCTGAGGTGGATCAGTCCCTGTTCCAGTCTGAGATAGGCAAGGCTGAACTTCCGCCCCAGGGACTGACCACAGAAGAAACTAGAGGGTCAGTTCAATCCCAGGTAGCATCAGGATTACCTTCAGAATCTCCTGATATCAACGTGGTAACCCAACAGCTGTCAAAATCTCAGGTAAAAGCCCTTGAGGGACTCCTCCTTTTGATATTAGGAGGACACATGGCTTGGGGTAGTATAAATTCCCTTATTATAATCCACAAGAGTTGGGAGCCCCCTTGGCATCTCTAGAAGATGCTCCTGGCAAACTTATTGCCATTTCTGCAGGATGCTTAATAGTTGAATTCCCACAATGTTCTGTTTAGGCTGCAGCATTTCTCTTGCGGGGCTCCCAGAGATGAGCAAAAGGCTTTTCGCAGCCTGAGAAAGGAGTACAGTCCTCTTTGTTGCGTGTGTCAGTCAACACAATGCCTTGAATAAAACTGTTTATTCTGGATCGGATCTGGAAAACATTATTTTTCTTCCACTCCCACTGAAAGGAATTTAGCAAGTTTAAACTTGTTTATTTCTCTGACTTGTGATTTTTGTTAAATGCAGCTGACTTCTTTGAACCTACCCTTCCTCTCCTTTTATTTGCTAGTGTTTTCCTTTTCCTGATGTGCTCCAGATGTGCTTTAGCATCCATAGTTTTCGAACAGCATATCCAAGAAAAGATGCTGACTGAGGGTGATATCCCTTTAGGGTATCAGGTTGAGGAGATGGTTTGCTCATGGTGCAAGGGACAGCTGAGAAACTCAGCTATTCGTGCAGGAATAAGGTTGTATGGAGAGTCCCTTGTCTTCAAATCATTGGTAGTCCTACATTAAATTTTTATGGGTTCTTCATTCCAGGTGGAAGATCTTTTGCCTCCTGTTTTCTCTGGAACGCCCAAAGGCAGTGGTGCTGGTTACGGGGTTGGATTTGACCTGGAAGAATTCCTGAATCAGTCTTTTGACATGGTGGGGGAGAACAGAGAGAGGTGAGCAGTGTTTCATATATCCTGTTTGTTGGGACTTTGTGGGGAGAAGTTTGTGTCGTGGAATAGGTGGAAGAATACATGCATTCAGGAACAGATGTTTACTTTATTGGAACTAGCACCTTGGTGGGCAGCAGGAAGTAACATGTCCCGAATGGACGAAGAGGTTGTATTTCTTCTATTGGCTTACCTGCTCTGATACCATTGAAAACAGGGCAAACTTCTTTTGAAGACAAGGAGGAGCCATGATCTGGCAGCGGTAAGATCTGACAAGTAACAATGCTTAGTTGGGATCCATCTTCTGTTACTTGTTCCCCTTCAGCCCCCACAAAGCCTAGGTAGTCTCATGAAGCTTATGAAAGATGAGGCCCAACGTATCTGGAAAGTACCATTTTCAAATGTGGCAATTTTGGATGATTTAAATTTGTTTCCTATTCTGCATTGGCCGTTCTTCCTGTGAAATTTGAAGAGTCAGAGATTAATGTGCTGGCCTAGAAGCCAGGAGGCTCTGAACTCTAGGCCTTAGGTCTGAAAGCTGGCTGGATGACCTTGGGCCACTTATTCTCTTTCAGCCCAAGCCACCTCACAGGTTGTTTGTTGTGGGGAAAATAGGAAGCAGGAGGTACGTTCGCTGAATAATAATGTAATTTGTCTTCTCATTTTTTCAAATGAATCTCTACTGTCTCTCTCAGCCCTTTCAGTTTCCTACAGCAGTTCCTGAGGGCTAAAGTGGTTTGGGCTCCATCAAAAGCTATACTGAAGCAGCTATCACTAAATTTGATCTGTCTTCATGCCATAGAAAAGAATTTTATCTGGAGATACTCTAGGATTTTGTTTAGAATAGTGTTTCTCCATCTTGGCAACTCTAAAATGTGTGGAGTTCAACTCCCAGAATTCCCCAGTCATGATAGAGTTGCCGAGAAACACTGATCCAGATAATTTAGAGTTCTGTATTGTCCATTGCTTTGTCTCCATCCCATCTCCTGGTCTCTCTTTCTTGTACTTCACTTTATTAGTCAAGGTGACTCCGCCCCACTCTCGGCTTCGCTTCTCGCTGATTGGTTGGAAGTCCATCGCATGAACCCTGCTGACATGGAGTCTCTCCAACAAGAACTGCAGTTGGGTTCTCCCATGATCCTCTCTGACATTCCGGATCTGCAAGATGCATGAGAACCTGATATCCTGTTGGCCAACGTCTTCCTCTTCTCCCCCTCTCCCTCTCTCTCCCCCTCCCTCCCTCCCTCCCTCTCCTCTTTTATAAAGCCTCATTAGAGTGGATGTGAAAGATCAAGGCGATTTGCCTTTTCAATGACTTGGTTTGGAAATGTCACCACAGTGCCTACGCATTTCTGTTGTTTTGCTTTACAGAATTGGGCTGATGTTTTAGACTGGAGGTCTTTTGCAATAAGAGTTGAAGTAGACTTGGTTCTACGCTGCCTTCTGTGGGCATGTGGAAAGACACACACACACACACACACACACACACAACACAAATCAGGGAAGAACTCTGGCAAAAGAACTCTGGCTAAAGGATGCACCATCTCTTTCCTTGCAAACAGGCATCCAGTCAATTTCTTGCTTGACCCCACACTGTGTTTCCTTACCTCATGGCTGATAAACATGTTTAGAATATTGAAAGCTCTTCGAAAGGACAGAATTCATGTACAACATGTTCTCTGGGTCTTTTCATTAAAAAACAACAATGATGCACATAAGCATCAAATCCAGCCTTCCTCCCTAGGCAACTGTTTTCAAATTGGTGCCTTCCAAATGTATCGGTTTTCAGCTTCCCTAGTCTTCCCTTCAGTCCTCTCTTAGATATAGATAATCCTCAACTTACGAGACTATGATTGAGCCTCAGATTTCTGTTGCTAAACGAAACATTTGTTGAATTTTGGGCCCTTTTTCTTGCCACAGGGGTTAAGTGAATCCACTGCAGTTGTTAAGTGAGTAACCTGGTAGTTAAGTGAATTTGGCTTCCCCATTTGATTTTGCTTATAAAAAAAGGTCACAAAAGATAACCCCGGAACATTGCAGCTCTCATAAATATGAGTCAGTTACTGAGCATCCAAATTTTGATCCTATGACCGTCAGCAATGGTCATGTGTGAAAAATGGTCATAAGTCACTTTTTGCAGCGCCGCTGTAACTTTGAACGGCCACTAAGCGAACTGTTGTAAGTCAAGGATTACCTGTATTCTAAACTTCAGTCCTCCATAAAGTATAACATCTGGTTGAGTGACTTGAGGGCCATCGTCCTCTTTCAGTCCAGGCACACATCCTAAGGTGTGGGGAAAATAGTCAGGAAGCTGATGGACACCACTTTGAGTTGTACAATATAAATCCTAATAATTAAATGAATAGCCCTCTGGCTTTCTAGGGATAATGGAGGCTGAAGGTCATGTACATTTGGAAGGCGCTGGTGGGGAAATTTCTTTTTCATAGCATGCTGCACTATGAAACAGCTGGATTACAAACTTGTGGAAATCAAAGGACTGCCTTGTATTGAGTTAGGCCAATGGGCCATCCAATCTCATATGCTGTATTCTGACCAGCTATACCTCTTCAAAATCTTGGATGGAGGATTTTCCTGCATTTCTGTAACTGGAAATACCAAAAGTGGAAGTTTCAGCCTTACATGCTTCAGGATTTTGCTTCTCTGTTTATTGGTTATTACTGTGGCTGCCCAAGGTAATATTCTGGAGAACTTGGCAACTGCCGTCTTCAATAATGCGATGAGGATGGGACAGAAAGGCCCACAGGTTCCAATGGAAAAGAGACAAGTATCAAGGGCTTCTTTGGCCTCACCTCAGTGTGCCATATTGTCATGCAGAAAAAGCCTTGAAATCATGAGGGAGGGAAGTCCCAGAAACTTAGGTTTTTCTCCTTTGATGGTGTTAAAGTGACTATGATTGCCCTGAAGCAAGGCAGCCTTCTGCTTTGTAAGTGAAGATATGCAATGTTGATGGTGCCTACGCTCAAGGTTTTTGACGACAGAGATTGTACAACTTTGTCTTCTGCTTTGAGTGGGATGTGACTGTCCTACCAATACATGTACTGTCTACTAAAGGAAGGGACCACTTCTCCCTCTAACTTATACAGCTACTACCCCACGTTTGCTGTACCAGTAGCTTTTTAAGAGCCTTCTCTGCTTCCAAGGTAGTTGGGCAAGGCTTTTTCCAGAATCTTGGCTGCCACTTGCCATATCAATGTGCCTCCGGACAGTGGCCATGTAACAGTGTCTCCATAAGGCTATCCTATCTTGTCTGCAGAAACCTGGGTGACTCTTGAGCAGGCAGAGAGTTTCGGTCCCTGTTTACCGTCATCTAGATTTTTGCAGCCCAACTATAATACTCCTGATAAGGCCATCATTGTCTGTCTTTGTGAAGACCTTGCATATATTCAGCCTGGCGACTAACATGGCCTGCCACTTTAATGTGTGTGTATGTATTTTTTGTATGTATATTTGCCTATATCTTTTATTTATAGAGCCGTGGTGGTGCAGTGCTAAGAATGCAGTACTGCAGGCTACTTCTGCTGACTGCCAGCTGTTGGCAGTTCAATTCTCACCGGCTAAGGGTTGACTCAGCCTTCTATCCTTCTGAGGTCGGTAAAATTAAGACCCAGATTGTAGGGGGGCGATATGCTGACTCTGTAAACTGCTTAGAGAGGACTGTAAAGCACTGTGAAGTGGTATATAAGTCTGTGCTATTGCTATTGCTATCATATCAAATTGGGTAGGCATGTTTCTGTTTTGTTATGCCCCGTAGGTAAGCTTTCGTTAAAGAAAACCTGATTCTCTTTTAAGCTGCCATCTTACCAGCACAGGGCATTCTGTGGAGCAGCCTGAATTTTTTTACACTTCCAGTGCTAAGTTGGTCTCATCTAATATAATTAAGCCATTCTGTGGTTTGTTTGACTCTGGTTGTGCGAACATGTTGCAGCTCATATACCACGGCTTAGCATGTTGAGCCAACTCATCGAATTGTATGTGAGGGTATATTCCCCCCCGCCCATGAATTATGGTTAAGCATGTTCCATCAAAGATGTATGAAGGTGAAACTTACTTGAGTGTAAAAGTCTCTTCGGACTTGATGGCACCTGATTTTGAGTAAATATATTGTTATTGCTGAAAAACAGCAATGATGGCACTCCTGGAAATGCTTTTGCAAGATTTTGGTGGCCAAAGGAGCCAGCTGTGACTGTCCCAATATTTAAGTTACCTATCTAAAAATTTAGAAGGCTTTTATTTAGAAGCCCCTGCCCCCAAATATGCAGTCCAAAATCTTGGGTGAGAAGCTTTTGTGTTTCTGTAAAGCAGAGGTTTCCAAACTGGCCATTTTTAAGACTTGTGGACTTCAACTCCCAGAATTCCCCAGCCACATGGCTGGCTGGGGAATTCTGGGAGCTGAAGTCCACAAGTCTTAAAGTTGCGAAGCTTGGAGACCTTTGCTCTAAAGCAATGTTTCTTAAAGAATGTGGTGTTAGGATCTTTGGAGGTCTCCCAAGACCCTTTCAGGGGTCCTCAAAATCAAAATTATTTGCCAGCCTATGTTGAAAAATAATGTAATGCTAAACAACTGATAGGGTCATATTTCTTTTTCACATATAATATAGGCCAGCACCATTTCTCCTTCCCTCATAAGCCTCAGCAGAGTCCTTCCTCTTCCTTGGTTGACATGTGGCACAGCCTGCCACTTTGCTGGGAGGAATGGGAACAATGGGAGCCCTAGATTGTGAGAAAAACTTCCTATTCTTGCCTGTCCCCCAAGGCCCCCTTCCTTCCAGGGAGGAAGAGAGCTCACACATAGACATCTCCAGCCAGCCCTATCTCAGCAGCAACCATCTGTGTTGCTCCCTTGCCCTTCCTTCACTGACCCCTGTCATTAAGATGTTTCAGATTTCGACCTAAATTCTAGAGTATCCAATAAACTACTTTCCCATTGGCCCTTAGTGCCAGCAATTGGACACAGGAGCCAGAGGGAGGTGGGAAGAAAGGCAGGGGTATGCCCATGAAGATCATGTGATCATGGCTGACAATGATGGCACAGCAACATGGCGGTGCTGAAGCAGCCACAACTTTGTCAAATCCCATGGGTGTAATCATGGGCCCTGGATTTGGAATGCATTTTTTAAAGTTAACCCAAGTGAGTTATTGTTGATTCAAAAATTATTGCTCTATGATGCACCATTTTGCCCAATTAAAGGCTACAAATAAACAAGCATGGGAGTTTTAGTATATTGAATAAAATTTCATCAAACAATTGTGAGAAGTGGTAAAGGCAATGAATATATCATTTTTAATTTGTAATAGGGTAAATATCAATAGAGGGTCGCGGTGACTCAGTGGCTAAGACCCTGAGCTTGTCGATCAGCAAGGCCAGCAGTTTGACGGTTCGAATTCTTAGCACCGCGTAACGGGATGAGCTCCGGTTACTTGTCCCAGCTTCTGCCAACCTAGCAATTCGAAAGCATGTAAAAATGCAAGTAGAAAAATAGGGACTCCTTTGGTGGACAGGTAACAGTGTTCCATGTGCCTTCGGCATTTAGTCATGCCAGCCACATGACCATGGACACCTCTTTGGACAGTGCTGGCTCTTCGGCTTTGTAACAGAGACCGTCCCCTAGAGCCAGAAACAACTAGCACGTATCTGTGAGGGGAACCTTTATCTTTAAATATCGATAAATACAACTCGTAAAAAGAAAAGCTTTTTTTGGGGGGTGAGAATCCTCCATAATTTTTAAAAGCAGGAAGAATTCCTGGGAAAAGAAAGTTTAAGAAACACTGCTCTATGGAAATACAAAATATGTTGTTTAATAGAAAGCCTCCTTTTTCAATTCATAGAGTATGGCTAGTAATATTATTTGCTGTCCAATTAACTTAGATTTAGTTGGGATCAGTTGGTCAGACTTTCCTGTTACAAAACAGTCTCTTCGCTCCTAAAATATTTACAAGGCCAAATTGTCACCCCTAGTTGCCTTTCATATGGGGATGGGAGTGTGTGGATTTGAGAGTTGATATAGTCCTCAACTACAACCACAAAATTTCTGTCATTAAGTGAGGCAGTTGAGATGTACCTTATTTTACAATCTTTTGTCACAGTTGTTAAGCGAATCGCTGCAGCTGTTGAGTGAACCATGCAGTCGTTAAGTGAGTCTGGTTTTCTCCATTGACTTTGCTTGTTGGAAGCAGGCTGAGAAGGTTAACAAATGGTGATCCCATGACTCTGGGACAGTGCAATTGTGATAAATTTATTTCAGTTTCCAAGCGCCCGAATTTTGACCATGTAACCATGGGAATGCTGGCAGTGGTCGTAAGTTTGAAAACCGATCATAAGTTACTTTTTTTCAGTGCTGTTATAACTTCAAATGGCCACTAAATGAATGGTTGTAAGTCAAGGACTAGACACCTGTATACTTTTCTGACTAATTCAAAATTCACTTCTGAAGATCCAGAGGTCAGACTTGGGATCAAGTGGATGCAGCTTTGAATTAGTATGTGAAACTTGTTTGGAGTGCTTTGAGCATTGTGTCCGTTATCTGTGGTGCTTTGGTGTAGTGTTCTTTCCCCCCCGCCCGGGTGATGTCTTAGAACAAAGAAATTGTTCATTAAACTTTCTATTAAAATTGTGATTTGTAAAATGCCAGAACAGTGTTGTTGTACTATATGGCTAAGTTTAAATAATCTCCCAGACGTTTGGTTTTTGAGATTTCCCATAGATGCTTTAGTTCAGGGGTCTCCAACCTTGGCAACTTTAAGACTTGTGGACTTCAAAACAAAGCTGGGTGAGGAATTCTGGGAGTTGAAGTGCACAAGTCTTCAAGTTGCCAAGGTTGGAGACACCTGCTCTAGTTCTTTCTTTGAAAAGTAAAAAAAAAGATGAAAGAAGCAGGATGATATTAAGGACACTAAAAAAACAAAAACCAAAAACAAAACAAAACTCCAAAATAATGAAAAAACCAAGAAAACATTATCTCAGTTAAGAGTCTCTAGAAGATGTAGAGGACTAAACTAGATCCAAAAAGATCTTGACAAACTTGAACAATGGGTTTTATCCAACAAAATGGATTTTAATGTGGAGAAAAGCAAAGTTTAACATTTAGGCAGGAAAAAAAAAATCAAAGGTATAAGTACAGATTAGGCGAGAGCAGGTTCAAATCAAGTAACTGTGAGGGGGAACTTGGAGTCCTAGTGGATGATCACTTAAACATGAGACAGCAGTGTGTGGAAGCAGCCAAAAAAGCTAATACAATCCTGGGTTGCATAAACAGAGACATAGAATCAAGATAGCAGGAGGTATTAGTACCATTTTGTAAAACTCTAGTAAAACCGCACCTGGAATACTGGAACCAACTTTACAACAAAAAAGATGTTGAGACAAAAAAAAAAAATCAAAGAAGAGCAACTGAGATGAAGGCCTGGAGACTGAAACATATGAAGAACGGCTGCAGGATTTGGGTTTGGCTAGTTTAAAGGGGAAAAAAAATAGGAGTGATATGATAGCAGTACTCCAGTATTTGAGGGGCTGCCATTTGGACCCATTTCCCATAGAAAAAATACCGGGAGCCACAAAACCTGGGTGGGCGTGGCCAACTCGATGTCACTCACTCCCATCCAGTCATATGATGGTGTCTGTGACTCTTGTCTCTCTTTCCCTCCCTTCTCTCTCTGCCTCACTCTCTTTTCCTCCTCTCTGTCTCTCTCCCTCCCTTTCTCTTCCCCTCTCTCTTTCACTCTCTGTCTCTCCCCTGTCTCTCTCATTCTCCCGCTTTCTCTTTCTCTCTCTCCCTCTCTCTCTCTCCTTCTCTCTTTATTTCTCTCTGTCTCTCCTCTCTTTTTCCTCCCTCTCTCTTCCCCTCCTCTCTGTTTATCTCTGCCTCTTTTTCTTTCTCTCTGCCTCTCTTTTCTCTCTCTCTCTGTTTCTCTCTCTCTCTCTCTCTCTCTTCCCCACCCCTACTTCCCAACTCACACACCCAGGGAATAACTGTAAGGAAATTCAGCCACCTCTCTGTCTCTGGAAAGGTACAAAAATAAATATTGCATTGCAAAAGGAGTGATTGTCAGCTGTTACATCACAGCGTCATGAGGTTGCCGCCTTAGATTGCTGCACACACTTCAGAGAAGCATCATCCCAAGCAGCAGCACACTCACACAGGCACACATACACATCCTGCAACTTGGTCCAATGTGGCTGGAAAATATAGTCCCTAGGCACCCCGAAGACGCTTGGCTGCATCCTTGCAAATCTGAGCAAAGGTGGAGAGAGGGATAGCAGACGGAGCCGAATCGAGCCAAATCTGTTTCTCTCTCGCTGCCTGACTGCAGCAGGAAATGGTGGGTGGCTACTTCCTGCCTTGGTTGGTGCTGGACATGTGACCTACTCTGCCCTGAGACACTGGCCCATCCTGCACTGCCATGGATAATGTCGCTGCTGTTGCCAGGGACAAGTGGGGAGGGACACATTGTGGCTCTGCATTGTAATGGGCTCCAGGAGGAGGAGGGGACCGCGTCTCCCCCATTGTGAAGCGGGCTAACGTTCACAGTGCTGCGCATGGCAGGCATCAGGAGCCACAGCAGAGGGCCGAAAGAGACGCATGCGGCTCCAGAGTGATGGGTTGCCAACATGCGGACTAGACAGTCACTGATCTGAAATGTTATAAGTTCTGCTTGAGCAGGGGGGGCTGGACTAGAAGACCTCCAAGGTCCCTTCTAGCTCTATTCTATTCTCTAAAACGTCATATATTTTTTTTATCTGCAATTGTTTTAGATGGGTATCCCAATCCTAGCCTGATCAGTCTCCATCTAAAGCAGTGTTTTTCAAACCTGGCAACTTTTAAGATGTGTGGACTTCAACTCCCAGACTTCCCAAACCGTCCTTTAGTTCTTGGTAGCAAATCAAAATATAAATCGAATAAATATTTCTTCCGACTCCTCAACAAGTTATGGACAGAAAACAAATAACTTTGCTCAGGGCTCCCAATTCCCTTGCTTTGAGCTTTTTCTGTACATCAGATATGTCTGATCAAAAACTGAAGCTTTTCATTTCAGAGAAATATGCATATTTCCCAACCAAAGCTTTGAATGCCAATAAGATCGCAGTTGGAAGTGTCTCATGTTTTGAAGCATTACAACATTTGAGGTGGAGCCCTTTTATTGGTGTTGACACAGCAGCAGGATAAAGACTTTGAATAAAGCTTGAAGAGCTTCAAGTAACTTGGTGCAAAATTCTCATGCAATGCAATGCTTTGGATTTTTTCTCAAAAGCACCGCAGGGGGATGTGTCGGTTAAAGCTCTGTGTGCTGGCAAAATTGGCTTTATATGTGGTCAAATTTAGTGTGCAAAGTTTCACTTCACAGAAAAACCAAAAGTACACATATATACACGTAAATCCAGGCTTAATAGTAGTAACTGTGAGAGGGATCTTCGAGTCTTAATGGAGAACCAGCTAAATATGAGCCAGCAGTGTGCAGCAGCAGCCAAAAAAAGCGAATGCAATCCTAAATTGCATTAACAGAGGGATACAGTCAAGATCAAGTGAGGCATTAATACCACTCTATAAAGCCTTAGTAAGACCACACCTAGAGTACTGCATCCAGTTTTGGTCACCACACTATAAGAAGATGTTGAGACTCCAGAAAAAGTACAGAGAAGAGCAACCAGGATGATTGGGGACTGGAGACTAAAACATGAAGAACGGTTACAGGAACTGTGCTTGGCTAGTCTAGTGAAGAGAAGGACCAGGGGAGACATGATAGCTGTGTTCCAATATTTGAGGGGCTGCCACAGAGAGGAGGGGCTCAAGCTATTTTCTAAAGCAGAAACTTTCTGACAGTGAGAACAATCAGCCGATGGAAAAGCTTGCCCTCGGAAGTTGTTGGGAACACCATCACTTGAAACTTTCAAGAAGAGATTGGACTCCCATCTGTCAGAAATGGTGTAGGGCAGGGGGTTGGACTAGATGACCTACAAGGTCCCTTCCAACTCTGATTATCTGTTATCTGATTTCCACTCTGGTCAAGTATTGTGCAAGAGAGCTCAGGTTACAGAGTCAAGTGATTGACTATGTGAGATGGATGGATAGATGGAAGGAGGGAGGGAGGGAAAGAAGGAAATTGAAAAAATTGCCCTCTAGCAATCAACATGCTTCCCTCATGTTTATACAAGTCGAATGATCTTATGATAGTGTGGCCACTGAGGGTGATGGGAGTTGTGATCCAAATGTCAGAAAAACACCAGTGAAGGAAAGTTATGGAAAGCATGTGTTTCTGAACACCTTCAACTCATGGTGCTTGCTAGATACCTGTCACCATTTCTCATTTTTGAGAAGCAGACCAAAAAAACAACAACACCCAGACATTTTAAAAACAAACAAGAAGAAACCCAAGATAAATACTGGTACATTTTCTACAAATATTGCAAAGATAACTTATGAGAGTGCTTTAGGATAGAACCTTGTACATATTTCATTACTTCTGGGAATGTCCATCCTTGATACCCAAGCCGTACAACTTTCAGAAGTTGTGTAGTTCTAATATTGTATAGCTAGAATTTAAAACATGGTCAGGAATAGAGATGATTCTTTCGGGAGTACTTTGTGCCTCGCCTTTCCTTCCGGTTTTTGTTCTCCCAATCTTTTCAAAAGAAGCTTAAAAGAAATAATGGGTTCTGCCCAAAAGCAATACAGTAAAAATATTGGCACCAGTTGAGAGAATTTCCTGCTTTTTTATTAGTGAATCATTGAATCCCAAGGTCAGTTTGGTCTACTGGTTAAGGCGCCAGGCTAGAAAGCAAGAGAGTGGGAGTTCAAGTCCTTCCTTAGCCATGAAAGCCAGCTGAGTGACTTGAGACAATCACTGGTAGAGTGGGAGTTCTAGTTCCACCTTAACTATGAAAGGTGACCTTGGCCAATCACTCCCTTGTAGCCCATCTTACCTCACAGGGTTATTGTTGTGAAGAAAATAGTAGGGGGAAGGTGGGTTGGGTATGTTTGCTGTATTATTTGAAAAATAATAAAGATAGGAGAATGTATGTATGCATGTATGTATATGTATGTATGTATGTGTATATCTATCTATCTATACACACACACACACAAATAACACAGCAAACATCAAACTTGCACCTCCTATTTTCCCCACATTTTAGAAATATAAAATGGCAGTCCATGGGATGGGTATTAGCCTATTGCAGTGCTCCATTGAACCGTGATGACAATACTGTAATGGTGGAACATTCAAATACAAAACCTGCATTCTGGAACTAGAGATAAACAGATATCAATAAAGGAAAGTATATGTAGCTCACAGGTTTTGGTGCTCTTGAGTTTAATTATTTTCTTGTAGATGTTTCATTACCCAAACTAGGTAACATCATCAGTGCTAGTAAGGAGTGGGGTTTACTCTCAGTTTATATTGTGGTAATTTGCCCTGTCAATGTCAATCAAATGAATTACACCAAGATTAACACCAGACCAACAATAAAAAAGTAAACAACCTCCCAATCAAAGAATTGCCAAACAAGCTAACAGTAAATAGCCTTCCAAGATCTCTCCCACCAGGGCAAGCCACCCCATTCCTTACTAGTACTGATGATATTACCTAGCATAGATAATGAAATATCTTCAAGAAAACAACCAAGCACAGAGAGCACCTCGTAAACATATATTTTTTAAAAAAACAATCCAGAAAGAGAAGCAGGTTGAAGTGAGAGATCTTCCTCTCAGTCTAAGGTTTTGAATCTTCCTCCCCCACCAAAGGCCAAGGGGGAAAAGTGGAACCGAGTGAAGAAGTCCCACAATAATCTCTTGCTCTACTTTCTTTTGACTGATTCATCTCTAGAATCAACAACGTTTATGCCTAGAAGGGTCAACTGATCAGAAGCCTCTTAAAACTAATCCCAAGGAGAAAACAAACAATGGGTTTCCTTACATGAGAGAGATTAAGCACAGGGTATTGATTAAGACATTTCCCTTCCTTGGGTGAGGCCTGATTACTCATTCTTTACTTTTCCCAACTGTGCTTTCTTCCTTGTACAGAATTGAGATGACAAACCAAAGAGACAGAATCTCCTTTTTATGCTTGAAATCAGCCTTTCTGGGAGGCAGTCTTGAAATTGCTAAGGCTGAAAAGCACTGCTCTAAGTTACCAGTAATCCTTGATTTATGACCACAATTGGGACTGGGATTTTGGTCATAAATCGAGGCACCAGGTGATTGGATTCAATTTTACAATTGTTTTATGAGAGTTGTTAGGCAAGTAATCATGGTTGTAATGTGAAGCACATGGTCAATGAGTCAATCAAGCCATCAGAAGGCAAACCTATTTTATCCAATAGGAGATTGGAAAATGAGAAAAAAGTCTCAATTTGCATGATTGTGTCTATTTCTGGTTTCTGGTTAAAAAACATCCATTGCAGCAATGGGCTTATTTAACAATCATGATATTTGCTTAATGACCAATTAATGACAGTAACATTCACTTTAAGATTGCTACATTCTATTTGATTGTTTACATGGGTGCCTTGATTTGCAACCATCATGACATACAGTGGAAATACTAGGCTCCATTATAGTCATAAGTTGAGGACTACCTATATATTTAAAAGTCTTGCATTTCTGGCCAATAATGGTTTTTCTTTCTTTCTTTCTTTCTTTCTTTCTTTCTTTCTTTCTTTCTTTCTTTCTTTCTTTCTTTCTTTCTTTCTTTCTTTCTTTCTTTCTTTCTTTCTTTCTTTCTTTCTTCCTTCCTTCCTTCCTTCCTTCCTTCCTTCCTTCCTTCCTTCCTATCATCCGTCTGTCTGTCTATCTATCTATCTATCTATCTATCTATCTATCTATCTATCTATCTATCATCTATCTATCATCTATCTATCTATCATCTATCTATCTATCTCATCCATCCATCCATCCATTCGTCTGTCCGTCCATCCATTCATCCATACGTCCATCCCTCAGTTTGTGTAAAAAGGCAGTCTTATAGATGGGGTGGTGCAAAGAGGAAGAGATTACAGACAATGATCAGATTCAAGGTGTGGCTTCAGTGGGAAACCTTTTAAAAACAATCGAGAATTCTTCAGAAGGTATGCTGAGACTTGTCTGGGCAGGGTTGACTGGATGAGAAGAATCCATTAAGAGAACCCTATTTTGAAAGACAAGGCAGGAACAAGCTTTGCAAAGGAGACTGGCTTTACTGTCATTTTGTTTACCTTTATTTAAAATCGGTTTTATTAACAAATGGAATACTTTTTTAAAAAAAGCACCAAGAAGGGAAAGAAAATGAGGAAGTAAGGACGAAGGAACGAAAGCCCAGAAAAACCAGCAAGGGTTGAATTCCTCTTAGGAGACAGGAAGGAGCTATAAAATAAATTCTATCCTTTTCTGATTTGGGAAAGGTTTTCTTTCCTCCATGGCTGCCCCAACAGGCATAGAATGTTTTGCTGAGGATCTGAGCTGTTCTATTTGCCTGGAGCTGTTTTCAGATCCTGTCATACTGGAATGCGGGCACAACTATTGCCAGGTCTGTATCACACGGTTCTGGGCTGAGATCCCTAACAACCATGAGGAGAACATGCCCCCAACACTTCCTACTTGCCCAGAGTGTCGGCGTGAGATTCCCGGTGGCAAATATACACCTAATAGGGTGTTGGGACAATTGGCTGGCAAAGCCCAGGAATCTCTTTTGGTTCAGCCTGGTGGTGAGGAGACCAACGGTGATGAAGATGATGAGGAGATGCAGGGGGACAAGCTGTTTTGTACTGAAGATGGGTGCCTGGTGAGAGCTTTGCAACCAGACCACTGGGGTCATCAGTGTCTCCCTCTAGCTGAAGCTGTAGAGCACTTCAAGGTCAGTAGAAGGGGCTTGTGGGCTCGGTGACTAGGAAGAGGGGTCCACAACAGATGTTCTTGAGGTTGCTGATGGAAAATGAGAAGATATTAAGAGTTGTTAACCTAATCTTACGTAGCTTTTTCTCTGGTAATATTACACTACTAACTAGAGCATACAAAATAAAGAAGGGGACTCTGGAAACTTTCTTGTTTTATTCATGTGCATTCAGAATATTACAATTAGTCCTAATAGAACTGTGCTATTGTAAGCTATAGATACCTATTTGAGCTTTTCCCATCCTTTTTTGTATACAACTGTTAACTCACAAAGCAGGTATAACGAGAAGAGGGTGAGTCTTCCACACTACCTTTGTATATGTCAGGTTTTTTTTTTTTTTAAAAAAAGACACACACTAATCATTTGCTGCACAACTGAGAATTACTTAACAGTAGATTGAAATATTGCAATTTGTGTTGGGTTCGGTCCAATGATCGGTTTATTAATACGCTTCTCACATGCCTCTGCAACTGATTGCTCATACTTTTCCTTCGGTTTAAAAAAACAATTATTCACAAACTTTGAGCTCCTGTTGCACAACTCCGGACAAACAATCCATACTGGATGTGATTTTGTTTCAGTCCCTTGGTACATTCTTCACCATGTAAGCTAACCTTTGGCCACCACACCCAGCACTGACTGTGCTTTGCTCATCTGTGGGAAATCCACATTTGCTTTATTCACCTCTTCTCCTTTGCTGCATATTGAACATTGGGAACTTACTACATGTTGGGAGATGATTATTATTATTTAAATAATCACAAGAAAAACTCTTCTAAACCCTGAGAAGAAGCCAGAAAAAGGCAGGTGCCACATCGGCTGGTTAGATACAGATAATCAGATTTGGGAGGGACCTTGTAGGTCATCTAGTCCAACCCCCCGCCCAAGCAGGAGACTCTACACCATTTCTGACAAATGGCTGTCCAATCTCTTCTTGAAGTCTCAAGTGATGGCGCTCCCACAACTTCCGAGGGCAAGCTGTTCCATTGGGTGATTGTTCTCACTGTCAGAAAAAATCTCCTTATTTCCAGGTTAAATCTCTCCTTGTTCAGTTTCCATCCATTATTCCTTGTCTGGCTTTCAAGTGCTTTGGAAAATAGCTTGACCTCTTCCTCTCTGTGGCAGCCCCATAAATATTGGAACACTGCTGTCATGTCTCCCCTGGTCCTTCTCTTCATATTCGAAAGATTTTTTTTTTTTGAAAGATGAGTTCTGAGTGTCCATCCAGATACCACATATATAATCTCTAACATAGTTGAAAAATGAGCAAAATATTCCAGGCACAAACATTTTTCCTGACCAGCTTCAGGTTGACTCAGCCTTCCTTCCTTCTGAGGTTGGTATAATGAGGTTCCAGATTGTTGGAACCAAGATGCTGACTCTTAGAGAGGGCTGTATAGCATGATAGCAGAGGGGCTGCCACAAAAAAGAAGGGGGGGGGTGTCAAGTTATTTTCCAAAGCACCAGAAGACAAGACAAGGAACAATGGATGGAAACTAACCAAGGAGATAAAGAACCTGGAATTAAGGAAAAACTTCCTAACAGGGAGAACAATTAACCAGTGGAACAGCTTGCCACTAGAAGTTGCTACATCACTGGAGGTTTTTAAAGAACAGACTGGACAGCCACTTGTCTGAAATGGTATAGGCAAGTGTCTCCTGCTTGAGCAGGGAGCTAGACTAGAAGATCCCCAAAGTATATAAGTCTAAGTGCTAATGCACTTAGGGGTAAATGTCTTGGGGTAATGTCTTGGGGTAAACTGCCCAAATGAAAGCATGTGTGTTTCCAATTTTGCAAACTGTATGCAGAATGAAATGGAATTATTTTGTCCTGTGTGTGAATACATGAATGCAAGAGGGTTATTTTTTCCAATATGCAGGTATTCCTTGACTTACCGCCAATTGTTTAATGGCTAGTTAAAGTTACAACAGCACTATAAAAAGGTGACATGTGATTTTGTTTCAGTCCCTTGGTACATTCTTCACCATGTAACCTTTGGCCACCACACCCAGCACTGACTGTGCTTTGCTCATCTGTGGGAATTTTTTTCACACTTACCATTTTTCACACTTACGACCATTGCAGCATCCCCGTGGTTATGGAGTCAAATTCAGACACTTGGCAACTGACTCATACTTATGACGGTTGCAGTGTTCCTGGGGTCCTGTGATAATCTTTTGTGACCTTCTGACAAGCAAAGTCAATGGGGAAGCCACTTAACAACCATGTTACTAACTTAACAACCGTAACGATTCACTTAACAACTGTGGCAAGAAAGTCATAAAACAGGAGAAAGTTCAGTGAACAAGCAACTTAGTAACAGAAATTTTGGGCTCTATTGTGGTTGTAAGCAGAAGACTATCTATAGTGTCCAAGGTGGAGAGTCCCTATAAGATCTGGACTCCAGTGCAAATTATGTTTCTACTTTGATGATGGCAGTTTGTTTTTTCTGACATCTGTTTTCATTGACCTCAGAAGAGCAATAACTGTGAACGAGTTACTGTAATCTGGTTCTATCTTGTGGTATCTCTGCTTGCCTTCAGGGGATCTTAACAGCATCTCAAACCCAGCTGGAATCCAAAATCCAAGCAGAAAGATCCGTTGAAGAGCAGAAGTCCCAGAAACTTCCAGAAATAACAGTAAGTCGAATCTTCCATGCTGCTGAATCTATTGAGCGAATTTTTGACATGCTCAGCCATCAGTGGTGTTTTAGAAGGCAAATGAAACTAATGGTAGAGATAATGCACTGGTGCCAAATTAATCTTTTAATGTTATGCAGATATAGAGTTGAGTGGTGTGATGGCCTAGTAGTGAAGATGCTCACCTCCCACTTGGAAGGTTGAGAGTTTGATTCTAGGTAGTAGCAGACCTTTCTCTCCTAGGGCACAAAGAGAAAATATATTCTGCAAATTCCACGTGGTGTGAGGAAGGGCATCTGGCCAGTAAATGCTCAATTCAATCTAGTAGTTGGCCTACCCTGAATTAAGGGATTATAGGGTCATAAATAGGGAATATATATACAGAGATCATACAGTCAAAATCAGTATAGGCTGGGAAATTCTGGGAATTGCAGTCCACACATCTCAAAATTGCCCAGTTTGGGAAATACAAATTTAAATTATCAATAAAATTAGTCCATAAATGAGATAGAGGTGAATAGATAGATAGATAGATAGATAGATAGACAGACAGACAGACAGACAGACAGACAGACACATGGATTGGTAGATAGGTAGGAAGATAGCTAGCTAGCTAGATAATAGACAGATAGATAGAGATAGGTAGATAGATAGGTAGGTAGATAGATACTAGTAGGTAGGTAGGTAGATGGATGGATGGATGGATGAATGAATGAATGGAGAGATACACATGATTGAGGCTGGTTAGTGTCTGATGGGGGAACCACTAAAACTATCAGATTAGACAGAAAAGTTATAAAGAAACCTAACAGCAGGTTTTAAAAAATCCAAATAAATGTCACAGACAGTTCCACGTGACTGGAAACAGAGCTTGACTAGTCGGAGACTTGACCTTATTTTCCACTAAACTACACCACAGGGCAACTCGAAGGGGCCTTCTTGATAAACAGTAGTTTCTAAAAGCAGAGATGGTGGGAATCTTACGCCTTCTTCTTCCTTCTCCTCCCGAGGCCCAACGGCTGTGTCTGGAGCAAAATGTCTCTGCCCAGTTCACGGAGCTCCATCAGTGGCTTCAGGAGAAGGAATCTGCATTGATCAGAGAGATTCAGAGGGAGGAGAAGCTGCTGCTTAGTGAACTGGACAGGAACCAAAGAAACAGCCAAGAGCAGATCCGCACAGCCAACGAGCAAATAGCTAAGATCCAGGCTCGGCTTGCAATGGCACCGGACTCTGATAGCTTCCTAAAAGGTCAGTGCATTTCTCAAGCCATACCTGCATTTGTCTGTCTAAGTGTGTATGTGTCTTTCTCTTACAGGTAGGGCTCAACTTATGACCATTCGTTTAGCAATAGCAATAGCCCTTAGACTTATACACTGCTTCACAGTGCTATACAGCCCTCTCTAAGCAGTTTCTAAGCCCCCAACAATCTGGGTCCTCATTTTACCCACCTTGGAAGGATGGAAAGCTGAGTCAACCTTGAGTTGGTCAGGATCAAACTCCTGGCAGTGGGCAGAGTTAGCAATAGTACTTAGACTTATATACCACTTTATAGTGCTTTCCAACCCTCTCTACAGTGCTTTACAATCCTCTCTAAGAGTTAGCATATCACCCCCAACTATCTGGGTCCTCATTTTACCGACCTCAGAAGGATGGAAGACTGGGTCAACCTTAAGCCTGGTGGGATTCAAACTGCCAAACTGCAGTCAGACAGCAGTCAGCCTGCAGTACTGCACTCTAATCACTGTGCCACAGAGGCTCATAGCAACTGTTCAAAGTTACAATGATGCTGAAAAAATAACTTACCATTTGGTCCTCACAATTACAACGGTTGCAGCAACCTTGCAGTCACAGGAATGCTATGTGGTCCCTTGCCAACCAGCTGCCATTTATGATTATTGCAGTATCCCAGAGACATGTGATTGCCAACTGCCATCTTCCCAGCCAGCTTCAGACAAGTAAAGTCAATGGGGGAAAGTTGCAACTTTCTCTGCAAATCATGCAGACCCAAACTGGATCTGTTGGAAAGAGTTGATACCATTGAAACACGATTGACACCATAGTAGCATCCCTGGATGCCTTAAAAGAAAGATTATCCAACCTTGGAAAAAAAGACACAACGCAAAAACCTGAACATCCAATAACTACAAACCACATCTCTACCCAACAACTACAACCCAATCCACAACCCAATTCACAAAAAAACATAAATCAGACAAATAATGATATCCCAATCCTCATCAGAGAAGCTGTTGAGCATGAACGGAAATGTCCAAATGCCATCTTATTTGATCTAGAGGACATCAATGACAATGAGGACATCACAACTGTCTGAAACATCATCAGTGATTATCAAGCATCAATGATCTCCCCTGATGAAATACTTGACATTTCCTCCATTGGCCAAGAGCTCAAAAACAGAGATGGCCCTGTGGCCCCATGCTTCTGCAGGGTCATTTGCAAAAATGAATCAAGCAAATGTAAATTCATTTATACTATAAATTCACTTGCCAAAAACAACACCAACCATAAGAACCTCCGTTCTCGCCCTGACCTAACCATACAGCAATGTGCCCGCTCCCATGTACTCTGCACTGAACTCAAAAAATGTCTAGACAATGGAGAAAAGGACCTGGACATTGACTACCATGCTGACTGTATCAAAAGTAAGTCACACAACCCGCAACTCAGCTTTAACATTCAATCACAACCCTACCTCAACCAATCCACCATCACCCAAGACTGGGCACGCATGCCCCTAACTACCTCAATTCCAACTACTGCTGGCCTTAAATGCAAGCTACTCAATGCAAGAAGCCTTGTGAATACAATACCTGAATTTCTCTTACTAAATATGGCTAAATTTGACATCATATTTGCCTGTGAAACATGGCTCAACACATCTCTCCCTGACTCTATTACCACAGTAGGAGACTATCATGTTTACCGATCAGATTGTGAAATTCGTAGAGGAGGTGGTGTTGCTATCTTCTATAAAAAGTTCTTACATCTAAAAAACATCCAAGTTACCCAGGAGCTTGCTCTTCCTAAGACCATCATCTGTGAACTATCCTTAAATATCACATTTCGATTCTTACTATGTTACAGAGCACCTTATGATTATGACATCAAACATGTAAACAAGCTAAATTCACTACTAACATGGGCAACATCCTGCCCACATGCTTTTTCTTTCTTGGTGACTTCAATCTACCTCATATTGACTGGACCCTAAACGAATGTACAACTGAACCCATACATGCAATCTTCTACAATACTGTAACAAACCTGGGACTGGAACAACTAATAACCAACAATACTAGACTAAACAACTGCCTCGATCTTATCTTCTGCAATAGTTTGAATTTAATTTATGGAATGCAAACTAAATAACCCTTTTCCAACAGTGACCACAATATGATTGACTTTTGTCTCAACATACGTCCACACAAAAATAATCACAATGACGTAATCCCCAATTATAACTTCAAAAAAGGCAACTATGATCTTATAGACAATGATCTCTCATCCCTTGATTGGCAATCTCTATTCACTGGATACAATACTGTTGAAGACCATTACAACATATTTTTACTTGGAGTCAAAAGAGTCATCAAACTATATGTACCAAAAACAACTCCCCCCCCCCCAAAAAAAACAGATTACCCATAACAATAAGGAAACTTCAATCCAAAAAGAGATCACTCTGGCGGAAAAACAAATCTGGTCACGTTGCCAATTTCAAAAGCCGATACAAAAATTTATTCCACCAGATAAAGACTGAATGTACCAATTATCACATTAAACAAGAGGAAAACCTTCTATGCACCAATTCCACCCGGACTTTTTACAATTTTGTAAACAACAAACTAAAAGACTCAAGGTCCATCCCACCCTTGATAGGACCTAATGGTAAAGACTGCAATGAGCACACCATTAAAGCCAACATCTTTAACACATTCTTTGGCTCAGTATTTGTAAACAGCAATGGATCATGCCCAGTATTTCCTAGCCGAACCACAGAAATCTACAATGATCTAATACATATCGATTTTACAGAAGACAATGTTGAAAAAGCACTACGCAATCTAAAACCATCTCTATCTATTGGACCGGATGGAATATGTGCCTACTTCTTAAAAAAGCTATCTACTGCCATAGCAGAACCTCTGAGCATAATCTTTGAAAAATCCTTCAGGACCAGTTCCTTGCCTAACCTATGGTCACAAGCCACGGTCATCCCCATCTTCAAAAAGGGAGACCCCAGCCTAGTTGAAAATTACAGACCAATCTCCTTATGCTGCGTCACCTGTCAAGTCATGGAATCAATTATTAACCAATCTATTATCCTCCACTTAGAGACAAACAACCTACTCTTCAATAAACAATTTGGTTTCAGAAAAAAATTATCCTGTAATCTGCAACTCTTACACTGCAAAAACATATGGACTACACAACTCGATTAGGGCAAAACAATAGACACAATCTACATAGACTTCTGTAAAGCCTTTGATTTAGTGGTACATGACAAACTGTTCCTAAAACTAAAATCTTATGGTATCTCTGGACACCTGCATAACTGGATAGAAGCATTCCTGTCAAACAGACAACAAATGGTCAAAATTGGGAGTGTCCTATCAAAGTCTGTACCTATCAATAGTGGTGTCCCCCAAGGCAGTGTTCTAGGACCAACTCTCTTCATACTCTACATAAATGACCTCTGTGATCATATTAAGAGCAACTGCGTTCTCTTCACTGATGATGTAAAGCTGTTCAATACCACAGACAATACTGCTACCCTTCAAAAAGATCTTGACTATGTATCAGAATGGTCAAACAAATGGCAACTTCAAATCTCAACAAATAAATGCTCTGTCTTACATATTGGCAAAAAAAAAATCAGAAAATAAAATACAAGCTGAATAGTCAAGACTTGTTGATGATCCAAACTCTGTCAAGGACCTTGGAGTTCTCATCTCTAATGATCTAAGTGCTAGAGCCCACTGTAACTACCTAGCCAAAAAGGCATTAAGAGTTGTTAACCTAATCCTACATAGCTTTTTCTCTGGTAATATTACACTAATAACTAGAGCATACAAAACATTTGCTAGACCAATACTCGAATACAGCTCATCAGTCTGGAACCCACATTATGTATCTGATATTAGCACAGTTGAGAAAGTCCAGAAATATTTCACAAGAACAGTTCTCCACTCCTCTACTCATTGTAGAATACCTTATGCCACCAGACTTGAAATTCTAGACCTAGAAAACCTTGAATTATGCCGTCTTCGGTCTGATCTAAGTATGGTATATAAAATCATACATTGCAATGACTTACCTGTCAATGAATACTTCAGCTTCAACCATAACAATACAAGAGCACACAATAGATACAAACTCAAGGTTAATCACACCAAACTTGATTGCAGGAAATACGACTTCAGCAACAGAGTGGTCAATGTCTGGAATACTCTACCTGGCTCTGTGGTTTCTTCCCCAAACCCCAAAAACTTTAACCTTAGACTGTCTGCTATTGACCTCACCCCTTTCCTAAGAGGTCTGTAGGGGGCGTGCATAAGCGCACCAACGTGCCTACCGTCCCTGTCCTATTGTTTCTTTTATTTTTCTTATATGTACCCATTTCATATATTCATAACTATGTATATACTTATACCTATTATTTTGTAAGCGATTGACAAATCAAATAAATAAATAAATAAAACTTGTGGTCACATGATGTCTCACTTAATGACCAGGAGGGGGAAAAAGTTATGCTATTGGGTGTGGCCACATGATGCCACACGTAGTGTTCACATCACTTAATGAATTTTACAGTTCTAATTATGTCACTGGTGACGCAGTGGTTAGAGTGCAGTACTGCAAGCTACTTCTGCTGACTGCTGGCTGCCAGCAGTTCAGCAGTTCGATCCTCACCAGCTCAAAGGTTGACTCAGCCTTCCGTCCTTCCGAGGTCAGTAAAATGAGGACCCTGATTGTTGTGGGCAATATGTTGACTCTGCAAAACTGCTTAGAGAGGGCTGTAAAGCACTGTGAAGCGGTACATAAGCCTAAGTGCTATTGCTATAAGTCAAGGACTACCTGTCTATCTCCACTATTCAAGATCACATGCAGGTTTTCTTGTATCTAACTCAAGCCTTTCCGGTTTTGCAACCAGGCTACTGTCACAATGCATTTATCAGCAGGGCCAACCTTTAAGCCAACTTAGTATTTCCTTTCCAAATAATCTACCTGGGCATTAGGAAGTTGCCATCTAACCAAGTCTCCCTCAGTTGTGTGGTCTTCCTGTCAAAAAGGATATTTACTCTCCACTAATCTATCTTCAAACACTTCAAAAGCTGTTACAGGGAAGAGGGTATGGATTCATTCTCCATAGGCGCCAAGGGTAGAAGAACCAGTGGGTGGAAGCTTTACAGTATATGGAAACAACCAAACTCAAAATAAGGAGAACATTTCCTCACCATAAGAGCACTTAACGGTTGTCCTTTGGAGTTATGGAGCTCCGTCATTGCAGGTTTGCAAGCAATGGTTGGACAAACATTAATCGAGGATGGTTTAGGAATTCCTACTCTGGCTAGAGGTGTTGGACTAGAAGATCTTCAAGAGCCCTATGATTTCATGATTCAATGGGAAAGATGGTGGCATTCCTCTTTCTTCCATTAGATGAATTCTGGGCTAAAGTTTAAAGTAATGGGCTAAAGCAGTGATCCCCAACCTTTCTTATGCCGTGGCCCGGTATCCCCAACCTTTTTTATGGCGCGGCCCGGTACCGGCATTAGCTGGGCGTCGCCATCTTTTTGATGAAAAAGTGCTTCCGGTGACCTCACCGGAAGCATTTTTCATCAAAAAGATGGCGCGCTGCTCCGTGAGCTTTTCCGGGTAGAAATGGCTTTCTACCCGGAAAAGCTCACCGGAAGCTTTTCATCAAAAAAAGATGGCGGCGCCCAGCAAACCAGCGGCCCGGTAGGACTTGTTCCACGGACCGGTACCGGTCCGCGGACCGGTGGTTGGGGACCCCTGGGCTAAAGAATACAGGAAACTATTTTTAACAGCTGGCCTTTCTCTGATCATTCTTACTATTTCCTTCCACAGGATATCAAAGCCTTCATAGAAAAGTGAGTACCAGTGTCTTGATGTTCTGTTGGTCCTTTATAAATTGGGTTGAGGCCTTCTGTTGAGCTACTTTAATTTGGCTTATCTATAATAACTACTATAAAGTCACTGTCCTCTGTACTTTGTCTGGCTTGGGGCTTTCCCCCAGTTGTGAGCTGAAGTGCTCTGTGCTCTTCCTTGAATCAGTAGAATATATCAGCACGACACTGGCTGTTTTCATTACTGATTCCTGCTGCCTCTGATTCCAGATTCAAGGATATGCCCAAATATATTAATTGTGAGCAAATCTCGGAGCATCCTTGCAAGATGTTATGAGGATAAAATGACTGCTCAACAGAGCAAGTCTGATGTAGAGGTTAAGGCACCAGATTAGAAAATTGGAGACTGTGAAGATAGCTGGCAAATAAATTTAACAAATTAATAAATTCTAGTCCTAGTTAGGCACAAAGTAGCTGGGTCCTTGGCCAGTCACTCTCTCTCAGCCCTAGGAAAGAGGCAAAGGCAAACAACTTCTGAAACCTTGTCAGGAAAATTGCAGTGACCTATACAGTCAGTTGCCAGAAGTCAATGTTGACTTGAAAGCACAAAATACTACTACTACTACCCAACAACAACAACAATAATGTATCATTTGGAACAAAACACGCCAGATATCATAGTTGTTGAAAATTGAAGTGTACAATTTATTGATATCGCTGTACTAGGAGACGGCAGAGTCGAAGAAAAAGAACTGGAAAAAAAATCACAAGATATTGCAACCTCGAAATTATGCGATTATGGATGAAACATGTAACAGTGATACACATTGTCATCAGGGCACTAGGTACCATGTCCAAGAATTTTACAAAATAGTTAAGTAATTGCAGCTTCCTGCAATAATACCAGCAGAACTGCAAAAAACTGTGCTACTCAGAACATACTTAGATATGACATACTTGGATACTTAGGATGCTGGCAGCAACCTATTATCAACCATCAATGCCAATCAATGATATTTGTTATACATTTTTAAATATTCAGTTGACTGAGCTTCATGTTTAATGAATTAACAACAACAACAATACTAATACTAATAATACTAGTAATCAAATTTCTTCGGTGCATCATTTTAAATGGAAGGAAAGGTAATATTGAAAGACTCAGAAATTCCCAGATATAGCCACCAGATGGTGATCAAGATCAAGCTGTGGCATTGCACAAACTTGTTGATTTTTCTGTCTTTGCAGATACTGTCCCGGTGAAGACAAGGCAAGTCCGTTGCCTGTGATTTCTCGTGACTTCAATTTAGGTCAATTTAAAGGGCCTATTCAGTACATGGTCTGGAGAGAGATGTTGCTGGCCTTAAGACCTTGTGAGTATCATGGGGGAACAGCATTGATACTGTGTTTCCCCCAAAATAAGACCCTGTCTTATTTTAATTTTTTTTTGCCATCAAAAATGGCACCAGGTCTTATTTTGGGGGGATGTCATCTACTGACAAACCTCACTTGTGCTCCTCGCCCCCAGCCTCCTTTTCACTGTCAGAGGCCTTCAGGAACTTCTTCTGCGGTCATCAAGGCTTTCCTGAAAGCCTCTTCAGCCGATAACAGAGCTTTGGATCTGTGGTTAGAGTATTAAGTTAAGCTGCAGCCTTGTCTGAAACGGGTCTCTCCCGATATTGTGGATTACAACTCTCATCAACTGCAGATAACGGGTCAGTTCCCAGGCTGATAAAAGATTCAGGAAGCTGTTACAAAAATAGACAGATGCAAGCCTCTCTATTGTCATTGAAAGGGCACACCTCTTTTCCAGAACATAGGAAATCTGTTAGAAAAGAAATTTAAAAAAAAATCCTTTCATCCTTAGTGTACACCCTGGATCTAAACAGTTCAGTAGCTGAAATGGTTGCAAAGCCCATTCTTTTCAGTTCAAAACATGCTGCTCAGATGAACTCTGAAAAAATTGTGGCTGGAAAGAATTATGATAAGCAGCTGCCAAGGAGCATAACATTGTGCTTAATGTTTATGGATGATGGGAATACTAGTGCCCAACCCGTGGGTGGAAGCAGGTTGAGGATGTCAGGCTCAAAAACTGACCTTCATCCTGGTGTCATCTTTTGCTGTAATTTAGTTCACATAATTGGGAGGAAAAAGGTAAAAATTTCATGGGAACGAGTGAGGTATAACTCATCGCAGCTCTTCGGAAGGAAGATCCCACCTTCCTTCCCTCTTCAGAATTTGTTTCCATCTTTATGGAAGAGGATTGTAACATTGATTAAGAAATGGTACCAGAAAGGTATGATAGCAGTGTCCCAATATTTGAGGGGCTGCCACAGAGAGGAGGGAGTCAACTATTTTCCAAAGCAAGGAATAATGGATGGAAGCTGATCAAGGAGAGATTCAGCCTAGAAATAAGGACAAATTTTCTGACAGTGAGAACAATCAGCCAATGGAACAGTAATTGCCTTCAGAAGTTGTGGGAGCTTCATCAGTGGAGGTTTTCAAGTAGAGACTGGACTGCCATCTGTCAGAAATGGTGTAGGGTCTCCTGCTTGGGCAGGGGGATTGGACTAGATGACCTATAAGGTCCCTTCCAACTCTGTTATATATTACCAGGGAGTTGACTAGAAGACCTTTGAAGCCTCTTCCGACTCTGTATTCCATATAAAATGTTTTTTAAAATGATATTTGTTTTACTTATTCTGCCAGACTTTTGTTGAAGGTTATTCTTTTGTTCCTTTGCAAGTGTTTGGCTTCTTCTTGGACACCATCACTAAAGAATCATTTCAAGGAGAGAATCATGCAGGAAGGCATCACCTTGTAGAACTTGGAGAAGATACCTTCAGGGAATTTGGGTACCATACCATACCATACCATACCATACCATACCATACCATACCATACCATACCATACCATACCATCTCATCAATTAGAAAGCTGAAAAAATCATGTGTGTGTCCAGAGACATACCAACTAATAAAGTTCCAGGTAGTCCTTGACTTATGACCACTAATGAGCCCCAAATTTCTTTTGCTAAGTGAGTTTTGCTCCATTCTACTTGCTGCAGTTGTTAAGTGAATCACTGTAGTTGTTAAATTAATACAACGTTGTTAAGTGAATCTAGTTTCCCCATTGACTTTGCTTGCCAGGAGGTCGTCAAAAGTGATCACATAACCCCAGGACATGGCAACTGTCATAAGTATGAACTGGTTGCCAAGCACCTGAATTTTTATCACATGATTACGGGGATGCTGCAGCGGTTGTAAGTGTGAAAAATGACCATAGTTTACCTTATTCAGTGCTGTTGTAACTTCGAATGGTCACTAAACAAATGGTTATAAGTTGAGGACTACTTATAGTTACCAAATTAGAACTCTGGGGGTGGAAGCAATAGATTTCAAATTTACTGAAATTTGTCTAGATTTTAGCAGGACTATAACAGGAGTTGTTGGTTGGCATTGCTGAAAACTGATGTGAATTTGAATTGTCTACTTGGCATAGACTTTGAGGTTTTTTGTTTTACATCTTCTTAGGGGGAATGTTTCCAAAGTTGTCAAATAGAGATAACCCTCTTATTTTTCTCCTCCCAAACAGTCCCTTTCCCTATAACATTGGATCCTGCCACCAACCATCCTAACCTTGTGCTCTCCAAGGATCTTGACACAGTACGCTTGGAAGATAATCCCGAAGAAGTGGTCCCCGATGGTCCAGAAAGATTTAGCAAGACTGTATGTGTGCTGGGTGCTGAGGGCTTTACTTCAGGATGCCATTATTGGGAAGTAGAAGTTGGAAATAAAACCAGCTGGGATATTGGGGTGGCCAAGGAGTCGGTGAACAGGAAGGAGGCCAAAGTGACTGTCAAGCCCAGCAATGGTTTTTGGGCCATTTGGCTAAGGAATGGCAGTGAATACAAGGCCCTTGACTCTCCCTCCAAGCAGTTGTTCCTCAAGATCAAGCCTCAGAAAGTAGGGGTCTATTTGGATTATGAAGGAGGACAAGTCTCTTTTTACGATGCTGACACCATGAACCACATCTACACCTTTATGGGTGCCTTCTCCGAGTGCCTGTATCCCATGTTTAGTCCCGGGGTCAACAAAGATGGCCTGAACGGTGCACCTCTCTGCCTCCTGTGCCCACGGATCTAGCAAGGACTAATGTAAGAGTTATTGGGCTCTGCATTGACTTTTATTTCAGTTGTGAATAGTCTGAAAATGCCTAACATGCCACGCGGTTGAAACTTGGTGGAACTGAGCCTATTCATGGGACCACATGAAAGTTGGCTTGAACTTTTCCATATATAGGGAAAAAAAACATTTAAGAAGTGACAATGTTACATCGTATACCGCCCAGAGTCCTTGTTTGAGGGAGATGGGAGGTTCAGAAATGTGAAATATAAATAAATAAATATTCCCACAAATTCAAACACAATCAATCAGCAGGTTTTGAGGGGCTCTGTAGAAAGTTTTGAGATTAGGTCTAGTTACAATGGATGTTCTTCTGCAGACTAGCTTTCTTAACCTTTGACTCTACCGGTGGTCTCCAAACTCAGCAACTTTAAGACTTGTGAACTTCAACTCCCAGAATTCCTCAACCAACCATGCTGGCTAGGGAATTCTGAGAGTTGAAGTCCACAAGTCTTAAAGTTGCCGAGTTTGGAGACTCCTGGACTATACTTAACAATCCCTGTTTCAACCGTAAGTTCACTGCATTCCATTTGAAAACCTTGTGCTCTCATGTATGACATTGAATTAAGTCAATCCAAGTTCCTATTTTATGGGACCAGCATTTCTTGTCTATTTTTCCCCTCTCAATCTGCATATTAATGCCTTGAAATTTGTGTTTAGCAGATGACATGTCTTCATTTAGAAGACATTTTGAGAAACTAGAAGTTTCACATAGGCAGCAGATGCGGTTCATTCTCCTTAAAAGGAAGTGGATTTTTTCAGTCCTACAAATCAAACAATAATAGCATTCTGATTGCTCAAAAAAAAAAAGTTTGTGTTTTGAAAAGTATCTAAGGAACCCAAACACTTAGGGGAACTTGTCATTACTTCTGGGAGAGAAAGTATATGTGTTCACTGGGGAAGCCTCATGGGGAACGCAGCAATATAGAAAGATACTGGTTGAGCCAACCACAGATTTTCTTCTTTGATAATAGATTGGATCAGATTTTCAAAGATAAGTGCAAAGGTAAGTGTTTGTGAATAGAGTGAATAGATTGTCTTAATTTTTTAATATAATTTCAGGATGAAAAAAATACTTAAAAAGTTTTTTTTAGGTTCCAAAATACCTTAGTTGTGCTGTTTGAAATTGTTCATGAAAGCCCATTTGAGAGAGACTTGTTTGATAGAATCTCAGATAAAACAATCATTTTCTTTTCATTCCAAGATGCTGGAATGATTTTTTGCACTTCACTGCTTGTGATGGCAAACATTCCATCCTGAAGTGCATCTGCAGAACTTCATAGTGATTCAATGGGAATTTGTAGGAGATCGTGATTTGCTATATGGAATAAGTCAATATCAATATTTTGTGTATCCAAACACATATATTCATCTTAAGTTTTAAATTTTTTATTTACTACGACTATTTCGATCCTGCTGAACTCCACATAATTCTGCTTATGGTCTATTGGTTTTAAGTTAGAGATTTTTCTTTTTGGATTCAAGTTAGACTATCCAAGTCCTTCCTTTGAAAAACTTTGGGAGATGCCTATGATGGGATCTGTACATTTAGCCTTATCATTTATGTAAGTTGTCCTCCAATATCCAGTAGAATGAACTGAAGTTAATTTGCAGGTGACAATTTATTCTCTTTTTATAAATAACAGAAACCCCTCAAAGTGGTACCGTGGCTTAAAAGGAAGTGGGAGAATTAGGAAATCTAGATTTATTTAGGAATAGATACAACTGGATATATATATTGCATCAAGCCATGGTTTGTTTTAAATAAGTAAATAAAGTACAATTGGGTTCTCTGTCTCTCTCTGTCTCTCTGTCTGTGTCTGTGTGTGCGTGTGCATCTGTCTCTGTCTCTCTGTCTCTGTCTGTTTCTCTCTCTCTCTCCATCTCTGTCTCTTCTCTCTCTTTCTTGTCTCTCTCTCTCTGTCTCTCTCTCTCTCTCCGTTTCTCTCTCTGTCTCTCTCTTGTCTGTCTCTGTCTCTCTCTTCTCTCTCCACTCTCCCTGTCTCTGTCTGTCTATCTGTCTCTGTCTCTCTCTTGTCTCTGTCTCTGTCTCTCTCTGTCTCTTTGTTTTCTCTCTTTACACACTCACTCTGTCTCTGTCTCTCTCTCTGTGTCTCTCTCTGTGCGTGCTGCACGTAGCAACCTTGTTTCCTCCTCACTTTTGTGCGATTACTCTATAACTAGGGTGAGAAATCAGAGGGTGTTACCACCAAGGAGATAAGTCCATCTTTCTATTGAACAGCAGCAGCAAACAAAGAGACAGATAATTTTTCCATTGGTGATTCTTTGTTTTCTCTTATGTTCTGCAGATGAGTCATCGTCTGATATGAATTATGTCCAACTACTCTTTTCTTGTGACCGAGTTCATCTTTGCTGGGTTTTCTGTACGGCCGCAATTGCAGGTGCTCCTCTTCGTTCTGGTTTTCTCCATGTATGGCATGTCCCTTGCTGGAAATACTATCATCACCACGGTGATCAGGCTCAATGCGGTCCTTCATACTCCCATGTACTTTTTCTTGACTAACCTATCCCTCCTAGAAATATGCTACACCACCTCCATTGTTCCTAAGATGCTAGCAAGCTTGATGTCAGAGCAGGGGAAGAAGATAGCTCTCTGGGGTTGTGCTACTCAGATGTATTTCTTCACCTTGTTTGGAATAACAGAATGCTGTCTGCTTGCTGCCATGGCTTACGACCGCTATGTGGCAATCTGTAACCCCTTGCGTTATAGCATTATCATGAGCCCAACAGTCTGCATCCAGCTCTCTGTGGCCTCCTGGTCAGTAGGATTGGTGGTGGGGCTGGGTCAGACCAACTATGTCTTTAGCTTGACCTTCTGTGGCCCTAATAAGATCAACCACTTCTTCTGTGACATCCCCCCACTCTTGACGCTGGCTTGCGGTGACACCTCCAGAAATGTAATTGCTGTATACATGGTGGCTGTCCTTTTTATTACCACACCTTTCCTACTGATCCTGATCTCTTATGTCTATATTGTCATCTCTATTCTGAAGATCTCATCTGCTGAGGGCCGTCGGAAAGCTTTCTCCACCTGTTCCTCTCACCTCATTGTGGTCTCACTATTTTACGGGTCAGGCATCATCACATACCTTCGGCCCAAATCCAGCTATTCAGCTGAGAGTGACAAACTGCTGGCCCTGTTCTACACAGTGGTGACATCCATGTTGAACCCCATAATCTACAGCTTGAGGAACAAGGAAGTTAAGGTGGCTTTGAGAAGAATGATGAGTAATAAACTATGCTCTGGAGAAGATCAAAAGTGATTGTTATTGGAATGGTTCCTTATCCTGTGAGGTCTATATAATTATACTGTGAATGTTTTTTTCTGACCAAAACTAGTTATCACCTACATTGTTATGTTTTTGTACCTCTGCTGAGACAAATATATAAATGTTGGTTGGTTGTTACTCCCTGACCAGATAAATAATCCGAATAATTGCAATCTAGAAACAGTGGAGTATCCTCAGTAAGTAGCCCCATCTAGTTAGATATCAGAGGATCAGCCTTGGTTAGCTTTTGGATGGAAAAGCATTGGAAGTCCCAAGACTGTAGACTGGAAAAACAAAAAACAAATTTCCTGAAAGCAAGCAAGGATAAACCACTTCTATTACACAGTCAAGAAAGCACTATCTATTTATTTTAATGCTAGTTTTAATCTGGATTGAATTAATGTGATACCCAAAGGAGCTTTTTCGAGAGGCAACTGAACTTTCTGGTTTTCTTTAAAGATGTTTTGCTTCTCATCTAAGAAGCTTCTTCAGCTCTGACTGGATGGTGGGGAATAAAAGGGTTTATATTCCTTGCAGACAGCTGGTCATTTGCATTCTTTTAATGAGTTGTTAAGGTCACCTGAGTGGTGCAAATGGGTGTGGAGCCTTCTTGACCCTGATGAAACAGATAAACCTCCAGGTAACCTTAAGAACTTTCAGCTCAGCCATGGCTCAAAATCCAAGGAATGCTGATTGGCTGGGAAAAGATATTAGGAGGTGTAGAGTGCATACTGGGAAACAAGGATAGTCTAAGACAAAGTAACCCATTTCAGGTAGCCCTCAACCTATAGCTGTAGTGGAACCTGCTCATTATGGTTCTAAGTCATAATTTTGATTGTTCAACAGATCAGTCACACAACAGACCCAATTTTACAGTCTTTTTATGGTGATTGCACAGCAAACATCACGATTATTAAACGAACCCATTATTTAGTGGAAATGCTGCTTGTTGGCAAAACCATCATAAAAACGGCCACATATTGAAGTGGGCTCGAAAAGAATAATGTGAATTTGCAATTAAAGTCTAACAATGATATAATAATAATATAATATGACATGGAAAGTTGATTAATATAACATGAATACAAATTTAAATTCAAGAGGAAAAGACTATTGATATCGTGCACAAGAAATATGTACCAACCGAGACACTGTACAACTGAAAGAAGGTTTTATTTGTTGTTTTGTGTTTGTGTTTGTTTATGTTTGTTGTTAAAAATAAAAAAAAAAATGTTGGAAAAAATAAAATAAAATAAAACACGGCCACATGACCATGGGGCGCTGCAAATAATAATAAATTCATCTATGTTGCCAAGCACTTGAAGTGCATGCAATCACCTGACCATGGAAGGGTATGTCTGACAGGTGGAACTTTGGATCTGGGTCATAAAAAAACTTTTTTCAGGTTGATTATAACTTCAACCAGTCATTAAATTACTGGTTGAAAATCGAGGACCTTCTGAAAAAATAAGCGCAATTGATGGAATACTGCCTTTATGTTCTTTCAACAATCCCCCTCCACCTTGTTTTTGTAATCCAGCCCATGCTTTCATAATTGTCTTGTCGACCTCACTAGATTCATGATGTGCAGAATCCCAGCAAATATGTTCCTGTTGTATACATTACTCCCTTTTCCAAAAGTCCAGAAAGAGGGATTGTATCCCATGCTCTCTTAGTCTTTGACCCCAATAAACCAATTTGTGTTTCAGTGTCATTTTGTCCTGGTCTCTGGTTTAAAAGCTACATCTGGGGAAATTCTTCTACAATCCATTTCATTTTACAGATAGTTTCTCATACCCATCACTTCCCATTTCCCCAAAAAAATCATTATAAGTCTTCTATTATATATTTTATATACAATATAATATTATATATTATATTTTTTTCTTTAATGAGATCAGCTACTCAAGACTTATGGCTTACTCCCTGTTGTTTTTCATGGAGATAAAAGATCTGGGTAACAATCCAGTGTAATCCAAACTACAAAGGACCAGCTGGAGAACTAGTCTAAAAGTGTAGATGTTCCTGATATAAATACACCACATTTCGGTAATCAGCACACAGTTAATGAAAAACACATCCTATGTGTTAAATAATGTCTCTGTCAGCGTTCAAATGAAATTTCTCATTTCATTCAGCACTCAGAAACAAAGTTCATTCACAAGTAAGAATTTATTGAAGAAGTCATACTGGCACATCTGGGAAAACCCAAATTGAGAGTTCCTGGTTTTTCCTTCCCAACTGAAATTCACAAACCCATCCCCTGCACCCACCAGTACATCACATGGCTGAATCAACCACCCTCTCAACTGGAGGCATTCCTCCAGACATTTCTTCCCAGGTGCAGGGTAACTTGTCCTTGATTTTATGAGAAGAATGTTGTTGAGTCTAATCTACCACAACCCTATGCAATCCCCCCTCCCAAATTCCCAGGCACCAAAAATGTGGTGACTTCGAAGCTTCTAAATAAAATATGGCTGCCAAAGCTGACATTCTCTTTTTTGTCACATAAAAATATTACAATTTAGGGTCAGCCTTTGAGTGGGCTTTGTATTCTCCAATCAAAGTTTGAGGGCATGAATGAATGAATGAATGAATAAATCTTGTTTCAAGTGATTAATTGTGATTTTCCCAATGAGAATTAACTATTAAAAGGGTGCATCTCTATGTATCTGATGTAAGCCATGATGATGACATGGAGTCATCACATCAATAATATTAAAATGCATATGTCACTTCCCTCCCCATAATGCAATTCTGCATTGGATTTTAATACAGCTTTAATACAGCTTTCTTCTGAAAATTGGTAGAAAATTGCAACAATTTCTTAGTGTTTTCCTGCCAAGTGTGATCTCCAAGGGATGCAACCAAGGATCTTAGGTGCCCATCCCCATAATTTAGACCAAGTTGCATTCAAGGAATAGTTCCATCCTCACAATGGGGGTAATAATACAATAGGGATGGAATTATAAAGTGTAAGGAAAACTCACTTTTCTCTAATTGAACCCTGGAGAAGATCTATGAACCTTGAGCCATTTGGCTTAGGAGATACAATTATTCACTTAGCTGTACTTCTGAGGCTCTTAGAGGAAATGCTCCATTGTCAGAGGAAATGAATTTCTTGCCATTAAATTCATTAGTCTTAATTAGGCCTGCTGGGATTTGTTTACCAAGTTAAACAAAACTTGCATCACTTACTTTTCTTTTGTTCTCCTTCTTGAGCAGTTGGATTTCATCAGCTGTAAAAGTTTTATATGTCAACGCATTGGTTGAGAGGACACATTGCACTAAACCCTGATTTGTTAAATTGTGCTTGATTAATGCAACATAATTATTTACATTAAGTAGTAAACCAGGTCTGCAAATTATTATTAGAGATGGAGTCATACACTAAGCCACTGCTTCTCAACTTTGACAACTTGATGATAAGTGGACTTTAATTCTCAGAATTCCCCAGCCAGCCTTACCAAGGTTGACAAAGACTGTGCTAAACCAATCCAAAACCAAGTAACCTACATCATGTCTTAATACAGCTGTTCCCAATTTTTTGGGCTAATAGGAACATGTAAAAACTGGTGGATGCTATGGCAGGTGCAAGACATCAGGAGCCAGGATAATGCTCAAAAGTACTGTGGGTTTATTTCGTGCTACCTATATACAAGAATCTGAACACAAGGCAAATTGGTAGCAAATAAGAGTCAATGGACTTCAAAGTGGCTAGATTTAGGTCTCTTAATGACATAGAGCAAGGGTCCCCAACCTCAGGCCACTTGTTTGTTGTTTTATTTGCAACTGGGTTGCGCAAGCACTGGGCCGGCATATATACTGTGTGCAACTCAACTTGCATGAGTGGCGGCTTGGCACACCTGTACATGTGCACACAGTTCAACTGTTTAGAGAAACTAATGATGCATTTGACCCCACCCTCCAGCTCAACCTAGTCATCTACTACATCCTGTTACAAAATGGTCAAGATTTATGTCAGGCTCCAGAAACTAAGAAAGACACATTCTAAACAGATTTCTTCCTTTATTCTTCCTTGCCTATAGGCAGAAATCTTGACAAATTAAAGCAGACTACCTGCAACATTAAAGTTACACCCTGGGAACTATTGAGGAGTTGTCTTAACTCTCTTTCTCCTACACTATCTAAACTGTGTTGTCCCTTGCTTTTCTGGAATGCATACCCTTCCTCTTGGAAATCTAGACAACATTCCATCACACTACCATAGTTGATCTGCAATCATCCAGATGACTTCAAGATAACAGCAGGGTTGCCATTGAGAGGCCTTTTGGAATTTTGCATTCTAGATCTAATAACTCTTCCTTAGCATCCCTGTTAACTCCAAATCTAGACTCAGCCATGTCTGGAGGAAGGGCAAAGAAAACCAAATTGCCAAAATGAAGCAAAGTGAAGAAGAGCAAGCTGTAAACTGAGTTCATGCTTCTCATTGACCTTTAGTGCGTATTTGATCTGGCATTTTCAGTTGAACTTATTTTTTTTGTTGCTAAATGAGACATTTGATAAGTGAGTTTTGCCCCATTTTACAACCTCTCCATATTTAAAATATAAAAGCAAGCCAGATCTTCCCCTCAATGTGACTATACCTAACATGCATTGCATCTGTATGTCCTGGTTATAGTACACCCAGATCTTTATTTTTGGCCATAAATAAAATCTGTTTCTTTTTGCATGCCTCGTCTCGAGTCTCATTGTTTTTGGCATTTTAAGTGATTTGGGGAAACTGTTGATGTGTGAGCACTGCATACCAGAACAACCAGACACAAGAATAGTTTTTCCCCAAATGCCATCACTCTGCTAAACAAACAATTCCCTTAACATTGTCAAACAATCTATTAAGTCTGTATTACTATTACTATTACTATTCATCTTCTCATCCTTCCTTTCACCCATCTCCTCCCACTTACGACTGCATGAATGTAACTCAGTTGCTTGTATCCTTATGATTTTTTAAATTGACTGTTTATGAGTATACTTTGATTTGATCACTTATTATTATGTTTCCTAGTATGATTTGATTGCTTATTTGTACCCTTTGACTACTATTAAATGTTATACCTATAATTCTTGACAAATGTATTTTTTTTCTTTTTATGTACACTGAGAGCATTTGCACCAAAACAAATTCCTTGTGTGTCCAATCACACTTGGCCAATAAGCAATTCTATTCTATTCTATTTGTTAAGTGAGTCACTGCAATTAATAAGTTAGTAATCAGTTCTAAGTGAATCTGGCTTCCTATTGACTTTGCTTGTCAGATGTTCACAGAAGTTGATCACATAACCCCAGGACATGGCAAGCACAGGGGTGGGATTCTACCTGTTTGGACCAGTTCTATAGAACCTGTTGTTATGGTTCTGCGCAGTTCAGAGAACCAGCAAATCATGCTCCTGGCTGGCCCCGCCCCTCTCCGCCCACCCCTCTCCTCCCAGTCAGTCCTTATCGTGCATGCCTGACCTCACTGACTGCTTTCTTCCCTGCCCAGTCACTCCTTAAAGTATTTCTTTCCCCTCCCCTTCCTGATGATCAGCTGTTTCTATGATCAGCGGTGCCAGGATTTCCCTCGCTTACTTACTGCTTTACCCAGGAGGTTTCCCCGAGGCTCAGGAAGGCCCAAAAAATGGAGGGGGGGGGTGCTGCCAAAAAAAAAGCCATGCCCACCTAGCCATGCCCACCCAGCCATGTGCACAGAACTGGTTGTTACAAAATTTGAATCCCAGCCCTGGGCAACCATCACAAATATGAACCAATTGTTAAGCATCCAAATTTTGATCATGTGATCACGGGGAAGCTGCAACAGTTGTAAGCGTGAAAAATGATTATAAGTCATTTTTTTTCAATGCCGTTGTAATTTTAAAAAGTCACTAAATGAACTGTTTTATGTCAAGGATTACCTGTACAGCTTGGTCTTTTTCCTACTCATGAATCCAAACTGGAAGCTTGCCTACTTTTTTTTTTTGCTTGGAGAATTTTTGGAAGGAAAAAATATATAATGATTTCCTGGAATTGCTCAGAAGGGGGTAATTCCCTTGTGTTCCTGATTCTGTGACTTTAAAAGGTTGCAAAATACGCCCCCACCCTCACCTCCATTCAGGCAAAGGAATATGAGTCAGTTGCAAGTAAGTATTGTAGATTAGCTTTAAGGAATTATGGAAGGCAAACGTGTTGGAGTGGTTAGGTTTACAAATTTTGGCACTGCCAGAAAAAGCAAAACTCATAATTAATGTGAATGGCGGAGATGTTCCCATCTCCACCAACCTACAGAAAGATGAAAAAAGATATAAATATTTGACCTTCTATCTCTGCAGGATGTTTTTGTCAAAACTTATTTCAGCTTTGAAATATTAATCCCCAGTTTTCAACAATATTTGTAGAGCTGTTATATATAACAACAAGGTAAAAATGAATGAACATAGCTTCAGAGATTTTTGAACCTGGTGTTCAGTGATTTGCCATTAATTCCTTTATGATTGATGGGGCTCAAAATTCTTTGTTTTCTGTACAACTGCAGCAGGACAATTGTCAACTCTGGTCTGAATCAGATAGTGGATTGATCAAAGCACCTTTCAGAGGTAGCTTTGGAAGTCAATGATCCATAAAAATCTGCTCCTCAAAAGGTTGCACAGCCCTCTGTACATAATAACATTTTGAGAAGCTGTGTAACAGTGATTGCCAAGAAAAGATAATTCGGTATAGAAATATAAAAGGAGTTGCTGAACTTAACAAAAATATTTCCATGTTAATTAGAATCTTGAAATTAAATTGATTGGCAGTCAATTCAGCCAGACAATTCAGGAGGAATGAATGTGAGAAGAACAGTTTTTATGGAAAGTGTATAAGTGTTCCCAAGGAAGTATGATATTTAATTGAAAAGAAATGTTAAAGATATTCGATTGGAAGTTATGTATTATATTGAATAATCTTAAAGGTATACATTGAAGCTTAAATAAGAGTTGAATGCATAAAATTAAAAGATATAAAGGCATCATACTCCAATTAGTAACTACATGAGAAAATTTGTTTAATGAGAAAAAATAATATGAAATTGAAACAGGACAGACAAAAGTATAAATATAATGATTTGAATTGAGATGAGATAATCAAAATAAAGTTGAGAAAATTAAAAGAGGGGAAAAACTATGTAGAAAATGTAAAACAGTAATAAGACATGGAATAGAACACAAGAATGAGCGTGAAATTGAATTTGTGTCTGTATGAAGAAGTGTAACCTGCGACCATACTATTTTCAAAAACAAAAGATGTTTTATTTGTATTATGTTTTTTTTTGTGAAAACCCAAATAAAATTTTCAAAAAAAAAAAAAAAAAGAGAGAACAGTTTTTACCACAGGGAAGTTCCTGCTGTTGGCTATAATTGTTAGAGAAGTTCTTCCATAGTATAAAACTTCCAATTCATTTTCTTTCAACCTGTATTAATCTCTGGCTGAGATGCACAAAGGCTGGTGGTTATAGAAACTAGAGATACAGAAATGGGAATGGAATTTAACATCTGGTGACAACATAAGCTGGGGAGAACTGTCAGGGAGGAGTGATTTATTAACATTTTAAAATCTAGAACATCCTTATCATCAAAGACCAAAACAACAGAATAAAAGATAGCTTTGCTTAGATATATAGATAGATCTTTACTTAGATCTCTCCCCATAATGTTTTTGGAGGCTTCACATTGTAGGTTTTGGCGTCTGATGTTAAAACATTTTTCTGTTGCATGCAACTCCTTAACGGAAAGGGAATATATTTTATTTGGATAATGTCACAGTGGATTAGACAAGGGTGGGGATGGTGTTTGTGTGCATGTCTCTGTGTGTGTGCATATTTGTGTATGTCTAGGAAGGAGAGAGATACGCTGATTCATTATTCCATTAGCTTTAATGGGTGGGGCTGTAACCCACAAAAGCAAAGGTCACAATAATTCTATTTGTCTTAAAATATCACAAGTCTCTCTCTCTCTCTCTCCCTCCCCCTTCCAGAAAAAGGATAGTAGAATATCTCCTCTAGAAACTATTAGCTTGACAAAGTAATTTTAAAATATAATAAGCCACCTATGGAGATTCTCAGTCATCCTGGTCATGGTTGTCCCAAAGGTGCTTTTTCAAGAGGCAACTGGACTTTCTGGTTCTTTTTTGAAGGTGTTTCACTTCTCATCCAAGGAGCTTCTTCAGCTCTGGCTGGCTGGTAGGGAATGGAAGGATTTATACTCCTTACAGACAGTTGGTCAGTTGCATTCTTTTTAGCGAGTTGTTAAGGCCACCTGGAGATTTATTTATGTCCTCAAGGTCACCTGCGTGGTGCTAATGGGTGTGGAGCCTTCTTGGAACTGTTGAAAGGACTGTGTTGGACCCAGATAAATGTCCAAGTGGCCTTAATAACTTGCTAAAATGAATGCAAATGACCAACTGTCTGCAAGGAGTATAAAACCTTTCATTCCCCACCATCCATCCAGAGCTGAGGAAACTCCTTGGATGAGAAGTGAAACATCTTCAAAGAAAAACCAGAAAGTTCAGTTGCCTCTTGAAAAAGCACCTTTGGGACAACAAGCCACCTAAATTCTCAGACATCCCCAAGAATAAGAGAGATAGAGAGAGAGATTCCTGAGGGCCAAATCACATTTTAGACATGGAATGCGAAAAAGCCACCAGTTCTGATAGCAGGTATTTCAAGGAAGATTACAGAAAGTAATTTAGAAGGTAAAATTGAAGATCTAGCTATTTGAACACTTCTGGAAACCCAACATTGGACAGGTATGCCTGTATAATGAGGTTATAGTATATCATGTTTACTGTATCATACTGCTTGATCCTACTGGATGGCAATTGGAAGTAGATAACCTCTTTAGGAGTTGCTGGATAACCTGGTTTCTTTTTTAATCATGGTGTCATGGATTATAGCAAAATTCTCTATGTGTTCTCAATGCTTTAAGATGGAAGATCTATCTTCAACCTCTTTCAGGAGAGCTTTGAGATGGGCAGGAAAATGGAGAATGTCACCGCAGTGACGGAATTCATCCTAATTGGACTTTCTGACCTGCCAGCCTTCCGCCTCTCCTTGTTTGTGGCCTTTCTGCTTATCTATCTAGTCACACTACTGGGTAACGGCACCATCCTTCTTGCCATAGGAACTAATTCTCAGTTGCACAACCCCATGTATTTCTTCCTCAGTAATCTTTCCTTGCTGGACATCTTCTGTCCCACAGCTACAGTGCCCAAGATGCTAGAGAACCTCTTGACAGAAAACAGTTCCATCTCCTTTGCTGGCTGTGTGTTACAACTCTACTTCTTGGTGGCCTTGGCAGGGACTGAGGTCTTCTTGTTGGCCGTCATGGCCTATGACCGCTATGTGGCCATATGCAACCCTTTGCGATACATGGTCATCATGAACAAGAAGCTTTGCCTTCAGATGACTGTCGGGACGTGGGTCACCGGCTTCCTCAACTCATTGTTGCACACTGTAATGACCTTCACGCTTCCTTACTGCCAACTAAATAAAGTCAACCAATATTATTGTGACATCCCACCCATGATGGCTTTATCATGTGCTTCCACTTATGCGGCTGAGATGGTTGTCCTTATCTTTGGGGGAATTTTCGGAGTGGGTGCCTTTCTGGTCACTCTGATCTCTTATGTTTATATCATCTCCTCCATTCTGAAGATCCGTTCTGTGGAAGGGAAGCGCAAGGCGTTCTCCACTTGTGCCTCCCATCTAATAGTGGTCTGTCTTTTCTATGGGACTACAATCTTCACTTATGTCAGGCCTTCCTCAAACCACCATCCAGACCAGGACAGGTTGGTGAGCATGCTTTATGGGGTGATAACCCCTATGCTGAACCCCTTAATCTATTCCCTTAGAAACAAGGAAGTGAAAGGAGCCTTGAAAAAGCTGATAAATCCTAAATAGCTGTAGCGCTGAGGTGATGGAAAGGATGAATCCAGCAAAATTTGCTTTATGTTCAGTGATGTGTAATTTAGTCATACTTGGAATCACTATTACATGGACACTAATGTAACCCTAATCCTGATTCAAGAAAAAGAAGCATCAAATTAATATATTTGCCATTTTGTTCTTCTTCTTTAAGGTATCCTCCCATAAATATTAAAAACATTTGAATGTTAAATGAAGAAATTAGAATAAAACAAGGCATCTTCCTCAAGGAGTGGTGCGGTGGCCTAGAGATGGAGCAATCGCCTCACAATCAGGAGGCTGTGAGTTTGATCCTAGGTAGAGGCAGATATTTCTCTCTCTGGGCACCCTAAGAATATTTCTGTTGAAAAAAAACTCTGCATTGGCAACAGGAAGGGCATCCGGCCATTAAATACTGCTAGCTCCATTCCAGACTCCACCCTGCAAGGAATTATGGGGTCATTAAAAGATGATGAAGGGATCTTCCTCAAAATCAGCAAATATTGAGAATGTTTGGTTGAGGAGTGTATTTACTGGCTAAAAGTGATTTGGCACAGAAAAAGGCAGCATCTAGGCACCTGGATCTGGTTTTATAAATGTTTTGAGGCCAGATGTGGTTAGTACTCAGATAAGAGACCACTAGGAAATCATTGGGAAAGTGAAAAAAAAAGGTCCCAAAAAGTGACCAAACACTTCTGGATGTTGGCCTAGAAAACAATAGGAACAATAGAAAAACAAAAATAGTTCATCTAGTCACCAGAAGCTGAGCTCAGAGGTGGGAGTGAAGAGAGAGAGAAAGGATCATGCTCAACTATTATTGTTGGAAGGCTGTGCAAAAATTATACAAAACATATTATAACTACAGTTAGAAGTACAGTGGAACCTCCGGTTGCAACAATAATCTGTTCCAGGATCATGGTCGCAACCCGATTTAGTTGTGACCGGAAGCACGACCGTCTGCGCATGTGCGGACAAAAAAAATGGTGCTAAAGGGGAAATCACTCTGGCAGGTAAAATTGCCGTTCTCTGTCATGTCCCCATTAACCATAACATTTGCAGTTTGTTTAGAGTATATTGCCATTAGCATGTTGGTAAATTTCTCCTCAAAATCCATCTACTTTAGTTGTAGTAACATGAATTGCCAATTTACGTTATCAAATACTTCATAATACTCATAATACATAATGCTCCATAATACTTTAATACTCCAACGTGTTCAAGATAATTCTAATATTATTTTTAATTTGCCTTTTTGGTAAAAATCCATTGATCTGGGTGTATAAAATCATTCAGGAATCTTTCTGCAATTGAAGCATGTATCTTATAGTCTGCATTTAATAGCAATATTGGTCTGTAGTTTTTAATCTGTGTACCATCTGATTCTTCTTTCGGTATTAAAGTTATATTTGCTTCCTTCCATGTATTTGGTATTTTAGCCTCTAAGAAATACTTCATTGTAAACTTCCAACTTTGATATACTTGAAGTGTCTTGTAGGCATGTATAAAGTTCTGCTGGCAGTCCATCTGGTTCTGGTGTTTTATTATTTTGTCTCTTGATCGCCTCTGTTAATTCCATCATTGTTATCTTTTTATTTAATATACCCATCACTATTTCAGGTACCTTGGGTAGTTCAACTTTCTCCAAATATTGTTTTGTCTTCTGATACTTTCTCTTGATTATATAATTCTTCATAATAGTTCTGACTTATTTTCTGTTTGCTTTCATTTTGGTAGTGTAGGGTTCCCTTTTCATCTAACAAACTATGTATTAACTTATCTTTTCCCTTTTTCAATTTATATGCTAACCATCTCCCTGGATTATTAGCTTGTTCAAAGTAATTTTCTCTCTTTTTGAAGCATTCCTGTTAATATATCTTAAAATCAGGGCTGTGCACACTTTGAAAATAATGCAAATATACTTTGGAGTTTTTGTGAGTACAGCATTTCTCAATGTATTCTTCAAAGGTCTCTTGCTTGTTTGCAGTTGTGTAATTCAAAGTTGAAAATAAAATAAAATCTAAATTTAAATTAAAGTCTCTGGGAACAGTTCTTGTATCCAGAAGACCGAGAGCAATTGCTATATCCAGAATTGATTCCAAAGTAATGCTGAGGCATCTATCCCAAATTAAGATTCGAGGAGCTGAATGTAAAAATAAAAAAAGCAAATACAGGAATAAATCAAGTTTATTATCAGCTGAGCAGGAATGAATAAAGCATCACTTAGTTGCTGGATCTGTGCTAGTCCATCCTACATAAAGGAGCTAAAGTCGGGATACTTAGTGGTTTCATTCTTCTCCCACAGCAGCAACTCTGGAAAAAAAAATTGAGAGAAAGGATTAGCTCAAAGACCCCTGAGAGCTTCTGTGGTTGGGGGTGGATTCCCTGTTCCTGATTCAACAGTTTCACCACTGAATCACCTCCCCACCACCAGGCGGAGAGATTTGGACTGGCCCAGTAACCAAAGATCTTCCATTGTTGGGGGATGGGGGAGAACTAGAACATGGATCTCTCAACTTCTAGGGCAGCACCTTTACCATTGAACCATCCCCTTGGACTGAGAGAAATGGACCGGCCCAGTCACAGGAAGCTTCCATTGTTGAGGGAGGGACTAGGACATGGATCTTCCCAGTTCTAGTTCAGCACTTTTATCACTGAACCATCTTGCCCCTTGGATTGAGAGAAATGGACTGGCCCAATCACAGGAAGCTTCCATTGTTGAAGGAGGGGAACCCTGAAACTTGGATCTGTCAACTTAATGTAGTACTTCTTAGTGTGAGAGAAATGAACTGGCCCAATCACAGGAAGTTTCCATTGTTGAAAGGGGACTAGAACTTGGGTCTCTAAGTGCAGCCCCTTTTCTGCTGAATCATCTTGCTCTTTGCCCTGAGAAAAATGGACTTGCCTAGTCCCAAGAAGCTTCCATTGTTGGGGGAGACTCTAGAACAGGGTGGGCAAACCACGGCCCGCGGACACATCCGGTCCGTTGGTCATTTTAATACGGCCCGCCTCTGAAAAAAAAATATTCCTCTCTGAAAAAAAATTGGGGTCGCCAAGAGACCCGCCACACAGCCAAAAATTGCACACACACACGGAGCTGGGCAGCCGCTTCCTGGTAGCGGGCCAAGGCCACCGCCTGGGGAACGCCCACTGCTTTCCCTCGCCAGGGCTGGGCGGTGGCGTGTTGCCCTGCGCCGCGTGGCCCCGCCTGGCAGCGTGCTTCTCAGCTGGTCTCCTCCTCCTCGCCCATACAGAACAAACAGGCAGAGAAGGAGGAGACCAGCCGGCTGGTTGGGGAAGCTTTCTGCGCGAAAGAGGCAGCTACTAATCTCCGGCTTTGCTCCGCTTCTCCAATGGTCCGGCACCACCCTGTTCTTCTTGTGCTGTGAAAGAGGCGGCTAATGATCTCTGGCTCCGCTCTGCTTCTCCAACATCCGGCCCGCCCTGTTCTGTGTCAGGCCCAGCAAGTCCGAGCAGCCGGCGCACAGAACAGGGCAGCGCCGGATGTTGGAGAAGCAGAGTGGAGCCGAGATCATTAGCCGCCTATTTCGCAGCACAAGAAGCCTCCCAACTGGCCAGCTGCTCTCCTCCTTCTCTGCCTGTTTGTTCTGTATGGCCGAGGAGGAAGAGACCAGCCGGCTGGTTGGGGAAGCTTTCTGAGCCGAAAGAGGCAGCTACTAATCTCCGGCTTTGCTCCGCTTCTCCAATGGTCCGGCACCACCCTGTTCTTCTTGTGCTGTGAAAGAGGCGGTTAATGATCTCCGGCCCGCCTGCTTCTCCAACATCCGGCGCCGCCTGTTCTGTGTCAGGCCCAGCAAGTCCGAGCAGCCGGCGCACAGAACAGGGCAGCGCCGGATGTTGGAGAAGCAGAGTGGAGCCGGAGAAGAAGCCTCCCCAACTGGCAGCACAAGAAGCCTCTCCCAACTGGCCAGGTGCTCTCCTCCTTCTCTGCCTCCTTCTCTGCCTCTCCCTCTTGCTCCTCACAGTTGCCCTGAGCTGGTGCGGTTCTTACTTGGGCAGCCAGACGCCCGCAGCAGCAACAGGCAGTTCTGCCTGGGCTCTGCTCAGGTGTCCAGCTGGGGCTGTCAGGAGTTGCTACCACCGGCGCAGCTCGCGCGGCTCCAGTCCCGTTGCCTTGGGAAGGGAAAGGCAAAACCAGGAGCCTCTGAGCCTGAACCTCCGGTGCCGCTGCTGCCGTTGCAAAGCACCGCCGCGGCTCTTCCTTTTTGCCTTTCCCTTCCCGAGGCAACGTGGGACTGGAGCCGCGTGAGCCGTGCCGGCAGTAGCAACTCCTGACTCAGGGGCCTCCGAGGGAGGGGAAGGAGGAGAAGAAGGGGGAAGGGGGGCGATTCCCAAAAATCTTGTGCTGACCCGGCCTGTCTGTCAAATTTTAAAGTGAATGCGGCCCCCCGAGCCAAAAAGTTTGCCCACCCCTGCTCTAGAACTTGGATTTTTTTTTTTTATAAAAAAAAATCCAACCCCTTCCCCACTGAACCATCTTGCACCTGAGAGTCTGAGAGAAATGGACTGGCCCAATTACAAGAAGTTTTCATTGAAGAGGGGGAACTAGAACTTGGATGTCTTAGCTTCTGGTGCAGCACCTTCACCTCTGAACCATCTTGCCTCTTTGTCTGAGAGAAATGGACTGGCCCAGTCATAAGCTTCCATTGTTGAGGGGGAGACTAGAACTTGGATTTATCCACATTTTTTTAACCTAACCCCTTCACCATTAAACCATCTTGCCCATGAGAGTCTTAAGAGAAATGGACTAGCCCAGTTACAGGAAGCTTCCATTGTTGAGGGGGGACTAGAACTTGAATTTGTCCATTTATTTGTCCAACACCTTCACCACTGAACCATCTTGCCCATCTGAGAGAAATGGACTGGCCCAGTCATAAGCTTCCATTGTTGAGGGGGGACTAGAACTTGGATATGTCCATCTTTTTGTCCAACACCTTCACCTCAGCATGAGAGAAGTGGACCAGCCTAGACACAGAAGTTTCCATTGTTGAGTGGGGAGTAGAACATGGACATCCCCACTTCTACTGCAGGACATTTTACCACTGAACTATCTTTCTTCTTAGTGTGAGTGAAATGAACTGGCCCAATCATAGGAAGCTTCCATTGTTGAAGGGGGACTAGAACTTGGATCTTTAGTGCAGTACCTTCTCTGCTGAATCATCTTGTTCTTTGCACTGAGAAATAAGCTTCCATTGTTGGGGGGGGGGGGACTAGAACTTGGATTTATCCACATTTTTTTAACCCAACCCCTTCACCACTCAACCATCTTGCCCCTGAGAGTCTTAAGAGAAATGGATTAGCCCAGTTACAGGAAGCTTCCATTGTTGAGGGGGGACTAGAACTTGGATTTGTCCATTTTGCACAAGAAGGGAAGGGTTCTTTTGGCTTCGTTTTTCAATTTCTAGAAATGGAGATTTGGAACTATGAGAAACAACAAGAAAAGACTGCAAAACTAGAAGACTGAGACAAAGAAGAAGCCATCTTTAATGAACAAGTAACTCTATGTGGGGAAGAAAAAGGAAAGGGGGAAAGAGAATGGAGAATTTAAGACTTAAAAAAACAACCAAAGAAAAGAAAAATAATTCGAAAAATAAGTATAATACTGGAAAGCAACAGAAAAGGGAATACAGAAGAGAGAAATAGAGGTAGAGAGACAAGGGGGTAAAAAGGGCAGAGAGAAGAAGAGAGGGAAGAAGGAAAGGAAAGGAAGTTACAAAGGACTGGAGCAAAATATAAAGAAACAGGACCTATTTAGAGATAATGGGTGAAAATCTAATTGAAAGGGAGATTCTGTAAAGGCACACACAGGACCTATTTAGAGATAATGGGTAAAAATCTAATTGAAAGGGGGATTCTGTAAAGGCACATGGGATTGTATTGTTATATTTGTAATAGAAATAACTTTAGAAAATTGGAAACAACATGATTAGAATGAGGGATAGAATGGTTAGTGTAACTTAGTGAAATTTATTTTTATTTATTTATTTATTTATTTATTTATTTATTTATTTATTTATTTATTTATTTATTTGTTTGGTTTGCCAATTGTTTACAAGATAATAAGTATAAGTGTATACATAGTTGTGAATACATGAAATGGGTACATATAAGAAAAATAAAAGAATAAGAGAAACAATAGGACAGGGACGGTAGGCACGATGGTAAGCGCTTTATGCACGCCCCCTACAGACCTCTTAGGAAAGGGGTGAGGTCAATAGTAGACAGTCTAAGGTTAAAGTTTTTGGGGTTTGGGGAAGAGACTATAGAGTCGGGTAGAGTATTCCAGACATTGACCACTCTATTGCTGAAGTCGTATTTCCTGCAATCAAGTTTGGTGCGGTTTACTTTGAGTTTGTATCTATTGTGTGCTCTTGTGTTGTTATGATTGAAGCTGAAGTATTCATTGACAGGTAGGACATTGCAATGTATGATTTTATATACCATGCTTAAGTCAGACCGAAGACGGCGTAATTCAAGGTTTTCTAGTTTTAGAATTTTAAGTCTGGTGGCATAAGGTATTCTACAACGAGTAGAAGAGTGGAGAACTCTTCTTGTGAAATATTTCTGGACTTTCTCAATTGTGCTAATATCAGATACGTAATGAGGGTTCCAGACTGATGAACTGTATTCGAGTATTGGTCTAGCAAATGTTTTGTATGCTCTGTTAGTAGTGTGATATTACCAGAGAAAAACTACGTAGGATTAGGTTAACAACTCTTAATGCCTTTTTGGCTATGTAGTTGCAGTGGGCTCTAGCACTTAGATCATTAGAGGTGAGTATTCCAAGGTCCTTTACAGAGCTTGGGTCATCAACAAGATCTTGACTATTCAGCTTGTATTTTATTTTCTGATTTTTTTTGCCAATATGTAAGACAGAGCATTTATTTGTTGAGATTTGAAGTTGCCATTTGTTTGACCATTCAGATACATAGTCAAGATCTTTTTGTAAGGTAGCAGTATTGTCTGTGGTATTGAACAGCTTTACATCATCAGCGAAGAGAACGCAATTGCTCTTAATATGATCACAGAGGTCGTTTATGTAGAGTATGAAGAGAGTTGTGAATAAAGTAAATGAAATAAAATAAATGAGAAAATTGAATTAGGAAGGAATGGGAACACTTTAGTCAATGTTTTATAAAATATAAGTGAAGAGGGGGGGAATTGACTATGGAAAGTTTATAATTGTTCCCATAGAAGTATGATATTTAATTGAAAAGTAACGTGAAAAATGTTAAGACTTTAATGAATATTAATATTAATGATAGAATTGAATTGGAATGGAATGTTGTTTTAATTATATACATTTATAATTCTTTCTTTCTTTTTTTTCAAGAATACTGTGTGTAGTTTAAGAATGTACCAAGCAGAATCCGAATGGAAGTTATGTATTATATTGAATGTTATAACTTTAGGGGAAAGATATAAAGGCGTCATACTCCAATCAGTAACTACAGGAGAAATCTTGTTTAATGAGAAAAGATAATAGACAATTGAAACAGGACAGACAAAAAATATAAATATAATAATTTGAATTGAGATGAAATAAATAAAATAAAATTGAGGAAATTAAAAGAGGGGAGAAGCCATGTAGAAAATGTAAAATAGTAATAAGATATGGAATAGAATATAAAAATGAGCATGAACCTGAATTTGTGTCTGTACGAAGAAATGTAACCCGGGATTATGCTGCTTTCAAAAAAGATGTTTTAATTGTCTTTTTGTGAAAACTCAAATAAAATTTACTGAAAATAAAAAAAGATAGTTTTTCATATTTGTTCTGTGGCAATCTCCTGTCTGTCCCTTTTGTAATTTATATTTTGTGTCTTTTGTCTGTTTGTTTTGCTTATTTGGTATGTCTTGTGTTTGTAAGGGTTTTCTAAATTATCTTTTGTTTCCTTTTCCTATTTGTCTAGTTTTCTTAATTACTTAGGCTTTTGTCTATAGGGATTCTTTAATACTTTTATTTGATTCCTTTTCCTATGTAAGTTTGTTATTCTGGCTGACCTGATGTTCCCCTTTGCAGTAATAAATTAGTTTCTACAGCTTCGGTACAGGCTAGGCCTCACATAGGTTGAAAGCGCGTACCAGGAACAGAGAACATCAATCAACAAACACGTCATCATGGGCAAATAACTGGAATGTAAGCGCTGATTTGCTACTTAGTACCTTTTAAACTGACCATGTAACTGTGATTGGATGTTACTATGTGTGCACTAATATTCCTACTCATGTAAACTTAATGATTGGATAGACTTCACTGCTTGTGACGTATCACTGTGTGTTTTTAATAAAAGAGCTCCCCCAAGCTTATGATCGGAGCAGCTCACCCAAGATAGAACCTGCGTTGGTGTCTTTCTTAATGCATTCGACCACCCAGTGAGAAGCCTTCCTAATGCGGAGCAAAGCCGCATCTGGTGACCCCGACGTGATCCATTAAAAGAAATGGGTGTGTTTATCTTCGACTGCTTATCTCACCCGGCCGGACGAGCCAGTTCCAACCCAGGGACGCCATTTCGTGTCACGGATCCCTCCCCAGGAATCTTCCTTAAAGAAGACATCCTCCCTTCAGGTGAGTATGGGCGGACAATTCTCTAAAGCGCAGATAGCACATTTGCAGGAATTAGGAGAATTAACGAAGAGTTCAATTCTTATTCTTAGGAATCAGGGCAAAACGCTCCCGGTTCCAACTAAGAAGGACCTTATCACCCTTTTGACTTACATTTACACACAATGCCCGGCTTATCCGGAGAAAGGGTCCTTGAAAGTCTCCACATGGCAACGTTTGGGTGATTATTTTCATGATAACCCCAGGGCTCCGCCAAAGATTCTGACCACATGGAGAATAGTCATGGAATGTTTAAAAATCCATGGTTTAGCACTGACCAAAGCCCCCGGTCCTCCTCCTTATACAGCTGAAACCAAAACAAAGGACGCTCTCCAGTTAGAAGCTTCCTCCCCCACTGCTCCCAAACCCATAAATCCTCCTAACTCAAATTCAGCGGAGGATCAAACACCCATGGGAGCGATAGCACAAGCCATGGCGCAGGGACGCAGGGAGGGCTCTCTACCCTGGAGGACCTCTCTCTCTGTCCTGTTGAATATATAGGGGATGGAACTGGAAATATGGTGCCTAGACTTGAACCTTTACCCATGAAATTAATCAGAGATTTAAAACAAGCCGTGGCCATGTACGGCATCCAGGCACCATACGTCAGAGGCTTCATTAACACCATCAGCACCTCCTTTTTCATGTTACCCCAAGATTGGAAAGATCTTTTCTGTATGATACTGACTGGACCACAGTATGTTGTTTGGGAGTCAGACTTTCGCTACCGAAGCTGAAAGATTTGCCCGCGATCGTGGCGCGGCCGCGAGATCGGATCAAATCTTCGGTGCGGGCGATATATGGACTTAACAGCTCAGATGGCACTCCCACAACGATTCTTGCCTTTATCAGTATCATAGCGGTCAAAGCCCTTGACAAGGTCGATGATCCTACCTCTGGCATCGTAGATCTTTTTCAAAAATTACTCAAGGCTCACATCAGCCTTATGCTGAGTTTGTAGAGGAGCTTCAGAAAGCCATTCAGAGACAAATCTCAAATGAAGAAGCCCGTAAAAGCTTCTGTTAAAACTGGCTGTTGAAAATGCAAATGAGGATTGCAAGAGGATTCTGCAGCCTCTATCTGCCCGAGGGGGCTTCCCTCTCGGACTATCTAAAGGCTTGCAGAATCGTGGGAACTGTCTCTTACAATATGGAGCATCTGGCCATGGCCTTGCAGCAAGCAAATTCTCAAAACAGGCCAGCCGGAAACTGCTTCAATTGTGGGAAACCTGGCCATTTCAAAGCACAATGCAGAGCCAGAGATAATACACAAAACAACACCAAACCTAAAACAGTATGCCCAAGGTGCAAGAAAGGGTACCACTGGGAAAACCAGTGTCGCAGCAACATTTCTCAGCCACAGGGAAACTAGAGGAGGGGCGATCAGCCAGCCCCGCTCCAAAGGCTGACTCCATATCTTTCCAACTAATTGCCTCAGAAGATATGGAGATTGACATTCCAGGCACTGTTTACTTTCTCCCCACATGCTTGAAAACAATCCCTCCTGCCATGACACCCCTCATAATTTATCCCATCCGGGACCTCATGGCAAAGGGAATCATTGCTTCTCCGTTTGAGAGATTCTGATGACTTTTCATCAGTGGCCATGGCAGTAATTGGGAATACTCCCACAAAATTTAGCAAGGAGAATTAGTAGCAACCGCTGTTCCGGTGCCTGTTAAAATGGCTGATGCTTGGGCATTTACTGTCCATCAAACAGTGGAACATGCCAGGCCTGTGTTACAATTTACAATCCGTAACAAAGTCTTTTCGGGTCTCTTAGATACTGGAGCTGACGTAAGTGTCATCCGAACGGCTGAGTGGCCGGACGATTGGCCTTTGGAAACTGCCCCAGCCGCTCGGGAGAGGGAGGAGTTCAGCACGCCCACCGTAGCAAACACTGGCTACCGTGAGTTCCTCTGATATTTCTCACACTGCCTACCTCCAACCCTTGGTTCTTCCATTACATACCAACCTGTGGGGCCGTGATCTTATGTCTCAACTTAACACAAAACTCATTATTGATTAATGGAATCTTTGCTAGAACTCACTGCGGCTACAATTAAAACCACAGAACCTGTTTGGGTAGACCAATGGCCCTCACGATAGACAAACTAGAGGCCCTGCAATCACTTGTCCAGGACCAAATTGTCAAAGGGCATGTTGAACCATCTGTCAGCCCATATAACACCCCCATTTTTGTCATAAAGAAAAAGTCAGGAAAATGGAGGCTCTTACATGATTTAAGGGCTGTGAATACAATTATAAAACCAATGGGGCGCTACAATGTGGTCTTCCAAATCCCAACATCATCCCTGAGAAATTTGATCTAATGGTCATTGATTTAAAAGACTGCTTTTTTTCTATCCCTTTGCATGTACAAGATCGTGCCTAATTCGCTTTCACTTTACCTCACCTAAACAACTCCTCCCCTCCTCCCACTTTCAGTGGAAAGTCTTACCTCAAGGTATGCTCAATAGCCCCACCATGTGTCAACACTATGTAAATAATGTCTTGCTACCCTATCGTCTGCTTTTCCACAATTTCTGGTATATCACTACATGGATGATATCCTTGTTGCCGCTCCTGGCCCACCGGGTACGGTGTTCACTTCATTTTCCTTCCTGAAAGCTGTCCTTGCAAAAGGAGGTTTGCATATAGCACCTGAAAAGGTGCAAGTATTAACTCCGTACGCATATCTGGGCTATAAAATGCTTTCAACTACTGCCTATCCTTCACTTCCCTCTTTGTCTCTACCTTCTCAACCCACCTTGGTTCAACTTCAGCAATATCTGGGTACCATAAACTGGGCCCAACCTTTCCTGTCTTTAACCACTGATATTCTTTCTCCATTGTTTGAAGCCCTTACTTGGGGGGAAAAGCCTGCTGACATAATATCCTTGCAGCAACCTCAGCTTCAAGCAATAACTCAAATAGAAGAAAATATCCGAAAGGTATGGGTAGATAGAGCTGCTGCCAATACTCCTCTAGATGTGGTCATTTTAGCCATCCCGAGGCTTATGACCGCAGCAGTAACTCAAAAGACCAAAACTCCACATCATAGAGTGGATCCATCTTTCCCATACGCCACGATGCTCTATCACTTCCAAATCAGCTCAATTGGCTCAATTGATCATAAAAGGCAGGAGCCATGCAAAATTACTTATGGGAATAGATGTCTCCACACTTTATATCCCTTTTTCGCTACAAATATGGGAATCTCTATTCCAAAAACTCCCAGGAAATTCAGTTTGCCTTAGCCGACTGGCCTGGACTAGTTTCCTGCCACCCGCCCGCTGATCCACATTTTCAAATCATTCGGACAATACCCATCTCTTTCTCCTCTCCCATCAGCAAAGGACCTTTGGTCAATGTCTTGACCATATTTGCTGATGGCAGTAGGGAAGAGAGGCATGCGCTTTGGCAAAGGAATGGGGTGTGGCACACTAAAACCACCCCTGTGCAGACATCACCACAAAGGGCTGAACTTGCTGCAACCATATTAGTCCTCTAGAATTTTAATGAACCCCTCAACTTGATCCTAGACAGCCTATATGTTACTCAAATAGTCTCTACTATTCACCACTCTTACCCCTCTCTCCCACTATTGATAAAAACCTTCTCTCTCTTTTTTGTTACATTGCAACACCTTATTGCACAGGCGTCAACACCCCTCTTTGTAGCACACATTCGCAGCCACCAACCCTTCCCAGGAATCCTCCAGGAAGGCAATGATGTGGCTGATCAAGCGGCTGCAGGCATCATGACCTCACACATTGACTCCTTGGGAGAGCCATTCGTTTCCATCAAAACACCAAAGCTCTATGAAACATTTCAACCTCACTATGGCCGAAGCTTCAGCCATTAGACAGCAATGCCCCACCTGTAGTCAACAAGCCCATTCCATTCCCTTAGGGGTAAATCCCCGTCGGGTTGAAAGCTTAAATATGGCAAATGGACGTTACTCAGTTTCCTCCATTTGCCCCCTGGAAGTATCTGCATGTCACAATTGATACTTATTCAGGGTTTATAATGGCGACCCTGCAAAGAGGAGAAGCCTCCAAACATGTCATCAATCATTGCATTCGCACCTTTGCATCGTTGGGACGCCCAAATGAAATAAAAACAGATAATGGTCCTGCATACACTAGCACAGCCATGTCAGAATTTTGCGCTAAATGGCAAATTACCCACAAATTTGGGATCCCTTATAACAGTCAGGGACAAGCCCTGGTAGAGAGAGCTAACTTAACGCTAAAAACAGCGTTAGAACAACATTTGATCAAAGGGAAAAGAACCCCTAGCCTCCCGCGATGCAAGACACTCTTAATCTCTGTCTTTATACTCTCAACTTCCTCAATCTTTCAGGCACCCCTGCTATGGACGGCAGCGGAGTGACATTTTTTTTTTTTTTTTCCTCCCCTTCCCCTGATTCTCCCAAACCACAGATATACCGCCAACTGCCAGACCCTACTTGGAAGGGCCCTGCTGGTCTCCTCACCTGGGGTCGCGGCTACGCAGCTATCCAGCTTCCAGATCATGTCCTGTGGGTTCCTGGATGACACGTCAGACCATACCACCCCAAAGTAGAAAAATCACCACCTGCAGACATATCATCATGATTCGTCTCATTGCCTTGCCGACCCTCTCTTCCTCCTTCTTGCTGCACATGCCTCCAAGGTCTCCATTCCATCTCGAGTGATGTACTTTACGCCAGGTACTCCTCCTGCTAACCTGCACTGCATCTGGGGACATTTTTCCCTATCTCAGATGGTCGACACTCCCTCAGCCATGGCTCCACATCTCCAGCGATGTCTCTTTCCAGATCAACACCTTTGAACGCCCTCCTCGGACTACACTCCTCATACTTCGTCCACCACTGCCACTGCCTATTGCTCTGGTCGACGCCTCTATGATTCCATACGCACATTTATGACTCATGGACAGTCCTCAGACCCGTTCACCCCATCGTCATCACAGACAATTCACGAATCAGCCTGACATTCATGCTCAGCCCCCCTTTCTACATCGGGTTAAGAGATCGCAGAATCCCACCAGCGTGTCAGATGGCTGCACCCCTGCCTGACCAAAACCACACAAGCAGGCTTCATTCAACTAACTCTCATCTACCATACCCAACAACTGCAGAAGTGCCTTCCTACCGGAAAAACTTGCCAAAAAAACAGGACCATGTACCATCTATGCAAGATGAACTCAAAAACCATTTGCTACGATCCCAAGACGGCTGTTCGCTCTACGTTACCTTATGGGCGGGACTTCCAAGAACCTCTGGCAGATCTGATCCTGAGGGGAGGGAAAACTTTATTACCTAAACCACACCACCGTGCTCAAGGATGGTACTAACCCAATTGTTTTAACCTTTGATGTTTGTGTTGCTTGTTTCTAAACCAGGGGGGCATTCATGCGGGTCGGTTGACTGGAAAACAACATATTCTCACAATCATAAATATTTGTGTCCTACACCCATAAACTGGGCCATAGGGAACCCCAATCAATGGATCCCTTGTGGAGGTTCCATCGAGTGCTCAGGTTGGTCTTGTGTCTGTGATTATACTGGGGGAGGGTACAAAGGCTGCAATCATCTGTCACATTTCAAACGAATATCAGGGTCTACCACAGACAACAAGGTAGAAATCACCATCTCCAGACAACACCCTGCCTTGGATACTTATGGTATAGGGATTGATGGCACAGGATCGGATCCAAACACTTACATTACCATAAAAACCGAAATCATATATGAAGGTAAGGAAACATCGTTAGGCTGGTCGGTATATAATAATTTGAGAAAATTAGATAAAGCCCCTGATACCAGTGTTATTGCAAAAACTTGTTCATGGATATGGCAGAAAAAATTGCAAAATAACTTGCAATAACCAATTGTTTTGTCTGTGGGGAACCACCACAGGAGAACAATGGCCATACAAGCCTTGGAAGCCTCACCATCACTGTTCAACAACATGTCTTCTGTAGGAAACATAACAGCTAGAACAGTTTCTGATCCACTTATCTGGACAATTACCACCAACTTAATTGGTAGAAACTGCTTTTCCCGAAATGGGTCCACTCCAGTAGGACACCTCCTTTGCTTAGGTACATGGGATAACTCCTACCAGACTTGGACAGCACCTGACAATGCTACCACCACACCTGCCAAATTCAACACCTCCCTCCTCCCCTATCTCAATGACACAACATCTTCCCAAATTTGGACAGCCCCAAATAACATGTATTGGATTTGTGGTAACCTAGCCTATCCGTCCCTTCCTGCAGATTGGCAAGGATCATGTGTATTGGGGTGGATAAGACCTTCCTTTTTCCTCCTCCCGATCTCCATTAAGCAAGAACTAGGCATCCCTGTGTATGATACATTATCCCACAGGAAAAGAAACACTGATAATGCCTTTGCAGGCTTCCCCTGTCAATCAGAATATACAGGGGATACCTGGACCTCAGAAAGAATCGTCTGCACCTAAGACTTGGCTATTTGGGCCCAAGACGGGTCCTATGGGTATAGAACCCCCATATATATGATTAATAGGATTATTCGCTTACAAGCTGTTTTAGATTTAGCTGGCCAACGAATAGACAAAGCTCTAAACACTCTAGCAACTGCCACAGACAAATTGCACACAACTGTCTACCAAAATCGCTTGGCTTTAGATTACATACTAGCCAAAGAAGGAGGGGTGTGTGGTAGGTTCAATCTTACGAATTGTTGTCTTCAAATTGATAAAGTTGGCAAAGTAGTAGCACAATTAACAACTGAGATGCGACAATTAACCTACAATCCTAATCAAGTATGGCAAGGTATTGATCTTAAAAATATTTTTAGTTCCTGGTTTCCAAAACTACCAGGATTACAAGCTATAGTAGCTCTCATAGGTATGATTGCTGTAGGATGCGTTATTCTTCCATGTGTATTACCAATTTTTATTCGCACTATCTCCAATAGTCTATCCTTGTTAGCTGAAAAGTGCGCCATTGCACAGGTTAATGCCCTCTGGGAAAAGGAACCTCTGTACAAAGTCATACCCTCAGAAGACCCTGATGCGTGCGGTCGCACGAGTTTTTGCATGGGCAGTGACGAAGATCCAGAAGAAACTTCTCTCTGTAAAACTAAAACAGAGGAGATGCAGTAATAAATTAGTTTCTACAGCTTCGGTACAGGCTAGGCCTCACATAGGTTGAAAGTGCGTACCAGGAACAGAGAACATCAATCAACAAACACGTCATCATGGGCAAATAACTGGAATGTAAGCGCTGATTTGCTACTTAGTACCTTTTAAACTGACCATGTAACTGTGATTGGATGTTACTATGTGTGCGCTAATATTCCTACTCATGTAAACTTAATGATTGGATAGACTTCACTGCTTGTGACGTATCACTGTGTGTTCTTAATAAAAGAGCTTCCCCAAGCTTATGATCGGAGCAGCTCACCCAAGATAGAACCTGCGTTGGTGTCTTTCTTGATGCATTCGACCACCCAGTGAGAAGCCTTCCTAATGAGGAGCAAAGCCGCACCCCTTGGGCTTTTCCTGTTTTTTGTGACACTACTGCCTTCGTGAAATTCCCTTTCCACAGGAGGAATAACAGCACGGCAGAGAATATCATCCTGACCATGGGACGTTCCCTCATTGCTCTGAGGAATAGATCTTTGGTGGATATTTGTGCTAAAAAAGACAACATTGCTGCGAAATCCTTAGAGCTTCCAATTCCTCAACCCCAGTAATTCCCACTGTATTGCAGACTTCACAGAGAAAATTTGGCTGGTGACGAAAAGGATGACTCTCCCTCTTGTGTGTTTTCAGAGCACGTGGAAAAATATTCTTAGGCTTTTAAGGTTAAGAAGATGGAAGAACAGCAGCGGTCGATAGTGAGTACTGAGGGATAGTAACTATGGAAATATTGTGTGGGCCAGGACTGAAGGAGAAAGAGAAATAGGAAGAAAGGAAATGAGGCAGCTAGAATTTAGCCCAGCTATGACCAACCAAACCCAGCAGGAATACCTGGAAGAGGTTCAAGGAAGGATCTAAAAAAGAAGCCCAGAGGTTTGGACATCTCTACCAGAATCCAAAAGCAGCATCGCAGCATTGAAATTGACCAGACTGATAGCACAATCTTTTGTTTCTGCAGTGATTAATTGGAAACCTTTGAGAAACTCCTCAAGCAGGAACAGAGCACTATAGCTCTATTCTCATCAGCCCTCAACAATTGCGAAATGTAACAGAGAACACTCATGTTTAGTAGCTGCGAGAGCTCCTCCATGTATTTGCCAAATCCTCTTTGTGATTCCACCAACGTGATGGCTATCATGTGGTCCCAAATTCCTTCTACCTTTCCAGGCATTACATTTTTTTTTATGTAGCTGAATTACTCATTCCTGTTGGTTATATATTTTCACCTTCCACATATCATGCATAATACACACACACACACACACACAAATCTGAAAAAAAAAAGACATTTTGAAAGCTTTGAAAAAAATCCTCCTTTTGAGATAGCTTTGGGGCTTTCTGATTCAGAAAGACCAGTTAAGGAAATGCATGGTGTGTGTTTGTGTGTATACCCACAAATAGGTAAGTTTGGGAATAAGATGCCAGTATAGATGAAAACAATTTGACAACTTTGTTCAGACTAAATGTGAAATAAATATTTCATAATGGATCAAAGGTTACAGGTTCTTCCAATGTTTGGAGGGGAAAAAAAAGTAAAACAATTGGATTTATCAGAAATGGATAAGACTAGGATTTAGCTGTTGCACCTGCAAACAAACAGATGATGAATATAATAATATATATTAGAAACTGCTAGCTTCAGGCTAAATGTGGAAATTAAGATTCCTCTCAAATAAAGCAAAAAACATTATTTTTTAACTAAATGATGTACTGCTCCCAAATGAAAGTTTGAATGATTTTGCAACAAACCTAAACTAAAACCTTTATCAGAATATATTAGGATGGAATTTAACAGACCAAGATGTAGAGAAATCAGTGGTTGCCATCTGAATTATGAGGTTGCATAAGGCTCCAGGGCTATCTAATGGTTTTAATACAGGATTTTATACATTTAATAAAGAACTTCCCTTAATTCCATCAGATTAAGCATGTCAAAATGAAAGGTTGTTATTTTTTTAGACACAGAAAGAATGAGTTCTGTGTCCACTTCTCATGAAGTGGAGTCTTTCCAATTTAATTTTAAAATGGAATGTTTTTGTGTGTTTGGTGTGTTATTGCAAATAGATTTAAGACATTTGATATGGAAACCTATAGGTCAAGATGGATTTTGTTCCAGAAAGAAGGATGGTAGGTCCAAGGAAGAAGTGTTGTACTCATATGAGCCTGGAAGAGAGTTTAATGCTTTAAATTACTACATTTTGCATCTATTTTTTCCACTTTCTAATATCTAGGTAATATCATCAACTATAGATATTGGGAACATCTGGGAAGGACCTGATTGGGAAATAGCCCATTTTCGGTAAAATAAATAAAAGGCAGTATTCCATTCTTGGAACAGAAATACATCATGGCTTTCTATTGTTCATGTCTCCTACTTTTTCATATTTTATACATATTTTCCCCTTTAAATCTCTTACAGGGAGAATGCTCCCCTATGAGCCAAGGACCAGAGGGCAAGACCCAAGTGACAGAGTTTATTTTAATGGGACTTTCAGACATCCCAGCTGTCCGCTTCCCTTTGTCATCATTTTGCTGATCTATCTTGTCACACTACTGGGCAACGGCACCATCCTCCTTGCCATAGGAACTAATTCTCAGCTGCACAATCCCATGTTAACCCAACATTGGACAGGTATGCCTGTATAATGAGGTTGTAGTATATCAAGTTTACCGTATCATACTGCTTGATCCTACTGGATGGCAATTGGAATTAGATAACCTCTTTAGGAGTTGCTGGATAACCTAGTTTCTTTTTTAATCATGGTGTCATGGATTATAGCAAAATTCTCTATGTGTTCTCAATGCTTTAAGATGGAAGATCTATCTTCAACCTCTTTCAGGACAGCTCTGAGATGGGCAGGAAAATGGAGAATGTCACCGCAGTGACGGAATTCATCCTAACTGGACTTTCTGACCTGCCAGCCTTCCGCCTCTCCTTGTTTGTGGCCTTTCTGCTTATCTATCTAGTCACACTACTGGGTAACGGCACCATCCTTCTTGCCATAGGAACTAATTCTCAGTTGCACAACCCCATGTATTTCTTCCTCAGTAATCTTTCCTTGCTGGACATCTTCTGTCCCACAGCTACAGTGCCCAAGATGCTAGAGAACCTCTTGACAGAAAACAGTTCCATCTCCTTTGCTGGCTGTGTGTTACAACTCTACTTCTTGGTGGCCTTGGCAGGGACTGAGGTCTTCTTGTTGGCCGTCATGGCCTATGACCGCTATGTGGCCATATGCAACCCTTTGCGATACATGGTCATCATGAACAAGAAGCTTTGCCTTCAGATGACTGTCGGGACGTGGGTCACCGCTTCCTCAACTCATTGTTGCACACTGTAATGACCTTCACGCTTCCTTACTGCCAACTAAACAAAGTCAACCAATTCTATTGCGACATCCCACCCATGTTGGCTTTAGCCTGTGCTTCTACCTATGTGGCTGAGATGGTTATCTTCATCGTTGGTGGCATATTTGGCGTGGGGGCTTTTCTAATTACCTTAATTTCTTACACTCACATCATTGCCACCGTTCTGAGGATCCGTTCTGCTGAGGGAAAACGTAAGGCCTTTTCTACCTGCACGTCCCACTTAATAGTGGTCTGTCTTTTCTATGGAACCATCATCTTTACGTACATAAGACCTTCATCCAGTTACCATCCAGACCAGGATAGGCTAGTGAGCATGCTCTATGGGATGATTACTCCAATGTTAAATCCCTTGATTTATAGCCTTAGAAACAAAGAAGTGAAAAAAGGCCCTTGAGCGCCTAATAGTTCATCAATTCCATTAACAGCAAAAGAATTTAATGAGGTTATTAGAAAAGATAATTTGTTTATCTTAGCTTAGCTTATTTGATACAAAGGTATGCCCAGAATTTTGCAACAAGGAGAAATAGGGGGCAATATGCTGTTTCTGTAAACCGCTTAGAGAGGGATAAGTGCTATTGCTATACGGCAAGTCACATTACCCTAACTGTTCTGGTTATTCTCTCTCTCACACCACTTTTTATTAATCCTTGATTGGAATAAAGTAGAAATGGGTTTTATCTAATGAACTGATGATGCCTCAACCCATGGTGATGGATGAGGTTATTCAATGGCCTCATTGGAAGGGTCTATGACAATTCACCACAGCCAACTCGCCATGGCCAATTTACCATGGCCAACTCAGTGTGACAACTGCGGACAAGAGTTTCACTAATGTCAAAGAAATGGCAGAATAAAATCATTTTAAAAGGATGCAAAAGAAGGGACAGAATGAAATGTCAATGGCAAAAATTAAAACAATCTATTATTTATTTTAAATAATTAAATACAATTGTTACATTTTCTGGCAGCGAGTTGTCACATTCTGTCATAGGAATGGAGAAAGCATGTACCCTGTGGCACTCCACATAGTAGGGACCAAGGATGGGATCCTTCTTCCCCGATCACCAGCAACTAGAATTGACCCTGAAGGAAGGGAGATGAACCAGCACAACATGGTGCTGTCCATCCCTGGTCCTCTGAGTTGATCCAGAAGAATATCAAAAGCTGCTGAGAAGGCCAAGTTGGGCAGAGATGGATGTATAACCCTTGCCAGATATTTGAGGATGATCCAGATTTCTGTAATTAATGGTGGAGACAGAACACTCCCATGAAGGGAGATCCAATATCTTCCAGCTAGCAACATTCTCATAGTTGTGACACCAGAATTGTAATTTTCCCATCTCTAGATGTGTAAAACATGTATTTAATGGATTTGTCAGTGAAGGATGAGACATATGTCTGGCTCTGGACTTTTAAAAGACTGGAAAAATTTCATGAACTGATAAGGGTGGTAGTGGTAATTTCAATTCTGTACAATCAGTGGCGGATTAAGGCTCACTGCGCCCTAAGCACTGACAAATCTCGATGCCACCCTCCTTTGTACATACTGTACAATCAAAGCCAAGCTTAGGCTACATAATTTTTTTGTGGTTCCTCCTTTGGGCCTGGTGCCCTAAGCATGTGCTTAGTCTGCTTATTGCTTAATACATCACTATGTACAACGAAGCATCAATATTATATAAATATATTTGCTTTATTCTTGGTGCTGTTTTTAATAATGGAAAATAAAGATACTAAATTCATTGGTCCGTTCTATATGTACTGTAAAATGAAATACTGGTTGGTAGTCCTTTATCTTCATTTGCGTGGAGGTAGTAACCAGCAGACCAATATTTCCTTGATTCAATTTATTAGATTTTTGTGAGTTCTTGGAAGATCTGCACTGTGAAGTTGAAGATGAAATGAGCCCTTATTTGAGACTGCTCACTCCCTTGTCTCTGACATTGACCCAAGAGACACTTTTGATGATTTAGTACAACCAGTGACAAAGTTCTCTCAAATATATAACAATTTCAGAATAAGTTGAGGCACATTTCAATCTGAAACTTCCATCCATCAGAATTTTGGACATGTGGTTGAGGCAAGCTAAGTTATAACTCTTCATCCAGCATTTCTTCATCCAGCATTTATGGGACAATTTTTAGGTATCCATCTCCCTTTTATTTATGTTTCCTGGCAGACTCTACAGCTTTTCATCTGAAAAGGATGAAGAATATCATATGCAAAATGTGTCCGAAATAGCATACCCATTTGGATGTATACTCCATGAATGTCAATGCTTCCTTAGAGAGTTGAAATTACAGGCAGTTTTGACATGACTTATGACTGGTCATTTTTACAGCCATTTGGAGTTATGGAACGGATGCTGTAAAGCTTGTACCAAAGGTGCTTTTTCAAGAGGCAACTGGACTTGCTGGTTTTTCTTTGAAGACGTTTTGCTTCTCATCCAGAAAGCCTCTTTAGCTCTTCAGAAGAGAAGAAGCTTCAGAGAGCTGAAGAAGCTTCTTGGATGAGAAGCAAAACGTCTTCAAAGAAAAAACAGAAAGTCCAGTTGCCTCTTGAAAAAGCACCTTTGGGACAATCATGACCTGGATGACTGAGAATCTCCGTAGATATTTACAGCCTGCAAAACACTTCCAACTGTTGCAGAATGTTGCTCCCTTCCTCACATAACCTCACTTCATCCACTGAGCAACCAGTTTGCATTTACAACTCATTGTAGTGTCCCACAATCACATAACTGCAATTTGTGCCAATTTTTTTTGCAGTTTCCTGGCCAAAACCCCCCACCCATTCAGAAGAATGGATTTGCTTATTGCCCACACAGTTCGCTTAACAATTGCAGTGACTTCCTTAGTGACTGCCAAAAAAAAAGTCAGAAAAACAAATCTGGTCATATGGGTGCCTCAACTTACAACTGCATCAACTTACAACCAGATTTCTGGTCCCAATTGTAGTCATAAATTGAGGACTGCCTGTAAGGGATTTTAACCAGAGGTGGTATTCAGCAGGTTCTGACCAGTTCTGGAGAACTGGTAGCAGAAATTTTGAGTAGTTTGAAGAACTGGCAAATACCACTGACTGGAGATTTTACATATTCTCCCTCTGCCACGTCCACAGAATCGGTAGTAAAATTTTTTTAATCCCACCACTGATTTTAACGCTATAAGGGAGGGTGAATAAAAGGATTTTTTTAAAAAGCAGTGAGATATTTTTTTTCTTTTTCCTGGATATGTTCATTTTCTATTCCAGTTTCCCTTGTTCAAATCTCACCCCCCCCCCACTATTCTTCACAAGTCACAAAAGTTCCATGTGACTTTGTCTCCAAAAAGTGACAAGCTATAAATATATGCTTACGTATATATCTTGTTGATTGATTATATCCAGAGGAATTAACTATGTTAAAAGAGTCCATGCATCATAATTTTAAATCTCATTGAATAATAACAAAACCAAACTAAAGGATATTGCATGAATAATATTAACCTGATGCATCAATGAATAAAGTGTAAGGTAGCTTCCAAATATTGTTTACTACATGATTTTTGTAGAAAGGAAAGAATACAAAATATGACATACTTATACCCTGGAGAGTGAAGTTTGGCAGATTAGAACATTATCAGTTCCATTTCTCAATTCATTTTGAATTCTTTTACAATAAAGACAACAAAACAGTTTCCTCAGAGAAGAACAGAAAATAAAGTTAGAAGATAACAAAAGGGCAAAATTTAGGTCAAATTGCTAAACCGTAATATGGGATGTCTTTGGTCCTTGATTCCAGAAGTCCCAGTCTAAAATTATATTATTGGTGACCAGCCATATAATAATTCTCATCTTATAGAACTGACACAAGCATAAAAGTAAAGTCCAAAGCACACTCGACCACTGAGGGGAAAAGATAGATGAAAAATATACTATTTGAGATGCCATCAAGTGGCAAATATTTTGAATGCATGAGGTTCATCTGAAGGCCCTGGGTTGCACTGATAGGGGCTACTTTTCAAGGACATCTATGTTAAGACTACACAATAACTTTTTCTCTGGTAATGTTACACTAATAACTAGAGCATACAAAACATTTGCTAGACCAATACTTGAATACAGCTCATCAGTCTGGAACCCACATTACGTATCTGATATTAACACAGTTGAGAAAGTCCAGAAATATTTCACAAGAAGAGTTCTCCACTCCTCTACTCGTTGCAAAATACCTTATGCCACCAGACTCGAAATTCTAGACCTAGAAAACCTAGAACTATGCCACCTTTGGTCCGATCTAAGTATAGTATATAAAATCATACATTGCAATGTCCTACCTGTCAATGAATACTTCAGCTTCAACCATAACAACACAAGAGCAAATAATAGATACAAACTCAAGGTTAATCGCACCAAACTTGATTGCAGCAAATAGGACTTCAGCAACAGAGTGGTCAATGTCTGGAATACTCTACCTGACTCTGTGGTTTCTTCCCCAAACCTCCAAAACTTTAACCTTAGACTGTGTACTATTGACCTCACCCCTTTCCTAAGAGGTCTATAGGGGGTGTGCATAAGCGCACCAACGTGCCTACTGTCCCTGTCCTTTTGTGTCTTTTATATATATATTTATTTTTCTTATATGTATCCATGTATTCATAACTATATGTTTACTTATACCTATTATCTTGTAAGCAATTGACAAATAAAAAAATAAATAAAAAGTTGCCATTGAATCTTCTGAAATTCCTTCTATAATGTGAGATACTTTGAAGACCCCTCTGGTTTTCATCTTAAGGAGTTGTATATGATGGGATTAAAAACACATACCCTACACTGTGTTCTTAGTATATGTAGAAAATTCTGCTTTTGGGAATTCTGCAGAATGATAATCTGGGAATAATTTTTACATGACAGTGATGGTCTCATAATTCAAGTTCATCACAATAAAATAGGATGTACCAACTAAGAAGGCTTTCTATACTCCTGTTCAGGAAGTCTCAAGATGGCCAGAAGTTCAGGAATGCTACAGTGATAAACATCCAGAGTGCCAAGATCACATTCAAGCAGAGGAGAAGGATGTAATAGAATAATAGAGTTGGAAGAGACCTCAGAGTCTAGTCCAACCCCAATATACAGTACAACTCAGGATGAGCCTCCTTCAAGATGAGGCTGCTTATAAATGAAATGGTTAATTTCTTTGGATCTGCAAAAATGTAACATGGACAATACCTGAACTCCTAGGATTGCTATGGTGAGGTAGCGGTAGTTACAGAAGCATCTATTGAATAGTATGCATGTCAATAAGAAATACTATAATGAAAGTACTAAATGAAATCATTCAGTGAGGGATTCCCTGTTATACGTATGGGGAAAAAAATCAAGAAAAACCATTATATGAAAATCCAAATTTGGCTATCGACTATGAAGGCAATGATATATCCCAATGTTTTAGATTTCAATAAGGTAGTAAGATACAAAGAGCTATTGGATGAGAAAGGAGAATTAAAATCAAATCAGGAGTTAAAGGCCCAAGAACTTGAGATTAAATGGTGGCCTTATTTACAAATTCGGACAAGGTACAAAAAAGATTTAGAATAACACAGCTTCTAAAAAGACAAACAGAAATTAGATAAAACAATACAGGGAACAGGGGAAAAATGATCACCAAAGCATATAATTATCTTTTAAGATTTAAAATGGAGGAAGAAACAGCAAAAGAGACTATAGTAATATGGGCCAAAAATTTTGGGTACAGCCTTGAATTGGAACATTGGGAAACATTGTGGGAGAAAAATTATAAGTCAACAATGTCAGCTGCTACAAAGAAAATCTGTACAAAATATTCTACCACTGGCATTTACCCCAGCAAGATTCCAAACAGATCAGCAAAATGCTGGAGATGTAACTATAAACAAGGAACTTCTTTCACATGTGGTGGACCTGTCCTAAAGCTAGCAAATACTGGCTAAAAGTAAAGAATTGGTTAGAAGAAATTACTAAACAAAAAACTGAGATGAAACCAGAACTATTTTTATTGGGCATACTAAAACAAAATATCTGCAAAAAACTGCAATACATTATGATACATATAATAACAATGGCCAGAATTGCCTTCACTCAAAACTGGAAACAAGATAACACTCCCTCTGACATAATGGTCATAAGAAAGATTCTTGAGTGTGCAGAGATGGATAGGTTAAATATGGAGTTAAAAGACAGAGAAGAAATGCCAAATTTGGCTACTTTAAGAAATGTGGACTTGAAAAAGTGGAAGCTAAAGTTCACTTATTTTAAAGTGGCCATGTTCAAAAAACCTTGGTTTACATCATTAATTTACATCATAGAAGTAAATTAAAATAGATATTTTCTTTAGGTCTTTCTTTTGCAATGGGAATTAGAAGGGTTTTGTGACATTTCTTCAATTCCATGAAAGCAAATCTCATCTGTTTGGGAGATGAATAGATATACTTGAAAAATCCCAGTGCCCCAATCAAAAATAAAAAAGATTATATGCCAAAGGGATCTTATATTGCTGTTTCCTGTTTTTTGTTCTTGTCAATCAGAAAGATCGGCAGTTTGAATCCCTAGCACCACGTAACGGAGTGAGCTGCCGTTATTTGTCCCAGCTTTTGCCAACCTAGCAGTTCGAAAGCATGTAAAAATGCAAGTAGAAAAATAGGTGCCACTTTTGGTGGGAAGGTAACAGCGTTCCATGCGCCTTCAGCAGACTTTACCAGACTCTCTTTCCTTCTGGTTTATATAGATACTGATAATCTCTTTACTTTTCTCTGCTTTTTCTATCATCTGACTTTCAACTTGTCTGTCAAGTTTTACACTAACCAAGACCACACTTGGAAAATTGCATCCAGTTTTGGTCACTACAATATAAAAAAGATGTTGAGACTATAGAAAGAGTGCAGAGAAGAGCAAAAAAGAAGACCAGAGGACTGAAGACAAACATATGAAGAACATTGGAGGAATTGGGTATGTCTAGTCTAGTGAACAGAAGGACTGGGGGTGACATGATAGCAATGTTCCAATATCTTAGGGGCTGCCACAAAGAAGAGGGGGTCAACCTATTCTCCAAAACACCTGAAGGCAGGGCAAGAAGCAATGGATAGAACCTAACAAAGGAGACAATCAACTTAGAACTAAGGAGGAATTTCCTGACTTAGAACAATTAATCGGTTGAACAATTTGCCTCTAGCAGTTGTGGGCGCTCCATCACAGGAAGTTTTTAAGAAGAGATTGGACAACCATTTGTCTGAAATGGTATACTGTAGGGTTTCCTGTCTGAGCTGGTAGTTGGAGTAGAAGACCTCCAAGGTCTCATCCATCTCTGTTATTTTTTATAATTTGTTATAGATCCTAGAAAAGCCAACCCAGGTGACGACACCAGAAGTGTCAAACCCTGTAATTAGCTGTCTCATAGTGGATATCCTCAGCCTCTTTCTGCTACCTCCAACAAACTGAGAGGGGGAAGAGTGGTTGAAATCCACAGATTATAATTGTAATGGACCTATAGGGTTTCATCCTCCTTGCATCCTCCGTTCATCTGACCTCAGTTTTATAGTCTTACAATGCCTCTTTTTCTCTACATAGCTTGAACTATCCTGAAGTCTTCCTATTAAGAAAATGGACAGAGGACTTTTACTTGTATTCTATCAGAAAAATACATTAAAATTAAATTAAAATAAGTTTCTTTTGGGGGCTCTTCCCTTATTCAAATAAATCTATCTTCAGATATAAGTAATTCTAGAGTTAAGGTTAATGTCAGCCATTGACATTTTCTAGAGTTTATTCTGTCCCTATCTATAGATGGGTGAGAAAGTGATCTGTTGAAGAGATGAAACCGATTAATACAATTGGTTATTACCTAAAGAAGACCCAATTCCTGTCTACACAAGCTGTAAATGATGGGGTTCAAGCTTAGGGTTAATACAGTGTAGAGCAGTGTGAAGAATCTCTTGCTAATCTGGTCCTTCTTCTTCCACACATTATCTCTTTCTTCTTTCATCACCCATTCTTTTTCCATATTCCTGCCTGGTAGTCTTCCTTGTAAGGAAATAATTGTTCAATCATATACTTGTTTTACCTGAATAAAAGATGTATCTTTCTGGTCAGGGTTCTTACCTTGTTGAAATAAATTATTCTTAACCCTGGGTAATCCAGGAAGAAACATCTACTCTCAGCAACTTCGGGATTTTATTTTTACCCATAACATGAGCACAATCTGATTAAGGGACGAAAACAATGACATTCTTGTATTATTACATAAAGAAGATCCATCTCCTTGATAATGCCTTCTTGAAGTAACTTTTCTTTTTTTTTTTTTTGTAAATATTTCATTGATTTTTAAAGACAAACATAAACAAACAAAAACATCAACCTTTCTTCCATAAGTATACAAGCAGTGTGCCGGTTGGTTTACAAATTTTTTGTGTGCATCCATTTCATAGTCTTCAATTACAGTTACATTGCATAATAGCTCATATTATCAATCAGAAATTGAATACCCTAGTATCATTATTAATCAATCATTTGACAATAATTTTACTCATTCATATTAATATTATTAATATATATTAATAATATTAATATTATTTTGTAACAATTCATATAATCCTCCCAAATCTATCCTAATTTTTTTTATAGATATAGTAAAAAAGAAAAAAAATACATCTTTATATATTTATTATTTTCTAAAATTCTAAATATTTCATTATTGTATTTTATTATCTAACCATTGATAGAAAAGATCCCAAATTTTATAAAATTGTTTATCCGCTTGTTCTCTAATTTCAAATGTCAATCTTCTCATTTCAGCACATTCCAATATTTTCTTAATGATTTCCTCCTGCGATGGTATTTTCTCATTTTTCCAGTTTTTAGCAAATACAATCCTAGCCGCTGTTAATACATTTACAATCAGGTATTTCAAATCTTTGCTATATGTATCAGGTAAAATTCCCAATAAAAATATCTTTGGTTTCAAATCTATATATTTTTTTGTCATTTTTTCCAACCACATGTGGATTTTAGTCCAGTATTTTCTAGCGTCCGCACAGGTCCACCACATATGGTAATATGAGCCAGGTATCTGATGACATTTCCAACATTTTTTGGATTTGTTCTTGAACATTCTTGCTATTCTTATCGGGGGGAAATGCCACCTGTAAAACATCTTATACAAATTTTCTTTATATGCTGTTGACATTGTCATTTTATAATTTTCAGACCACAATTTTTGCCATTTCTCTAAATCAATTCCATATCCAAAATTCTTCCCCCAAGCAATCATAGTTTCTTTCATTTGTTCTTCTTCTAGTTTAATTTCTAATAAATATCCGTACAGTTTTTTAATCACCTTTTCATCAGTACCTGTCAAAATCTTATCTAAGTCAGTCAATTTATCATAGAATCCTTCTGTTTTGAGATCTTTATCATACCTTGAATGTATTTGCGCATATGAAAACCAATTCATCTTTGTACCTTGTTCCTCTAGATTTTGCATCGATTTAAGTTCACCCTTTTCATTCAATATTTCCCCATATCTAACTGTTTGTTCCTTCTTGTATATTATAGGATAAGAAAATGTTTCAATAGTCAATAACCAGACTGGAATTTTCAAATAACATTGTCTTTTAGTCTTCTCCCAATTTAACCACAAAGACTCCCGTATATGATGTCTTCTGAAATATCCCCATATTTTAGTTCCCTTGTACCATAAAAAAGCGTGCCACCCCAACAACAAATCATGTCCGTCTACTGTGAACAATCTAGTATTTCTTAATGTTATCCATTCCTTGACCCACATCAAGTTTGTAGCTTGGTAATACAACTCCCAATTAGCCAAATCAAATCCTCCTCTAATTCTAGCATGTTGCAAAAGTTTTAACTTTATTCTCGCTTTCTTACCTTGCCATATATATTTCAACACAATTTTATTTAAATCTTCAAAATAGTCTTTTCCAAGCCTAATTGGAATTGTTTGGAACAAATATAGAATTCTGGGTAATATATTCATCTTGATTGTTGAAATTCTCCCTATTAATGACAATTGTAGATTTTCCCATTTTGCCAAGTCAAGCGCTATCTGCTGCTTAAGTTTAATATAATTGTTCTCTTTTAATGTACTACATCTTGCTGTGAGATGTATCCCCAAATACTTAAATCTTATTCATGACGTGAATTTTCAATAGATCTGCCAATTCTTCCTTTTGTCTTGATAACATATTCTTTGTCAAAAATCTTTGTCTTATCTTTGTTTATTTTCAAACCAGCCACCTTGCCATATGCCTCTATCTTTTCCAATAATTTTGGTGCTGCTTCTAAAGGGTCTTCTAACATAACAACCAAGTCATCTGCAAAGGCTTGCAATTTAAATTCTTCCTTTTTAATTTTCATTCCTTTTGTACTCTTTTCGTCTCTAATATTTCTATTTAGCACTTCCAAAGTTAACACAAATAGCAAAGGTGATAGTGGGCACCCTTGTCTTGTTCCTTTTCTTATATTGATAGAGTCTTTCAATTCTCCCTCTATCATTTGCCATTTGTTTGTAGTATATGGCTTCTATTGCTTGAATAAATTTTCTGGCAAACCCCATCTGTTCCAACAATAACAACATGAATCGCCAATTCACATTATCAAATGCCTTTTGTGCATCCAGAAATATCAAAGCCATTTGTTTTTCAGGGTGTGCCTCATAGTATTCCAAGGTATCCAAAATTACTCTCATATTATCCTTGATTTGTCTCTTTGGCAGAAATCCATTTTGATCAGAATGAATAAAGTTATTTAAATATTTTTTAAGTCTTTCTGCCAATATTGAAGCAAAAATTTTATAATCTTTGAAATAACTCTTCATGTGCATTCTGTTGCCTCCTCTTTTTGCAGATGTTCTAAGCAGATGGGTAATCAATCTTTTATTTGAATTCTGCATATTTTACAATAATGAATTTAGGTTACCTTTCAGGACTCTTCATTTCTTTGAATAAATCTGTCACACCCCTGGGTCATTCTGCTCTAATGGGTGTAATCTACCCCTGGTATCCTCAGAGGTTTGTTGTAATCCATAAATATGTGTACAACAACCTCATTGTTTTGAAGAGATTTTACCTGGATATACTAAGATTATCCCATAAAAGAGGCCTGCCTCCTTGCTACAAATTTCTTGAAAGCAGCTTTTATCTCTTTATTCCTTAAGCTATAAATGAGGGGATTCAGGCTTGGGGTCACCACTGTATAGAGCAGGCCAAGGAATCTGCTTCTGTTCATGGAGTATTCTGAGTTGGGACGAATGTAGGTAACAATTGCAGTTCCATAGAAAATGCAGACTACGGTGAGATGTGAGGAACAAGTGGAAAATGCTTTGCTTCTGTTTTTGGCCCCAGGCATGTTGAGAATAGTGGGGATGATGAGGATGTAGGAAAAAAGGATGAACAAAAGGGGTGTCAAGATAATTAGAGTTATTAGTATGGCAATGGCCAATTCATCCTTATAGGTATCAGTGGAAGCCAATTTTAGAACATGCTTAATGTCACAGAAGAAATAGTTGATTCTATTTGATCCACAGAAGGGAAGGGTGAAGATAGAAACAGATTGTCCCAAACTCACAAAAACACCAATGGCCCATGATACAGCAGCAAACATAGCACATTTCCTGTATTTCATAATACATGGGTATTGCAAGGGTTTGCAAATGGCAACATAGCGGTCATACGACATGACACAAAGAAGACAACATTCAGCAAGACCAAAGAGAATAAAGAAACACATTTGACAACCACAGCCCCAGAAGGATATAGTCCGGTTTTCTGAGACAAGAATCATTAACATCTTTGGGCTGATGGTGGAGGTATAGCCAATTTCCAAAAAGGACAAGTTCCAGAGGAAGAAGAACATTGGGGTGTGAAGGGTGGGATTGAGAATGATGAGGATCAAAATCAGACTGTTTCCCATCAAAGTCATGAGATAGAAGATCAGAAACATGCAAAAGAGAAGCTCTCGCATGGACTAGAAATCAGAGAAGCCTAGAAGATCGATCTCATCCAAACAGGATTGGTTGTCTTTTTTCATGGTACTATCAAGATGGAAGCCTGAGAACACAAGAGGATAATTAATTAAAGAATCAAGCAGTCCTTAACAAGGAAATAGGCTTATTATCCTTGAAACTCAGACCCTATTTCCTTATACCCCTACTAGCAAGTTAGATGAATAAAACTTTCAGTGATGTTGCACAAATGAAGAACCAACCCACTAAACATGACCTTAGGGAAAGTAGTAAGCATTAATATTACTTTTAAATTTTTTCTGATATTTTTAGGAAAATGGAATATTTTGCCTTCTGAAAAACTGAAGGTGTACTAATATGTACTGGTGATTCAAAGCTCTAAAAATTTCCATGCCATACATGACTCTTCATCTATCCCTTTTCCTGGAAAATATATTTCATATTTGCAGATATTTTGCTTCTGCCAACATCAAAGACTGTGAAGGCACCTTTAAAATCAGTTGACTCCTAGAGGACCAGAAATTTTAGAGACAGGAGAGAAGTTTGTTGTCGAACGAGATCTCCTGAGAGAAGCCTGAGGATTCACCTTAGGGGATGGACCTTAGGGGAAGGATTCTGTAGAGCAGAGTTGGAAAATCCAGTGAAACCACTTAACCAGGAAGCAGCTACTAACTGGAAGCAAACTTTGAAGTTTATAATGACATTGCAACAGAATAGTTTCCCTTTAAGTCAGTAATGCCATAACCTACAAAGAGTGATCATTCACTGCAAACAAAATCACCATGCAAGGGGAATATAATACATCCTTTAATTTTTAAAAAACAAAATAAATGGCCTTTTATCCCTTTTATTTCTGGGCTGAGTTGGGAGAGTATTTTAAGGGAAGTTAAACAGGAATTGGAACTGCAGGGAGCTTTCTTTGGGAGAGAGACAGGGGTAAAAGTAGATAACTTGAAAATGAGGCAGTGGAATTGGGTAGAGAAGGGAGAAATGTATAAGAGGATGGGCCAAGAAGTGGTAGTAGATAGAGGTAAAGATCCAAGAGAGGAATATGGGAGACAAGCTAAGAAATGAATAATCCAAGCTTTAATGCAAGTGAGAGATGATGGATAACAAAAAAGAGCTAGAAGTCAGAGAAAGGGGGACTAAGGGAATACATATCTTCACAGTATAAGGTGAATTAATAACAAGGGAATTTAGAATTTTAATGAGAGTAATTTTGAATATGTTACATGGAATAATTAAACAATTGGAGAATACAATTTAACATAAATATGTGTATGATTAATTAAACTATATAAGATTGTTGTAATGAATATGAATATGAATATTTTATTTGTAGGAAAAGGAATGACATGTAGAATTTGATCGACATAAAATAACATATTGAAATATTCAATAAAATAATAATGAAAGACTATAACTTAATAAAAACAACTGTACTATTATTAGAATTATATAACTTGTCAAACATAGATATGATGAATACTATTTTATTTTCAATAAGTAAGTTGTAAAATGTTACTAGAAAGGGGATATTAAAAATAATAATAATAGTGGCATAATTAAAAATCAGAAAGGGGATAAATAATAGAAGATTATAACTTAATATAAATTGATGAATTATTATTAGAATTACATAAGTCTGTTAAATACTACAAATATGATTAATAATATTTTATTTTCAGTTAAAAGAGTAATATTTAGAATATGGAGATTGACACAGAAATAAGATTTTTAAATGGTGAATAATCTAAGAATGAAAGATTATAATTTAACAAACTATGTGTATCAATATTAAATTTTATAAGATTGTCAGCAGTATTAAATATGAAGAATATTGTCATCTTTGTTTTAAAAAGTAAGACACTCCGGTGCCACACTGTTCACACAATAATATGTTTGTAAAAAATAAGAAAAAATAAAAAAAAATTATATATATATATATATTAATTATATTAAGTTACCCAGGAGCTTGCCCTTCCTGAAACCATCATCTGTGAACTATCCTTAAATATCACAATTCGATTCTTACTATGTTACAGAGCACCTGATTATGACATCGAACATGTAAACAAGCTAAATACATTACTAACATGGGCTGCATCCTGCCCATACCCTTTTATCTTTCTTGGTGATTTCAATCTACCTCATATTGACTGGACCCTAAATGACTGTACAACTGAAATCATACACACAACCTTCTATAATGCTATTACAAATCTGGGACTGGAACAACTAGTAACCAACAACACTAGACTAAACAACTGCCTTGATCTCATCTTCTGCAATAGTTTGAATTTAATTTACGGAATACAAACTAAAGAACCCTTTTCCAGTAGTGACCACAATATGATTGACTTTTTGTCTCAACATACGTCCACACAAAAATCACCACAATGATGTAATCCCCAATTGTAACTTCAAAAAAGGCAACTATGATCTTATACACAACGATCTCTCATCCCTTGATTGGCAATCTCTATTCACTGGATGCAATACTGTTGAAGACCATTACAACATATTTTTATTTGAAGTCAAAAGAGTCATCAAACTATATATTCCAACAACAACTCCCAAAACAAAACAAAAAAGCAGATTACCCATATCAATAAGGAAACTTCAATCCAAAAAGAGATCACTCTGGCGGAAAAACAAATCTGGTCACGTTGCCAATTTCAAAAACCGATACAAAAATTTATGCCACCAGATAAAGATCGAATGCACCAATTATCACATTAAACAAGAGGAAAACCTTCTAAGCACCAATTCCTTCCGTGCTTTTTACAATTTTGTAAACAACAAACTAAAAGACTCAAGGTCCATCCCTCCCCTTGATAGGACCTGATGGTAAAGACTGCAATGACGACACCATTAAATCCAACATCTTTAACACATTCTTGGCTCAGTATTTGTAAACAGCAATGGATCATGCCCAGTATTTCCTAGCCGTACCACAGATAACAACAATGATCTAATACATATCGATTTCACAGAAGACAATGTTGAAAAATCACTACGCAATCTAAAACCATCTCTATCTATTGGACCGGATGGAATATGTGCCTACTTCTTAAGAAAGCTATCCACTGCCATAGCCAAACCTCTAAGCATAATCTTTGAAAAATCTTTCAGAACCAGCTCCTTGCCTAACCTATGGTCACAAGCCACAGTCATCCCCATCTTCAAAAAGGGAGACCCAAGCCTAGTTGAAAATTACAGGCCAATCTCCTTATGCTGCGTCATCTGTAAAGTCATGGAATCAATTATTAACCAATCCATTATCCTCCACTTAGAGACAAACAACCTACTCTCCAATAAACAATTTGGTTTCAGAAAAAAACTATCCTGTAATCTGCAACTCTTACACTGCAAAAACATATGGACGACACAACTCGACCAGGGCAAAGCAATAGACGCAATCTACATAAACTTCTGTAAAGCCTTTGATTCAGTGGTACACGACAAACTACTCCTAAAAATAAAATCCTATGGTATCTCTGGACAACTGAATAACTGGATAGAAGCATTCCTGTCAAACAGACAACAAATGGTCAAAATCGGGAGCGTCCTATCAAATCCAGTACCTGTCAATAGTGGTGTCCCCCAGGGCAGTGTTCTAGGACCAACTCTCTTCATACTCTACATAAATGACCTCTGCGATCATATTAAGAGCAATTGCGTTCTTTTCGCTGATGATGTAAAGCTGTTCAATACCACAGACAATACTGCTACCCTTCAAAAAGATCTCGACTATGTATCTGAATGGTCAAACAAATGGCAACTTCAAATCTCAACAAATAAATGCTCTGTCTTACATATTGGCAAAAAAAAAATCAGAAAATAAAATACAAGCTGAATAGTCAAGAACTTGTTGATGACCCAAGCTCTGTAAAGGACCTTGGAATACTCACCTCTAATGATCTAAGTGCTAGAGCCCACTGCAACTACATAGCCAAAAGGCATTAAGAGTTGTTAACCTAATCTCTACGTAGCTTTTTCTCTGGTAATATCACACTACTAACCAGAGCATACAAAACATTTGCTAGACCAATACTCGAATACAGTTCATCAGTCTGGAACCCTCATTACGTATCTGATATTAGCACAATTGAGAAAGTCCAGAAATATTTCACAAGGAGAGTTCTCCACTCTTCTACTCGTTGTAGAATACCTTATGCCACCAGACTTGAAATTCTAGAACTAGAAAACCTTGAATTACGCCGTCTTCGGTCTGACTTAAGCATGGTATATAAAATCATACATTGCAATGTCCTACCTGTCAATGAATACTTCAGCTTCAACCATAACAACACAAGAGCACACAATAGATACAAACTCAAAGTAAACCGCACCAAACTTGATTGCAGGAAATACGACTTCAGCAACAGAGTGGTCAATGTCTGGAATACTCTACCCGACTCTGTAGTCTCTTCCCAAACCCCAAAAACTTTAACCTTAGACTGTCTACTATTGACCTCACCCCCTTCCTAAGAGGTCTGTAGGGGGCGTGCATAAGCGCACCAACGTGCCTACCGTCCCTGTCCTATTGTTTCTCTTATTCTTTTATTTTTCTTATATGTACCCATTTCATGTATTCACAACTATGTATACGCTTATACTTATTATCTTGTAAACAATTGGCAAATCAAATAAATAAATAAATAAATAAAATAAATAAAATAGGGGGCAATATGCTTTCTCTGTAAACCGCTTAGAGAGGGATAAGTGCTATTGCTATATGGCAAGTCACATTACCCTAACTGTTCTGGTTATTCTCTCTCTCACACCACTTTTTATTAATCCTTGATTGGAATAAAATAGAAATGGGTTTTATCTAATGAACTGATGATGCCTCAACCCATGGTGATGGATGAGGTTATTCAATGGACTCATTGGAAGGGTCTATGACAATTCACCACGGCCAACTCGCCATGGCCAATCCACCATGGCCAACTCACTGTGAGACAACTTGCCACATCCAAGTTGCCAGAGGACAACTGCGGGACAAGAGTTTCACTAATGTCAAAGAAATGGCAGAATAAAATCATTTAAAAAAGAATGCAAAAGAAGGGACAGAATGAAATGTCAATGGCAAAAATTAAAACAATCTATTATTTATTTTAAATAATTAAATACAATTGTTACATTTTCTGGCAGCGAGTTGTCACATTCTGTCATAGGAATGGAGAAAGCATGTACCTGTGGCACTCCACATAGTAGGGACCAAGGATGGGATCCTTCTTCCCCGATCACCAGCAACTAGAATTTACCCTGAAGGAAGGGAGATGAACCAGCACAACATGGTGCTGTCCATCCCTGGTCCTCTGAGTTGATCCAGAAGAATATCAAAAGCTGCTGAGAAGGCCAAGTTGGGCAGAGATGGATGTATAACCCTTGCCAGATATTTGAGGATGATCCAGATTTCTGTAATTAATGGTGGAGACAGAACACTCCCATGAAGGGAGATCCAATATCCTCCAGCTAGTAACATCCTCATAGTTGTGACACCAGAATTGTAATTTTCCCATCTCTAGATGTGTAAAACATGTATTTAATGGATTTGTCAGTGAAGGATGAGACATATGTCTGGCTCTGGACTTTTAAAAGACTGGAAAAATTTCATGAACTGATAAGGGTGGTAGTGGTAATTTCAATTCTGTACAATCAGTGGCGGATTAAGGCTCACTGCGCCCTAAGCACTGACAAATCTCGATGCCACCCTCCTTTGTACATACTGTACAATCAAAGCCAAGCTTAGGCTACATAATTTTTTTGTGGTTCCTCCTTTGGGCCTGGTGCCCTAAGCATGTGCTTAGTCTGCTTATTGCTTAATACATCACTATGTACAACGAAGCATCAATATTATATAAATATATTTGCTTTATTCTTGGTGCTGTTTTTAATAATGGAAAATAAAGATACTAAATTCATTGGTCCGTTCTATATGTACTGTAAAATGAAATACTGGTTGGTAGTCCTTTATCTTCATTTGCGTGGAGGTAGTAACCAGCAGACCAATATTTCCTTGATTCAATTTATTAGATTTTTGTGAGTTCTTGGAAGATCTGCACTGTGAAGTTGAAGATGAAATGAGCCCTTATTTGAGACTGCTCACCCCTTGTCTCTGACATTGACCCAAGAGACACTTTTGATGATTTAGTACAACCAGTGACAAAGTTCTCTCAAATATATAACAATTTCAGAATAAGTTGAGGCACATTTCAATCTGAAACTTCCATCCATCAGAATTTTGGACATGTGGTTGAGGCAAGCTAAGTTATAACTCTTCATCCAGCATTTCTTCATCCAGCATTTATGGGACAATTTTTAGGTATCCATCTCCCTTTTATTTATGTTTCCTGGCAGACTCTACAGCTTTTCATCTGAAAAGGATGAAGAATATCATATGCAAAATGTGTCCAAATAGCATACCCATTTGGATGTATACTCCATGAATGTCAATGCTTCCTTAGAGAGTTGAAATTACAGGCAGTTTTGACATGACTTATGACTGGTCATTTTTACAGCCATTTGGAGTTATGGAACGGATGCTGTAAAGCTTAGATACCAAGGTGCTTTTCAAGAGGCAACTGGACTTGCTGGTTTTCTTTGAAGACGTTTTGCTTCTCATCCAGAAAGCCTCTTTAGCTCTTCAGAAGAGAAGAAGCTTCAGAGAGCTGAAGAAGCTTCTTGGATGAGAAGCAAAACGTCTTCAAAGAAAAAAACAGAAAGTCCAGTTGCCTCTTGAAAAGCACCTTTGGGACAATCATGACCTGGATGACTGAGAATCTCCGTGAGATATTTACAGCCTGCAAAACACTTCCAACTGTTGCAGAATGTTGCTCCCTTCCTCACATAACCTCACTTCATCCACTGAGCAACCAGTTTGCATTTACAACTCATTGTAGTGTCCCACAATCACATAACTGCAATTTGTGCCAATTTTTTTTGCAGTTTCCTGGCCAAAACCCCCACCCATTCAGAAGAATGGATTTGCTTATTGCCCACACAGTTCGCTTAACAATTGCAGTGACTTCCTTAGTGACTGCCAAAAAAAAGTCAGAAAAACACATCTGGTCATATGGGTGCCTCAACTTACAACTGCATCAACTTACAACCAGATTTCTGGTTGCCAATTGTAGTCATAAGTTGAGGACTGCCTGTAAGGGATTTTAACCAGAGGTGGTATTCAGCAGGTTCTGACCAGTTCTGGAGAACTGGTAGCAGAAATTTTGAGTAGTTTGAAGAACTGGCAAATACCACTGACTGGAGATTTTACATATCCTCCCTCTGCCACGCCCACAGAATCAGTAGTACATTTTTTTGAATCCCACCACTGATTTTAACGCTATAAGGGAGGGTGAATAAAAGGATTTTTTAAAAAGCAGTGAGATATTTTTTCCTTTTTCCTGGATATCTTCATTTTCTATTCCAGTTTCCCTTGTTCAAATCTCACCCCCCACTATTCTTCACAAGTCACAAAAGTTCCATGTGACTTTGTCTCCAAAAAGTGACAAGCTATAAATATATGCTTACGTATATATCTTGTTGATTGATTATATCTAAAGGAATTAACTATGTTAAAAGAGTCCATGCATCATAATTTTAAATCTCATTGAATAATAACAAAACCAAACTAAAGGATATTGCATGAATAATATTAACCTGATGCATCAATGAATAAAGTGTAAGGTAGCTTCCAAATATTGTTTACTACATGATTTTTGTAGAAAGGAAAGAATACAAAATATGACATACTTATACCCTGGAGAGTGAAGTTTGGCAGATTAGAACATTATCAGTTCCATTTCTCAATTCATTTTGCATTCTTTTACAATAAAGACAACAAAACAGTTTCCTCAGAGAAGAACAGAAAATAAAGTTAGAAGATAACAAAAGGGCAAAATTTAGGTCAAATTGCTAAACCGTAATATGGGATGTCTTTGGTCCTTGATTCCAGAAGTCCCAGTCTAAAATTATATTATTGGTGACCAGCCATATAATAATCCTCATCTTATAGAACTGACACAAGCATAAAAGTAAAGTCCAAAGCACACTCGACCATTGAGGGGAAAAGATAGATGAAAAATATACTATTTGAGATGCCATCAAGTGGCAAATATTTTGAATGCATGAGGTTCATCTGAAGGCCCTGGGTTGCACTGATAGGGGCTACTTTTCAAGGACATCTATGTTGTTAAGACTACACAACAACTTTTTCTCTGGTAATGTTACACTAATAACTAGAGCATAGAAAACATTTGCTAGACCAATACTTGAATACAGCTCATCAGTCTGGAACCCACATTACGTATCTGATATTAACACAGTTGAGAAAGTCCAGAAATATTTCACAAGAAGAGTTCTCCACTCCTCTACTCGTTGCAAAATACCTTATACCACCAGACTCGAAATTCTAGACCTAGAAAACCTAGAACTATGCCACCTTTGGTCCGAACTAAGTATAGTATATAAAATCATACATTGCAATGTCCTACCTGTCAATGAATACTTCAGCTTCAACCATAACAACACAAGAGCAAATAATAGATACAAACTCAAGGTTAATCGCACCAAACTTGATTGCAGCAAATAGGACTTCAGCAACAGAGTGGTCAATGTCTGGAATACTCTACCTGACTCTGTGGTTTCTTCCCCAAACCCCCAAAACTTTAACCTTAGACTGTGTACTATTGACCTCACCCCTTTCCTAAGAGGTCTGTAGGGGGTGTGCATAAGCGCACCAACGTGCCTACTGTCCCTGTCCTATTGTGTCTTTTATATATATATTTATTTTTCTTATATGTATCCATGTATTCATAACTATATTTTTGCTTATACCTATTATCTTGTAAGTGACAGAGTTTATTTTAATGGGACTTTCAGACATCCCAGCTGTCCGCTTCCCTTTGTCATCATTTTGCTGATCTATCTTGTCACACTACTGGGCAACGGCACCATCCTCCTTGCCATAGGAACTAATTCTCAGCTGCACAATCCCATGTTAACCCAACATTGTACAGGTATGCCTGTATAATGAGGTTGTAGTATATCAAGTTTACCGTATCATACTGCTTGATCCTACTGGATGGCAATTGGAAGTAGATAACCTCTTTAGGAGTTGCTGGATAACCTAGTTTCTTTTTTAATCATGGTGTCATGGATTATAGCAAAATTCTCTATGTGTTCTCAATGCTTTAAGATGGAAGATCTATCTTCAACCTCTTTCAGGACAGCTCTGAGATGGGCAGGAAAATGGAGAATGTCACCGCAGTGACGGAATTCATCCTAACTGGACTTTCTGACCTGCCAGCCTTCCGCCTCTCCTTGTTTGTGGCCTTTCTGCTTATCTATCTAGTCACACTACTGGGTAACGGCACCATCCTTCTTGCCATAGGAACTAATTCTCAGTTGCACAACCCCATGTATTTCTTCCTCAGTAATCTTTCCTTGCTGGACATCTTCTGTCCCACAGCTACAGTGCCCAAGATGCTAGAGAACCTCTTGACAGAAAACAGTTCCATCTCCTTTGCTGGCTGTGTGTTACAACTCTACTTCTTGGTGGCCTTGGCAGGGACTGAGGTCTTCTTGTTGGCCGTCATGGCCTATGACCGCTATGTGGCCATATGCAACCCTTTGCGATACATGGTCATCATGAACAAGAAGCTTTGCCTTCAGATGACTGTCGGGACGTGGGTCACCGGCTTCCTCAACTCATTGTTGCACACTGTAATGACCTTCACGCTTCCTTACTGCCAACTAAACAAAGTCAACCAATTCTATTGTGACATCCCACCCATGTTGGCTTTAGCCTGTGCTTCTACCTATGTGGCTGAGGTGGTTATCTTCATCGTTGGTGGCATATTTGGCGTGGGGGCTTTTCTAATTACCTTAATTTCTTACACTCACATCATTGCCACCGTTCTGAGGATCCGTTCTGCTGAGGGAAAACGTAAGGCCTTTTCTACCTGCACGTCCCACTTAATAGTGGTCTGTCTTTTCTATGGAACCATCATCTTTACGTACATAAGACCTTCATCCAGTTACCATCCAGACCAGGATAGGCTAGTGAGCATGCTCTATGGGATGATTACTCCAATGTTAAATCCCTTGATTTATAGCCTTAGAAACAAAGAAGTGAAAAAGGCCCTTGAGCGCCTAATAGTTCATCAATTCCATTAACAGCAAAAGAATTTAATGAGGTTATTAGAAAAGATAATTTGTTTATCTTAGCTTAGCTTATTTGATACAAAGGTATGCCCAGAATTTTGCAACAAGGAGAAATAGGGGGCAATATGCTGTCTCTGTAAACCGCTTAGAGAGGGATAAGTGCTATTGCTATACGGCAAGTCACATTACCCTAACTGTTCTGGTTATTCTCTCTCTCACACCACTTTTTATTAATCCTTGATTGGAATAAAGTAGAAATGGGTTTTATCTAATGAACTGATGATGCCTCAACCCATGGTGATGGATGAGGTTATTCAATGGCCTCATTGGAAGGGTCTATGACAATTCACCACAGCCAACTCGCCATGGCCAATTTACCATGGCCAACTCAGTGTGACAACTGCGGACAAGAGTTTCACTAATGTCAAAGAAATGGCAGAATAAAATCATTTTAAAAAGGATGCAAAAGAAGGGACAGAATGAAATGTCAATGGCAAAAATTAAAACAATCTATTATTTATTTTAAATAATTAAATACAATTGTTACATTTTCTGGCAGCGAGTTGTCACATTCTGTCATAGGAATGGAGAAAGCATGTACCCTGTGGCACTCCACATAGTAGGGACCAAGGATGGGATCCTTCTTCCCCGATCACCAGCAACTAGAATTGACCCTGAAGGAAGGGAGATGAACCAGCACAACATGGTGCTGTCCATCCCTGGTCCTCTGAGTTGATCCAGAAGAATATCAAAAGCTGCTGAGAAGGCCAAGTTGGGCAGAGATGGGTATATAACCCTTGCCAGATATTTGAGGATGATCCAGATTTCTGTAATTAATGGTGGAGACAGAACACTCCCATGAAGGGAGATCCAATATCCTCCAGCTAGCAACATCCTCATAGTTGTGACACCAGAATTGTAATTTTCCCATCTCTAGATGTGTAAAACATGTATTTAATGGATTTGTCAGTGAAGGATGAGACATATGTCTGGCTCTGGACTTTTAAAAGACTGGAAAAATTTCATGAACTGATAAGGGTGGTAGTGGTAATTTCAATTCTGTACAATCAGTGGCGGATTAAGGCTCACTGCGCCCTAAGCACTGACAAATCTCGATGCCACCCTCCTTTGTACATACTGTACAATCAAAGCCAAGCTTAGGCTACATAATTTTTTTGTGGTTCCTCCTTTGGGCCTGGTGCCCTAAGCATGTGCTTAGTCTGCTTATTGCTTAATACATCACTATGTACAACGAAGCATCAATATTATATAAATATATTTGCTTTATTCTTGGTGCTGTTTTTAATAATGGAAAATAAAGATACTAAATTCATTGGTCCGTTCTATATGTACTGTAAAATGAAATACTGGTTGGTAGTCCTTTATCTTCATTTGCGTGGAGGTAGTAACCAGCAGACCAATATTTCCTTGATTCAATTTATTAGATTTTTGTGAGTTCTTGGAAGATCTGCACTGTGAAGTTGAAGATGAAATGAGCCCTTATTTGAGACTGCTCACTCCCTTGTCTCTGACATTGACCCAAGAGACACTTTTGATGATTTAGTACAACCAGTGACAAAGTTCTCTCAAATATATAACAATTTCAGAATAAGTTGAGGCACATTTCAATCTGAAACTTCCATCCATCAGAATTTTGGACATGTGGTTGAGGCAAGCTAAGTTATAACTCTTCATCCAGCATTTCTTCATCCAGCATTTATGGGACAATTTTAGGTATCCATCTCCCTTTTATTTATGTTTCCTGGCAGACTCTACAGCTTTTCATCTGAAAAGGATGAAGAATATCATATGCAAAATGTGTCCGAAATAGCATACCCATTTGGATGTATACTCCATGAATGTCAATGCTTCCTTAGAGAGTTGAAATTACAGGCAGTTTTGACATGACTTATGACTGGTCATTTTTACAGCCATTTGGAGTTATGGAGCGGATGCTGTAAAGCTTGTACCAAAGGTGCTTTTTCAAGAGGCAACTGGACTTGCTGGTTTTTCTTTGAAGACGTTTTGCTTCTCATCCAGAAAGCCTCTTTAGCTCTTCAGAAGAGAAGAAGCTTCAGAGAGCTGAAGAAGCTTCTTGGATGAGAAGCAAAACGTCTTCAAAGAAAAAAACAGAAAGTCCAGTTGCCTCTTGAAAAAGCACCTTTGGGACAATCATGACCTGGATGACTGAGAATCTCCGTAGATATTTACAGCCTGCAAAACACTTCCAACTGTTGCAGAATGTTGCTCCCTTCCTCACATAACCTCACTTCATCCACTGAGCAACCAGTTTGCATTTACAACTCATTGTAGTGTCCCACAATCACATAACTGCAATTTGTGCCAATTTTTTTGCAGTTTCCTGGCCAAAACCCCCCACCCATTCAGAAGAATGGATTTGCTTATTGCCCACACAGTTCGCTTAACAATTGCAGTGACTTCCTTAGTGACTGCCAAAAAAAAGTCAGAAAAACACATCTGGTCATATGGGTGCCTCAACTTACAACTGCATCAACTTACAACCAGATTTCTGGTTGCCAATTGTAGTCATAAGTTGAGGACTGCCTGTAAGGGATTTTAACCAGAGGTGGTATTCAGCAGGTTCTGACCAGTTCTGGAGAACTGGTAGCAGAAATTTTGAGTAGTTTGAAGAACTGGCAAATACCACTGACTGGAGATTTTACATATCCTCCCTCTGCCACGCCCACAGAATCGGTAGTACATTTTTTTGAATCCCACCACTGATTTTAACGCTATAAGGGAGGGTGAATAAAAGGATTTTTTAAAAAGCAGTGAGATATTTTTTCCTTTTTCCTGGATATCTTCATTTTCTATTCCAGTTTCCCTTGTTCAAATCTCACCCCCCCCCCCCACTATTCTTCACAAGTCACAAAAGTTCCATGTGACTTTGTCTCCAAAAAGTGACAAGCTATAAATATATGCTTACGTATATATCTTGTTGATTGATTATATCTAAAGGAATTAACTATGTTAAAAGAGTCCATGCATCATAATTTTAAATCTCATTGAATAATAACAAAACCAAACTAAAGGATATTGCATGAATAATATTAACCTGATGCATCAATGAATAAAGTGTAAGGTAGCTTCCAAATATTGTTTACTACATGATTTTTGTAGAAAGGAAAGAATACAAAATATGACATACTTATACCCTGGAGAGTGAAGTTTGGCAGATTAGAACATTATCAGTTCCATTTCTCAATTCATTTTGCATTCTTTTACAATAAAGACAACAAAACAGTTTCCTCAGAGAAGAACAGAAAATAAAGTTAGAAGATAACAAAAGGGCAAAATTTAGGTCAAATTGCTAAACCGTAATATGGGATGTCTTTGGTCCTTGATTCCAGAAGTCCCAGTCTAAAATTATATTATTGGTGACCAGCCATATAATAATCCTCATCTTATAGAACTGACACAAGCATAAAAGTAAAGTCCAAAGCACACTCGACCATTGAGGGGAAAAGATAGATGAAAAATATACTATTTGAGATGCCATCAAGTGGCAAATATTTTGAATGCATGAGGTTCATCTGAAGGCCCTGGGTTGCACTGATAGGGGCTACTTTTCAAGGACATCTATGTTGTTAAGACTACACAACAACTTTTTCTCTGGTAATGTTACACTAATAACTAGAGCATAGAAAACATTTGCTAGACCAATACTTGAATACAGCTCATCAGTCTGGAACCCACATTACGTATCTGATATTAACACAGTTGAGAAAGTCCAGAAATATTTCACAAGAAGAGTTCTCCACTCCTCTACTCGTTGCAAAATACCTTATACCACCAGACTCGAAATTCTAGACCTAGAAAACCTAGAACTATGCCACCTTTGGTCCGAACTAAGTATAGTATATAAAATCATACATTGCAATGTCCTACCTGTCAATGAATACTTCAGCTTCAACCATAACAACACAAGAGCAAATAATAGATACAAACTCAAGGTTAATCGCACCAGACTTGATTGCAGCAAATAGGACTTCAGCAACAGAGTGGTCAATGTCTGGAATACTCTACCTGACTCTGTGGTTTCTTCCCCAAACCCCCAAAACTTTAACCTTAGACTGTGTACTATTGACCTCACCCCTTTCCTAAGAGGTCTGTAGGGGGTGTGCATAAGCGCACCAACGTGCCTACTGTCCCTGTCCTATTGTGTCTTTTATATATATATTTATTTTTCTTATATGTATCCATGTATTCATAACTATATTTTTGCTTATACCTATTATCGTGTAAGGAATTGACAAATAAAAAATAAAATAAAATAAAAATAAAAAAGTTGCCATTGAATCTTCTGAAATTCCTTCTATAATGTGAGGACCCCTCTGGTTTTCTTCTTAAGGAGTTGTATATGATGGGATTAAAAACACATACCCTATTGTTGTGGCTCCGGGTCTGGATTCTGCTCCTGTGGCTGATATGAGTTCAAGTGAGGAGGACATGGCAGAAAAATATGAGCCGGCATGGCTCAGTGATTGGAATAGTAACCAGGATGAGGAGATGGATGTAACAAAGGAAGACAGACCTGAAGTATTAGAATTGTCAGGACCTTTGACCTCCTCTGGTTCTTTATCTGATCAGCAGCCGGGAATGGCTGACAGGGAAGGCATGAGAGAGTCTTCTAGTGGAGATGAGAATTTGGAAAACTTGTGGTTAAACGTAAGGAACAGAAGGAGACTAAGGAGACAAACTCAGCTAGAAAGAAGGAGGAGAGCGAGCCAATAATTAGGGAAATTAGCACGTTGCCTAAGTGAATAAAAGAACACAGCTGGGCTGCTAGAATTCGCCAGAAGCAAAGTGACTAATTGAGAGTGAAGACGTTACAGCAGAAGCTCTGAGGCTTGAGATTTATTGCCACGACAGGTTTGCCGGACAGAGTAAAGATTTATGCTGTGGATTGGGATTTATGCCAGCTGTTATCTTGTGGGACTTTGTTTTGTTTGAATTACTTCTGAAACAGCTGCTTTTTGTTTTGCTCGCTTGAATTTGAAGGGGAGTCATAACATTTTTGCTTCTGGCCACACAAACCATCTTTAACCCAAGCTGGATCCAAACCAACTGCAGCGTTTGGTAGAGCAGCAACAACAACAAATAAATCAACTACTTCAAAGCAATGTGACTCTTCAGAATCAGGTGACACAACTGGTGAATCATCTTTCCAGTTTGCAAAGCCCTGCTGCTGCTCCCTCTGCCCCTCCCTTGAGGAAAAGCCCAGTATCCATGCCGGAGAAATTTTCAGGGCAAATGGACATGTTCCCGGCATTTATGGGTCAGTGCCAATTGTTTATATCTCTGAGGCCTGAAGACTTCCCAAACGACCGGGCTAAGGTAGGATTTATGATTAGTCTATTAACTGGGCAGGCTGCCAAATGGGCTACTCCCTTGTTAGTTCAAAATAGCCCGTTGTTGGACAATTTTCAGGGTTTTCTACAACAAATGAGAGTTATGTTTGAAAACCCAATTAAAATACAAACTGTGGACAGACGGTTATGGGACATTAATCAGGGGAAACGTCCCCTGCAGGAATACATTGCAGAATTTTGTTTGCTGTGTATGGACTCTAACTGGAACGAACCAGCTCATATGGCTGCATTCCAGGAAGGCTTGTCTGATGCCATCAAGGATGAGCTAGTCCATGCAGAGCGGGCTTCAACTCTGGATGCATTGGTAATCCAGTGCTTACGTATTGAAGCTCGTTTACAGCAACGTGGAAGTAAACGGCCCATTGTGGAACCACCTTCGTTTTCTCGTGCACAAACCACGCCACCGAGAGTTTTCCAAACCATGGTTAAGGCTGAGGAGCCGATGGAGTTAGGCGCACTCCGCCCTCGCTTAACGGCGCGAGAACGTTCGAGAAGGTTCCAGGAAGGCTTGTGCCTTTATTGCGGGGGTCCGGGACATTTTGCAAATTCCTGCACTGGGAGAGGGACTCGCAGACCCATGCCCGAAACCACTCCTGGCCCGTCGGGAAACGGGGTAGGCCCGACCTCGGGGAAACCCTAGGTCGGGCACATCCTACACCCCCACCCCAAATTGCTGAAGTAAATCCTGGCCCTCCTCGGCATTTACTTTTGGACACTCATATCCTTTTGCAGTCCCAGAAGGAGGGAATTCCCGCCGTTGCACTGGTGGATTCAGGGGCTACAACCAGCATTATGGACTGTGCTTTTGTCAAACATTTTGAAATTCCTTTGATTCCTGTGGATCCACCCATTAAGGTGGAAACCGTAGATGGGCGTGAACTCAAGTCTGGGCCCATTCGTTTTGCCACCCAGCCAGTGCGTATGCTTATTGGGGATCATGAGGAGGCGATAAGTTTTTATGTCACCTTGAACCTCCATCTCCCTTTGGTGCTCGGAGTGTCCTGGTTGCGTTTGCACGATCCATTGGTGGCTTGGGCGCAGAACGCCATTTCTTTTCCAAGTCTCCAATGTGTGGACCACCTGAGACACATCTGCGCTGGTCAAGATATCGCCGCTCCTGCTGTCTCAATTCCTTCGGAGCTGTCGGACTTCTCCGATGTTTTCAGCGAACAGGAGGCAGACCAATTACCACCACATCGTGCTTATGATTGTTCCGTGGACCTGATACCGGATGCTCCATTGCCAAAGGGTCGGTTATACTCCATGTTGGAGCCCGAGTTGGTTGCTCTCTGAGAGTTTTTAGATAAAAACTTGGCTCGGGGATTTATTTGACCCTCGTAATCCCGTCTTTCGGCTCCTGTTCTTTTTGTTAAAAAGAAGTCGGGAGAACTTCGTCTCTGTTGTGACTACCGATGATTAAACGCTATCACAGTGAGGAATAGCTATCCCTTGCCGCTCATTCCGGAATTGAGGGAGCGGTTGCGGGAGGCTACAATCTTCACTAAACTTGATCTGCGTGGGGCCTACAACCTGGTTTGGATGCGCAAGGGGGACGAGTGGAAGACGGCGTTTGGCACTCGTTATGGTCATTTCGAGTACACTGTCATGCCATTTGGTTTGACCAATGCTCCCGCTGTATTTCAGCATTTGATGAACGACATTTTCCGGGACATGTTGGATAGGTTTGTCGTGGTGTATTTGGATGACATTTTGATTTACTCTCGGTCCAGAGATCACCACCTTCAGCAGGTTCGTCAAGTGCTTCAGCGTCTTCGGGAGCATAAACTCTACGCGAAACTGGAGAAGTGTTTCTTTTTTCAGTCGTCGATAGAGTTTTAGGGCACATCATTTCTCCCAAGGGCATTGCTATGGACCCTAAAAAGGTTGAGGCCTTGTGTAGTTGGGAAGCCCCTCGTCGAGTCAAGGATGTACAACGTCTTTTGGGATTCGTCAACTACTATTGGACTTTTATCCCGGACTTTTCTAAGTTAATGGATCCCATAACTCAGCTCCTCCATAAGAAGGTCCCATTTCTGTGGGGGCCCCCGCAACAACAGGCTTTTGAAATTTTAAAGAAAGCGTTTGTGGCCGAGCCGATATTGAGGCATCCTGATCCGAATCGTCCATTTGTGGTCGAGACAGATGCCTCTAATGTCGCTATCGGAGTGGTACTGTTACAAGCTCTGAAGGATGGCGCGCCTCTTTTCCCATGCGCATACTATTCTAGGAAGCTCACAGCTTCTGAGCGCAATTACACCATCTGGGAAAAGGAGTTGTTGGCTATTAAGGCTGCCTTTGAAACCTGGAGACATCATTTAGAGGGGGCTCGGCACAAGGTGGAGGTTCGGACGGATCATCGAAACTTGGAACATTTGTCCACCGCTAAGAAGTTGAACCAACGCCAGATTCGGTGGTCATTGTTTTTCGCAAGGTTCAATTTCTCCGTCACTTATGTTCCAAGTGGACAGAATCGGAGGGCAGATGCGTTGTCTCGGAAGCCCGAGTATATCGGTCCCAAGGATCCTCTTCCTCTACGAATGGTGTTACCACCAGAATCCTTGGCCGTACTTCAAGATCCAGTAGATTTGTGGGCTCGCATACGGGAGGCGCAACGATTGGATGCGTGGACGCAGCAGAGACGGGGGGATGTTGGACCTGATTCCCCATGGTCCTTTGAAGAGGGCTTGCTCCGACATCGGGGTTTATTATACGTACCCACCAGGTCGCTGAGAGCTCTCATCATGACGCAATGTCATGATAACCCCGCTGCTGGCCATTTTGGATTTTATAAAACTTTGCATTTGGTCACCCGGACTTTTTGGTGGCCTCGGGTTCGTCACGATGTGTTTTCTTACGTCGCTTCTTGCGTCCAGTGTAGGCAAGCAAAAGTGGCGTTGGGTGCGCTCCCTGGACTCCTTCAACCATTGCCGACTCCGGGCAGACCATGGGGAGCGATCTCCATGGACTTTCTCACACATTTACCATCTTCGTCGGGCTTCACGACAGTGCTCGTGGTAGTTGATATGCTGACTAAAATGGCTCATTTCATTCCCTGTCGGAGATTACCATGATCCCGCACTACGGCCCAGCTATTTTTACAGCATATCTTTCGTTTACATGGACTGCCGGATAGAGTGGTTTCTGATCGTGGGGTTCAGTTTACTGCGCAGTTTTGGAAACAGTTAATGGCAGCGTTACAAGTTCAGGTGTGCTTAGCGTCAGCGCACCATCCGGAAACTGATGGCGGGACTGAGAAGGTGATTGGCATTCTTACCCAATATTTGAGGTGTTTTGTCAATCAGCGACAAAACGATTGGGCGAAATACCTCCTATTGGCAGAATTCACTTTTAATAACTCGCAGCACACCTCCACTCGTGTAACGCCGTTTTTCGCGAATGTGGGTTATCATCCGCGCTTCTTCCCATTAACGTTGATGGATTCCCCGGTTCCTGAGACACAAGATTTTCTGGAGGAATTACAAGCGGTTCACCGTTTAGTAGTACAACAACTCGAAAGGGCAAAAGAAGATTATAAACGGTTTGCGGACCGATCACGTCGAGCAACGCCTTCGGATCGATCACCCAATTAGGAAGTTGGACCATCATTTCATCGGTCCATTCCCGATTGAGGCGGTAATCAACCCTGTGGCATACCGACTCACCTTACCGCGCTCCATGCGCATTCACCCTGTCTTCCATCGCTCCCTTTTGGTTCTTGACTCCCCGGAGTGTCCTCTGCGTGCTCCTGCTGGTACGATTTCCCCATCGACGCCCCGTGAGGAGGCTGCTGTTGATGACACGGTGGTCAGCGTTACTGATTCGTGTTGGCTAAAGGGTCGTTTTCAGTACTTAGTTGGGAGGAGAGTGGATGACTCGGAGGTTTGCTCATGGACGGATGAGTCTGCAGTTCATGCTCCAGACATTATTCGGGACTTTCATGAACGTTTCCCTTCGAAACTGCATCCGGATCGTCAGACCCGGGGGAAGGGCCCTGCGGTGAGGGATAGTGTTGTGGCTCTGGGTCTGGATTCTGCTCCTGTGGCTGATATGAGTTCAAGTGAGGAGGACATGGCAGAAAAATATGAGCCGGCATGGCTCAGTGATTGGAATAGTAACCAGGATGAGGAGATGGATGTAACAAAGGAAGACAGACCTGAAGTATTAGAATTGTCAGGACCTTTGACCTCCTCTGGTTCTTTATCTGATCAGCAGCCGGGAATGGCTGACAGGGAAGGCATGAGAGAGTCTTCTAGTGGAGATGAGAATTTGGAAAACTTGTGGTTAAACGTAAGGAACAGAAGGAGACTAAGGAGACAAACTCAGCTAGAAAGAAGGAGGAGAGCGAGCCAATAATTAGGGAAATTAGCACGTTGCCTAAGTGAATAAAAGAACACAGCTGGGCTGCTAGAATTTGCCAGAAGCAAAGTGACTAATTGAGAGTGAAGACGTTACAGCAGAAGCTCTGAGGCTTGAGATTTATTGCCACGACAGGTTTGCCAGACAGAGTAAAGATTTATGCTGTGGATTGGGATTTATGCCAGCTGTTATCTTGTGGGACTTTGTTTTGTTTGAATTACTTCTGAAACGGCTGCTTTTTGTTTTGCTCGCTTGAATTTGAAGGGGAGTCATAACACCCTATACAGTGTTCTTAGTATATGTAGAAAATTCTGCTTTTGGGAATTCTGCAGAATGATAATCTGGGAATAATTTTTACATGACAGTGATGGTCTCATAATTCAAGTTCATCACAATAAAATAGGATGTACCAACTAAGAAGGCTTTCTACACTTCTGTTCAGGAGGTCTCAAGATGGCCAGAAGTTCAGGAATGCTACAATGATAAACATCCAGAGTGCCAAGATCACATTCAAGCAGAGGAGAAGGATGTAATAAAATAATAGAGTTGGAAGGGACCTCAGAGTCTAGTCCAACCCCAATATACAGTACAACTCAGGATGAGCCTCCTTCAAGATGAGGCTGCTTATAAATGAAATGGTTAATTTCTTTGGATCTGCAAAAATGTAACATGGACAATACCTGAACTTCTAGGAATGCTATGGTGAGGTAGCGGTACTTACAGAAGCATCTATTGAATAGTATGCATGTCAATAAGAAATACTATAATGAAAGTACTAAATGAAATCATTCACTGGGACCAAAATGGGTTTGTGCCAAAATGACACTTAAGGAACAATACAAGAATGTTAATGGATGTGTTGGAATATTACAAGGCACACCCCGAGAGGCAAGTGGTGCTGATATTTGTGGATGCACAAAAAGCATTCGATAACCTAAATTGGCACTTATTAATCAATTGAACATGATGAAATTTGGAGAAAAATTTGTAGGGATGATTAAGGGAATATATATTACCCAAACAGCAAATAATAATAATAATAAATGGAGAAACAACAGATAAATTTAACATAGCTAAAGGGGTAAGATAGGGATGCCTGCTATCCACACTATTATTCATCCTATCAGTGGAGGTACTATTGACCTATATTAGGCAAACATAAGAAATAAAAGGATTGAAAATTAAAAAGAAAGAATATAAGACACAAGTCTTTGCAGACAATTCAGTGTTTATTTTAAAAGACCCACTAGAGACAGGAAGTTTATTAATACAAAAAATAGAAGAATTCAGCAAGGTAGCAGGGCTTAAATAAAGATAAAAACAAAAATAATAACTAAGAATCTTACTGCAAGTCAGAAAAAAGAATTGGAGGAAAAACTGGGGATCCGGATGGTCAAAAGAGTGAAGTATCTTGGAATTTGGCCGACGACAAAATGGTCCTCTAGAAAAGAGGACAATTATAATAAATTAATACAACAAATAGAAAAATATTTGGATAATTGGATGAAATTACAAATATCATTAATTGGAAGAATTGCCACCATTAAAATGAACATATTACCCAAAATCCTGTTCCTCTTCCAAAGAGTTTCAATAAAATTAGGAAGAATTTTTTTTGGAAGAATTAAATAAACTAATAACAAAATTTATCTGGCAAGGGAAGAAACCCCAAATAAAATTAAAGCTTATACAGAATAGTAGAGATAAGGGAGGCTTTGGATTCCCAGGCTGGGAACTTTACTACCAGGCCGCAGCCATGACGTGGCTTAAAGATTGGATAAATTTAAACAATAAAAGAATACTAACAATAGTGGGCCACGATCTACAACTTGGCTGGCATGCATTCATTTGGGATGGGAAAAATAAACCACACTCATATTTCCAGAGACATCAAGTGAGGGATTCCCTGCTATACGTATGGGAAAAATATCAAGAAAAACCATTATATGAAAATCCAAATTTGGCTATCGACTATGAAGGCAATGATATATCCCAATGTTTTAGATTTCAATAAGGTAGTAAAATACAAAGAGCTATTGGATGAGAAAGGAGAATTAAAATCAAATCAGGAGTTAAAGGCCCAAGAACTTGAGATTAAATGGTGGCCTTATTTACAAATTCGGACAAGGTACAAAAAAGATTTAGAATAACACAGCTTCTAAAAAGACAAACAGAAATTAGATAAAACAATACAGGGAACAGGGGAAAAATGATCACCAAAGCATATAATTATCTTTTAAGATTTAAAATGGAGGAAGAAACAGCAAAAGAGACTATAGTAATATGGGCCAAAATTTTTGGGTACAGCCTTGAATTGGAACATTGGGAAACATTGTGGGAGAAAAATTATAAGTCAACAATGTCAGCTGCTACAAAGAAAATCTGTACAAAATATTCTACCACTGGCATTTACCCCCAGCAAGATTCCAAACAGATCAGCAAAATGCTGGAGATGTAACTATAAACAAGGAACTTCTTTCACATGTGGTGGACCTGTCCTAAAGCTAGCAAATACTGGCTAAAAGTAAAGAATTGGTTAGAAGAAATTACTAAACAAAAAACTGAGATGAAACCAGAACTATTTTTATTGGGCATACTAAAACAAAATATCTGCAAAAAACTGCAATACATTATGATACATATAATAACAATGGCCAGAATTGCCTTCACTCAAAACTGGAAACAAGATAACACTCCCTCTGACATAATGGTCATAAGAAAGATTCTTGAGTGTGCAGAGATGGATAGGTTAACTATGGAGTTAAAAGGCAGAGAAGAAATGGAATACTATAAGATCTGGAATGTATCGTACCAGTGGTTAGAGAAGAGATGTAAAGTTGTTACATGAAGAATATGTAGGAGATATAGTAAAATGGGGAAGTATTGTATATATATTTGTAAATATTGTTATAAGTTAAAAGTAGGAAAAAACTATATAACATAATAGAATAGTAACAATTATGTCAATATGAGTGAATACCGTAACCTGAACGCTGTAATGAGTGTAAATGTGGTGTTTTAATTTAATTGCAAATCTCCTCTGTTTGGGAGATGAATAGATATACTTGAAAAATCCCAGTGCCCCAATCAAAAATAAAAAAGATTATATGCCAAAGGGATCTTATATTGCTGTTTCCTGTTTTTTGTTCTTGTCAATCAGAAAGATCAGCAGTTTGAATCCCTAGCACCACGTAACGGAGTGAGCTTCTGTTATTTGTCCCAGCTTTTGCCAACCTAGCAGTTCGAAAGCATGTAAAAATGCGAGTAGATAAATAGGTGCCACTTTTGGTGGGAAGATAACAGCGTTCCGTGCGCCTTCAGCATTTAGTCATGCTGGCCACATGTCCGTGAGATGTCTTCGGACAGCGCTGGCTCTTTGGCTTTGTAACGGAGATGAGCACCACCCCCTAGAACCGGAAACGACTAGCACGTATGTGCGAAGGGAACCTTTACCTTTATCTGTTTCTTTCCAGTTCCACTCCAAAATATGTAAAAACTCAAGAGAAGTTGAATGGAGCATAAGGCTCATTATATTCTATCACCTTTATTCAGAGGATCAGTTATTTCTGAAGGATTAAAGCATTAAGAATAACCTTGTATGAAGACCGTTGCTTCTCTTGAAGAAATACATCATCCAAATTCCTTTGTGCTTTATTCCAAATGCTTGATGAATTACAATATTTACCAGACTCTCTTTCCTTCTGGTTTATATAGATACTGATAATCTCTTTACTTTTCTCTGCTTTTTATATCATCCGACTTTCAACTTGTCTGTCAAGCTTTACACTAACCAAGACCACACTTGGAAAATTGCATCCAGTTTTGGTTACCACAATATAAAAAAGATGTTGAGACTATAGAAAGAGTGCAGAGAAGAGCAAAAAAGATCAGAGGACTGAAGACAAACTTATGAAGAACATTGGAGGAATTGGGTATGTCTAGTCTAGTGAAAAGAAGGACTAGGGGGTGACATGATAACAATGTTCCAATATCTTAGGGGCTGCCACAAAGAAGAGGGGGTCAACCTATTCTCCAAAACACCTGAAGGCAGGGCAAGAAGCAATGGATAGAAACTAACAAAGGAGACAATCAACTTAGAACTAAGGAGGAATTTCCTGACTTAGAACAATTAATCGGTTGAACAATTTTCCTCTAGCAGTTGTGGGCGCTCCATCACAGGAAGTTTTTAAGAAGAGATTGGACAATCATTTTGTTCAATTTTTTGTCATTTTTTCCAACCACATGTGGATTTTAGTCCAGTATTTTCTAGCGTCCGCACAGGTCCACCACATATGGTAATATGAGCCAGGTATCTGATGACATTTCCAACATTTTTCTGATTTGTTCTTGAACATTCTTGCTATTCTTATCGGGGGAAAATGCCACCTGTAAAACATCTTATACAAATTTTCTTTATATGCTGTTGACATTGTCATTTTATAATTTTGAGACCACAATTTTTGCCATTTCTCTAAATCAATCCCATATCCAAAATTCTTCCCCCAAGCAATCATAGTTTCTTTAACTTGTTCTTCTAGTTTAATTTCTAATAAATATTTGTACAGTTTTTTAATCACCTTTTCATCAGTACCTGTCAAAATCTTATCTAAGTCAGTCAATTTATCATAGAATCCTTCTGTTTTGAGATCTTTATCATACCTTGAATGTATTTGCGCATATGAAAACCAATTCATCTTTGTACCTTGTTCCTCTAGATTTTGCATCGATTTAAGTTCATCCTTTTCATTCAATATTTCCCCATATCTAACTGTTTGTTCCTTCTTGTATATTATAGGATAAGAAAATGCTTCAATAGTCGATAACCAGACTGGAATTTTCAAATAACATTGTCTTTTAGTCTTCTCCCAATTTAACCACAAAGACTCCGTATATGATGTCTTCTAAAATATCCCCGTATTTTAGTTCCCTTGTACCATAAAAAAGCGTGCCACCCCAACAACAAATCATGTCCTTCTACTGTGAACAATCTAGTATTTCTTAATGTTATCCATTCCTTGACCCACATCAAGTTTGTAGCTTGGTAATACAACTCCCAATTAGGCAAACCAAATCCTCCTCTAATTCTAGCATCTTGCAAAAGTTTTAACTTTATTCTCGCTTTCTTACCTTGCCATATATATTTGAACACAATTTTATTTAAATCTTCAAAATAGTCTTTTCCAAGCCTAATTGGAATTGTTTGGAACAAATATAGAATTCTGGGTAATATATTCATCTTGATTGTTGAAATTCTCCCTATTAATGACAATTGTAGATTTTCCCATTTTGCCAAGTCAAGCGCTATCTGCTGCTTAAGTTTAATATAATTGTTCTCTTTTAATGTACTACATCTTGCTGTGAGATGTATCCCCAAATACTTAAATCTTATTCATGACGTGAATTTTCAATAGATCTGCCAATTCTTCCTTTTGTCTTGATAACATATTCTTTGTCAAAAATCTTTGTCTTATCTTTGTTTATTTTCACCTTGCCATATGCCTCTATCTTTTCCAATAATTTTGGTGCTGCTTCTAAAGGGTCTTCTAACATAACAACCAAGTCATCCGCAAAGGCTTGCAATTTAAATTTTTCCTTTTTAATTTTCATTCCTTTTGTACTCTTTTCGTCTCTAATATTTCTATTTAGCACTTCCAAAGTTAACACAAATAGCAAAGGTGATAGTGGGCACCCTTGTCTTGTTCCTTTTCTTATATTGATAGAGTCTTTCAATTCTCCCTCTATCATTACCTTTGCTGTTTGCTTGTAGTATATGGCTTCTATTGCTTGAATAAATTTTCTGGCAAACCCCATCTGTTCCAACAATAACAACATGAATCGCCAATTCAAATTATCAAATGCCTTTTGTGCATCCAGAAATATCAAAGCCATTTGTTTTTCAGGGTGTGCCTCATAGTATTCCAAGGTATCCAAAATTACTCTCATATTATCCTTGATTTGTCTCTTTGGCAGAAATCCATTTTGATCAGAATGAATAAAGTTATTTAGTCTTTCTGCCAATATTGAAGCAAAAATTTTATAATCTTTGAAATAACTTTTCATGTGCATTCTGTTGCCTCCCCTTTTTGCAGATGTTCTAAGCAGATGGGTAATCAATCTTTTATTTGAATCCTGCATATTCTACAATAATGAACTTAGGTTACCTTTCAGGACTCTTCATTTCTTTGAATAAATCTGTCACACCCCTGGGTCATTCTGCTCTAATGGGTGTAATCTACCACTGGTATCCTCAGAGGTCTGTTGTAATCCATAAATATGTGTACAACAACCTCATTGTTTTGAAGAGATTTTACCCGGATATACTAAGATTATCTCATAAAAGAGGCCTGCTTCCTTGCTACAAATTTCTTGAAAGCAGCTTTTATCTCTTTATTCCTTAAGCTATAAATGAGGGGATTCAGGCTTGGAGTCAACACTGTATAGAGCAGGCCAAGGAATCTGCTTCTGTCCATGGAGTATTCTGAGTTGGGACGAATGTAGGTAACAATTGCAGTTCCATAGAAAATGCAGACTACGGTGAGATGTGAGGAACAAGTGGAAAATGCTTTGCTTCTGTTTTTGGCCCCAGGCATGTTGAGAATAGTGGAGATGATGAGGATGTGTGTTGAACAAAAGGGGTGTCAAGAGATCTTTATCATTACCTTGAATGTTAGTATGGCATATGAAAACCAATTCATCTTTGTATAGTTCCTCTAGTTTTGCATCAGTTAAGTTCATCCTTTTCATTCAATATTTCCCATAAACTGTTTGTTCCTTCATTGTATATTATAGGATAAGAAAATGCTTCAATAGTCGATAACCAGACTGGAATTTTCAAATAACATTGTCTTTTAGTCTTCTCCCAATTTAACCACAAAGACTCCCGTATATGATGTCTTCTAAAATATCCCGTATTTTAGTTCCCTTGTACCATAAAAAGCGTGCCACCCCAACAACAAATCATGTCCTTCTACTGTGAACAATCTAGTATTTCTTAATGTTATCCATTCCTTGACCCACATCAAGTTTGTAGCTTGGTAATACAACTCCCAATTAGGCAAACCAAATCCTCCTCTAATTCTAGCATCTTGCAAAAGTTTTAACTTTATTCTCGCTTTCTTACCTTGCCATATATATTTGAACACAATTTTATTTAAATCTTCAAAATAGTCTTTTCCAAGCCTAATTGGAATTGTTTGGAACAAATATAGAATTCTGGGTAATATATTCATCTTGATTGTTGAAATTCTCCCTATTAATGACAATTGTAGATTTTCCCATTTTGCCAAGTCAAGCGCTATCTGCTGCTTAAGTTTAATATAATTGTTCTCTTTTAATGTACTACATCTTGCTGTGAGATGTATCCCAAATACTTAAATCTTATTCATGACGTGAATTTTCAATAGATCTGCCAATTCTTCCTTTTGTCTTGATAACATATTCTTTGTCAAAAATCTTTGTCTTATCTTTGTTTATTTTCACCTTGCCATATGCCTCTATCTTTTCCAATAATTTTGGTGCTGCTTCTAAAGGGTCTTCTAACATAACAACCAAGTCATCCGCAAAGGCTTGCAATTTAAATTTTTCCTTTTTAATTTTCATTCCTTTTGTACTCTTTTTCGTCTCTAATATTTCTATTTAGCACTTCCAAAGTTAACACAAATAGCAAAGGTGATAGTGGGCACCTTGTCTTGTTCCTTTTCTTATATTGATAGAGTCTTTCAATTCTCCCTCTATCATTACCTTTGCTGTTTGCTTGTAGTATATGGCTTCTATTGCTTGAATAAATTTTCTGGCAAACCCCATCTGTTCCAACAATAACAACATGAATCGCCAATTCAAATTATCAAATGCCTTTGTGCATCCAGAAATATCAAAGCCATTTGTTTTTCAGGGTGTGCCTCATAGTATTCCAAGGTATCCAAAATTACTCTCATATTATCCTTGATTTGTCTCTTTGGCAGAAATCCATTTTGATCAGAATGAATAAAGTTATTTAGTCTTTCTGCCAATATTGAAGCAAAAATTTTATAATCTTTGAAATAACTTTTCATGTGCATTCTGTTGCCTCCCTTTTTGCAGATGTTCTAAGCAGATGGGTAATCAATCTTTATTTGAATCCTGCATATTCTACAATAATGAACTTAGGTTACCTTTCAGGACTCTTCATTTCTTTGAATAAATCTGTCACACCCTGGGTCATTCTGCTCTAATGGGTGTAATCTACCACTGGTATCCTCAGAGGTCTGTTGTAATCCATAAATATGTGTACAACAACCTCATTGTTTTGAAGAGATTTTACCCGGATATACTAAGATTATCTCATAAAAGAGGCCTGCTTCCTTGCTACAAATTTCTTGAAAGCAGCTTTTATCTCTTTATTCCTTAAGCTATAAATGAGGGGATTCAGGCTTGGAGTCAACACTGTATAGAGCAGGCCAAGGAATCTGCTTCTGTCCATGGAGTATTCTGAGTTGGGACGAATGTAGGTAACAATTGCAGTTCCATAGAAAATGCAGACTACGGTGAGATGTGAGGAACAAGTGGAAAATGCTTTGCTTCTGTTTTTGGCCCCAGGCATGTTGAGAATAGTGGAGATGATGAGGATGTAGGAAAAAAGGATGAACAAAAGGGGTGTCAAGATAATTAGAGTTGTTAGTATGGCAATGGCCAATTCATCCTTATAGGTATCAGTGGAAGCCAATTTTAGAACATGCTTAATGTCACAGAAGAAATGGTTGATTCTATTTGATCCACAGAAGGGAAGGGTGAAGATAGAAACAGATTGTCCCAAACTCACAAAAACACCAATGGCCCATGATACAGCAGCAAACATAGCACATTTCCTGTATTTCATAATATATGGGTATTGCAAGGGTTTGCAAATGGCAACATAGCGGTCATACGACATGACACAAAGAAGACAACATTCAGCAAGACCAAAGAGAATAAAGAAACACATTTGACAACCACAGCCCCAGAAGGATATAATCCGGTTTTCTGAGACAAGAATCATTAACATCTTTGGGCTGATGGTGGAGGTGTAGCCAATTTCCAAAAAGGACAAGTTCCAGAGGAAGAAGTACATTGGGGTGTGAAGGGTAGGATTGAGAATGATGAGGATCAAAATCAGACTGTTTCCCATCAAAGTCATGAGATAGAACATTAGAACCAGGCAAAAGAGAAGCTCTCGCATGGACTGGAAATCAGAGAAGCCTAGAAGATCGATCTCATCCAAACAGGATTGGTTGTCTTTTTTTCATGGTATTATCAAGATGGAAGCCTGAGAACACAAGAGGATAATTAATTAAAGAATCAAGCAGACCTTAACAAGGAAATAGGCTTATTATCCTTGAAAACCAGACCCTGTTTCCTTATACTCCTACTAGCAAGTTAGATGAATAAAACTTTCAGTGATGTTGCACAGATGAAGAACCAACCCACCAAACATGACCTTAGGGAAAGTAGTAAGCATTAATATTACTTTTCATTTTTTTTCTGATATCTTTTAAGAAAATGGAATATTTTGCCTTCTGAAAAACTGAAGGTGTACTAATATGCACTGGTGATTCAAAGCTCTAAAAATTTCCATGCCATACATGCCTCTTCATCTATCCCTTTTCCTGGAAAATATATTTCATATTTGCAGATAGTTTGCTTCTGCCAACATCAAAGACTGTGAAGGCACCTTTAAAATCAGTTGACTCCTAGAGGACCAGAAATTTTAGAGACAGGAGAGAAGTTTGTTGTCGAACGAGATCTCCTGAGAGAAGCCTGAGGATTCACCTTAGGGGATGGACCTTAGGGGAAGGATTTTGTAGAGCAGAGTTGGAAAATCCAGTGAAACCACTTAACCAGGAAGCAGCTACTAACTGGAAGCAAACTTTGAAGTTTATAATGACATTGCAACAGAATAGTTTCAGTAATTATGGCATCAGTAATGCCATAACCTACAAGGAGTGATCATTCATTGCAAACAAAATCACCATGCAAGGGGAATATAATACATCCTTTAATTTTTAAAAAACAAAATAAATGGCCTTTTATCCCTTTTATTTCTGGGCTGAGTTGGGAGAGTATTTTAAGGGAAATTAAACAGGAATTGGAACTGCAGGGAGCTTTCTTTGGGAGAGACAGGGGTAAAAGTAGATAACTTGAAAATGAGGCAGTGGAATTGGGTAGAGAAGGGAAAAATGTATAAGAGGATGGGCCAAGAAGTGGTAGCAGATAGAGGCAAAGATCCAAGAGAGGAATATGTGAGACAAGCTAAGAAATGAATAATCCAAGCTTTAATGCAAGTGAGAGATGATGGATAACAAAAAAGAGCTAGAAGTCAGAGAAAGGGGGACTAAGGGAATAGATATCTTCACAGTATAAGGTGAATTAATAACAAGGGAATTTAGAATTTTAATGAGAGTAATTTTGAATATGTTACATGGAATAATTAAACAATTGGAGAATACAATTTAACATAAATATGTGTATGATTAATTAAACTATATAAGATTGTTGTAATGAATATGAATATGAATATTTTATTTGTAGGAAAAGGAATGACATGTAGAATTTGATCGACATAAAATAACATATTGAAATATTGAATAAAATAATAATGAAAGATTTTAACTTAATAAAAACAACTGTACTATTATTAGAATTATATAACTTGTCAAACATAGATATGATGAATACTATTTTATTTGTAATAAGTAAGTTGTAAAATGTTACTAGAAAGGAGATATTTAAAAAAATAAATAATAGTGGCATAATTAAAAATCAGAAAGGGGATAAATAATAGAAGATTATAACTTAATATAAATTGGTGAATTATTATTAGAATTACATAAATCTGTTAAATACTACAAATATGATTAATAATATTTTATTTTCAGTTAAAAGAGTAATATTTAGAATATGGAGATTGACACAGAAATAAGATATTGAAATGGTGAATAATCAAAGAATGAAAGATGATAATTTAACAAACTATGTGTATTAATATTAAATTTTATAAGATTGTCAACAGTATTAAATATGAAGAATATTGTCATCTTTGTTTTAAAATGTAAGGCACTCCGGTGCCACACTGTTCACACAATAATATGTTTGTAAAAAATAAGAAAAAAAATATATATATTTTCTTAAGTTTTCGCGGGTACTTACATGTATGGCATTCAGCTTTGTTCGGGTATTTTCCCACATCATTGTAGTTGTTCTTTTAAAGTTGTAGCAACGTTTCAGCAGAATCTCATCTGCCATCATCAGGCTTCTGTATTGTGTCCGTCTGTGAGTCAGACTTTTACAGTGGTTTCAGATTTAAATTTGGGGCAGCCTATTGCTGTGCCAGAATGGTTTTTTCTTCATCCTGATTAGTTGGGAGTCTTGGTCTGTGTTTATTGGTCTCGGAGTTTGCTGTGTTCTGCTTGATTGGTGTCTCTAATATCTTCTGTCTGTTTTTTGGCTCTTTTTGTATCTTGATTGGCTGGCAGCATTGTGTTACTTTATTGGAGGCCTTTAGTGCAGCTTGGCTTCGGGTAAATGGACGGCTATCATTAGTTAGGAAGCTGGGTTTCATCTGGGTGCCTGGTTGGGATGCGTTTGAGCTGGAGGTATCAGGGGGGATCTGTTTGTGCCCAGGTGTTTGCCTGGCTTGTGGTGTGGAGATTTTTTTGTTTGTGAGTGCAGGCTTCCAAATGATTGACAGCCTGGTGGAATCATCTCTTCTATTCATGCTTTCTGGTCTTTTTTCAATCGCTATGGCTTCTCTGATGATTCTGTGGCTAGGGTTTTCTATAGTGGCTAGGGTTTTGGTGCCATTGAAGTTGATACTATGACCTGTGGCTTCCATGTGTTGGACTTGTGAGGAAGTGTGTTCCAGCTTTTTGACTGCATTTTTGTGTTCATCCAGGCGGGTACTTATTCTTCTATTGGTCTGTCCAATGTATGTGGCTGGGCATGATGCACAGGGGACTTCGTATATGCCTTGGTTTTCCAGGTCAATTTTATCTTTGGGGTTGCTAAGGATGGCTGCTATTTTTCTGTCTGTTTTGAAGGCAGTCTTGATGTGATGTCTGTGTAGTACCTTACTAATTTTGTCTGTAGTACCTCTTATGTAGGGCAGGACAGCTGTTCCATAGGTCTGTTCATCTTCTGGGTCTCTATTATGTTTCAGTGTGTTTTTGTGGATCAAGCTGGTGATTTTGCTTTTGTGGAAGCCGTTGGCTGTCAGTACTTTAGTCAGGGTGCATAGTTCAGTCTTAATGTGTGTCTTGTCTGCCAGGCATTTGGTTCTGGTAATTAGTGTTTTAGCCACGGAGTTTATCTGTGCTGGATGGTGGTGGGATTGGGCATTGAGGTAGCGGTTGGTGTGTGTTTTCTTCTGGTATATGGTGTGTCCTAGTGTGCCATCTGTTTTTTTGTAGATTAGTACATCTAGGAATGGTCAGCTTTTACCCTCAACCACAACCCTACCTCAACCGATCCACCATCACCCAAGACTAGGCACGCACGCCCCCAACTACCTCAATTCCAACTACTGCCGGCCTTAAATGCAAACTACTCAATGCAAGAAGCCTCGTGAATAAAATACCTGAATTTCTCATCCTCCTAAATATGGCTAACTTCGACATTATATTTGTCTGTGAAACATGGCTCAATGCATCTCTCCCCAGCTCCATTACCACAGTAAGAGACTATCATGTTTACCGATCAGATCGTGAAAATCGTCGAGGAGGTGGTGTTGCTATCTTCTATAAAAAATCCTTATATCTAAAAAATATCCAAGTTACCCAGGAGCTTGCTCTTCCTGAGACCATCATCTGTGAACTATCCTCAAATATCACAATTCGATTCTTACTATGTTACAGAGCACCTGATTATGACATCGAACATGTAAACAAGCTAAATACATTACTAACATGGGCTGCATCCTGCCCATACCCTTTTATCTTTCTTGGTGATTTCAATCTACCTCATATTGACTGGACCCTAAATGATTGTACAACTGAAATCATACACACAACCTTCTACAATGCTATTACAAATCTGGGACTGGAACAACTAGTAACCAACAACACTAGACTAAACAACTGCCTCGATCTCATCTTCTGCAATAGTTTGAATTTAATTTACGGAATACAAACTAAAGAACCCTTTTCCAGTAGTGACCACAATATGATTGACTTTTGCCTCAACATACGTCCACTCAAAAATCACCACAATGATGTAATCCCCAATTGTAACTTCAAAAAGGCAACTATGATCTTATACACAACGATCTCTCATCCCTTGATTGGCAATCTCTATTCACTGGATGCAATACTGTTGAAGACCATTACAACATATTTTTACTTGAAGTCAAAAGAGTCATCAAACTATATGTACCAACAACAACTCCCAAAACAAAACAAAAAGCAGATTACCCATATCAATAAGGAAACTTCAATCCAAAAGAGATCACTCTGGCGGAAAAACAAATCTGGTCACGTTGCCAATTTCAAAAACCGATACAAAAATTTATGCCACCAGATAAAGACCGAATGCACCAATTATCACATTAAACAAGAGGAAAACCTTCTAAGCACCAATTCCACCGTGCTTTTTACAATTTTGTAAACAACAAACTAAAAGACTCAAGGTCCATCCCTCCCTTGATAGGACCTGATGGTAAAGACTGCAACGACGACACCATTAAAGCCAACATCTTTAACACATTCTTCGGCTCAGTATTTGTAAACAGCAATGGATCATGCCCAGTATTTCCTAGCCGTACCACAGATAACAACAATGATCTAATACATATCGATTTCACAGAAGACAATGTTGAAAAAGCACTACGCAATCTAAAACCATCTCTATCTATTGGACCGGATGGAATATGTGCCTACTTCTTAAGAAAGCTATCCACTGCCATAGCCAAACCTCTAAGCATAATCTTTGAAAAATCTTTCAGAACCAGCTCCTTGCCTAACCTATGGTCACAAGCCACAGTCATCCCCATCTTCAAAAAGGGAGACCCAAGCCTAGTTGAAAATTACAGGCCAATCTCCTTATGCTGCGTCACCTGTAAAGTCATGGAATCAATTATTAACCAATCCATCATCCTCCACTTAGAGACAAATAACCTACTCTCCAATAAACAATTTGGTTTCAGAAAAAACTATCCTGTAATCTGCAACTCTTACACTGCAAAAACATATGGACGACACAACTCGACCAGGGCAAAGCAATAGACGCAATCTACATAGACTTCTGTAAAGCCTTTGATTCAGTGGTACACGACAAACTACTCCTAAAAATAAAATCCTATGGTATCTCTGGACAACTGAATAACTGGATAGAAGCATTCCTGTCAAACAGACAACAAATGGTCAAAATCGGGAGCGTCCTATCAAATCCAGTACCTGTCAATAGTGGTGTTCCCCAAGGCAGTGTTCATACTCTACATAAACGACCTCTGTGATCATATTAAGAGCAATTGCGTTCTCTTCGCTGATGATGTAAAGCTGTTCAATACCACAGACAATACTGCTACCCTACAAAAGATCTTGACTATGTATCAGAATGGTCAAACAAATGGCAACTTCAAATCTCAACAAATAAATGCTCTGTCTTACATATTGGCAAAAAAAATCAGAAAATAAAATACAAGCTGAATAGTCAAGAACTTGTTGATGACCCAAGCTCTGTAAAGGACCTTGGAATACTCACCTCTAATGATCTAAGTGCTAGAGCCCACTGCAACTACATAGCCAAAAAGGCATTAAGAGTTGTTAACCTAATCCTACGTAGCTTTTTCTCTGGTAATATCACACTACTAACCAGAGCATACAAAACATTTGCTAGACCAATATTCGAATACAGTTCATCAGTCTGGAACCCACATTACGTATCTGATATTAGCACAATTGAGAAAGTCCAGAAATATTTCACAAGAAGAGTTCTCCACTCCTCTACTCGTTGTAGAATACCTTATGCCACTAGACTTGAAATTCTAGAACTAGAAAACCTTGAATTACGCCATCTTCGGTCTGACTTAAGCATGGTATATAAAATCATACATTGCAATGTCCTACCTGTCAATGAATACTTCAGCTTCAACCATAACAACACAAGAGCACACAATAGATACAAACTCAAAGTAAACCGCACCAAACTTGATTGCAGGAAATACGACTTCAGCAATAGAGTGGTCAATGTCTGGAATACTCTACCCGACTCTGTAGTTTCTTCCCCAAACCCCAAAAACTTTAACCTTAGACTGTCTACTATTGACCTCACCCCTTTCCTAAGAGGCCTGTAGGGGCGTGCATAAGCGCACCAACGTGCCTACCGTCCCTGTCCTATTGTTTCTCTTATTCTTTTATTTTTCTTATATGTACCCATTTCATGTATTCACAACTATGTATACATTTATACTTATTATCTTGTAAACAATTGGCAAATCAAATAAATAAATAAATAAAATAAATAAATAACTTGATTTTGGGGTGTGTGCTGTTTAGGTGTGTTAGGAAATTGTTTAGGTTTTCTTTTCCAAGGGGCCAAATCACAAATGTGTCATCGATGTATCTTAACCATAGTTTGGGTTTGTGGATGGCATTGGCCAATAAACACAGACCAAGACTCCCAACCAATCAGGATGAAGAAAAAACCATTCTGGCACAGCAATAGGCTGCCCCAAATTTAAATCTGAAACCACTGTAAAAGTCTGACTCACAGACGGACACAATACAGAAGCCTGATGATGGCAGATGAGATTCTGCTGAAACGTTGCTACAACTTTAAAAGAACAACTACAATGACGTGGGAAAATACTGGGAACATCTGGGAAGGACCTGATTGGGAAATAGCCCATTTTCGGTAAAATTAATAAAAGGCGGTATTCCATTCTTTGAACAGAAATACATCATGGCTTTCTATTGTTCATGTCTCCTACTTTTTCATATTTTATACATATTTTCCCCTTTAAATCTCTTACAGGGAGAATGCTCCCCTATGAGCCAAGGACCAGAGAACAAGACCCAAGTGACAGAGTTTATTTTAATGGGACCTTCAGACATCCCAGCTGTCCACTTCCCTTTGTCATCATTTTGGTGATCTATCTTGTCACACTACTGGGCAACGGCACCATCCTCCTTGCCATAGGAACTAATTCTCAGCTGCACAGTCCCATGTATTTCTTCCTCAGTAATTTTTCCTTGCTGGACATCTGCCCCACAGCTACAGTGCCCAAGATGCTGGAGAACCTCTTGATAAAATGCAGTTCCCTCTCCTTTACTGGCTGTGTCTTGGTGGCCCTGGCCAGGACTGAGGTGTTCCTGTTAGCCGTTATGGCCTATGACCTCTATGTGGCCATATGCAACCCTTTGCGATACACGGTCATCATGAACAAGAAGCTTTGCCTTCAGATGACTGTTGGGACATGGGTCACCGGCTTCCTCAACTCATTGTTGTATACAACCTTGACGTTCATTCTACCTTACTGTAGCTCCAATAGAATCAACCAATTCTATTGCGACATCCCACCCGTCTTGGCCTTATCTTGTGCTTCTACCTATGTGGCTGAGATGGTTATCCTCATTGTTGGTGGCATATTTGGCATGGGGGCTTTTCTAATTACCTTAATTTCTTACACTCACATCATTGCCACCGTTCTGAGGATCCGTTCTGCTGAGGGAAAACGTAAGGCCTTTTCTACCTGCACGTCCCACTTAATAGTGGTCTGTCTTTTCTATGGAACCATCATCTTTACGTACATAAGACCTTCCTCCAGTTACCATCCAGACCAGGATAGGCTAGTGAGCATGCTCTATGGGATGATTACTCCAACATTAAATCCCTTGATTTATAGCCTTAGAAACAAAGAAGTGAAAAAGGCCCTTGAGCGCCTAATAATTCATCAATTCTATTAACAGCAAAAGAATTTAATGAGGTTATTAGAAAAGATAATTTGTTTAGCTTAGCTTAGCTTATTTGATACAAAGGTATGCCCAGAATCTTGCAACAAGGAGAAATAGGGGGCAATTTGCTGTCTCTGTAAACCGCTTAGAGAGGGATAAGTGCTGTTGCTATACGGCAAGTCACATTACCCTAACTGTTCTGGTTATTCTCTCTCACACACCACTTTTTATTAATCCTTGATTGGAATAAAGTAGAAACTGGTTTTATCTAATGAACTGATGATGCCTGAACCCATGGTGATGGATGAGGTTATTCAATGGCCTCTTTGGAAGGGTCTATGACAATTGAAGAATATGAAGGGACACAGCCAACTCGCCATGGCCAATTCACCATGGCCAACTCACTGTGAGACAACTTGCCACATCCAAGTTGCCAGAGGAGAACTGCGGGACAAGAGTTTCACTAATGTCAAAGAAATAGCAGAATAAAATTATTTAAAAAACAATGCAAAAGAAGGGACAGAATGAAATGTCAATGGCAAAAATTAAAACAATCTATTATTTATTTTAAATAATTAAATACAATTGTTGCATTTTCTGGCTGCGAGTTGTCACATTCTGTCATAGGAATGGAGAAAGCATGTACCCTGTGGCACTCCACATAGTAGGGACCAAGGATGGGATCCTTCTTCCCCGATCACCAGCAACTAGAATTGACCCTGAAGGAAGGAGATGAACCAGCACAACATGGTGCTGTCCATCCCTGGTCCTCTGAGTTGATCCAGAAGAATATCAAAAGCTGCTGAGAAGGCCAAGTTGGGCAGAGATGGATGTATAACCCTTGCCAGATATTTGAGGATGATCCAGATTTCCGTAATTAATGGTGGAGACAGAACACTCCCATGAAGGGAGATCCAATATCCTCCAGCTAGCAACATCCTCATAGTTGTGACACCAGAATTGTAATTTTCCCTTCTCTAGATGTGTAAAACATGTATTTAATGGATTTGTCAGTGAAGGATGAGACATATGTCTGGCTCTGGACTTTTAAAAGACTGGAAAAATTTCATGAACTGATAAGGGTGGTAGTGGTAATTTCAATTCTGTACAATCAGTGACGGATTAAGGCTCACTGCGCCCTAAGCACTGACAAATCTCGATGCCACCCTCCTTTGTACATACTGTACAAGCAAAGCCAAGCTTAGGTTACATAATTTTTTTGTGGTTCCTCCTTTGGGCCTGGTGCCCTAAGCATGTGCTTAGTCTGCTTAATGCTTAATACATCACTATGTACAACGAAGCATCAATATTATATAAATATATTTGCTTTATTCTTGGTGCTGTTTTTAATAATGGAAAATAAAGATACTAAATTCATTGGTCCGTTCTATATGTACTGTAAAATGAAATACTGCTTTGTAGTCCTTTATCTTCATTTGCATGGAGGTAGTAACCAGCAGACCAATATTTCCTTGATTCAATTTATTAGATTTTTGTGAGTTCTTGGAAGATCTGCACTGTGAAGTTGCAAAATGTGTCTGAAATAGCATACCCATTTGGATGTATACTCCATGAATGTCAATGCTTCCTTAGAGAGTTGAAATTACAGGCAGTTTTGACATGACTTATGACTGGTCATTTTTACAACCATTTGGAGTTATGTAGGCCTTGGAACGGATGCTGTAAAACTTGTATCAAAGGTGCTTTTTCAAGAGGCAACTGGACTTGCTGGTTTTTCTTTGAAGACGTTTTGCTTCTCATCCAGAAAGCTTCTTTAGCTCTTCAGAGAGAAGAGAAGAAGCTTCAGAGAGCTGAAGAAGCTTCTTGGATGAGAAGCAAAACGTCTTCAAAGAAAAAAACAGAAAGTCCAGTTGCCTCTTGAAAAAGCACCTTTGGGACAATCATGACCTGGATGACTGAGAATCTCCGTAGATATTTACAGCCTGCAAAACACTTCCAACTGTTGCAGAATGTTGCTCCCTTCCTCACATAACCTCACTTCACCCACTGAGCAACCAGTTCGCATGTACAACTCATTGTAGTGTCCCACAATCACATAACTGCAATTTGTGCCAATTTTTTTTGCAGTTTTCTGGCCAAAACCCCCACCCATTCAGAAGAATGGATTTGCTTATTGCCCATGCAGTTCGCTTAACAATTGCAGTGACTTCCTTAGTGACTGCCAAAAAAAAAACAAAAACACATCTGGTCATATGGGTGCCTCAACTTACAACTGCATCAATTTACAACCAGATTTCTGGTCCCAATTGTAGTCATAAGTTGAGGACTGCCTGTAAGGGATTTAACCAGAGGTGGTATTCAGCAGGTTCTGACCAGTTCTGGAGAACTGGTAGCAGAAATTTTGAGTAGTTTGAAGAACTGGCAAATACCACTGACTGGAGATTTTACATATCCTCCCTCTGCCACGCCCACAGAATCGGTAGTAAATTTTTTTGAATCCCACCACTGATTTTAACGCTATAAGGGAGGGTGAATAAAAGGATTTTTTAAAAAGCAGTGAGATAATTTTTTCTTTTTCCTGGATATGTTCATTTTCTATTCCATTTTCCCTTGTTCAAATCTCACCCCTCCCCCACTATTCTTCACAAGTCACAAAAGTTCCATGTGACTTTGTCTCCAAAAAGTGACAAGCTATAAATATATGCTTACGTATATATCTTGTTGATTGATTATATCCAGAGGAATTAACTACTGTATATACTCGAGTATAAGCCTAGTTTTTCAGCCCATTTTTTGTGCTGAAAAAATCCCCCTCGGCTTATACTCGAGTCAGATTCCCCTCTGAAAAAAAATGGTGTGGAGTCGCGCCTCCGGCGGCAGCGACTCCCAACAGCCCAGCCGGGAAGGGAAAGGCAAAAAGCGCTTTGCCTTTCCCTTCCCGAGGCGGCGGGACTGGGGCCACGCCGGCGGTAGTGACTCCTGACTCAGGGGGCCTCCGAGGGAGGGGAAGAGAGTGACTCCTGCCTCCCGCTGTCATCATCATCTTCTTTTGGGTTAGTGAATCAATTAAACCTTTCATGATAGTGAGATCGTTTCCCAAATTAATTATTTTTATTTTTGAAATTTACCAGTAGCTGCTGTATTTCCCACCCTCGGCTTATACTCAAGTCAATAAGTTTTCCCAGTTTTTTGTGTAAAATTAGGTGCCTCGGCTTATATTCGGGTCGACTTATACTTGAGTATATACGGTATGTTAAAAGAGTCCATGCATCATAATTTTAAATCTCATTGAATAATAACAAAACCAAACTAAAGGATATTGCATGAATAATATTAACCTGATGCATCAATGAATAAAGTGTAAGGTAGCTTCCAAATATTGTTTACTACATGATTTTTGTAGAAAGGAAAGAATACAAAATATGACATACTTATACCCTGGAGAGTGAAGTTTGGCAGATTAGAACATTATCAGTTCCATTTCTCAATTCATTTTGAATTCTTATACGATAAAGACAACAAAACAGTTTCCTCAGAGAAGAACAGAAAATAAAGTTAGAAGATAACAAAAGAGCAAAATTTAGGTCAAATTGCTAAACCGTAATATGGGATGTCTTTGGTCCTTGATTCCAGAAGTCCCAGTCTAAAATTATATTATTGGTGACCAGCCATATAATAATTCTCATCTTATAGAACTGACAAAAGCATAAAAGTAAAGTCCAAAGCACACTCGACCACTGAGGGGAAAAGATAGATGAAAAATATACTATTTGAGATGCCATCAAGTGACAAATATTTTGAAGGCATGAGGTTCATCTGAAGGCCCTGGGTTGCACTGATAGGGGCTCCTTTTTTTTTTTAAAGAAAAACTTTATTAATTTTACCATTAAAAACAACACATCTACAAATTATATACAGAAAAAAATGCAAACAGGCCTTGGCAGAGGCCAAGAGGGAAAGAGAGGAGGGGCAAGTGGGGGAAGAGAGGGAAGGGTAGGGGAAAAGTGGGGGTAGAATGGGGAAAACAGTTAAAATAAAACCATATTTTTGTGACTGTCTGAAAGATCCTTTCTTCTTCAAGTATATCGTCAGCGGTACTTTTCATTATCTCTGCTTAGGTAGCCCTTGGCTACAATTTTTCTCAAAGTGGTCTATCTTTGATTTAGCCAATTATACCAAGGATTCCAATTGTTATAATAGGTTGAGGATTCTTTATTTTTTAATGATTGGGTTAGTTTGTCCATTTCGGCGCATTCTAAAATTTTCTGGATGATCATTTGTTCAGTGGGGATAGAAGGTAATTTCCAGCACTGAGCGAATGCCAGTCTGGCAGCGGTTAGGATATAAATTATAATATACTTCAATTTTTTGGATATTTGTTTATCAAAAATTCCTAGAAGGAAGGACTCTGGTTTGTACTCAATTTGTTCCTTAGTTATCTCCTCTAGCCAATACCTAATTTTTTGCCAATATGTCTGAGTTTCCTTGCATGACCACCACATATGGAAGAAGGTACCTTCTATATTTTGACATTTCCAACATTTGGGACTCATGTTGGGGTGCATTTTCGCCAATCTCGAAGGGGACAGGTGCCATCTATAAAACATTTTGTATGAGTTTTCTTTATAAGCTGCTGATTTCATGATCTTAATGTTCCTATTCCAGATCCTTTCCCATTCTACTTGGGTGATACTCCGTCCCACGTTTCTGCTCCACGCAATCATATTTCCTTTGACAATCTCTTGTTCTAGTTCCGTTTCCAATAAGTGTTTGTAGAATTTAGATATATTTTTTTTATTCGGTCCTAATAGAATTTTGTCTAAAGTCTGCAATTTATTGTAGATTCTGAATTCCTTAATGTCTTGTTTATATCTACTATGAATTTGAAGGTACACCCATTGATCAATTGTAAATCCTCGCTCTTGTAATTCTTGTCGTGTTTTCAGTTTTCCTTGTGGGTCTAACAAATTTTCGTATTTAATCATTTTAGTTATATCCAAATTATTAGGGTGTACTATTGCTTCCATTGGAGATAGCCAAATCGGTATTTTTAGATAGAGTTTTTTTACGTACTTTTTTCCAATAGGTTAGTAGAGAGTCCCTGATAAGGTGCCTATGGAAATATGATTGCCTGGGTTTCCCAGTTTCCCACAGGAAGGCATGCCATCCTTTCTGCATATCGTGGCCTTCTAATATTAGTGTTCTTTTGTTAGTTAGATTCACCCATTCCTTTATCCATAGTAAAATGGCTGCCGTATGATATATTTCCCAGTTTGGCAGGGCTAACCCTCCTCTGCTTTTCAAATCTTGTAAGGCTTTTACGTTGATCCTAGCTTTTTTTCCCTGCCAAATAAATTTTAGTGTTATCTTATTTAATTCTATAAAAAATTTTTTTATTTAATTTGATTGGAATTGTCTGGAATAAATATAGAAATTTTGGAAGTATATTCATCTTAATCAAAGCAATCCTGCCTAGTAAGAAAAGCTGTAATTTACTCCAGGAATCTAAATCTTTCTTAGATTGTTGGAGTAGTTTGTCATAATTGTTTTCTTTTAATGATTTACTTTGTGGAGTTAGCCAAATTCCTAGGTATTTAATTTTTTTTCTCACCTGTATTCCCATTGATGTCTCTAAGTCTTTATTCTGGTCTCCTGTTAAGTTTTTAGTCATTAGTTTTGTTTTTTTCCTATTAATTTTAAGTCCTGCGACTTCTCCAAATCGTTCTAATTCTTCTAATAAGTTATGTCCTTTTTCTATAGGCTCCTCCAAAAAGAAAAACCATATCATCAGCGAAAGCTTGTACTTTATACTCTTCTGATTTAATCCTCAGTCCTCTAATTCTCGAATTTTGCCTAATGCACGTCAAAAGTGATTCTAGGGCGAATATGAAAAGCAGAGGAGAGAGAGGGCAACCCTGTCTTACCCTTTTTCTATTTTTATTGGGCCAGTTTGTTCCCCATTTATTAGAATATTTGCCTGTTGGGTGTGGTAAATTGTAGTTACGATGTTTTCAATCTAGTGCCAAGGTTCATATTGTATATTTTTGTATTAAGAAATGCCAATTTAAATTATCGAATGCTTTTTCAGCGTCCAAAAACATAAATGCAAATTGTTTTTCCGGATGGGCTTCATAGAATTCTGAAATGTCTATCACTGTTCTTAAATTATTCTTAATTTGTCGAAATGGGAGAAATCCGTTTTGGTCTTCATGGATATGTGTGTTTAAAACCTGTTTTAATCTATTAGCTATAATAGAAGAAAATAGTTTGTAATCTGCATTCAGGAGCGAAATCGGTCTGTAATTATTAATAAATGTATGGTCTAGATCCTCCATGACAGTGATGGTCTCATAATTCAAGTTCATCACAATAAAATAGGATGTACCAACTAAGAAGGCTTTCTATACTCCTGTTCAGGAAGTCTCAAGATGGCCAGAAGTTCAGGAATGCTACAATGATAAACATCCAGAGTGCCAAGTTCACATTCAAGCAGAGGAGAAGGATGTAATAGAATAATAGAGTTGGAAGGGACCTCAGAGTCTAGTCCAACCCCAATATACAGTACAACTCAGGATGAGCCTCCTTCAAGATGAGGCTGCTTATAAATGAAATGGTTAATTTCTTTGGATCTGCAAAAATGTAACATGGACAATACCTGAACTCCTAGGAATGCTATGGTGAGGTAGCGGTACTTACAGAAGCATCTATTGAATAGTATGCATGTCAATAAGAAATACTATAATGAAAGTACTAAATGAAATCATTCACTGGGACCAAAATGGGTTTGTGCCAAAATGACACTTAAGGAACAATACAAGAATGTTAATGGATGTGTTGGAATATTACAAGGCACACCCCGAGTGGCAAGTGGTGCTGATATTTTTGCATGCACAAAAAGCATTCGATAACCTAAATTGGCAATTTCTTATTAATCAATTGAACATGATGAAATTTTGAGAAAAATTTGTAGGGATGATTAAGGGAATATATATTACCCAAACAGCAAAAAATAATAATAATAAATGGAGAAACAACAGATAAATTTAACATAGCTAAAGGGGTAAGATAGGGATACCTGCTATCCCCACTATTATTCATCCTATCAGTGGAGGTACTATTGACCTATATTAGGCAAACATAAGAAATAAAAGGATTGAAAATTAAAAAGAAAGAATACAAGACACAAGTCTTTGCAGACAAAGACACAAGTCTTTGGTGTTTATTTTAGAAGATCCACTAGAGACAGGAAGTTTATTAATACAAAAAATAGAAGAATTCAGCAAGGTAGCAGGTTTTAAATAAAGATAAAAACAAAAATAATAACTAAGAATCTTACTGCAAGTCAGAAAAAAGAATTGGAGGAAAAACTGGGGATCCAGATGGTCAAAAGAGTGAAATATCTTGGAATTTGGCTGATTTGGCAAAATGGTCCTCTAGAAAAGAGGACAATTATAATAAATTAATACAATAAATAGAAAAAGATTTGGATAATTGGATGAAATTACAAATATCATTAATTGGAAGAATTGCCACCATTAAAATGAACATATTACCCAAAATCCTGTTCCTCTTCCAAAGAGTTTCAATAAAATTAGGAAGAATTTTTTTTGAAGAATTAAATAAACTAATAACAAAATTTATCTGGCAAGGGAAGAAACTCCAAATAAAATTAAAGCTTATACAGGATAGTAGAGATAAGGGAGGCTTTGGATTCCCAGGCTGGGAACTTTACTACCAGGCCGCAGCCATGACGTGGCTTAAAGATTGGATAAATTTAAACAATAAAAGAATACTAACAATAGTGGGCCATGATTTACAACTTGGCTGGCATGCATTCATTTGGGATGGGAAAAATAAACCGCACTCATATTTCCAGAGACATCAAGTGAGGGATTCCCTGCTATACGTATGGGGGAAAAAAATCAAGAAAAACCATTATATGAAAATCCAAATTTGGCTATCAACTATGAAGGCAATGATATATCCCAATGTTTTAGATTTCAATAAGGTAGTAAGATACAAAGAGCTATTGGATGAGAAAGGAGAATTAAAATCAAACCAGGAGTTAAAGGCCCAAGAAATTGAGATTGACTGGTGGCCTTATTTACAAATTCGGACAAGGTACAAAAAAGATTTAGAATAACACAGCTTCTAAAAAGACAAACAGAAATTAGATAAAACAATACAGGGAACAGGGGAAAAATGATCACCAAAGCATATAATTATCTTTTAAAATTTAAAATGGAGGAAGAAACAGCAAAAGAGACTATAGTAATATGGGCCAAAAATTTTGGGTACAGCCTTGAATTGGAACATTGGGAAACATTGTGGGAGAAAAATTATAAGTCAACAATGTCAGCTGCTACAAAGAAAATCTGTACAAAATATTCTACCACTGGCATTTACCCCCAGCAAGATTCCAAACAGATCAGCAAAATGCTGGAGATGTAACTATAAACAAGGAACTTCTTTCACATGTGGTGGACCTGTCCTAAAGCTAGCAAATACTGGCTAAAAGTAAAGAATTGGTTAGAAGAAATTACTAAACAAAAAACTGAGATGAAACCAGAACTATTTTTATTGGGCATACTAAAACAAAACATCTGCAAAAAACTGCAATACATTATGATACATATAATAACAATGGCCAGAATTGCCTTCACTCAAAACTGGAAACAAGATAACACTCCCTCTGACATAATGGTCATAAGAAAGATTCTTGAGTGTGCAGAGATGGATAGGTTAAATATGGAGTTAAAAGACAGAGAAGAAATGGAATACTATAAGATCTGGAATGTATAGTACCAGTGGTTAGAGAAGAGATGTAAAGTTGTTACATGAAGAATATGTAGGAGATATAGTAAAATGGGGAAGTATTGTATATATATTTGTAAATATTGTTATAAGTTAAAAGTAGGAAAAAACTATATAACATAATAGAATAGTAACAATTATGTCAATATGAGTGAATACCGTAACCTGAACGCTGTAATGAGTGTAAATGTGGTGTTTTAATTTGAAATATGACTAATAAAATTTTACTTTGAAAGAAAAAGAAATAGTATAATGATAAGACATTATATTTACAGGAAAACAAATCACATAGAATGATGAGAGATAAAAATAAGTCTAAAAATATGGATTTAAAGCATAGTTCTTGACTCTGAATCCTGTAAGATATTTTCAGACTTTCAAAGCCTTGCATGAATCATATTATTGGTTTTAATTTACATCAGTGTTTTCCAAATTTGGCTACTTTAAGAAATGTGGACTTGAAAAAGTGGAAGCTAAAGTTCACTTATTTTAAAGTGGCCATGTTCGAAAAACCTTGGTTTACATCATTAATTTACATCATAGAAGTAAATTAAAATAGATATTTTCTTTAGGTCTTTCTTTTGCAATGGGAATTAGAAGGGTTTTGTGTCATTTGTTTAATTCCATGAAAGCAAATCTCCTCTGTTTGGGAGATGAATAGATATACTTGAAAAATCCCAGTGCCCCAATCAAAAATAAAAAAGATTATATGCCAAAGGGATCTTATATTGCTGTTTCCTGTTTTTTGTTCTTGTCAATCAGAAAGATCGGCAATTTGAATCCCTAGCACCACGTAACGGAGTGAGCTGCCGTTATTTGTCCCAGCTTTTGCCAACCTAGCAGTTCGAAAGCATGTAAAAATGCGAGTAGAAAAATAGGTGCCACTTTTGGTGGGAAGGTAACAGCGTTCCATGCGCCTTCAGCATTTAGTCATGCTGGCCACATGTCCGTGAGACGTCTTCGGACAGCGCTGGCTCTTTGGCTTTGTAACAGAGATGAGCACCACCCCCTAGAACCGGAAACAACTAGCACGTATGTGCGAAGGGAACCTTTACCTTTATCTGTTTCTTTCCAGTTCCACTCCAAAATATGTAAAAACTCAAGAGAAGCTGAATGGAGCATAAGGCTCATTATATTCTATCACCTTTATTCAGAGGATCAGTTATTTCTGAAGGATTAAAGCATTAAGAATAACCTTGTATGAAGACCCTTGCTTCTCTTGAAGAAATACATCATCCAAATTCCTTTGTGCTTTATTCCAAATGCTTGATGAATTACAATATTTACCAGACTCTCTTTCCTTCTGGTTTATATAGATACTGATAATCTCTTTACTTTTCTCTGCTTTTTATATCATCCGACTTTCAACTTGTCTGTCAAGTTTTACACTAACCAAGACCATACTTGGAAAATTGCATCCAGTTTTGGTCACCACAATATAAAAAAGATGTTGAGACTATAGAAAGAGTGCAGAGAAGAGCAAAAAAGAAGATCAGAGGACTGAAGACAAACATATGAAGAACATTGGAGGAATTGGGTATGTCTAGTCTAGTGAAAAGAAGGACTAGGGGGGTGACATGATAGCAATGTTCCAATATCTTAGGGGCTGCCACAAAGAAGAGGGGGTCAACCTATTCTCCAAAACACCTGAAGGCAGGGCAAGAAGCAATGGATAGAAACTAACAAAGGAGACAATCAACTTAGAACTTAGGAGGAATTTCCTGACTTAGAACAATTAATCGGTTGAACAATTTGCCTCTAGCAGTTGTGGGCGCTCCATCACAGGAAGTTTTTAAGAAGAGATTTGACAACTGTTTGTCTGAAATGGTATACTGTAGGGTTTCCTTCCTGAGCTGGTAGTTGGAGTAGAAGACCTCCAAGGTCTCATCCATCTCTGTTATTTGTTATAATTTGTTATAGATCCTAGAAAAGCCAACCCAGATGACGACACCAGAAGTGCCAAACCCTGTAATTAGTTGTCTCATAGTGGATATCCTCAGCCTCTTTCTGCTACCTCCAACACACTGAGAGGGGGAAGAGTGGTTGAAATCCACAGATTATAATTGTAATGGACCTATAGGGTTTCATCCTCCTTGCATCCTCCTTTCATCTGACCTCGGTCTTATAGTCTTACACTGCCTCTTTTTCTCTACATAGCTTGAACTATCCTGAAGTCTTCCTATTAAGAAAACGGACAGAGAACTTTTACTTGTATTCTATCAGAAAAATACATTAAAATAAATTAAAATAAGTTTCTTTGGAGGGGCTCTTCCCTTATTCAAATAAATCTATCTTCAGATATAAGTAATTCTAGAGTTAAGGTTAATGTCAGCCATTGACATTTTCTAGAGTTTATTCTGTCCCTATTTATAGATGGGTGAGAAAGTTGAAGAGATGAAACCAATTAATACAATTGGTTATTACCTAAAGAAGACCCAATTCCTGCCTACTCAAGCTGTAAATGATGGGGTTCAAGCTTAGGGTTAATACAGTGTAGAGCAGTGTGAAGAATGTCTTGCTAACCTGGTCCTTCTTCTCCCACACATTATCTCTTTCTTCTTTCATCACCCATTCTTTTTCCACATTCCTGCCTGGTAGTCTTCCTTGTAAGGAAATAATTGTTCAATCATATACTTGTTTTACCAGAATAAAAGATGTATCTTTCTGGTCAGGGTTCTTACCTTGTTGAAATAAATTATTCTTAACCCTGGGTAATCCAGGAAGAAACATCTATTCTCAGCAACTTTGGGATTTTATTTTTACCCATAACATAAGCACAATCTGATTAAGGGATGAAAACAATGACATTCTTGTATTATTACATAAAAAGATCCATCTCCTTGATAATGCCTTCTTGAAATAACTTTTCATGTGCATTCTGTTGCCTCCCCTTTTTGCAGATGTTCTAAGCAGATGGGTAATCAATCTTTTATTTGAATTCTGCATGTTCTACAATAATGAATTTAGGTTACCTTTCAGGACTCTTCATTTCTTTGAATAAATCTGTCATACCCCTGGGTCATTCTGCTCTAAAGGGTGTAATCTACCACTGGTATCCTCAGAATTCTTTTGTAATCCATAAATATGTGTACAACAACCTCATTGTTTTGAAGATATTTTACCTGGATATACTAAGATTATCCCATAAAAGAGGCCTGCTTCCTTGCTACAAATTTCTTGAAAGCAGCTTTTATCTCTTTATTCCTTAAGCTATAAATGAGGGGATTCAGGCTTGGGGTCACCACTGTATAGAGCAGGCCAAGGAATCTGCTTCTGTCCATGGAGTATTCTGAGTTGGGACGAATGTAGGTAATAATTCCAGTTCCATAGAAAATGCAGACTACGGTGAGATGTGAGGAACAAGTGGAAAATGCTTTGCTTCTGTTTTTGGCCCCAGGCATATTGAGAATAGTGGAGATGATGAGGATGTAGGAAAAAAGGATGAACAAAAGGGGTGTCAAGATAATTAGAGCTGCTAGTATGGCAATGGCCAATTCATCCTTATAGGTATCAGTGGAAGCCAATTTTAGAACATGCTTAATGTCACAGAAGAAATGGTTGATTCTATTTGATCCACAGAAGGGAAGGGTGAAGATAGAAACAGATTGTCCCAAACTCACAAAAATACCAATGGCCCATGATACAGCAGCAAACATAGCACATTTCCTGTATTTCATAATACATGGGTATTGCAAGGGTTTGCAAATGGCAACATAGCGGTCATACGACATGACACAAAGAAGACAACATTCAGCAAGACCAAAGAGAATAAAGAAACACATTTGACAACCACAGCCCCAGAAGGATATAGTCTGGTTTTCTGAGACCAGAATCATTAACATCTTTGGGCTGATGGTGGAGGTGTAGCCAATTTCCAAAAAGGACAAGTTCCAGAGGAAGAAGTACATTGGGGTGTGAAGGGTAGGATTGAGAATGATGAGGATCAAAATCAGACTGTTTCCCATCAAAGTCATGAGATAGAACATTAGAACCAGGCAAAAGAGAAGCTCTCGCATGGACTGGAAATCAGAGAAGCCTAGAAGATCGATCTCATCCAAACAGGATTGGTTGTCTTTTTTCATGGTATTATCAAGATGGAAGCCTGAGAACACAAGAGGATAATTAATTAAAGAATCAAGCAGACCTTAACAAGGAAATAGGCTTATTATCCTTGAAAACCAGACCCTGTTTCCTTATACTCCTACTAGCAAGTTAGATGAATAAAACTTTCAGTGATGTTGCACAGATGAAGAACCAACCCACCAAACATGACCTTAGGGAAAGTAGTAAGCATTAATATTACTTTTCACTTTTTTTTCTGATATTTTTAGGAAAATGTAATATTTTGCCTTCTGAAAAACTGAAGGTGTACTAATATGCACTGGTGATTCAAAGCTCTAAAAATTTCCATGCCATACATGACTCTTCATCTATCCCTTTTCCTGGAAAATATATTTCATATTTGCAGATATTTTGCTTCTGCCAACATCAAAGACTGTGAAGGCACCTTTAAAATCATATCACTCCTAGAGGACCAGAAATTTTAGAGACAGGAGAGAAGTTTGTTGTCGAACGAGATCTCCTAAGAGAAGCCTGAGGATTCACCTTAGGGGATGGACCTTAGGGGAAGGATTCTGTAGAGCAGAGTTGGAAAATCCAGTGAAACCACTTAACCAGGAAGCAGCTACTAACTGGAAGCAAACTTTGAAGTTTATAATGACAACAGAATATTTTCAGTAATTATGGCATCAGTAATGCCATAACCTACAAGGAGTGAGCATTCAAGGGGAATATAATACATCCTTTAATTTTTTAAAACAAAATAAATGGCCTTTTATCCCTTTTATTTCTGGGCTGAGTTGGGAGAGTATTTTAAGGGAAATTAAACCGGAATTGGAACTGCAGGGAGCTTTCTTTGGGAGAGAGACAGGGGTAAAAGTAGATAACTTGAAAATGAGGCAGTGGAATTGGGTAGAGAAGGGAGAAATGTATAAGAGGATGGGCCAAGAAGTGGTAGTAGATAGAGGTAAAGATCCAAGAGAGGAATATGGGAGACAAGCTAAGAAATGAATAATCCAAGCTTTAATGCGAGTGAGAGATGATGGATAACAAAAAAGAGCTAGAAGTCAGAGAAAGGGGGACTAAGGGAATAGATATCTTCACAGTATAAGGTGAATTAATAACAAGGGAATTTAGAATTTTAATGAGAGTAATTTTGAATATGTTACATGGACTAATTAAACAATTGAAGAATACAATTTAACATAAATATGTGTATGATTAATTAAACTATATAAGATTGTTGTAATGAATATGAATATGAATATGAATATGAATATGAATATATATATATATGTATATGGCATTCAGCTTTGTTTGGGTATTTTCCCACGTCATAGTAGTGGTGCTTTTAAAGTTGTATATATATATATAATACACACACACACACACACACACACACACACTCACCCACACACATATATGTTGTGACTCAGACGTTTGAACCTGCTCAGGCTAGTCCCAGCTGCTGGGGGATTTGAGCTGGTGAGCTGTGATCTTGCTGTTTGGCTTCGAGTTCGTGGTCGTGCCACATCTTCATGGTGGGGGTCAGTTCGCTTCATGTATGGCTCAGATGGGTTTGAAGTGGGTAGTGATGCAGCTGCAGTGCGGCTTCTGGTCTGTGGTCATGTCTCATCTTCTGTGTGGGTGTGAGTCTGATTTTTACGTGGAAGTGTGGTGGTGGCATCTTGTGTGGCCCTCGTGGGTGTGGGTCTGGTGTCATTCATCATGTTGGGTACTCGTCTGTTCATGAGGGCGGGTTTCCAAATGGCTGGTAAGCAGGAGGTGTCATCTCTTTTATTCATGCTGTGTGGGCGTTTTTCTATCTCTATGGCTTCTCTGATTATTCTGCTGCTGAAGTGTTCAGTTTTGGCGATAGTTCTGGTATTTTTAAAGTCAATCTCATGTCCTGTGGCTTTGAGGTGTTGGACCAGGGAAGAGGTTGGTTCTTCTTTTTTGATTGAGTCACTCACCACGAACTCGAAGCCAAACAGCAAGATCACAGCTCACCAGCTCAAATCCCCCAGCAGCTGGGACTAGCCTGAGCACGGCCAAGCCCCCACCTGAACAGAGCACGCCTCCAGCCAATCAGAACACGGCCAGCCCCCCAACCAATCAGAACACAGCCAAGCCTCCAACCAATGAGAACACACCCCCACCCAATCAGAATGCAGCCAAGCCCCCACCCAGTCAAGTCACACCCCCACTGGCAGTTAGAAGGAAGAAGCAGCTGAAAGCTCACATCACTCTGAGAAGCACAGAGCCGAAGAAGCAAGCCTGAAGATGATGAATGAGACTTCATCGAAACGTTGCCTAGATACTTTGAATCTTACGCGGGAGAAAACCCGAATAACCAAAGATCCATATATATATATATATATATATATATATATATATATATATATATATATATATATATATATATATATATATATATATATATATATATATATATATATATATATGTTTTCTGAGGTTCTCGCGGGTATTTGTATGTGGATCTTTGGTTATTCGGGTTTTCTCCCGCGTAAGATTCAAAGTATCTAGGCAGCGTTTGATGAAGTCTCATTCATCATCTTCAGGCTTCACTCTGAGAAGCACAGAGCTGAAGACAGAAGCCTGAAGATGATGAATGAGACTTCATCGAAACGTTGCCTAGATACTTCCAATCTTACGCGGGAGAAAACCCGAATAACCAAAGATCCATATATATATATATATATATATATATAGATATAGATATATAGATATAGATATAGATATAGATATAGATATAGATATAGATATAGATATAGATATAGATATAGATATAGATATAGATATAGATATAGATATAGATATAGATAGATAGATAGATAGATAGATAGATAGATAGATAGATGATAGATAGATCGATCTTTGGTTATTCGGGTTTCTCCGCGTAAGATTGAAGTATCTAGGCAGCGTTCGATGAAGTCTCATTCATCATCTTCAGGCATGTGTCTTCAGCTCTGTGCTTCTCAGAGTGATGTGAGCTTGCAGCTGCTTCTTCCTTTTAACTGCTAGTGGGGCGTGGCTTGATTGGGTGGGGGCTTGGCTGTGTTCTGATTGGGTGGGGTGTGTTCTCATTGGTTGGGGTTTGGCTGTGTTCTGATTGGTTGGGGGTTGGCCATGTTCTGATTGGCTGGAGGTGTGTTTTGTTCAGGTGGGGCTTGGTTGTGCTCAGGTTAGTCTTAGTTGCTGGGGGATTTGAGCTGGTGAGCTGTGATCTTGCTGTTTGGCTTCGAGTTCGTGGTCATGCCGCATCTTCTTGGTGGGGTTCGCTTCATGTATGGCTCAGAGGGGTTTGAAGTGGGTAGTGATGCAGCTGCAGTGCGGCTTCTGGTCCGTGGTCGTGTCTCATCTTCTGTGTGGGTGTGAGTCTGCTTTTTACGTGGAAGTGTGGTGGTCGAATCTTGTGTGGCCCTCGTGGGTGTGGGTCTGGTGTCATTCTTCATGTTAGGTACTCGTCTGTTCATGAGGGCGGGTTTCCAAATGGCTGGTAGGCGGGAGGTGTCATCTCTTTTATTCATGCTGTGTGGGTGTTTTTCTACCTCTATGGCTTCTCTGATTATTCTGTTGTTGAAGTGTTCGGTTTTGGCGATAGTTCTGACCAACCACTGTCTATCCAATACATACTTCACCTACAACGGACAAAAATACAAACAAATAGAAGGAGCACCCATGGGATCACCCCTCTCACCTGTCATTGCAAACCTCTACATGGAACACTTTGAAACACAAGCTCTAGAAAAATATGATCACAAACCCAAACTCTGGCTCAGATACGTAGATGACACCTTCATAATCTGGCCACACGGGAAAGAAAAAACTGAACAACTTCCTCACACACCTCAACAGCCTACACCCCAAAATACAATTCACCATGGAAACAGAAGCTAACAATCAACTTCCCTTCCTAGATGTCTTGGTATACAAAAAACGCAATGGCTCCCTAGGACACACCATCTACCAGAAGAAAACACATACAAACCGCTATCTACATGCACTCTCACACCACCACCCAGCACAGATCAATTCCGTAGCTGAGACACTCATCTCCAGAACAAAATGCTTAGCTGATGAACAACACCTAAAAACCGAACTAAACACTCTCACCAACGTACTAACAGCCAATGGATTCCAAAGAAAGAAGATTACCCACCTAATCCAAAAAGAAACCCCAACGAAAATCTAAGACAGAGAACAAGAGAACGGCAAAGCCCTCCTCCCATATATAAAAGGCACTACAGACAAAATCAGCAAGATCCTCCAAAAACACAACATTAAAAAGCATTCTGCACAAACAGAAAAATATCCACCATCCTAAGAAACCCTAAAGACAAAATCGAGTTAGAAAACCAAGGAGTATCTGAAATCCCTTGCACCGCCTGCCCCACCACATACATTGGACAAACTAACAGGAGAATAAGTGCACGCGTTGAAGAACATAAGAACTCAATCAAAAAGAAGAACCGACCTCTTCCCTGGTCCAACACCTCAAAGCCACAGGACATGAGATTGACTTTAAAAATACCAGAACTATCGCCAAAACCGAACACTTCAACAACAGAATAATCAGAGAAGCCATAGAGATAGAAACGCCCACACAGCATGAATAAAAGAGATGACACCTCCCGCTTACCAGCCATTTGGAAACCCGCCCTCATGAACAGACGAGTACCCAACATGATGAATGACACCAGACCCACACCCACGAGGGCCACACAAGATGCCACCACCACACTTCCACGTAAAAAGCAGACTCACACCCACACAGAAGATGAGACACGACCACAGACCAGAAGCCGCACTGCAGCTGCATCACTACCCACTTCAACCCCCTGAGCCATACATGAAGCGAACTGACCCCACCATGAAGATGCAGCACGACCACGAACTCGAAGCCAAACAGCAAGATCACAGCTCACCAGCTCAAATCCCCAGTAACTAAGACCAACCTGAGCACAACCAAGCCCCCACCTGAACAGAACACACCTCCAGCCAATCAGAACATGGCCAACCCCCAACCAATCAGAACACAGCCAAACCCCAACCAATGAGAACACACCCCCACCCAATCAGAACACAGCCAAGCCCCCAACCAATCAAGTCACACCCCCACTAGCAGTTAAAAGGAAGAAGCAGCTGCAAGCTCACATCACTCTGAGAAGCACAGAGCTGAAGACACATGCCTGAAGATGATGAATGAGACTTCATCGAAACGTTGCCTAGATACTTCCAATCTTACGCGGGAGAAAACCCGAATGTGTGTGTGTGTGTGTGTGTGTGTGTGTGTGTGTGTGCATGTGTGTGTGTGTTTTTCTCAAGTTTTCGTCAGTACTTACATGTATGGCATTCAGATTTTGACAAATCAGTAAGATACTACACAGACACCACATCAAGACTGCCTTCAAAACAGACAGAAAAATAGCAGCCATCCTTAGAAACCCCAAAGATAAAATTGACCTGGAAAACCAAGGCATATACAAAGTCCCCCGTGCATCATGCCTGTCCACATACATTGGACAGACTAATAGAAGAATAAGTACCCGCCTGGATGAACACAAAAATGCAGTCAAAAAGCTGGAACACACTTCCTCACTAGTCCAACACATGGAAGCCACAGGTCATAGCATCAACTTCAATGGCACCAAAACCCTAGCCACTATAGAAAACCCCAGCCACAGAATCATCAGAGAAGCCATAGAGATTGAAAAAAGATCAGAAAGCATGATTAGAAGAGATGATTCCACCAGACTGTCAATCATTTGGAAGCCTGCACTCACAAACAAAAAAAATCTCCACACCACTAGCCAGACAAGCACCTGGGCACAAACAGATCCCCCCTGATACCTCCAGCTCAAACACACCCCAACCAGGCACCCAGATGAAACCTAGCTTCCTAACTAATGATAGCCGTCCATTTACCCAGAGCCAAGCTGTACTAAAGGCCTCCAATAAAGTAACACAATGTTGCCAGCCAATCAAGATACAAAAAGAGCCACAAAACAGACAGAAGATATTAGAGACACCAATCAAGCAGAACACAGCAAACTCCGAGACCAATAAACACAGACCAAGACTCCCAACCAATCAGGATGAAGAAAAAACCATTCTGGCACAGCAATAGGCTACTCCAAATTTAAATCTGAAACCACTGTAAAAGTCTGACTCACAGATGAACACTATACAGAAGCCTTATGATGGCACATGAGATTCTGCCGAAACGTTGCTACAACTTTAAAAGCACAACTACAATGACGTGGGAAAATACCCGAACAAAGCTGAATGCCATACATGTAAGTACCCGCGAAAACTTGAGAAAACAAATATCAAACTTCTACGGGGAGGAAATAAACAGCCAGATCAAAACCTATGAGAAGCTGGAAATTAAAAGAGTAGGAATACTATGTGACCTCCAATTCCTACGCAGCTGCAGAGACAACAATACAACACCAACCTGCTTCAAATTAACATTTCATCAAAGCACAGCAGCCACTAAACGTATCCTGAAAAGAACTGAAATGGCTCTACTCAGGAATGAGCTCTACAGTAAGAGATTCCAATTGGATCAGTTAAACAAAGATTTGCTAGCATTACACCTGGAATTGAGCAGCAAAATCCACCCTCTACTTTGGGACAAGATAAAACAACTTACAACTTGGAGAGCTGAATCTGAAACCACTTACAAAAATGATAAACTCTTGAAGAAACTAAAGAAATTAGAACATGACAAGAAAGCCCCCAACAACTCACAAAAACACCTGAAACAATTAGTATACAACGTTTCCAACAGAGAACTCACCAAAACAGAAACAGATGTCCTAACCAAAGGATTCAATTATGCTATAGCACCCAAAAAATCCCCACAGAATCCATCATATGTGCAGTAGAATCCAGCCTAACCAAATTAAATACAGATGAAGCTGATAAAATAAGACACCAAGTTACCAACATCCTATGCACAAGCAAACCACCCAAAAGCAACTTGCAGAAAGAAGAAATTAAAGTGCTACAAATCCTGAAAAGAGATAGCAGCATAATCATACTCCCAGCAGACAAAGGGAATGCCACAGTAGTAATGGACAGAAAAGACTATGAAACAAAATTGACAGACCTACTCCAAGACTCCACCTACAAACCCATAAACACAGACCCAACCACATATCTGGAAAAATTAACCAAGAAGAAAATTATAACCAGCCACATGAGCAAAGAAATCCAACAGACAATCATACCAAGAGAAAAATCTTCCAGATGCCCCAAACTATACGGCCTCCCAAAAATACACAAAGAAGGCATACCTCTCAGACCCATAGTCAGCTCCAGAGGAGCACCACTACAAAACCTAGCTAAACACTTAGCAAAACAGCTACAGCCCCATGCTGAAACAGCAGCTTCACATGCACAAAACTCATACCACTTTTTGGAAATGATCAAAGATCTACACGTGGAGCAAGAAGATCTGCTTGTAAGTTTCGATGTGGTTTCACTATTCACTCAAGTCCCAATAAAAGAGACCCTTGAAATAATCAAAAATAAATACCAACCAGCTAAACACCTCATGGAACTAACAGAACCCTGCTTAACCAACACATATTTCATATACAAAGGACAAAGATACAAACAAATTGAAGGAGCCCCTATGGGATCACCACTGTCACCCGTCATTGCAAACCTGTTCATGGAAGAATTCGAATCCAGAGCCCTGGCCAATGCCATCCACAAACCCAAACTATGGTTAAGATACATCGATGACACATTCGTGATTTGGCCCCATGGAAAAGAAAACCTAAACAATTTCCTAACACACCTAAACAGCACACACCCCAAAATCAAGTTCACCATGGAAACGGAAACAAACAAACAACTACCATTCCTAGATGTACTAATCTACAAAAAAAAATGGCACACTAGGACACACTGTATACCAGAAGAAAACACACACCAACCGCTACCTCAACGCCCAATCCCACCACCACCCAGCACAGATAAACTCCGTGGCTAAAACACTAATTGCCAGAACCAAACGCCTGGCAGACAAGACACACATAAAGACTGAACTATGCACCCTGACTAAAGTACTGACAGCCAACGGCTTCCACAAAAGCAAAATCACTGGCTTGATCCACAAAAACACACTGAGACATAATGGAGACCTAGAAGATGAACATACCTATGGAACAGCTGCCCTGCCCTACATAAGAGGTACTACAGACAAAATCAGTAAGATACTACACAGGCATCACATCAAGACTGCCTTCAAAACAGACAGAAAAATAGCAGCCATCCTAAGAAACCCCAAAGATAAAATTGACCTGGAAAACCAAGGCATATATGAAGTCCCCTGTGCATCATGCCCTGCCACATACATTGGACAGACCAATAGAAGAATAAGTACCCACCTAGATGAACACAAAAATGCAGTAAAAAAGCTGGAACACACTTCCTCACTAGTCCAACACATGAAAGCCACAGGTCATAGCATCGACTTCAATGGCACCAAAACCCTAGCCACTGTAGAAAAACCCAGCTACAGAATTATCAGAGAAGCCATAGAGATTGAAAAAAGAGCTGAAAGCATGAATAGAAGAGATGACTCCACCAGACTGTCAATTATCTGGAAGCCTGCACTCTCAAACAAAAAAATCTCCACACCAGAAGCCAGCCAAACACCTGGGCACAAACAGACTCCCCCTGATACCTCCAGCTCAAACACACCCCAATCAGGCACCCAGATGAAACCTAGCTTCCTAATAAATGATAGCCATCCGTTTACTCGGAGCCAACGCACACTAAAAGCCTCCAATACAGGAAACACAATGTTGCCAGCCAATCAAGACAAAAAAAGCTACAAAACAGACAGAAGATATTAGAAACACCAATCAAGCAGAACACAGCAAACTCCAAGACCATTAAATACAGACCAAGACTCCCAACCAATCAGGATGAAGAAAAAACCATTCTGGCACAGCAGATGGCTAGCACCAAATTTAAAACAGAAACGGCTGTGAAAGTCTGACTCACAGACGAACACTATACAGAAGCCTGATGATGGCAGATGAGATTCTGTCAAAACATTGCTACAACTTTAAAAGCACAACTAAAATGACATGGGAAAATACCCGAACAAAGCTGAATAGCATACATACGAATACCTATGAAAACTTAAGAAAACACACACACACACACACACACACACACACACACACACACATCCAGGAAGGGAAGTTGGTTGTTGGTTTCTGTTTCCATTATATGCAGAGTTGAAGCTAGCCTAACCAAAATCAACCCAGATGCAGCCAACAAAATCAGACTTGAAGTCACCAACGTCCTCTGATCCAGCAACCCACCCAGAAGCAACCTACACAGAGAAGAACAAAAAGCACTCACCAACCTGAGGAAAGACAGCAACATAGTCATTCTCCCAGCAGACAAAGGCAACACCACAGTCGTAATGAACACATCGGACTACCACTCCAAACTATCCAACCTACTCCAAGACCCTGCTTACAAACTTCTGAATACTGACCCCACCACCTATCTAGAAAAAAATCACCAAATCCAAAATAAAAGCATCTCCCATCAGTGAAGAGATCCAGCAGAGAATCATCCCCATGGATGATTTCCATTTTACCATGGAACCAGAAACCAATAACCAACTTCCCTTTCTGGATGTCCTAATTTACAAAAAACCCAATGGCTCCCTAGGACACACCATCTACTGGAAAAAAACACACACCAACCGCTACCTAAATGCACAATCCCATCACCACTCTGCACAGATCAACTCCATAGCCAAGACCCTCATCTCTAGAACCAAATGCCTAGCTGACAAAGACCACCTGAGAACAGAACTACACACCCCCACTAATGTATTAATTTCCAATGGATTCCAAAGAAACACTATCACCAATCTAATCTGAAAAGAGATACCCCCCAAAAAACCAAGACACAGAACAAGACAACGGTATCACACTCCTCCCCTACATCAAAGGCACCACAGACAAAATCAGCAAAATTATCCACAAACACAATATCAGGACAGCCTTTGGCACTGACCAAAAAATAGCCAACATCCTAAGAAACCCCAAAGACAAGATCCAGCTAGAAAACCAAGGAGTTTATGAAATACCATGCAACAATTGCCCAGCCACATACATTGGACAAACCAACAGGAGAATAAATGCACGCATCGCAGAACACAAAAACACAGTCAAAAGAGAAGAAAATACTTCCTCCCTCTTCCAGCACCTTAAAGCCACAGGAAATTGAAATTAATTTTGAAAGGAACCAAATTAATATCCAACACTGAACACTGCCGCAAGAGAATAATCAGGGAAGCTATCGAGATAGAGAAACACCCCCATAACATAAATAGATGGGATGATACCTCCCGCCTACCAGACATCTGGAAGCTAGCTCTCACCAACAAATGTGTCCCAGCCATGAAAACCAACACCAGACCCAAAACAACACGGGACACCACCGCCAATCCCCCTCATCAGATCCAAGCCCAAGCCCAAGCCCAAGCCCATCCTATAAATGAAGGACAACCACCATCCAGAAAACAGACCACGGCTGCTTTGCCAGCTGTTGCACCCCCCGACCCCAAAACCAAACAAGCTGACACACGCCAAGAACACAGACCCAGATCCCAAACTCGAAGCCAGACTAAAACCCAGAATGCTACATCACAGCCACCCGCTCAGGACATCACATCAGAAAACTCAGGAAATTACACCACAAGAACTCAAGAAGTTGCAACACAGCAAAGGACCCAGGATATCACAGCACAAGACCAAGGATACCACAGCAATAAATCTCATCACACAACTCATCACACAACCCATTATCCAAGCCGTTACTACACAGGAGGCTAATGGAAAAGAGATCAAAACACAAATGACCCAGGAGATTACAACGCAGGACCCAGGATACCACAACAAAAGAACTTGCAAGCCCATCACACAACCCAAGCTGTTAAAACATGAGAGGCTAATGGAAAAACGATCACTACAAAACAAACGACCCAGGAGATTACAGCACAAGATCCAGGATATCTCTACAACAAAACTCAAAAGGCCATCACACAGCCCATTATACCAACATCAACTCCATCAACCAATCAAGAGGCAGCAGCGCAGCCAACCAGCCCAGCACACCAGCCCCCCAGTATTTATAGAGAAACGGCAGCTCCGATCACACACTGCTTGCACTGGCACGAAGCCAAAAGCACCAGCCTGAGGATGGCGAGTGGGACCTTGCCGAAACGTCGCCAAGATATTCTTAATCTTACACGGGAAAAGATCCGAACACACCTAGACACACACACACACACACACACACACACACACACACACACACATTCCTTCTTGAATGAGAAGCAAAATATCTTCAAAGAAAAAACAGAAAGTCCATTTGCCTCTTGAGAAAGCAGCTTTGGGACAGCCGTGACCTAGATGACTGAGAATATCCATAGATATTTACCTCTGAATCAGTGTGTGCATTTGGATCCAGATTTTTCTAGCTTTTTTACCTGACCACCAAAGGTGATAAAATGTCCATTCTTTTTGTTAACACTTCCAATATAAATGGGAAATGCCTTTAAACAATACAGACAACATCTTTGTTGGCAAAAATCAATGGTACATCATCTTATAAAAATTCTCTTTAAGATGATAACATAATGTAAATATCATCCTTTCAGCCCTACATTTTCCCATGATTCTATCTGTATATTATAACCACAATTTTAATCTACTTGGTCATAGAATCCTCTACTAATTCTTCTGTTTCATCTTTCAATAAAGTTTATACATTTCAGCAATAATATGTTCATCATTTGTACACTATTTTATTTCAAACAGTCTTAGAAAGTTGAAAATCACATTTTAGGTACTTTAAAATTCTCTAATAATTAGAAATAATAGAATCCTTGACAATTTATCCCTCTGCTTCCAATTGTGAGGTTGTGGCTAAAGAAAAACCACCAGGATTCAAAGTTGATCCAAGGAAAAAGGCTTTATTGGATATACATCTGCGCAGATGGGTTCCTCCCTTTGGCAGCTGGGAAGAACGTAAGACAAAGTTTCTGCTCTACTCTTATACCTAAAACTACCCCCCCCAGTATACAAATGGCTTGATTTACAACCTATCTTTCAGGATACAAGTTACATTTTATCATCCTTTATGGTACCTAGCACATAACAGACACTTCTTTATCCGGTATCTAGCATTTCAAAGGCATTCCAAAAAGTGTGATAATTCCCAGCGCTTCAAAGGCATTCCAAGATCAGTCAACATTCTAATCAGTGCTTGGCACTGCCTTTTCTTACTTCAAAGACATCCCTTTCAGATGAGTTTTGAGTCATAAAATGGATACTTTAATTAACACTTCTCACAATCCCCCCTGTTCTTGTTTCATCTTTGACTCAAACTCACATAGCAAATCTTCAGCTTCTTCCTCTTCTGGGGCTGATGTGGGCTGATATAGTCTTAATGTCATCATTTGTTCAGCAACCTGCCTTTTGGCTTGTTCCCGGCCTGAATCTTTATGGTGTACCTATGTGTGGGACCCTTCGGGTCATAACATTTGACATTCCCTCCATCCTTACAAATGGAGTAAGATGTCCCATTGTAGATACAAGTCCCGGAGTCTCTTATCCTGCAACTCAATTGAGTATGGAAAATTAGAGTCTTTGTCACTTGTGTCCCTGTTTTTGTTGTTTTTATGCATTGATCACATTGTCCCTCAGTCTTAGCTTTTGTCTTTATCTCAGTCTCTCCTCCTATCCTGTCCATGAGTAAGTAAATAGTCACTAGGCAAATCAGCTGCATGTTACCGCTTCAAAGTTAACTTCAATGGCTGACCGTCCACTGGAATGGCCTTCTAAAGTTTCTCAGGTTCCGGTGCCTTCTTGACTCTGCTGTAATGCGTCCAGCCTCCTTCTCGAGTGCGAACTGCAGATTCAGTTGTCAACAGCACCTGGTACAGGCCTTCCCGCTCTTCCAAGTCTTTATCAGGATCCAGTCTCCAACTTCATGAGGATGTTGGCTGCCAGCCAAAGGTGGTCGTTGCGCCAACAATCCCTGTTTGTGAAGAGAAAGCAAAGACCTGGACAGTGTCTGCAAATATTTTCTCAAGAACAAATCTTTGAATTCAGGAATTGGATTCCCTATTTTTGCCAAGTAAGGTCGCCCCATTAGCATCTCGAATGGAGAGACCCCAGTGTCTTCACAAGCAAGTATTTCCACCCCCCCATTTTCTGGTAATTCGGTGAAATCAATCTGTGCTCTCTGGAAAGGCCAGCCCACTAGGGGTCGCCCTCCCATTTTTTTTCCTTGTTGCTTTCTTGTTTACTTTCAAACATATCAATCATTTCCAACAGATGCTCTGGGCTAGTGTCCACATCTTTGGACTCCAAAAATGTGGCTTTACAGCTGTCATCAGTGCTTCTGTACCCCAATGCCCTCCCTCATGTACCTTTTCCAGAATTCCTCTCATTGCATTCACAGGAACCACCTTCACCCCCTCTGAAGTTCTCCACCCATCCTCAGTTAATGTACACCCTTCTTTTTCCAAATCATCTTTCTCTTTTCCCTCAGGTTTCCATTCCTCATCCTCTTCCACTTCTAGCAAGGGAATTGATGCCATTACCAGCTCTATTTCCCCTGCAGCTTCTTTTGCCCACTTGTCTGCCCACCTGTTCCCAACTACCTCTGGGGTGTTTCCTTTCTGATGAGCATTCACATGTACTATTGCCACTTGGTTTGGCAGTTGCAGGGCCTCCAAGGCCTATTCCACAAGCTGTAATTGTTCAACTTGTTTCCCATCAGCCTTGATAAATCCCCTCTCCTGCCAGATCTTACCAAAGGTATGGACCACACCCCAGGCGTATTTGGAATCAGTCCAGATTGTCACATCAATCCCCCCAGCCAACTCCAAGGCCCTCTTTAGAGCAAACAACTCACACTTTTGTGCAGGCCATGAAGAAGGAAGGGAGCCCTTTTCTATGACCTCCCCTTCTCCTGTCACGACTGCAAATCCTGATTTCCTCTTTCCTTCCTGCTTGATCCATCCACAAACCATCTCTCCCCTCCTTTCAAAGGAGTTTCTTCCAGATCCTCCCTCACCTTTGTCACCAGATCTACTTGCAACAAACAATCATGGTCCTCAGCTTCCCACTCCTGTCTTCTTCCTTCTAGAAATTCTGCTGGATTCAAATTCCTGTCTGTCCCAATCACTACATCAGGGCTGGTTCTCAAAATGGTCTCATTTTTGAGGATCCGCCCCTCTGTCATCCAAGTTGTTGCCAACTGACTTAGCACAGAAGTAACCTGATGAGGAGAATGCACCACAAGGGCTCCCCCAAAGGTTAACTTCTTGCTCTCTACCACCAACATAGGTGTAGCAGCCACAGCCTGCACACACACCGGCCATCCTCTCACCACCGGCTCCAGAGTTTTGCTCAGAAAGGCGATGGGCTGGTATTGCCCCCTCTTTGTGCCAACACTCCTAGTGCCGTTCCCTGAGCTGCTGACACATACAGATGAAATGGGAGCTTCAAATTGGGCAAAGCCAACACCGGTGCGGATGACAGTGCCTTCTTCAAAACTTCCCATCTCTCATCATCTCCCTCTAGCCATTCTATACTCTCTCGTTTTCCTACCAGCTTCCTGTGCAGTAATTGGGCTAACACAGTGTACTGGTCCACCCAGACTCTGCAATACCCCAACAATCCAAGAGCCTTCCTGACTTCTGTCTTATTTCTGGGGGAGCCAGGCTCATGATCCCTTTCACCCTCTCAGGTTCCAAGGACCTCACCCCCTGCTGAATATAATGCCCCAAATATTTCACCTTCTTTTCCACAAACTGGATTTTTTCCCTTGAAACTGTCAATCCTTGCTCCTTCAGCCAATTTAGCAAAGCCACAGATGCTGCTCTAACCTCTTTCTCCTTCTCTCCAGTCAACAACAGATCATCCACATACTGAATCAACATGATCCCCTTCCTTTTCTCAAAAGACACTAACTTTCCAAAGCCTGTCCAAACAACAAAGGGAACTGCTGTTTTCTTCCACTCTCAGGATCATCCCATTCAAATGCAAACAGGCCTCTACTTCCCTCCTCCAGGGGGCATGCCCAGAAGGCATCCTTCAGATCTATCACAATCACAGGCTTCAACCCCTCTCTCCCCCTTCTACTCATTGAATATTGTGATGTCCACGACTTCGTCACCCCAGGCTGCACTTGAATCTTAATCGGCTGAATGTTCATTCACCCTGTCTTCTCTCCTCCTGCCCAGACCTCATCTGAAATTGCCCTCTCATCTTCTACAGTCATTTTACACATCCTTATTCCCTTCCCAGTATCCCATAACTGGATACCAAACACAGGCAATAAATCTCTCCCCAGCAAATTCACTCCAGAATCAGGAATATACAACACTTCAGCTTCGGTCACCACTTCATTCATTTCCAGTCTGATTTGTTCAAACACACTCACATCCTGTGATTTTCCACTCACCCCAACTACTTTTATTACTTTCTTTGATCTATGTGCACCCTCTACCGGGTCACATACAGAAGTCCGGCTTGCGCCAGTGTCTATCAGGAACAGCCGCTCCTGACGGTTAGGACCCACTAAAATGTTTACCAATGGCTCCCCGCAGGTCCTCTTAAAGGAGCCGGAACAGCCCTAATCATCATACAATGTATAACTCCTCTCTTCTCGGTTGGTAGGACACTCGCGCGCAAAGTGACCTTCCTTCCCACACCTAAAGCAAATCCTATCCATTCCAGGCTGTCTCATTCCCATGCCTCCTCCTCTGGAACCTCTACCACATCCCCGGAATCCTCCCTGATTGTATCCTCCCAAATTCTCTCTTCTTTCTCCAATTGGACCCTTCCCAAAGTTCCCACTTTTCTTTACTTCATTCTTCGCTGCAGCCTGTACAGCTGCAAGCATCATTTGTGACTTCTGTCTGGTTTTTACAGTGTCTCTGTTCACAAAAACTTGTTGGGCTGCCTTCAGGAGATCAACCATTCCCACAGCTCCCCAATTATCCATTTTCTGAATTTTCTTTTGGATATCTGGCCAGGCTCCAGTCACAAACTGCATTTTCAGCATGGCTTCAAAAGCAGGTGTGCTAGGGTCTACTCCTGAATACTTGACCAGGCTTTCCCGGAGTCTGGTACAATAATCTCCAGGGGATTCATCTTTGCCTTGGTTTACTTCAAAGGCTTTAGTTAAGTTTTTCCCTTGTGGGACTGCCAATTTTATCCCCTCCATGATCATTGCTCTCATATTCCGCATTTTATCCCTACCTTCTTGGGTGTTTGGATTCCAATCGGGAACAGCTATAGGGAATTTCTGATCTGCAGGTACAGCCCCTTGTTGTCCATTCTCTTTTGCATTCCATGCTTTCCAGGCTGAAGTCCGAATGAGGTCACGCTCCTCAGGAGTAAATAGATGCCCCAGAATGTACATCATCTCCTGATACGTGTAATCATTCGGACCCATCCATAGATCTAACTGTTCGGCCACCTCATGAGCATTTTCATGAAGTTTTGGAAGAGTCTTTTTCAATTCTCGCAACTCGGCTGGTTTTATGGGGACAGCCACAAAGACTGTTACCGGGTTGCCTGCAGCATTGACCCCATTAGGAACTTCCCTAAGAGGAAATGCTTCCACTTCAGGTTTTTCTCTGAATGGAAAATCCTGAACACTTCTCTTTAATCCTTCCACTTCTTTTCTCAGCCGCGGATAAGGGGCGGCTGAGGAGGGGGTTGTGCCACCGGCAATGGCGGTGGTGCCATAGGAACATTGGCGGGCGCATTATTCAAATTAGGATTTACGGGCGGCGGACTCTGCAGCCAATCGTCCATCTCACTCTCATTGTCTCTTTGTTGAGACATGTATTGACCCTCGATTGGAGGGACGGGACCTTCAAATTTCACATGAAACCATACATCTATGTATGCAATTTGAGTGGTCATTTTGTGTTGGAGAATGTAATTTCTTAATTGAATCATCCAATAGGTACTGGTTTCCCCCCTCAGGACTCCAGTGATATGGAAATTTAGGATCAATCAAAGGGTATTTTGGCCATCGGTCTTGACAAAGATAAATCATGTTTTTCTTTTCAAGACGTCTGGTGAATTCCTTTAGATTCAGGGAGAACCACTGCTTAAGTAGTTGTCCCAGGGGCGAATCTATCGGAATAGGTTTTCTGCCATTGTCAAATTTTCCCTGTCCCAGACAGGCTTCTTCCTGGTTTCCAAGACCCTTGCTCTGTCCCTTTCCCATCTTCTACTCTTTCAGACTCCCAGAGCCTTGACTCACCAGTCCCCAGTCCTCCAGCAGACGCTGGATTCTCCCAGAGAGTTTAAGGACCCCTCTCTTTCTGACTACAACCCAGTCCTCCAGCAGATGCTGGATTCCCCCAGGGAGTTTAAGAACCTCTCTCTTTTTGATTTCAAATGAAAGGAACAAAGTTTACCTGATCTGATCACTCCTGGACTCTCTGAAGTCAAAAGGATGTGTGGGCGTCCCCAACTCAGATTGATCTCACACACTCTCAGCCGGCATTTCGTCTCAGTTCTTTTTCCAAGGATCGTCTGGATTCCCAGTCACCTCGGGAGTCTGACCGAATTCGGGGAGAGGTGCCTCTCAATGGGAGGTTGTGGCCACTCTCTTACCTGGTCCCCGTTTTCCAGTCAACCACCATCGAGGATCCCGGACGAGCCCCCAAATTGTGAGGTTGTGGCTAAAGAAAAACCACCAGGATTCAAAGTTGATCCAAGGAAAAAGGCTTTATTGGATATACATCTGTGCAGATGGGTTCCTCCCTTTGGCAGCTGGGAAGAACGTAAGACAAAGTTTCTGCTCTACTCTTATACCTAAAACTACCCCCCCAGTATACAAATGGCTTGATTTACAACCTATCTTTCAGGATACAAGTTACATTTTATCATCCTTTATGGTACCTAGCACATAACAGACACTTCTTTATCCGGTATCTAGCATTTCAAAGGCATTCCAAAAAGTGTGATAATTCCCAGCGCTTCAAAGGCATTCCAAGATCAGTCAACATTCTAATCAGTGCTTGGTACTGCCTTTTCTTACTTCAAAGACATCCCTTTCAGATGAGTTTTGAGTCATAAAATGGATACTTTAATTAACACTTCTCACAGAATTGTAAAATTATATTACTTTTTATGAGTTACCAGTATATCTCAATCATTTTCCATACATGAAACTGTTTACTTAGATTCTGGTTCAAAATGTTAAAACCATAAGATAGTTAGAAGATTGTAGGTTTCAGAAAGCTAATTTAGCTGGAAGGCTAAATTTCACTACCTATAAAGTGTGATTGACATCTATTGTTTATAATTAATGGTCAATTATTCCTGTTAGGTAAAGAATGTTTTCCCCCTGTAGCTAGACAGAATATCAAAATGTGGAGAAATTTAAGGCATTCTTTGTTCCAGACAGAAAAGAATTAATTAGTCAGGTATAAGTGAGATACTGACAATAAAAGTCTTAGTTGTTTGATTGAATATCATTTAAAAATAGAAGTTTTCATGAAGTTGTACCACAAGAAGAACCAACCCACCGAACATCGAATATGACATAAAGGAAAATACTAAGTATAAATCTTACTTTTGAATTGTTTTCTGATATTTTTTAGGAAGATGGAATATTTCTTCCTCTGAAAAGCTGGAGATGCACTAATAGGCATGGGTGATTCAATGTCTTAAAATTTTCCCTGACAAATTTGGGTCTTCATGTATCTCTTCCTCTGGAAATAAAAGTATTTCATATATACAGACATTTTGCATCAGCTAATGTCAAAGACTGTGAAGGAGTCCTTAAAATTATTTGACTCGTAGATGATCAGAAATTCTAGAGAGAGGAGAGGAGTTTTTTTCATTAACAAGATCTCCTGACAGAAGCTCTAAGATTCATCCTGGGAATTTGGTAAAAGGAAGGACTTTAGGGGAAGATACTGCAGGGTTCAAATAGGAAACTTAACTAAGAATGACATTGTAGCAGAATAGTTTTACTTTAAGTCAGTAAGGCTATAATTATAAGGAGTTAACACTCACTACAGACCAGATCTCCATGCAAGGAGAACTAAATACATATTTTTTTAAACAAAATAAATTGCCTTTTTATCCCCTTTTGTTAACCGCAAATCATAGTAAGGTTCATTCATGTCTCTTACAACTACAAGTGGAAAGACCATCAGGAAGGGGGGAAATTATATATGGATCAAACATATTGGATTTGGAATGTTTTCGCTCATTGGCTAGCATAATGAGTCATATACTATATAGTGAGCATGCTTAATATTACACATGTACTAGCACTGATAATTTTACCTAATGAGAATGAAATGTCTGCAAGAAAGCAACCAAGCTCAGAGAGCACCAAGGACCTCTCAGGTCCAATGTAATGATTCATGCTATTGTGTAGTGATCTTCAGCAGACAAGCAACAGGCCAACATAGTTACAACAATATTTTATTGACAAACTGGAACCAATTAATCTCTTCCTCCCTGAGTTGTTGAAATTCCAAATTATTTCAGTTCTTATTTTTTCCGTATTACCTGATGTTCCAATGATTTAAGTGTCAAATCATGAAGTATGTTCTTCATAATTAAATTGTTCATATGGTTAGTTTTATCTCTATAAACTAACCATAAACATGCCTATCATAATCTTGTAGGAATGGGTGGCCACAGAACTGGAAATTGTAAATAAACCAGTCTCTCAATGTAGTCTCCCAGGATGTTGTTATCCACAAATTTTGTTGTCTCTCATTTTAGTTCTACAAAATCAGGAATCCAGAGATATTTTGTTGCTGTTGTCTGTATGACAACCAATTTCCATTTCTGCTTGAAAATGAGGTGCTAGATGGTAGCTGTAGCTATGAAAGTATGTAACTACATTCTTTTTATGAACATCATATGCCCTTTAGAGGACCGAGAGGCAGTGCTCAAGGACACTGATGCCTTAAGCTTGATTTAGACTTTAGGCATTGATGCATATCTACATTGGAAAGGGGTTGATGGGGTAACCATAGGTTGCAGATGGTTGCAGATGGGCCAATTCGCAAATCTCTCAAAACTCAACTATGTGTTTTTTTTTTATAAAAGTTTTATTGATTTTAACAACAAATAAAAACACATAAAACATAAAACATAACATAAGAACATCATTATTCTTCATAAATTTACAGACAGTGTATCGGTTGGTTTATCACTTCTTTTTGTGCATCCATTTCATAGTCATCATAATAATTATATTACATAATAACTCATATTATCAATCAACAATTATATATCCTAATATCCTTATTAAACAATCATTTGACTATAATTTAACTAATTCATGCTTAAGCGAGATAACTATAATTTAGTTAATTTATAACAAATCGTAAAATCATACCAAATCTATCTTAATATAATATTCTAAAAATATTATCAAAACCAAAATATATATATATTCTATTATTATATTGTTTTATCTAACCATTGATAAAAAGATCCCAAACTTCATAGAATTGTTTATCTTCTTGTTCTCTAATTTCAAATGTCAATCTACTCATTTCAGCACATTCCAATATTTTCTTAATAATTTCTTCCTCTAATGGTATTTTCTCACTCTTCCAATTTCTAGCAAATACAATCCTAGCCGCTGTTAACACATTTACAATCAAATACTTTAAGTTTTTATTAAATGTATCAGGTAAGATTCCCAATAGAAAAATCTCTGGTTTCAAATCTATATGTTTTTTGTCATTTCTTCCAACCATATGCGAATTCTAGTCCAGTATTTCCTGGCCTCCTCACAAGTCCACCACATATGGTAATATGAGCCAGGGATCTGATGACATTTCCAACACTTTTCGGATTTATTCTTGAACATTCTTGCTATTCTTGTCGGGGGAAAATGCCACCTGTAAAACATCTTATACAAATTTTCTTTATATGCTGTTGACATTGTCATTTTATAATTTTGAGACCACAATTTTTGCCATTTTTCTAAATCAATCCCATATCCAAAGTTCTTCCCCCAAACAATCATTGTTTCTTTGACTTGTTCTTCCTCTAATTTAATTTCCAACAAATAACTATATAGTTTTTTAATCACTTTTTCATCAGCACCTGTCAAAATCCCATCTAAATCAGTCAATTTATCATAAAATCCTTCTGTTTTAGAATCTTTAAGATACCTTGAGTGTATTTGCACATATGAAAACCAATTCATCTTTATATCTTGTTCTTCTAGCTTTTGCATCGTTTTAAGTTCACCCTTTTCATCCAGTATTTCCCCATATCTAACTGTTTGTTCCTTCTTATAAATTATGGGATAGGAAAAGGAGAAGGCGGAGTCACGTCGCCGCGTTACAGCTGTAATTTCGGGGCTCCGAAGTTACAGCTGATATCTTCGCCCCTGGTCGGTTCCAACGGACCTAAACCGTCCCGTAGAGACGGTGATAGTAAGGGGCGCGTTCTGTTGATCACAGGGACACCGCAAGTCCCTGGTGGATCCAGAAGAAGCCCCTTTACCATCGGCGGAGAGGCAGCCATTAAGCTGCTGAAGCAGTGACAGCTCCGAAAGGAAGAGAAGAAAGAAAGAGAAAGTGTATCGGCTGGTGAGATTTATTTTTTTTATTTGGGATAAGGACACCCTAGAAGAAGAAGGAATCTGTAAGATTTTTGACAGAATTTGATAAGATGGACTTAGTGGCGATTTTTTAGAAGATGTCAAAATGAGGCTTGGCTTTTTACTTTTTTTTTTCTAGCGAACTTCTATTGTGATTAGTAATTGTAACCAGACTGGTTTTTTTTTTTTCTATAATTACCTTCCCTTTTTGACTGTTTATATTTTTAATAGAGGCTTCCTTTAGTAATTTTTTTTTTTTTAAATATACACATATATATATACATATTTTCTTTTTCTATTTTTTTTTGGGGGAGGAAGAAGGGGAGTGGAGTTGAGAAACTTTGTAACTCTGCAACACTGCCAACTAGAGGCTTGAAAATACTTTACTTGAAGTTGAGAGAACTGTGAGAAACTCTCTCCCAAGGACACTGAGTTGATAAGATAGAGAGAGGAACTCTGGAGAATGTTTTCACAGGTGTCTCTTTGGGATTTCTACAATCAACTGAATGTTTGAAGCTTGGCTTTGAAACTTGTGGAGAAGCCATAATAAGAGCCTTGGATGTTTAAATAAAATGCAGTGTGATTTTTGCTTTACTTGTTGTTAGCTTTTATCCCTCCTCCTTAACCCTATAGTATTTTGTAATATTTGTACACTTTTGCTTATTACTATTATTATTATTTTTCATTTTTTTTTCTCTAAAGGGAAAGCCTCAGAATATTGTTTCTTTTTTCCTTTTTCTTTTCTTTTTTGGGGGGGACTTTTGCTTTTTTTTACCTTTGTATGTATATACTCTTTTTTTGTGGCCATGTTTTTTTTTCTTGAGATTTCGCAGTTGGATTAAGGTGTGAAGAACCTGAAGAATTTTTCTTTTCTTTTTCTTTTATTATTATTGTTATTTTTTTAATATTATTGGGTTTTACTCTCCTTTTGACTATTGCAACTGAGGATTAAGGTCTAGAAGAACCTGAAGAAAGAAATTTTTCTTTTTTCCTTGAAACTTTTTTCCTTTTTTAAATCTTGGGTTTTTTTTTTTTACTGATTTTTCTTTTTTACGTTTTTCCTTTCCCTAACTGGATTATAATTGTTACACTGCCAACTGGATTAAAAGAGTGGGAAGATTCTGAGTTATTCAAATGAGTAAGAAAGTTCTACCTTCTGGCGCATCAACTTCTGCTCCTGCCTCCCCATCAACTGGAGGACGACTTTCAACAATGGCGAAGCAAGATAAAGGACAAACGGATCTAACGACGGTTATGCAAGGAATTCAAGAACTTAAAATGAGTATTGAACAAAGGATGGGGAGTATTGAACAAAAATTGAAAACATCCAACAGATGATGGCGAAGTATGATGAGAGACTGCAAAAATGGAAGAGAAAGACAATCAAAGAGATGAGAAATTGCAAAAACTGGAAGAGAAAGACAATCAAAAGATGAGAAAATTGGAAATATTGATGACAGAGTGACAACGCTTGAACAAAACAAGAATGAGATGGTGAAGTGGGAGATGGATAGATCAGAATATTACCTCAGATTTCAAAATATAGAGGAAGAAAAAGGACAAGATCTTGCTGCAGTAATGATAGAAATCTTGGCTGGAGCTTTGGAAATAACAGAGGAAAAAATGATGGATGGAATAGATGAGATATACCGAGTTTTTACAAGATATGCATCGAGGAATAAGTTACCAAGAGAAGTTCATGTTAGATTTACTAAAAAATCTATCAGAACACAGATATTACAAGCGGCAAGAGAGAAGACATTGAAATATGGAGATAAAGAGATTGGGGTTTTAAAACAAGTACCCAGAAAAATTAGAGAGATGAGGAGAGAATATCGTTTCCTGACTAAAGTATTATTGGAAAAGGAGGTGAATTACAGATGGTTGATTCCAGAAGGATTAATGGTTACATGGAAAGAACAGAGATACAGAATTGGCTCAATTGATGAAGCAGAATCGTTTTATAAGGAATTTTTTTAAAAGAAGAGAAACAGAGATAGAAGAAGAGACTACCTTAACTGAATTTCAAGAGGACCAAATAGAGATGGGAAAAGAAGAAGGTGCAGTAGGTGGACAAGTGGAGACTAAAGAACAACGTGAAGTAAGATCAACGAGAGCCGTTAGACCTAAATATAAATCATAACTATGGAGGAAAAAAAATTGATTTCTTTGAATATAAATGGACTGAATTCAGCTACTAAAAGAAGGAAAACTTTTCATAAAATAGAGAAATTAAAATTTGATATAATTTGCTTACAAGAAGTACACATTAAAAAACAACATCAACAATTATTGGTGCGACCAAAAATAGGGAAAATTTTTACTTCTTTGGCCCAGTGTAAGAAAAGAGGAGTGGTATTGTATATTAAAGAAACCATTTCAGCAAAATTGATTTATACTGATGAAGATGGAAGAGTACTAATGGTTGAAATAGTGGATAACAATAGAAAGATACTTTTGGTTGCAATCTATGCTCCGAATGATAAACAAAAAAGATTCTATAAAAAATTACATATGAAAATAATTGAATTGGACTACGCTAATATATTTATAATGGGAGATTTTAATGGAATTGTAGACAATGAATTGGACTACACAGCAAAAATAACACGACAAAATAGGAAGATCCTCCCTAAATCCTTTTTTGAAATGATAGAGGAACTAAATCTAAAAAAATATGGAGAGAAAGAAATACTAAAACTCAACAATATACTTTCTACTCGAATAGACATTCATCATGGTCCAGAATAGATATGATGTGGACGTCAACAGAATTATTATCTAATATCCAAGAAATAAATATTGAAACAAGTACATGGGCAGATCATAACCCAATGACAATTAAATGGAAAGGACAAAAAAGAAGATCTAGATGGACATTAAATAATACTATTTTAAAGGAAAAAGATTTTACACAGTGGATGGAAAAAGAACTGGCCTTCTTTTTTAATGAAAACAGAAAAGAAGATACTTCAATACAGAATGTTTGGGACACAATGAAGGCATATGCAAGAGGATTGATAATGGAATACACAAAGAAAAAAAATATTAGAAAGAGGCAAATGATTAAAACTTTAGAAGATGATTATAAAAAATTGGAAAAAGAATTACAGAGAATGCCACAGAAAAAAGATATTAAATTTAAAATGGATATAATTAAACATAAAATGGATCAAACAGAGAAAGAAGAATTGGCGCAAAAAATTAGAAGTGCTAAACAGAACTATTTTGAGGATGCAAACAGGCCAGGTAGATGGTTAGCATACAAACTGAGAAAAGAGAAAGAATCAAGGAGAATACTACAGTTAATGGATGAACAGGGTCTAGTCTGTCATGGTAATAAGGAGAAAAGAGAATTATTCGAGATTTTTATGCGCAATTATATAAGCAGGAGGATTTTGATGAGGGGAAAATTAAACAGTATTTACAAAATGCCAACCTACCCAAGATATCTGATGAAACTGGGAAAATGTTGGAAAATCCTATAACAATGATGGAATTAACTGAAGCACTTAATAGACAGAATAACGGGAAAGCACCAGGACCAGATGGTTTCCCGGCAGAATTTTATAAAACATTACAAGAATCGTTGAGTATTTCATTGTTAGAAATTATGAATGAAGCTATGATAAATAAGAAAATACCTAAAACATGGTCAGAAGCTTATATTACGCTTATTCCAAAAGAAGGGGCTGACCCATCACAAATTAAGAACTATAGACCCATTTCTTTATTGAATGCAGATTATAAAATATTTGCTTCAATTTTGGCAGAAAGACTTAAAAAATACCTAAATAATTTTATTCATCCTGATCAGAATGGATTTCTACCAAAGAAACAAATTAAAGACAACATGAGAGTAATTTTGGACACTTTGGAATATTATGAGGCACACCCTGAAAAACAAATGGCTTTGATATTTTTAGATGCTCAAAAGGCATTTGATAACGTGAATTGGAGATTTATGTTATTATTATTGGAATAGATGGGTTTTGCTAGAAAATTTATTCAAGCAATAGAAGCTATATATTATAAGCAAACAGCAAAAGTGATGATAGATGGAGAATTTACAGACTCTATCAATATTAAAAAAGGCACAAGACAAGGATGTCCACTATCCCCTTTGTTATTTGTATTGACTTTGGAAGTATTAAATAGAAATATTAGAGAGGATACAAATATAAAAGGAATGAAAGTTAAAAAGGAGGAATTTAAATTGCAAGCCTTTGCGGACGATTTGGTCTTTATTCTGGAAGACCCTCTAGAGACAGCTTTAAAACTACTGGAAAAGATAGAGACGTATGGTGAGATGGCTGGCTTGAAAATAAATAAAGACAAAACAAAGATTCTGACAAAAATATGTTATTAAGGCAAAGAGAAGAGTTGGCAGACTTATTGAAAATTCAAGTTACGAATAAAGTTAAATACTTGGGGATAATTTTGACGTCAAGATGTACTACACTGAAAGAGAATAATTATATTAAACTTAAACAGCAGATAGCATCTGACTTGAAAAAATGGGAAAATCTACAATTATCTTTGATAGGTAGAATCTCAACAATTAAAATGAATATTTTACCCAGAATTTTATATTTGTTTCAAACAATACCAATTAGGCTTGGTAAAGACTATTTTGATGAATTAAATAAAATGGTGTTGAAGTACCGTATTTGCCGGCGTATAAGGCGACCCGGCGTATAAGACGACCCCCACCACCACCGGAAACGCCCTCCAGAAATCCCCGGGGCTGCAGCGGCAGGGCAGAGTGCCAGGGTCCGTGGGAAGAGCGGGAAGGCTGCAGCCTCGGGCGGAGCGAGGCGGCGGGATGAAGCGGAAGCGACGCAGGGGATCCAGGAAGCTAGAGGCGCCTTCGCTGCGTCCAACAAGCATCCGAAAGCCGGCAGTGGATATACCGCGTATAAGACGACCCCCCCACTTGGAGGCATGTTTTTCGGGGCAAATACGCCGGCAAATACGGTATATATGGCAAGGTAAGAAAGCGAGAATAAAACTAAAACTTTTACAGGATGCTAGAATTAGAGGAGGATTTGGCCTTCCTAATTGGGAGTTGTATTATCAAGCTGCAAATTTAATGTGGGTTAAAGAATGGATAACGTTAAGAAAGTCTAGATTACTGGCATTGGAAGGACATGATTTATTATTGGGCTGGCATGCTTTTTTATGGTATAAGGGAACTAAATCGCAGGGTTATTTCAGAAGGCACTATATACGGGAATCGTTATGGTTGAATTGGGAGAAAATTAAGAAACAATGTTATTTGAAAATTCCAGTTTGGTTATCAACTATTGAAGCTTTTTCCTATCCCAAAACTCAACTATGTGTTTTGTGGAAATGCACATTCTCAAATTGATTGGTTGCTCTGATTTCCTGTTGGGAGGTGGGCAGGGCACATGCAAATGACAAAATGGAGTAGCTATGAAGTAAGGAGATATAAACACAGTATAATTCAAATCAGAAGAGATTTCAAATCACATACTTGTTGAGAAGTTCTGAATGAATACATTAGTTCTTGCTTGGGTCTGAGACCTTTTTTGAGGAACAAAATCCATCTTGATCCAGATAACATGCTGTTTCCTTGATTGTGATTATATTTGCAACATTGAGTGATGGTCTTCCTTCCAGCAGCCATTGCTGAGAAGGGGAGGAGAGGTTGCTTTTACTGCATGAGAAATGAGAATGCAATCTTCCAGGCTACAATCCAGAAAGGAGGCAACTGAGATTGGCAGTTAGACCAGTACACTCAAGACTGCTTTGCATTGATTCTAAACTGGGAGTCTGTCCTTGACACTCACTGTTTTTTCCCCAAAAAAGTTTTTTTATTTTTTATCTTTTACAAACATCTCTTTTGGTGAATAGTGTGATTCCAGGTTTTTCCATACAAACATGACCATAATTACATATCTACCTTACATATTCAGTTTCTTATCGTATCATTACATTTCCCATTTTCTATAAATTTTCACAAATATTCTTATGTTTTCACATTTATTTTATCCATTTTTGATTCATATGTTAACTTATTCTGTTTTTCTTTGATTATATTCTTATCGTCTTTATATATCTTAAAACTCTTATTTCTTGATCTGTATTCATTATACTTTTATACTTTCATTTATCATATTTGCAAATTCATCACATATTAGTTTTGATAATTCCAAACATTTTCCCCTTAATTACTCATTTGAGTGCACCACCCTTTTGTCTGATACATCATTCAGTTTACTTCCCTTTGACTCATATTAAAAATTTATCATAATATAATCATTTTAGTTATCACCTAAGTACTACACATCACATATACATTTTAGGTTAGATTCCACATCTTTTCTTTATTCTAAGACATTTATTTTTTCTAATATATTAATCTTTTCAGCTAATTGTAGAAACTGATATTTGTCTTTTTATTACAATTCTCATCGTTCATTTTATTTAATGTAATTGACATTCTTATAATAGAACCAACTTTACATATATTCCAGTTAATTTAACAATGATTCTTAAAAAATAATCAGAATAAAAAAGAAAAAAAACACCAGTTCCAATCATACCATTTTTTACAATCTAAATTTTTATACCTCTTTATGCATTACCTTGTAGAATCCCCTTTCTTATTTTCTGTCTAGCCATTATCTCTAGGTCTTTTAGCCATGTAACATCTTTTCATTTTTTTTGGCTTTCTATATCTCCATCTTTTCTGGTCTTTTCCTTTATTCCTCTTTTCCTTTATTTTTCCCCTCCATTTCTGACTCTAGTTTCTATCTATTTTGGACTTTCTCCTGTAATTCCCTTTTCAGCTGTTTCCTTTTTCTTTGTTTGACTTTTCCAACAATTACCTCTTTAATTGTCCCTTCAGACCTCCAAATTTTAATTTCCATGCTCCCTACCCATTTCAATGTTCATTGTGTCATTTGTTCATTAAGGCTGGCCTCTTCTTTAATCAACTCCTTCCCTTCTTGTTCATCTTTATTTTCCAACAATACTATTTCTAGCATTTGTAAAGCAATGCTGCACAATTTCACCTTTCTCCATATCATTTCCCTTATACTTAAGTCCAATTTTACTTCCAGACAGTATTCTGCCATTTTTGTGCATCTCTTTTAAATTTAATTTTTCTTTTACCTCTTTCTTCAGTATTTAAGTCCAGTCTAGTTGTCCAGTAGTTAATTTAAACCAGCTTCTAACCATTCACTTCTGTTAAATTCTGTTTCAATTTTCCAGAGTCAAAATAGTCCAATGTTCATATATTTTTATTGTTAAGTTCCTTCTGACGAGTTTTAAATTTTTCTCAAAGACAACTAGCATTCCTAGGATTCAGGCTTCTTTGTTCTTCCTTTATAGTATGCTAATTTCATTTTTCAGGGTTTCTATCTTATTGTTTCAATATTCCTCTTACTTTGTATCAAATTCCAATTTTTAGGGAACCAAACACTTTTTAAAGAACCGATGAAATTTTTCCTTTACCATTAGGTGGTGCTCTCTGTTATGTCCAAGTTCCACATTTTCTTTTCACTTTCCTTTCACTTTTAGGGCTTTTAAGTTTAAAAAATCCAATAAATCCAATTATTGCATATTTTTTCTTTTTGGCATATTCAAGTTCAGCTTTTAAGTATGCCTATTAAGTATGCCTATACTGCTGAGTGAGAATCCGACTTTTCCCAGGAGCTACCCAGCCCAGAGAATGATCACCTTTGGAGCCAGTGAGAGCCCAGAGAACGATCATCTTTGGAGTTGGTGAGATTCATCCCATCCTTACAGGGCGGTAAGCACCGGGAGCTGTGAGTCTGTCTCCAGAAGTTTGCAGCCAGGGTGTGAAGCAGACTGCCTCCTCCCTGCCGCCCCCATTTCCCTCTTCCCTCTCTTCTCCCTGCCAAATTGCTAATCCGGACTCCAGGAGTGATAGAAACAGAGGTATATTGAAGCCGTAAAATATAAACTGTTTGAATCTACCAGTGCAAGACGTGCCTCTTTCTCTTAAAAGCAACAAACTTTGAAAGTGTATTCAGTTAACTAGGAGGGGCCCTGAAATCTCATTCATCAAGGGAAAACAAAAACAAATAGTTTCCTGTGAGCTGTTCAATCTGTCTCTGCTGAATCAAAATCTGCTTGCAAAAAAAAAAAAAAAGGAAAGCTGGTTTTCCTCTGTTCTTAGAAGCGAAGCCCTTTCCTTCACTCGGTCAAAACCCTTGGAACATTGTATTACAACTTCCTGTTTACAGAGTAATAGCGATCTGCTATTCAAAGAGCGATAAATCCTCTCATCCAGCTGCCAGTAAAACAATTAACCCATTCCTTGCAGACTCTTAATACTACCTCATTACCTCAAAACTTACAACTTTTCTACCTCATCACCTATATCAACGATTAGATAATCAATTTCTACAAAATATTTTATTAATGGTTTAATTGATTTATTGTTTTTAATTGATTAGTGTGATTACAGTGTTTAGTGCAAATAGTGTAATTACTGACTAGTTTAAAAGATCAAAATTCATGATAATTTAATTGTATATTGTTGAGTTTTAACAGTATTTCTTTCCCTCCATATATCTTTTTGCTCAAATTTAGTTCCTCTATCATTTCAAAAACCCAAAATTGGATTTAGGGAGGTCTTCCTATTTTGTCTACCATGCCAAAATGTTATTTTTGCTGTATAGTCCAGTTCATTGTCTACAATTCCATTAAAATCTCCCATTATAAATATATTAGCATAGTCCAATTCAATTATTTTCATGTGCAATTTTTTATAAAATCTTTTTTGTTTATCATTCGGAGCGTAGATTGCAACCAGGAGTATTTTTTTTTTTTAAAAGAGTTTTTATTTTTTAAAAAACAAACATACACATACAAAACATAAAAACATAAAACCATCTTCCATTTTATATACATACAGTGTGTCAGTTGGTTACAAATCTTTTGTGCTATCCTTTTATAGTCATTTACTCACAGTTTATATCAATTTTCACATTATCAAACTAACATATGCTTATATATTTATCAGTTATTAATCATCCATGACTAAACTATTTATTCCATCATTTTATACAAGATATTCCAAATTTTATCTTAAAATTTATCTTATACTTTCAACCAATGGTTATATATGTCTATATTATGTTTTATATCAATCTATTAAATTTCTATCACAGAATTATCTAGTCTATTACATTACCATGTTTTTTATCCAACCATTAATAAAACAAATCCCATATCATATAAAATTGTTTATCTTCTTGTTCTCTAATTTCTTTTTTTTTTTTTAAAAAAAACAAGTTTTATTAATTTTTAAAACACACAAATTATCATTATTCATTACATGTTTAAACCTTTTTCCCTTGTAAATTTAACAAGTCAGATAAATTATGATTCTGTTTTAAACCATTTCCATATAATATACCAAAACCTCTTATTCAATTTCTCTTTACTTCTCTTTACTCTTATTCAATATCATTATTATTATTTCATCTGTTTCTTTCTGACTTAGTTACCATTATTCTCATTCTATATTTCTACAAGTTTTTACCAATTCTCCCCCCCAAAAAAACATATACACACAACACACAAAACATAAAAAAATATCTTTTGGAAAGTAACTTGGACCCAGGTGTCTCTCTCTTCATGGACTTCAATTATATTCATGCTCATCTTACATATCATTACTTATTTTATTTACCATTCTAAGCCTTCTATATTAACTTCTCCACATATTTCACACTTTTAATTCTACCTTAATTAATCATCTTAGTTTAAATCATTATATTTGTATCTTTTGTCCATTTTTTATCATCCCTTTGTCTCATCCCTTATGAAAAAAAAAGAAAATCAGTTTCTCCTGAAATCATTAATCAGAGTATGATGCCTTTCTATCTCCCCCTAAGTTAATCAAATTAATCTTTAAAATAATATCTAATACCCAATCAGATTTTGCTTGGTACATTCTATCTAACTAATACATCCAACACAATTAAGTGCATAATTAGAGAATAAATCCAAATATTAAAAAGAAATACTATAATAAAAGTTTTATAATAACATCAATACCATAATTTTATTAAACTCTTTAATTAAAACAATATTCTAAACCTCTCCTATTATTAAGTTTTAAAACCAATCATTTTTAAACATTTTAACATTTTAATCTCTTATCAACTCTTAAACCATTGCAATACTACCATCTCATCTTATGTACCTTGCAAAATCTTTTTTTTTTTTAAATTATACTTTATCCATTATCCAGGAGTATTTTTGTATTGTTGTCCACTATTTCAACCATTAATACTCTTCCATCTTCATCCTTGTAAATCAGTTTTGCTGGGATAGTTTCTTTAATATACAAAACCACTCCTCTTTTCTTACAGTGGGTCAAAGAAGTAAAAATTTTCCCTATTTTTGGTCGCACCAATAATTGTTGATGTTGTTTTTTAATGTGTACTTCTTGTAAGCAAATTATGTCAACTTTTAATTTCTCTATTTTATGAAAGGTTTTCCTTCTTTTAGTAGCTGAATTCAGTCCATTTATATTCAAAGAAATCAATTTTTTTTCCTCCATAGTTATGATTTATATTTAGGTCTAACAGCTCTCGTTGATCTTACTTCACGTTGTTCTTTAGTCTCCACTCGTCCACCTACTGCACCTTCTTCTTTTCCCATCTCTATTTGGTCCTCTTGAAATTCAGTTGGAGTAATCTCTTTTCTATCTCTATTTCTCTTCTTTTAAAGAATTCATTATAAAACGTTTCTGCTTCATCAATTGAGCCAATTCTGTATCTCTGTTCTTTCCATGTAACCATTAATCCTTCTGGAATCAACCATCTGTAATTCACCTCCTTTTCCAATAATATTTTAGTCAGGAATCGATATTCTCTTCTCATCTCTCTAACTTTTCTGGGTACTTGTTTTAAAACCACAATCTCTTTATCTCTATATTTCAATGCCTTCTCTCTTGCCGCTTGTAATATCTGTGTTTTAATAGATTTTTTGGTAAATCTGACATGAACTTCTCTTGGTAGCTTATTCCTCGACGCATATCTTGTAAAAACTCGGTATATCTCATCTATTCCATCCATCATCTTTTCCTCTGTTATTTCCAGAGCTTCAGCCAAGATTTCGATCATTACTGCAGCAAGGTCTTGTCCTTTTTCTTCCTCTATATTTTGAAATCTGAGGTAATATTCTGATCTGTCCATCTCCCACTTCAACATCTCATTCTTGTTTTGTTCAAGCGTTGTCACTCTGTCATCAATATTTCCAATTTTCTCATCTCTTTGATTGTCTTTCTCTTCCATTTTTTGCAGTTTCTCATCTCTTTGATTGTCTTTCTCTTCCATTTTTTGCAGTCTCTCATCATATTTCACCATCATTTGTTGGATGTTTTCAATTTTTTCTTCGAAACTCCCGTCCTTTGTTCAATACTCATTTTAAGTTCTTGAATTCCTTGTATAACCGTCGTTAGATCCATTTGTGCTTTATCTTGCTTCGCCATTGTTGAAAGTCGTCCTCCAGTTGATGGGGAGGCAGGAGCAGAAGTTGAGGTACCAGAAGGTAGAATTTTCTTACTCATTTGAATAACTCAGAATCTTCCCACTCTTTTAATCCAGTTGGCAGGGTGGCAATTGTAATCCAATTAGGGAAAGGAAAAACGTGGAAAAGAAAAACCAGTAAAAATAAAAAGTCCAAAATTTAAAAAAAGAAAAAGGTTTCAAGGAAAAAGAAAGGTTTCTTCAGGTTCTTCTAGACCTTAATCCTCAGTTGCGATAGTCAGAAGGAGAATAAAACCCAATAATATTAGAAAATAATAATAATAATAATATTAGAAAATAATAATAATAATAATAATAATAATAATAATAATAATAATAATAATAATAATAATAATAATAATAATAATAATAATAATAATAATAATAATAATAATAATAATAATAATAGGAAAAAAAGAAAAATTCTTCAGGTTCTTCACACCGTAATCTAATTGCGAGATCTCAAGAAAATAAAACATAGCCATAAAAAAAGAATATATATATATAAAGGTGAAAAAAGCAAAAGTCCCCCCCAAAAAAGAAAAAGAAAAGGAAAAAGGAAAAAATATTCTATAAATAATACTATTTTAAAGGAAAAAGTCTTCACACAGTGGATGGAGAAAGAATTGGCTTTTTTCTTTAGAGAAAACAAAAAGGAAGATACATCAATTCAGAATGTATGGGATACAATGAAGGCATATGTTAGAGGCTTGATAATAGACTATACAAGGAAAAGGAATACTATGAAAAGACTAGCCTCTAAGGCCTTAGAGGATGAGCATAAAAGAAGGAAATCATTCAAGACTTATATGGGAAATTATATATGCAAGAGAATATTGATGAGGAAAGAGTTAAACAATACTTACAGAATGCTAATTTACCTCAGATACCTAACGAGACTGAAACAATGTTAGAAAGCAATATAACGATGATGGAGTTAACTGAAGCACTCACAAAGCAAAATAATGGAAAGGCACCAGGCCCAGATGGAATTCCGGCAGAATTTTACAAAACATTACAAGAATCATTGAATCTTCCATTTCTAGAAGTTATGAATGAAGTTATGTTAAAGAAGAAGATACCTAAATCATGGTCAGAAGCCTATATTACACTTATTCCAAAAGAGGAGGCCGATCCATTACAAATTAAGAACTATAGACCCATTTCTTTACTAAATGCAGATTATAAAATTTTCGCTTCAATATTGGCAGAAAGACTTAAAAAATATTTAAATAATTTTATTCATCCTGATCAAAATGGATTTCTGCCAAAGAGACAAATTAAAGACAATATGAGAGTAATCTTGGACACCTTGGAATACTACGAGGCACATCCTGAAAAACAAATGGCTCTGATATTTCTAGATGCACAGAAGGCATTTGATAATGTGAATTGGCGATTCTTGTTATTATTGTTGGAACAGATGGGTTTTGCTAGAAAATTTATTCAAGCAATAGAAGCTATATACTATAAGCAAACGGCAAAGGTAATGATAGAGGGAGAACTGACAGACTCTATCAATATAAGAAAAGGAACAAGACAAGGGTGCCCACTATCACCTTTGTTGTTTGTCCTAACTTTGGAAGTGTTGAATAAAAATATTAGAGACGATAAGAGTATAAAAGGAATGAAAATTTAAAAAGAAGAATTTAAATTGCAAGCCTTTGCGGACGATTTGGCTTTCATATTAGAAGATCCTTTAGAAACAGCACCAAAATTATTGGAAAAGATAGAGGCATATGGTAAGGTGGCTGGTTTGAAAATAAATAAAGATAAGACAAAGATCTTGACAAAGAATATGCTATTAAGACAAAAGGAAGAACTGGCAGACCTATTGAAAATTCAGATCACGAATAAGATCAAATACTTGGGGATATATTTGACAGCAAGATGTAGTACATTAAAAGAGAATAATTATATCAAACTTAAACAGCAGATAGCGCTAGATCTGGTGAAATGGGAAAATTTACAACTGTCACTAATAGGGAGAATTTCAACAATCAAGATGAATATATTACCCAGAATTTTATATTTGTTTCAAACAATTCCAATTAGGCTTGGAAAAGTCTACTTTGAAGATCTAAATAAAATTGTGTTGAACTATATATGGCAAGGTAAGAAAGCGAGAATAAAGTTGAAAGTTTTGCAAGATGCTAGAATTAGAGGAGGATTTGGTTTGCCTGATTGGGGGTTGTACTATCAAGCTACAAATCTGATGTGGGTTAAGGAATGGATAACACTAAGAAATACTAGATTGTTGACATTAGAAGGACATGATTTGTTGTTGGGGTGGCATGCTTTTTTATGGTATAAGGGAACTAAAACACAGGGCTATTTTAGAAGACATCATATACGGGAGTTTCTGTGGTTAAACTGGGAGAAGATTAAAAGACAATGTTATTTGAAAATTCCAGTCTGGTTATCGACTATTGAAGCATTTTCTTATCCTATAATATACAAAAAGGAACAAACAGTTAGATATGGTGAAATATTGAATGAAAAGGGTAAACTCAAATCTATACAAAAACTAGAGGAATAAGGTATAAAGATGAATTGGTTTTCATATGCACAAATACATTCAAGGTATGATAAAGATTCTAAAATGGAAGGTTTCTATGATAAATTGACTGATTTAGATAAGATTTTGACAGGTACTGATGAAAAGGTGATTAAAAAACTGTAGGGATATTTATTAGAAATTAAATTAGAAGAAGAACAAGTTAAAGAAACTATGATTGCTTGGGGGAAGAATTTTGGATATGGGATCGATTTAGAGAAATGGCAAAAATTGTGGTCTCAAAATTATAAAATGACAATGTCAACAGCATATAAAGAAAATTTGTATAAGAAGTTTTACAGGTGGCATTTTCCCCGGACAAGAATAGCAAGAATGTTCAAGAACAAATCTGAAAAATGTTGGAAATGTCATCAGACACCTGGCTCATATTACCATATGTGGTGGACTTGTGCGGATGCTAAAAAATACTGGACATGTGTTTGAAAAAAATGACAAAAAAACATATAGACTTGAAACCAGAGATATTTTTATTGGGAATTTTACCTGAAATATACAGTAAAGACTTGAAATACCTGATTGTAAGTGTATTAACAGCGGCTAAGATTGTATTTGCTAAAAACTGGAAAAATGAGAAAATACCATCACAGGAGGAAATCATTAAGAAAATATTGGAATGTGCTGAAATGAGTAGATTGACACTTGAAATTAGAGAACAAGAGGATAAACAATTTTATAAAATTTGGGATCTTTTCTATCAATGGTTAGACAATAAAATACAGTAATGAAATATGTAGACTTTTAGAAAATAATAAATATATAAAGATGTACTTCTTTCTTATTATATCTACAAAATGATTTTAGGATAGATTTGGGGTGATAATATGAACTGTTATAAAATAAACTAAGTAAATTATGATTATCTTGTAAAACATGAATGAATAAAAGTATAGTCATATGATTGATTAATAATGATACTAAGGTATTTAATTTTTGATTGAAAATATGAGATTATATGCAATGTAATTGTAATTGAAGACTACGAAATGGAAGCACAAAACGATTTGTAAACCAACCGGCACACTGTATGTACACATATGGAAGATAGCTTGATGTTTTTATGTTTTGTTTGTTTATGTTTGTTTTTAAAAACCAATAAAATTTTTTTAAAAAAAACTGAAAGAGAACTATAGCATATCCTCTAGGCTCGTATGCTCCTGGCCAATCTTCTTGAAGATGGTTTCTTCTAACACCTCAGGAGGACAACATGTTCAAGGCAAAATTCAGAGTAAAGAAAATATGTTATCATCCCATTTATTGCAAGTGGAGCCTATTGAGCCTTTTCAATAATTAGAAGATAAAATACTGTTAGCCATCTACCCATCACTACACAATTTCATGGATTATGTGTTCCATCCTTTGGAGAAGTAGGTGATTCAGTAGCTTCTAAAACAACAATAAAAATCTCCAAAATCTTCCCAACACAAAGATCATTTTTTTAAATGGCTTTTTGGACAAATATCTATGAGGCCAAAATGCAACTCATTGCTCAACACTCGAAGCAACCAACTCTTCCATCTGATTAAATAATCTATAGCATGCACTGATTAGTTTTGGGACAATATTTTAGATAATTATAAACTATAAATACAGATGAGTTACAAACAAGCAAAATTTTGCAGTATCCCTGGGAAACTCAATTGGTGAATATTCCTATATTGTATAAGATATTTAATTCAATCTTATCTCCACAGAAATTATTGATCAAGATCAAGTGCTGTCTGTTGACACCTTACCATTTGCTCTTTTAAAAATCCATGGACAGGAGGCCCTTTGTATAAGACTGTATAGGTAGTCTTTGACTTATTATTACAATTGAGCCCAAAATTGCTAAGTGAGACAGGTAAGTGAGCTTTGCTCCATTTTACGAACTTTCTTGCCACAGTTGTTAAGTAAATCATTGCAGTTAATAATGCAACTATAAGTTAGTAACATTGTTATTAAGAAAATCTGGCTTCCCCATTGATTTTGTTTGTCAGAAGGTTGCCAAAGGCGATTCCATGACCTTGGGACACAGCAAAGGTCATAAATATGAACCAATTGCCAAGAATCTGGATTTTGATGTCATGATCATGGGGCAGGGGGAATGCTGCAAAGATTATAACTGTGAAAAATGGATCATAAGTCACAAAGGAGTCCTTGTCACAGGAAGAGTTCACTGGGACTGCAACACAACGTGGAGCAGAACTGTGTCGCTGTGAGTTTGCACATAGCCAGGCCAGGCAAGCAAGAAGAGCAGGGCAAAGGAAGCAGGGCAAGGCACAGCAAAGAGTCCAGATGTCAGTAACAGCACATAAGACTAAGAAAAGGCAATGCTTGTTCCTGACAAGCGCCCCTCCTAATGGCATCTCTTTAAATCTCATTCCCCAGGTAGGCCTTGTGAAGAGGGGCAGGGTGCCCCCCTCCCAAGTCATCCAGTCGCCCTGCAATCATCCCACCTTTTCTTCATTCTCCATGTTTGGGGATCAAGGCTGAGGTATTTGTTCATCACCAGAGTTCCATCGCTCCTCTGCTCCGCTGCCTTCCCTCTCCTCCCCCCACTCTTGGTTGTTCTGCACCCTCTCTCCATGGCTGTTGACCCTTCCCAGGCCTGAGGGACCCAGGCCTGCCTCTTCCTGTTCCTCCAGTTGTTCCTCCAGGGCCAGAGAGCTATGCCATCTTCCTCCATCAGCCCTAGCTCCATCTCATCCTCAGAGCCAGGCTCCGATGGGGCGATCACAAAAATAAACTCATTTGCTAAAGTGCTCATGATTTACCCAATGTATATAAAACTGTATTTATACATTGAATTTTGAAATTTCTTAGATTCCCATTCATTTTTTTTATTTTAGGAAGGAAATAGACTGATATCTATAGATACTTTCACTATATTAAGATTAACATTATCTCCTCAAACTGGACTTTAACTAGTCCAAGCATAATTTTTAAAAAAATATTTACACTAGCAATGGACAAAGAATTATCAGTTCCTCAGTAGGAGAGGATGTTGTCATCGGTGGATTGTTCTGGCATTGAGTTACCTCAGTCCTTCTGAGCTAAATACTACCTCCTCTTTCCTCTCCTCCTTTTTTTCCTCTACATTTTTCAAGCTATCTAGCAGCCTTCCTTGTAAAGAAATTGCCAGTGAATCCTTTACTTACATGCCACCAAAATAATTGTTACATTTCCTGTCAGGGTTCTCCCCTTGTTTTGAATAAATCTGTTTCCACCTCTAGATTATTCCAGAGTTATTCCATAGGTCTGGCATCTTCTAAGCTTTATTCTGCCTATACATACATGTGACAAAATTGTAATCTAATGAAATGACAAAACCAACTGATACAATTTGATTATTGCCTCAGGAAGACTGTTTCTTGGTTACTAATTTCATAAAAGCGGCTTTTATCTCTTTGTTCCTCAAGCTGTAAATGATGGGGTTCAAGCTTGGGGTCACTACTGTGTAGAGCAGGGCAAGAAATCTATTAGTGTCCACAGAATATTCCGAATTTGGACGAATATATGTAAAAATGACAGTTCCATAGAAAATGAAGACAACAGTGAGATGTGAAGAACAAGTGGAAAATGCTTTGTGCCTGTTCTTGGCCACTGGCATTCTGAGAATAGTGAAGATAATGAGGATGTAAGAAACAAGGATGAGCAAAAATGGTGTCAAGTCAACTACCACTGTTAAAACAGCAATGGACACCTCATTTTTGTAGGTATTGGTGGAAGCCAGTCTCAGAACAGGCATAAGATCACAGAAGAAATGGCTGATTATATTTGACCCACAGAAGGGAAGAGTAAAGATTGAAATTGAATGCCCCAAACCCAAAGAGATACCAATGGCCCATGAGGTAACTGCAAGCATAGTACATTCTCTGTAGTTCATGATATATGGGTATTGCAAGGGTTTGCAAATGGCAACATAGCGGTCATATGCCATGACACAAAGAAGACAACACTCAGTGGTACCAAAGAGAATGAAGAAACACATTTGACACCCACAGCCCCAAAAGGATATGTTCTGGTTGTCTGACAATGCATTCACTAGCATCTTTGGGCTAATGGATGAGGTGTAGCCAATTTCCACAAAGGACAAGTTCCAGAGGAAGAAGTACATTGGTGTGTGAAGTGTAGAATTGATAACAGTGAGAATCAAAACCAGGCTATTACCCATGAAGGCTATGAAGTAGAATATTAGAACCAAGCAAAATAAAAGTTCTTGTATTGTCTGGAAATCTGAAAAGCCCAACAGGACCATCTCGGTCAAACAGGACTGGTTGTCTTTCTTCATAATATCATTCAGATTGAAGCCTGAGAGGGAATGTGAAATAAAAATTACATTTGTTTCTTAATAATTTCAACCTTGAGGAATAAGAATGGAAAGAGTAATTTGAAGTCTCTGAACAGTGGTTTTAAAGAACACTCCTGAGAATATCAAGAATACCAAAAAAATAAACAAGTAGATCATTAAACAAGTCAATTCAGTGTTCTCCCCATAAGCACAAATCATCAGACTCAAGTTATTTTATTTTTGACACATTATGCAAAGACCAGGGTTTCTGGGAAAGGCTCTATTGCTAGAAAAGATGGGAGGAAAGACAGAAGGATCAGCAAGTTATATGGACTATGTTAAAGTGACAATAGCAGGGGTGAGATTCTACCAGTTTGCACCTATTCGCTAGAACCGGTTGTTAACGTTCTAAGCAGTTCGGAGAACCGGTTGTTAGAAGAAATTACTGGGCTAATCCTGTAAGGAAGGCAGGAAGGAAACATTCTGGTGTTGCTTACAGAAACTGCCTCTCCGTTAACCCTTCTTACATTCTTGGCAGGACTAGACTTCCTGTCTCCGGAGCCTCTCTGGAGTTTTTTCCCCTCCTTTGCTGGCACTTTGCTTGTGTGGAGTGACCATTCAAAGTTACAATGGCACTGAAAAAAGTGACTTATGACCATTTTTCACACTTACAACTGTTGCAGCATCCCCACAGTCATGAGACGCCAGGTGAGGAGATGCGTGCCTCAATGTGAGTGATATTGAGTTGGCCATGCCCAGCCAATAATATGACCACCAAATGATGCCCACTAACTAAGCCACACCCACAGAACCGGTTTTTAAAAAATTTGAATCCCACCCCTGGACAATAGGTGCATCTTTGGGAAACCTGAAGGACCAAGTAAGGGACAAATCATCCTGCAAACAATTTAAAGTCAACACTGACTTGATGACAACTGATCAAATGAAATGAAACTGATGAAACAGTTTCAGCAACTATTAGTAATTAATAGCCTTTTCACACTAGTTACTTATTTTCTATATTCTTCAAGTTCTTTAAAACTGGAGACTGCTCATCTAACTTAGTGTCCTACATACTTTTTTGCAATTATACCATTTTAATGAATCACACAATAATTCTCTATTTTTTTAGAACTGATTTGTCAGAATTTTCAGTGCTGACCATTTAAATTTCGCCCTCTTGAGTTTAAGGCGGAGACTTAATTTCAACATGACACAACTTTGCCTATTTAATTCTTTCTTATTTCAGAGAGTCTGGCCATTATGAGCTCAATTTTTACTACTTTGAATTAAGAACTTTTTAAACTATAGTGTTGATAATAAAATTCTCTTAATATTCCTCAGACTATTGTTAAAAAAAATAAAACTTATTTTCGTGAAGCTGCATGTCAACAGGAACCATCCCAACAAACCTGATGCTGTTTATTGATGAAGTATTGATCTTACTTTATGAGTGGTTTTCTGATAATTTTTATACAGATGGGATACTTCTTCTTAAGGAACATTGCACATGATGTAATATTCATTGGTAAATCAAAATCTTGAAAGTTAGTCTTTCTGCATTCCTTCCTCAGGAAAAAAATGTGTAATGTAGAATGTTTATAGGAGCTGACATTTTAAAAAGTCTGAAGAAGCCTCTAGACTCTTAGAGGTTCCAAAATTCCAGAGAGACTGGAGGACTTTTTCTCTAACAAGGTCTCATGAAAGAAACTCAAGGATTCATCCTGGGAATCTGGTAAATTAATACCAGGAGACATCCTCGCCCCAGGGAAATACATTCCCCAGAATTAGGAGACCCAATGATCTCAGATACTGGATATCTTCATTTACAATTTCTGTAACTTTGAGATAATTTTAATATCTCTCCTTTTTCCTGAGTGAAGAAATTCCAATTTTATTTCAGTTCCTTGTCCATTTCTTCCATTCCACCTGATGCTCATACAGTTTGAATCTCAAATTAATATAGTTTGTTCATAGTTAAATTTTCACATTGTTAGGTTAGGTAGTGATTCACCTAGAATGTTGTATGACTGGGCAGATGAAAAATATTGAAATTATATGCATTCTGGATTTTATAATTTAAAGAGTGCATGGTTGTGTTCCTGTGATAGCATCACATATTAGTAGGAATTGGATGGTTCACAGAAGATCAAACTGGGAGTAGCATTTATGAATATTTATTGATACAAAAATTTACTGATTTCTCCACCAAGCCAAGATTCTCTATAGTCATCTTCTATAAGATGACATCATAAAATATATTTCAAAAAATCTATATTTTATTAGAGTGGCAGAGACATCACCTCAGAGAAAGGATGTAGACATGGTTACAGAAACAAAATGATGTTTTAAACTCAGAAAAAAATGGAAATCCTGAGAAAAAAGGTCTGATTGGCTCCATCCTCATTCACTCAGGTATAAGAGACTGAGTCAAGCTTTCAAGATTTTGTTATTATAACCTGGATCAATATGGTAGCATCCCATTCAACCTGATGGAGTCTATTTCTGACCTGGGCTACATGGAAAGAGTAACATCTATATTTCATCAACAAACACCCAAACTTTCCACTAAGCTCAAAATGACATCCCAATGCACAATATTCTTCACTTACCTAATACTCTCTGCCTTGGAAGACTTAGGAAAAAGAAGCATGTACTAGCACTTCTGAACATTAAAAGGGAGGAGACCATACTAACCGGGTGAGACAAGGTCTTCCAGAGGGAAAGAAACTACTGAGCTGGCCTATTTCAGACTGTTATTCAAATCACAATAAAGGAGATCTATATGGATCTAAGCTCATATGCCCAGAAAGGCCCAATCTTCTGAAAGGTATAGAGATTCTAAGTCACCCAAGTCATGCTTTCTCAAGAGGCAACTATACTTTCTTTGTTTTTCCTCAAAGACATTTCACTTCTCATCCAAGTAGCTTCTTCAATTCTGACTGAAGAACTCGAGAACTTAAGAAGCTTCTTGGATAAGAAGTGAAACATCTTCAAGGAAAACATCTTCAAGGAAAGAAAGTCCAGTTGCTTCTTTAAAAAGCACCTTTGGGGCCTCTTGAAAATGCTTTCTTCTAACATATCAGGGAAATGAACATCTTGAGGGAAGTTCTATTTAAGAAAAAGTCTTCTGTCATCCCATTCTCTGCAAGTGGGGCCCATTGCTTCTTTTTAATGGCCAGGAGAAGAATATTCATTTCCATCAAAGCAAAATTTCAGGAATTATCTGCTCCATCCTCCCCAGAGAACTAAATGAGCCAGAAACTCTTAAAACCAAAATGTGACAAAACTGCTTCCCTTTATCATTAATAAATCTTCAGTGGAATAATGGAAACAGAAACAGCTTGTATTCAGAGCACCATAAGGACTACTTCTCTGGAATGAACATGCCTCAATATTAGATTTTGATAAGGGATTGTTTTTATGTTAAAAGTTTTACTATTCTCATATATTTTGTCAACCCTCTTACTGAAACACTACAATGGCTGCAATCTGTTCTGGAATGACATTTAGAGAATATCCAGAGGAACATCTGGATTTCTGCATTCAATGGCAGAAAGGAAGATCTAACTAGCTACCTCCTTGCATAGTTGTTAGGTCACCTGAGCTGTAACTACTCCATCTGTAGATGTTCAATCTGGGATGCAATAAGTTTGTCAGTGAAGAAAGAGAAAAAGAAATATTTCAGTAGAGAAAAATAAAACATTAATCTCATATCAATGCATAAATGGATGGTAAGAAAGAGCAACAATTATTGTACATTTTTTAATTCAGTGCTCAGCTGTATATGTAGCAATAGCACTTATACTTATATACTGCTTCACAGTGCTTTACAGCCCTCTCTAAGTGGTTTACAGAGTCAGTATACTTCCCCCAACAATCCCGGTCCTCATAGTATTTGAATAAATAATATTGCCTGATGTTCCTTGATCTCCCTTTCCATGAAAGTAGTAAATGTCACGTGCTAGTATTTCTGCAATACAGGTTAGAAGCTGCTCAGCCAAATATCTCTTCCAAGCAAAAATAAAGTCCTAGGACAGCTGTGTAATTTCAAATTATGCAATCATCTCTTCTACAAAAAACACTTTTCTAGAATAACTAACTATCCGCTCAGGCATAAAACTTTGCAAAGCCAAGAAATGATGGTAAACTTGGAGAAGGGCAAAATAGCACAAATTGAAAAGAAGCTCTGGGAAAGCAAAATATTGTAATTCCCTACACAGAAATTGTATTTATGGAATAATAACTTCTTGTTTCTTTTTTTTTCAAAAAAAAAAAACCCAATTAATCTTGATAGTCTTCTCCATTGCTTCCCCAGATTGCTACTGATCCCTTAAAAGCACCTTTTATATCCTTCTTTTTTCCTCCCTTTTCTTTAGACTTTAAGAACAGTAGCTTTCCTTTTAAATAAATGGGCTATCAACCTTTATTTTAATTGTACCACAATAATAAACTTATCCTTCAGGGTTCTCTCCTTGTTTAAATCAACCTGTCTGAATCATTCTGCAGTAAAGGGTGAAATCTCTCATTGGTATCCCCTGGAGTTCATTCTACCCCATAAATATGTGCACAACAACTGCATTTATTGAAAACATCAAACCTATGGATCTACTTGAATTACCGTATTAAGATCTGTGTCCTTGCTATAGATTTCATGAAAGCAGATTTTATCTCTTTATTCCTCAAGCTGTAAATGATGGGGTTTAAACTTGGGGTCACTACTGTGTAGAGCAGGGCAAGGAACCTGCTACTGTCCATGGAATATTCTGAGCTGGGACGAATGTAGGTAACAATGCAGGTTCCATAGAAAATGCAGACCACAGTGAGATGTGAGGAACAAGTTGAAAATGTTTTGCGCCTGCTCTTGGCCAACGGCATTGTGAGAATAGTGGAAATGATGAGGATGTAGGAAAAAAGGATGAGCAAAAGAGGCACCAGAATAAATAGAACTGTTATTGTGGCAATGGCCACTTCATTTTTGTAAGTATTGGTGGACGCCAGTTTCAGAATAGGCATAAGGTCACAGAAGAAATGGCTGATTCTATTTGACCCACAGAAGGGAAGGGTGAAGATTGAAATAGATTGCCCCAGACCCACAAAAACACCAATGGCCCATGATACAGCAGCAAGCATAGCACATTCCCTGAGATTCATGATATATGGGTATTGCAAGGGTTTGCAAATGGCAACATAGCGATCATATGCCATAGCACAAAGAAGACAACACTCGGTAATACCAAAGAGAATGAAGAAACACATTTGACACCCACAGCCCCAAAAGGATATGTTCTGGTTGTCTGATAATAAGTTAACTAGCATCTTTGGGCTGATGGTGGAGGTGTAGCCAATTTCCACAAAGGACAAGTTGCAGAGGAAGAAGTACATTGGGGTGTGAAGGGTAGGACTGAAAATGGTGAGAATCAAAATCAGACTGTTGCCCATCAAAGCCATGAGGTAGAACATTAGAACCAGGCAAAACAGAAGTTCTCGCATGGACTGAAAATCTGAGAAGCCTAACAGGACAATTTCGGTCAAACAGGTCCAGTTCTCTTTCTTCATTTTCAAAACCTTAGGAAAAGAAGGAAATGAAGAATTAAAACATTTTTTAAGAATGAATTATACTTGCTATCCTTGAAATCTACATGACCACATTCCAGTACACTACTATTAGCACATTAGATCAATAAAACCTTTCATGGAGTTATACAACAGAAAGAATCAACCCACCAAACATGAGCCAAGGGAATGCATTGACCTTATCGTAGATTTGTTTTGTGATACTTTTAAAAACATGGAAAATTTCTTCCCATAAAAAATCAACAATGCACTAAAAAATTAAGATCTTTAAGATTGGCTTGCCATAAGTGACCCTCCATGTATTCCTTTCTCTGGAAAAAGAAGTATTTTTTCCTATGCAGACATCATAGGAGTAAAGGAGTCTATAAATCACTTGACTCGTAGAGGATCAGAAATTCTAGAGAGACTAAAGGACTTTTTTCTCTAACAATATCTCCTGAGAGAAGCCAGAGGATTCATCCTGGGGGTGACATTAATGAATACCAAGGATGACCAGGGCCTTAGGGAAAAGTTTGTTTAGAAAAGGTAGAAATCCAGAGCCGTCAGATACTGGATATTTTGCCTCCCATTTCCAGGATTCTCTGTCCATTTCTTCTGTTGGTTCTCTCTTATTTTATTCCAAAAGACCTTATATTTTTCCTGAGCACGCTATCTGTCATGATGATCAATAACCACATGAAAAATCTGCAAACCAAGAACACTTTTAATATGTCTCTTCTTCCCTTGCTGTAGTAATGACAGTGTATTTCATTCATATTTCCTCCAATCTGAAACAGTGGAGATTGTTCCTCATAATTAAATTATTCATTTTGCTGATTTGTTATCTTTATATATCTCATGCATGAAGGAGATCCATGGCAGTTGTCCCCAATACCTGGTACATGGATCAGCACCGGGCTGGAGCATGCCAGAAACTGGGCAATGCAAACAAGCGAAGCCTCATCTGAGGGATGCAGGCAGCATGCAAAACCATGTCCACGGAAAAACCTCTCTCCAAGAAACCAGTCCCTGGTGTCCAAATGGTTGGAGGCCACTGATCTACAGCATATTTTCTTGACTTTTATGCCCAGAAATCCCTAAAATAAAATCTCTACATTAAATTCCTAACTCCTACTGAAAAATCATTTTAAAAAACAATATAAAAGTCTTTAGGTAAATATCTACAGAGGGAGGATATTGTGTTTATATAATTTATGGCATACAGTGATTACTTTTTTAGATTGTTCTCTGACAATGTTCATATAAGTGATAAAGGTTCACCAGATGAAATACAACTTTCCAACATTTTGGGGAAATCAATGGCTGGAGATTCTTGTAGTACGGAGAACATTTAGCCCATCCTTATCTCTAAGGAAGTTATTGATTGGTCACTTTCTGATTAGACTACTGCAATCGGCTCCATAAGGGACTGGCTTGAATAGAGCAGAAACTGCAGCTGGTCCAGAACACCCCATAATGTACAATGTTGAGTGCAGCATAGAATACCAACATTTCATTGTGAACTCATGATCGCTTCCTGCCTATCATGATAACTGTGCCAGTACTTTTCTCCTCAGCTTTATTAATGTGTTCTCTTCCCATTCCAGAGGAGGAGGCAAAACTAAAACAGTTTTGATTTTGCTGTGCCCATTGCTAACATCAGTTAAGATCCCCATCCCCCTTCCCCAGTTGGAAGACAGCATCCTCATTTCCCATCCATGAAAAGCTACCTGTCCTCCCCTTCTCAATAATGCCAGCTAGAAGGAAAACTCAATGTTGCAAACATAATTAACAGAACAGAATAACAGAGCTGGAAGGGACCTTGGAGGTTTTCTAGTCCAGCTTCTTGCTCAAGCAGGAAACCCTACACTATTTCAGGTTGGCCAATCTCTTCTTAAGAACTTCCAGTATTGGGGCACCCACAACTTCTGGAGACAAGCTCTTCCACTGATTAATTGTTCTATCAGGAAATTTCTCCTTAGTTCTATGTTGGTTCTCTCCTTGATTAGTTTTCACTCATTGCTTCTTGTATGCCTTTGTGCAATTGCTATATACAGTGTACATAGCAAATACATGTTTTCTGTGGCATGATTTCTGGGAGAAACTTCATACATGACAAAGGCAATCCCATAATTCATGCTCCCTCCAATAAAGTGGAAAGTCTAAGATTGAGAAGATCTTTTATGTTTCTCCTGAGGAGATGCTGAAGATGGCCAATAAAAGTGCAGGAACGCTACCCTAATAAAAACCAAGGGTGCCAAGATTAGATCTGAGCTTTATTAATGGGATACACATCTCAGGTAGGATGGCTCTTCTGCAAGGAGAAGATGCTCATAAATGAAATGGTTGGTTACTTGGGTCTGCAAAAATGTGACATGGTCAATATCTGAACTATTGGAGATACTACTATATAGCAAAATCAGATTATTGGGAAGAATCTATTACCCGGAGGAGACTTTGAAGTTTATAAGGATCTTATAAATTAGTAATGCTATGATTATAATGAGTTAAGACTCACTGTAAGCAAAATATTGTACAATGTATATATATGTAATTCTTGTGGATATCATATTCCTGGCTTGAGTCCAATCCACTGTTTGTTTGATAAGAAAAAACAGGATAACAGTGACATAAAGTAAGGCAATTGATTATGATTGCTTTCAGGATTGGAGTCTAAGTAGTTTATGGTAAATTTTGTTTAATTTTATCAGAGTTAATTTCTTCTGTTTGGGCATGAATAAATAATTTTTAAATCCCAGTAACCTAAACCTAAAACTAGTTTTTGTTTTAACTTTTTTCAGTTTTGAGGGGAGGGGTTGTTGCAAGAAGAATACTGGAAATAAACAAAATATTAAAAAGGAAGAATAAGCAATAAAGGAAATAATGCCATATAAAAGACCACTAATCATTTTTATTAACCCTACACAGAACTAAGAAATAAAAGACAATAGGAAAAATGCCAACTATTGCCATTTGTACTAATAATTACAATTTTATATTCAAAGCTTTAATCTTTTTCTTAATGCTGTAAACATGACTGCTTTTTGAAGGCCAACAACCAAATGCATTCAGCACTCTTTAATGACATAGATACACATGTTTCTTTGGTCATGAAATGACTCTCTTCTTGACCATGTCAGCAATGACACAGTATGGCAGGAAATGAGCATTGAGCCAATAACTGAGAAAATATGGAAGAAACAGCTACACTGGTATGGCCATGCCCTCAGCCACTATCATATACAGTTGTCTGTAATCGCCTTTCACTTTAACACAGATGGCCATGGTCAAATGGATGTCTGAAGTAAAGATGTCAAAACACAATAAATGTAGACATAAAAAAATTGCCCAGATGGACCCAGATGCTCCTTTGATTGCGCAAGGTAGTGTTAATCAATCCAAAAAATAGATCATGCACTTGCGGGAATAATACTTATTTATTTATTTATTTATTTATTTGATTTGTCAATTGTTTACAAGATAATAAGTACAAGTGTATACATAGTTGTAAATATATGAAATGGGTACATATAAGAAAAATAAAAGAATAAGAGAAACAATAGGACAGGGACGGTAGGCACGTTGGTGCGCTTATGCACGCCCCCTACAGACCTCTTAGGAAAGGGGTGAGGTCAATAGTAGACAGTCTAAGGTTAAAGTTTTTGGGGTTTGGGGAAGAGACTACAGAGTCGGGTAGAGTATTCCAGACATTGACCACTCTATTGCTGAAGTCGTATTTCCTGCAATCAAGTTTGGTGCGGTTTACTTTGAGTTTGTATCTGTTGTGTGCTCTTGTGTTGTTATGGTTAAAGCTGAAGTATTCATTGACAGGTAGGACATTGCAATGTATGATTTTATATACCATGCTTAAGTCGGACCGAAGGCACGGCGTAATTCGAGGTTTTCTAGTTTTAGAATTTCGAGTCTGGTGGCGTAAGGTATTCTACAACGGGTAGAAGAGTGGAGAACTCTTCTTGTGAAATACTTCTGGACTTTCTCAATTGTGTTAATATCACATACGTGATAAGGATTCCAGACTGATGAACTGTATTCGAGTATTGGTCTAGCAATGTTTTGTATGCTCTGGTTAGTAGTGAGATATTACCAGAGAAAAAGCAACGTAGGATTAGGTTAACAACTCTTAATGCCTTTTTGGCTATGTAGTTGCAGTGAGCTCTAGCACTTAGATCATTAGAGGTGAGTATTCCCAGGTCCTTTACAGAGCTTGGGTCATCAACAAGATCTTGACTATTCAGCTTGTATTTTATTTTCTGATTTTTTTACCAATATGTAAGACAGAGCATTTATTTGTTGAGATTTGGAGTTGCCATATGTTAGACCATTCAGATACATAGTCTAGATCTTTTTGAAGGGTAGTTATATTGTCTGTGGTATTGAACAGCTTTACATCATCAGCGAAGAGAACGCAATTGCTCTTGATATGATCACAAAGGTCGTTTATGTAGATTATGAAGAGAGTTGGTCCTAGAACACTGCCTTGGGGAACACCACTATTGACAGGTACTGGATTTGATAGGGCGTTCCCAATTTTGACCATTTGTTGTCTGTTTGACAGGAATGCTTCTATCCAGTTATTCAGTTGTCCAGAGATACCATAAGATTTTATTTTTAGGAGTAGTTTGTCATGTACCACTGAATCAAAGGCTTTGCAGAAGTCTATGTAGATTGCGTCTATTGCTTTGCCCTGGTCGAGTTGTGTCGTCCATATGTTTTTGCAGTGTAAGAGTTGCAGATTACAGGATAGTTTTTTTCTGAAACCAAATTGTTTATTGGAGAGTAGGTTGTTTGTCTCTAAATGGAGGATGATGGATTGGTTAATAATTGATTCCATGACTTTACAGGTGACGCAGCATAAGGAGATTGGTCTGTAATTTTCAACTAGGCTTGGGTCTCCCTTTTTGAAGATGGGAATGACTGTGGCTTGTAACCATAGGTTGGGCAAGGAGCTGGTTCTGAAAGATTTTTCAAAGATTATGCTTAGAGGTTTGGCTATGGCAGCGGATAGTTTTCTTAAGAAGTAGGCACATATTCCATCCGGTCCAATAGATAGAGATGGTTTTAGGTTGCGTAGTGCTTTTTCAACGTTGTCTACTGTAAAATCGATATGTATTAGATCATTATTGTTGTTTGTGGTACGGCTAGGAAACATTGGGCATGATCCATTACTGTTTACAAACACTGAGCGAAGAATGTGTTAAAGATGTTGGCTTTAATGGTGTCGTCGCTGCAGTCTTTACCATCAGGTCCTATCAAGGGAGGGATGGACCTTGAGTCTTTTAGTTTGTTGTTTACAAAATTGTAAAAAGCACGGGTGGAATTGGTGCTTAGAAGGTTTTCCTCTTGTTTAATGTGGTAATTGGTGCATTCGGTCTTTATCTGGTGGCATAAATTTTTGTATCGGTTTTTGAAATTAGCAACGTGACCAGATTTGTTTTTCCGCCAGAGTGATCTCTTTTTGGATTGAAGTTTCCTTATTGATATGGGTAATCTGCTTTTTTGTTTTGTTTTGGAGTTGTTGTTGGAACATATAGTTTGATGACTCTTTTGACTTCAAGTAAAAATATGTTGTAATGGTCTTCAACAGTATTGCATCCAGTGAATAGAGATTGCCAATCGAGGGATGAGAGATCGTTATCTATAAGATCATAGTTGCCTTTTTGAAGTTACAACTAGGGAAGATATTGCTGACAATAACATTTCTTTTCTATATTGTAGTTCCATCTACTTCCTGTCTGATTGTTGTGTTGATGTACATACATATGTACATGATATTTGTTTTCTTAAGTTTTCGCGGGTATCTATACAGAAGCCTGATGATGGCAAATGAGATTCTGCCGAAATATCGCTACAACTTTAAAAGCACAACTATAATGATGTGGGAAAATACCCGAACAAAGCTGAATACCATACATATGTACATGATATGTGTGTGTGTGTGTGTGTGTGTGTGTGTGTGTGTGTGTGTGTGTGTGTATCACACATGGGAATGTATCACATGTGGGAATGCTTATGGCATCTGTTGACATTATTGTTGTAAGAAAATGACCAATCAATACTTCTCTAGCATATACTCATAATAAATTCAGACTTTAGTTCAGGTTTCATCCCTTATTAAGTCTATCTCCAATGGGAATCATTCCAGAAATAAGAGTAACATCAGCCACTGGCATTTTCCAGAGTTTCTTCTTTCCCATAAGTATGTGGATGAGATAGTGATTTGTTGAAAAGAAGAATGATTGATATAAAAGGATGATATCAATTATTGTTACATTGAATTATAAACTAAAGGAAACCCATTTCTTTGACATTAATGTTTTGAATGAACTTTTTATCTCTTCATTCCTCAAGCTGTAAATGATGGGATTCAAGCTTGGGGTCACTACTGTATAAAGCAGGGCAAGGATCCTGTTATCATCCTTAGAAGATCCTGAATTGGGATGAATGTAGGCAACAATGATGGTTCCAAAGAAAATGAAAACAACAATGAGGTGTGAGGAACAAGTGGAAAATGCTTTGTACCTGTTCGTGGCCACTGGCATTGTGAGAATAGTGGATATGATGAAGATGTAGGAAAAGACAATGAGTAAAAGGGGAACCAGGCCAAATACCACAGTTAGTATGGCATTGGCCACTTCGTTTTTGTAAGTATTGATTGAAGTCAGTGTCAGAACAGGCATAAGATCACAGAAGAAATGGCTGATTCTGTTTGACCCACAGAAGGGAAGGGTGAAGATTGAAACAGATTCCCCTAAACATACGGAAATTCCAAAGATCCATGAGATGGCAGCTAGGGTCGCACATTTCTTGTACCTCATGATAGAGGGGTATTGCAAGGGCTTGCAAATGGCAACATAACGGTCATACGCCATAGCACAAAGAAGACAACACTCAGTGACACTAAAGAGAAGAAAGCAGCACATTTGACATCCACAGCCCCAAAAGGATATAGTCTGGTTTTCTGAGAGCAAAATCATTAACATCTTTGGACTGATGGATGAGGTGTAGCCAATTTCCAAAAAGGACAAGTTCCAGAGGAAGAAGTACATTGGGGTGTGAAGGGTGGGACTGGCAATGGTGACGAGTAAAACCAGGCTATTGCCCATCAAGGCTATGAGGTAAAATATTAGAACCAGACAAAACAGAAGTTCTTCCATAGACTTGAAATCTGAGAAGCCGAGCAGGAGAAACTCAGTCAAACAGGACTGGTTATCTTTCTTCATGGTATCATACCACATAGTAACCTCAAAAGAGAAAGGGAACATTGAATAATTAAAAAATTCCTCTAAAGCATTATTAACATTGTATTCCTTTCTCCAGTTAGATACCTGTATCCTGCTTTCTTTGTATTACTGTACAAAGTAAATAGTAATATGGATTAAATCCTTGGAAATAGGAAAGGAAGCATGATTTTTTTATTTAATGTCCTGTAAATTCATTTGTGTTTTTTTCAACTTAGTGAATCACATAATCACTCTAGGATCTTTTCCCAGAACCGAATTGTCTTCAAGCTCTCAATTTGGTCCCTCAAATCTGTGTGTTCATTTTTTTAATTGGTTAGTCTAGCATATGATAGTTTCTATTAATTTAGGGTTTTTTTTAAATAATGAAAATTTAGGCTGTCATAAATATTGTTACACATTTCCTTTGAAGTACATCCTTTCTATATCTGAAAATTTGCACTAGTATTCCAAATAGAAGTCCCTTCAGATTTTATTCCGCTAGTCATTGCTGACTGTAGGGAGCAGTACTCATGTCCATTTCAAGACCATTGAGCCAACACTATCCGAAAATTTTCCAGCATGACGTCACAGAGTGCAGTTACCTGCCCACCAAAGTAGTACATATTTATCTACTTGTCTTTGCATGTTCTCGAACTGCTAAGTGGACAGGAGCTGGGGCAAGAAACGGGAGCTCACCCCATTGGGTGGCGCCTGGGTCTCAAACCTGGGCTGCCAGCTTTCCAGCCAAGAAGCTCAGCATCTTTAAACACTGAACCACTGCACCACTCCTAGTATTCCAACTAGAAAATAAAAATGCTAATGGGTTAAGGCATCAGGCTGGAAACCAGGAGTTGTAGTTCCCTCCAAGGCACAAAGACAGCTGGGTGACCTTGGGCCTGTCATTTTCTCTCAGCTCTATGAAAGAGACAAGGACAAATCACTTCTGAAAAATCTTGCAAAGAAAACTGAAGAGATTTGTCCAGGAAGTGTCTGGGAATCAGAAAAGGTTGAACAGAAGGGAGGAAAAAATAGGGGAAGGATTGGAGATTGGAGAAAAGTGGCTTAGATCAAAAGACACTTAATTTCCCACTAGCTACCACTTTGTTTCCATCTTGTATAACATCAGTGATCAGTCATGCCTCTAACATATTGAATTCTCTTTTCCATCTAGTCAGACCAACAAAATGTACAACTTTAAGCATGATGTGTCCCAGGCTCAAAATTCTTAAATGTTAAAGCATCACTGTAAAGCTGACAATAACACTTCATTAAAGTTCCACTGAATATCCTTTGAAAATAAAACTTCATAAAAAGTTGCATAAAGTGAAAAACCTACGTAGTTATAAAATATAATCTTACTTTGTCAAACCTTTTCTGATTAGTTTTAGAGATGGGACATTTCTTCTTAAGGAAAGGCTAAATAGTGTAATATTCGCTGGCAATGTAAGAATCTGAAGATTCCTCTACCATAGAAGAATCTTCATATAGTCTTTCCTCTGGAAAACAAATGGTTGATATTATGGAGGCTATTTATCTCAAATATGGCCACTGGATCCTAGCGGATTCAAACCTCCAAAGAGACTGGAGAACTTTTCTCTAATAAGGTCTCATGACAGAAGCCCAAGGACTCATCCTGGGGATTTGGTAAAAGTATACTAGAGGACAACTTGAACCAGAAGGAAGAACTTCTTGGTCTTCCTGAAAGCCTTGAAAAACCTTGTTCTTCCCTCATCCTCAGGGACAGGATCTTAGTAGATCCTCAAATGGGGATTTTGTATTATATTGTAGCGAGCCTCAATTTTTTTAAATTGCTGTTGCTTTTAATTTTTATACTGTATTAACTATTCATTTATTTGGTTAAGATGGGTAGCTACGTCCATTTGACAAATAAATAAATAGCATTAGCACTTAGACTTCTGTACCACTTCACCGTGTTTTACAGTCCTCTCTAGGAAGTTTACAGAGTCAGCATATTGCCCCCAACAATCTGGGTTGTCATTTTACCAACCTTGGAAGGATGGAAGGCTGAGTCAACCTTGAGCCAGTGAGACTTGAACTGCTGAACTGCTGGCAGCCAGCAGTCAGCAGAATTAGCCTGCAATGCTGCATTCTAACCATTGTGCCACCATGGTTCCTAAATGAAATGTTATCAAAATTAGCAAAGCATTTTCTTGTTCACATGACAAAAATATTATGTGAACTATACAAGGATCTCAAACAGTCAGTGGCAAAGGCAAATAGTTAGCTCTTGTAATGTAAATATGGCCATCTGTTATTGTTGCCTAAAGCTTCTCCCATTTTCAATAAATCTCTTTTTATTTGAAATGCTGGAGAATCTCATGACATAATGTGGTTCTATTTCTTTTTCTGGCTGTTACAACTCTACTTCCTGGGGTCTATGACAGGGACTGAATTCTTCCTCTTGGCCATCATCATCTATGATCTCTATGTGACTTTATGCAACCCTTTGTAATATGCGCTTATTATGAAAGATTAAGGGAAAAGACAGTTGTATTGATACAGACATTTTTATGGATATCTATGTCATTAAGGCTGCATAATACCCTGCAATCTATTGAAATTATTTCCATAGTGTGTCACATCATGTGGATCCTACTAATTTTCATATCAATGAAGTGGTTTATGGTGGGATTATGCACATAGCATACACTCTATATACAGCATACATAGAAAATACTGTTTTTCTGTGGAGTAATATCTCGGAGATACTTCATACATGGCAATGAAGATCTCAAAATTCATGCTGACTCCAATGAAGTAGAAAGTCAAGACTAAGAAAGTATTTTACGTTTCTGCTGAGGATATGCTGAAGTTGACCAGAAAAAGTGCACCATGGGTGCCAAAATCACATCTGAACTAGGGAGAGGGACATCCATCTCAGGTAGGATGGCTGTTCTTCAAGGAGAAGATGCTCTTATATGAAATGGTTGATTCCTTGGGTCTGCAAAAATGTGACATGGACAATGTCAGAACTGCTAAAGATACTACAGCAAGACCCAGTTATCAGGAAACAGCTATTACCTGAGAGAAGACCTTGAAGTTTGTTATGACCTTATAAATTAGTAGTGCCATGATCATAATGGGTTAAGGCTCACTGTAAACCAAATATTGTATAATTGTTCTGACCCAGCTCCCCAAACATGACAAACCCTCTGACAGGAACTCAAAAGATTTCTTTATTAGGAGTGCCAGCAGCCCTGGCAAAAAATTTCTCTCACAGGTTAACAAGTCCATCCAGCCAGAAGATGAATAGTTGTCTGCCACAACTATTCATCTCCACCTCCTGCCTTCTATCCCCATAACTAGGGTGGGGCCTTGCTAGTAGCAGTGGCTCTGCCTTCCCCAGGATCGGCCCATGACTTTCCACTGCTCTTGTCTTCTCTGCCTTTTGCATAGCCGCGCCTCGGGCACTGGAGCCAGGTATTCCTCCTCTTCTTCATCAGCCACCTTCAGACCTGGGGACTGTTGATTCTCCATTTGAGAGTTGATTGATGTCCAATGGAGATATACTGTATATACAGAATTTCTAACACCTTCTAATTCTTATACTCACATGACTGATTTGAGTTCAACCCATAGTTTGCTTGATAAGAAAAAATAGAACAGTGATTTACAATAAGACAATAAATTTTAATTATTTTCAGGACAGAAATCTAAGTAGTTCATGGTAAAACTTATTTAATTTCATCTGTTTGGAGATGAATTAGTAATGTTTTAATCCCAGTAACCCAAACCTCTTTTTCTTTTACATTTTTATGGTTTGTTTTTTTCAGCAAGAATATTGAAAATAAACAGAATAGAAAAATATAAAGAATAAACAAAAAAGGAAATAATAAAATATAAAAGACAACCATTTTTTTAAATCCTAGACAGAACCAAGAAATTAAAAAAACAATGGGAAAATACTAACTATAGAAATTGTCCTAGGAAGTCCTTTCCGAGCCTAATTGGTATTGTTTGAAACAAGTATAAAATTCTGGGTAATATATTCATCTTGATTGTTGAAATTCTCCCTATTAATGACAATTGTAGATTTTCCCATTTTGTCAGATCTAACGCTATCTGCTATTTATGTTTAGATGTAATTGTTCTCTTTTAATGTACTACATCTTGCTATCAAATGTAGCCCCAAATACTTAACCTTGTTCATGACCTGAATTTTCAATAGGTCTGCCAATTCTTCTTTTTGTCTTAGTAGCATATTCTTTGTCAAGATCTTTGTTTTATCTTTATTTATTTTCAAACCAGCCACCTTACCATATGCCTCTATCTTTTCCAATAATTTTGGTGCTGTTTCTAAAGGGTCTTCTCAAATAAAAGCCAAGTCGTCCGCAAAGGCTTGCAATTTAAATTCTTCCTTTTTAATTTTCATTCCTTTTATACTTTTTTCATCTCTAATATTTCTATTTAACACTTCCAAAGTTAATACAAATAGCAAGGGTGATAGTGGGCATCCTTGTCTTGTACCTTTTCTTATATTGATGGAATCTGTCAATTCTCCCTTTATCATTACCTTTGCCGTTTGCTTATGGTATATGGCTTCTATTGCTTGAATGAATTTTCTGGCAAACCCCATCTGTTCCAATAATAATAGTATGAATTTCCAATTCACATTATCAAATGCCTTTTGTGCATCTAAAAATATCAAAGCCATTTGCTTTTTGGGGTGTGCCTCATAATATTCCAAAGTGTCCAAAATTACTTTCATATTATCTTTGATTTGTCTCTTTGGCAGAAATCCATTTTGATCAGGATGAATAAAGTTATTTAAGTATTTTTTAAGTCTTTCTGACAAAATTGAAGCGAAAATTTTATAATCTGCATTTAGTAAAGAAATAGGTCTATAATTCTTAATTTGCAATAGATCAGCCTCTTCTTTTGGGATAAGTGTGATATAGGCTTCTGACCATGTTTTGGGTATCTTCTTCTTTGACATAACTTCATTAATGACTTCTAGCAATGGAAGGCTCAGCAATTCTTGTAATGTTTTATAAAATTCTGCCGGAAGTCCATCTGGGCCTGTTGCCTTTCCATTATTTTGCTTCTTAAGTGCTTCAGTTAATTCCATCATTGTTATATTGCTTTCTAACATTTTTTCAGTCTCTTTAGGTATCTTAGGTAGATTAGCATTCTGTAAATACTGTTTAACTCTTTCCTCATCAATATTCTCTTGCTTATATAGTTGCCCATAGAAGTCTCGAATAATTTCCTTTTTCTCTTTATTACCATAACAAACTTGGCCTTGATCATCTATTAACTGCAATATTTTCCTTGATTCTTTCTCCTTTCTCAATTTGTATGCTAACCATCTACCAGGTTTGTTTGCATCTTCAAAGTAGTTCTGTTTAGCACTTCTAATTTTCTGTGCTAATTCTTCTTTCTCTATTTGACCCATTTTGTGTTTAATTATGTCCAATTTTAGTTTAATGTCTTTTTTCTGTGGCATTTTCTGTAGCTCTTTTTCAAGTCTTTTATGCTCGTCTTCTAAAGCTTTAGTGGCTTGCCTTTTCCTGATGTTCCTTTTCCTTGTATAGTCTATTATCAAACCTCTAGCATATGCCTTCATTGTGTCCCATACATTCTGAATTGAAGTATCTTCTTTTTTATTTTCTCTAAAGAAAAAGGCCAATTCTTTCTCCATCCGCTGTGTGAAGTCCTTTTCCTTTAAAATAGTATTATTTAATGTCCATCTCGATCTTCTTTTTTGTCCTTTCCATTTAATTGTCACTGGATTGTGGTCTGCCCAAGTACTTGTTTCAATATTTGTTTCTTGAATATTAGATATTAGTTCTGTTGAAATCCAAATCATATCTATTCTGGACCATGATAAATGTCTATTTGAGTAAAAAGTGTATTGTTTGGTTTTAGCATTTCTTTCTCTCCATATATCTTTTAAGTTTATTTCATCTGTCATTTTAAAAAAGGATTTAGGAAGAGTCTTTCTATTTTGTTTTGTTATTGTTGCTGTATAGTCCAATTTATTGTCTACAATTCCATTGAAATCTCCCATCATAACTATATTAACATAGTCCAGTTCAATTAGTTTCATATGTAATTTTTTTATAGAATTCTTCTTGCTTATCGTTCGGAGCATAAATTGCAATCAGGAGTGTTTTCATCTTATTGTCCATTATTTCCACCATTAATACTCTTCCATCTTCATCATATGAATCAATTTTGCTGAGATGGTCTCTTTAATATATAAAGCCACTCCTCTTTTCTTACATTGAGTTAAAGAAGTAAATATTTTCCCTAATTTTGGCTGGACCAACAATTGTTCATATTGTTTTTTAATATTTACTTCTTGTAGACAAATTATATCAAATTTTAATTTCTCTAATTTATGAAAAAGATTCCTTCTTTTAGCAGCCGAATTAAGTCCATTTATATTCATTGTAATCAGTTTTTTCTCTTCCATGATTATGTAGTTAGGTTTGGTAGCTCTTGTAGATCTTGGTTCACGTTGTTCTTTAGTTTCCACCTGTCCACCTACTGCGCCTACTTCTTTTTCAGTCTCCATTTGGTCCTCTTGGAATTCAATTAATGAGAACTCTTTTTCTGCCTCTTCCTCTCTCCTTTCAAAAAATTCTGCGTAGAATAATTCTGCTTTCTCAATTGAATCAATTCTGTGTCTCTGTTCTTGCCATGTAAACATTAATCCTTCTGGAATTAGCCATCTATAATTCACCTCTTTTTTCAGTAACATTTTAGTTAAGAATCGGTATTCTCTTCTTATCTCTCTCACTTTTCTGGGTATTTTTTTAAAACCACAATCTCCTTGCCCTTGTATTTCAGCATTTTCTCTCTTGCCACTTGCAATATTTGTGTTTTAATGGCTTTTTTTGTAAATCTGATATGAACTTCTCTTGGTAGGTTATTTCTCATTACATATCTTATAATAACTTGATATACTTCATCTACTCCATCCATCATCTTCTCTTCTGTTATTTCCAAAGCTTCAGCCAATATTTCTATCATTATCTCAGCTAGATTTTGTCCTTTTTCTTCCTCTATGTTTTGAAATCTGAGATAAAATTCTGATCTGTCCATCTCCCATCTCAGCATCCCACTTTTATCTTGTTCACCACTGTTAATCTGGTATCAATGTCTCCAATCTTTTTGTCTCTTTGTTTATCTTCTTCAGTTTTTTGGAATCTCTCATCATACTTCACCATCATTTGCTGAATATTCTCCACTTTTTCATCAGTTTTCTCTATTCTCTTTTCAATAGTGTCTGATTTTGTTTTAAGTTCTTGGATTCCTTGCATAATCATCTGTAAGGTCACTTTTTCTTGTTCTTTGTCTTGCTTTAACATTGTCTGGATTGAACGTTGTCCTCCAGGTGGGGAGGCGGAAGTAGAAGTTGAGGAGCCAGAAGCTATAAATTTCCTACTCATTTTAAACAATTGAAGATCTTCAGGTTCTTCTGAACCTTAATCCAATTATGAAGTAGCCAATTGTAATCCAAGGTGAGAAATAAAAATGGTGGAAGGAAAAAAGCCCAATAGTAATTTTTTTTAAAAGGAGAGAAAATTTCTTCAGGTTCTTCTGAGCCTTAATCCAATCAATAGTTAAGTAAAAAGGAAAGGAAGAAACAAAAAAAATTTAAAAGAAAAAAAGAAAAGAAAAAGAGAGAAAAAAGAAAAAAAAGAAAAAAAATTCTTCAGGTTCTTCACCACCTTAATCCAATTAAAAGGTCTCAAAAATAAAAACATAAAAACATAAAAATGAACCAAAAGTATGGATGGAAAAAGCAAAAAATCCCAGAGAAGAAGGGGAAAAAAAGAAATTTTTTTTTGAGGCTTTCCCTTTAAAATAAAAGGCAAAAATGGAAATATTACAAAAATAAAGGTGTTTTTTTTAAAAGAGTACAGTAAAGCTGGTAAGGAGGGGTAGCACAGCTTAAAAAAAAAACAAAAAAACACTGCACTTTATTTAATCATCCAAGGCTCTTATTATAACTCTCTTCTCCACAGACTTCAAAACCAAGCTTCAATTGTTGATAGAAATCCAGAAGAACATCTGCAACCGTGCTCTTCCCTCTATCTTATCATGTTGCAATGTCCTTGAAAGGGAGTCTCTGATCTTTCTTTCATACCTTTCTCAGCTTCATCTAAAATATTTTCAATCCTCTAGTTGGCAGTGTTACAAAGTTTCTTTACTCTCACTTTCCCCCTCCTTTCCCAGGCAAAACGTAATAGAAGTTAAAAAAGAAAAAGAAAGAAAAAGTATATATATATAAAAAGAAAAGTAACTAAAGGGAGCCTCTAGCCTAAAATGTTGCAAAGTCAAAAAAGAGAAGAAAAAATAAATGTAAATAAGAAAAAAGCCAGTCTAGTTAGCGAATGCTAAATCGTGATAGAAGTCCAGTAATAAAAAAATAAAATAAAAAAGCCAAGCCTTACTTTGATGTTTCTGTTTAAAAACCGCCACTTATTCTGTTCTGTCAAAACTTTTACAGATTTTTTCTTTTCCTTAGGGTGTCCCTTTAAGTCTTAGAATAATGGTTTAAAAAAAAGAAAGTTCTCACCAAACCGACACACTTTCTCTTTCCAGTCTCTTCCGATCGGAGCTGTCCCAACTTCAGCAGCTTTAATGGCTGCCACTCTGCTGCCAGCAAGAAGGGCTTCTCCTGGATCAACCAGGGACTTTGTAGTATCCCTGGGATCTACAGGATGCGCCCTTCACTATCACCATCTCTTCGGGACGGTTTAGGTCCGTTGGGACCGTCCAGAGGCAAAGATATCGGCTGCAATCTCAGACCTCCGAGATTGCATGCCGTATCATCGTGATGTCAGCTCCCCCCCAATAATAAGTAATGTTTTAATCCCAGTAACCCAAACCCAAATCTCTTTTTCTTTTACCTTTTTATGGTTTTTTTCAGCAAGAATATTGAAAATAAACAGAATATAAAAATATAAAGAATAAACAAAAAAGGAAATAATAAAATATAAAGACAACCATTTTTATAAATCCTAGACAGAACCAAGAAATTAAAAAAACAATGGGAAAATACTAACTATAGAAATTGTCCTAATAATTTTAATTTCATCTTCAAAGCTTAACTCTTTTCTTAAATGCTATGAATGTCACTACAATTTAAGTTTCCTGCTTGCCAAAACAAGAGCATCTGTATATAAAATATTTATTAGAAATGGGTAGCCAATCAATTTGAATAAAATACATAAATAAATAATGACTTTATGGTTTAGAATAAGTATCATATTATTTTTCCTCTCATTGCCATGCAGTTATAATAAATTTAACCCCAAGATAATTGAAAATAGATATAATGTTATTTCCCTTCTGCTTGGTTGTTTAAAGAAAAAGCTCAGAGAATGTAAAAGTGAGGCACAAGGTTTATTTTATTTTATTTATTTGTATGATTGTTTTATTAAATACATAAATATCCTACATGTTGCTAATATATATATATTTGCAATTTACTCAAATTTTTGAATTGTGGTGCACTAATTTGTACTTGATTTGAGGAAAACCCAACAAGACATTTCTTCTTCCACACATAGGATATCAGAAATTAGAGAGAACATTATAGAGGGGATAAGGGAATATTGGATATGGAGATGGTTTGCCCAATAATTTGGCATTAAATGGGGAGGAAGCTATGAGTGGTTTGGAAAAAAAATAAGTCTCTCTCTCTCTCTCTCTCTCTCTCTCTCTCTCTCTCTCTGTGTGTGTGTGTGTGTGTGTGTGTGTGTGTGTGTGTGTGCATACTGCATATATGCAAATATATTTAAATGCACATATTGAAAACTGTCACATTCATGATAATGTTTATTTTTATGTTTTAGTTACATCTATGTCCTGTCTGATTGTTGTGTTGATGCGATAATAACAATAATAAAAGGGATTTATAAACATAGGTGGTTTAAGTCATATACATTACCTGTGGGGATCCTTATAGCACTTGTTTTTTCTTGATTTTGACATCACCGTTCTAAGAAAATAAGCCAGTCAATCCTTTTCTTGCATTCAATTATTATAATAAATTTAGCTTTCCTTTCAAGAGCAATGGTGGCCCTGCAGTTAGAATGCAGCATTTCAAGCTAACTTTGCCCACTGCCAGGAGTTTGATCCCAACAGGCTCAAGGTTGACTCAACTGAATTCCTCTGAGGCTGGTAAAATAAGGATCCAAATGGTTGGGGGCAATATGCTGACATTGTAAACCTTTTAGAGAATGCTGTAAAGCACTATGCAGCAGTATATGTCTAAATGCTATTGCTACTACTATTCAGGATTCTTCCTTACCTTAAATAAATCTATCCCCAGATCTGAGTAATTCCACAATTAAGGCTAATATCAGTCCCTGGCATTTTCTACAGTTCATTCTATCACATAAAGGTGTGACCGCAATAGTGATTTCTTGAAAAAATGAAACTGATTGATATAATTGGATCTTATCAATTATTATTGCATTATGATACTGGATTATTACCTAAAAAGACCCACTTCCTTGCTACTAATGTTTTTTTATTGAAAACAATTTTATTGATTTTCTACAAACAAACAAGACAAACAAAACATTAAAACATCAACTGTCTTATGTACAGTGTGTCGGTTGGTTCATCAGTTTTGTGCATTCATTTCGTAGTCTCAATTACAGTTATGTTACATAACAACTCATATTGACAATCCAAACTTATATATCCTAATATCGCTATTAATAAATCATTTGACTATACTTTTAATCGTTCATGCTTTATTAGATAACAATAGTTTATACAGTTTATTCTATAACAAATCATATAATCATACCAAATCTATCCTAAAAACACTTTATAGATATAATGTCAAATAACATAAGCAAAAGAAAAAAAAAGGTATTCCTTGCTATCTAACTTTCTAAATATTCTATTATCGTATTTTGTCATCTAGCCACTGATAAAAAGATCCCAAATTTCATAAAATTGTTTTCCTCTTGCTCTCTAATTTCAAATGTCAATCTACTCATCTCAGCACATTCCAATCTTTCCTTAATAATTTCTTCCTGTGATGGTATTTTCTCATTCTTCCAGTTTTTAGCAAATACAATCCTAGCCGCTGTTAACACATTTACAATCAGATATTTCAAATCTTTACTATATGTATCTGGTAAGATTCCCAATAAAAGAACTCCGGTTTCAAATCTACGTTTCTTTGTCATTTTTCCAACCACATGCGAATTTTAGTCCAATATTTTTTTGCATCTGCACAAGTCCACCACATATGGTAATATGAGCCAGGTATCTGATGAAATTTCCAGCATTTTTCAGATTTGTTCTTGAACATTCTTGCTATTCTTGTTGGGGAAAGTGCCACCTGTAAAACATCTTATACAAATTTTCCTTATATGCTGTTGACATTGTCATTTTATAATTTTGAAACCACAATTTTGCCATTTCTCTAAATCAATCCCATATCCAAAATTCTTCCCCCAAACAATCATAGTTTCTTTAACTTGTTCTTCCTCTAATTTAATTCCCAGTAAATAACCATATAATTTTTTAATCACCTTCTCATCAGTACCCATCAAGATCTTATCTAGATCAGTCTGTTTATCATAGAATCCTTCTGTTTTAGAATCTTCATCATACCTTGAATGTATTTGCCCATATGAAAACCAATTCATCTTTATACCTTGTTCCTCTAAATTTTGTATCGATTTAAGTTCACCCTTTTCATCCAATAGTTCCCCATATCTAACTGTTTGTTCCTTCTTATAAATTATAGGATAGGAAAATGCTTCAATAGTCGATAACCAAACTGGAATTTTCAAATAACATTGTCTTTTTATCTTCTCCCGGTTTAACCACAAAGACTCCCGTATATAATGTCTTCTAAAATAACCCTGTGTTTTAGTTCCCTTATACCATAAAAAAGCATGCCAACCCGACAGCAAATCATGACCTTCTAGTGTCAACAATCTAGTCTTTCTTAATGTTATCCATTCCTTAACCCACATCAAACTTGCAGCTTGATAGTACAATTCCCAATTGGGCAGGCCAAAACCTCCTCTAATTCTAGCATCTTGCAAAAGCTTTAGCTTTATTCTCGCTTTCTTACCTTGCCATATATACTTCAATATAATTTTATTTAAATCATCAAAATAGTCTTTTCCGAGCCTAATTGGTATTGTTTTCAACAGGTCTGCCAGTTCTTCTCTTTGCCTTAGTAGCATGTTCTTTGTCAACATCTTTGTTTTGTCTTTATTTATTTTCAAACCAGCCACCTCACCATATATCTCTATCTTTTCCAATAACTTTGGAGCTGTTTCTAACGGATCTTCCAGAATAAAGGCTAAGTCATCAGCAAAGGCTTGCAGTTTAAATTCTTCCTTTTTAATTTTCATTCCTTTTATGCTTTTATCATCTCTAATATTTCTATTCAACACTTCCAAAGTCAATATAAATAGCAAAGGAGATAGGGGACATCCTTGTCTTGTGCCTTTTCTTATATTAATAAAGTCTGTAAGTTCTCCCTCCATCATTACCTTTGCTGTCTATTTATTGTATATGGCTTCTATTGCTTGAATAAATTTTCTAGCAAAACCCATCTGTTCCAATAGTAATAACATAAATCTCCAGTTCACATTATCAAATGCCTTTTGAGCATCTACGAATATCAAAGCCATTTGCTTTTCAGGATGTGCCTCATAGTATTCCAAAGTATCCAAGATTACTCTCATATTGTCTCTAATTTGTCTCTTTGGCAGAAATCCATTTTGATCTGGATGAATGAAATTATTTAAGTATTTTTTAAGTCTTTCTGTTAAAATTGAAGCAAAGATTTTATAGTCTGCATTTAATAAAGAAATAGGTCTATAGTTCTTAATTTGCAGTGGGTCAGCCTCTTCTTTTGGAATAAGTGTAATATAAGCCTCTGACCATGTTTTGGGTATCATCTTCTTTGACATAGCTTCATTCATCACTTCTAACAATGGAATGCTCAATGATTCTTGAAATGTTTTATAGAATTCTGCCGGAAGCCCATCTGGACCTGGTGCTTTCCCATTATTTTGTTTCTTAAGTGCTTCAGTTAATTCCATCATTGTTATATTGCTTTCTAGCATTTCTTCAGTCTCTTTAGGTATCTTCGGTAAGTTAGCATTCTGTAGATACTGTTTGACTTTTTCCTCGTCAATATTCTCTTGTTTATATAGATGCCCATAGAAATCTCGAATAATTTCCTTTTTCTCCTTATTACCATAACAAACTTGGCCTTGATCATCTATTAACTTCAATATTTTTCTTGATTCTTTCTCCTTTCTCAACTTATATGCTAGCCATCTACCTGGTTTATTTGCATCTTCAAAATAATTCTGTTTAGCATTTCTAATTTTCTGTGCCAATTGTTCTTTCTCTATTAATTCCATTTTATGTTTAGTTATATCCAACTTCAATTTAATATCCTTTTTCTGTGGCATTTTCTGCAATTCTTTTTCAAGTCTTTTATACTCATCTTCCAAGGCCTTAGTGGCTTGCCTTTTCCTAATATTCTTTTTTCTTATATAATCTATTATCAAACCTCTAACATATGCCTTCATTGTATCCCAAACATTCTGCGTTGAAGTATCTTATTTTTTATTTTCTCTAAAGAAAAAAGGCAATTCTTTCTCCATCCATTGTGTAAAATCTTTTTCCTTTAAGATAGTATTGTTTAATGTCCATCTCGATCTTTTTTTTTTGTCCCTTCCATTTAATTGTCATTGGGCTATGATCTGCCCAAGTACTTGTTTCAATATTTGTTTCTTGAATATTAGATATTAATTCTGTTGAGATCCAAATCATATCCAATCTGGACCATGATAAATGTCTATTTGAATAGAAAGTATATTGTTTAGCTTTAACATTTCTTTCTCTCCAAATTTCTTTTAAGGTTAATTCGTCTGTCATTTTAAAAAAAGATTTAGGGAGAGTCTTTCTATTTTGCTTTATTGTTGCTATATAGTCCAGTTTATTGTCCACAATTCCATTAAAGTCTCCCATCATAATTATATTAACATAGTCCAGTCCAGTTACTTTCATATGTAATTTTTATAGAATTCTTCTTGTTTATCATTCGGAGCATAAATTGCAATCAAGAGTATTTTTATATTGTTGTCCATTATTTCCACCATTAATACTCTTCCATCTTCATCAGTATAAATCAATTTTGCTGGGATGGCCTCTTTAATGTATAGAACCACTCCTCTTTTCTTACATTGAGTCAAAGAAGTAAATATTTTCCCTAATTTTGGCTGTACTAACAATTGTTCATGTTGTTTTTTTGATATATACTTCTTGTAGACAAATTATATCAAATTTTAATTTCTCTAATTTATGAAAGGTTTTCCTTCTTTTAACAGCTGAATTGAGTCCATTTATATTCATTGTAATCAATTTTTTTTCTTCCATGATTATGCTTTATATTTAGGTCTAACAGCTCTCGTGGATCTCACTTCACGCTGTTCTTTACTATCCACCTGTCCACCTACTGCACCTTCCTCTTCTTCAGTCTCCAGTTGTTCCTCTTGAAACTCAATTAATGAGACCTCTTTCTCTGCCTCTTCTTCTCTCCTTCCCAAAAATTCTGCGTAGAAAAGGTCTGCTTTCTCAATTGAATCGATTCTATGTCTCCGTTCTTGCCACATAAACATTAATCCTTCTGGAATCAGCCATCTATAATTCACTTCCTTTTTCAATAACATTTTGGTCAGGAATCAATATTCTCTTCTCATCTCTCTCACTCTTCTGGGTATTTGTTTTAAAACCACAATTTCTTTGCCTTTGTATTTCAATGTCTTCTCTCTTACGGCTTGTAGTATTTGTGTTTTGATGGATTTTTTGGTAAATCTGATATGAACTTCCCTTGGTAATTTATTTCTCATCGCATATCTTGTAAAAACTCGATATACCTCATCTACTCCATCCATCATCTTTTCCTCTGTAATTTCCAAAGCATCCGCCAGAATTTCTATCATTATCACAGCCAAATTTTGTCCTTTTTCTTCTTCTATATTCTGAAATCTGAGATAGAATTCTGACCTCTCTATCTCCCACCTCAACATCCCACTTTTATCTTGTTCAACCACTGTTAATCTGCTATCAATATTTCCAATCTTCTCCTCTCTTTGTTTACCTTCTTCCTCAATTTTTTGGAATCTCTCATCATACTTCACCATCATTTGTTGAATATTTTCCACTTTTTCATCAGTCTTCTCTGTTCTTTGTTCAATAGTGTCTATTTTTATCTTGAGATCTTGGATTCCTTGCATAATCATCTGTAAATTCACTTTTTCTTGTTCTTTATCTTGCTTCAACATTGTCTGAATTAAACATTGTCCTCCAGCTGGTGGGGAGGCAGAGGTAGAAGTAGAAACGCCAGAAGATATGGGTTTCCTGCTCATTTTGATGCTTCAAAACCTTCCAATTCTTTTTAGCTTTTAAAATAGCCAATTATAATCCAAAATGGAAAAATCCAATAATAAAAAGCCCAATGACAAAAAGAAAGAAGGAGAAAAAGAAAAATCTTCAGGTTCTTCTAGACCCTAATCCAATTATGAAGTAGTCCACAATAAAAAATAAAAAATAGAAAAAAGAAAAAAGCCCAAAAATAATAATAATAATTAGGAAGAAAAAAAAAAATAAGGAAGAAAAAGAAAAAATCCCTTCAGCTTCTTCACACCTTAATCCAATTGGGAAATCTCAATATTAATAAAAAAAGAAAAGGCAGAGTGGTCCAAAAATATAAATGGAAAAAGCAAAAAAAAAAAATCCCAATAAAAAGAAGGAGAAGAAAAGAAAAATAAAGAAAAAATTCTGAGGCTTTCCCTTTAAAATAAAAAGCAAAAATAAGAATATTACTAAAATTAAAGTTTACAGAGAGGCTGGTGAGTAGGGGTACTCAACTGAAAAAAGATAAGAAAACACACTGTACTTTATTTATTTGTCCAAGGCTCTTATTATGACTCTCTTCTCCACAAGCTTCAAAGCCAAGCCTCAAGTGTTGAAATGTTGATAAGGGTCCAGGAAAGCACCTGTAATAATATTCTGCTGCGCTCTCCCTCTATCTTATCAAATTAAAGTGACCTTGAGAAGTAGTCTTTTCAGGGTTCTTCTCCAATTCAAATAAAATATTTTCAAGCCTCTAGTTGGCAGTGTTACAGTGTTTCTTAATACACTCCCCCCCCCCCCAGCCAGAAAAACATAGTTTTTCCCACGTTTAGGTCCGTTAGGACCGACCAGGGGCGAAAATATCAGCTGCGATCTCGGAGCCCCGAGATTGCAGCTGTATCGCAGAGACGAAGCTCCGCCTTCTCCCTTGCTACTAATGTTTTGAAAGCAACTTTTATCTCTTTGTTCCTCAAGCTGTAAATGATGGGGTTCAAGTCACTACTATGTAGAGTAGGGCAAGGAACCTGTTATTGTCTTGAGAATTTGCTGAGTTGGGATGAACATAGGCAGCAGTGATTGTTACATAGGACAGAAGAACAACAGTGAGATGTGAGGAACAAGTGGAAAAGGCTTTGTGCTGACTCATGGCCACTGGCATTGTGAGAATAGAGGAGATGATGAGGAGGTATGTAAAGAGGATGAACAAAAGGGGGACCAAGACAAATACCACAGTTAGTATGGCATTGGCCACTTCATTTTTGTAAGTATCAATGGAAGTCAATTTCAGAACAGGCATAAGATCACAGAAGAAATGGCTGATTCTGTTTGACCCACAGAAGGGAAGGGTGAAGATTGAAATAGATTGTCCCAAACTTACAAATGCCCCAGTGATCTATGAGAGGGCAGCTAGGTTCGCACATTTCTTATCGTTCATGATAGAAGAGTATTGCAAGGGCTTGCAAATGGCAACATAACGGTCATACACCATAGCACAAAGAAGACAACACTCAGTGACACTAAAGAGAAGAAAGCAGCACATTTGACATCACAGCACAGCCCCAAAAGGATATAGTCTGGTTTTCTGAGAGCAGAATCATTAACATCTTTGGGCTGATGGATGAGGTGTAGCCAATTTCCAAAAAAGACAAGTTCCAGAGGAAGAAATACATTGGGGTGTAAAGGGTGGGACTGGTAATGGTGACGAGTAAAACCAAGCTATTGCCCATCAAGGCTATGAGGTAAAATATTAGAACCAGACAAAACAGAAGTTCTTCCATACACTCAAAATCTGAGAAGCCAAGCAGGAGAAACTCAGTCAAACAGGACTGGTTATCTTTCTTCATGGTATCATTCAGATGGAAGCCTGAAAACAAAAAAGGAACATTAAATAAAGAATTAAACAATTCTTCTGAAGAATTATTAATAATTATGTAGCTTACTCAAATGAGACACCTATATGTTTTTCATTTGCATACTCAGAATTAGTAATTTGGATTAAATCCTTGGAAATAGGAAAGAAAGTTTACAATTTTAATTTAGTGACCAGTGAATTTATTTGTGATTATATTATCTTAGTGAATCACACAACCACTCTAGGACCTTTTCTCAGAACGGAATACTTCTTGGACTCTCAATTGTAGATGTGGATGTGTGTTTTAACTGGTTGCCCTGCCATGTAATAATTTCTGTTACTATTTCAGGGATTCTATAAATAATGAAAATTCAATAACAATTACAAACACTTTTACACATTTCCCTTCAACAATGGAAACTTTGCATTAATATTCCATCTAGGAAATAAAAAGTACTAGTGGTTAGGGCATCAAATTAGAAACTGGGAGACTGGGAATTCCAGTCCAGCCCAAGGCACAAAGGCAGCTGGGTGACCTTTAGCCAATCACTTTTTCTCAACCATAGGAAAGAGACAATGGCAAAACACTTCTGAAGAAACCTTACAAAAAAACCTGAAGGAACTTGTCCAGGCAATCTCAATGGAATCAAACAGAATTGAACAGAAGAAAAAAAAAGTGTAAGGGAAGGATTGGAGAGTGGAGAAAAGTGACTTAAATCAAAGGAAGCTTAATTTCCCATTACAGTAGAACCTCTGGCCACAAACACTTCTGACCACAATCAAATCAGGCTCTGACCAAAAAATTCATATTTTTGTGTGTGGCCAATTTCCCCTTCCATGCCTCCCCCATCAGCGAAGAAATCCAGCAAAGAATCATACCCAGAGAGAAATCATCCAGATACCCTAAGCTTTATGGTCTCCCCAAGATACACAAAGAAGGAACCCCACTTAGACCAACAGTCAGCTCCATAGGCTCACCTCTACAAAATCTAGCCAAATTTCTCACCAAACAACTACAGCCCTATGCAGAATCCATCAACTCACATGTAAGAAACTCATTCCAGTTCATTGAGATCATAAAGAAACAAAACTTACAACCCAGTGACCTACTAGTGAGATTCGATGTCATATCCCTCTTCACCCAAGTGCCAATAAAAGAAGCCTTGACACCCATCCAAAACAAATACAACCCGCCCAAGCACATCCTAGATCTGACCAACCACTGCCTATCCAATACATACTTCACCTACAATGGACAAAAATACAAACAAATAGAAGGAGCACCCATGGGGTCACCCCTCTCTCCTGTCATCACAAACCTCTACATGGAACACTTTGAAACACAAGCTCTAGAAAAATATGATCACAAACCCAAACTCTGGCTCAGATACGTAGATGACACCTTCATAATCTGGCCACATGGGAAAGAAAAACTGAACAACTTCCTCACACACCTCAACAGCCTACACCCCAAAATACAATTCACCATGGAAACAGAAGCTAACAATCAACTTCCCTTCCTAGATGTCTTAGTATACAAAAAACCCAATGTCTCCCTAGGACACACCATCTACCAGAGAAAAACACATACAAACCGCTATCTACACGCACTCTCACACCACCACCCAGCACAGATCAATTCCATAGCCGAGATACTCATCTCCAGAACAAAATGCTTAGCCGACGAACAAAACCTAAAAACCTGTATTCGAGTATTGGTCTAGCAAATGTTTTGTATGCTCTAGTTAGTAGTGTGATATTACCAGAGAAAAAGCTACGTAAGATTAGGTTAACAACTCTTAATGCCTTTTTGGCTATCATTAGGGATGATAGAGATGAGTACTCCAAAATCCTTGACAGAGTTTGGATCATCAAGGTCTTCACTATTCAGCCTGTATTTTATTTTCTGATTTGCCAATATGTAAGACAGAGCATTTATTTGTTGAGATTTGAAGTTGCCATTTGATTCACCATTCTGACATAGTCAAGGTCTTTTTGAAGGGTAGCAGTATTGTCTGTGGTGTTGAATTGCTTTACATCATCAGCAAAGAGAACACAGTTACCTCTTAATATGATCACAGAAGTCATTTATGTAAAGTATGAAGAGAGTTGGTCCTAGAACCCTGCCTTGGGGGACACCACTGTTGACAGGTACAGAATTTGATAGGACGCTCCCAATTTTGACCATTTGTTGTCTGTTTGACAGGAATGCTTCTATCCAGTTATGCAGGTGTCCAGAGATACCAAAAGATTTTAGTTTGAGGAGTAGTTTGTCGTGTACCACTGAATCAAAGGCTTTACAGAAGTCCATGTAGATTACATGTATTGCTTTGATCTGAGTTGTGTAGTCCATATGTTTTTGCAGTGTAAGAGTTGCAGATTACAGGATAGTTTTTTATTTAAACCAAATTGTTTATTAGAGAGTAGGTTGTTTGTCTCTAAGTGGAGGATAATGTATTGGTTAGTAATTGATTCCATGACATTACAGGTGACGCAGCATAAAGAGATTGGTCTGTAATTTTCAACTAGGCTGGGCTCTCCCTTTTTGAAGATGAGGATGACTGTGGCTTGTGACCATAGATTTGGCAAGGAGCTGGTCCTGAAAGATTTGTCGAAGATTATGCTTAGAGGTTCGGCTATGGCAGTGGATAGCTTTTTTAAGAAGTAGGCACATATTCCATCCCGTCCAATAGATAGAGATGGTTTTAGATTGCGTAGTGCTTTTTCAACATTGTCTACTGTAAAATCAATATGTATTAGATCATTTTTTTAAAAAAGTTTTTATTTTTTACAACAAACATACAAAAAAATACATAAAACCCTCTTTCAATTATATACATACAGTGTGTCAGTTGGTTACAATCTTTTGTGCTATCCTTTTCTTACCATTACTCACAAGTTATAGAAATTCTCACCTTATCAATCTAGCTTGTGCTTATGTAATATCAATTATTAAACATTCATTTGACTAAGCTATTTTTCCATCATTTTATACGAGATATTCTAATTTTAATTATGATGTAATCATACATTCATCCAATTGTTATATATTTTATATAGTATTCTATATCAATCTATTAACTTTTATTGTAAGGCTTACTAATCTATTTCTTTATCATGTCTTTTTATCTAACCATTGATAAAATAAATCCCATATCATATAAAATTGTTTATCCTCTTGTTCTCTAATTTCAAATGTCAATTTACTCATTTTGGCACAGTCCATGATTTTCTTAATAATTTCCTCCTGCATAGGTATTTTTTCATTTTTCCAATTCTTAGAAAATACAATTCTAGCCGCTGTTAAAACATTTACAATCAAATATTTCAATTCTTTACAATATATTTCTGGTATAATTCCCAATAAAAATATCTCAGGTTTAAAGTCTATGTGTTGTTTTGTCATTTTTTCCAACCATGTGTGGATATAGTCCAATATTTTTTTGCATCCGAGCATGTCCACCATATATGGTAATATGAACCAGGTATCTGATGACATTTCCAACATTTACCCGATTTATTCTTGAACATCCTCGCAATTCTTGTCGGGGGTAAGTGCCACCTGTAAAACATCTTATACAAATTTTCTTTATATGCAGTTGACATTGTCATTTTATAATTTTGAGACCACAATTTTTGACATTTATCTAAGTCAATCCCATATCCAAATTTCCCCCCCCCACGCAATCATTGTTACTTTTGCTTCTTCTTCCTCTAATTTAAACTCTAGCAAATGTCCATAGAGTTTTTTGATTACTTTTTCATCAATACCAGTCAAAATTTTATTTAAATCAGTCAACTTATCATAGATACCTTCTGTATTAACATCTTTATCAAATCTAGATTGTATTTGCAAATATGAAAACCAATTCATTTTTACACCTTGTTCTTCCAATGCTTGCATAGATTTAAGTTCACCCTTTTCATTCAATATCTCACCATATCTAACTGTTTGTTCCTTTTTATATATTTTTGGATAGGAAAAAGCTTCAATAGTAGATATCCATAGTGGATTTTTTAAATAATATTAATATTTTTATAATAATATTAATATCTTCTTCCAGTTTAGAAACAATGCTTCTCAAATATAATGGGTTCTAAAATACCCCTGTGTTTTAGTTCCCTTATACCACAGAAAGGCATGCCCCCCCTAACAGCAAGTCATGTCCTTCTAAATTCAAAAGTCTGGTATTCTTTAGTGTTATCCACTCCTTTACCCACATCAAACTCGTCGCTTGGTAGTATAATTCCCAATTGGGCAAAGCGAATCCTCATCTTATTCTTGCATCTTGTAGCAATTTAAATTTTATTCTCATTTTCTTCCCTGCCAAACGTATTTTAGCACTATTTTGTTTAAATCTTCAAAAAATTCTTTCCTAATCTGATTGGAATTGTCTGGAATAAATATAAGATTCTAGGCAATACATTCATCTTAATGTAGATATTCTCCCAATCAGTGATAATTGTAAATTTCCCCATTTTATCCAGTCTGTCGCAATCTTTTGCTTAAGTTTAAGATAATTATCCTCCTTACATGTGCTACATCTTGGTGTTATGTGTATCCCTAAATACTTAACCTTATTTGTGACCTGGATCCCCAAAACATCCTCCAATTCTTTCTTTCGTCTTACTAACACGTTCTTTGCTAAAATCTTTGTTTTATCTTTATTTATTTTCCTGCTACTTTCCCATACTCTTCTATCTTTTCTATAAGTTTAGGTGCTGACTCCAATGGATCCTCTAATATATATATCAGATCATCTGCAAAAGCTTGTAATTTATACTCTTCTTTTTTAATTTTCATTCCTTTTATTTCTTTTTCTTCTCTGATGTTCCTATTCAGCACTTCCAGTGTTAACACAAGCAACGGAGGCGACAATGTACAGCCTTGTCTAGTCCCTTTTCTTATATCTAAAGTCTATTAATTCTCCATTTATCATAACCTTTGCAGTTTGTTTATGATATATTGTTTCTATGGCTTGAGTAAATTTTTTACCAAAGCCCATTTGGTCCAATTGTAACAGAATAAAACATCAATTCACATTATCAAAAGCTTTTTGTGCATCTAAAAAACATCAGAGCCATTTGTTTTTCGGAATGTGCCTCATAGTATTCCAGTCTATCTAAAATTATTCCCATATTATATTTAATCTGTCTCTTTGGCAGAAATCCATTTTGATCAGGGTGAATAAAATTTTTTAAGTATCTTTTCAGTCTTTCTGCCAGAATTGAAGAAAAAATTTATAATCTGAATTTAATAGTGATATTGGTCTGTAGTTTTTAACTTGCCATGGGTCTGTGTCCTCCTTCAGTGCAAGTGTGATATATGCATCTGACCATGTTTTGGGCATTCTCTTCTTTGTCATAACTTCATTCATTACTTCTAATAAGTGAAGATTCAATGTTTCCTGGAATGTCTTACAAAATTCCACTGGCAAACCGTCCGGACCTGGTGCTTTCCCAATGTTTTGCTTTTTTAAAGCTTCTGTTAATTCCATCATTGTTATGTTACTTTCTAAGGTTATTTCAATTTCTTTAGGTATCTGAGGCAAATTTGCTTCCTGTAAATATTGTTGAATTCTTTCTTCCTGAACATTCTCTTGATGGTACAGTTTTCCATAATAATCTTGAATAATTTTTTTCTTCTCTGCATTTCCATAGCATACATGTCCTTGTTCATTTATCAATTGATTTATCCTTCTCGAGTCTCTTTCCTTTCTCAATTTATATGCTAGCCATCTGCCTAGTTTGTTTGCATCTTCAAAATAGTTCTGCTTAGCATTTTTAATTTTTTGTGCTATTTCTTCTTTTTCCATTAGCTCCATTTTAAGTTTAGTTATTTCCATTTTAATTTTAATGTCCTTTTTTGTGGAAATTTCTGTAGTTCTTTTTCCAACTTCTTGTTGTCATCTTCCAATATTTTAAAGGTTTTTTTTTCTGTTTTATATTTCTTTTACTTGTATCATCCATTATCAAGCCTCTTGTATAAGCCTTCATCGTGTCCCAGAGGTTCTGTAATGATATATCCTCTTTTGTGTTTTCTTTAAAGAAAAAAGTCAATTCTCTCTCAATTTTCTCTTTAAAGTCTTTTTCCTTTAATATCGTATTATTTAAAATCCATCTAGATCTCCTTTTTTGTAATTTCCATACAAGTGTTATTGGATTGTGATCTGCCCAGGTACTTGCTTCTATTTCAATGTCTTGTGTGTTAGAAAGCAATTCTGTTGACATCCATATCATATCTATTCCAGACCATGAAGCATGTCTATTTGAATAAAAGGTATGTTGTTTATTTTCCACATTTCTCTCTCTCCATGCATCTTTTAAGTTTATCTCATCTACCATTCGAAAGAAGGATTTTGGCAATGTCTTTCTAGCTTTCATTGCTGTTTTTTGTGTTTTATCGTCCAATTTGTCATTTATTATTTCATTAAAATCTCCCATCAGACAGATATTAGCATAATCCAGTTCAATTATCTTCTTATGTAATTTCCTGTTTTGGCAAAAAGCTCATCCTGAAAGATTTTTCAAAGATTATGCTTAGAGGTTCGGCTATGGCAGTAGATAGCTTTTTTAAGATGTAGGCACTTATTCCATCCGGTCCAATAGATAGGGATGGTTTTAGATTGTGCAGTGCTTTTTCAACATTGTCTCCTGTAAAATCAATATGTATTAGATCATTGTAGTTATCTGTGGTTCGACTGGGAAATACTGGGCATGACCCATTGCTGTTTACAAATACTGAGCCAAAGAATGTGTTAAAGAGGTTGGCTTTAATAGTGTCGTCATTGCAGTCTTTACCTTTAGATGCTTTCAGGGGTGGGATGGACCTTGAGTGTTTTAGTTTGTTGTTTACAAAATTGTAGAAAGTGCAGGTGGAATTGGTGCATAGAAGGTTTTCCTCTTGTTCAATGTAATAACGGGTGCATTCATTCTTTATCTCGTGGCATAAATTTTTGTATCGGCTTTTTAAGTTGGAAACATGACCAGATTTGTCTTTCCACCAAAGTTATCTCTTTTTGGATTGAAGCTTCCTTATTGTTATGGGTAATCTGTTTTTTTCTGGTTTTTTGAGTTGTTATTGGTACACATACTTTGATGACTCTTTTGACTTCAAGTAAAAATATGTTTTATGAAGGAGTTGTTTTGTTTCCCCAATGAAGAAATCTCCACATATTTCACGGCATTGTACTGCATATACCACATTGCTCAGATTGTAATCTGGATTTTTTTTCTCATTTCCTTCTTGTTTTAACAGTTAAAAAATAAAAAAAAACATTTATTTAGTTGTATTTCATATGTTTTTATGAAATACCTCCCCTCATGGTCCATCCTTTTACATATAATTATTGGCTTTGTTATATGAAGAAAAGATTTTTTTTTAAAAAAAAAAACTATCATTATTTTTCAAATATGATCTGAATGATCTGAATAACAAAGATCTTGCATGCAAAATTGGATGAAGTTTGAAAATAAAATGAAGATACTGAAAAAGTTTAAATATATAACTTATGTTGTATATTCATGAACTAGGATAGAGCTTGGTAACAAGGTCAGCCAATGAATAGGCATGGTAACTAAATCAGCCAATGGGGACAGTTTGGAAACTGAAACTAGAAATAGCCTAGGATGGAAACTGAAACTAGAAGTAGCCTAAGCATGGCTCTATGTTAAGCTGTGCAGCTCTGAAGCCATTGAGTTCTGAATCTGTCTATTGAAATGAACTGCTTCTCTCTTCTGCTTGCCTGCTGAACTAAAGTAAAAGAGAAACTAATCTGCTTGTCTGCTGAAGTTACTTGCAATATGTTTCTGTCTGAGTTTGCTGCATGTTGGAAAAATCTACAACTGGTTTATAAAATCTACGTATTATGTTTATAAGTGCTGTAAATAAACACAGCCATCTGTGTTTATTTTTCTGGAGCTGAATTAATGCTGCAAAACTCTGAATATGTACTTTATGTATGAAATAATATGTAAAGGATCTTATTTAATCTACAACCTGTATATTTAACAGTTTCAAATGTAAAAAATTTGTCAATCAATAGCATGAAGAAAATTTCAAATTTAGATTGTTCTCAATTATTTTTTATTTATTTGTTTTTCAATTAAAAACAGTGTAGATTGATGGAAAAAAATGGCATTCCATTGACTGTAAGCAAAACAGAAGGAATTGAGGTTTCTCCATATGATTTCAAGGAATCCAGTTAATATTTATATTACTTTGATTTTTCATTCAGCTCCACCATTTTTTGCCGCAAGTCTCTTATAAGAACAGTGCTGGAGAACAGGTTTCTTTTGGCCCCAATGGAGAATTTGAAACTGGGTTTGATGTTTTCAATTGGGTCACATTTCCAAACAAGTCCTTTCTAAGAGTCCAAATTGGAAGCATTGATCCCATGGCTCCCCCAGACAAGTTCCACACCATTTCTACCATGGATGCTGTTTGGCCCCTTGTATTTAACCAGGTGTGTCTCGTTTTTCAGTTTTTATGAAATTGCCTATTCATCCACAGAAATAAATGATTAAATGAGTATCATGACAACAACCTTTGGATTTAGCAGCCTCAATATTTTTTATATGTGATGTGAACATAAACAGCTAAAATATAAACGGGTGACTTAAAATTGAAATGCCCATAACTTTTGATTATCTCCAATGCAAAATCATCTCAGTAATTGTAGTACTGGATTTTCTGATTAGTCAGTTGAGCATATCAATGCATGAGCACTGAGTTCAATGCAATGAAATTGAGATAAGCTAAGACAAAGCAATAAGATAAATTGGTATATGATAAAATACAATGCAAATATATATTAAAAAGGAATATTTCAGATCAAAAACAGCAGGTGCTTGTTTCTCAAACTCAGCAAATTTATGAGGTGTGGACTTCAATTCCAAACTTCAACATACTGGCTGGGGAATTCTGGCAGTTGAAGTTCACACCTCTTCTACTTGCTGAAGATTGAGGAACAAATTAATTGAATTGAATTTTAATGAATGTAAAACAAAAGAAAATGGTGAAATTGGACACTAAGGAATGATGAGGATGGGAAGAGTTTGGGTATGTATAATTGATGAAATGGACACTCCCAACACATACATTCTTCATATGAAAGTAATCTCATTTTATTTATAACAGACAATGCCTCTGTGGCTATTCTGTCTCAGTATTTTTCCATAAGAGAAATCCTGCTCAGCACGTATACCTCTCAGAGCAAAGTTCACTAAACTGACAGGAAAATAACTGACAGGAAGAAGCTAAGCTGATAAGAATAACTTCACAAAAGCCTGTGAAAGGATGTGTATTCGATAGCAGTCACGATGTATCATCACAGAAGCTTGTGTCAGATAAAAATACAGGAAAAAACATGCTTATCAATAATAGCCAAGAAGTTTGTTATTTGTATCACTTATAGCCTGGTCTAAAAGATAAAGTTTGTAACTTCCTTGTCTTTCTGTAACCCCTCACCCCCCTCTTTTCAGCATAATAAAAGAGCACAGCGTAGAACAAGCTGGCAGCCTGAACAATTCCATCTGTCTTAGGCTCAACTGGGACAATTCAATCTGCCCCAGGCAATGCGCTGTCTCACCTAAAGAAATCTTCGTCTTGTGTTCTTTTTTCTTTTAGCTTTTGCAATCACTTTTAAACTCACCCTGGCTAGGGTCCTGCTTTTGCCAAACTTCGCCCTTGCGAGGGCTTCTCTGTATCTCACCCTTGCGAGGGTTCCGTTCTGAGAGGAAATCAGCAATCAACCTGAAGATCTAAACAACAGACCGGTCGCTCAACGCGACATGCCTCTTTCCATCTGTAATGAGAAATGTCCTTCAGGCTACAGCAAGGTAAAAATTGAAGGGAAATTATCCTGCTGCTATGACTGTAGACAGTGTCCAGAAGGGAAGATAGCAGACCAAATGGGTAAGCAAAGGAATATGTTGAATATATGGATAATTTAATAAATATAAATTTATTAAGTATAAGTATTATGGTGTCTGAAAATCTTATCTGGTCGATTGTATACTTTAGTGCATTTTGTATATTATTTTCAAAAAAAATAATATGAAGTCATGATATCTTAGTAAATAAAGTATGCTATTAATTCTTCATGCTTAAAACCTATCATGGTTCTCTGAAACAGTTTTATTCATTCTTTTTCCCCAGACTTAGATGACTGTTTCCCATGTCCAGAGGATCAATATCCAAACAAGGGTCAAGATAATTGCCTTCAAAAAACTGTAACTTATTTAACTTTCCAAGAGCTGTTGGGTATTTCTTTGGTAATGATTGCAGTCTCCTTTTCTGTCATCTCAGCTGCGGTCCTGGGAATCTTCATTAAACACCAGGACACTCCCATTGTCAAAGCCAACAACAGGAACCTCACCTACACACTTCTCATTGCTCTCCTGCTCTCCTTCCTTTGCACTCTGCTCTTCATTGGGTAGCCTGATCGAGTGAAATGTCTCTTGCGACAAACTACATTTGGCATCACTTTCTCTATAGCTCTTTCTTGTATTTTGGGTAAAACATCCATAGTAGTTCTTGCTTTCATGGCCACAAAGCCAGGCTCCAAAATGAGGAAATGGGTGGGGAGAAGAATGGCCATCACTAGTGTCCTATCTGTCTTCACGGTTCAGTTCACCATCTGTGTAGTGTGGTTGGCAATGTCTCCCCCATTTCCAGATTCAGACATGCACTCCATGGTTGAAGAAATTGTCCTGGAATGTAACGAAGGTTCAACCACAATGTTTTATACTGTCCTTGGCTTTATGGGGCTCTTGACCGCTGTCACTTTCACAGTGGCCTTCTTGGCTAGGAATTTACCTGACAGCTTCAACAAAGCCAAATTCATCACCTTCAGCATGTTGGTCTTTTGCAGTGTCTGGGTGTCATTTGTTCCCACCTATTTGAGCACCAAGGGAAAATACGTGGTTGCTGTGGAGATCTTCTCCATTTTGGCTTCGGCAGCTGGATTGCTGGGCTGCATTTTTTCTCCCAAGTGCTATATCATTATTCTGAGACCTGATTTGAATAAGAAGGAGCAATTAATAAAAAAATAAAACTGATATTTATATCTTGAATGAAGATAAATTGGTTGTTTTCCATATATTATAAAGGGTTTGGGTTTTGGGGGGTACTTGGGGATTCTGTGTTATTCCCTCATATCAGCATATCAATGTGACATATAAGACAATACCTTGAAATATAGGGACACAGATATATATCCCTATTACACTCACTCTGTGAAACTATGACAGATAATTTAGCATGTCACTCTTGCTTTGCATGAAAATTCCCATGAAAATAAGACATACCAGGAAGTTAGACAGTACTGGGAAAATTAACATACAGGGAACCTGTGAGACTGCAAACTCTCATTTAACATTCAGACATTTTTCTCTTCTATAACCACTTTTTCATAATTTTCGGGATGTGTAGATAGGTATTGAGGTAGAGTCACACAAGAAGGCGACTTTCAAAGCATGAGCTGTGATTATATTTCCAAGTTAACTTTAGGACCTAGAGAGTTTCCATGAATCTTTTCTTTTTGAACTATTAGACCATTATTCTGAGCTCCAATAAGAATAAATGGGAATAGCTAATCAAGAAGATAATTGTGTTTAAAAATTAGTTTTTAATATTACAATGTTCAGTTGTCTCATACTTATTGAATTTTTGTCCTGGAACCCATAAGCCTCATAATATATTTGAGTAAAAAAAAATATTTCCAACCATCCTAATATTCTTCAGAAATATGTTTTTTAAAAAAATAGAGGAAAATACCCACTAATTTCTACTGTTCCAAATCTGGATGGTTGAGACCCAGATGTTGGTGTTATGGATAAGATGGTTGTCCATAAATTGGATAACAGTCAATACTAGTCCCATTTGCAGCATGATAGCATCCACTGTTAATTTTGTTGTTGGAATTGAATAAAGAGTTTGGAAGAAGATTGTGATGGAAAATTACTTCTTAGCTTCCCTCATGTAATTGCCTTAAATTTTCCTTAAAGATATTGGTCTAATAGTGGTTTTATATCTGTGTTTTGTTTCTTGCTTTCAATGAATTTCAAGAAGACATATCCCAAAATGTTTCAGAAGTATTTTGCTGCATTTATTAGAATGACAAAAATGTATAATCATAATTCTAATGAAAAGGAACTGGAAAAAATTATGAAATATCACAACCTGGATATCGAAACTATGCAATTATTGGATGAAACATGTAACAGTGATACCCATTGTCATCGGGGTACTTGGTACAATGTCCAAGAATTTTGCAAAATACATCAAGAATTTGCAGCTTCCTGCTATAATGCCAGCAAGCTGCAAAAGATTGTGCTACTCAAAACAACATACATTTTAAGAAGATTCTTGTTGATACCTAGGATGCTGTCAGCAACCTGTATCAACCATTGGAGCCAGTCAGTGATATTTGTGATATATTTTTAAATGTTCAGTTGACTGAGTTTCATGTTTAAATAACAATAACAGTAACAGTAACAGTTAGAGTTACAACAATAACAATAACAATAACAGTAACAGTAACAGTAGCAGTAACAGTAGCAGTAACAGTAGCAGTAGCAGTAGCAGTAGCAGTAACAATAACAATAACAATAACAATAACAATAACAATAACAATAACAATAACAGAATGATTATGTGAACCAAAGTACAGAAAAATTGCTGCAGGCTGTGAAAACAGAGAACATTATAAAAACAACAGAAGCAGAGGCAGAATATAAGGAAATACAGCTGGAAGATAGATTAAATAGATGGAAAACCAAAGCTTTGCATGGACAGCACTTGAAAAACATTGAAGGAAAATGTGATGACAGCTTGACATGGGCATGGCTTATTCTTCCATCAAGGAAGAAATGGAAGGTTTAATACTTGCTGCTCAAGAACAAGCACTACAAACTAATCAGTGGTGGGATTCAAAAAAATTTACTGCCAATTCTGTGGGCATGGCTTGGTGGGCGTGGCTTAGTGGTCATGTGACTGGGTGGGCATGGCTGGGTAGTCATGTGACTGGGGGGCGTGACTAACTCCACATCACTCATGTCAAGGGGTGCCTTGCCTCGCCCGGCTTGCCTGGCCTCCTGAGCTCTTCTGGTCTTTGTCTATTAATCTGTCTACTACTACAGTGTCTGGTAGATTATCTAATGCCTGCCTGTCCTTCTGAATCTGGAACTCTCACAGATTCTTAGCTCTATTATTCTCCACAATCTTCTGTGGAAACTCCTTGATGACTGGCTAGAGAATTCTGGGAGTTAAAATCCATACATCTTTCAGCTGAGCGACACTGATCTAGCCCTTGGGTTCCATCTAGTGTGGTAAATCCCTGCTACTATAGATCTGGTGCTTAGTGCCTGTTCTTGTGCTGTTATGATCAGTGATCAGTGCTGCCTTTTATGCACACACACTTCAGGAATAATTATAAAAATGATGATTTCTCATTCATTTCCTTACTAATAGTAGAAATAAAATAATCAGCCAAAAATGTAACCTTAAGTTGGATCCCAAAATCAGATGTACACTAAATGTAGACTGATTTTTAGCTACATATCTTCCCAGCAAACAGCAAATTTTGAAGCTCCAGGTAAAGAAGATTCATTTTAGGAGGAGTAATCACAGTTTGCATGTTGGAGTTTCCAAAAGGAATGTTGGGAAATTCTGTATTTTAAAGAACATTTGAAGGAGGTGTGCAAAATAGTTCTTCTCTGCCTGAGGCTATAGAGATCTGGCACCAATCAAAATATTGTTTGTGAAGCAACTGATCAACACTGAGGGTAAGCCACTAATATATGAAAATAAGAGCAAACTCCACTCCCTTCTAGTACTGATGATGTTACCTAGTTTGGTAATGAAACATCTGCATCTATGGTTCATATTGCTTTAATCACTATTTGTTAAGGAAACCACAACTGATTTATTTAATTGCACCAGACTCTAAATAAATCAGGAATGGAAAATCCTAAGCTATAGTGTAGACTCATGCTTCTCAACTTTGGCAATTTTAAGGTGCATGGACTTCAATTCCCAGAATTCTCAAGGTAGCATGTAGTTCACCCATCTTAAACTTGCCAAGACTGAAAAATGCTGATCTTCAGAGAGGGATTTTTCCATTCCTCTTTTACTGGTTCTTACTTACTTATAAGCAATCATAATGCAAAATCCTCACTTCCATCCCATTCCCTCACTAACCTGATTTCCAGCTCCATTCTCCTCCATGCAGGGCAACCAAAGAAGACTATGTGACTATCAGTTTAAAAAAGGTTCAATCAGACCTTCCAAAAAAGAAGTTGGAGCTTCTTTTTTGGAAGAGCTTCTTTTTTTGAAGAACTTCATTTTTTGAAATGGGGTGGAAATGAGACTTTGCATTATAATGCAAAATCCTCACTTCTACCCCATCCAAGAGAAAAGATAATGCCATATCCTCATTTCTACCCCATTTCAAAATAATGATAATGCAAAATCCATTCCAGAACACACACCAATCCCTCACTAACTTGCTTTCCAGCACTCTTCTCCTCCATGCAGGGCAACAAAAAAAGACCATGTGACTACCAGTTCAATCAGACTTCTAACGTCTCCAGGGAATAAAGTTCTAAGTTCTGACTGAACTGACTGATTAGTCTCCCAGCTGCTGGGGCTGCTGGTCCATTTGCAAGGACAAAGTTGAAACCGTTTCACATTTAATATGTAAATGCAGCAAAATTGCACAAACTGATTACAAAGCTAGACACGACTAAGTTGCTAAATTAATCAACTTTTCGTTATGTAAAAAATACGACTTACCTGTATTTGAAAAATCATGGGAACATAAAGTGAAAAAAGTTATTAAAAATGAGAAGGTGAAGATCTTGTGGGACTTTCGAATATAGACAGATCGCCATTTGGAACACAACATGCCAGATATTACAGTTGTCGAAAACTGAAAAGTACAATTTATTGATATTTCAGTACTAGGAGATGCCAGAGTCCAAGAAAAAGAACTAAAAAAAAACATGAAATATCACAACCTGGCCATCGAAACTATGCAATTATGAATGAAACATGTAACAGTGATACCCATTGTCATTGGGGCACTTGGCACCATGTTCAAGAATTTTACAAAATACATCAAGAAATTCCAGCTTCCTGCAATATCACCAGCGGAATTGCAAAAAACTGCTACTCAGAACATCGTACATCTTTAAAAGGTACTTAGTTGATACCTGGGATGCTGGCAGCAACCCGTATCAACCATTAGCACCAGTCAATGGTATTTGTGATGCATTTTTGAATGTTTAATTGACTGAATTTCATGGTTAATGAATAAAGTATATTTATTTATTTAATTTATTTAATTTATATTGCTGTCTATTCGCCCATGGTGACTCGAAGCAGCTTACACAGTGTAAAACCATATTTAAAATAAAAATAAAAAACAATAAAATCTAACAAAAAGAATCAAATAAATTAATAAAGTACAATAGAACAAAATCTGGAAAAAAATAAAATAGATAAAAAATCATAATCATAATTGGAATTAAGCTAAAATGTAGGGGAGGCTGGTTTTTTTTATATTGATGAGTGTGGCATTTTTTTTTTTACTTCTTAAATATATTGTCTTGTTATAAAAAGCAAATATTCAGTTGTATTACAGCAGCCACATTGGCATCAATCCAGTAGTAATTATAAAAAGTTAACCCTAGGATGATTTACATAATTTAAAATTTTAAAGATAAGGGGAAAATAATGTCAATATGAACTATGGTTTCTGGAATGCTAATGAATAAAGGGTTGTTTAAATTGTACATTTAAAGCTAAATGTGGCTTGGTTGACAATTGCGAAATGGATGAACTTATTTTATAATGCAATAAATGTTTTTTATCTTAAGTTCAATCCTTAACACCGAGATCTTCACTGAATTCTTATTTATTGTTGTTTACAAATGGCAGAGAGAAAATAAAGAAAAAGGAAGAAAAAGAAAAAGACATTTATTTGTAAAAGTAAATTACTATTTGGTTTGTAATGTCCCCTTTATTTATTTATCAAATTTTTATAACACACCTCCTCATGTAGTGATTCTGAGCAGTGTTCATAATACAAGAGACTATATAGGAAGTCCTTGACTATGACCACAATTGAGCCCAAAATCTATGTTGTGAAGCAAGATAGTTTTATTTGCCTAATTTTACAACCTTTCTTGCCACAACTGTTAAATGAATTGCTGCAGTTGTTAAGTAAGGAACTTCAGTTTTTAAGTGAATTTGGTTTTCCCATTGACTTTGCTTGTCAGAAGGTCCCAAAGATGATCACATGGCCCCAGGACACAGCATCATAAATATGAACCAGCTGCCAAGCATCCAAATTTCAATTGCATGACCATTGGGATTCTGCAATAGTCATAATGTGAAAAACAGCCATCAGTTACTTTCTTCAGTGCCTTTGTAACTTTGAATAGTTACCAGTTCAAAAGTTACCAATGATTGTAAGTAAGGACTAGCTATATACAGTACAAATAGTTTTCAATGTACAACCACAATTTAGCCCAACAGGGCTAAATATGGAAATGCATGGTTGGATGATTCTAGGAATTGAGTCATTTGCTTGGGTAATCCCAAGCAGCCATGGTGAGCATAATTGTCACATAGGGAACATTTGGTGGAATTTTCATTATCCTTTAGAGTTTCTTTACATATAAGGCATGTGCCGGAGTCTTGTGGTTCATTGGTGGGGATTTCTTTCTCTTTGGGTTGTTGTTTGGCATTGGATTTTTTTCCTGGCATGGAAGGTTTGTTGAGATGGTACGTTGATAAAATTGTTCAATCAAACAAGATATTTGGGTAATCAATATAGCCAATATCACACTAATTAATAAAATACAATAATCACGCTAGTCAAATAATTTCACTAAGCAACAATCAGCCTAATCAATTAATTACACTAAGCTCTAATCACAATCAGCCTAATCAATTAATTATACTAATCACTAATCACACTGGTCAATTAAATTCACTAAATCACTAATTTTACTAATCAATTAAATTACATAAATCACTGATCATTTACACTGATCAGTAATCACACTATTTGCACTAAACATTCTAACCACACTAATCAATCAAACAATAAGTCAATTAATCAATTGATAAATTAATTATTTTATAGAAATTGTTTTAGAGACATCATTATCTAATCATTGGTATAGGTCATGAGGTAGAAAAGTTATGTTTTGAGGTAATGAAGTAATCAGTGTTTAAGTATTGAAGTAATGAAATAGTATTTATTTATTTAGTTAGTTCCAGTGCAAAATCATCCCAGTACAAACCATAGTAGTAATCTCTACTAATTACTCAGTGGGTCATATTATTAAAATGAGGATCAGACACAGTAAAATACAATAAAATTAGAGAAGATAAAACAGTAAAATAAAATGGGATATGGTAAAAAATAATGCAAGATATATAATGAAATGAATCCTAGAGATAGGAAACAGTAGGCACTTAAGTGAATTAATTACTTTTAAATATAAACTCAATTTGTGGTGTATAAGATATCCTATCAACTTAACAGTTCAAGTGACTAGATATATATTTGGGTCCTGAACAAAATAGAATTATTTTTTGTTTGTTTCTTTGAAAACTAGTATGTCGTTTTTGTGAAGCAATATCTCTATGTATTGAGCCCTTGATGAGCTGCCATATAATGGACAAGTGATTAGGACATCTGAAGTAGTCAGGTATCTTTAACTACACATAATGACACTCTAGAAATGCTCATAGCTTAATGGAAAGAATCCATTTGTTGCAACAGAGTGAAACTATTTTTAAAATGGCTTGAACATGGTTTTTGGTGAAATCTCCTTAAACTTAAATTTATATTTGCCTCCCTGAAAGAAATTAAACAGGGAGCAGAAAGTCATTCTTTTAGCATAGACTTTCTGCCTAACCAGCTAACTAGTTATGGTAATCCAAGTAAAGGAATATGATTGCACATTAAGCAGAAAAATCACCCTTTCACTGTTGATAGCATTTATATGGCAGCGTGTAAATTTAACAAATAAAATAAATAAAAATAATTAAAAGGGGGAAGGAGATATTATTTTTATAAAAATTATATAACCTATATGAATAAAAGAGGAAAACAATATGACACAGAAAACTGCTTTGTAATTAGATTGCAGGTTTCTAAGAGGGAATTTATTTATAAGTGGCATCATGCACAGTTCAACTTAATAATTGCATAGAAACATTTTCCCCAAATTGTTGACTTATGGACAAAAAAAGGGTTAGGGCTAACATTAAGTTAATAAGCATTTTTGTGGCAAGAGTTGAGTGAGGGAATTATCAGCAAATCTTTAATGCAAATCATTAAGGAGAAGGTGTGGTTCTAGTCCTTCCACAACCACAGCTGAATGATTTTGGGCATCTTCTCACTCTAGAAACGAGGAAATAACAAATCACTTCTGAAAAACTTTGCAAGAAAACTTCTCCAGGCAGACTCTCAGAATTGACCACAATTCAATGGAAACAAGAAAAAAAAGGAACAGTTAAACAAGTGTTTCTTCAACCCAGCAAGTTTTATGAGGTGTGGATTTCAACTCCCAACTTCAGCATGCTGGTTGGGGAAATAACAGAATAACTTGGGAGGTATTCTAGTCCAACCCCCTTTACTCGGGAAACCCTACACCAGTTCAGACAAATGGTTGTCCAATCTCTTCTTTAAAATGTCTCGTGTTGGAGGATCCAGAATTTCTGGAGCAAGCCATTCCACCCATTAATTGTTCTAACTGTCAGGAAATTTCTCCTTAATTCTAAATTGGTTCTCTCCTTAATTAGTTTCCATCCATTGCTTCTTATCCTGCCTTCAGGTGCTTTGGAGAATAGGTTGAATGCCTCTTCTTTGTAGAAGGCCCTAAGATATTGGAAGACTGCTTGCAACTGTTCTTCATATATTTTAGCCTCCAATCCCTAATCATCTTTGTTGCACTTCTCTGCACTCTCTCTATACTCTCCACATCTTTTTATATTGTGGCAACCAAAATTGGATGCAATATTCCGAGTATACTCTTTTTAAAATTTAAAACAAAAGAAAATGGGGAAATGGGACACTTAGTTTTGATGAGGATGTGAAAAGTTAGGGTATATATACCTGATAAAATAAACACTTCCAACCTGTAAGCTCTTCATGTGAAAGAATTCCAATTCCTCTTTCCATCTGTAATGGGAAATGTCCTTTTGGCTACAGTAAGGTAAAAATAGAAGGGACATTATCCTGCTGCTATGACTGTAGACAGTGTCCAGAAGGGAAGATAACTTACCAAATGGGTAAGGAAAGGAATATATTGAATATATGGATGATTTAATAATATAAATGGGGTTGAATTTTTAATCGGTATTATGGTGACTGAAAATCTTGAGCTATCTAATCCTTAATAAATAACTGTAAAATGGATGGAATTGTTTTGTGGTGTAATAAATGTTTCTTTCTTGAGCTACATACTAAAAAGTGAAATCTCCATTAGATTGCTACTTATTGTTTTTTATAAATGGCAGAAGAAAAATAAAGAAAAAAGAACAAAAAAGAACAAAAAATAAAAATAGCAGTTGTTTGTAAAAGTAGATTAGTATTTGATTTTAACTTCCATTTGTTGATTTATTCCATGCTAAATTACAAAGATAGAAACTAAATGGCAAAATAGGATAACAGACAGTGCACTTCAATTAAATATCATATTGTGTCATGTCAAGACAGACCATTTTCTGTCATATAACATGATGTAGTAGGATCCCCTCTAAGATATGATCCCCAGGACATTTGACTTTCTGGTCTTTTAAGGGCCTTCCAGAAGGATGACTTGATTGGGGCCAGCCACATCTTGAGAGCAAGAATGATCTCCAAGATAAGGCCAGGGCAGAAAGTGCTTTCCTGCTAGGTCCCACCTAACAAAATGCACAGGCTTATGGGATATGGGATCAGTAAATCCTTCTAAAGCTTAAGTAATTGTTACAGTACCACTTTATAAGGTAGATCCTGTATTTAACAAAGGAGAGAACACTATGACCTCAACAGACATGTTTCTTTTTCTTTCTAATTGTATTTTGCTTTCTTCTTCATGGATATAACCTCCCACTGCACCATTTTCTACTTTGTGTATTAGTTTCAAAGGTTCATAGCAGTGTTGCAGTGAGTACTGAGATGTGGTAAACATGCTTCCTTCTGATATTCTTCAAAGACAGTACTTTTGGAAAAAATAATAGTACTGATTACTAATTAAGTATAGTCAGTGTCCCTTCTACTCTATCTCTCAAGGGAATTTCAGTAGACACTGACAAAATTATGACCCTAAGATTAAGACATTACATAGCATTCACATCTGCTCAGAAATATAAAGAACTGCCTGCATGGAGAAAAAGAAGGATTTGTGTTTGTTCTGTGATACATCCTTGTCTTAATTCCAGATAACCTTCATTGTATTATCTTTAGTAACGTAAATGAGTGCCCAACCCATGGCTTTGGTTGAATGGTAACATAGCAGTTGCTCTTTAATGTCTATAATGACTATATATTACACTGAGTTGGTTATGATCAGGACCGTAGTTTTATCTTTTTTTCCTACCCTGTTAATTTCTCCTATTTACAATTGCAAGCTCAGTAGTCCTCTTCCAGTCATTCACAAGTATTATCAGTCTGGAGACTTAATCATTGCTGCAATTATTTATCAAGTCTTCTTTCTTTCAAATGAGATCACTTTCCAAAGCCTTCCTTCTCATGAAGTACTTGATCAGTACATGTAAGTATCCCCCTGTTACTACTCCTCCAGCTCCTCTTCTTATTTTCCTTATTTCTACCTATACTGTATTATCTATGTTCCATTTTTCTGTTGAAATATTTCAGTTGCTAGTGGTCAGTATGCTAATCCAGTGTCCATGGTTAGCCATTTTTAATTCCATAACTGGAGAAAATCAGCTTGTTCAATCACTGGAGGTTAAATTGAGACAAATCAACTTTCTAGGACACTAAAAAGATTGAAAAATTCAAAACTTGGAGATCTCCTCAGTATAATCCCAAGCTTCTTCACATTTCATCTCAACCAAAAATTAAAACACTAAGCCCTCTGATGTGTTTGAGAAACGTTTCTAGTTTTTACAATTCTATGGTGGAAAAATGGAACTGACTTCCTGCTCTTAGAAAAAATTGGGCAAAATATAGACAAAACTGAAATCAAATACTACCTTAGCATCCAAATTCATTCTGGAAGAGATATTTTATCATGAATTTAAAATCTTAAGTACAGAAGAAGAATCTTAAATACAGAAGAAAGCAGGGTACAAATGCTTTCTCGGTTCGATTTTAGCTTACTGCTCCACCCTATCTATGATTCCCTATCATATAATCAAATTATGGTTTTCCAGATATTTGTTTTTGTGTGTAAGTATATATGTATGCATGTACAAACACACATATATGCACACACTAAGTATGTATGTATTGTGTATATGTGTCTGTATGACAGACAGTACATATCTTCAGACAGTAGATATTTTAAATGTGTGTGTGTATATATGTATATACACACACACATATATTTAAAATATTTACTGTCCGAATCTAAAGCAGAAGTATATTCATTCAGTTTATAATTCTCACTGAAGGTTCCTCACCCAAAATTACCAACACACTTTGGCTCTGGCATTTGCTGTAAAGGACATCAATGAAAATTCTGGGATTTTGTCCAATGTTAGCCTCGGTTTCCACATCGCTACCAACTATCTTGAGGATTATACAACTTACCTTTTAGCAATGGAATTTCTATCTACAAAAGATAAATTTATCCCAAATTACAAATGTAATGACCAGACAAATATGGTGGCCATCATTGGAGGACCCCAGACTAAAACCTGTCTCAATATGGCAACCACTCTGTGCAACTATAAATTTCCCCAGGTGAGTAAAATATGGAGCAAGATGGAAAGTCCACAAGTGTATTATTTTCAAATGTTGAGTCCTGATAATCACTCTTATGAAAAGGATTCTGGAAGCAAAAAATATGTGTTATTTAATGATGAGGAAGTTAGTAGATATGAAGATTACGAAGAAAGGATTCTACTTTTTGCTTGATGAGCAGTACTAAATTTGCAGACATTATTTGGTAAAAATTTCATTTTTAGGAACTTGCCTGGAACACCCACTCAGGCCCAGTTAGTACATAAAGATATATGCATTAGTCCTTTATATTTTTTTTCTAAAAAACTCTGGTTCTTCTGTCTTTTCCCCACTTAGATCACATTTGGATCACCACCCTTGACATATAATGACAATTCAGCACTTTTTGTAAAATGGATGTTCCCTGATGAGATCCACCAATTTAAAGGAATCCTGTACTTACTGTTGCATTTTGGATGGATCTGGGTTGGAATGATTTCTCAGTTTGAGGAAGATAGAGAGAGGTTCATTCAAAAGAGTCTTTCCATGTTTTCAGAGAGAGGAATCTGCTTTGACTTTACAGAATGTCTTCCCCAAATGATGTATGGTAATGAAGCTGCTGAAATGGTGGAGGAAGCAGATAAATTATATAGAATAATCATGGGGAGTACAGTCATTGCTGTGATCTTGAATGCTGAAACTTCAAGCATAGTGACATTGAGGTTGATGCTCTCTCTTTTAGATTCTGATGATATTCCAAAGGAGAGAAAAGCCAAAGTTTGGATCATGCCAGCTCAAATGGAATTCACCTCTATTCTAATGCAAAGACCATTGCCCATTGATTTTCTCCATGGTGCAATTTCCTTTGCACTTCATTCAAAAGAGCTAATAGGATTCCAACAATTTATGCAGACGAAAAACCCAATTTTTGAAAAAGACAATGGGTTTATTAGGGATTTCTGGAAAGATGCATTTGAATGCTCATTTTCTAGTGATATTTCAGATGAGAATGCTGAAAGGATCTGCACTGGAGAAGAGAAGCTGGACACTCTTCCTAATTCTGTCTTTGAGACCACCATGGGTGGACTTAGTTACAGCATCTACAATGCAGTCTATGCTGTGGCACATGCTCTGAGGGCCTTGCATGCCTCCCAACTCAAAGATGGTCGAAAATTTGATCAGAGGAGGCAGAAGCATTTCATTCAATCAACGTGGCAGGTAACATTTGCTAATGCAAAATAAAGGATGATCAGGTATAAAAGTACTGGCTTTAAAGGACTGTGTAGTAGACTGGAGATAGATGATGTGGTATCCCTCCCCCTCTGTTGAGAGAGAGCTGATCAATTTTGACATAGGGCCTCTTTGATCCCTCTTTCAAACCAGCAGTCTTCTCTGTCCAAAATGTGGACTTCGTTGTCTTCAAAATTTGTCTTTTAAATGCAGACTGTAGATATCCTCATGGGTTTACTTTCTCATGTTGTGCCATGTTTATTTATTTTATTTTATTTATTTTATTTGGTTTGTCAATTGCTTACAAGATAATAGGTATAAGTAAAAACATAGTTATTGTGATGACCCGTAGTCTCTCAAAATAACCCAAAACCCAAAACATACATTAAAGTCCGGTAATGCCTTCAACTTAACTTCACTGTTTTATTAGGCACAGTTTAAAGTCACAAAAGTAAATAATGAGGCAAAAAGAAAACCAAAAAACCCCGCATTGACGAAAGTTCTGAAGCAAGCCAAGATAACTAATCATAAACTCCAGGAAAGTAACCGAGGAGAGTCCATGGGAAGAATGCCAGCAAAGATAAACCTCTTTCAAAGTAAACATTAAACTTTCACTCCAGCAATTCTAACTCTGCAGTTACAAACTTATAAACATAGCTCCCAGCTGCAAGCCACGAGGAGGATCATGGTAATCTCCTCCTGAGTAGACCTCGCTTTTCCCTGATCCTCTCCTCCCTGCATGACCTAGGATGGATAGGGGATGGGCCTGGATCCTCCTCTGACTGTTCAGCTGGCCTCTGCCCTTCCCCAACCTCCTCCACCACCTCTGGAGCCACACTCCCACTCCCTGTTGGCTGTTCCTCCTCTTCCTCAGAGTCAGTCTCCACCAGGGGCATGACAGTTATGAATACATGGAAACATATAAGAAAAATAAAAGAAACAATAGGACAGGGACGGTAGGCATGTTGGTGCGCTTATGCACGCCCCCTACAGACCTCTTAGGAAAGGAGTGAGGTCAATTGTAGAAAGTCTAAGGTTAAAGTTTTTGGGGTTTGGGGAAGAAACCACAGAGTCAGGTAGAGTATTCCAGACATTGACTACTCTGTTGCTGAAGTCGTATTTCCTGCAATCAAGTTTGGTGCCTTTTACCTTGAGTTTGTATCTGTTGTGTGCTCTTGTATTGTTATGGTTGAAGCTGGTAGGACATTACAATATATAATTTTATGTACTATACTTTGATCAGACTGAAGGCAACGTAGTTCTAGGTTGACTAGGTCTAGAATTTCAAGTCTGGTGGCATAAGGTATTCTGCAACGAGTAGAGGAGTGGAGAACTCTTCTTGTGAAATATTTCTGGACTTTCTCAACTCTGCTAATATCAAATACGTAATGTGGGTTCCGGACTGATGAGCTGTATTCGAGTATTGGTCTAGCAAATGTTTTGTATGCTCTAGTTAGTAGTGTGATATTACCAGAGAAAAAGCTATGTAAGATTAGGTTAACAACTCTTAATGCCTTTTTGGCTATCATTAGAGATGATAGAGATGAGTACTCCAAAATCCTTGACAGAGTTTGGATCATCAACAAGGTCTTGACTATTGAGCCTGTTTTTTCTTTTCTGATTTTTTTTTTCTTTTTTTTTTTTTTGCCAATATGTAAGACAGAGCATTTATTTGTTGAGATTTGAAGTTGCCATTTGATTCACCATTCTGACATAGTCAAGGTCTTTTTGAAGGGTAGCAGTATTGTCTGTGGTGTTGAATTGCTTTACATCATCAGCAAAGAGAACACAGTTACTCTTAATATGATCACAGAGGTCATTTATGTAAAGTATGAAGAGAGTTGGTCCTAGAACACTGCCTTGGGGGACACCACTGTTGACAGGTACAGAATTTGATAGGACGCTCCCAATTTTGACCATTTGTTGTCTGTTTGACAGGAATGCTTCTATCCAGTTATGCAGGTGTCCAGAGATACCATAAGATTTTAGTTTGAGGAGTAGTTTGTCGTGTACCACTGAATCAAAGGCTTTACAGAAGTCCATGTAGATTACATCTATTGCTTTGATCTGAGTTGTGTAGTCCATATGTTTTTGCAGTGTAAGAGTTGCAGATTACAGGATAGTTTTTTATTTAAACCAAATTGTTTATTAGAGAGTAGGTTGTTTGTCTCTAAGTGGAGGATAATGTATTGGTTAGTAATTGATTCCATGACTTTACAGGTGACGCAGCATAAAGAGATTGGTCTGTAATTTTCAACTAGGCTGGGGTCTCCCTTTTTGAAGATGAGGATGACTGTGGCTTGTGACCATAGATTTGGCAAGGAGCTGGTCCTGAAAGATTTGTCGAAGATTATGCTTAGAGGTTCGGCTATGGCAGTGGATAGCTTTTTTAAGAAGTAGGCACATATTCCATCCGGTCCAATAGATAGAGATGGTTTTAGATTGCGTAGTGCTTTTTCAACATTGTCTACTGTAAAATCAATATGTATTAGATCATTTTTTTAAAAAAAGTTTTTATTTTTTACAACAAACATACAAAAAAAAAAATACATAAAACCCTCTTTCAATTATATACATACAGTGTGTCAGTTGGTTACAATCTTTTGTGCTATCCTTTTCTTACCATTACTCACAAGTTATACAAATTCTCACCTTATCAATCTAGCTTGTGCTTATGTAATATCAATTATTAAACATTCATTTGACTAAGCTATTTTTCCATCATTTTATACGAGATATTCTAATTTTAATTATGATTTAATCATACATTCATCCAATTGTTATATATTTTATATTGTATTCTATATCAATCTATTAACTTTTATTGTAAGGCTTACTAATCTATTTCTTTATCATGTCTTTTTATCTAACCATTGATAAAATGAATCCCATATCATATAAAATTGTTTATCCTCTTGTTCTCTAATTTCAAATGTCAATTTACTCATTTTGGCACAGTCCATGATTTTCTTAGTAATTTCCTCCTGCATAGGTATTTTTTCATTTTTCCAATTCTTAGAAAATACAATTCTAGCCGCTGTTAAAACATTTACAATCAAATATTTCAATTCTTTACAATATATTTCCGGTATAATTCCCAATAAAAATATCTCAGGTTTAAAGTCTATGTGTTGTTTTGTCATTTTTTCCAACCATGGGTGGATATAGTCCAATATTTTTTTGCATCCGAGCATGTCCACCATATATGGTAATACGAACCAGGTATCTGATGACATTTCCAACATTTATCCGATTTATTCTTGAACATCCTCGCAATTCTTGTCGGGGGTAAGTGCCACCTGTAAAACATCTTATACAAATTTTCTTTATATGCAGTTGACATTGTCATTTTATAATTTTGAGACCACAATTTTTGCCATTTATCTAAGTCAATCCCATATCCAAATTTTTCCCCCACGCAATCATTGTTACTTTTACTTGTTCTTCCTCTAATTTAAACTCTAGCAAATGTCCATAGAGTTTTTTGATTACTTTTTCATCAATACCTGTCAAAATTTTATCTAAATCAGTCAACTTATCATAGATACCTTCTGTTTTAACATCTTTATCAAATCTAGATTGTATTTGCAAATATGAAAACCAATTCATTTTTACACCTTGTTCTTCCAATGCTTGCATAGATTTAAGTTCACCCTTTTCATTCAATATCTCACCATATCTAACTGTTTGTTCCTTTTTATATATTTTTGGATAGGAAAAAGCTTCAATAGTAGATATCCATAGTGGAATTTTAAAATAATATTAATATTTTTATAATAATATTAATATCTTCTCCCAGTTTAGAAACAATGCTTCTCAAATATAATGGGTTCTAAAATACCCCTGTGTTTTAGTTCCCTTATACCAGAGGAAGGCATGCCCCCCTAACAGCAAGTCATGTCCTTCTAAATTCAAAAGTCTGGTATTCTTTAGTGTTATCCACTCCTTTACCCACATCAAACTCGTCGCTTGGTAGTATAATTCCCAATTGGGCAAAGCGAATCCTCCTCTTATTCTTGCATCTTGTAGCAATTTAAGTTTTATTCTCATTTTCTTCCCTGCCAAATGTATTTTAGCACTATTTTGTTTAAATCTTCAAAAAATTCTTTCCTAATCTGATTGGAATTGTCTGGAATAAATATAAGATTCTAGGCAATACATTCATCTTAATTGTAGATATTCTCCCAATCAGTGATAATTGTAAATTTTCCCATTTTATCCAGTCTGTCACAATCTGTTGTTTAAGTTTAAGATAATTATCCTCCTTACGTGTGCTACATCTTGGTGTTATGTGTATCCCTAAATACTTAACCTTATTTGTGACCTGGATCCCCAAAACATCCTCCAATTCTTTCTTTCGTCTTACTAACACGTTCTTTGCTAAAATCTTTGTTTTATCTTTATTTATTTTCCTGCTACTTTCCCATACTCTTCTATCTTTTCTATCAGTTTAGGTGCTGACTCCAATGGATCCTCTAATATAAATACCAGGTCATCTGCAAAAGCTTGTAATTTATACTCTTCTTTTTTAATTTTCATTCCTTTTATTTCTTTTTCTTCTCTGATGTTCCTATTCAGCACTTCCAGTGTTAACACAAGCAACGGAGGCGACAGTGGACAGCCTTGTCTAGTCCCTTTTCTTATATCTAAAGTCTGTTAATTCTCCATTTATCATAACCTTTGCAGTTTGTTTATGATATATTGTTTCTATGGCTTGAGTAAATTTTTTACCAAAGCCCATTTGGTCCAATTGTAACAGCATAAAACACCAATTCACATTATCAAAAGCTTTTTGTGCATCTAAAAAACATCAGAGCCATTTGTTTTTCGGAATGTGCCTCATAGTATTCCAGTCTATCTAAAATTATTCCCATATTATATTTAATCTGTCTCTTTGGCAGAAATCCATTTTGATCAGGGTGAATAAAATTGTTTAAGTATCTTTTCAGTCTTTCTGCCAGAATTAAAGAAAAATTTTATAATCTGAATTTAATAGTGATATTGGTCTGTAGTTTTTAACTTGCCGTGGGTCTGTGTCCTCCTTCAGTGCAAGTGTGATATATGCGTCTGACCATGTTTTGGGTATTCTCTTCTTTGTCATAACTTCATTCATAACTTCTAATAAGTGAAGATTCAATGTTTCCTGGAATGTCTTATAAAATTCCACTGGCAAACCGTCCGGACCTGGTGCTTTCCCAATGTTTTGCTTTTTTAAAAGCTTCTGTTAATTCCATCATTGTTATGTTACTTTCTAACGTTATTTCAATTTCTTTAGGTATCTGAGGCAAATTTGCTTCCTGTAAATATTGTTGAATTCTTTCTTCCTGAACATTCTCTTGATGGTACAGTAATAATCTTGAATCATTTTTTTCTTCTCTGCATTTCCATAGCATACATGTCCTTGTTTATTTATCAATTGATTTATCCTTCTCGAGTCTCTTTCCTTTCTCAATTTATATGCTAGCCATCTGCCTAGTTTGTTTGCATCTTCAAAATAGTTCTGCTTAGCATTTTTAATTTTTTGTGCTATTTCTTCTTTTTCCATTAGCCCCATTTTATGTTTAGTTATGTCCATTTTAATTTTAATGTCCTTTTTTGTGGAAATTTCTGTAGTTCTTTTTCCAACTTCTTGTTGTCATCTTCCAATATTTTAAAGGTTTTTTTTTCTGTTTGATATTTCTTTTCCTTGTATCGTCCATTATCAAGCCTCTTGTATAAGCCTTCATCGTGTCCCAGAGGTTCTGTAATGATGTATCCTCTTTTGTGTTTTCTTTAAAGAAAAAAGTCAATTCTCTCTCAATTTTCTGTTTAAAGTCTTTTTCCTTTAATATCATATTATTTAAAATCCATCTAGATCTCCTTTTTTGTAATTTCAATACAAGTGTTATTGGATTGTGATCTGCCCAGGTACTTGCTTCTATTTCAATGTCTTGTGTGTTAGAAAGCAATTCTGTTGACATCCATATCATATCTATTCTAGACCATGATGCATGTCTATTTGAATAAAAGGTATATTGTTTATTTTCCACATTTCTCTCTCTCCATGCATCTTTTAAGTTTATCTCATCTACCATTCAAAAGAAGGATTTTGGAAATGTCTTTCTAGGTTTCTTTGCTTTCTTTTGTGTTTTATAATCCAATTTGTCATTTATTATTCCATTAAAATCTCCCACCAGACAGATATTAGCATAATCCAGTTCAATTATTTTCTTATGTAATTTCCTGTTTTGGCAAGGAGCTCATCCTGAAAGATTTTTCAAAGATTATGCTTAGAGGTTCGGCTATGGCAGTAGATAGCTTTTTTAAGAAGTAGGCACTTATTCCGTCCGGTCCAATAGATAGGGATGGTTTTAGATTGCGCAGTGCTTTTTCAACATTGTCTTCTGTAAAATCAATATGTATTAGATCATTGTAGTTATCTGTGGTTCGACTGGGAAATACTGGGCATGATCCATTGCTGTTTACAAATACTGAGCCAAAGAATGTGTTAAAGAGGTTGGCTTTAATAGTGTCATCATTGCAGTCTTTACCATTAGGTCCTTTCAGGGTGGGATGGACCTTGAGTCTTTTAGTTTGTTGTTTACAAAATTGTAGAAAGTGCGGGTGGAATTGGTGCATAGAAGGTTTTCCTCTTGTTTAATGTAATAATTGGTGCATTCAGTCTTTACCTGGTGGCATAAATTTTTGTATCAGCTTTTGAAGTTGGAAACATGACCAGATTTGTTTTTCCGCCAAAGTTATCTCTTTTTGGATTGAAGCTTCTTTATTGTTATGGGTAATCTGTTTTTTCTGGTTTTTGGAGTTGTTATTGGTACATATAGTTTGATGACTCTTTTGACTTCAAGTAAAAATATGTTGTAATGTTTTATGAAGGAGTTGTTTTGTTTCCCCAATGAAGAAATCTCCACATATTTCACGGCATTGTACTGCATATACCACATTGCTTAGTTTGTAATCTGGATTTTTTTTCATTTCCTTCTTGTTTGGACAGTTAAAAAATGAAAGAATATTTATTTATTTGTATTTCATATTTTTATGAAATACCTCCCTCATGGTCCATCCTTTTACATATAATTATTGGCTTTGTTATATGAAGAAAAGATTTTTTAAAAAAAACTATCATTATTTTTCAAATATGATCTGAATGATCTGAATAACAAAGATCTTGCATGCAAAATTGGATGAAGTTTGAAAATAAATGAAGATATTGAAAAAGTTTAAATATATAACTTATGTTGTATATTCATGAACTGGGATAGAGCTTGGTAACAAGGTCAGCCAAGAATAGGCATGGTAACTAAATCAGCCAATGGGGACAGTTTGGAAACTGAAACTAGAAATAGCCTAGGATGGAAACTGAAACTAGAAGTAGCCTAGGCATGGCTCTATGTTAAGCTGTGCAGCTCTGAAGCTATTGAGTTCTGAATCTGTCTATTGAAATGAACTGCTTCTCTCTTCTGCTTGCCTGCTGAACTAAAGTAAAGAGAAACTAATTTGCTTGTCTGCTGAAGTTACTTGCAATATGTTTCTGTCTGAGTTTGCTGCATGTTGGAAAAATCTACAACTGGTTTATAAAATCTACTTATTATGTTTATAAGTGCTGTAAATAAACACAGCCATCTGTGTTTATTTTTCTGGAGCTGAATTAATGCTGCAAAACTCTGAATATGTACTTTATGTATGAAATAATATGTAAAGGATCTTATTTAATCTACAACCTGTATATTTAACAGTTTCAAATGTAAAAACTTTGTCAATCAATAGCATGAAGAAAATTTCAAATTTAAATGGTTCTCAATTATTTTTTATTTGTTTTTCAATTAAAAACAGTGTAGATTGATGAAAAAAATGGCATTCCATTGACTGTAAGCAAAACAGAAGGAACTGAGGTTTCTCCATATGATTTCAAGGAATCCAGTTAATATTTATATTACTTTGATTTTTCATTCAGCTCCACCATTTTTTTGCAGCAAGTCTCTTTTAACAACAGTGCTGGAGAACAGGTTTCTTTTGGCCCCAATGGAGAATTTGAAACTGGGTTTGATGTTTTCAATTGGGTCACATTTCCAAACAAGTCCTTTCTAAGAGTCCAAATTGGAAGCATTGATCCCATGGCTCCCCCAGACAAGTTCCACACCATTTCTACCATGGATGCTGTTTGGCCCCTTGTATTTAACCAGGTGTGTCTCGTTTTTCAGTTTTTAAGAAATCGCGTATTCATTCATCCACAGAAATAAATGATTAAATGACTATCACGACAACAACCTTTGGATTTAGCAGCCTCAATATTTTTTATATGTGATGTGAACATAAACTGCTAAAATATAAATGGGTGACTTAAAATTGAAATGCCCATAACCTTTGATTATCTCCAATGCAAAATCATCTCAGTAATTGTAGTACTAGATTTTGCGATTAGTCAGTTGACCATATCAATGCATGAGCATTGAGTTCAATGCAATGAAATTGAGATAAGCTAAGACAAAGCAATAAGATAAATTGGTATATGATAAAATAGAATGCAAATATATATTAAAAATGAATATTTCAGATCAAAAACAGCAGGTGCTTGTTTCTCAAACTCAGCAAATTTATGAGGTGTGGACTTCAATTCCAAACTTCAACATACTGGCTGGGGAATTCTGGCAGTTGAAGTTCACACCTCTTCTACTTGCTGAAGATTGAGGAACAAATGAATTGAATTGAATTTTAATGAATTTAAAACAAAAGAAAATGGTGAAATTGGACACTAAGGATTGATGAGGATGGGAAGAGTTTGGGTATGTATAATTGATGAAATGGACACTCCCAACACATACATTCTTCATATGAAAGAAATCTCATTTTATTTATAACAGACAATGCCTCTTTCCATCTGTAATGAGAAATGTCCTTCTGGCTCCAGCAAGGTAAAAATTGAAGGGAAATTATCCTGCTGCTATGACTGTAGACAGTGTCCAGAAGGGAAGATAGCTGACCAAATGGGTAAGCAAAGGAATATGTTGAATATATGGATAATTTAATAAATATAACTTTATTAAGTATAAGTATTATGGTGTCTGAAAATCTTATCTGATAGGTTGTATACTTTAGTGCATTTTGTATATTATTTTCAAAAATAATAATATGAAGTCATAATATCTTAGTAAATAAAGTATGCTATTAATTCTTCATACTTAAAACCTATCATGGTTCTGTGAAACAGTTTTATTCATTCTTTTCCCCCAGACTTAGATGACTGTTTCCCATGTCCAGAGGATCAATATCCAAACAAGGGTCAAGATAATTGCCTTCAAAAAACTGTAACTTACTTAACTTTCCAAGAGCTGTTGGGTATTTCTTTGGTAATGATTGCAGTCTCCTTTTCTGTCATCTCAGCTGCGGTCCTGGGAATCTTCATTAAACACCAGGACACTCCCATTGTCAAAGCCAACAACAGGAACCTCACCTACACACTTCTCATTGCTCTCCTGCTCTCCTTCCTTTGCACTCTGCTCTTCATTGGGCAACCTGATCGAGTGAAATGTCTCTTGCGACAAACTACGTTTGGCATCACTTTCTCTATAGCTCTTTCTTGTATTTTGGGTAAAACAACCATAGTAGTTCTTGCTTTCATGGCCACAAAGCCAGGCTCCAAAATGAGGAAATGGGTGGGGAGAAGGATGGCCAACACTAGTGTCCTATTTGTTTTCACGGTTCAGTTCACCATCTGTGTAGTGTGGTTGGCAATGTCTCCCCCATTTCCAGATTCAGACATGCACTCCATGGTTGAAGAAATTGTCCTGGAATGTAATGAAGGTTCAACCACAATGTTTTATACTGTCCTTGGCTTTATGGGGCTCTTGACCGCTGTCACTTTCACAGTGGCCTTCTTGGCTAGGAATTTACCTGACAGCTTCAATGAAGCCAAATTCATCACCTTCAGCATGTTGGTCTTTTGCAGTGTCTGGGTGTCATTTGTTCCCACCTATTTGAGCACCAAGGGAAAATACGTGGTTGCTGTGGAGATCTTCTCCATTTTGGCTTCAGCAGCTGGATTGCTGGGCTGCATTTTTTCTCCCAAGTGCTATATCATTATTCTGAGACCTGATTTGAATAAGAAGGAGCAATTAATAAAAAAATAAAACTGATATTTATATCTTGAATGAAGATAAATTGGTTATTTTCCATATAATATAAAGGGTTTGGGTTTTGGGGGGTGCTTTGGGGATTCTGCATTATTCCCTCATATCAGCATATCAATGTGACATATAAGACAATACCTTGATATATAGGGACACAGATATATGTCCCTATTACACTCAATCTGTGAAAGTATGATAGATCATTTAGCATGTCACTCTTGCTTTGCATGAAGATTCCCATGAAAATAAGACAAACCAGGAAGTTAGACAGTAATGGAAAAATAAACATACAGAGAACCTGTGTGACTGCCAACACTCATTTAACATTCAGACATTTTTCTCTTCTATAAAAACTTTTTCATAATTTTCAGGATGTGTAGATAGGTATTGAGGTAGAGTCACACAAGAAGGCGACTTTCAAAGCATTAGCTGTGATTATATTTCCAAGTTAACTTTAGGACCTAGAGAGTTTCCATGAATCTTTTCTTTTTGAACTATTAGATCATTATTCTGAGCTCCAATAAGAATAAATGGGAATAGCTAATCAAGAAGATAATTGTGTTTAAAAATTGGTTTTTAATATTACAATGTTCAGTTGTCTCATACTTATTGAATTTGTGTCCTGGAACCCATAAGCCTCATAAAATATTTGATTAAAAAAAATCTTGCCAACCATCCTAATATTCTTCAGAAGTATGTTTTTTTTAAAAAAAAAAATAGAGGAAAATACCCACTAATTTCTACTGTTCCAAATCTGGATGGTTGAGACCCAGATGTTGGCGTTATGGATAAGATGGTTGTCCAGAAATTGGGAAACAATCAATACAAGTCCCCCTTGAAGCATGATAGCATCCACTGTTATATTGTTGTGGGAATTAAATAAAGAGTTTGGAAGAAGATTGTGATGGAGAATTCCTTCTTAGCTTCCCTAGTGTAACTGCCTTAAATTTTCCTTAAAGATATTGGTCTAATAGTGGTTTTATATCTGTGTTTTGTTTCTTGCTTTAAATAAATTTCAAGAAGCCAAATTCCAAAATGTTTCAGAAGGCCTACGTATTTTGCTGCATTTCTTAGAATGACAAAAATGTATAATCATAATTCTAATGAAAAAGAACTGGAAAAAATTATGAAATATCACGACCTGGATATTGAAAGTACGCAATTATTGGATGAAACGTGTAACAGTGATACACATTGTCATCGGGGTACTTGGTACAATGTCCAAGAATTTTGCAAAGTACATCAAGAATTTGCAGCTTCCTGCTATAATGCCAGCAAGCTGAAAAAGATATTGCTACTCAAAACAACATACATTTTAAGAAGATTCTTGTTGATACCTAGGATGCTGTCAGCAACCTGTATCAACCATTGGAGCCAGTCAGTGATATTTTTTTTTTTTGAAAACAATTTTATTAGTTTTTAAAAACAAACAAAACATAAAAACATCAGCTTTCTTTCATAAATATATACAAACAGTGTGTCGGTTGGTTTATCAGTTTTTGTGCATTCATTTCGTAGTCTCATAACAGTTATGTTTCATAATAACTCATATTATCAATCAAAAATTATATATCCTAGTATCACTATTGAACAATCTTTTGACTATAATTTTATTCATTCATACTTTATGAGATAACTATAATTTACGTAGTTTAATTTATAACAAATCATATAGTCATACCAAATCTATCCTAAAAACATTTTATAGATATGATATCAAATAACAAAGAAAAGAAAAAATATCTTTTTATATATTGCTTATTATCTAAAATTCTAAATATTCTATTATTGTATTTTATCATCCAACCATTGATAGAAAAGGTCCCAAAATTTTATAGAATTGTTTATCCTCTTGCTCTCTAATTTCAAATGTCAATCTACTCATCTCAGCACATTCCAATATTTTCTTAATAATTTCTTCCTGCGATGGTATTTTCTCATTTTTCCAATTTTTAGCAAATACAATCCTAGCCGCTGTTAATACATTTACAATCAGATATTTCAAGTCTTTACTGTATGTATCAGGTAAGATTCCCAATAAAAAGATCTCTGGTTTCAAATCTATGTGTTTCTTTGTCATTTTTTCCAACCACATGCGAATTTTAGTCCAGTATTTTCTAGCGTCCTCACAAGTCCACCACATATGGTAATATGAGCCGGGTATCTGATGACATTTCCAGCATTTTTCAGATTTATTCTTTAACATATTCTTATTCATATTCATATTCTTGTCGGGGGAAAGTGCCACCTGTAAAACATCTTATACAAATTTTCTTTATAAGCTGTTGACATTGTCATTTAATAATTTTGAGACCACAATTTTTGCCATTTCTCTAAATCAATCCCATATCCAAAATTCTTCCCCCAAGCAATCATAGTTTCTTTAACTTGTTCTTCCTCTAATTTAATTCCCAGTAAATAACTGTATAATTTTTTAATCACCTTTTCATCAGTACCCATCAAAATCTTATCTAGATCAGTCAATTTATCATAGAATCCCTCTGTTTTAGAATCTTCATCATACCTGGAATGTATTTGCGCATATGAAATCCAATTCATCTTTATACCTTGTTCCTCTAGATTTTGCATCAATTTAAGTTCACCCTCTACATCCAACATTTCCCCATATCTAAGTGTTTGTTTCTTCTTATAAATTATAGGATAGGAAAATGCTTCAATGGTCGATAACCAAACTGGAATTTTCAAATAACATTGTCTTTTGATCTTCTCCCAATTTAACCACAAAGACTCCTGTATATAATGTCTTCTAAAATAACCCTGTGTTTTAGTTCCCTTATACCATTAAAAAGCATGCCAACCCAACAGCAAATCATGACCTTCTGGTGTCAACAATCTGCTCTTTCTTAATGTTATCCATTCCTTGACCAACATCAAATTTGCAGCGTGATAGTACAACTCCCAATTAGGCAGACCAAAACCTCCTCTAATTCTAGCATCTTGTAAGAGTTTTAGCTTTATTCTCGCTTTCTTACCTTGCCATATATACTTCAACACAATTTTATTTAAGTCTTCAGAATAGTCTTTTCCGAGCCTAATTGGTATTGTTTGAAACAAATATAAGATTCTGGGTAAAATATTCATCTTGATTGTTGAAATTCTCCCTATTAATAACAATTGTATATTTTCCCATTTCTTCAAATCTAAGGCTATCTGTTGTTTAAGTTTAATATAATTATTCTCTTTTAATGTACTACATCTTGATGTCAAATATATCCCGAAGTATTTGATCTTGTTCGTGACTTGAATTTTCAATAGGTCTGCCAGTTCTTCTCTTTGTCTTAGTAACATTTTCTTTGTCAAGATCTTTGTTTTATCTTTATTTATTTTCAGACCAGCCACCTCACCATATGTCTCTATCTTTTCCAATAGTTTTGGAGCTGTTTCTAAAGGGTCTTCCAAAATAAAGGCTAAATCATCCACAAAGGCTTGCAATTTAAATTCTTCCTTTTTAATTTTCATTCCTTTTATGCTTTTATAATCTCTAATATTTCTATTCAACACTTCCAAAGTCAATACAAATAGCAAAGGTGATAGGGGACATCCTTGTCTTGTACCTTTTCTTATATTAATAAAATCTGTGAATTCTCCCTCTATCATTACCTTTGCCGTTTGCTTATGGTATATGGCTTCTATTGCTTGAATAAATTTTCTGGGAAAACCCATCTGTTCCAATAGTAGTAACATAAAACTCCAGTTCACATTATCAAATGCTTTTTGGGCATCTAGGAATATCAAAGCCATTTGCTTTTCAGGATGTGCCTCATAATATTCCAAAGTATCCAGGATTACTCTCATATTGTCTTTAATTTGTCTCTTTGGCAGAAATCCATTTTGATCTGGATGAATAAAGTTATTTAGATATTTTTTAAGTCTTTCTGCTAAAATTGAAGCAAAAATTTTATAGTCTGCGTTTAATAAAGAAATAGTCTGTAATTCTAAATTTGCAGTGGATCAGCCTCTTCTTTTGGAATAAGTGTAATATAAGCCTCTGACCATGTTTTAGGTATCATCTTCTTTGACATAGCTTCATTCATGACTTCTAACAATGGAATGCTCAATGATTCTTGTAGTGTTTTATAGAATTCTGCCGGAAGCCCATCTGGGCCTGGTGCTTTTCCATTATTTTTTTTCTTAAGTGCTTCAGTTAATTCCATCATTGTTATATTGCTTTCTAACATTTCTTCGGTCTCTTTAGATATCTTAGGTAAGTTAGCATTCTGTAGATACTGTTTGACTTTTTCCTCATCAATATTCTCTTGCTTGTATAGTTGCCCGTAGAAGTCTCGAATAATTTCCTTTTTCTCCTTATTACCATGGCAAACTTGGCCTTGATATTAACTGCGATATTTTCCTTGATTCTTTCTCCTTTCTCAATTTATATGCTAGCCATCTACCTGGTTTATTTGCATCTTCAAAATAGTTCTGTTTAGCACTTCTAATTTTCTGTGCCAGTTCTTCTTTCTCTATTAGACCCATTTTATGTTTAATTATGTCCAATTTTAAGTTAATATCTTTTTTCTGTGGCATTTTCTGTAGTTCTTTTTCAAGTCTTTTATACTCGTCTTCCAAGACTTTACTGGCTTGCCTTTTCCTGATATTCTTTTTTCTTACATAGTCTATTATCAAGCCTCTAGCGTATGCCTTCATTGTATCCCAAACATTCTGAATTGAAGTATCTTCTTTTTTATTTTCTCTAAAGAAAAAAGCCAGTTCTTTCTCAATCCATTGTGTAAAATCTTTTTCCTTTAAAATAGTATTATTTAGCGTCCATCTCGATCTTTTTTTTTTGTCCTTTCCATTTAATTGTCATTGGATTATGGTCTGCCCAAGTGCTTGTTTCAATATTTATTTCTTGAATATTAGATATTAATTCTGTTGAGATCCAAATCATATCTAATCTGGACCATGATAAATGTCTATTTGAATAAAAGGTTTTAGCATTTCTTTCTCTCCATATATCTTTTAAATTTAATTCATCTATCATTTTAAAAAAGGATTTAGGGAGAGTCTTTCTGTTTTGCTTTGCTGGTATTGCTATATAGTCCAGTTTATTGTCCACAATTCCATTAAAATCTCCCATCATAACTATATTAGCATAGTCCAGTCCAATTATTTTCATGTGTAATTTTTTAATAAAATTCTTCTTGTTTATCATTCGGAGCATAAATTGCAATCAAGAGTGTTTTTATATTATTGTCCATTATTTCCACCATTAATACTCTTCCATCTTCATCAGTATAAATCAATTTATACTCAACCGATCCACCATCACCCAAGACTAGGCACGCACGCCCCCAACTACCTCAATTCCAACTACTGCCGGCCTTAAATGCAAACTACTCAATGCAAGAAGCCTCGTGAATAAAATACCTGAATTTCTCATCCTCCTAAATATGGCTAACTTCGACATTATATTTGTCTGTGAAACATGGCTCAATGCATCTCTCTCCAACTCCATTACCACAGTAAGAGACTATCATGTTTACCGATCAGATCGTGAAAATCGTCGAGGAGGTGGTGTTGCTATATTCTATAAAAAATCCTTACATCTAAAAATATCCAAGTTACCCAGGAGCTTGCTCTTCCTGAGACCATCATCTGTGAACTATCCTTAAATATCACAATTCGATTCTTACTATGTTACAGAGCACCTGATTATGACATCGAACATGTAAACAAGCTAAATACATTACTAACATGGGCTGCATCCTGCCCATACCCCTTTTATCTTTCTTGGTGATTTCAATCTACCTCATATTGACTGGACCCTAAATGATTGTACAACTGAAATCATACACACAACCTTCTACAATGCTATTACAAATCTGAGACTGGAACAACTAGTAACCAACAACACTAGACTAAACAACTGCCTCGATCTCATCTTCTGCAATAGTTTGAATTTAATTTACGAATACAAACTAAAGAACCCTTTTCCAGTAGTGACCACAATATGATTGACTTTTGTCTCAACATACGTCCACACAAAAATCACCACAATGATGTAATCCCCAATTGTAACTTCAAAAAAAGGCAACTATGATCTTATAGACAACGATCTCTCATCCCTGGATTGGCAATCTCTATTCACTGGATGCAATACTGTTGAAGACCATTACAACATATTTTTACTTGAAGTCAAAAGAGTCATCAAACTATATGTACCAACAACAACTCCCAAAACAAAACAAAAAGCAGATTACCCATATCAATAAGGAAACTTCAATCCAAAAAGAGATCACTCTGGAGGAAAAACAAATCTGGTCACGTTGCCAATTTCAAAAACCGATACAAAAATTTATGCCACCAGATAAAGACCGAATGCACCAATTATCATTAAACAAGAGGAAAACCTTCTAAGCACCAATTCCACCCGTGCTTTTTACAATTTTGTAAACAACAAACTAAAAGACTCAAGGTCCATCCCTCCCTTGATAGGACCTGATGGTAAAGACTGCAATGCACGACACCATTAAAGCCAACATCTTTAACACATTCTTCGCTCAGTATTTGTTAACAGCAATGGATCTTGCCCAGTATTTCCTAGCCGTACCACAGATAACAACAATGATCTAATACATATCGATTTCACAGAAGACAATGTTGAAAAATCACTACGCAATCTAAAACCATCTCTATCTATTGGACCGGATGGAATATGTGCCTACTTCTTAAGAAAGATATCCACTGCCATAGCCAAACCTCTAAGCATAATCTTTGAAAAATCTTTCAGGACCAGCTCCTTGCCTAACCTATGGTCACAAGCCACAGTCATCCCCATCTTCAAAAAGGGAGACCCAAGCCTAGTTGAAAATTACAGGCCAATCTCCTTATGCTGCGTCACCTGTAAAGTCATGGAATCAATTATTAACCAATCCATCATCCTCCACTTAGAGGCAAATAACCTACTCTCCAATAAACAATTTGGTTTCAGAAAAAACTATCCTGTAATCTACAACCATTACACTGCAAAAACATATGGATGACACAACTTGACCAGGGCAAACAATAGACGCAATCTACATAGACTTCTGTAAAGCCTTTGATTCAGTGGTACATGACAAACTACTCCTAAAAATAAAATCCTATGGTATCTCTGGACAACTGAATAACTGGATAGAAGCATTCCTGTCAAACAGACAACAAATGGTCAAAATCGGGAGCGTCCTATCAAATCCAGTACCTGTCAATAGTGGTGTCCCCCAAGGCAGTGTTCTAGGACCAACTCTCTTCATACTCTACATAAACGACCTCTGTGATCATATTAAGAGCAATTGCGTTCTCTTCGCTGATGATGTAAAGCTGTTCAATACCACAGACAATACTGCTACCCTACAAAAGATCTTGACTATGTATCTGAATGGTCAAACAAATGGCAACTTCAAATCTCAACAAATAAATGCTCTGTCTTACATATTGGCAAAAAAATCAGAAAATAAAATACAAGCTGAATAGTCAAGAACTTGTTGATGACCCAAGCTCTGTAAAGGACCTTGGAATACTCACCTCTAATGATCTAAGTGCTGAGCCACTGCAACTACATAGCCAAAAAGGCATTAAGAGTTGTTAACCTAATCCTGCGTAGCTTTTTCTCTGGTAATATCACACTACTAACCAGAGCATACAAAACATTTGCTAGACCAATACTCGAATACAGTTCATCAGTCTGGAACCCTCATTACGTATCTGATATTAGCACAATTGAGAAAGTCCAGAAATATTTCACAAGAAGAGTTCTCCACTCCTCTACTCGTTGTAGTATACCTTATGCCACCAGACTTGAAATTCTAGAACTAGAAAACCTTGAATTACGCCGTCTTCGGTCTGACTTAAGCATGGTATATAAAATCATACATTGCAATGTCCTACCTGTCAATGAATACTTCAGCTTCAACCATAATAACACAAGAGCACACAATAGATACAAACTCAAAGTAAACCGCACCAAACTTGATTGCAGGAAATACGACTTCAGCAATAGAGTGGTCAATGTCTGGAATACTCTACCCGACTCTGTAGTTTCTTCCCAAACCCCAAAAACTTTAACCTTAGACTGTCTACTATTGACCTCACCCCTTTCCTAAGAGGTCTGTAGGGGCGTGCATGAAGCGCACCAACGTGCCTACCGTCCCTGTCCTATTGTTTCTTTTATTTTTTTTATATGTACCCATTTCATGTGTTCACAACTATGTATACACTTATACTTATTATCTTGTAAACAATTGGCAAATCAAATAAATAAATAAATAAATAAAATAAAATAAATAAATTTTGCTGGGATAGCCTCTTTAATGTATAAAACCACTCCTCTTTTCTTACATTGAGTCAAAGAAGTAAATATTTTCCCTAATTTTGGCTGTACTAACAATTGTTCATGTTGTTTTTTAATATGTACTTCTTGTAAACAAATTATATCAAATTTTAATTTCTCTAATTTATGAAAAATTTTCCTTCTTTTAACAGCTGAATTAAGTCCATTTATATTCATTGTAATCAGTTTTTTCTCTTCCATGATTATATTTTGTAATTAGGTTTGACAGCTCTCGTAGATCTTGGTTCACGTTGTTCTTTGATTTCCACCTGTCCACCTACTGCGCCTTCTTCTTTTTTCAGTCCCCATTTGGTCCTCTTTGGAATTCAATTAGTGAGACCTCTTTTTCTACCTCTTCCTCTCTCCTTCCAAAAAATTTTGCGTAAAAAAGTTCTGCTTTCTCAGTTGAGTCAATTCTGTGTCTCTGTTCTTGCCATGTAAACATTAGACCTTCTGGAATCAACTATCTATAATTCACCTCCTTTTTCAGTAGCATTTTAGTCAAAAATCTATATTCTCTTCTCATCTCTCTCACTCTTCTAGGTATTTGTTTTAAAATCACAATCTCCTTGTCTTTGTATTTCAACGTCTTCTCTCTTGCCACTTGTAATATTTGTGTTTTAATTGATTTTTTGGTAAATCTGATGTGAACTTCTCTTGGTAAATTGTTTCTCATCGCATATCTTGTGAAGACTCAGTATACCTCATCTACTCCATCCATCATCTTTTCCTCTGTTATTTCCAAAGCTTCAGCCAGAATTTCTGTCAGTATCGCAGCTAAATTTTGTCGTTTTTCTTCCTCTATATTTTGAAATCTGAGATAGAATTCTGACTTATCCATCTCCCACTTCAGCATCCCACTTTTATCTTGCTCAACCACTGTTAATCTGCTGTCAATATTTCCAATCTTCTCCTCTCTTTGTTTATCTTCTTCTTCAATTTTTTGCAATCTCTCATCATACTTCGCCATCATTTGTTGAATATTTTTTTCATTGGTCTTCCCTGTTCTTTGTTCAATGTTCTCTATTCTTTGTTCAATGGTGTCTGATTTTGTCTTGAGATCTTGGATTCCTTGCATAATCATCTGTAGAGTCACTTTTTCTTGTTCTTTATCTTGCTTTAACATTGTCTGAATTAAACGCTGTCCTCCAGATGGTGGGGAGGCAGAAGTAGAGGTAGAGACGACAGAAGGTATTAGTTTCCTACTCATTTTGAACGATTCAAGACCTTCAAGTTCTTTTAAACTTTAATCCAATTGGTAAGGTAGCCAGTTATAATCCAAAATGAAAAATAAAAATAGTAGGGAGTAAAAAGCCCAATGATAAAAAGCCGAATGGTGGTAAAGGAAAAAGGAAAAGAAAGAAAATTCTTAAGGTTCTTCTGGACCCTAATCCAATTATGAAATAGTCAATTATAATCCACAATAAAGTATAAAAATAAGAAGAAGGAAAAGGCCCAATAATAATAAGAAAAACAAAAACAAAAGAGAAGTTTCTTCAGGTTCTTCACACCTTAATCCAATTGAAAAATCTCAATAATATAAAGAAACCAAAATAGACCAAGAACATGGATGGAAGAAGCAAAAATCCCAGTGAAAAAAGAAAAAAAAAGAAAAAGGAGAAATTCTAAGGCTTTCCCTTTAAAATAAAAAGCAAAAATAAAAATATTGCAAAAATAAAAATTTACAGTAAAGCTGGTAAGGAAGGGTAGCACAACTAAGAGAAAATAGAAGAAAACACACTGCACTTTATTTAATTTTCCAAGGCTCTTATTATGACTCTCTTCTCCACAAACTTCAAAGCCAAGCTTCAAGTGTTAAATTGTTGATAGAAGTCCAGAAGAACACCTGTAATAATATTCTGCCACGCTCTTCCCTCTATCTTATCAAGTTGAAATGTCCTTGAGAAGGAGTCTTTCACAGTTCTTTCCACTTCAAGTAAAATGTTTTCAAGCCTCTAGTTGGCAGTGTTACAAAGTTATTTTTGTTCTCACTTTCCCCCTCCTCCCAGAAAAACGTAATTAAGGTTAAAAAAGAAGAGGAAGTATATACATATTCATTCATGAGAAGCACAGAGCTGAAGACAGAAGCCTGAAGATGATGAATGAGACTTCATCGAAACGTTGCCTAGATACTTCCAATCTTACGCGGGAGAAAACCCGAATAACCAAAGATCGATCGATCTATCTATCTATCTATCTATCTATCTATCTATCTATCTATCTATCTATCTATCTATCTATCTATCTATCTATATATATCTATATCTATCTATCTATCTATCTATCTATCTATCTATCTATCTATCTATCTATCTATCTATCTATCTATCTATCTATCTATCTTTATATATATATATATAAAGAAAAGTAACTAAAGGGAGCCTCTAATCTAAAAAATTGAAAAATCAAGAAGAAGAAGAAAAAAAAGAATATATATAAAGGAAAATTCAGTCCAGTTAACTGCTAAGTCGCGATAAAGTCCAATAGAAAAAAGTAAAGAAAACAAAAAAGCCAAGCCTCACTTTGACGTCTCCCTTTAAAAATTGCCGCTTATTCAATTTTGTCAAAAATCTTACAGATTTCTTCTTATACTTAGAGTGTCCTTTCAAGTCTCAAAATATTAGTAAAAAAAAGGATTCTCACCCAGCCGACACACTTTCTCTTTCAGTCTCTTCCTTTCCAGAGCTGTCCCAACTTCAGCAGCTTTGGGGCTGCCTCTCCACCGCCGGCAAAAGGGACTTCTCCTGAATCAACCAGGGACTTTGCGGTGTCCCTGGGATCCACAGAGACAGTGATTGCGAAGGGAGCCAGTCAGTGATATTTGTGATACATTTTTAAATGTTCAGTTGACTGAGTTTCATGTTTAAATAATAATAATAATAATAATAATAATAATAATAATAATAATAATAATAATAATAATAATAATAATAACAACAACAACAGCAACAGCAACAGCATTAACAACAACAACACTAACACTAACACTAACACTAACACTAACACTAACACTAACACTAACAAAAACACAATGATTATGTGAACCAAAGTACAGAAAAATTGCTGCAGGCTTTAAAAACAGGGAACATTATAAAAACAACAGAAGCAGAGGCAGAATATAAGGAAATACAGCTGGATGATAGATTAAATAGATGGAAAACCAAAGCTTTGCATGGACAGCACTTGAAAAACATTGAAGGAAAATGTGATGACAGCTTGACATAGGCATGGCTTATTCTTCCATCAAGGAAGAAATGGAAGGTTTAATACTTGCTGCTCAAGGACAAGCACTACAAATTAATCAGTGGTGGGATTCAAAAATTTTTACTGCCAATTCTCTGGGCATGGCTTGGTGGGCGTGGCTTAGTGGTCATGTGCCTAAATAGGCATGGCTGGGTAGTCATGTGACTGGGGGCGCATGACTAACTCCACATCACTCATGTCAAGGGTTGCCTTGCCTCGCCCGGCTTGCCTGGCCTCTTGAGCTCTTCTGGTCTTTGTCTATTAATCTGTCTACTACTACAGTGTCTGGTAGATTATCTAATGCCTCCTCTGTCCTTCTGAATCTGGAACTCTCACAGATTCTTAGCTCTATTATTCTCCACAATCTTCTGAGGAAACTCCTTGATGACTGGCTAGAGAATTCTGGGAGTTAAAATCCATACATCTTTCAGCTGAGCGACACTGATCTAGCCCTTGGGTTCCATCTAGTGTGGTAAATCCCTGCTCCTATAGATCTGGTGCTTAGTGCCTCTTCTTGTGCTGTTATGATCAGTGATCAGTGCTGCCTTTTATGCACACACACTTCAGGAATAATTATAAAAATGATGATTTCTCATTCATTTCCTTACTAATAGTAGAAATAAAATAATCAGCCAAAAATGTAACCTAAAGTTGGAATCCAAAATCAGATGTACACTAAATGTAGACTGATTTTTAGCTACATATCTTCTCACCAAACAGCAAATTTTGAAGCTCCAGGTAAAGAAGATTCATT